>NW_027362763.1:347626252-348893752 GCF_046119375.1 Phyllobates terribilis
TGCTGACCTCATCTCTTGGCTGACTGTGGGTTGACAGTAAGTGGGATCTCCGACCTCATCATCATCACCCTGTGCGTTATCACACCCGTCGTCCTCAGAGCCAACCTGTTCCTGCCCTGACAAAAAACTAAAGTTGTCGCTCCAATCAGGTATTTGAGTCTTATCATCGTCTTCCTCATTGTCTCCACCAACAGGAGTTACAGTTTGGGAATGAGGGTCTACATTATGGTCAGAACCTTCTGCGTCTGGTCCTGGATCCGACTCATAAAGATTCTGGGCATCAGTGCAGATCATTTCCTCGTCTGGATTCACAGAAGCGCTGGAGTCGACCTCTGATTCCCAGGCTATAGTATGAGTAAACAGCTCTGCAGACTCAACCATCTGTTCTACCTCATACTCAGACGGGCAGCTGGAGATTTGGGAGCTGTGAGGAAGCAAGTGCGATTTGGGTGACACCTTTGAGGACTGGAGTATTTGTGATGTTGAAGTTGATGTGGAGGAGAGCCCACTTAAAGGAGCACTTGATATCCGTTGAAGCACCTGCTGTTTTTGTGCCTCATCTGGAATTTGTAGCGATTGGCGTGGCCGTAAGAAAGGGATCTTATCACATTGTCCGCTAAAAGAAGTAGACATTTTAGTTTGGCTGGAAGATGGTCTTTCTTCTGCACCTACCCCACGGACACAACCTTTTTTCCCCTTCCCAACACGCCTATTCCCCTTTCCACCAGCAGCAGGCCTTTTTCCACTCATTTTGGTGGTTAACTAATTCACAACTCTGGAGTTGTTTGCACAAAAAAACAATGGATGGTAACCGAGCAGAGCTGAGTGGCCAAACTGTGGTATTAGGCCAAAACTATTGGCTGGGTTAGATGCAGAAAAAAATTATTTTTAATTTGCAACCTGATGGAGGTCAGTATAGATGGACTAATAGACCAAGTCCCACACACTGCTAGAAGCCCAAATATTTTTTCAGAGCTAGATGCAGAAAAAAATTATTTTTAATTTGCAACCTGATGGAGGTCAGTATAGATGGACTAATAGAACAAGTCCCACACGCTGCTAGAAGCCCAAATATTTTTTCAGAGATAAATGAAGAAAAAAATTATTTTTAATTTGCAACCTGATGGAGGTCAGTATAGATGGACTAATAGACCAAGTCCCACACACTGCTAGAAGCCCAAATATTTTTTCAGAGCTAGATGCAGAAAAAAATTATTTTTAATTTGCAACCTGATGGAGGTCAGTATAGATGGACTAATAGAACAAGTCCCACACGCTGCTAGAAGCCCAAATATTTTTTCAGAGATAAATGAAGAAAAAAATTATTTTTAATTTGCAACCTGATGGAGGTCAGTATAGATGGACTAATAGACCAAGTCCCACACACTGCTAGAAGCCCAAATATTTTTTCAGAGCTAGATGCAGAAAAAAATTATTTTTAATTTGCAACCTGATGGAGGTCAGTATAGATGGACTAATAGACCAAGTCCCACACACCGCTAGAAGCCCAAATATTTTTTCAGAGCTAGATGCAGAAAAAAATGATATTCAATTTGCAACCTGCTGGAGGTCAGTATAGAAGGACTAATAGAACAAGTCCCACACACTGCTAGAAGCCCAAATATTTTTTCAGAGCTAAATGAAGAAAAAAATTATTTTTAATTTGCAACCTGATGGAGGTCAGTATAGATGGACTAATAGACCAAGTCCCACACACTGCTAGAAGCCCAAATATTTTTTCAGAGCTAGATGCAGAAAAAAATTATATTCAGTTTGCAACCTGATGGAGGTCAGTATAGATGGACTAATAGAATGATGCTATGCCCAAAAGATTTTACTTCACTAGGTGCAGTAAAAAAATTGGTATTCTATACACAGGTGGTATATCTTGCAACACAGATAGGCTACTCCACTGACTAACACACTCTGCAATAGGCCAAAAAGGATTAGCTTTGCTAGATTCAGCCAAATGCTGTGAAAAAAACTTGCACAGCACTGGCACAGACCTGCCTGGCAAAAACTGATAGGAACTGATGTAACCTAGTCCTGAAAAGGACTCCAATTACAATTAGTCTTTACTCCCACAATCTATCTATTTAAGAGCACAGACCTGCCTGATAAAAGTCGTAGGAAATGCTGTAACCTAGTCCTTAAAAGGACTGCAATCACAACTATTCCCTACTCCCAAGCTATCTGTATATTTGTGCGAAAATTGGCTTGAAATTAACAAGGTATAGCGCACACAGCAACAGCGGTGCCGTCTAACACGCAGCTGCAGCAGTGAGAAAATGGTGGCGATGGGGAAAATGGCTTGGTCTTATAGGGCAAGGACATGTGACATACACTGCCAATCACACATGCCCTTGCTTGTGTGAAAAAAAGCACTTCGCTCCGTGTGTGCGCTGCTGATAGGCTGACAGATTGCACCTCCCCACTGCAAATGCGGGAAAGAGAAAAAAAAATGGAGATCTTCATTGTTCCTGCAGAGATCCATCCCCTGCCCCTCCCCCCGCCCCGCTGTACACTCAAACTGCGTATTAACATTAATTTTCATCATTACTGAGAAAAAATCCAGTTATGATTTTGGTGCACGAACAGTTATCGAACATAACCTCGAACAGCCGAATTTTTCTCAAATTGTTCGTGTTCGCCGACCGGCTCGAACACCGCCCAAAACAGCTCGAATTTGAGATTGGTGAACAGTTCGAGTAGAACAACGCTCATCTCTAGTACTAAGTCACCGATCTTACTACATTCCCCCGGTAATAACCGTTTGAACTTCATAAAGAGACCGGCTACCCGTCTCACCAATAAGACAGGTACAATTACGTGCCACCAAATATCCAATTTCTAGGCAAGAGTACCATATTTTACCCTATCTAAGATCCTTTCTAGTTTCCCTCTATAACCAAGGAGGAACTACTCCACTGAACCAATTCACTGGACCACTCTTCACCTTCCATCTTCCCTCACGACCAGGTAAGAGTGATAACCCTGTATTAAGATCCACCCTCTCTATACCATTATCTGATAACTAAAACTGATTGTTTTAACTAGGGAAGAATACACCACAAGAAAAATAAACTTCATCTGGAGAACTGTACCCTAGCGCAGAAGGAACACAACTTTCCCCCAACCGTCCCGCCACATCTAGCTTCTTGTGGCACTGTACCATCACTAACTAAATATTAATTTTTAATAATATATTTTTATGATATCTACTCTAAGAATTATTTTTTATATGTCACCGCTTGAAAGATTTTACTAATAAGTGTATATATTTCATTTATATTAATAGCTTTCCTTGGCCTTAATCCAGTGCAAGTCACAACTTATTTCTTATAATTATATCTACTCTGATAGAACATGGGTACTGTCTCACTTTGCTGCAGGATTCTATAGGCCCACCTGCCAGCGCCACAATTAGTTCTAAAGATTTCAAAACTTCATTATAAAAAGCTGCTCAAAATAGTTGGCGTATGAAGCAAAGTGGATTTTCTGTTGAAATCGATAGGAAAAGTATTCGAAACAGGTTTCAATAATTTTTTGGAATGGAAAACAAGTCTATAGTCCACACTGTACATGAGGTGAGGAACAATCAGAGAAAAGGTATAATAGACACAAGTCCACCAATTCTGAATTTATCACCTAATCCTGGTTTTGGCTCCCACTCCTGAGAAAAAATACTGACTGAATACTGACCGAATACTGATAGTGGTGCCGTGGCCTTAGCCAAAAGATCATTTGAAGCATTGTTCACCAACAGCAATGTAAGATGTGTGGCTGGCTTTAGTCTGAGGGCAGCATTGTCATATCTTTTTACTTTTATGGGCTGCAATAAATGTTATGTTACTGGTCTGTGTAATAGTACAAAGCAGCTTATCAGTCACATGCAGTACACACACCTCTCACACATATCAGACACATGCCTTCACATAGCATATCAGACACATGCAGCACACACCTTTCACATAGACACATCTAGCACACACGACTAGCATATCACATCTAGCACACACACCTCATTTACATATCAGACACATACAGCAATCGCACTGCATACATATTAGACACATGCAATTCACACATACCACTCACATATCACATGCGGCACACACACACCACTCACATATCAGAAATATACAGCACACAATATTCACCTATCAGACATGCACATACTATTCACATATCAAACATAGGCAGCACATATATTAGAAAAATGCAGCGCACACACATCTCACATATCACATATGCAACACACAAAAACGCTCACATACTGTATCAGACATATAAAACACACATACTGCACACATATCAGGCACATGCAGAACACACATTGGATTTACATATCAGAGCCAGACACACACATACCTATCACATATCACACACTGCTCACGTATCATATCCAACACATGCAGCACACAAACTGCCAACATGTCAGAAATATGCAGCACACACTGTTCACATATCAGACATGCACATACCATTCACATATCATACATAGGCAGAACACACTGCACAAATATCAGAGAAATGCAGCACACACATACCACAAGCATATCACAAATGCAGCATACACACCTCTCACGTATCACACATGTAGCACGCACACACCGCTCACATATAGGATAAATATATAGCACATACCATGAACACATATCAAATACATGCAACACACATCAGACACATGCAGCACATACAATGGGGAAAAAAAGTATTTAGTCAGCCACCAACTGTGCAAGTTCTCCCACTTAAAAAGATGAGAGAGGCCTGTAAATGACATCATAGGTAGACCTCAACTATGAGAGACAAAACGAGAAAACAAATCCTGAAAATCACATTGTCTGATTTGGAAAGAATTTTTTTTCAAATGGTGCTCTTTGGATGCAACTCATTATTCTTTCTCCTTCAAACACGACGAGCTGTGTTTTTACCAAACAGTTCTACTTTGGTTTCATCTGACCATATGACATTCTCTCAATACTCTTCTGGATCATCCAAATGCTCTCTAGCAAACTTCAGACGGGCCCGGACATGTAATGGCTTAAGCAGGGGGACACGTCTGGCACGGCAGGATCTGAGTCCCTGGCAGCGTAGTGTGTTACTGATGGTAGCCTGTGTAATGTTGGTCCCAGCTCTCTGCAGGTCATTCACTAGGTCCCCCCGTGTGATTCTGGGATTTTTGCTCATCGTTCTTGAGATCATTTTGACCTCACAGGGTGAGATCTTGTGTGGAGCTCCAGATCGAGGGAGATTATCAGTGGTCTTGTATGTCTTCCATTTTCTAATTATTGCTCCCACAGTTGATTTCTTCACACCAAGCTGCTTGCCTATTGCAGATTCAGTCTTCCCAGCCTGGTGCAGGGCTACAATTTTGTTTCTGGTGTCCTTTGACAGTTCTTTGGTCTTCACCATAGTGGCGTTTGGAGTGTGACTGTTTGAGGTTGCGGACAGGTATCTTTTATACTGATAACAAGTTCAAACAGATGCCAGTACTACAGGTAATGAGTGGAGGATAGAAGAGACTCTTAAATAAGAAGTTACAGGTCTGTGAGAGCCAGAAATCTTGCTTGTTTGTAGGTAACCAAATACTTATTTTCCACCAAAATTTGAAAAAAATTTCTTTCCAAATCAGACAATGTGATTTTCAGGATTTGTTTTCTCATTTTGTCTCATAGTTGAGGTCTACCTATGATGTCAATTACAGGCCTCGCTCATCTTTTTAAGTGGGAGAACTTGCACAATTGGTGGCTGACTAAATACTTTTTTTCCCCACTGTATTAGATACATACAGCACACAAACCACTCACATATCACACATGCAGTCATGCAGCACACATAAATCATATCATATTTATTATAGGCTTCACACTGCAAAAAAGAATAAAACAAATACAAATGATGTTGCTTGACATAGTTTATAACTTTTTTTTTTAACTTTCTATGCCACACTCAGCACTTTTTAAAATGTGGTTGAGCTTGACAAAAGAGGATGGGGGAGCGCACAGGAACCTACAAATTTGCTATAAATTATGCCAGAAAGTGGCATAACTTATAATGCAAATCTATGCCAGCTGAAATAGTTTTGTTACCGGTTCATTCACAGTATGTGATGCACCTTATTTATTAAGATGCATGACCTTCTAAATAAATAGGGCACATCTTACCACAGCCTGCTTTGTATTAAGAATTGCACACTTTAACCCCAGTGTTAAGAAAGTTCTCACGCTGCGAGCGGTGATGTCAGTAAGGTTACCGATGGTAATACATGGCCGGCTCACAGAGGTTCCCGTGAGAACCGCCGCCAGTGACCTGTGGTAACCTTAATTACATCACCACTCATCACTGCAGCCGCATTATCACACTACTGTCAGTGTGTTCCGGCAGCTGTGCTGAGGTGTCACATTACTGATGTCACTGCTCAGCACAGCCTCCAGATGTAGCAGAGTCGAGGATCGTCGTGGGATGGACTTATGGAGAGCCACTTTAGATTATTATTTTTTGTATGGTAAAAAATGAAAGGCACTAAAGGGTGCAATATGTTAGTGGCTTATGAAATTATATATCTACAGGATATCTATCCATCTATTCTATCTATTTATCTATCATCTATTCTGAGGGCTATAGCTGTGAATTTGCTGTACTTGGCTGATGAAATTTCCTCGTTTCTTTGAGATGTGTGCGAGAAAAAAAAAGGATGGCATACATATAGTCTGTGTCATTCGCTTTTTTTTCTTGAAATGCAATGTGATTTTCTTCTTGCATTGCACTCATCTGATTTATAAGCAAGTGGAAGTGAGACCTAAGCAGGACACTCAGAAGAGGACACAGGTGCTGTCCTTTTCACTGTCTGCAACTGTACTCCAAATGAGTACGTTCTGATATCAGTGCAGCTAAAACCAGGGAAATAGACTGGGGGAAGGCAGGGGTTTTGAAGCCACTTACAGTACATGCAATTTTTTTACGGAAATGAAGACCCTAATAAAGTGATTTGCTGAATTTCATACCTTTCTATGATGGACAAAATTATTTAAAAAAATGAAAGTTTAGTTACTCTTTAAGGAGTTGAATAGTTCCTGTCAGCTTTCCCTGTTATATGAATATTATACATAAATAAAATTAAAAAAAATTATGCTCAGTAAAATCATTGTAAATAATGTAAATATCCTAATATTGGTGTTTTACAGAAACAGAATGTTTGTTTACCTGTGAATCCATCTTTACAGGTACAGCTGAAACCTCCTATTATGTTAGTGCAGGTTGCATCAGGCGAACAGATATTATTGGTCTCACATTCATCAATATCCACACAATGGGTCCCAATACCTAATTAATGCAAAATATTTCATAGTTATTCCCATCTTGTTTAATTGTAATTCGCAATATCACTACCTTTCTCTTTTATTCCAGCGGTGTCGCGAGTACAGACACCGCTGGAACGGCACCGACAAGGGAGGCGAGTATAAACTTTTTTATTTTATCGGGGGCAAACATTTAGATCAAGCTGGTGTTATCCTATTAGCGGACAACCCCTTCAACATATCAAGCTCCAAATCAAATATTAAAACATCGGCCACAGGTTCTTTTGTTATAGGCAGAAACATTTACTGAAGGCTTTCAATGATGTTAAGAATAATGTGGTAATAACTATTAGGCCTCATTTAGACGTCTGTTTTGCATGTATGTGTGTTATCAGTGTTTCTCATGGATAGAACACTTACCCTTTATAATCTGTGGCGCTATTCAATTGTCCATGTTTTTTCACGAACGATGTGTTCGTGCAAAACTCACAGAGACATCTGTTTTTTTACGGCATCACGGAAGAAAAGGGCCAATACATGTCTATGGGTCGGTGAAAAACATGTACAGCATCCGTGTGCCATCCGTGTGTTGTCTATATGGAACATTGCAAAGGATAGGAAAAGCTTTGTAATGTATTTATTTATCAGTCTGTGAAAAACACTAATGACATGCTGAAGATAAAATGGACACATGGACTAAACATTGGTGACACACTGATCCAAAACATTGATGACAATGGTACCTTGTTTTCACATATGGGTTTAAACTTGGGCGTGTGAATGAGGCCTTATTCCAAGGAATTATTATAAAGCCATCAATTCTCACCTGAGAATCCATCTTTACAAGCACAGGTGAAACTTCCTAGTGTGTTTGTGCAGGTTGCATAAGGTGAGCAGATATTGGTCAGACATTCATTAATATCAGCACAGTGGGTCCCATTACCTAACGAATAAAATATTTGGTTAATAAAAGAAAAAGAGGAAGAAGAAGGTGAAGGACATATGGCTATCATTAACTAGTCACAGGTACATTTACAGTATTTCTTGCTAAGAAGATGTCATCCCATGCTGATCGTTGGTGTCAGAGTGCAAAGCATTGCCAATCTGACAAAGCAACAAGTGCAATGCCTTCATTTTGTTCCTGTTTTCAGTGCATTTAATTTTGCACATACAGTCTAAACATTATACATTGTAAAAAAAAAAATATATTCCAAATTGAACACAACTTTGCTTGCAAACAATCAAAAAGTGATACTGGTATTTTGAATCTCTCTTTAGTAGTAATGAGGGAGCGTGCTGCTCTGTACTCGCCCAAGCATCTCACTGTATGACATCAGTACCTTGTGACATACAGTTGGTCTCTCCCGAACCAATAGTGGCCCTTCCAGACAAATTATCTGGGAAGAGAAACCAGTTTAGGGCATTCAGGGAGAGCTGTAGGTTACTTTTTACCTTGCGTCCCCGGTCTTCGGGGGATGAATCCCAGCAGGTGGGAATAATCGTGTCCCTACTCTGAGGGAGCTTTCAGGCTTGGGCATTTTCTTTGTCTCCACAAGCCCTATAACCGTCTTCTGTTGGCACCTTTTTTGACGCCGTATGGTTGATCAATGATGAACCCACCAGGATCAAGGTTGCGGAGGCAAAGATCATGAAACTGACACTGGGAGGGCCACACCAATGAGGACTATAGTACTGAGATCGGACAATGGTCCACTGAAGTTCTGTGGAATGATGCACACTGTTAGGTCCCAGTTCCATAGAGGCCTTTATGAAACATTTAAGGATGCTTTGGCTCTACATACTCCACCTTGTTCCTTGGGGGAGGCCACAACCATGGCTATTTGGATGGATCACAGAATTTAGCAAAGATGTGGTGAGTGGAAGGGTGTTTCAGTCAATCCCCCAGAATCTGTCCACTTACCTGAGGCAGAACCGACAGAATTTGAAGCTGCCAGCTCTTGAGCCATTGAGAGGAAATGCTGGCGCAATCTTGGACTCTGCCTCTACTGTGGTCACGTTGGGCATTTTCTTAGGGAATGCTCAATATTCCCTTAAGCAAGTAAGTCATTGGGAAACACCTAAATCTGGGAGATTGTTGAGGGGGTCACCCAGACTTCCAGGTACCTTTTTACTCCTCAGATAAAATACTGCTAAATGTGGAACTACTTTTCAAGAACCAGTTGCTATCAGCATTAGCTTTCATTGACTGCGGGTCTGCAGACAACTTTATCGATTCAGGACTGGTTCTGAAATTCAATTAGGGACAGTTATCTTGAAAAGACCCATTCAAATATTTGCCATTGACAGGAGTGAGGCAGTGACCGGGATCGTATACGAGGGGCTTTATATATCCCCCAGAATATAAACCCATTGGAGTGCATTGCAGTCTCAAACTCACCTGCGGCTGCAATGCAGGAATAAAGGTGAGCTTTGACCTGGTCAGGCTATCTGGCTAAGGCAGATTAAGTAAAACCCAGCAGGGCCTTCATTTCTTGGGGGAGGTTACAGGAAGGCAGTGGGGCGGCCTCCTCCCTCCAACCCGGGTTTTCCAGTGGCTCTTGCCACAGGTCCTTTAAAAACCCTGCACTAAGAATTTGTGTTGTTCTATGTTGGAACCTGCTAGGAGCATAGCAGGAAAGCTCAGCAGGACTGTGTATAGCTGAACCTGTGGCACCCTGCTACAACAGGTACCACAGGACCCAAAAGGGTGCATGGACGGACTTCTTCACATGAGGCCCTTATTACATCACAGACACCTCCACCCTTCCACCTCATGCCACCAGAGGGAGCCCTGTTAGGGATATATAAACAGAGGGTGGAGTTAGGTAGTCAGAGAGTGTGCTGACACTAAGAGCAGTGAAGACGCAGCACGTCTGCTACTGTGTTGAGGGCCCCGAGTGTGGCCAAGGCAAGGAGAGAGGAGTTAAGGGGGCAGAGGAGCATCTCAGGCTCACCCCAAGGTACAAGCCGGACACCGGGTCCGCGCCTACAGGGTCCTCTATGCCCAGTAGGGACTACCGGCATACCAGGAGGCTTCCAGACCCCTGGTCATCCTGAAGCTACCATCAAATATAGGACTAGGAACCACGAAGGCCCCGGCATCCAGGGATAGTGGTTGCCAACGAAAAGTCCTACTACCAAGCGGTCAGGTGAGAGAGCAACACAACATAGAAGCTAGACCAAGTTCCAGGCTGGCCAGAAGCTTAGAGAGGAAGACACGGATCAGGAGGCCTTATACCCGCTCACTGGGGAGAGTCCTGAAGTGCACCCTTCCTAGCAAGTACCCTGGACCCTACCTACCGTTACACCAGTAAAGGTACTGAAGTGAATCCCCTGTTTGCGTGTCCGTCATTCCCCCTGACCCGACCGGGTCATCTCTCACCTGCATCCCATCCATCAACCCTGCCCCGGGGGCCCGCTCCGCCTGTGGGGAGCAGAAACATCCCAGCTGCCATCCCATCACCCCCGGAGGTCTGCAGCAGCACTGGTAATTATTACCAGAAACCACAGGTGGCGTCACGAGACAAACTGTTAACAAAAACACTAAAACCCCCTTTTTAAAGAGTGACCCAGAGGACGGGCCTGGGAGCCGACTGCAGTGATATCCTGCAAAGAAGGTAAAGGCCCGGGTACCGAGTCTCCCCCGTATCCCCCTGGGCGAGACAAACCCACGCCTGGGAAGGCTCTGCTCCTGTCAGGCTCTGAGCGGCCTGGCGCGGCTGTTGCCCCCGGCAACCGTTATTTATGGACTGATGTTAACCCAGCTGCGACCCATAGGACTTTTCTGTTACCCGTGAGTTGCTGAATAAAGCTGTTTATTTTGCACTTGCTTGGGTCACTGCCTCAGTTACTGCACGGTGTGAACACCGCCGCCTTACACAGGATACCAATACTCCAGTATCTTGTCCAGCTGGTAACGGTGGAATCCACACAGTCGGTGGGAACCGTTCAATCTAAGTTCATCTCCTGCTTTTTTTTGGATAATTTACCCTCTGGGTAGGTATTTGGGGCTTCCATGGATGCTTTATTCACAATTCTGTTATTGATTGGTGTCAGAAGGATATTGAAAAGCAGAGCCTCAATTGTTATAAGAGATGTCTTAGTTCTGTACTAATTTGCTCTGCTAGTCTGGAGGGTCTGCTGGAGTACATGAAAGACTATGGAGATGTGATTTTGGAAAAAGGGGCAGAGATTATATCTCTCCATCATCCTTATGATTGTGCTATTAATCTTGTTCCTAATGCCAAATTGCTTAAAGCTCACCTGTACAGTTTGCCTGGGCCTGAATGAACCACCATGAATGATAAAGATTATATGAACAAAAGTTTACGAAAATGTCATGTCTGTTCTTCCTTGTCGCCTGTAGCTGCTGGGTTTTTCTTTATTTAAAAGAAAGATGGTGGTCTCCATCCTTGTAGCTATACATATTTAGTATCTGCGTTCTCATACTGACCTGGGGAATTATATTGCCAGGTCAGTTTTACCATATAGTGAACATGTTAAATTAAAAAAAAAAAAAAAAAACAAAACAATGTGGAATTGCACTTTTTTTGCAATTTCACCGCACTTGGAATTTTATTCCTGTTTCTCAGTACACTCTGTGGCAGAATGAATGGTGTCATTTAAAAGTAGAACTTGTCCCATAAAAAACAAGCCCTCATACTGCTATATGACTGGAAAAAAAAGTTATGGCTATTGGAAGAAGGGGAGGAAAAAACGAAAACGAAAAACAGAAAATCACCCGTGGGTGAAGAGGTTAAGGTTTAATCGAAACTGAAAGAATGTTTCATGTCCGCTCCAGTTTTAATTAAACCTGATCTCCAGGAACCATTCATTGTAGAGGTGGATGTTTCTGAAGTCGGGGTAGGGGCCGTATTATCTCAATATTCCAAAACTCTGATCAATTGTGTATTTTTTTCTAGGAAATTTTTGCCTGCTGAAAGAGATTATTTATGATGTTAGGACTCACGAGCTTCTCCTTGTCAAATTAGCTTTTGAAGAATGGAAACATGTCTTGATCCTTCCTGGAATTATAACTTCGGACTATGACCTGACTATGCCTTTTCCTTGCTAATCTGTTTATAACGAGCTCTCTTGGTATCTGACCCTAGACCTTAGCTACCTTGTCTCATGGCTTGTCCATGAGTAGTGACTGAGCGTCACATTTGTGACTCAGCGTCACAGGTTCCTAGTTCCAGACCATTTCTAGTTACCTGTCTTGTTGCATTCCTATTTTGTCTCTCCTGTTACTGACCTGGCTTGTGTACTCATTTTGTCTGACCAATCTGCTCCTGACCCCTGCTTCGTATTCTGATTCTGTGCTACACACTCCAACCTTGAACTGTCTGACCATGTCTGTCTGTGCCCTTTCTGTTACATATTGTGCCTCTGACCCGTAGGTCAGCTGCTGCAGGTCTGGGTACTGTCCTGGAGGGGCACCTTGTGGTTACCCTAATGGCCCAAGCCTATCCTCACCATCCGAACCTCTAGTGAAGAACAGGTAGCCACTTAGTTACGCCCCTTAAGGATAAGGCCAACCAGTGGCTCAGTGGGTCCACACCCACTGCCATCATACAGAGTAGCAGTTATCAAGGGCTACACCATGCCACATCAAGTGGCCCCCAAGAGAGATATTGTAAAGCTGCCCTCCACGCACCCACAAGAGTATTTAAAATGAGTATATAATATATACTTAATCCCTCCACCAGCGCAGTTCCAATGATGTCAGTGCCAGGTCTTCCAGGGCTCGAATGACATTATTACAGATCATGAGCTCTGCAGCCAATCAGCTGCCACTACTGGGCTGCTGTGCTCTCAGTTAACTTGGATGAACCTCAGTGAAGCGGACATAGTGAGAGCACAGCACCCAAATGATGGCCATTGATTGGTGTCAGGGCTCATGTGGCATAACAATATGCTTTGTGAGCTCAGGGAGATCTGGCAGGGACACCGCTGGAACGGCGCCATTGAGTATATTTAATTTTTATTTTACAAGTGGAATTACTTTATTTAATGTTAGGTTTTCCAAGTAGTGGAAAACCGCTATAATGAGAAGAAAACAATTATAGTTCAAATCAATCCATTACTATGTAAATAACATTCTGTTTTTTGACACCAGCCATCGTTATAGGAGATCTTTTAACGGGAGATAGTGTTCAGTGAATGGTTATATATACAGTACAGACATCTCTAGTGATAAGTGATTACCTTGGTATCCATCATTACATGTACATAAGTAGCTTCCTGTTCTGTTACTACACTTTGCATTGGGAGAACAGTCACTGTCATCCTTACACTGTGTCAGTGGCTCACAGTCATATCCATCACCTATGAAAAGAAAGAACATAAAGTAATGAATGAAGTATAACAATTAAATCTAAATACTGGTCACACTTAAAATTAAGGTTTTCCTTTTTACATTCCCACAGTGGTCAAATTTAAATTTTTTCCCTTTTTTTCTCACAATATTAGAGATGAGGGCATCAATCTGTGGAGGATATTCTTTGAATCAAATTTCCTGAACCTTTCAGACACTCACGACCTCGAACATTTTGTGATTTGATTGGCTTACTCAAAAAAAGAAAAAGTCTGGCCCCAATTCACACACTGTTGAAGAATCAGCGAGCATGCTGATGACGTTAGGCGTGGCTGCAGGAACTTCCTCTTAATGTCCTGTAGTTGCTAGTAGCTATCACAGCCAGTATAAAAGATTGGGGCTTGCTAAGCAGCCCCATTTTATGCTGCTTGTATAGTGTAGGGATAGGAGGTCAAAGTGCACATATCATTCTACCTAGGGACAGAAAAAGGCCTAATCTGATGTAGGAGTACTACTTCAGTGCTAAGGCAGATTAAAAATGGGAATGATAGTCTAAGCCTATCAATAATAATCCAAAGATTCAAGTGAAATATATGGAACTGCTGTAGCTGTATAATCATTCAGTGTGACTAAATTACTTGATCTTTCATTTTTCTCTAATTTTTCCTTCGACATAAGCGCAGATAGTTTTTAATTTATTTATTCATTTTACCATGCAATGTACTGTAAACAGGTAAAAAAAATTCCAAATGTGGTGAAAAGGTGAAAAAACGTAATTGCGCTATTGTTTTTTGGGTTTTCTTTTTTACAGTTTTCATTATATAGTAAAATGACTTGGCGAAATGATTTATTAGGTTACTATAATTACAGCAATACTAAACTTATATAGTTTATTATTATTATTATTATTATTATTATTATTATTTTTAAAGGCGCAAAAACAATTGTAAAAAAAAAATTGGTATTTTTAAGTTATCATTTTTGGGTATATATGATGTTTTGATCATTTTTTTAAATAGTATTTTTGAGTGAAGGTACAAAAACTGAAAAATGGCAGGCCTGACACTTTGATTTTCTTTTTTGCATTACAGCCTTTACCATATGGGTGAAATAATTTTAGATTTTGATAAATCAGACTTTTACAGATGATATGATACCAAATGTTTATTTTGTAATGTAATTTCTTAATTTTTAAAAAGAGAAAGAGAGGTGATGATTCCAGTTTTTTAAAAAAAAAAGTTTTTTCCTTTTTTTCCTTTTACCCTAATTATTTAGTCCCCATAGAGGACTTGGACCTGATTCTTTGCTAGTTCTATATATTTCAATGCTGCTGTAATAGAGTATATAGTGAAAATGATCTGAAATAAAAGCCAGTCACAGGCTGAGCTTCATATGCGTACAAAAATGGCAGCAATGGGCATGTTCATTAGGCACCTATCTGCGATGGTAACTGTGAGGAGCTGGCCACTTACTAAGACTAATTGGACTTTTTCCAGCTCAGAGCACCGATTCTGTCGATATTATTGTTGTGTTTTATTAGTGATTTGCTTGATGTATTTTACTAATGTTCTGCTTACCTATCAGCTTATGTGCACTAATTTCACTTTTATTATTATTATTATTAATAATTTATATAGCGCCATTGATTCCATGGCGCTGTACATAAGAAGGGGTTACATACCAAATACAGATATCACTTACAGTAAACAAACTAACAATGATAGAACGGTACGGAGGGAAGATGACCCTGCCCTTGCGGGCTTACATTCTACAGGAAAGGGGCGGAGACAGTAGGTTGAGGGGTTGCAGTAGTTCCGGTGTTGTTGGTTGTGGTGGCAGCAAGCAAGGTCATGGCAGGCTGTAAGCTTGTTTGCAGAGATGGGTTTTCAGGTTCCGTCTGAAGGATCCAGGTGTGGTGGATAATCGGACGTGTTGAGGCACAGAATTCCATAGGATGGGGGATATTTGGGAGAAATCTTGGAGGCGATTGCGTGAGGAACGAATAAGTGTGGAGAAGAGAAGGAGGTCTTGGGAGGACCGGAGGTTACGTGAAGGAATATATCAGGAGATTAGTTCAGAGATGTACGGAGGAGAGAGGTTATGGATGGCTTTGTAGGTCAGTGTTAGTAGTTTGAACTGGATACGCTGGGGGAATGGGAGCCAATGAAGGGATTTGCAAAGGGGGTAGCAGAGGAGTAGCGAGGTGAGAGATGAACGAGTCGTGCAGCAGAGTTGAGGATGGACTGGAGGGGTGCGAGAGTGTTAGCAGGTAGGCCACAGAGGAGGATGTTGCAATAGTCGAGGCTTGTAATGTGTCCAGCATTCCAGTAATTTCATTAGTATCTCTGGAGCTTTCAGCCATTGTTCTAATCAGCCAATAGGCCCATTGTGTGGATGGTCTACTAAGACCTAGTGGAGCCGTCACCACAGGGGATTTCACATGCAGTCTTGGGTGATGGATTTGGCCTGAGAAAAAATACCTAAACTAATGAACATTTAGTTTTGGGGGGGAGGGGCTGACCCAAGGGAGGAAGGACAATGACCACAGGGAGGCAGGTCAATAAGACACATGTTTAGTGAGGTAGTTGTTGGAATGATGTTGAAGGGATAGGATCTAGTCTGGGAACCTGAACCATGGATGGATCGATGGCATATAGAGTAGACATCGTCTGCTGACTGAGCTGGATAAATGTGCTACAGTTGTGGGATCTGTCGTCTGGATTTGATAAACTTTCTTAAAGGACTGTTGCTACTGGATACCTGTGCATTTACCATTTTATCAGTCATCTGGAGAATCGTGGAATGTGAATACAAACTATCCTGGCTGGAGGTACAAAATCTGTGGGCCAACCAAAAGTTGTGAGACAGTGAGTATCACCTGATACAAAGTCAGTGGAACTACTGATCCTGGGTGGGAACTTGAGGACTGAGAGAACTATATTTTGGTCATTTACCTAGAGATGTTGTAAAACCTTGATGTAAGGAATAAAATATTGTAGCATCATTAACCTACCTAGGTGATTATTAAAACCCGCAACCTCAGATCTTCACAGTAACACATCAGAGCCCAAAAACATGTTGCAGATTTGCTGATGGGTGCCTGAATGGATGCCTGAACACGATTGTGTCAGTTAACCCCTTCACACCACAAGCCTGTTTCAACTTCATGACCAGGTCAAATTTTACAATTCTAACCAGTGTCATTTTATGAGGTAATAACTCTGGAATGCTTCAACAGATCTCCATATGTAGGGGAAAACTACTGTTTGTGTGATACGGCAGGGCTAGGAAGGGAAAGACTTTTTGAGGCCAAGAATGGCTGGAATCAAGAGCGGATGCCATGTTGCATTTGGAGAGCCACTGATGTGCTTAAACAGTGGAAACCCCCCCCACAAGTGAACACATTTTGGAAACTAGACCCATCAAGGAATTTATCTAGATGTGTGGTGTTCATGTCTGGTGAACTTAGAGGTGCTTCATAGAAGTTTATAAAGTAGAGGTGTGAAAATAAAAAATCACATATTTCCTACAAATATGTTTTTTAGCCCCAAAGTTTTTATTTTCACAAGGGTTACAGGAGAAAATTGACCACAAAATTTATTATGCAATTTCTCCTGAGTATACCAATACTCCATATGCGATCCAAAACTACTTTTGAGGCACAGTGCAAAGCTGAAAATTGAAGAAGCGCAATAATGGAGTTCAGATTTTCTGGAATGTTTTGAGGGTTCCATGTCACATTAGCAGAGCCCCTTAGGTGCCAGAATAGCATAAACCCCCCATAAGTGACCTAATTTTACAAACAACATCCAAAATTAATTCATCTAGGGATGCAGTGAGCATGTTGACACAACAAGTGCCTCACAGAATTTTATACCATTGGGCGGTGAAGAAAGAATAATTACATTTTTACCAATAAAATGTTGTTTTAGCCCCAAATTCTTAATTTTTATAAGGGCTAATATGAAAAAATGGACTTCACTTTGTTGTGCAATTTCTCCTGAGTGCACCAATGCCTTACATGTAATCAGGAATTTCTTTTCAGGCATAGTGGAAAGCTGAAAAGGGAAGGGGTGCCTTATTATAGTGCAGATTTTACTGCTATAGTTTGCGGGTCCCATGACCCATTGAGAGAGACTCTGAGGTGCCAGAGCAGCAGAACCCCCCAAGTGACCCTATTTTACCAACTACACTTCTCAATAAATTCATCTAGGGGTGCAGTGATAATATTGACGCCATGGGTGTGTCGCAGAATTTTATACCATTGGGCAGTGAAGAAAAAATAATTACATTTTATCCAAGAAATTTTGCTTTAGACCACGATTTTACATGGAGAAATGGGTAAAAATGGCACCAAAATTTTTCACACAATTTCTGCTGAAAATAGAAATACTCTATATGTGGTTGTATAGTACTGATTAGCCACACAGTGAGAGTCTGAGGGACGGAACACTATTGGCCTCCTGGAGTACAGGTTTTCCTAGAATAGTTTGCAGTCTCCATATACAAAGCCCCTTAGTGCTAGAAGAGCAGAATACCCTCATCAAGTGACCCCATTTTGGATATTATACCCATTTGGGAATTTATCTACAGATGTAGTGATAATTTGCCTCCATGGGTGTTTTCCAGAAACAAGAAGTAGTGGATGTTACTGAGTGAAAATTGCAAATCTGCTATTGTAATGCCCATACAATGTAGTGCCTATACATTGTAGTGCCCATACATTGTAGTGACCAGAACATTGTGCCCAGTTAGTGCTTCTTGAGGCATCCACCCTTTAATTAGGCAGGCTCTTATCTCTACAAAAATGCCAAACATGTGGACGCTAAATGTGGTTTAGGCACAATGGGGCTCAGAAGGGATGGGAAATTTGGATTTGGGAGTGCAGAATTTACTGACTTTCTTTTGGGGGGCATGGAGCCCTTTCACTTTTCCAGAGCCTTTGTACTACCAGTAACGTGGAAGCCCCCTATATGGCAGATGACGGACTTTAGTGAGGACTTGCTTTTTTGTGGATGGAGTAAAAGCTTTTATTGGGAACATTTTACATACCATTTGGGATCACATTAATCTTTTGCTCTACGCTGAGCAGTTACATCAGAGTTTTCATAGAAATCTCTGACTGATGTGATTCAGATGAAACCTCCGACAGATTCAATCACTATAATAAGGCAGCAGAGTTACTCTGGACTTCGTCTGGTCTCTATTCAACATTGTCCTTCTTTTCGGAAGTGCACAAATCTTTGGCCGATTGCACTTTTACGCACACTTCAAAGACGGACACCGCTGGATCATAAGCCGGACGGCATCCATAACGTCTCCATCTTTTTCATTATAGGCAATCTCTGATCGGGGGTTCTGTCTGAATCATGTATTTCAGAGATTTACATGGAAACTCCAGTGTAAGCACTCAGCACAGATTATAGGACAAATGTAAGGATAAAGGTGAGCCAAGCCTTACTGCGATCTATGGAGGGCAGAAAGAATAAATCAACAGCAGGTGAAGAATTTGTTTTATTTATTTTTCACGTGCGGTTTAAGTAATTAGATGACTTTACTCTTCGGGTCAGTGCTACTAAAGCGATACCAGAATTAAAATGTTTTATTTTTGTTTGGCTGTTGTCACACGATAAAAGTTCTTGCATCACCATATGTGAGCTATAATTTTTTCCATATTTGCTGACAGAGTCATGCAAGGGCTTGTTTTTGCAGGACGAGCTGATATTTTTATTGGTACCATTTTTGGACACACTACATTTTTTGATCGCTTTCTATTTCGATGTTTGAAAAGTACAATGAACAAAAACAGTAATTCAGGAATTGTTTTTTTTTTTGCCATTCCACGTGTGGTAAAATTGATAAGGCAACTTTATTCTTCGGGTCAGTATGATTACAGTGACACACATTTATATAATTTTTTAATGTTTTGGCGCTTTTACACAATAAAAATTATTTTACAGAAAAAATAATTATGTTTGCATCACTGTATTCTGAGAGCTATAATGTTTTTATTTTTCCACTGATGGAGCTGTATGGTGGCTTGTTTTTTGTGAAACAAAATGACGTCTTCAACGATTTTTATTTATATTTGTCTTTTTGCTAGCGTTTTATTCCACATTTTGTTCTGCGGTATGATAAAAAAGCATAGTTTTTTGCCTTGTGTCTTATTTATCTTTTTTTTTACGGTGACAGTTTTATAGGTTGGGTCGTTACTAGTGTTGAGCATTCCGATACTGAAATATCGGGTATCGACCGATATTCGCTGTATCGGAGTTCTGATACTGAGTTCCCATAATGCAATGAGCCAGTTTGATTTTATTCAGCCAATGAGGATCCTAAGAAGTGTGGGCACATCCTGATAGGCATGTTAGGCATGTTAACTAATGGCATGGCTGTGATTGGCTGCTGAAATGATGTCATGATGCACTATAAAAGCCGCCGCCGCCATTTTGGGTTCACTCTGCTGTGAATTCAGTTAGGGACAGGACGCTGGTGTTCTGAGGGACAGTTTAAGATAGCGATTTGCTTTATTGTGCTTTACCCAGGCTACTTTATAAACCGCTGTGCGATAAGCTTTCTTTTGCCTTGCAGCGCTAGCGCACAGTTCTCTGCACTGTTCATGGCTGTCTGCGAGGTCTCTGTGTGTGAGTGCAGCTCATGCTGTAGTGTGTTCTGCAGCCACGTACGGTTGTAGTCCGCTCAGCGTGCGTCACTACCTCATACATTGTCCTTTTTTGCATTAGTGCTGCTCATTTTTCCTGATTTCTCCTATTAGTGTGGTTCAATCCGTATCCAGCTAGATTGCTTCCAAACACACTATATAGGAGTAGATAGAGAAGCTTTCTTTTGCCTTGCAGCGCTAGTGCACAGTTCTCTGCACTGTTCACGGCTGTCTGCGAGGTCTCTGTGTGTGAGTGCAGCTCATGCTGTAGTGTGTTCTGCAGCCACGTACGGTTGTAGTCCGCTCAGCGTGCGTCACTGCTAGAGATGAGCGTTGTTCTACTCGAACTGTTCGCCAATCTCAAATTCGAGCTGTTTTGGGCGGTGTTCGAGCCGTTCGGCGAACACGAACAATTTGAGAAAAATTCGGCTGTTCGAGGTTATGTTCGATAACTGTTCGTGCACCAAAATCATAACTGGATTTTTTCTCAGTAATGCTGAAAATTAATGTTAATACGCAGTTTGAGTGTACAGCGGGGTGGGGGGAGGGGCAGGGGATGGATCTCTGCAGGAACAATGAAGATCTCCATTTTTTTTTTCTCTTTCCCGCATTTACAGTGGGGAGGTGCAATCTGTCAGCCTATCAGCAGCGCACACACGGAGCGAAGTGCTTTTTTTCACACAAGCAAGGGCATGTGTCATTGGCAGTGTATGTCACATGTCCTTGCCCTATAAGACCAAGCCATTTTCCCCGTCGCCACCATTTTCTCACTGCTGCAGCTGCGTGTTAGATGGCACCGCTGTTGCTGTGTGCGCTATACCTTGTTAATTTCAAGCCAATTTTCGCACAAATCTACAGATAGCTTGGGAGTAGGGAAATAGTTGTGATTGCAGTCCTTTTAAGGACTAGGTTACAGCATTTCCTATGACTTTTATCAGGCAGGTCTGTGCTCTTAAATAGATAGGTTGTGGGAGTAAAGACTAATTGTAATTGGAGTCCTTTTCAGGACTAGGTTACATCAGTTCCTATCAGTTTTTGCCAGGCAGGTCTGTGCCAGTGCTGTGCAAGTTTTTTTCACAGCATTTGGCTGGATCTAGCAAAGCTAATCCTTTTTGGCCTATTGCAGAGTGTGTTAGTCAGTGGAGTAGCCTATCTGTGTTGCAAGATATACCACCTGTGTATAGAATACCAATTTTTTTACTGCACCTAGTGAAGTAAAATCTTTTGGGCATAGCATCATTCTATTAGTCCATCTATACTGACCTCCATCAGGTTGCAAATTGAATATAATTTTTTTCTGCATCTAGCTCTGAAAAAATATTGGGCTTCTAGCTGTGTGTGGGACTTGTAGTATTAGTCCATCTATACAGACCTCCATCAGGTTGCAAACTGAATATATTTTTTTCTGCATCTACCTCTGAAAAAATATTTGGGCTTCTAGCTGTGTGTGGGACTTGTTCTATTAGTCCATCTATACTGACCTCCATCAGGTTGCAAATTGAATATAATTTTTATCTGCATCTAGCTCTGAAAAAATATTTGGCCTTCTAGCAGTGTGTGGGACTTTCTCTATTAGTCCATCTATACTGACCTCCATCAGGTTGCAAATTAAAAATAAATTTTATCTGCATCTACCTCTGAAAAAACATTTGGGCTTCTAGCAGTGTGTGGGACTTGTTCTATTAATCCATCTATACAGACCTCCATCAGGTTGCAAACTGAATATATTTTTTTCTGCATCTACCTCTGAAAAAATATTGGGCTTCTAGCTGTGTGTGGGACTTGTTGTATTAGTCCATCTATACTGACCTCCATCAGGTTGCAAACTGAATATATTTTTTTCTGCATCTACCTCTGAAAAAATATTGGGCTTCTAGCTGTGTGTGGGACTTGTTCTATTAATCCATCTATACTGACCTCCATCAGGTTGCAAACTGAATATATTTTTTCTGCATCTACCTCTGAAAAAATATGTGGCCTTCTAGCAGTGTGTGGGACTTTCTCTATTAGTCCATCTATACTGACCTCCATCAGGTTGCAAACTGAATATAATTTTTTTCCGCATCTAGCTCTGAAAAAATATTTGGCCTTCTAGCAGTGTGTGGGACTTTCTCTATTAGTCCATCTATACTGACCTCCATCAGGTTGCAAATTAAAAATAATTTTTATCTGCATCTACCTCTGAAAAAATATTTGGTCTTCTAGCTGTGTGTGGGACTTGTTCTATTAATCCATCTATACAGACCTCCATCAGGTTGCAAACTGAATATATTTTTTTCTGCATCTACCTCTGAAAAAATATTGGGCTTCTAGCTGTGTGTGGGACTTGTTGTATTAGTCCATCTATACTGACCTCCATCAGGTTGCAAACTGAATATATTTTTTTATGCATCTACCTCTGAAAAAATATTGGGCTTCTAGCTGTGTGTGGGACTTGTTCTATTAATCCATCTATACAGACCTCCATCAGGTTGCAAACTGAATATATTTTTTTCTGCATCTACCTCTGAAAAAATATTGGGCTTCTAGCTGTGTGTGGGACTTGTTCTATTAATCCATCTATACAGACCTCCATCAGGTTGCAAACTGAATATATTTTTTTCTGCATCTACCTCTGAAAAAATATTGGGCTTCTAGCTGTGTGTGGGACTTGTTCTATTAATCCATCTATACAGACCTCCATCAGGTTGCAAACTGATTATATTTTTTTCTGCATCTACCTCTGAAAAAATATTGGGCTTCTAGCTGTGTGTGGGACTTGTTCTATTAATCCATCTATACAGACCTCCATCAGGTTGCAAACTGAATATATTTTTTTCTGCATCTACCTCTGAAAAAATATTGGGCTTCTAGCTGTGTGTGGGACTTGTTCTATTAATCCATCTATACAGACCTCCATCAGGTTGCAAACTGAATATATTTTTTTCTGCATCTACCTCTGAAAAAATATTGGGCCTTCTAGCAGTGTGTGGGACTTTCTCTATTAGTCCATCTATACTGACCTCCATCAGGTTGCAAATTCAAAATAATTTTTTGTCTGCATCTAGCTCTGAAAAAATATTGGGCTTCTAGCTGTGTGTGGGACTTGTTGTATTAGTCCATCTATACTGACCTCCATCAGGTTGCAAATTAAAAATAAATTTTATCTGCATCTACAGTACCTCTGAAAAAATATTTGGGCTTCTAGCTGTGTGTGGAACTTGTTCTATTAGTGCATCTATACTGACCTCCATCAGGTTGCAAATTGAATATAATTTTTATCTGCATCTAGCTCTGAAAAAATATTTGGCCTTCTAGCAGTGTGTGGGACTTTCTCTATTAGTCCATCTATACTGACCTCCATCAGGTTGCAAATTGAATATAATTTTTATCTGCATCTAGCTCTGAAAAAATATTTGGCCTTCTAGCAGTGTGTGGGACTTTCTCTATTAGTCCATCTATACTGACCTCCATCAGGTTGCAAATTAAAAATAATTTTTATCTGCATCTACCTCTGAAAAAATATTTGGGCTTCTAGCAGTGTGTGGGACTTTCTCTATTAGTCCATCTATACTGACCTCCATCAGGTTGCAAATTAAAAATAATTTTTATCTGCATCTACCTCTGAAAAAATATTTGGGCTTCTAGCTGTGTGTGGGACTTGTTCTATTAATCCATCTATACAGACCTCCATCAGGTTGCAAACTGAATATATTTTTTTCTGCATCTACCTCTGAAAAAATATTGGGCTTCTAGCTGTGTGTGGGACTTGTTGTACTAGTCCATCTATACTGACCTCCATCAGGTTGCAAACTGAATATATTTTTTTATGCATCTACCTCTGAAAAAATATTGGGCTTCTAGCTGTGTGTGGGACTTGTTCTATTAATCCATCTATACAGACCTCCATCAGGTTGCAAACTGAATATATTTTTTTCTGCATCTACCTCTGAAAAAATATTGGGCTTCAAGCTGTGTGTGGGACTTGTTGTATTATTCCATCTATACTGACCTCCATCAGGTTGCAAACTGAATATATTTTTTTCTGCATCTACCTCTGAAAAAATATTGGGCTTCTAGCTGTGTGTGGGACTTGTTCTATTAATCCATCTATACAGACCTCCATCAGGTTGCAAACTGAATATATTTTTTCTGCATCTACCTCTGAAAAAATATGTGGCCTTCTAGCAGTGTGTGGGACTTTCTCTATTAGTCCATCTATACTGACCTCCATCAGGTTGCAAACTGAATATAATTTTTTTCCGCATCTAGCTCTGAAAAAATATTTGGCCTTCTAGCAGTGTGTGGGACTTTCTCTATTAGTCCATCTATACTGACCTCCATCAGGTTGCAAATTAAAAATAATTTTTATCTGCATCTACCTCTGAAAAAATATTTGGTCTTCTAGCTGTGTGTGGGACTTGTTCTATTAATCCATCTATACAGACCTCCATCAGGTTGCAAACTGAATATATTTTTTTCTGCATCTACCTCTGAAAAAATATTGGGCTTCTAGCTGTGTGTGGGACTTGTTGTATTAGTCCATCTATACTGACCTCCATCAGGTTGCAAACTGAATATATTTTTTTATGCATCTACCTCTGAAAAAATATTGGGCTTCTAGCTGTGTGTGGGACTTGTTCTATTAATCCATCTATACAGACCTCCATCAGGTTGCAAACTGAATATATTTTTTTCTGCATCTACCTCTGAAAAAATATTGGGCTTCTAGCTGTGTGTGGGACTTGTTCTATTAATCCATCTATACAGACCTCCATCAGGTTGCAAACTGAATATATTTTTTTCTGCATCTACCTCTGAAAAAATATTGGGCTTCTAGCTGTGTGTGGGACTTGTTCTATTAATCCATCTATACAGACCTCCATCAGGTAGCAAACTGATTATATTTTTTTCTGCATCTACCTCTGAAAAAATATTGGGCTTCTAGCTGTGTGTGGGACTTGTTCTATTAATCCATCTATACAGACCTCCATCAGGTTGCAAACTGAATATATTTTTTTCTGCATCTACCTCTGAAAAAATATTGGGCTTCTAGCTGTGTGTGGGACTTGTTCTATTAATCCATCTATACAGACCTCCATCAGGTTGCAAACTGAATATATTTTTTTCTGCATCTACCTCTGAAAAAATATTGGGCCTTCTAGCAGTGTGTGGGACTTTCTCTATTAGTCCATCTATACTGACCTCCATCAGGTTGCAAATTCAAAATAATTTTTTGTCTGCATCTAGCTCTGAAAAAATATTGGGCTTCTAGCTGTGTGTGGGACTTGTTGTATTAGTCCATCTATACTGACCTCCATCAGGTTGCAAATTAAAAATAAATTTTATCTGCATCTACAGTACCTCTGAAAAAATATTTGGGCTTCTAGCTGTGTGTGGGACTTGTTCTATTAGTGCATCTATACTGACCTCCATCAGGTTGCAAATTGAATATAATTTTTATCTGCATCTAGCTCTGAAAAAATATTTGGCCTTCTAGCAGTGTGTGGGACTTTCTCTATTAGTCCATCTATACTGACCTCCATCAGGTTGCAAATTGAATATAATTTTTATCTGCATCTAGCTCTGAAAAAATATTTGGCCTTCTAGCAGTGTGTGGGACTTTCTCTATTAGTCCATCTATACTGACCTCCATCAGGTTGCAAATTAAAAATAATTTTTATCTGCATCTACCTCTGAAAAAATATTTGGGCTTCTAGCAGTGTGTGGGACTTTCTCTATTAGTCCATCTATACTGACCTCCATCAGGTTGCAAATTAAAAATAATTTTTATCTGCATCTACCTCTGAAAAAATATTTGGGCTTCTAGCTGTGTGTGGGACTTGTTCTATTAATCCATCTATACAGACCTCCATCAGGTTGCAAACTGAATATATTTTTTTCTGCATCTACCTCTGAAAAAATATTGGGCTTCTAGCTGTGTGTGGGACTTGTTGTATTAGTCCATCTATACTGACCTCCATCAGGTTGCAAACTGAATATATTTTTTTATGCATCTACCTCTGAAAAAATATTGGGCTTCTAGCTGTGTGTGGGACTTGTTCTATTAATCCATCTATACAGACCTCCATCAGGTTGCAAACTGAATATATTTTTTTCTGCATCTACCTCTGAAAAAATATTGGGCTTCTAGCTGTGTGTGGGACTTGTTCTATTAATCCATCTATACAGACCTCCATCAGGTTGCAAACTGAATATATTTTTTTCTGCATCTACCTCTGAAAAAGTATTGGGCTTCTAGCTGTGTGTGGGACTTGTTCTATTAATCCATCTATACAGACCTCCATCAGGTTGCAAACTGAATATATTTTTTTCTGCATCTACCTCTGAAAAAATATTGGGCTTCTAGCTGTGTGTGGGACTTGTTCTATTAATCCATCTATACAGACCTCTATCAGGCTGCAAACTGAATATATTTTTTTCTGCATCTACCTCTGAAAAAATATTGGGCTTCTAGCTGTGTGTGGGACTTGTTCTATTAATCCATCTATACAGACCTCCATCAGGTTGCAAACTGAATATATTTTTTTCTGCATCTACCTCTGAAAAAATATTGGGCCTTCTAGCAGTGTGTGGGACTTTCTCTATTAGTCCATCTATACTGACCTCCATCAGGTTGCAAATTCAAAATAATTTTTTGTCTGCATCTAGCTCTGAAAAAATATTGGGCTTCTAGCTGTGTGTGGGACTTGTTGTATTAGTCCATCTATACTGACCTCCATCAGGTTGCAAATTAAAAATAAATTTTATCTGCATCTACAGTACCTCTGAAAAAATATTTGGGCTTCTAGCTGTGTGTGGGACTTGTTCTATTAGTGCATCTATACTGACCTCCATCAGGTTGCAAATTGAATATAATTTTTATCTGCATCTAGCTCTGAAAAAATATTTGGCCTTCTAGCAGTGTGTGGGACTTTCTCTATTAGTCCATCTATACTGACCTCCATCAGGTTGCAAATTGAATATAATTTTTATCTGCATCTAGCTCTGAAAAAATATTTGGCCTTCTAGCAGTGTGTGGGACTTTCTCTATTAGTCCATCTATACTGACCTCCATCAGGTTGCAAATTAAAAATAATTTTTATCTGCATCTACCTCTGAAAAAATATTTGGGCTTCTAGCAGTGTGTGGGACTCATTGTATTAGGCCATCTATACCAAGCTCCACCAGCTTTGAAATTAATAATAATTTTTAGCTGCATCTAGCCCTGAAAATAATTTTTCCCAATAGTGGTAGCAATAGAAATATGGGGCGCGCGCCTGGCTAACAAAAATATACGCTTCATAACACAAAACACCAGCCTAGCGCACTGCATTAATAAGATGGCATCATCGTCTCTCCCAGTGCTAGGCCTACTACGCAGGCTAGTATTCCTGTGCCTAAAACACAATGTATGGGTCCGTGCTAGCCACTATGCTGAGGGGTATAAAGCTGCTGCTAACGCTTTATAACAATTCAATTGGCAGATTTTCACAGAGCTCTTCCACAACGCCCACCCATCGGGCAACAGTTGCCCACCCTCCCTATGGGATCTAGTGGCGAATAGTTGATGCCATTAATCAGAGCGTCAGTTGCCCCGTCAACGTGGCAAGCATACGGTAAGGCATGGGAAGAGTGGACACGACTAGTAGCAGGCAGACGGGTTGACCAATGTGAACAAGCCAGATCACAAGTCACCATAGAATTTCTCCACCAGCTAATGATGAGGGGCATATCAGGGGCGTCAGCGCAGCGGTGTCTGACCGGAGTAGCATTTCACTTCCAACTACTGAATTGGGGAGATGTGACAAAGATTCATCATCAGACAATCCATAAAAGGGTGGAAAAGGGGTCAGCCAAGTCAGGACTGTAGACGTCCCGTCCCGTGTCACTAAAACTGATTTCTCACATCTTATCCCTAACACCATTAACATGACACTCACAATTTGAAGCAACACTAATGTCTACTGCATTTGTGATCGCCTTCTTCGGGGCGCTATATATAAGCGAATTAGTCCCTCAATCCAAAATTACCACCAGTGGACGCTTATTACACCAGGAAGTAGTCATAGCCAATAATGCAATACGTGTACGCATACACCAATCGAAAACGGTTCCAGCGGGCAGGGGTACTTGGGTACTTCTACAACCCACAAACGGTACACTGAGTCGGGTAACATTAGTAAAAACATATCTAACCATCAGATCACAAAGTAATTTCTTCGTATCACACATTGATGGAACGCCATTATCAAGATACCTGTTCCAAGCTATATTTAATAAATGCATAACATCGGCAGGGAACCACCCCAAAGATTACGGGACACACTCATTCCGCATAGGTGCGGCCACGGAAGCAGCAAGAGCAGGACTGTCAGAAACGGAAGTTCAGAGGATAGGGAGATGGCGATCCACGTGTTTGGCGAGATACATAAGACCGGACTTGTTATCCTAACGTGGTTTGTTTCTTTTACAGGTGACGCTAAGCCAACAGTGTGAGTGATAGGCCACTCGTATATATATTGGGCACAAAAAAGGGCGAAAGTCCGCCCAGGCGGGAGGAAATTAGAGTTTCATAACACATATTTCAACTGAAGAGGTATTAGAGGCCTGCTATGGCCACAGGTACTAATGGAGGTAATCAAGGTAGGGAGAGAGGCAAGAGGTCCGGTCATCTTAGTTATACAGGCCGGGGGAAACAACCTAGGTCATCACAAGAGCGCATAACTAATGGCAATAATGAAACTAGACACTGAGCGCTTCAGAGAATTTTTCACAAAATTAGCTATAGTATGGTCAGAGATTGTGCCGATAGTGGTATGGCAAGGTGCGCGAGACATCACGGCCATCGAATGGACAAGGCGGGTAATAAATATTCGGATGGCAAAATTTAGAAGAGACAGAGGCGGTGTAGTGATACGACACCGACAACTGGAAGAAGATAAAGCAGGCCTCATACGGCCCGACGGTGTTCACTTAATAGATATTGGACTGGACATATTCCTGTCAGGACTCCAGGACGGAGTGGAACAAGCGTTAAGAGTGATGGGTGGGGGTCAGAGTCCTGCATACGAGTACGCTGGATCCTACGTGGCCTGGGAATAGAAAGGACATGTTGGAGAGTTACACTTGTTGGCCAACTTGCCGGAGTGGGGACCCAGGGCATGCTGCAACAAGCTGAATTATTTTAGAAATAAAATGCCTTTCTAATGGAATGAGTATAAAGAGTTAATAAAGCTGTGACCGATCCTCACCCATCCAGTTGTAAGAGTTACATTATTGGGTTGTCCATGAAAGGGGGGCGGTAGGGGGGCTGAGCATCTGGGTTTGGTTGGGGGTCCCCACAGTCTGCCTAGGCTAGATTAATTTAAAAATTCTTATTAGATACACAGGCGGTGCAGCTTGCTTCGCAGCTGGGCTACTACGCCCAAAGTATTGCCTAGGCTAGATGCAGTTAAAAATTCTACGCTGACTAGCAGACACTGAAGATTTGGAGCAGACCTCTGAGTAAACAGCTCTTCAGACTCAACCATCTGTGTTACCCCAAGCCATAGTGTATGTAGCTTCTTACAGTTAAAAGGGGGGGGTGCGACCCAACCCACCTGGAATTGACGATGCCAACGTCAAATAAGACACAGCAAGGGGACTCCCAAAATTGTGGCACAGACACCACTTAACCCTAGAACGCATACCTGTGGCCTTGCAGACCCGCCCAGTTAATTGTTTTCTATTTTCTGCAAGATTGCTTTAGTTAGAATTTTGAAACTCTAGGTATTCTTCATGCATATAGTTGTTTGTCATTTGAGTTTGAGTTATTCCATGTTATTTGCACACGGGCCTAAAGGGCCCCAGGTATGTGAAAGTGTAGATTTTTATGGTCATGCGTTCTAGGGTTAAGTGGCATCAATTGCCCCACTGTTGCTTAAAACGGTTGGTGAGGTGATTTTACCAAATCCCCAAGCTTTTAGTCTCCCAAGGATGACACAGGGGTAGAAATGTCCTTGCGAATCCATGATTTGATCATCTTTATGAACGTGAGTCTGTCTACATTCTCAGTGGACAGCCGCGTGCGCTTATCTGTCAGCACACCACCAGCAGCGCTGAACACACGTTCAGAGAGAACGCTGGATGCATGGCATGACAAGATCTCCAAGGCGTGAGTGGCGAGCTCCGGCGATTTTTCAAGATTGGAATACCAAAATGAGCAAGGGTCCAGTGACACAGTCATGGCTTCGATGTTCACTTGGAGATTCTCCTGTACCATCCACTCTAGGCATTGACTATGTGTCAGACTTCTTGTCTCCTGTGGCCTTGCAAAGGATGGTCTAAAAAAGTGGTGAAACGATTCCACAAAATTGCTGTTACCAGCAGATACTGTGTTACTGTTACTGTTTGAGTGATGAAGACTCGACAGTCCCACCGTTGGCAAGTTAGAACTGTGAGATTCACTACGTGCACCACTGGTGTTTTGTGGAAAAGCACATGTAAGATTCTGCAACAGATACTCCTGCATTCGTCAATACCTTTTTATGGCAGGAATTATTTCGGCAAATATACTTTTGTACCGGGGATCTAAGAGTGTGGCAACCCAGTAGTCGGGATTACTTCGAATTCTGACAATCCGGGGGTCATGTTGCAGGTAGTGCAGCAAGAAGGCACTCATGTGTCTTGCGCATCCAGAAGGACCAAGTCCTTGTTGTGTTGGTAGCGAGGTAAGAATCATGCTTCCTTCCTCTGCCCTCTCCCTCCAACCTCGCACAACAGAAATGTGATCAAGGTCTCCCTCATCTGATGAGTCTTCCATGCCCATTGCCAGTTCGTCCTCCACTTCTTCCTCGGCTCCTGCACCTTCCTCAACAGTTTGGCTGCTACCATGCGCCCTGGTTAATCCCTCTCCCCCACCCTCCCATGCCTGCCGCCTTGGTGCTGCCAACCGTCTGGACCTTGGAGATGTTATCCCTTCAGCATACGACTCCTCCTCTACTTCCTCCACCTCCTCTTGTCCCACCACCTGACTCCGAATTCTGTTTAACATGTGCTCCAGCATGTAAATCACCGTAATAGTCATGCTGATAATGGCATCGTTAGCACTAAACATCTTCGTCGCCATTTCAAGACTGTGCAGAAGGGTGCATAGGTCCCTGATCTGAGACCACTCCTCCAGCGTGATTTGCCCCACCTCTGGATCTCGTTGGCCCAGGCTATACGTCAGAACGTATTGCACCAGGGCTTGTCGGTGCTGCCACAGTCGCTGCAACATGTGCAAAGTTGAATTCCACCGTGTCGGCACATCGCATTTCAGCCGGTGAACTGGCAGGCCCAACGACTTCTGTAGAGATGTAAGTCGTTGAACTGTGGGATGCGAACGGCGGAAGTGAGCACACAGCGACCGTGCACTCTGCAGAAGGCCATCTAGTCCGGGATAGTGGGCTAAAAATTGCTGGACAACCAGGTTCAACACGTGAGCCATACAAGGCACGTGTGTGACATTGCCCCGGCGAAGTGCCGCACCCAGGTTTGCAGCATTGTCGCACATGGCCTTCCCTGGTTGCAGGTCCAGTGGAGACAACCTTTCATGAAACTGGGTCTCCAGAGCTGACCAAAACTCCTCAGCTGTGTGACTCACATTTCCCAGTCATTTCAAAGTAAACACTGATGCGTTGAGCCCTGCTGCCAGCATAGTAAGGAGGTGTGCAGGATTCCTTCTGCGCAGTTAGAAAGCAGGTGGCATTACCAGACAGGCTTTGGGTGCAGGTGGAGGACCGAGAGGAGGTTGAGGAGGCAGAAGCAGTGGAGGAAGTTCGAGATAAAGAGGATTAACACACAACTCGTGGGGACGGTAAGACTTGGACAGCAGCCCCTTGTCCTGCTGTCACCATAGTTACCCAGTGCCCAGTCAGCGACATGTAACGCCCCTGTCCATGCCTTCTCGTCCAAGTGTCTGTGGTGAAGTGCACCCTGTCACACACAGAGTTTCTCAAAGAAGCGGTGATGTTGTGTGCGACATGCTAGTGAAGCGCAGGCACACCTTTCTTTGAGAAGTAGTGCCGACTGGGCATCTGGTACTGGGGCACTGTGACGGACATAAGGACTTGAAAATCCTCTGTGTCCTCCAGGTGGAAAGGCAGCATTTCTGTAGCCAACAGCTTGCAGATGGTGAAATTCAACCTCTTAGCTTTCTCATGGCTAGGAGGAAATGGTCTTTTACTTTTCCACATCTGAGGGACCGAGGGCTGGCTGTTGTGCTTAGACGGTGTTGAGTAGGGTGTCCCCGGCAACTGCCGGTCTGTGAGGAAGATGCAGGCGGACATGTTAGGTTGCCTTGATCCAAAGGTGGTGCTCTCGATGTCGGAGAGCGCTCAACACTAGCAGGTGTTTCCACTTCCCAATGAACTGACGACCTGCCAATCACACTGGCTGTTGCGGGTAAAGAGGTGGCAGGTCTGCGTCCAAAAACATGTGTGACTGCTGTCCCCCCAGTCACAGAAGATGAAGAGGCTGCGGATGCACAAGATGGGGCAGACGGTGGTTGGCCCAGCCGGCTAGGCCGCATTGTAGCACAGTGAGCTTCCCACTGCAACTTATGCTTCATATCCATGTGACGGTACATGCATGAAGTACTCAAACTATGTATTTTTTGGCCTCTACTTAGCTTTTGCTGACAAATATTACAGATAACACGAGTTGGGTCATCCTTATCGATCTGAATAAATGCCCAGGCTATGCAAGGCTTAGAGCCCATGTGACCTGAAGAGCCACTACGACTTGTGGTCAGAGGCAGAGTTGTGGTTGAGGATGCAGTTGTTGACGTGCTTCCAGTACTCCGTCTCTGTTCAGGAAGGCGCAACCTAACCTCGTCGTCAATAGCATCTGTGATGCCCCGCTGCGCTTGGTATCACAGATCCTAGAAGAGTGCATTGATGGAATCCTCCACAAGAGGCCCCCATAAACATTCACACATCTCCACCTTCCACCTCAGACCAGCAGAGGGAGCCCGTTAGGGATATAAATAGGGAAGGTGGAGCTAGGCAGTTCAGTTCCTCTGAAGAGTTCCTGCAGTAGAGAAGCCTAAGAGAGGTCAGTCTGCAGTGGAGCTCAGTCTAGTCTAGAGAACGCAGTTAATAGTTCAGCAGTGGAGCACGAGGCTCCTGCTTGCTAGATTCAGGGAGCCCAGATAGAGCTTAAGGTGTGCCGGTGCCGTAAGATCAGTGAAGCGCGGCAAGCTGCCGTTAGTGTGTATAGCCTAGTGAGGGCCCGAGTAGGCCGAAGGCGAGTGGCGAGTTAGTACATAAGGGGCAGAGGAGCTTAACCAGCTCACCCCGAAGCATTTACCGGACACAGGATCCGAGCTTACCGGTATCTCTATAACCCAGTAAGGCATAACCGGAATCCCTGGAGAACTACAAGTCCCAGGATCGCTAAGGTGCTGATATGTAACACAGCCAGGAGACGCTTAGGCCCCGCATACTGGGAGCGTGAACTCCAAGAGAAGGCCCTACCACAAGGTCAGCCAGCGCAGTACAGAGACAAAGTTAGGCCTAGCTCCAGGCAGGTCAGAAACTTACTACGCAGAGGCAAGAAACAGGAGGCCCTATACCCGCTCATTGGGGAGGATCCTGATATGCACCCTTCACCATACAGTGCTCCGGGATGTGCCTGAATTTCCACCAGTAAAAGGTACTGAAGTGACTACCGTGTCCGTTCCCGTTCTTGCTCTGACCCAGCTGGGTCTCGCCTGTCCTGCATTCCCCCTGCATACGCTGCCCTGAGACCTAGCTCCACCTGTGGGGAGCTATACCATCGAGCTGCCTTATCACCGGCCTCAGTGGACTGCTGCAGCGCTGTTGCTTGTCACCAGATACCACAGGTGGCGTCATGAACTCTTATAAAATTAACAATTATCCACCCTTTTAAAGAGAGACCCCAGGGTACGGGCCAGGGAGCCGACCACCGCGACATCCCCAAGGCCAGGCAAATGCCCGGGTACCGAGTCATCCCCATCCCCAGGGCTAGTCACATCCTCCTCCACCTCCTCTGCTGACCTCATCGACTGTCTGACTGTGGGTTGACAGTAAGTGGGATCTCCAACCTCGTCATCATCACCCTGTGTGTTATCACACCCGTCGCCCTCAGAGCCAACCTCTTCCTGCCCTGACCGAAAAGTCAAGTTGTCGCTCCAATCAGGTATTTGAGTCTCATCATCGTCTTCATCATTGTCTCCACCAACAGGAGTTACAGTTTGGGAACAAGGGTCTACATTATGCTCAGAACGTTCTTCATCTGGTCCTGGATCCAACTTATAAAGATTCTGGGCATCGGATCAGATCATTTCCTCATCTGGATTAACAGAAGCTCTGGAGCAGACCTCCGTTTCCCAGGCTATAGTATGAGTAAAGAGCTGGGCAGACTCAGCCATCTGTGTTACCCCATACTCAGACGGGCAGCTGGAGACTTGGGAGCTGTGAGAAAGCAAGTGCGATTGGGGTGACACCTCTGAGGACTGGAGTATTTGTGATGTTGAAATTGAGGTGATGGAGAGCCCACTTGAAGGAGCACTTGATATCCATTGAAGCACCTGCTGTTTTTGTGCCTCATCTAGAATTTGTAGCGATGGGCGTGTCCGTAAGAATGGGATCGTATCACATTGTCCACGAAAAGAAGTCGACATCTTAGTTTGGCTGGAAGATGGTCTTTCTTCTGCAGATGTTACTCCCCCCACCCACCGTGGGGGGCCTCGACCCACCGGCGGACAGGCACCAGTATTGGGATAGGGGGACTGGCCGTCAGGGTCCACCGCGGCTCTGGCACAAACCCGGCGACACAGAGGTGGCACAGGCAGGAACGGACTGGCCGTGTCGGCTTCTCACTTTTTGGATTTTAGAAGGGCATGACATGCCTATATCTGTGTCTCCCCCTCCTTTTACTCCTCCACCTCTTTTCTTTTCGCATGACTATATGTACTTGTCACTTTTCCATGTGTTAGTTGTGTCTTCTGAGCAGTTTTTCAGCTTTTGGACACCTTTGAAGTGTTTTCTATGTGTTTCTAAGTGTTTTTGTTTGCCTGCCATTGGTTTTAACGGTGTTCGAAGGTGTTCGACGAACAGTTCGACGAACAGTTCGGCGAACACACGGGTGTTCGACGAACCGAACCGAACTCGAACACTACGGGGGTGGCTCAACACTAGTCACTGCCTCATACATTGTCCTTTTTTGCATTAGTGCTGCTCATTTTTCCTGATTTCTCCTATTAGTGTGGTTCCATCAGTATCCAGCTAGATTGCTTCCAAACACACTATATAGGAGTAGATAGAGAAGCTTTCTTTTGCCTTGCAGCGCTAGTGCACAGTTCTCTGCACTGTTCACGGCTGTCTGCGAGGTCGCTGTGTGTGAGTGCAGCTCATGATGTAGTGTGTTCTGCAGCCACGTCCGGTTGTAGTCTGCTCAGCATGCGTCACTGCCTCATACATTGTCCTTTTTTGCATTAGTGCTGCTCATTTTTCCTGATTTCTCCTATTAGTGTGGTTCCATCCATATCCAGCTAGATTGCTTCCAAACACACTATATAGGAGTAGATAGAGAAGCTTTCTTTTGCCTTGCAGCGCTAGTGCACAGTTCTCTACACTGTTCATGGCTGTCTGCGAGGTCTCAGTGTGAGTGCAGCTCATGCTGTAGTGTGTTCTGCAGCCACGTCCGGTTGCAGTCTGCTCAGTGTGCGTCACTGCCTCATACATTGTCCTTTTTTGCATTAGTGCTGCTCATTTTTCCTGATTTCTCCTATTAGTGTGGTTCCATCCTTATCCAGCTAGATTGCTTCCAAACACACTATATAGGAGTAGATAGAGGAGCCTTTCTGAGGCCTTGTGCCCTGCAGCCCCAGCCAGATTAGTATTAGCCTATTTTTTGTAGCCTCATCTATTGCATTGTAGGTTACCTTCCTGCATTTTAATAGCTACAAAAATTTGTGATACTATCGGTTTTACATCTTTGGGCACATCCAGTGTCTTTTTGTGAAAAAAAAAATGTAAATAAAGTTCACCAAACACTCCACTTTACAGTTGTGTAGGCCACCATAGCTCATATTAAAGTCTAGTCCACACTTTATAAATTTAGTGTTTCTTATACCTGTTAGCAGCTGTTCAGGAATAAGCACACTAAGCCCTTAGTACTTTTTAGCCTATCTTTATCAGTCTACCAAGATGAAGAAGGCAGGGAGTAAGGCATGTGGTCGTGGGCGTCGAGTTTCTGCAGGGAGAGGACGTGGGGATTCTGTGCCTGCTGCAGGCACCAGTGACTCAGCATCCCCCAGTTTTACCAGGGAACAGTCCTTTATGCGCAGCTTTGTAGGAGCTCGCCATACCCCACTGCTGCGGGAGGACCAAATTGAAGCCGTTGTCAAATGGATGGCAGCTAACGCATCGACTTCAATTAGTTCCAGATCCTCTCAGGTCCTGAGCACTGAAGAGCACCCATCTGTCTCTTCACCACCTGCCAAATTGCCCAGGCAGTCAGAGAGCCCTGGACAGGAGCCATCTCTACTTCTGTTCTCTGAATCTCTTGGCTTGGAAAGAGGGGGCCAGCCAAGCAGAATTCTAGAATTTGAAGAAGAGCTAGTATGCAGTGATGCGCAAACGCTTTGTCTCTCTGAATCTGAAGAGGCGGGTGGGCCAGTGCCTATGGTCAGCACACCTCAGTACACATCTGATGATGAGACTCAAGTGCCACTTTCTGGTGCGTACTGTGCTCTCGAGACTACCCAGGTGAAGCAGTTGTTTGAAGAGGGTAGTGTAGATGATGAGGTCCTTGACCCATCATGGCGTGAGGTACAGGAAGGTGGTGGGAGCAGCTCTGAGGAAGAGATTCCCCGAAGGCCCAAATAGGAGGGAGAGGGAGGGGGCAGACTTGGTTGCCTGTAGCCTCCACTTCGGCACCCATTAGGAGCATGCATCTTCCAAAACCCAAAACGGGCGCTCCCAAGACTTGCAGTGCCTGGTCCTTTTTTGACACAGTTGCAGATGACATTTGCTTTGTCAAATGCAAGCTGTGTAATCAGAAAGTGAAAAGAGGGAAAAGTGTCAGCAACCTCAATACCACAAATATGTGGAAACATGTGCGGACCAAGCACGTGGTGGAATTACAAAGACACACTGAAACCTAGGCCAACCTACAGGGCCACCTACCACCTCTTCAGCTCGTGTTGTAGCCTCTTCCTCCAGCTCACACACAGCTGGTTCGGCTTCCTCACAGGATCGCCATGGAAGAACCTCTGGCACTGTTGTACAGAGACACAGTGTCATTCCACTCACAGCACCACGTTCCCTGTCATCCTCACACTCCCAGGCCAGTCTACAGCCATCGTTAGCACAGGCATGGGAGAAAAGGCGCCCATACTCGGCAAACCACCCCCGAGCACAGGCTCTGAATGCTTGCATTGCAAAACTACTGTCCCTTGAAATGCTATCATTCAAGCTGGTGGAGACTGACACCTTCCGTAACTTGATGACATTGGCAGTCCCACAATACAACGTGCCCAGCCGCTTTTATTTCAGCAGGCAAGCCGTCCCTGCCCTGCAACAGCATGTGGAGGGAAAAATTAAACATGCTCTACAAAACGCCGTCAGTAGCAAGGTCCACCTGACCACCGATGCGTGGACCAGTAAGCATGGACAGGGACGATACCTTTCCCTCACTGCCCATTGGGTAAATGTTGTGGAGCCGGGTACAGATCTTGAGAGTGGCGCTGTACATGTTCTGCCAACTCCAAGGATTGCAGGAATCCAGGCTGTACACATTGACTCCTCCTCATACTCCAGTTCCTCTGAATCTGCGTTGCAGGAGCCGTCACGGTCTACCTCCACATCGACCCGTGAACAGTTACCTGTTATGATGACCGATATGAGCACAGCCGTGGCCAAATGTCAACAGGCTGTATTGAAATTAATTTCTTTGGGGAATCGAAGCCACACAGCGCAGGAGCTCTGGAATGCCATCAAGCAGCAGAGCGACGTGTGGTTTGTGGCAGCGAATCTCCAGCCAGGCATGGTAGTGTGTGATAATGGCCGAAATCTGGTGGCAGCTCTGGGCCTAGGCAACCTCACTCACATCCCATGTCTGGCACATGTGCTCAACTTGGTCGTGCAGAGTTTTTTGAGGGACTATCCAGATCTTGATGCACTGCTGCACAAGATCCGCATAGAGTGCGCTCACTTGCGGCGTTCCAGCATTGCAAGATCGCGCATTGCAGCTCTGCAGCACCGATTACGCCTACCGGAACATCGCATCATATGTGACCTACCCACCAGGTGGAATTCAACGTTACATATGTTGGAGAGGTTGTGTGAGCAGCAAGCAGCAGTAATGGAGTACCAGCTGCAGCAGGCGCAAACAAGTCGCACTGTGCGCCATTCACACTTCACCACCACTGAGTGGGCCTCTAGGAAGGACATCTGCCACGTTTTGCGTGCCTTCGATTATTCCACGAGGATGGCGAGTGCAGATGATGTACTAGTCAGCATGACTATCCCCCTTATCTGCCTGCTTGAAAAAACACTGCAAGCACTAAGGGAGGAGGTTTTGGAAGAGGTGGAGGATGAGGAGTCACAAATGCCATCTGCTTCTGTACAGTCTGCGCAACGTGGTTCCTCACAAAGGCCTAGGCAGGGGACACTTTGTGAGAAGGATGAGGAGGAGTCAATGGAGGAGGAAGACATCTGTCCAGAGGAGGGAGGTACACAATACTCTTGTAGTCAGTATCTAGAGCAAGGGTGGGGTGATGCAGAGCAGGCAGAGATCACGCCTCAAGCAGGGGACAGCGCTTCTTGGCCAGTTGGCAGTCTGCAGCACATGGTTGATTTCATGCTGCAGTTCCTGAGAAACGACCGCTGCATCGCCCACATTCTCAACAAGGCTGATTATTGGGTGTCCACCCTCCTAGATCCTCGCTACCGGGACAACTTACAAAGCCTCAAAACACCGTTGAACCGGGAGTGTAAAATGCGGGAGTACCAAGATACACTGGTGCATTCCATTATGTTCTCCATTCCACCCGAGAGCAGTGCTGCTAGTGCTTTACAAAGCAGCTCAGGGCGTCAAGGCAGTGGAGGAAGCTCTGAACAAAGAGGGAGCAGAAGCAGCGCCTCAACACAAGGCAAGACCAGTATGGCCCAAATGTGGCAAAGTTTTCTATCCCCACCACAAATGTCTACACCATCACAGACGGCTCCAGTCAGCAGGAGGCAACGTTTCCATCAGATGGTGACAGACTAAATGTCTTGCCCTCTCAGTGTACTCCCAGACGGCTCTTCCCCCTTCAAGTTTTGGGTCTCTAAGCTGGATACATGGCCAGAGCTTAGCCAGTATGCATTGGAGGTGCTGGCTTGCCCTGCTGCTAGTGTATTATCAGAAGCGTCTTTAGTGCCGCAGGTGGTGTACTAACAGACCGTCGCATCCGACTATCCTCCGATAACGTTTACCGGCTTACTTTTCTGAAAATTAACAAGGCCTGGATCTCGCATGAATTTGCCAGTCCTATTCCAGATTAAATAATTGGTTGTCAACAGTATCCAGGTCTCCTGTTGTGTTCATGTTTCTACCACCTGAACTGTAATCCCTGGGCTCCAACACCGCCAGTTGCTGCTCAGCAGTGCCATCTGCACAGTCAACACTTGCTCCAGTGTTATTGGGGTTCAGTAACGTCAGCTGATACCCTGCTGTATGTCCGGCAATTTCTCCTGCTCTGTCCACATTCACACTACTACTAATTTTAAACTTGCTCCATTTAGGCCTTTGGCTCCAATCTGATTTTAGTATTTACCCTGGGTTCCAGCATCGCCAGCTGTTTCCCAGCAGTGTCTTTGGCACGGGTACTCCCTCCTGCCCAGTCTGGTTCCAGCACGCCAGCTGTTTCCGGGTAGTGTCAACGTCACTTTGCCTCCAATACGTTGTCCTGTCGTGTTGCGGTCGGGTTAGCCGACTCTATGGTGCCTGCAGTTTAGGTGACTCCTATGTGGGCTGCGGAATCTGGCAATGAAGGCTGGTTCCACAGTGCCAATAGGACAAGCACCCCCTGTAGGACTGTGTGTTTCGGTAACTCCGGCCGGCTCGCAGCCTTGCAACTTTTTTTTTCATGTGTACCTTCTGCTGCCTATCTGAGTTCCACTACCATTAGCTGGTTCTTTGGAAGTCAATCTTGAATATGTCCCCCTGGGTTCCAGTAACATCAGCTGGCTCCAGGCAGTGCCTTTGGCTTTGGTGCCTCCTTCTCGGTATCCGAGTTCCACCAATGTCTGCTGGTCCTTGGTAGTGCTTTCTAGCACAGGTACCTCCTGCTTAGTAACCGGGTTCCAGTACCATCAGCTGGTCCTCGGTAGTTCCATTGGCTCTTGTACCTTCTGCTACCCATCCGGGTTCCAGTACCGTCAGCTGGTTCTCGGCAGTGTCTTTGGCACGGGTACTCCCTCCTGCTCAGCCTGGTACCAGCACACCAGCTGTTTCCGGGTAGTGTCAACGTCACTTTGCCTCCAATACGTTGTCCTGTCGTGTTGCGGTCGGGTTAGCCGACTCTATGGTGCCTGCAGTTTAGGTGACTCCTATGTGGGCTGCGGAATCTGGCAATGAAGGCTGGTTCCATAGTGCCAATAGGACAAGCACCCCCTGTAGGACTGTGTGTTTCGGTAACTCCGGCCGGCTCGCGGCCTTGCAACTTTTTTTTTCATGTGTATCTTCTGCTGCCTATCTGAGTTCCACTACCATTAGCTGGTTCTTTGGAAGTCAATCTTGAATTTGTCCCCCTGGGTTCCAGTAACATCAGCTGGCTCCAGGCAGTGCCTTTGGCTTTGGTGCCTCCTTCTCGGTATCCGAGTTCCACCAATGTCTGCTGGTCCTTGGTAGTGCTTTCTGGCATAGGTACCTCCTGCTTAGTAACCGGGTTCCAGTACCATCAGCTGGTCCTCGGTAGTTCCATTGGCTCTTGTACCTTCTGCTACCCATCCGGGTTCCAGTACCGTCAGCTTGTTCTCGGCAGTTCCTCAGCCTTCTTGTACCTTCTGCTACATTTCCAAGTTCAAGCTTTTTGAAATGGTTTTTGGTAATCACTCTGGATCTCCCTGACGACGACCCTGAAGACGACGACCCTGAAGACCACCCTGAAGAAGACAAGGACCCCGAAGATGACGACCCCGAAGACGACGACCCTGAAGATGACGACTCTGAAGACCACCCCGAAGAAAACGATGACCCCGAATACGAGGACCCTGAAGACCACCCCGAAGAAGACGAGGACCCCGAAAACGACGACCCTGAAGACGACGACCCTGAAGACCACCCCGAAGAAGACGAGGACCCCGAAGACGATGACCCTGAAGACAACGACCCTGAAGACCACCCCGAAGAAGACGAGGACCCTGAAGACGACAACCCTGAAGACCACCCCAAAGAAGACCAAGAAGATGACCCTGAAGAAGATGACCAAGAGGACAAAGAACAAGAAGACAACCACCAAGATACAGAAGAATAAGAGACAGAAGACCAAGAAGCAGAAGAACAAGAAGCTGCAGAACAAAGAGCAGAAGAACATTAAGCATAAGACTAAAAATCAGAGCAAAAGAAATAATCTAAAATATAAGCAGAAGAAGACTAAGTAGTGTATTGGGGTGAGTCAGTTCCTCCTCGTGGTGCCCCTGGAAAATACCTGCTGCTGCAGGCCAAACTGAACGCGGACAAATCCTGTTGTAAATCTTTTGTGACAGGCAGAACGGAAGGTGTAATCTTCAAACTTTTATAGATAACTACAGGAATGCCTGTCACAACTAAGAATATGATGAAGAAGAAGAATATGAAGAAGATGAAGACGTAGAATATGAAGAAGAATAATAGTTGAATAAGAAGAATATGAAGAATGTAAAAAAAAAGAATAATAGGAAGAAGGTGAAGAAGAAGAAGATGAATAAGGTGAAGAAGAAGTTGATGAAAAAGATGCTGCTGCTGAGGATGATGAAGGAGAAAGTGTGGGAGAAGTAAAAAAGGAGAAGAGCATGGAAGTAGTGAAACATAAATATCTGACAAAATATAAAAAAGCTTAACATAGTCAATATCTTTGTAACTCCGAACGTCTTAAAAAAAATATTAATTCCTGCTATTCCATTTGATTGGGCTAAACCTCTATGCCTTTAATGTCTCCTCCACCTCCCCCAATACATTCTACATTATTGTTAGTTGTTTTCCTTCATGTAGAATTAACCTATAAGGAAAGAAAGGGTTTATTTTAATTCCGATATTTGTGCCCCATTGACTTGCATTGGTTTCCGGTATCGGAATCGGCGATATCCGATATTTTTTGGGTATCGGTCGGATCCAACCGGATCCGATATTTCCCAATATCGGAAGGTATCGCTCAACACTACTCGTTACAGACATGGCGGTACCAAACGTGTACTTTGCTGTTTTTTTTTGGGGGGGGGGGGGTTGCATAAAAGTACTTATTTATGGGCACAATATATTTTGATTTTTTTTTTATTATTTTGTGATTTTTAAAAAAATATTTTTACAATTTTTTGGCTGATTTCTTTAGACTTTCCCATGATGATACACAAAGAATCAGTATGTTTCAGGGGTGCTTTAAAATACATCTACAGGTGCGTCTGTAAATAACTCAGATGTTGCCAAAAAATCTCAGAAGCGTCTAAACACATGACATCACTATATGGGCAGTCCAGAATTGTTTAAAGGCATAGTGTATGTACATTTTTGACTTTGCAGTAAGTAATAAAAATGCCTTAAAACATTCTCACTCTCTCATTATTCTGGCATTTGGCAAATATTAAAAATTATGGTAATCCTAATTGACCTAAAACGGGACAGGTTTATTCTGATTTCATGTCAGATATCGAGAAAAACATGCATATGTGTATTTTTATATACTGTACGTAAACTTCTGGTTTCAACTGTAGATAGACTGATAGATAGATAGATAGATAGATAGATAGATAGATAGATAGATAGATAGATAGATAGATAGATGGATAAATTAGATATGTAGATAGGTATACAGATAGATGGATAGATAATTAGATATATAGATATTAGATAGATAGATAGATAGATAGACTTAGCTATCTGTTTATCTATCCATCTATCTATCATTTATCTATCTATCGAAAAAGAAAAATACAGATGCAGAACTAGCAAAAATATTGCAAAAAAGTTGGGTGCAAACCGCCTTACAGGTAAAACCAAACCTCAAAATATCCAAAGAAGACAAAGGCAGCATTCCATAGTCCAATAAGTAGTGGTTTATTGACCCAGCATGTCAGGGCAACGTTTCGTTCCAACCATGGGAATCCTTTTAGGCATATCTCTAGTTTGATATCCACTTTTTAATAAGGATGAGCATTTAATCTGTTTGGCTCTGTTCTCACATTTTTTCAATATTTTTGTTGGGTAATTCCTATCCTTAAATTTTTTGGTTTAAGTATCAAAGGTTGATTGTTCATTAGTTTCTTCACTGATAATCCACTTCGCTCTTAAATACTGGTTAAAGGGAAGTGACTCCATCAATCTTCTAGGATGTTGGCTCTCAAATCTTAAGGAATATCATATTAGCATTTTGAGAGCCAACATCCTATCAGTGCATCTCTGGCTGCAAGATAAAGAATTCACATCTCAGATGTGACTGTTTTATAAATGAGATATCTGTGGGGCACTCTGGATTACCAGGATTATGGTGCATAGGTGAGGATTATGGTGGTTTATTATTTTTACTTTATTACAGGTGACAATGGCATCAGGGATTAGGCGTTAAGATTAGCATATGGTGTTTTTTATTTTTTACAAGGGACAAGGGCATCGAGGATTAAGTGTAGGTGAGTATAATGTGGTTTTTATTTTTATTTTAATATTTATTATTTTTACCTTTTTTTTTTACTTTTAGCACAGGCGCCGGCTGATGAGAGACTACTGCTCCCATCCAATGGCGCCTGCTCTCGCTGTTTACAGTGACAGGAGGTGCTGGCTGATGGGACTAGTTGTCTCATTAGCCGACGCCTATGACCCGTGGTAAGCTTTTTTCCGCAGATCACAATGACAGCTGCAGCATCCCTGAAATCTGACAGCGTTATCCCGCCGTGCTTTGACCCACAGTAATGATGTTACTGCCAATCACAGCCCCTGTTTCCAGTGCTGTTATACAGATGACAGAGTGGGAATCATGGATGTTCGGGCCCCCAATTCATATGAATGGGGTCTGGGTTCGGATACTGTTCTGGTACCCGAAGGCAAACTTTTAACAGCTGTTTTGCCGAACCCACCGGACCTGAACATCCAAGGGTCCGCCCTTCTCTAGTTGAAGCATAATATGTAAAGCATTTCTTTACATCAAAAGTGAGCAAATCTAATTCTCTGAGGTACTTGGTATTTGTACTAATGGCAGAGAGAACTATCTCTTGAGTTCTATGGAATATGGAGGCTACCTTTGGAAATTAGGCAGGATCTGGTTTTAAAATTACTCGATCGTAAAAAAGGTTGGTAAAAGGAGAAGTTGACAGAGGCTGAAAATCACAAATGCTACAGGCTAAAGGTAACGCTGCTATAAGATCAGTTTTAAGGGTAATGGAGCCTGACTCTAAGAGCTCAAAAGTCGACAAGATCCGTATCATACAATACTCACTGTCTCCCAACTTTTGGTTGGCCCACAGATTTCCTAACTCCCACCAGTATAGTATATAGTCACAGTCCACACTCCTCAAGGTGACAGATAACACTATAGAAGCCCATGTTTGCAGCATTAAGAGTTCTTAAGAAAGTTAATCAAATCCAGACAACAGATCCCATAACTGTAGCACGTATGTCCAGCCCAGTCAGCAAGCGATCTCCAAATTGCATAGGTTATCCATTCAAGGGCTCCAGGACCCCAGCCTAGATCCTCTCCCTTCTCCGACATTCCAAATAACTCTCTGACTAAAACATGTGGCTTCTTTTTTTCCCTCCCTGGCATTAGCCCCCTGAATTGGCAGAAGAGTTCACACCTTTCCCCCCCACAGCTAACTGTGCATTAGTAGAGGTATTTTTGTCAAATTAAAACCTGTCACCTGAGACTGCATGTGAGACCCCCTGTGGTAAAGGCTAGGTTTAGGTCCAAAGGAAGAACCCTATGTTTCAGAAACAGTCAATCTCAAACTTACCTTAAGAAATCTCAACTCCCAGGAATTCCCTGCCAAGTCATAATTCTATAGCATGCCTAGTGCTGTCACGTGCACCTTAAGTGTTTGTCACCAGCCACTTCTCAACACCAATTTGAATATAATCTAAAATTAGGTTAATGGGTATGTCTTCCTTCTCCCCATGATCTAGACCCAAGAATTGTCAGAAATGTTATTAGATTTTGCTGTAGATCTTTGTAGCAACCGTCTTCTTTTTTTTTTAAATTTAAACAGTTTGGAGACCAGATTTTTTGAGAACCCTTCACTAGCTAGTAATTCCATTTCAAATTTCAAGCTGTTAAATGTAGATTGTAGATATGTACGTGAAGGATTGGCCACTGAGATAATAGATCCAGTATGCCCAGGAGGACCCAAGGATCTGTGAATTGATAGAATCCTTAACCAGAAGAATCTGGATCTCCTTAGCCATAAGGGCAATACCAGATTTACCCATGCTTGATCCTTATCGTTCTTTTTCAGAACAGTCGGATTCATTGTTATTGGAGGGAATGTGTAGGCTATACTGAAATCCCAAGCTAGTAGGAAGGAGTCCATCCACTTCGGTCGGCCTCTCCCTTGGGAAGAGGGAGCTAAATTTTATATTCTTCTGGTTTTCCTCTTTGCAAACAGATCTATTTCTGGGACTCCACATAGATTCAGTTGAATACAGATTGATTCAATGTCCACTCCTGTTTCAGCTGAGACCAAACCACATGGCCTATTCTATAAGGAGCAGTCAATATGGGCACATTCATCGAGGATCACTTGCTGACATCTAACGAAGGTAAGTAACGCACTGGACGAAGGGATTGGGTCTTCTGAGTGGCTCCTTTGGATGCTGCTGTATCATTCATGTTCAAACTGGATGAGACTGCGAAGATCTGAAGTCATGGGTTGTAAAAATTACCTAGGCATGTTAGCAATGCAACTATTTTTTATTCCTTGCATCCATCGTTTTACAACTCCAGGTAAATGGGTAAATGGCCAAAATACATTGCCCCAGTCGACAAGATCCGTATCATACAATACTCACTGTCTCCCAACTTTTGGTTGGCCCACAGATTTCGTATCTCCAGCCAGTATAGTATATAGTCTCAGTCCACGCTCCTCAAGGTGACAGATAACACTATAGAAGCCCATGTTTGCAGCAGTAAAAGTCCTTAAGAAAGTTAATCAAATACAGACAACAGATCCCATAACTGTAGCACGTATGTCCAGCCCAGTCGGCAACCGATCTCCAAATTGCATAGGTTATCCATTCAGCCTAGATCCTCTCCCTTCTCCGACATTCCAAAGAACTCTCTGACTAAAACATGTGGCTTCTTTTTCTCCCTCCCTGGCATTAGCCCCCTGAATTGGCAGAAGTGTTCACACCTTTCCCCCCCACAGCTAACTGTGCATTAGTAGAGGTATTTTTGTCAAATTAAAACCTGTCACCTGAGACTGCATGTGAGACCCCCTGTGGTGACGGCTCCCCTGGGTGTACTTTCCCCATCCACACAATGGACTAGTGGCTGTTAGAACAATGGCTTGAGGCCCAAGAGATACTAATAAGATTAATGGAATGATTGCTTTACATTTACCTTTAGCAATCTTTTGGCTTGCCTTATGTATACATAAGATCCAGCCTGCAAGTCATCCTCTGCATGCTGTCACTGAATGGAAACATGGATTCCTGAGGCTGAACTGCCGAGCAAAAAATCACTAATAAACACAGCAAGCAAATTATTAATAAAACACAATTAAAAGATCGACAGAACTGGTGCTCCATGCTGGACAAAGTCTGCATCCCTTAAAGCCGTGGACTCCGCTCTACGTCCATTGGTCCAATAGTCTTTAGAACAGGGCCAGCTCCTCAGATAGACCTTAGAGTGAAGCATGCAATACAGGCCACTCAATACCACCCAGAGAAAAGGCTTCAGCCGCAGCCTGAAGCAGATTGAAAATGGTAGCGGTAGTTTCAGTTTGTGAATAATATAATCCAAAGATTCAAATGATATACTGTATAGGGAACTGCTATAGCTATATAGTCACTAAGTATAACTGAATGGCTTCATCTTTTATTTTTCTCTCATTTTAACTTTGACATAAGCAAAGAAGGGATTGTTTTTTTTCTTAAATGAGTTGAAGTTTTAAAATTACTTAATTCATTTTACCATGCAATGAAATTGAAATAAGTAAAAAATTCCAAATGTAGTGAAATGCTTAAAAATGCAATTCCCCATTGTTTTTGGGTTTTGTTTTTACAGTGTTCATTATGCAGTAAAAATGACTTGGTAAAATGATTAGGTCACTACAATTACAGCAATACCAAACGTATATAATTTATTTTATTATTACTTTTAAAGTTGCCAAAAAAATGTAAAAAAAAAAAATACAAATTGGTAGTTTTTAATGGTAACATTTTTGGATATATATGCTGTTTTGATCATTTTTTAAATTGTAATTTTTGATGGAAGGTGCATCATTTGGAAAATGACATTTCTGGCTTTTTGATATTCTTATTTTTTTACAATGTTTATCGTTTAGAGACTTCAAGAGGTGATTTTAATTTGTCTATTAAATATTTTAAAAATTTTTTTGCTTTATTTTTTAGTTCCCATAAGGGACTTGAATCTGATTGTTCACAAGCTACATATATTGCAATATTACAGTACTGTAGCATATACTGAAAATGATGATCTGCCATAAAACCCAGCCTTTCGCGTGGCTTCATATGAGCACCAAGATGGCAGCAGTTGGAGTCATCAGCAGACATCTAAATACATGGCAACCCATCAACAGCCCAAAAAGATGTTATAGGCTTGCTGATGGGAAGTGGAACGGACACACACCTGGACAGGACTTCAGTCACTTCACCATTTAAATGCCGCAGTCAAATATTGATAGCGTCATATAAAAGGTTAAACAGCAGAGATTTGAGCTTGCGCTAGTTGCTGCTGCAAGAGGAAGATGCTGGGTGTATAAAAAAGAAACCAGCGTGTGGGAGCAGGACCAGCTCCTGAGCTTACTCCATGCACCCACTTTCAGAATAGGACATACTATTACATCTTATGTAGGAAAATAGTTAATTGGAATAACTTATATTTTGCACAGATTAACAAAAGTATGCATAGGATACATTTTTGGCAGGGTCATTGTTGCATTGAAAAGACTACACTTAATACAGTTTAAAAAAAAGGTAAAAAGAGAGATTAATGATGTCAGAACTCACCTGAGAATCCATCCTTACAAGTACAGAAGTAATTTCCTATAGTGTTAGTGCAGGTGGCATCAGGTGAGCAGGTATGGCCGGTCTGACATTCATCAATATCATCACAGTGGGTCCCATTACCTGATCAATATAAAATGTTATAACATTTGAGGCAGATGGGATAATGAAAATTTATTTATCCACACACGTTGTATTATTTAATAACATGCAAGAATATTCAACATTAGCATATTCAGGTGGATACCTGACAAATTACTAAAAAATGCCAGAATTAATAAACATACGTACATCAATGTCAAAAAGACTTGATCTGCATATCTTACCTGTGTTGGCACTTCTTTTAATTGCTTCAGGATTTGAAAGCCATGAAGTGGCTGAAAGAAGTGACCAAACCATTCTTCAGGCGACTTCCACTTGGAAGCCACTCGTATATTATATATGGAATTAGCAAAACTAAAGATCTTCAGGGAAACACACTTCAGGAAAAACACTTCTTTTTATCACCTTAATGGCGCTTTCCTGAAGAGACTTCTATCTCAAAAACTATGCAGGTACCCTGGAGTCTAAAAGATGCAGTGTTCACATACCCTAATACTACAACTTCCTTTCAAGCCAGAGCTTACAAGGAAGGGGGTGCAGACAGATGTAGAACAAAAAGGTGGGGAGGTGTTCTGAACTCTTCAGCCTCACCAAGGCTGCATAAAGCACCTCATTAGCATATTTTATTAAAAAACAAATTTTGACAAATGCAACTATGGATTTGGACACTAAAGTTACGGTATTTATTAGGGCTATGTCCTCTATGAGGTGCTGTGCTTGCTTTGATCCTCAACATTTTGTACTGATAGACTACCATTAAAGCTTAAGTCCTCATGTGTTTTGTATGAACTAGTATTAGGGATGCCATAGAAATAAATAAACCCACTACTGTGCCACCATACTGTATTTCTTCACTTTCACATAAAGACGTACTTTTGGTTTTCGTTCCTAAAGAAAACTGACACAAAAGAGTCATGGAATGAACAGGGGAGGAAGGCCCTCTATGCACTGTTCTCTACCCAAGGGCCCTAAAAAATGTCAGATTGTTTTAATCAATCCAGATGCCTACATATGTAGTGGTTTGTGCCACATGATCAAGAATAGTGCATCAAAAACTGCACTCAATTTTATCTTGAATTGCTACGGCGCCCTATCAAATGTCCCGCTGAGACCAGATCCCAATAGGAGCTTGCTTACAAATTCAGTGAACACATACATTGAACCACATGGAGGTCACCACCGATCCCTGCTCTGGGATTCCCCTGTCCTTCAGTGCATTCAACCTTATTCAAAGAAACCAGCTCCATTTCTACCAACAAAGAGAACAAACCCACCCCTAGAAACTCTGAAAAACCAAGATTCTTACATTTGTTCTGGGTACAAAGGACACCAATAGAGAATGGATACCAACTTAGTGACCCTTCCTTATATACACCCCCAATTAGATCCTTCTACCCACCAATCAGGTAATCTCTAAAACCCCTTCTATTCCTATTCTTCTCCCCAAAAAATTCCCGCTCAAAAGGCTCCTTTTACAATTAACTCCTTACAGACCAAAATTTTGGCATAGCATTCCTCCTAAGCAATGAAGCCTTCCCTTAAGCCCATGGGGTGGAGGGGGCGAACAGTCTGGGCCATTGCTTTATTATTGGATATTCAGGTCTCTATCCTGTTACTGATATGTTAATAATAACATAGTTATCTACATGAGAACCGTTGTTACAGTAGAGATCTCTGGTCTGATCAGTGTAGTGTTAGTAATAAGTTCTGTTATGTAGAAGAACTTGTTCTAGATCGTGGTATTCTCAGGAATCGCTGTACACTCGCTGTCAGACTGCAGGAGACTTCTATCTACTGTATGATTCTTTACAGCTTCTCACACTGAAATTCAGAGTTATATGGTATTTCCACTATCATACCAATAAATTGTGATCAATTCTTTTCCTTTACCTGAGAATCCATCATTACAAGTACAGGTGTAACTTCCTATTGTATTACTGCAGGTTGCATTAGGTGAGCAGGTATGGCCGGTCTGACATTCATCAATATCATCACAGTGGGTCCCATTACCTGATTAATACAAAATGCTCAGTTAACTCAGTACAGTAGAGTAGATGTGATAATGAAAATGTGTTAATCTACACACAATGTGTAATTAGTTTTATGAGAATAGGAGGATGCAAACATTAACCCATCAAGCTCCCAAATGAAAAACTACAAAGCACCTGACAGCTTCTTTTGTTATGGGCAGAATACAAAGAAATCGACTGAAATTTTTCTCTCATGGATATTCCGAATACAATGGTAATATCACAATCGTGGCAAAGAAGGAATATAATTCAATCAATTCATTTGCTCACCTGTGAATCCATCCTTACAAGTACAGATGAAACTTCCTATTGAGTTACTGCAGGTGGCATCAGATGAGCAGATATTGGTCAGACATTCATTAATATCAGCACATTGGATTCCATCACCTAATGAAAATTAAAGACAATGTAATTAAGAACATATTAGGAGAAGGTGAGACCTGAAATCAGATATTCAGTGAGGGTTAATGATGAGCGGCCGTGCTAGGCAATGCTCGATACTCGATTGAGAATTTAGGTGCTCGATCGAGTACCGAGTAGTGCAGAGTATCACGTGGTACTCGAGTGTTTGTAATAAGCTCATTTGAATCTGAGCCGTGTCTGCACTGGAGCGGGGAATTCTCTTGCTGGGAAAGCAGGGACTCCTCTGTCAGCCGGACTCTTTGTGAGATCTCCCTCTCTCTCATCTACATCAACCAACCATATGTACACAGCCCCTCCAGGTACTCAGCTACAGCAGCACAGAGGATGTCAGGAAACCCTGCCACAGCAGCGAAGAAGATGTCAGCAGAACCAGCCACAGCAGCACAGAGGATGTCAGGAGAACCAGCCACAGCAGCACAGAGGATGTCAGGAGAACCAGCCACAGCAGCACAGAGGATGTCAGGAAACCCAGCCACAGCAGCGAAGAAGATGTCAGCAGAACCAGCCACAGCAGCACAGAGGATGTCAGGAAACCCAGCCACAGCAGCGAAGAAGATGTCAGCAGAACCAGCCACAGCAGCGAAGAAGATGTCAGCAGAACCAGCCACAGCAGCGAAGAAGATGTCAGCAGAACCAGCCACAGCAGCGAAAAGGATGTCAGGAGAACCAGCCACAGCAGCGAAGAGGATGTCAGGAAACCCTGCCACAGCAGCGAAGAGGATGTCAGGAGACCTAGATACAGCAGCACAGAGGATGTCAGGAGAGCCAGCCACAGCAGCACAGAGGATGTCAGGAGAGCTAGATACAGCAGCACAGAGGATGTCAGGAAACCCAGCCACAGCAGCGAAGAGGATGTCAGGAGAACCAGCCACAGCAGCACAGAGGATGTCAGGAAACCCTGCCACAGCAGCGAAAAGGATGTCAGGAGAACCAGCCACAGCAGCGAAGAGGATGTCAGGAGAACCAGCCACAGCAGCACAGAGGATGTCAGGAAACCCTGCCACAGCAGCGAAGAGGATGTCAGGAGAACCAGCCACAGCAGCACAGAGGATGTCAGGAAACCCTGCCACAGCAGCGAAAAGGATGTCAGGAGAGCCAGCCACAGCAGCACAGAGGATGTCAGGAAACCCTGCCACAGCAGCGAAGAGGATGTCAGGAGAACCAGCCACAGCAGCACAGAGGATGTCAGGAAACCCTGCCACAGCAGCGAAGAGGATGTCAGGAGAACCAGCCACAGCAGCACAGAGGATGTCATTAAACCCTGCCACAGCAGCACAGAGGATGTAAGGAGAGCTAGATACAGCAGCACAGAGGATGTCAGGAAACCCTGCCACAGCAGCACAGAGGATGTAAGGAGAGCTAGATACAGCAACACAGATGACATCAGGAGAGACTGCCACAGCAGCACATAAGATGTCAGGAGAGCCACAGCAGCACAGAGGATATCAGAAGAGCCTGACACAGCAGCACAGAGGATATCAGGAGAGCCTGACACAGCAGCACAGAGGATGTCAGGAGAGCCTGACACAGCAGCAAAGAGGATGTCAGAAGAGCCTCTCTCTCTCTTTCCTATCCGGCCATCGAGTACAGATCTCCCGGGAAAAATGCTTGACTCCTTCATTGACTTAAATTATGCTCAGTACTCGAGTCGAGCACCTGAGCAGTCGGACGTGCTCGATTTGAGTTCCGAGCACCCGAGCAGTTTACTGCTCGCTCATCACTAGTGCCATGTGTCAGAGTCCCAATGATAAGGTACTGATAACCCATCCTTTGTATAAGTCATCAATAGCTCAAATTGGGAAAGCAATTTAAGATAACATATAACATAAGAGTTATTTGTGATTATGAAAACTAATGAAATATTATTGTGCAAACATTCTGTCATCAGTTATTGAAAATTCGGGATGTACTGTAGCACTATCATAGAAAAGAGTTCACTTCATGTGATTCATTTGCTCACCTGTAAATCCATCCTTACAAGTACAGGTGTAATTTCCTATTGTGTTACTGCAGGTGGCATCAGGTGAGCAGATATGGCCGGTCTGACATTCATCAATATCATCACATTGGGTCCCATTACCTAATGAATATAAAATATTTTACAGGTAACAGAGGATATCCAGATGCAGCATTTCCTAACATGACACATACAGTAGATATAACAAGTCTGTACACCACTGTTAAGATGCCACAGAGGCTGGGGAGATTGTGAGACTTAGAACAAGCCTTTAACTGAGAATATATATGGAGGTAAATGTGATTCTGAAAACATACTATATTTATCTATATACATTATCTGACCATTTATTGAAACATACGACCATGCGGACAGAGGCGTGGCTTGCATTTTAAGCATGATAAGCCACGCCCCTGATATGTGACTGTATGGAAGAAGCTGCTATGAGGAGCAGGGTTGCCAAGCGTCCAAAAATTCCAGGACAGTCCGTAAAAATAGGGCACTAATTTACCCTGTCCATAAAATAAATTGAAGGCGTCAGTGATTTTATTTTTTTAGCTGTAGAAACTTATACAGATTATTTTTACTGTATTTATCATCACTTTACCGTTTACAGTGACTGCACCTAATGTCGACATATCATAATTATGGGCTGTAGACATGGATCTTTTATTATCATAATGATTTATTATGGTTCTCCAATGTGTCTGTAAAAATTATTATCTGTCAGTGATTTTTTGATAAGATGTCCAGAAAAAATAAAACGTGAAGTTGACAAGTCTGATGTGGAGGCTGACATGAGCTAGAAGTCAGGAGCAGACGTAACATCCCAGAAGGCAGGGGGGCACTCAGCATCTGCTTCTTTATCACAGTAAATAGTTCTGAATACCAGATACTCTGACGGCTGAAATCAGTATGATGGATGAACGACTTTATAGTTTTTGAAGTTATATCGATAGTATAAGTTAAAATTTTGGACACACTTGTTCATGCAAAATTTTTCATTGTTCTTATTGGAATGTGCACGTTGTAGATTCAGACTGAAGGCAGCGAAAATATATATGATGATAACATGGAGTAAAGAAACACATTTGAAATCATTACACATGTGTTTAAACCTTACATTCCATACCACCCTTTTACTTTAATAGCTTTACACCCCTTGGGAATTCTCTAGAGCAGCTTCATCAGGTAGTTACCTAGAATGGCTTTCCAACAGTCTTACAGTAGTTCTCAGTGGTGCTAAGTAGTTGATGACTGCAATGCTATCACTCTGAGGTTCAGCTCATCCCAAGACATCTCAATTGGGTTGAGGTTGGGTGATTGTGGAGACCATGTCATCTGATACACCACTCCATTCCATCCTTCTTTGCCACATAACCCTTACATAGCCTGGAGTTGTGTTTGGATCATTGTCTTATTGCAACACAAATGATCATCTCACTAAGTGCTAAACAAATGGGATGGCATGTGATTGCATAATGCTGTCATAGTAAGTGTACCTTGAATTTGGAATAATATATGAACATTTTCACCTGAAATCACTATCACACCTCCCCCTCTTTGCATTTTCACACATGTTGATACTATTTGCTCAACATTTCTGAGACTCACAAAGACATGGCAGTTAGTATCAAAAATATCAAAATTAGACCCCAGTACAGAGTCCCACTAATCTTATATTCAGTCCTTGTGTTGCTTAACTCAAACAATTCTATTCTTGTTTGTGATTCTCAGTAGATGGAAATATGAATGCTACCATGTACAAGGATATACTGGAGATTGTAATGCTGGAACATGGTAAAACCAAAGTAGGCAGGGGATGGAGATTCTAGAAAGACAATGATCCTAAACACACATCCAATTTAGTCAAAAATTGGTCAGCAAAGAAAAATGTTCATCTGTTGCAATGGCCAAACCAATCACCTCATTTAAACCCTATATAGCACCTTTGGGATGATTTAGGGCATCAAGTTGAGGCCTGTACCCATAGCAATAAAGATGAATTGTTTTGCAGATGGAATGGAGCAAGATCCCTCAAGATGTATTGAATACTCTAGTGACTTCAATGCCCCGTCAGTAATTAAAGCAAGAGGTTATGCTACAAAATACTAAGTTATGGCATTGTAAATAATGAATTAATCTCTATGTTGTGATCGATAAATAGTGTATGCAAAACTTTTGGGAGTCAGTTTTCTTTAATTAAATGACTATATCTATATTCAAAAGCATTTTGGTTAAAATAAATGTCTTGAATGATGACAACTTCATGCACTTTCAATTAATCACCAAGCAAATGGCATCACAACAACCATACAGAAGTAATCAAACTTTTAAAAAAATGCAAAACTTTTGGTCGTTACTAGAGTTCAGCCACCCCCCTTAGTGTTCGAGTTCAGTTCGGTTCGTCGAACACCCGTATGTTCGTCGAACTGTTCGTCGAACACCTTCGAACAACGTTAAAACCAATGGCAGACAAACAAAAACACATAGAAACACATAGAAAACACCTTCAAAGGTGTCCAAAAGCTGACAAACTGCTCAGAAGACACAACTAACACATGGAAAAGTGCCAAGTACATATAGTCATGCGAAAAGAAAAGAGGTGGAGGAGTTAAAGGAGGGGGAGACACAGATATAGGCATGTCATGCCCTTCTAAAACCAAAAAAGTGCGAAGCTGACACGGCCAGTCCGTTCCTGCCCGTGCGACCTCCATGTCGCTGGGTTTGTGCCAGAGCTGCGGTGGACCCTGACGGCCAGCCCCCCTCTCCCAATACTGGTGCCTGTCCGCTGGTGGGTCGAGCGAGCCCCCCTGCAGTGGAGGCAGGTCTAAGCTTTTTAATTTAAATTGTCTCTGTAATTTGAATGAGTACACTTTAAATCCTTTTACACGGATCTATTGGAGGGCAAGTCAGATGCCAGCAGCCGCGGGAATTCCAGCTCCAGTAGCGTCCACTAAAGCTGCTGCAGTTAAAAAGCTTTTATAAGGATCGAGCTTGACGGACCACCGCAAGGCGTCCTACCGCCAGTCCCAGCCCCTGTGCCTTGGGGTGCCTCCCCGATGCTCTTCACTGAGTGTCCCGGGGGCCCGAAGCATTTCCTTGGAAAAAATTAAGTGTCCAAACTACAGGTGGTGTAGATTGCTTAACAGGTGGGATAATATGCTGACTAGCAGACACTGCTACTTGGTCCAAAGTATTTCCTGGGCTAGATGCAGTTAAAAATTTGTAATTAGATCTACAGGCGGTGGCTACTCCGCTGACCAGCAGACACTGCTACTAGGCCCAAAGTATTGCCTGGGATAGATGCAGTTAAAAATTTGTAATTAGATACTCTCGTTGGATGCTGAGAAAGCATTCCATAGAGTCTCCTGGCATGCCATATATTATTCTCTTAAAAAGCTTGGGGTAGGGGTCTAGGGGACCCTTTTATAGCCAAAATCATGGCCCTGTATCGCAATCCGTCAGCTAGGCTGAAGATAAATGGAACATTTTCATCACCTTTCATAATCACTAATGGGACAAGGCAGGGATGTCCTCTGTCCCCTCTCTTATACATCCTAGTGATGGAGCACCTGCTCTCATCAATTCGCGATAACCCCAATATTAAGTGGATTGAGGTGAGAGGCATCGACTACAAGTGCTCTGCATTTGCTGATGATGTCCTAGTATATATCACTCAATCACATATATCCATCCCTGCTGTTATGGATGAAATAGATCACTTTGTTACATGGTCAAATTTTAAAATCAATGCAGCGAAGTCTGAGGTCCTCGATGTCTCCCTCCCCAAATCCATACAGGATTCCATCCAGTCCAACTTTCCCTTTGCCTGGCCCTCACAGGGTATCAAATACTTAGGAATTTGTATTCATAGAGACCTCTCCCGTCTATTTTATTTTAATTTTGGGCCCTTTATTGAACAACTCCATAAAGATCTTACTTCTTGGACGGCGAAGGATTTTTCCTGGTTCGGCAGAATAAGTATACTAAAAATGAACGTCCTACCTAAACTCTTATGCCTCTTCCAAACCATTCCCGAGGTAATTCCCTCAAATTTTTGGAAAAGACTACGCAGTAGCTTTTAGTCTCCCCAGGATGACACAGGTGGGACATATTGTGGTTGTCCCTCCCGCTAGGCCGCATTGTAGCACAGTGAGCTTCGCACTGCAACTTATGCTTCATATCCATGTGATGGTTCATGCATGAAATACTCAAACTATGGATTTTTTGGCCTCTACTTAGCTTTTGGTGACAAATGTTACAGATAACACGAGTTGGGTCATCCTTAGCGATCTGAAAAAATGCACAGTCTATGCAAGGTTTAGAGCCCATGCTACTCTGCTACTAGCAATACTATCAAATGATTGGCTGGGTTAGATGCAGAGCGTCTGGGTTTGGTTGGGGGTCCCCACAGTCTGCCTAGGCTAGATGCAGTTAAAAATTCTCATTAGATACACAGGTGGTGCAGCTTGCTTCGCAGCTGGGCTAATACGCCCAAAGTATTGGTAGACTCTATACTAAATAAGGAAGGATTCACTGACTGTGGTGGCCCCTCCGTGGGCCGTGGCAATTGGTGGAGATTTGGTGAATGATTATAGGAGAAAGCGCCTTACTAGAGAAAGTTGGTGGATTTATACTTTAAATACAAGTGTACCAGCGGGTATAAACATCGGACATGATTTGATGTATCATTATGAGTGATCATTTATAGATTATTATTATATATATGTTCCTTTTTTCTTCTTTTCTTTTTCTTTTTGATTATTTACATTTATATGCATTGTTTCTATGCTATAAGATTTTAACATGGTATGTGTGTTTAAATTTCTGATTAACTCAGCCTTGAACAGGTGCATAGCAGGACATGACATACACATACCACTTCCTTGCTGTTTTTTTGCTATGCAATGATTAAGAACTTGTATATATATTGTGCAGAAAGAAGGGTGAAAGTCCGCCCAGGCGGGAGGAAATTGGAATTTCATAACACATATTTGAACTGGAGAGGTATTAGAGGCCTGCAATGGCCACAGGTACTAATGGAGGTAATCAAGGTAGGGAGAGAGGCAAGAGGCCTGGTCATCTTAGTTATACAGGCCGGGGGAAACGACATAGCTTATCACAAGAGTGCATAACTAATGGCAATAATGAAACTAGTCACTGAGCACTTCAGAGAATTTTTTACAAAACTAACTATAGCATGGTCAGAGATTGTGCTGAGAACGGTATGGCAAGGTGCGTGAGTCATCACGGCCATCGAACGGACAAGACAGGTAATAAATATTCAGATGGCAAAATTTATAAGAGACAGAGGCTGTGTAGTGATACAACACCGACAACTGGAAGGAGATAAATCAGGCCTCATACGGCCCGACGGTGTTCACTTAATGGATATTGGACTGGACATATTACTGTCAGGACTCCAGGACGGAGTGGAACAAGCTTTAAGAGTGATGGATGGAGGTCGGAGTCCTGCATACGAGTAAGCAGGATCCTCCATGGCCTGGAAATAGAAAGAACATGTTGGAGAGTTACACTTGTTGGCCAACATGCCGTTGTGGAGACTGGAGACACAGGGCATGCTGCAACAAGCTGAATTATTTTAGAAATATAATGCATTTCTAATGGAATGAGTATAAACAGTTAATAAAGCTGTGACCGATCCTCACCCATCCAGTTGTAAGAGTTACATGATTGTATTGTCAATGAAAGGGGGGCGTTAGGGGGCTGAGCGTCTGGGTTTGGTTAGGGGTCCCCACAGTCTGCAGGCTAGATGCAGTTAAAAATCATTGTTAGATACACAGGCGTTGCAGCTTGCTTCGCAGCTGGGTTACTACCCTGACTAGCAGACACTGAAGCTTTGGAGCAGACCTCTGAGTAAGCAGCTCTTCAGACTCAACCATCTGTGTTACCCCAAGCCATAGTGTATGTATTTTCTTACGGTTAAAAGGAGGGGGACCCAACCCACCTCTAATTGATCATGGCAACGTCACGTAAAACAAAGCAAGGGGACTCCAAAAAGAGTCTCCATTTTTTCCAAAAATTTGTGGCACAGACAGCACTTAAGTGGCATCAATTGACCCAGAGTTGCTTAAAACGGTTGGTTAGGATGAGTACCACACACTGCTACTATGCCCAAAATTATTTTCCAGACAAGATGCAGCTAAAAATTCTTAGTAATTTGCAAGCTGGTGGAGTTTAGTATAGATGGCATAATAGAATGAGTACCGCACACTGCTACAAGCCCAAAATTATTTTCCAGACAAGATGCAGCTAAAAATTATTAGTAATTTGCAAGCTGGTGGAGCTTAGTATAGATGGCATAATAGAATGAGTACCGCACACTGCTACAGACCCAAAATTATTTTCCAGACAAGATGCAGCTAAAATTATTAGTAATTTGCAAGCTGGTGGAGCTTAGTATAGATGGCATAATAGAATGAGTACCGCACACTGCTACAGGCCCAAAATTATTTTCCAGACAAGATGCAGCTAAAAATTATTAGTAATTTGAAAGCTTAAAATGGTTGGTGAGGTGATTTTACGAAATCCTCAAGCTTTTACTCTCCCCAGGATGACACAGGGGTAGAAAAGTCCTTGTGGCTCCATGATTTGTTCATCTTTATGAACGTGAGTCTGTCTACATTCTCAGTGGACAGCCGCGTGTGCTTATCTGTCAGCACACCACCAGCAGTGCTGGACACACGTTCAGAGAGAACGCTGGCTGCAGGGCATGACAAGATCTCCAAGGCGTAAGTGGCGAGCTCCGGCCATTTATCCAGATTGGAAGCCCAAAAAGAGCAAGGGTCCAGTGACACAGTCATGGCTTCGATGTTTACTTGGAGATACTCCTGTACCATCGTCTCTAGGCGTTGACTATGTGTCACACTTCTTGTCTCCTGTGGCCTTGCGAAGGATGGGCTAAAAAAGCTGTGAAATGATTCCGCAAAATTGCTGTTACCAGCAGATACTGTGTTTCTGTTATGGTTTGAGTGCTGAACACTCGACAGTCCCACGGTTGGCAAGTTAGAACTGTGAGATTCACTACGTGCACCACTGGTGTTTTGTGGAAAAGCACATGTAAGATTCTGCAACAGTCTCTGCTGATACTCCTGCATGCGTGGATCCCTTTCTATGGCAGGAATTATTTCTGCAAATTTACTTTTGTACCGGGGATCTAAGAGTGTGGCAATCAAGTAGTCAGGATTATTTCGAATTCTGACAAATTCGAGGGTCATGTTGCAGGTAGTGCAGCAAGAAGACACTCATGTGTCTTGCGCATCCAGGAGCACCAAGTCCCTGTTGTGTTGGTGGCGAGGTAACAATCATGCTTCCTTCCTCTGCCCTCTCCCCCCAACCTCGCACAACAGAAATGTGATCAAGGTCTCCCTCATCTGATGAGTCTTCCATCAGTTCGTCCTCCACTTCTTCCTGGGCTCCTGCACCTTCCTCACTAGTTTGGCTGCTACCATGCGCCCTGGTAAATCCATCTCCCCCACCCTCACATACCTGCCAGCTTGGTGCTGCCGACCGTCTGGACCTTGCAGATGTTAGCCCTTCCGCATACAACTCCTTCTCCTCTACTTCCTCCACCTCCTCTTGTCGCACCACCTGACTCCGAATTCTGTTTAACATGTGCTCCAGCATGTAAATCACCGGAATAGTCATGCTGATATGCATGATCATGCATCATCAGCACTAAACATCTTCGTCGCCATTTCAAAACTGTGCAGAAGGGTGCATAGGTCCCTGATCTGAGGCCACTCCACCAGCGTGATTTGCCACACCTCTGGATCCCGTTGGCCCAGGCTATACGTCAGAACGTATTGCAACAGGGCTTGTCGGTGCTGCCACAGTCGCTGCAACATGTGCAGAGTTGAATTCCACCGGGTAGGCACATCGCATTTTAGCCGGTGAAGTGGCAGGCCCAACGACTTCTGTAGAGATGTAAGTCGCTGAGCTGCGGGATGCGAACGGCGGAAGTGAGCACACAGCGACCGTGCCCTCTGCAGAAGGCCATCTAGTCCGGGATAGTGGGCTAAAAATTGCTGGACAACCAGGTTGAACACGTGAACCATACAAGGCACGTGGGTGACATTGCCCCGACGAAGGGCCGCACCGAGGTTTGCAGCATTGTCGCACACGGCCTTCCCTGGTTTCAGGTCCAGTGGAGACAACCATTCATGAAACTGGTTCTCCAGAGCTGACCACAACTCCTCAGCTGTGTGACTCACATTTCCCAGACATTTCAAAGTAAAAACTGCCTGATGATGTTGAGCCATGCTGCCAGCATAGTAGGGAGGTGTGCAGGATCCCTTCTGCGCAGTTAGAAAGCGTGTGGCATGACCAGACAGGCTTTGGGTGCAGGTGGAGGACCGAGAGGAGGTTGAGGAGGCAGAAGCAGTAGAGGAACTTCGAGATAAAGAGGATTGACGTACAACTCGTGGGGACGGCAAGACTTGGACAGCAGCCCCTTGTCCTGCTGTCACCATAGTTACCCAGTGCCCAGTCAGCGACATGTAACGCCCCTGTCCATGCCTATTCGTCCAAGTGTCTGTGGTGAAATGCACCCTGTCACACACAGAGTTTCACAAAGAAGCGGTAATGTTGTGTGAGACATGCTGGTGGAGCGCAGGCACACCTTTCTTTGAGAAGTAGTGCCGACTGGGCATCTGGTACTGGGGCACTGTGACGGACATAAGGTCTCGAAAATCCTCTGTGTCCACCAGGCGGAAAGGCAGCATTTCTGTAGCCAAGAACTTGCAGATGGTGAAATTCAACCTCTTGTAACATACCTGGCGGCGTCCTTGCATAGTGGTCCATCTCCCACTGTGCAAGAGCGCGCACTTGATCTCCAGTCCAGTCTGCTAGCCTTCCCTCCATGCTGTCTGTTTGTCTCTGTTTCTGCTGCTTAAGGGCGGTGCCCGATCACTTCCTGTTTCTTGTACCTGCTGCGGGCACACCCCTTGTGCGTCCTCAGCCTATTGCTGTCTGTCATCGGGTATTGAACCCAGTTCCTCCCAAGAAACCCTGCCTGAGCATTGTATTCTGTCAGTTGGCTTCTGGTCACTGATATGCCAGGTCCCGTTTATGTTTCCTGCCTTCGGTATCAGTTCCCGTGTCTGAACTGTGTCCTGTCTGTATTATCTTCTTGCCTGTTGTCTTCTGCCTATCCTGGAGGCTGTATTTCCAGGCCTGTGTGAACACGCTCCTAGCCTGTTCTTTCCGCCTTCTAGGGGCCGCATACCTAGACCCGCTCCTGTATCTTGCTGCTGTGTCTGTTCTTGTCTGAATACTCTCCTAGCCTGTTTCCTGTTTTTCTCTATGTCCGTACCTTCCCTTTTTCTGCAGAGTCTGAACTCGTACCTAACTCCTGCTCGTTGTCACTGTACTTCCGTTTGTGAGTTTGTGGTCCACTCGCTACTTCACTGCAAGTACCCTGTGGGTATCTGGTTCTGCCTTTCCCTTCCTGTCTGTTCCGTGTTAACAGAGTCCTGTCCCTCCTGCTCTGCCTTGCTCACCGCTCCGGCGGTTCTAGCCTGCTCTGCCTTGCTCACTGCTCCGGCAGTCCTGCTCCATTCTGACCCTTTGCTCACTGCTCCGGCAGTCCTGCTCCATTCTGACCCTTTGCTCACTGCTCCGGCAGTCCTGCTCCGCTCTGACCCTTTGCTCACTGCTCCGGCAGTCCCGCTCTGCTCTGACCCTTTGCTCGCTGCTCCGGCAGTCTCGCTCTGCTCTGACCCTTTGCTCGCTGCTCCAGCAGTCTCGCTCTGCTCTGACCCTTTGCTCGCTGCTCCAGCAGTCTCGCTCTGCTCTGACCCTTTGCTCGCTCCTCCGGCAGTCTCGCTCTGCTCTGACCCTTTGCTCGCTGCTCCGGCAGTCTCGCTCTGCTCTGACCCTTTGCTCGCTGCTCCGGCAGTCTCGCTCTGCTCTGACCCTTTGCTCGCTGCTCCGGCAGTCTTGCTCTGCTCCGACCCTTTGCCCGCTGCTCCAGCAGTCTCGCTCTGCTCCGACCGTTTGCTCGCTGCTTCGGCAGTCTCGTCCTGCTCCTCTCTCGCTCACCGCTCCAAGCGGCCTTGTCCTGCTCTTCTCTCACTCACCGCTACAGGCAGTCTCGTCTTGTTCTGCTCTTGCTCGCCGCTCTGGGCGGCCTCACTCTGCTGTTTGTCCACCGCGTCTGCGTTTCTGTTCCTGAGTCCCAGTCTGTACTGGGTCCTATCCACTCGGTGCTCCAACCTGTCGTACCTGCCAGTACCTCCCTGCCTGCATACCAGTCGTGCTTACCAGCATCCACCCGTCTGTATTCCAGCCGTGTCTGCCTATACTCACCAGTCGGTGTGCCAGCCTAACCTGCCTGTTCCAGTATTCCCCTGTGTGAGTCAACAGCCGTGTCCGGGGTCTGACCTGGAGTAGCACCTGGCCCCTCTGCCGGGTTCCTACCTGGTGCACTGGCGTCGTATGCCGTCGTGCGACCTTTGTCGGATCGGGCAGATACTTAGTTACGCCCCTCCAGGCACTCTCCGGTTCATGGCACAGTGGAATCACTACATACACACGCACACGCCACTCAGCCCGGGCGTGTGCATTACAGCATGCTCAGGCCATGGTTCCCGTTGAGCCCCACGGCCTTCGCTCTCTGAGACTTTTTCCAGCGAATACGTGCATCTAGAGGAAATTTATTTTTTTTTGCTACCAGCTGAGTTCCAGGCGAATTACGCAACCGTCCAGATGAATCTATCAGCACTCGTTCCTGCGGATCCGCCACAGTATTATGGGGATCCAAAACAAAGCCGTGCATTTGTGGAGCAATGCTTGCTACGCTTCAAGTTCTACCCTCTTTGTTTTCCCACCGATTGGGTTAAGGTGGGATTCATTATGTCTAACCTAGCGGGTGATGCCTTGGAATGGATCAACCCCCTATGGGAAACACAGGATCCTATCCTCCTGGACCTTCAGGGCTTCCTGGTGGCCTTTCTAATGGTCTTCGATGACCCTAACCCGGAGACCCCTGCTGAAGCTTCACTTCCCAAAATCCCGGAGCAGCCCTGATGGGTAATGTGTGTGGGTAGCGCACTAGTCCTCCTGCCCGAAGAGACTACTGCCCACCCAGAATTCACACAGGATAACTACGCTCTCCGGAATACTTCTCCCAACCTCAAGAGGCAGTCCAGACGTGCTAGGCATAGAGGCAAGCCGTCACACCAGGGTCTGTCCTCCCAAAGACCTCCTGATCCCAACCTTTAGGTTCCTGCTGAAGCTTCATTTTCCAGTATCCCGGAGCAGCCCCGACGGGTAATGTGCGTGGGTAGCGCACCAGTTCTCCTGCCCGAAGAGACTACTGCCCACCCAGAATCCACACAGGAGGACTGCCTGCACCCGGTATCTGATACTTCACCCACTTTAACCGGTGAGCCTCTCCAAGGGTGCTCCGAAGCAGTGATTACCTCCGAGTCTGTGCACCTCTTCTACCTGGCGGAGGACCCCCTGTTACCTCCTGAATCCTCCGGGATACCACTTGATGACAAATGGAGAGAGACTTCACTACACCCGGTACCCGATACTTCGTCCGTTCCGTCCTGTGAGCTTGACAATGGGCACCTTAAAGCGGTAGTTACCCCCGAGTCTCTACACTCCTCCGACCAGGCGGAGGACCTTCAGTTGTCTCCAGAACCCTTCGGGGTGCTACCTGAAAGCGAATGAACAGAGACTCTCCTATACTCGGTACCTGATACCTCGCCCGCTTCTTCCAGTGAGTCCGACCTAGTGTACTCCGAAGCAGAGGTTATCCCCGAGTCTCTACACCCCTCCGACCAGGCGGAGGACATCCAGTTGTCTCCTGAACCCTTCGGGGTGCTACCTGATAGCGAATGGACAGAGACTCTCCTATACTCGGTGCCTGATACCTCGGCCGCTTCTTCCAGTGAGTCCGACCTAGTGTACTCCGAAGCAGAGGTTATCTCCAGGTCTCTACACCCCTCCGACCAGGCGGAGGACCTCCAGTTGTCTCCTGAACCGTTCGGGGTGCTACCTGATAGCGAATGGACAAGGACTCTCCTATACTCAGTAACTGATACCTCGCCCGCTTCTTCCAGCGAGTCTGACCTAGTGTACTCCGAAGCAGAGGTTACCCACGAGTCTCTGCACCCCTCCAACCCGGCGGAGGACTTCCAGTTGTCTCCTGAACCCTCTGGGGTGCTACCTGATAATAAGTGGAGAGAGACTTCCTTGTGTGCTGTTCCTGGTACTCCACCCGTTTCGTCTGTTGCTGAGGATGGCTGGATAGGAGGTAGCATCCTAGCTACCCAGATGAGACCAGTTTTTCCTGTGGACAGTGGAAGTGATCTCCTTGAAGTGAAGGATTCGCCCTCAAATTCCCTTTGGGACATTCTGGCAGGCCTGAAGAAGAGGTGGCGTAAGGGGGGGGTACTGTAACATGCCTGGCGGCGTTCTTGCATAGTGGTCCATCTCCCACTGTGCAAGAGCGCGCACTTGATCTCCAGTCCAGTCTGCTAGCCTGGCTTCGCTCCATGCTGTCTGTTTGCCTCTGTTTATGCTGCTTAAGGGCGGCGCCCGATCACATCCTGTTTCTTGTACCTGCTGCGGGCACACCCCTTGTGCGTCCTCAGCCTATTTCTGTCTGTCATCTGGTATTTAACCAAGCTCCTCCCAAGAAACCCTGCCTGAGCATTGTGTTCTGTCAGTTGGCTTCTGGTCACTGATATTCCAGATCCCGTTTATGTTTCCTGCCTTCGGTATCAGTTCCCGTGTCTGAACTGTGTCCTGTCTGTATTATCTTCTAGCCTGTTGTCTTCTGCCTATCCTGGAGGCTGTATTTCCAGGCCTGTGTGAACACGCTCCTAGCCTGTTCTTTCCGCCTTCTAGGGGCAGCATACCTAGACCCTTTCCTGTATCTTGCCTGTTCCTATCTGAATACGCTCCTAGCCTGTTCGTTCCGCCTTCTAGAGGCCGCATACCTAGACCCGCTCCTGTATCTTGCTGCTGTGTCTGTTCTTGTCTTAATACTCTCCTAGCCTGTTTCCTGTTTTTCTCTATGTCCGCACCTTCCCTTTTTCTGCAGAGTCTGAACTCGTACCTAACTCCTGCTCGTTGTCACTGTACTTCCGTTTGTGAGTTTGTGGTCCACTCGCTACTTCACTGCAAGTACCCTGTGGGTATCTGGTTCTGTCTTTCCCTTCCTGTCTGTTCCGTGTGAACAGAGCACTGTCCCTCCTGCTCTGCCTTGCTCACCGCTCCGGCGGTTCTAGCCTGCTCTGCCTTGCTCACTGCTCCGTCAGTCCTGCTCCGCTCTGACCCTTTGCTCACTGCTCCAGCAGTCCAGCTCCACTCTGACCCTTTGCTAACTGCTCCGGCAGTCTCGCTCCGCTCTGACACTTTGCTCACTGCTCCGGCAGACTCGCTCCGCTCTGACCCTTTGCTCACTGCTCCAGTGGTCTCGCTCCGCTCTGACCCTTTGCTCGCTGCTCCGGCAGTCTCGCTCTGCTCTGACCCTTTGCTCGCTGCTCCGGCAGTCTCACTCTGCTCTGACCCTTTGCTCGCTGCTCCGGCAGTCTCGCTCTGCTCTGACCCTTTGCTCGCTGCTCCGGCAGTCTCGCTCTGCTCCGACCCTTTGCTCGCTGCTCCGGAAGTCTCGCTCTGCTCCGACCCTTTGCTCGCTGCTTCGGCAGTCTCGTCCTGCTCCTCTCTCGCTCACCGCTCCAAGCGGCCTTGTCCTGCTCTTCTCTCGCTCACCGCTCCAGGCGGTCTCGTCTTGTTCTGCTCTTGCTCGCCGCTCTGGGCGGCCTCACTCTGCTGTTTGTCCACCGCATCTGCGGTTCTGTTCCTGAGTCCCCGTCTGTACTGGGTCCTATCCACTCGGTGCTCCAACCTGTCGTATCTGCCAGTACCTCCCTGCCTGCATATCAGTCGTGCTTACCAGCATCCACCCGTCTGTATTCCAGCCGTGTCTGCCTATGCTCACCAGTCGGTGTGCCAGCCTAACCTGCCTGTTCCAGTATTCCCCTGTGTGGGTCAACAGCCGTGTCCGGGGTCTGACCTAGAGTAGCACCTGGCCCCACTGCCCGGTTCCTCCCTGGTGCACTGGTGTCGTATGCCGTCGTGCGACCTTGGTCGGATCGGGCAGATACTTAGTTACGCCCCTCCAGGCACTCCCTGGTTCATGGCACAGTGGAATCTCTACATACACACGCACACGCCACTCAGCCCGGGCGTGTGCATTACACCTCTTTGCGTTCTCATGGCTAGGAGGAAATAGTCTTTTACTTGTCCATATCTGAGGGACCGAGGGCTGGCTCTTGTGCTTAGACAGGGTTGAGAAGGCAGACATGTTAGGTTGCTTTGATCCAAAGGTGGTGCTCTCGATGTCGGAGAGCGCTCAAAACCAGCTGGTGTTTCTGCCTCCAAAGAAAATGATGACCTGCCAATCACGCTGGCTGTTGCAGGTAAAGAGGTGGCAGGTCTGCGTCCCAAAACAGGTGTGACTGCGTCCCAGTCACAGCGGATGAAGAGGCCGCGGATGCACAAGATGGCCGCATTGTAGCACAGTGAGCTTCCCACTGCAACTTATGCTTCATATCCATGTGACGGTTCATGCATGAAGTACTCAAACTATGGATTTTTTGGCCTCTACTTAGCTTTTGGTGACAAATGTTACAGATAACACGAGTTGAGTCATCCTTATCGATCTGAAAAAATGCCCAGGCTATGCAAGGCTTAGCACCCATGCGACCTGAAGAGCCACCACGACTTGTGGTCAGAGGCAGAGTTGTATTTGAGGATGCAGTTGTTGACGTGCTTCCAGTACTACGTCTCTGTCCAGGAAGGTGCAACCTGACCTCGTCGTCACTAGCATCCTCCTCCACCTCCTCTGCTGACCTCATCGGCTGGCTGACTGTGGGTTGACAGTAAGTGGCATCTGCAACTTCATCATCATCACCCTGTGTGTTCTCACACCCGTCGTCCTCAGAGCCAACCTCTTCCTGCCCTGACAAAAAACTCAAGTTGTCGCTCCAATCAGGTATTTGAGTCTCATCATCGTCTTCCTCATTGTCCCACCAACAGGAGTTACAGTTTGGGAACGAGGGTCTACATTATGGTCAGAACCTTCTGTGTCTGGTCCTGGATCCGACTCATAAAGATTCTGCGCATCAATGCAGATCATTTCCTCGTCTGGATTCACAGAAGCTCTGGAGCCAACCTCTGATTCCCAGGCTATAGTATGAGTAAAAAGCTCTGCAGACTCAACTATCTGTTCTACCCCATACTCAGACGGGCAGCTGGAAACTTGGGAGCTGTGAGGAAGCAAGTGCGATTGGGGTGACACCTCTGAGGACTGGAGTATTTGTGATGTTGAAGTTGAGGTGGAGGAGAGCCCACTTAAAGGAGCACTTGATATCCATTGAAGCACCTGCTGTTTTTGTGCCTCATCTGGAATTTGTAGCGATTGGCGTGGCCGTAAGAAAGGGATCGTATCACATTGTCCGCTAAAAGAAGTAGACATCTTAGTTTGGCTGGAAGATGGTCTGTCTTCTGCAGATGTTACTGTTGCTTTAACACCTACCCCACGGACACAACCTTTTTTTCCCTTCCCAACACGCCTATTCCTCTTTCCACCAGCAGCAGGCCTTTTTCCACTCATTTTGGTGGTTAACTAATTGATAACTCTGGAGTTGTTTGCACAAAAAACGATAGATGGGAACCGAGCAAAGCTGAGTGGCCAAACTGTGGTATTAGCCCAAAAGGATTGGCTGGGTTAGATGCAGTAAAACAATTTTATTACATACACAGGTGGTGGAGCTTAGTATAGATGGACTAATAGAATGAGTCCCACACACTGCTACAAGCCCAAAATTATTTTACGAGCTAGATGCAGCTAAAAATTATTTGTAATTTGCAAGCTGGTGTAGCTTAGTATAGATGGACTAAGAATAAGTCCCACACACTGCTACAAGCCCAAAATTATTTTCCGAGCTAGATGCAGATAAAAATTATTTGTAATTTGCAAGCTGGTGGAGCTTAGTATAGATGGACTAAGAATAAGTCCCACACACTGCTACAAGCCCAAAATTATTTTCCGAGCTAGATGCAGATAAAAATTATTTGTAATTTGCAAGCTGGTGGAGCTTAGTATAGATGGACTAAGAATAAATCCCACACACTGCTACAAGTCCAAAATTATTTTCAGAGCTAGATGCAGCTAAAAATTATTTGTAATTTGTAAGCTGGTGGAGCTTAGTATAGATGGACTAAGAATAAGTCCCACACACTGCTACAAGCCCAAAATTATTTTCCGAGCTAGATGCAGCTAAAAATTATTTGTAATTTGCAAGCTGGTGGAGCTTAGTATAGATGGACTAAGAATAAGTCCCACACACTGCTACAAGCCCAAAATTATTTTCCGAGCTAGATGCAGATAAAAATTACTTGTAATTTGCAAGCTGGTGGAGCTGAGTATAGATGGACTAAGAATAAGTCCCACACACTGCTACAAGCCCAAAATTATTTTCCGAGCTAGATGCAGCTAAAAATTATTTGTAATTTGCAAGCTGGTGGAGCTTAGTATAGATGGACTAAGAATAAGTCCCACACACTGCTACAAGCCCAAAATTATTTTCCGAGCTAGATGCAGATAAAAATTATTTGTAATTTGCAAGCTGGTGGAGCTTAGTATAGATGGACTAAGAATAAGTCCCACACACTGTTACAAGTCCAAAATTATTTTCCGAGCTAGATGTAGATAAAAATTATTTGTAATTTGCAAGCTGGTGGAGCTTAGTATAGATCGACTAAGAATAAATCCCACACACTGCTACAAGCCCAAAATTATTTTCCGAGCTAGATGCAGTTAAAAATTATTTGTAATTTGCAAGCTGGTGAAGCTTAGTATAGATGGACTAAGAATAAGTCCCACACACTGTTACAAGCCCAAATTTATTTTCGAGCTAGATGCAGACAAAAATTATTAGTAATTTGCAAGCTGGTGGAGCTTTGTATAGATGGACTAAGAATAAGTCCCACACACTGCTACAAGCCCAAAATTATTTTCGAGCTAGATGCAGATAAAAATTATTAGTAATTTGCAAGCTGGTGGAGCTTAGTTTACATGGCCTAATAGAATGATGCTATGCCCAAAAGGTTTTACTTGGCTAGGTGCAGTAAAAAAAATTGTATTCTATACACAGGTGGTGGAGCTTGCAACACAGATACGCTACTCCACTGACTAAAACACACTGCAAGAGGCCAAAAAGGATTTGGTTAGCTAGATTTAGCCAAATGCTGTGAAAAACACTTGCACAGCACTGGCACAGACCTGCCTGGCAAAAAGTCCTAGGAAATGCTGTAACCTAGTCCTCAAAAGGACTGCAATTACAATTAGTCCCTACTCCCAACCTATCTATTTAAGAGCACAGACCTGCCTGCTAAAAGTCGTAGGAAATGCTGTAACCTAGTCCTCAAAAGGACTGCAATCACAACTATTCCCTACTCCCAAGCTATCTGTATATTTCTGAGAAAATTGGCTTGAAATTAACACTGAAAGTATAGCGCACACAGCAACATTGGTGCCGTCTAACACGCAGCTGCAGCAGTGAGAAAATGGTGGCGACGGGGAAAATGGCTGGGTCTTATAGGGCAAGGACATGTGACATACACAGCCAATGACACTTGCCCTTGCTTGTGTGCAAAAAAGCAGTTCGCTCCGTGTGTGCGCTGCTGATAGGCTGACAGATTGCACCTCCCCACTGTAAATGCGGGAAAGAGAAAAAAAAATGGAGATCTTCATTATTTATGCAGAGCTCCATCCGTTGCCCCTCCCCCCGCCCCACTGTACACTCAAACTGCATATTAACATTGATTATCAGCATTACTGTGTAAAAATCCAGTTATGATTTTGGTGCATGAACAGTTATCGAACATAACCTCGAACAGCCGGATTTTTTTCAAATCGTTCGTGTTCGCCGAATGGCTCGAACACCGCCCAAAACAGCTCGAATTTGAGATTGGCGAACAGTTCGATTCGAACACCGCTCATTTCTAGTCGTTACTGTGTATGTAATCTAGGGATGTGTCCTTCTGTCCGAAGTCTCTATAGACTGCTCCGGCACAATGCGCCTGTGCAGTCTGGCCCCAGACAGAAGAATGCATCCAGTCGTTACAGGTGACAGGGAGGAGGAGTGTGGTGCCGGAGATCGCGGTATGTGTAGGCACTGAACGCATACTGAGATCTCCGACGCCATAAGCACATATCTGTGCCTCTGTTCGGGCCAGAGGCCAGGGGAGGAGTGAGATTTCGGAATAGGCACCTGCACGCAGCACGATATCCGGCGTATTTTTAGTGAAGACACATTTGCAGTGTGTCTTCAACAAAACAGCGCCGAACAGCACGTGTGTATTCTGGCACCATTTTGTTGCATACACTCTGCACATGTGTCTTCACTAAAATGACGCTGGATATCACGCTATGCAGACGCTGATTCCGGAGCCATTTTAGTAAAATAACACAGGCGACACATTGCAGGGGAGCGATGGAAAGGTGAGTAGGAGTGTTTTTTTCATTTAATTGATGGATGGATGGGGGAGCAAGTACCAGGATGGCTGAGCAGAATGGAGGAGCACATAACAGGTTGGGGGAGCACATAACAGCATGGTGGAGCATATACCAACATGAGGGAGCACATACCAGGATGGGGGAGCATATACCAACATGAGGGAGCACATACCAGGATGGGGGAGCATATACCAGGATGGGGGAGCACATAACAGGATGGGGGACCAGGATGGGGGAGCACACAATAGGATGGGGCACACATAACAGGATGGGGGACCAGGATAGGGGAACAAATAACAAGATGGGGTTGTGTGAAGATACCGAGTAAAATCTTAATTATGCCAGACATACTTTCTGATGGCATGAACAGCAAACCTTTATTTTTATGTTGACTCTTTAATCTGTGTTCTTCTTTAGTTGATTAACACAAATTATTATTTGTATAACCCTGAATGATATCTGCTCTTTGATTCTGAAACAATGGTGTGTATTTACAAGAGCCCCTGTGATACCAACTATGTAAATAGATTAGGTCAAACAATAATAGCTGAGCCCTGAACCTTTACCTCTTACCTGTGCCTGATGACCTCACACAGATGTAAATATAAACAGGGATGTCTGTAGTGCTGGAAACAGAATGAGACTTGAGACAGAGACTCAAGGAACATCAGAAAGACTTTAGAAGGAGAATGAGGGACATCCTTCAGGACAGCAGAAAGATTGCATGGCATCCAAAGGGACACAGATTTGTATTCACATGATTCTAGCCTTAGGGTACCGGCCCTGACTGGAAAGATTCGGATCTGCTCAATTAACCATCAGAGAGACATGGATACATTTTGGGGAGTCCAGGAGAGGACAAAGAAGTCACCTGGCCCCATGGATATGTTGTTTTGGCATTGCTAGGAGGGAGCCATCGGTCGCCTAGAACCCACAAAGACATTCGGAGTTGCCAGTAGGGTGGGAGTTGCCCACTGGTTGCCTGGCCCCATGGAAATTCTCGGAGAGGCCAGATTTGGATCATTGGGTCTCCTGGTCTTGTACATCAATGGACTGCTAGCTTCCTAAGCTTGCCGCTACCTCCTCTCTATGGGGGCCCGCCAGAATCAGGGGGCCAATGGTTGAGATAGTCAGCCCTGGAGGTCTCCAAAATCGCAGCTATTCTATCTCAGGTGTGCGGAGAAGGAAGGATGAGGTTGTGTAATGTTGTACCATCTTGGGTATTTGGTGGGACTGTTCTGGGCATTTATTGTCCGCTTTATGGTTCAATAAAGTATTGCCAAATTGTTTTTACCCTCCCCCTGCATTGTCTAAGTAGCGTTATGCCCACAAAAGTCCCCGGGTCTTCAGAGGGAGCATATACCAGGATGGGGGACAAGGATAGGGGAACATATACCAATATGGGGAAGCACATAACAGGATGGGGCCACAAATACTAGAATGGGGGAGCATACACCGGGATGGGGGAGCATATACCAGGAGGGAGGACCAGGATGGAGCTCACATACCAGGATGGAACTCAAATACCAGGATGGGGGAGTATATACCAGGATGGAGGAGCATATAGCAGGATGGGGGACCAGGATGGAGGAACCTATACCAGGATGTGGGAGCATATACCAGGATGGGGGGACCAGGATGGGGAAGCACATACGAGTATGGGGGACCAGGATAGGGGAGCACATAACAAGAGGAAGGACCAGGATGGGGGCTCAAATACCAGGATGGGGGAACATATACCAGGATGGGGGACCAGGATGGGGGCACAAATACTAGGATGGGGGACCAGGATGGGGGAGCATATAGTAGGATGGGCGACCAGGATGGGTGAGAATATACAAAAATGGGGGGCATAAATCAGGATGGGGGACCAGAATGGGTGAGCATACACCAGGATGGGGGATCATGAACCAGGATGGAGGAGCATGGACCAGGATGGGGGACAAGAATGGGGGGGAGCATGGACCGGGATGGGGGATCATAAGCCAGGATGGGGGAGCATATACCAGGATGGGGAGAATGGACCAGGATTGGGGAGCATGGACCAGGATTGGAAAACATATAACAGGATGAGGGAGCATGGACTAGGATGGGGGACCATATACCAATAAAAATTCTCTCCACCTGTGTATAGAATGGGTTCAATAGCTTGTATATATTTGCTTGGATTTTTCTCATTATTATTTTTGATATATTCTTTAAAAGTGAAAAAGTATATAAAAAAAACAAAGTTTGCAAATTGAACCCATAACCTTATTACATGGACAACATTTATCTTTCTCTACTGGGTGCCACAGAAACTGCAGCTGCATGGTTCTATGTACAGATTATGTTCTGTGGCACAGATTTTTTATGACACTGTAGAATGAATCCCTTTATGGCTACTGCACAACACAAATACTATAATCAAGGCATTATCAATAGAGATGAGAGTTGTTCTAGTCGAACTGTTCGCCAATCTCAAATTCGACCTGTTTTGGGCGGTGTTCGAGCCGTTCGGCGAACACGAACAATTTGAGAAAAATTCGGCTGTTCGAGGTTATGTTCGATAACTGTTCGTGCACCAAAATCATAACTGGATTTTTTCTCAGTAATGATGAAAATTAATGTTAATACGCAGTTTGAGTGTACAGCGGGGTGGGGGGAGGGGCAGGGGATGGATCTCTGCAGGAACAATGAAGATCTCCATTTTTTTTTTCTCTTTCCCGCATTTACAGTGGGGAGGTGCAATCTGTCAGCCTATCAGCAGCGCACACACGGAGCGAAGTGCTTTTTTTCACACAAGCAAGGGCATGTGTCATTGGCAGTGTATGTCACATGTCCTTGCCCGATAAGACCAAGCCATTTTCCCCGTCGCCACCATTTTCTCACTGCTGCAGCTGCGTGTTAGACGGCACCGCTGTTGCTGTGTGCGCTATACCTTGTTAATTTCAAGCCAATTTTCGCACAAATCTACAGATAGCTTGGGAGTAGGGAATAGTTGTGATTGCAGTCCTTTTAAGGACTAGGTTACAGCATTTCCTACGACTTTTATCAGGCAGGTCTGTGCTCTTAAATAGATAGATTGTGGGAGTAAAGACTAATTGTAATTGGAGTCCTTTTCAGGACTAGGTTACATCAGTTCCTATCAGTTTTTGCCAGGCAGGTCTGTGCCAGTGCTGTGCAAGTTTTTTTCACAGCATTAGGCTGAATCTAGCAAAGCTAATCCTTTTTGGCCTATTGCAGAGTATGTTAGTCAGTGGAGTAGCCTATCTGTGTTGCAAGATATACCACCTGTGTATAGAATACCAATTTTTTTACTGCACCTAGTGAAGTAAAATCTTTTGGGCATAGCATCATTCTATTAGTCCATCTATACTGACCTCCATCAGGTTGCAAACTGAATATATTTTTTTCTGCATCTACCTCTGAAAAAATATTGGGCTTCTAGCTGTGTGTGGGACTTGTTCTATTAATCCATCTATACAGACCTCCATCAGGTTGCAAACTGAATATATATTTTTTCTGCATCTACCTCTGAAAAAATATGTGGCCTTCTAGCAGTGTGTGGGACTTTCTCTATTAGTCCATCTATACTGACCTCCATCAGGTTGCAAACTGAATATAATTTTTTTCTGCATCTAGCTCTGAAAAAATATTTGGCCTTCTAGCAGTGTGTGGGACTTTCTCTATTAGTCCATCTATACTGACCTCCATCAGGTTGCAAATTAAAAATAATTTTTATCTGCATCTACAGTACCTCTGAAAAAATATTTGGGCTTCTAGCTGTGTGTGGGACTTGTTCTATTAGTCCATCTATACTGACCTCCATCAGGTTGCAAATTGAATATAATTTTTATCTGCATCTAGCTCTGAAAAAATATTTGGCCTTCTAGCAGTGTGTGGGACTTTCTCTATTAGTCCATCTATACTGACCTCCATCAGGTTGCAAATTGAATATAATTTTTATCTGCATCTAGCTCTGAAAAAATATTTGGCCTTCTAGCAGTTTGTGGGACTTTCTCTATTAGTCCATCTATACTGACCTCCATCAGGTTGCAAATTAAAAATAATTTTTATCTGCATCTACCTCTGAAAAAATATTTGGGCTTCTAGCTGTGTGTGGGATTTGTTCTATTAATCCATCTATACAGACCTCCATCAGGTTGCAAACTGAATATAATTTTTTTCTGCATCTAGCTCTGAAAAAATATTTGGCCTTCTAGCAGTGTGTGGGACTTGTTCTATTAGTCCACCTATACTGACCTCCATCAGGTTACAAATTCAAAATAATTTTTTGTCTGCATCTAGCGCTGAAAAAATATTTAGCATTCTAGCAGTGTGTGGGACTTTCTCTATTAGTCCATCTATACTGACCTCCATCAGGTTGCAAACTGAATATATTTTTTTTCTGCATCTACCTCTGAAAAAATATTGGGCTTGTAGCTGTGTGGGACTTTTTCTATTAATCCATCTATACAGACCTCCATCAGGTTGCAAACTGAATAAAAAAATTTTCTGCATCTACCTCTGAAAAAATATTTGGGCTTCTAGCTGTGTGTGGGACTTGTTCTATTAGTCCATCTATACTGACCTCCATCAGGTTGCAAATTGAATATAATTTTTTTCTGCATCTAACCCAGCCAATAGTTTTGGCCTAATACCACAGTTTGGCCACTCAGCTCTGCTCGGTTCCCATCCATTGTTTTTTTGTGCAAACAACTCCAGAGTTGTGAATTAGTTAACCACCAAAATGAGTGGAAAAAGGCCTGCTGCTGGTGGAAAGGGGAATAGGCGTGTTGGGAAGGGGAAAAAAGGTTGTGTCCGTGGGGTAGGTGTTAAAGCAACAGTAACATCTGCAGAAGAAAGACCATCTTCCAGCCAAACTAAAATGTCTCCTTCTTTTAGCGGACAATGTGATAAGATCCCATTCTTACGGCCACGCCAATCGCTACAAATTCCAGATGAGGCACAAAAACAGCAGGTGCTTCAACGGATATCAAGTGCTCCTTTAAGTGGGCTCTCCTCCACATCAACTTCAACATCACAAATACTCCAGTCCTCAAAGGTGTCACCCCAATCGCACTTGCTTCCTCACAGCTCCCAAATCTCCAGCTGCCCGTCTGAGTATGAGATAGAACAGATGGTTGAGTCTGCAGAGCTGTTTACTCATACTATAGCCTGGGAATCAGAGGTCGACTCCAGCGCTTCTGTGAATCCAGACGAGGAAATGATCTGCACTGATGCCCAGAATCTTTATGAGTCGGATCCAGGACCAGACGCAGAAGGTAGACCCTCATTCCCAAACTGTAACTCCTGTTGGTGGAGACAATGAGGAAGACGATGATAAGACTCAAATACCATTTCCTCCTAGCCATGGAAAGCTAAGAGGTTGAATTTCACCATCTGCAAGCTCTTGGCTACAGAAATGCTGCCTTTCCGCCTGGTGGACACAGAGGATTTTCGAGACCTTATGTCTGGCGCAGTGCCCCAGTACCAGATGCCCAGTCGGCACTACTTCTCAAAGAAAGGTGTGCCTGCGCTCCACCAGCATGTCGCACACAACATCATCGCTTCTTTGAGAAACTCTGTGTGTGACAGGGTGCATTTCACCACAGACACTTGGACGAGTAGGCATGGACAGGGGCGTTACATGTCGCTGACTGGGCACTGGGTAACTATGGTGACAGCAGGACAAGGGGCTGCTGTCCAAGTCTTGCCGTCCCCACGAGTTGTGCGTCAATCCTCTTTATGTCAAAGTTCCTCCACTGCTTCTGCCTCCTCAACCTCCTCTCGGTCTTCCACCTGCACCCAAAGCCTGTCTGGTCATGCCACAAGCTTTCTATCTGCGCAGAAGGGATCCTGCACACCTCCTTACTATGCTGGCAGTAGGGCTCAACGTCATCAGGCGGTTTTTACATTGAAATGTCTGGGAAATGTGAGTCACACAGCTGAGGAGTTGTGGTCAGCTCTGGAGAACCAATTTCATGAATGGTTGTCTCCACTGGACCTGAAACCAGGGAAGGCCGTGTGCGACAATGCTGAAAACCTGGGTGCGGCCCTCCGCCGGGGCAATGTCACACACGTGCCTTGTATGGCTCACGTGTTGAACCTGGTTGTCCAGCAATTTTTAGCCCACTATCCCAGACTAGATGGCCTTCTGCAGAGGGCACGGTCGCTGTGTGCTCACTTCCGCCGTTCGCATCCCGCAGCTCAGCGACTTACATCTCTACAGAAGTCGTTGGGCCTGCCACTTCACCGGCTAAAATGCGATGTGCCTACCCGGTGGAATTCAACTCTGCACATGTTGCAGCGACTGTGGCAGCACCGACAAGCCCTGGTGCAATACGTTCTGACGTATAGCCTGGGCCAACGAGATCCAGAGGTGGGGCAAATCACGCTGGAGGAGTGTTCTCAGATCAGGGACCTATGCACCCTTCTGCACAGTTTTGAAATGGCAACGAAGATGTTTAATGCTGACGATGCCATTATCAGCATGACTATTCCGGTGATTTACATGCTGGAGCACATGTTAAACAGAATTCGGAGTCAGGTGGTGGCACAAGAGGAGGTTGAGGAAGTAGAGGAGGAGGAGTTGTATGCGGAAGGGCTAACATCTGCAAGGTCCAGACGGTCGGCAGCACCAAGGCGGCAGGCATGTGAGGGTGGGGGAGATGGTTTTACCAGGGCGCATGGTAGCAGCCAAACTAGTGAGGAAGGTGCAGGAGCCCAGGAAGAAGTGGAGGACGAACTGATGGAAGACTCATCAGGTGAGGGAGACCTTGATCACATTTCTGTTGTGCGAGGTTGGGGGGAGAGGACAGAGGAAGGAAGCATGATTGTTACCTCGCCACCAACACAACAGGGACTTGGTGCTCCTGGATGCGCAACACACATGAGTGCCTTCTTGCTGCACTACCTGCAACATGACCCTCGAATTGTGAGAATTAGAAATAATCCTGACTACTGAGTTGCCACACTGTTAGATCCCCGGTACAAAAGTAAATTTGCAGAAATTATTCCTGCCATAGAAAGGGATGCACGCATGCAGGAGTATCAGCAGAGGCTGTTGCAGAATCTTACATGTGCTTTTTCACAAAATACCAGTGGTGCACGTAGTGAATCTCAGAGTTCCAACTTGCCAACCGTGGGACCGTCAAGTGTTCAGCACTCAAACCGTAACAGAACCACAGTATAACTTTTTTAGCCCATCCTTTGCAAGGCCACAGGAGACAAGAAGTCTGACACATAGTCAACGCCTAGAGACGATGGTACAGGAGTATCTCCAAGTAAACATTGAAGCCATGACTGTGTCACTGGACCCTTGCTCTTTTTGGGCTTCCAATCTGGATAAATGGCCGGAGCTAGCCACTTACGCCTTGGAGATCTTGTCATGCCCCGCAGCCAGCGTTCTGTCTGAACGTGTGTTCAGCGCTGCTGGTGGTGTGCTGACAGATAAGCGCACGCGGCTCTCCACTGATAATGTAGACAGACTCACGTTCATAAAGATGAACAAATCATGGATCCGAAACGACTTTTCTACCCCTGTGTCATCCTGGGGAGAGTAAAAGCTTGATGATTGGTTAAAATCACCCTACCAACCATTTTAAGCTTTCAAATTACTAATCATGTTTATCTGTATCTTGGCTGGAAAATAATTTGGGCTTTGTAGCAGTGTGCAGCACTGATTCTATTAGGCCATCTATAATAAGCTCCACCAGATTTAAAATTACTAATCATGTTTATCTGTATCTTGACTGGAAAATAATTTGGGCTTTGTAGCAGTGTGCAGCACTGATCCTATTAGGCCATCTATAGTAAAGCTTCACCAGATTTAAAATTAATAATAATTTTTAGCTGCATCTAGCCCGGAAAATAATTTTGGGCCTCCGAGATGCGCAAGACACATAAGTGCCTTCTTGCTGCACTACCTGCAGTATGACCCTCATATTGTCAGAATTCGAAGTAATCGTGACTACTGGGTTGCCACACTCTTAGATCCCCCAAACTTTTCGATCAACCTTTTCATTTTAATAAAGACCAAAAAAATGGTCATTTTTGAAATTATAAGCATTAGCAGGTTGTTAGAAAATGAAATCAAACAGTTTTCAACTCAAAACTTTATTCTAGGTGATGTTACATTTTCACATAGGACCCCTTGTTCGAAAGGAGCTTCTGAACTCTCGTCCATTGAATTTGTCAGGTTTTGGATGGTTTCTGCTTCAATTGTTTTGCATGAGGACAGAATACCCTCCCAGAGCTGTTGCTTAGATGTGAACTGCCTCCCGCCATCATAGACACTCCTTTTAATGATGCTCCAAAGGTTCTGAATGGGGTAGAGGTCAGGGGAGCATGGGGGTCACACCATAAGTTTGTCCCCTTTTATGCCCATATCAGCCAGAGATGCAGATGTTTTATGTGCAGCATGAGATGGTGCATTATCATGCAAAAAAATGATCTTGCTGTGAAATACACGGTTCTTCTTCTTGAACCATGGCAGGAAGTGCTGTTTGAGAAAATCCACATACATTATGGAGTTCATCTTTAGCGCCTTCAGGGATCCTAAAGGGGCCGACAATCTCTCTCCCCATGATTCCAGCCCAAAACATTACTCCACCTCCTCCTTGTTGGCGCTGTAGCCGTGTTTGCGTGGGGTGTCCATCAACCAGCCATCCTCCACTCCATCCATTTGGACCATCGAGCGCTGCATGGCACTCATCCGTGAACAAAACAGTTTTGAAATCAGTCTTCATGTAATGTTTGGCCCACTGGAGCCATTTCTGCTTGTGTGAAGTGGATAGAGGAGGTCGACAGGATGGCGTATGCACAGCAGCAAACCTCTGAAGGACCCTGCATCTTGTTGTTCGGGGGACGTTGGAGGCACCAGCAGCTTCAAAAACTTGTCTGCTGCTATGACAAGGCTTTTTTGCCGCTGCTCTTTTAACCTGACGTAATTGCCTGTAGGAAACAGTCCTCAATTTGCCCTTATCAGCACGCACACGTGTGTACTGTAAATCAGCTACATACTTCTTGATTGCCAAGACACTTCATCCTGATCATCGCACAATGTTGATTGTAGTCATGCCTTGACCTAAACACTCCACAATTTGTTGCTTCTCAGCAGCCGACACATCCTTTTTCTTTCCCATTTTGGCAGAAAATGTAGGCTGCTTAATAATGTGAGACAGCCTTCTTAAGTAGTCTTGCCTTTCATTGGACACACCTGCCAAACTAATTAGCACAGGTGTCTGCAATTGCTTACAGTGATATAAAGAGCCCTGACACACATCACCATCAATGAGTTTAACTGACAAACAAACAAATTCTTCCCTTATCACTCCTAAACACTTTTTGCATAATAATTTGGAACACAGTGTACATGTGCTTTTCCACAAAACACCAGTGGTTCACGTAGTGAATCTTACAGTTCTAACTTGCCAACCGTGGTCTGTATGGAGTTGTTCAATAAAGGGCCCAAAATTAAGATAACATAGATGGGAGAGGTCTCTATGAATAGGAATTCCTAAGTATTTGATACCCTGTGAGGGCCAGGCAAAGGGAAAGTTGGACTGGATGGAATCCTATATGGATTTGGGGAGGGAGACATCGAGGGCCTCAGACTTCGCTGCATTGATTTTAAAATTTGACCATGTAACAAAGTGATCTATTTCAGCCATAACAGCATGGATGGATATATGTGATTGAGTGACTTATACTAGGACATCATCAGCAAATAGAGAGCACTTGTACTCGGTGCCTCCCACCTCAATCCACCTAATATTGGGGTTATGGCGAATTGATGAGAGCAGGTGCTCCGTCACTAGGATGTATAAGAGAGGGGACAGAGAACATCCCTGCCTTGTCCCATTGGTGATTGTGAAAGGTGATGAAAATGTTCTGACGCGCCCCCTGGGCCTTGGGACACCCGGAGCCGGACCCTTTTTGGTGGATGCTGGTGGTTGTAGTCTCCGTGGAGGCGACCCGGTTCCGTGGCTCAGGGCGGTCAAACCAGTGGCGGAACTATTTATGTGGCTTTGATGTTTAAATGTCCGACTACGCCACCCGTGGATTGCGGTTAGACCGCTCAGGCTGGTGTTGTGGGTGCAGCAGAGCGTAGCATAACTCCCCACGGGAGGAGTATAGCCTCAGGGCAGTGTATGCGGAGGATGGGGGTGATGGTGCAGGGCAGCAGCAGTAACAACACGGAGTCAGTGATGCAGTTCAGGGCCTTTACTCACAGTTCTTATTATCCAGACCACGTCTGCAGGTAACGGCTGCCCACGTCGTACTGTGCTCACCAGGTGAGGGGCTCAGACAACTCCCAGATAACTTTGGAGCGCTTCACAGGACCCCCTTTGTGTGTCCTTTGTCTGGCCTTTCTTACCAACCCTTCTGTCCGGCTGCCTCGGGCCTCCTCTTGGTAAACTTGGCGCCAGTTTCCCTGACCCTATGTGGTGCCTTCCTAGCGGGTGTAGCGAGGGGCTGCGCCACATAAAATGTCACAGCCTCCTGTTTCTAGCTGAGGGTGGTCTCCTGCCTCCACTAGTTTCGGGGACCGGTCTCCCCCTTTGGCCTGACCCCTCCACGCAGGTGGATTCGGGCGTGCGGTGGCGACTCGCCCGTCCGCACCCCTGGGATCCCTTCGTTCCTCGTTCCTGGAGCTTTCTCCGCTCCTCTTCCTTCCTTCTCCCTCTTCCAGGCCTGGGCCTCTGTTACTAGGCCCGCCTCCGGAGCAGAGCTCATGCAGAGCCCCTGCTCCCTGCCACTTCTGCTCAGACTTCTCTGCACTGAACTAAGATGGTGCCCACCTTTTATACTCCCTTCTCAATGCACCCAGGAACTGCTTCCTCCCTGCTCCTGCACTACAGGGTTCCCCTTCCTCAGTGTTCCCTCCCCCCACTCCAGCCAGGGACAGGGACTGTCGTGCCCATCTCAGGAGCATATTGGTCGCCCTGCCCCACTGCAATGTGGTGTAATGCATGCAGGTGTCGGGTCCTGATCCACACTACATCCTTACCTGAGAGTGAGATATCACACCTCTGGGTGAGGTGCAATACCTCTGTAGCAACCGAGCCCTCAGGGTGCTACAGTTCCATTTATCTTCAGCCTAGGTAACGTATTGTGATACAGGGCCGTGATTTTGGCTATAAAAGGGTCCCCTAGACCCCTACCCCAAGCTTTTTAAGAGAATCATATATGGCGTGCCAGGAGACTCTATGGAATGCTTTCTCAGCATCCAACGAGAGTATCTAATTACAAATTTTTAACTGCATCTAGCCCAGGAAATACTTTGTGCCTAGTAGCAGTGTCTGCTAGTCAGCGGATTATCACGGCTGTTAAGCAAGCTACACCACCTGTAGTTTGGACACTTAATTTTTTCAAAGGAAATGCTTCGGGACCACGGGATACTCAGTGAAGAGCATCAGGAGGCACCCCAAGGCATAGGGGCTGGGACTGGCAGTAGGATGCCTTGCGCTGGACAGCCGAGCTCGATCCTTATAAAAGCTTTTTAACTGCAGCAGCTTTAGTGGACGCTACTGGAGCTGGAATTACGCGGCTGCTGGCATGAGACTTGCCCTCCAATAGATCCTTGTAAATGGATTTAAAGTGTATTCATTCAAATTAGAGAGACAATTTAAATTAAAAAGCTTAGAGCTGCCTCCACCACAGGGGGGCTCGCTCGACCCACCAGCGGACAGGCACCAGTATTGGGAGAGGGGGGCTGGCCGTCAGGGTTCACCGCGGCTCTGGCACAAACCCGGTGACGCGGAGGTGGCACGGGCAGGAGCGGACTGAACGTGTCGGCTTCTCACTTTTTGGATTCTAGAAGGGCATGACATGCCTATATCTGTGTCTCCCCCTCCTTTTACTCCTCCACCTCTTTTCTTTTCGCATGACTATATGTACTTGTCACTTTTCCATGTGTTAGTTGTGTCTTCTGAACAGTTTGTCAGCTTTTGGACACCTTGGAAGGTGTTTTCTATGTGTTTCTATGTGTTTTTGTTTGCCTGCCATTGGTTTTAACGGTGTTCGAAGGTGTTCGACGAACAGTTCGATGAACAGTTCGGCGAACACACGGGTGTTCGACGAACCGAACCGAACTCGAACACTACGGGGGTGGCTCAACACTAATTATCAACTACCATATCTCCTTTGCAGAAATATTGTGTATATATATATATATATATATATATATATATATATATATAAATATATATATATATATATATATTAAAATACACATATATTCTCATCATTATGCTCACAGATATTACTGGTCAGGTCATTAATATCATTATGATGATTAACATATCCTAATTAAAATAAATGTTTAAGTTAAAAGATTATATCCATCATGTTAAATGGGTATGTTTAGTTTCAACTTGCAAAAACAAATAAAATGTCAAATTGCTTTTATTCTTTGCCCTCATTCTTCCAATATTCCAATATTGATACTTTGTTTTGTACACGTCAAAAGTGTGAAAATTGTCCTAGCTAACATAGATACAAAATGTCAATAAATCCTTGGCAGCAAAATGGTTAACTGAGGATGTAATATTAGAGTTGGATGTTGTAATGAAAACACATTTATACAAGTTCTCCTGTTATTGGCAGACTATATTAAAAATCTAAATTACGTTTTGTAATAGTAAGAATTACATGGCAATAACTATTACAACAAAAGTTAATATAATGCGATCAGTTAATTTCCTCACCTGTAAATCCATCCTTACAGGTACAGGTGTAGTTCCCTATTGTGTTAGTGCAGGTTGCATTATATGAGCAGATATTATTGGTTAGACATTCATTAATATCATCACAGTGGGTCCTATTACCTATTGAAAAAAAAACATGTTATTAACCAATACAAGGCTGACGTGAACTCCTACCCCATTACCCCACTCGCCACCTCTACACAGCAGTGGGAAGAGCAGAGGCTAAGCGCCAGATTTGGCACACATTAAGGATGCGCCATTTCTGGGACAGCTGAGGGGTGATATTATTAGTCACGGAGGGGACCAGGATCCATGGCCCCTTCCCTGGCTATTAACATCAGCCCCCAGTTGTCTGTTTAGCCTTTTCTGGAAAGATTTTATAGGGGGAGTCTACGTCAATTTCTTTCTGGGGTCCCCCTGAAATCTAGCCAGTAAAGGCTAAGCAAACAGCTAGCCAGAGAATATTTTTGGCTAATGGCCCCTTCCCTGGCTACTTATATCAGCTACCAGCGGTCGGCTTTCCCTCTGTTGGTTAAAAAGTGACGCTGGAGCCCACGCCATTTTTTTTATTATTTTTTTAGGGTATGTGCCCATGATCTGGACATAGCAGCACTTTGAATGCAGTATATTTTTCCTGCGTTCAAAACATTGCATTCTATTGAATACAGGTAAATCCACATGCGTTCACTGAACCACACGTACTTACGGCATTCAATACATTCTAGTGGTCAAATTTCTGTTGCGGAGACTAGCGACTCCGCAACAGAATTTAACATACTGCGGTCCTGAAAGACGCGCTGCATGTCAATGTCCGTGGGTGAGCTGCAGCCTCAGATGTACGCATAGTGGACATCGGATTTCTAGAAATCCCATCCACTTTGCTGTAACATATGGACACTGTGCGTTTGATGCTGCATAAACACGGAGCTTCAAACCTGCAGCGGCTCCTGATCTTGGGCACGTACCCAGACTCACCCACAGCATGTCAATTTCTGTAGCGGACGCGCTGCAGATTTTGACGATTAAAGTGTCATTATACGGGGTGGATCCATAATTATTGACATAAAAAATGCGACATTAGAACACAGCGTTTTGGAAGCGCTGTTTCTTGCTGATCGGGGGTACGTAGCTGTGAGCTGTTATTCATAGCCAGGAAACATGATTGCCTTCCTATGCTAAAAATATCAGCTCTCAGCTGCCCCAGAAATTACATGAATGGAAATGCTAATGAGATTAGGTGTTTGGGATTAGCTGACACCTAGCACTTTTGGTGATGACAATGTGTCAATCAGACCCTTTCATTACTAAAAGCTAATTAAAGTGAAGTAAAGAGTTAAATAAACACACACACACAGAGTAAACACTTTATTTGAAATACAACAGATACATTCTTTAATCATTTAAATTAACCAATATACTCACCTCAGGTCTGATGGTAATCCAAGAGTTAAAGCAATGTCCCAGGTTTCTTGTTTAAAATATCTTTATTTAGCTCCAAAATGCATTAATTGATGTACAAAAACACATCTAAAAAATGCATTAAAAAACGCATGAAAACGCATTAAAATTGAGGCAAAACGCACGTTTGTTTGCAATCAAATCCTGAACGTGCACACAGGTGTGACATGCACACATTGTAAGGTAGACAGTACCGTTGAATTTCTGTACTTTAAGGAATTTTCTTTTGTATTTTTTTTTTATTATTTTTTCATCCGTTCACAAAAATTATTGCACAAGAAAAGCAAAAACTCAGTATAGTCACTTATGACAAGTGAGGACACGATCTCCAGCACTGATTGCAATATTTTTTTTCTTATTTGTAAAATCTGTTATTCTGTAAGAACTAATCAGTAACATTTCTTGTGAGGAGCAAAAAGGCTGATTAATTGCACAAAATTCACCAAGTGGTGTCTGCCTTTTATTGAACTAGGCGCATCTTATTCCAGCATGCCCCTCATCAAGATTGGCACACAAAACTCCAGCCTTAATGAATTGGGGCCAGACCTTGAGATTATATTTGCGTCACAGATAACACTGTCAGATGTGACTAGAATGTTAGCTACATTATTTTGCTGTACAGCAGGGGACTTGATGTAGTCATTAAAACAAACAATAATATAATATAGAATGTAATATTATTGTTTGCTTTTTCTTACTCATTAATATTTCCTGCTGTCAGTTTTGAATACGCAGAACTGGACAGGATATATTCACAGACAAGACATAAATGCTCCCAATAGCAGCAACCATTGTTTAGGGAAACTGACATGAAAAGCAGCAGTCTGCATACTGACCCTATATGATACCGGAAAATTCTCAATATTAGTGATTAGCCTCAGGTATATCGCGAAGTTGTGTACAGTTCTGGTGGTATCCCATGTTATTGAGCTGCATCATGAACTACAGCATTCAATGCGGCTAACAAAATTTATTAGTAAGAATCAATCGCTCCAACGGGAAAATCAGGACTTACCTGTGAATCCATCCTTACAAGTACAGATGTAATTTCCCATTGTGTTAGTGCAGGTTGCATTAGGGGAGCAGATATAGCCAGTCTGACATTCATCAATATCATCACAGTGAATTCCATTTCCTAATTAATATAAAGTGCTCAGTTAATTGAAGATATAAAACTAGAAATAAATGTGAAAATTAAAATATATTATCCTACATACATTGTCTAATCAGCTATTGAAAAATAGAAGCATGGAAACATTAACTCATCGAGCTCCTAGATGAAATATTACAAGGTATTCTGACACCGGCTTTTCGTTATGGGGAGACTACAGATAAATCTACTGAAAGCCTGAAGGAAGTGGCTAGTTGGAGAATTTGCCAGCGCAGTCTTATAATAAGCTCTCACTCCATTACTCTGTAAGGCTGGGTTTAGGTTTATCACTGCATGGTAAGTCCTGTCTATTCATGCACAAATACAACAAAAGATAGAGCATTCACTATTGTGATACAAATACCACGCTGCAGCTCGGGATCTTGATACAGAAACCAGTAACTAAACACCCAAGTAGACAATTCAGTGGCCATTGCTGAGTGAAGTTGTAGGTTACTGATTTTTCTATCATGTTGTAGTTAATTCATTGTGTGTTAAGTCAAAAGATGCTACATCTGTGTCTAACTGTGCATGTGTATGACATGTGCTGCTAACTTCCATTACTATCATATATTGCTGATGTATGTCATGTCAGGAAGGGGTTAACTAATGATATAACATTAGAGGTAAATGGAATAATAAAAACTTATTCATCTACATACATTGTTTATCCAGTTACCCTTTAAATAAAAAATATCTACATCTCTGTGCAAGTACAAAACTTGAATGAACTATTCACTTCCATTACTTTCCCATATTGCTGATGTATTGTACTTACCTGTGTATCCAGGATTACATGTACAGGTATAACTTCCCTCTATGTTAGTACAGGTGGCATCAGCTGCACAGTTGTTCTTTCCTCCACATTCATCAATATCAGCAAAATATGACCCATTACCTGATCACAATACAGAAATGATGACTTATTATTGGTCTGTGATGAAGAGCTCTTCCACACTTGTCTTACAATATGATCATAAAGCCTCAATGGATGGTGCTAAATTCTAGAGAATAACTTCTATAGGTCCATTACCTGGACAACCACTTTTTAAAATAAGTACTTCAGCTTGTAAAATAAAGCTAACATAAACTTATCTCCTGCACAGACGCCGAACCAGCGATATCAGCGCCGGGGGTCTTTGGGCTTCCATGACATAGTTATGCCACGTGAGCCCTGCAGTCAATCAGCAACCGGCATTGGGATGCTGCGGTCTCACAATATCATGCAAGCCCCAAGAGACCATGAGCTGACATCTCTGGAATGGCGTCAGTGCAGGAGAGGAGTATATGTTATTTTAGTTTACAAAAATGACTACTTATTTTAAAAAAGGGGATGTCCAGGTAGTGAAGAAACCCTTTATTGAGAGTGAAAACCATTTAGTTAAAATCAATCCATTAATATGTAAATCACTTTCTGAATATTCTTGATGTTTCTATGACACCAACTGTTGTTATTGGAAAGCTATTAACTATAGATGGCACCCAGAATATAAATAAAAGAACACCACAGCAACTATAAATGTATCAGATATATATAAATAGAAAAATTTTCATTACATTCATGTTGCTGCTCAAAGAGTAGACTGATAAAAGACCAGTCATCGTACACAATAAATAAGGGAGTGGCCATAGACCAAAAGAGACGACAAAGATTGTATTTATTATAAAGATAAAAATGCTTTATTATACATGCATATACAGGAAAATGTAAAAAATTGTAAAGGGTGGATACAACAATCTAAAAACAGTGACCATCAGTTCCGGTGGTACAGTATAATACGATCACATCATTCATAGATGGATCACTCGCTCTACAACAATATCAGAGATGACATCCAGTGAATGGTTGTATATACAGACATCTTTATTGATAAGTGATTACCTTGGTATCCATCATTACAAGTACATAAGTAGTCTCCTGTTTTGTTACTACACGTTGCATCAGGAGAACAATCACTGCCATTCTGACATTGTCTATCTGCTTTACAGTCATATCCATCACCTATGAAAAGAATGTAATGTAATGAGTAAAGTAAAATGATTAATTCAAAATATTGATGACACTCAAAATGAAAGTTTCCTTCAACCCCTCCTGCCACGACCAGTTTTTGTTTTTGCACCCTTTTCCTCCCCTTCTTAGTCCAAGAATCATATTTTTTTCTTTAAATGACTGCAGAAGGCCCTGTTGTTTTTTTTTATCTTGAATGAGTTATAGCTTAATTACTTCATTCATTTCACCACATAATGTTCTAGAAAATGAGTAAAAAATTCCAAATGTCACAAAATGTTGAAATTAGGCCACTCTGCTATTGTTTTTTTTTTTTTTTGCTTTTGATAGTATTCACTCAGCAGTGAAGATGGCTAAGCAAAGTGATTTATCAAGTCAACACAAACCAAATTTATATAGTTGTTTTTCTTTTTAAGTGCAAAAAGTGTGCAACCCCACTCTCCCCCCAAATTACTAACTTTTAATAGTATCATTTTGGGATGCAACGTGCCTTGAAAAAGTTTTCATGCCCTGTAAACTTTTCCACATTTTTCACGTTACACTCACGTTTGATTGGGATTTTATACAGGAAAAACCTATCTTTGTACACTGTTAGCCAGTAGATAATCTATCATCTATCTATACCTTGGTATTTGTTACAATCTTTTCAGTTAGCCATTAAAAGGTATTAACCACTAAAGACTAGAGATGAGCGGTGTTCGACTCGAACTGTTCGCCAATCTCAAATTTGAGCTATTTTGGGCGGTGTTCGAGTCTTTCGATGACCGCGAACGATTTGCAAAAAATTCGGCTGTTCGAGGTTATGTTCGATAACTGTTCATGCACCAAAAGCTTAACTAGATTTTTTCACATCATGCAGGGATTGTCTGCCACTCATTATAATGCCACAGCCATGGTGGTTGTGGCATTACAGTGGTTGCCCAAATCGATGGGAACAGTGCTCACAGTGAAACATGAAAAGCCGGCAATTCAGCAGCGGCATACACCGGTACACGACAATTTAGAACAGAAAGAATAGAGCATCACACATAGCTTAGATAGATAGAAACATGTCAGTCACATATATAAGAAGTACAGTGACAGTGTTGGTTACTGTACTTGTCATTTAGTGTTAAAGGATTTATTTAAAAAAATAATAGCGTTTTCATGCACCGTGTCTTTAAAAAAGCGGGCTGGCAATTCAGCATCGGTACCCGACAATTTAGTACAGAAAGAATAGAGCATCACACATAGATCAGATAGATAGAAACATGTCAGTCACATATATAATAAGTACAGTGATAGTGTTGATTACTGTACTTGTCATTTAGTGTTAAAATAAAGGATTTATTAAAAAAAAAAAAATTGGCGTGGGGTTCCCCGTAATTTTAGTCTCTAGCAGAGGTTGAGCAGACGGCTGGGGCAGATGTTTGAAGCCTGGGAAGGGGGTGATATGCACGGAGATTCCCAGGCTACTAATATCAGCCCCCAGCTGAATACCTAGCCTTTACTAGCTATTAAAATGGGGGACCCCCAAAAAAATGACGTGGGGTCCCCCCTATTTTAATAGCTAGCAAAGGCTAGGCAGACAGCTGGGGGCTGATATTAATAGCCAAGGAAGGGTGCCATGAATATTGCCCCCCTCCCAGGCTAGAAACACCAGCCGTCAGCCGCCCCAGAAATGGCGCATCTATAGGATGCGCCAACTCTGGCACTTAGCCTCGCTCTTCCCACTGCCCTGTAGCGGTGGCAGTGGCGTAATAGGACTGGGGTTGATGTCAGCTTATAATGCCAGCTGACATCAAGCCCAGGTTAGTAATGGAGAGGCGTCTATAAGACACCCCCATTACTATCCCCATAGTCAAAGTTAAAAAAAAGCACAACACCCAGAATAAAGTCCTTTAATTGAAATAATAATAATCCTCACAGTGAGTCCCATTACCTGATCAATATAAAATGTTGCAACATTAGAGGCAGATGGCATAATGAAAATATATTTATCCACATACATGATCTAATTAGTTACTGACATATAAGAATATCAAACATTAACACATTGAGCTTTTATAAAGCCTGTTAATAAAGGAAATGGGTATGGAGACAGATGAAAAACAATAAGGTGGGAAGGTGTGCTGAACTCTTCTGCCACACCAAGGGTGCCCTGAGCACCTCATTAACATAATTCAATGAAGAATAGTTTTTGGCAAATGCAGCAACAGATTTGGACTCTATAGGTACAGTGTATATTATGGTCATGTCCATTGTAAGGAGCTGTGCTTGGTTGGATCAGGCATTTTGTGCTGACAGTCAAAAATTAAGGCTTAAGTCCTCAATCATTTTGTTGGGAGCAATAATAGGACTGTCATAGGCATATATGATCCCCCAACTGTGTCGACATTAGCCTCCATTTCATATACAGACATGTTAATGGTTTTATTTCCTATTAGACACTAAAACAAAAGCATCATGTAATACACTTTGGAGGTTGGAGCTCTGTGCACAATTCTCCACTGTGTTCATGGGCCCTAAAAGAAATATCTGATTGCTGTAAACACTCTGAGTACACAAATATGTAGGGTTTTGTGCCACATGGCTAAGGACAGTGCAACAAAAAATGTTCTCAGTTCCTCCATGAATTGCTGCAGTTTTGCCGTGATTGTATTGTGACCACTTGGTGGCTTTTTCAGATAAATCTCATGTGCTTTTTCGTGTATAATCCATGAAGCTAAAATTTTAGCTGTAAAGGCAACCTAAGGCTTCATGGATATCATAGAATCATAGAATCATAGAATGGTAGAGTTGGAAGGGACCTCCTGGGTCATCTGGTCCAACCCCCTGCTCAAAGCAGGATTCACTAAATCATCTCAGACAGATGTCTGTCCAGCCTCTGTTTGAAGACGTCCATTGAAGGGGAACTCACCACCTCTCGTGGCAGCCTGTTCCACTCATTAATCACCCTAACTGTCAAAAAGTTTTTTCTAATATCTAATCTGTGTCTCCTCCCATTTAGTTTCATCCCATTGCTTCTAGTCTTTCCTTGTGCAAATGAGAATAAAGATGATCCTTCTACAATGTGACAGCCCTTGACATATTTGTAGACAGCTATTAAGTCTCCTCTCAGTCTTCTTTTTTGCAAGCTAAACATTCCCAAATCCTGCAACCGTTCCTCATAGGACATGGTTTGCAGACCAGTCACCATTCTGGTCGCTCTTCTCTGAACTTGCTCCAGTTTGTCTATGTCTTTTTTAAAATGTGGTGCCCAAAACTGTACACAGTATTCCAGATGAGGTCTGACCAAAGAGGAGTAAAGACCAATAATGACTTCACGTGATCTAGACTGTATGCTTCTGTTAATACATCCCAGAATTGTATTTGCCTTTTTTGCTGCTGCATCACACTGTTGACTCATGTTCAGTCTATGATCTATTAGTATACCTAAGTCTTTTTCACATGTACTGTTGCTTAGCTCTATTCCTCCCATTCTGTATATGGTTTTTTCATTTTTATTGCCCAGATGTAGTACTTTGCATTTTTCCCTGTTAAAAACCATTCTGTTGGTTGCTGCCCACTGCTCCAGTTTATTTAGGTCTTTTTGAATCCTCTCTCTCTCTTCTCTAGTATTAGCTATCCCTCCTAGCTTTGTGTCATCAGCAAATTTAATCAGTTTACCCTCAATTCCTTCATCTAAATCATTGATAAAGATGTTGAACAATACAGGTCCCAGGACGGAGCCCTGTGGTACCCCACTTGAGACATTCATCCAGCTGGATGTGAAGCCATTTACAATCACCCTTTGAGTTCGATCACTAAGCCAGTTATGAATCCACCTCAACTGTAGTGAGCTGGCCGGCTCTGGCTGTTCTGTGATAATTGATATAGAGCCTGTTACAGAAGTGATTACACAGGATGATGTTGCCACCTTGTGGCCAGAGGTTGCACCTGCGCAGGGTGTGATGACAGAGAAAAGGACTGAGCCTCCTGTGTCCCGCCCTAGATAGTCACGTGACCAAAGTGGGAAGCAGGAAAAAAGCGCGCAAAGAGTCTGCTGTGGTCTGTGAAAAGAGCCAGGACGGTGTGCAGGCCCTCGTGTGTGGCGCAGGAGAGACTCTCAACGTGATTTCTTCTATTTGACACCATATCCTCGGAGCCTTCCCCAGCTTCTGCACTGCTGAAGGATTCAGCTGTTACACTCCCTGCTACTGGAGTGTGGACTACATAAGGGGACCCACCAGAGCTTCTATCCGGATCAGAGAGACTGTAAGCGGGTCCTCTGGCGAGAGGCCGAAGTATCCCTTCCTTTCTTTCCGCGAATTCTGCTGTTCCTGTTTTTTTTTTCCGGCTGGGACGCCCTCCTGCAAAGACAGACAGGCCTGCGACGGGGGACACATCCTTCTGGAGTAAAGGACTGGTAACGTGTGAGTAGGGACAGTGAGGGTCAGCTTATCAGTACACGTTATTACTGTGCATATTTACGGTTGTCATTTATTGTTTTTCTTTGCTATGTTAAAAATGTTTACGAGTAAAGATACGGTTATCAAGATAGAGTCTGTGTGTGGGGATCTTGCTGGGCCAGATCATAGATACCAATGCGCGGCCTTGCCCGCGGTCACTTCAGATATACAGTGGGTACCGAAAGTATTCAGACCCCTTTAAATTTTTCACTCTTTGTTTCATTGCAGCCAATTGGTAAATTCTAAAAAGTTCTTTTTTTTCTCATTAAAGTCCACTCTGCACCCCATCTTGACTGAAAAAAACACAAAAATGTAGAAATTTTTGCAAATTTATTAAAAAATAAAAACTGAAATATCACATGGTCATAAAATATTCAGACTCTTTGCTCAGTATTGAGTAGAAGCACCCCTTTGAGCTAATACAGCCATGAGTCTTCTTTGGAATGATTCATCAAGTTTTTAACAACTGGATTTGGGAATCCTCTGCAATTCTTCCTTGCAGATCCTCTCCAGTTCCGTCAGGTTGGATGGTGAACGTTGGTGGACAGAGGTGAGACCTCTTACATTCTGTTACGGATCCGGGTGGTGGAACCTCTGTGCCGCAGTGCAAGGAGGGACCCAGAGGAGCGTGACTAAGTATCAACTCAGACCGACCCTGGTCGTACGGCGGCTAACGACTCCATGACCAGGGAGGGACCGAGCAGAGGGACCAGGTGCTACTCTGGGGACGACCTTGTAAGAGAGCAGGTGGCTCCCACGGGTCAGCAGACTGGGACTGACCGGTATAGCGGATGGACACAACAGGTTGGCAGAAGTCTCTAGATAGTTGACAGGTGGTCAAGGCAAGTGACGGCAGGAGTCTATAGGTGGTCACGGCAAGTGACGGCAGGAGTCTCTAGGTGGTCACGGCAAGTGCTCCCAGGTGAGCGGGCTGGCAGGCACGGCAGGTAACAGGCAGGTAACAGGCTGGCGGGCAAGACTGGTAGTCAGGCTAGCAGCGGGACCTGAGGGCTGAAGCAAAGGTCTGAAACACTGTGCAACAACTTTTGCTCGGGCACCTCCATTTTGGAGGAGGTGCCTTATATATGGGAGGACCCTCGGCTATTGGCCGGGGACTCCTTAGGACGGCGCGCACGGCCCCTTTAAGAGAGAGGGAGCGCGCGTGCGCCCTAAGCACAGTGCCTGGGAAGCAGCAGGAAGAGGAGCGCAGGAGGACACAGCACGGGGAGCGGGGAGGTGAGAAGGACGAATGTTCCCATGGAGTACTGATACAGTATGAAGTTACCGTGGCTGATAAGCTGATCTTTAGCTGATAAACTCACGTGACCTCAGCCTGCCACAAAGCAATATACACAGATAGGAGTGATTTTACACTCCTGTCAGTGTACAGTGCTTTCTTCTACAGCAGTCACATCAGTGATTGATGTGACTGCTGTAGAAATGACCGGATCGCCGTGGGACAATCTGGATTACGTCAGGACAGCGGACAGGTGAGCGACATGGTTGTTTTTATTTTTATTTTTTTTTATGAGACGAGGGATTCGGGGATTAAGAGAACAATAAAAAAATTATTAAAACTGTGTGTCATTTTATTTCAATAAAAACTTTATTCTGGCGGTGTCTTTATTAGAAAAGTGACAAAACCCGTTACTATATATCTTATAGATGCCCTCCATTACTAACCAGGGCTTCATGTCAGCCGCCAATACAAGGCTGACGTGAACCCCAACCCCATTACCCCACTCTCCACCTCTACACAGCAGTGGGAAGAGCAGAGGCTAAGCGCCACATTTAGCACAGCTTAAGGATGCGCTATTTCTGGGACTGCTGAGGGGTGATATTATTAGTCGCGGAGGGGCCCCTTCCCTGGCTATTAATATCAGCCCCCTGGTGTCTGTTTAGCCTTTTCTGGAAAGATTTTATAGGGGGACCCTACGTCAATTTTTTCTGGGGTCCCCCTGGTATCTATCCAGTAAAGGCTAAGCAAACAGCTAGCCAGAGAATATTTTTGGCTAATGGCCCCTTCCCTGCTACTAATATCAGCTCCCAGCGGTCGGCTTTCCCTTTGCTGGTTAAAAAAATGACGCTGGAGCCCACGCCATTTTTTTTATTATTTTTTTAGGGTATGTGCCCACTATCTGGACATAGCAGTACTTTGAATGCAGCATATTTTTGCTGCGTTCAAAACATTGCATTCTATTGATACAGGTAAATGCACATGCGTTTACTGAACCACGCGTATTTACTGTATTCAATACATTCTAGTGGTCAAATTTCTGTTGCGGAGACTAGCGACTCCGCAAGAGAATTTGACATGCTGCGGTCCTGAAAGACGCGCTGCATGTCAATGTCCACGGGCAAGCCGCAGCTTCAGATGCATGCATAGTAAACATGGGATTTCTAGAAATCCCATCCACTTTGCTGTAACATCTGGATGCTGTGGGTTTGATGCTGCATAAACACGGAGCTTCAAACCTGCAGCGGCTCCTGATCTCGGGCACGTACCCAAATTCACCCACAGCATGTCAATTTCTGTAGCGGACACGCCAGTCTCCGCTGCAGATTTGACTAATTAACGTGTCATTATATACGGTGGATCCATAATTATTGACAACAAAAATTCAGCGTTTTGGAAGCGCTGTTTGTTGCTGATGGGAGGTGCATAGCGGCTAATGAAACGGTTGTGAGCTACTATTCATAGCCAGGAAACATGATTGCGTTCCTAGGCAAAAATAGCAGCTCTCAGCTGCCCCAGAAATTACATGAATGGAAATGCTAATGAGATTGGGTGTTTGGGATTAGCTGACACCTAGCACTTTTGGTGATAACAATGTGTCAATCAGAGGCTTTCATTACTAAAAGTTAATTAAAGTGAAGTAAAGAGTTAAATAAACACACATACATACAGAGTAAACACTTTATTTTAAATACAACAGATACATTCTTTAATCACTTAAATTAACCAATATACTCACCCCAGGTCTGATGGTAATCCAAGAGTTAAAGCAATGTACCAGGTTTCTTTTTTCAAATATCTTTATTTAGCTCCAAAAAGCATTCATTGAATTACAAAACACATCTAAAAAATGCATTAAAAAACGCATGAAAATGCATCAAAATTGTGGCAAAACGCAAGTTTTTTCTGCAGCGTTTTTCCTGCCAAGAGATGCAGAAACGCTGCAGAAATGTCTGCAATCAAATCCTGAACGTGCGCATAGGTGTGACATGCACACATTGTAAGTAGACAGTACCGTTGAATTTCTGTACTCTAAGGAATTTTCTTTTGTATTTTTTTTTATTATTTTTTCATCCGTTCACAAAAATTATTTCACAAGAAATGCAAAAACTCAGTATAGTCACTTATGACAAGTGAGGACACGATCTCCAGCACTGATTGCAATATTTTTTTTCTTATTTGTAAAATCTATTTTTCTGTTAGAACTAATCAGTAACATTTCTTGTGAGGAGCAAAAAGGCTGATTAATTGCACAAAATTCACCAAGTGGTGTCTGCCTTTTATTGAACTAGGCGCATCTTATTCCAGCATGCCCCTCATCAAGATTGGCACACAAAACTCCAGCCTTAATGAATTGGGGCCAGACCTTGAGATTATATTTGCGTCACAGATAACACTGTCAGATGTGACTAGAATGTTAGCTACATTATTTTGCTGTACAGCAGGGGACTTGATGTAGTCATTAAAACAAACAATAATATAATATAGAATGTAATATTATTGTTTGCTTTTTCTTACTCATTAATATTTCCTGCTGTCAGTTTTGAATATGCAGAACTGGACAGGATATATTCACAGACAAGACATAAATGCTCCCAATAGCAGCAACCATGGTTTAGGGAAACTGACATGAAAAGCAGCAGTCTGCATACTGACCCTATATGATACCGGAAAATTCTCAATATTAGTGATTAGCCTCAGGTATATCGCGAAGTTGTGTACAGTTCTGGTGGTATCCCATGTTATTGAGCTGCATCATGAACTACAGTATTCAATGCGGCTAACGAAATTTATTAGTAAGAATCAATCGCTCCAACGGGAAAATCAGGACTTACCTGTGAATCCATCCTTACAAGTACAGATGTAATTTCCCATTGTGTTAGTGCAGGTTGCATTAGGGGAGCAGATATAGCCGGTCTGACATTCATCAATATCATCACAGTGAATTCCATCTCCTAATTAATATAAAATGCTCAGTTAATTGAAGATATAAAACTAGAAATAAATGTGAAAATTAAAATATATTATCCTACATACATTGTCTAATCAGCTATTGAAAAATAGAAGCATGGAAACATTAACTCATCGAGCTCCTAGATGAAATATTACAAGGTATTCTGACACCGGCATTTTGTTATGGGGAGACTACAGATAAATCTACTGAAAGCCTGAAGGAAGTGACAAGTTGGTGAATTTGCCAGCGCAGTCTTATAATAAGCTCTCACTCCATTACTCTGTAAGGCTGGGTTTAGGTTTATCACTGTATGGTAAAGCCCCCGTCTCACATAGCGAGATCGCTAGCGAGATCGCTGCTGTGTCACGGTTTTGGTGACGCAACAGCGACCTCACCAGCGATGTCGCTATGTGTGACACTTTGCAGCGATCAGGCCCCTGCTGTGAGGTCGCTGATGGCTGCAAAGTGTCCTGGGCCATTTTTTGGTCATTGGCCTCCCGCTGGCCAGCACACATTGCTGTGTGTGACCAGCGGTTCCAACAATCAGGCTGGTATCCATGGTAAACATCGGGTTATTAGGGGCACGCGCGCACTTAGTAACCCGCTGTTTACCATGGATACCACTCTGCTACGGTGCGCGGGAGGTTACCGTTCACCTTAGCAGAGTCGTATCCATGATAAACATCGGGTTACTAAGTGCGCGTGTGCCCCTAGTAACCCGATGTTTATCATGGATACGACTCTGCTAAGGTGAACGGTAACCTCCCGCGCACAGTAGCAGAGTGGTATCCATGGTAAACAGCGGGTTACTAGGGTCACACGCGCACTTAGTAACCCGCTGTTTATCATGGTTACGAGCCTGCTCCTGCTTCAGCAGGCTGGTAACCGGGAGCAGGACATCGTGGAAAGATCCTTTCCACGCTGTCGCTGCTCCCCTGATCGCTGGTGAGCCTGCCTGCTTGACAGCTCACCAGCGATGTTTTAGCGATGCAGCAACGATCCCTGACAGGTCGTATCGTTGTCGGGATCGCTGCTGCATCGCTTAGTGTGACGGGGCCTTAAGTCCTGTCTATTCATGCACAAATACAACAAAAGATAGAGCATTTACTATTGTGATATAAATACCACGCTGCAGCTCGGGATCTTGATACAGAAACCAGTAACTAAACACCCAAGTAGACAATTCAGTGGCCATTGCTGAGTGAAGTTGTAGGTTACTGATTTTTCTATCATGTTGTAGTTAATTCATTGTGTGTTAAGTCAAAAGATGCTACAACTGTGTCTAACTGTGCATGTGTATGACATGTGCTACTAACTTCCATTACTATCAGATATTGCTGATGTATTTCATGTCAGGAAGGGGTTAACTAATGATATAACATTAGAGGTAGATGGAATAATAAAAACTTATTCATCTACATACATTGTTTATCCAGTTACCCATTAAATAAAAAATATCTGCATCTCTGTGCAAGTACAAAACTTGAATGAACTATTCACTTCCATTACTTTCCCATATTGCTGATGTATTGTACTTACTAGTGTTGAGCGAGCACTAAAATGCTCGGGTGCTCGAAGCTCGGGCCGAGCTCCCCGTGATACTCGGGTGCTCGACCCGAGCAATGAGCCCAATGTTAGTCTATGGGAGACTCGAGCATTTTTGCGGTGGCACCCCCGGCAGTCTTTTAAAAGCCTAAGAAGTGCCCAAAACGATAGTGACAGTGCTCAAATGACATGGGGACAGCATGGGGATCGCCCCAGGAAGCATTTCTGACCCCCAGGTCACTGCTGTCAACAACGTGGTCAGAGGTATTAAGCCACTTTTACAGGCTCACAATAAAACGAAAGTGAAACTTTTTTCCTGTGAAATATGTTAAGGAACATCGTTTCCAGGGAAAAGACTTGTGTATAAGTTAAAATAAATGACCAAAAACCAAAATACTCCTCCACACCTTCGGCTATGTTCACAAGTAGCATTTTTTATGCGTTTTTGCACTTTTGCATTGCTTTCAACTATGACAAATGCATTCACCGGGAAATATAATTTTAACATTTTACAACCTTATCTGGCCATGTGCTGTGTGACACATGCATAAAGTGCTGAAAAGACATGGGAACAGCATGGGGAAGACCCCTGGAAGCATCTCTGACTCCCAGGTCACTGTCTAAAAGTGTGCCCATCATAAGTGATCCTTGCCGCATCAGAAGATGCAGACTTGCAACTATCCCCATGCAAGTTCTAGTCCCAGGGCAGTGTTCAATTGTACCTCCCCCATTCCTTGCAATACAATCACAAGTATGCAGCCTGCCACCCACCCACCCCCAGGCTGCAATACCATACTGCTTGCTTGCTTGAACTTGAAATTGGGCCTTTTAGGCATGTGGAGGCGGAATCTGGCCACCACGTCATGGCTGTGTTGGCGGCCTGGAATCCATACTCAGTCCCCAGCCGCCCGGCGGCCGGGTGTCCATACTAAGTCCCCAGCTGCCCCGCGGCCGAGTGTCCACATGGTCCCCAGCCGCCTGGGGCAGTCGGGTGTCCATAAACGGTCCCCAGCCGCCCCCATTTCTCCTTGGAACATCCCCCCACACACTTTTCTTAGCCCGGCCTGCTTTAGGCAGCATTGGACGAGCCCACCAGAGAACCAGACTCCTCCGGTGGGCCCTGACTTCTCCATCGGTGGAGTTGAGAGTGCCAAGGTGAGGAGCATGATGATGATGACAGAAGTTAGCATCTGCTATGTTTTCTTTTAATGCAAGTGTAAGTGTGCAGCCTGCCACCCACACACCCCCACACTGCAATTCATACTGCTAGCTTGCACTTGAAATGGGGCATTTTAGTTTAGAGGAGGCCGAAGCTGGCCACTACCTCATGGCTGCTTCGGCAGCGAAATATCCATACTCAGTCCCCAGCCGCCCCTATTTGTCCTGGTGTGCCTTATACATAAGATTAAGCGTGTATACCAAAACATTACCTGTGCCCTCCCCAGTGCATTTAGTGGGAAGGAGAGCCTATTCCGCTGTAGTGTGTGCATGCCAAACCCCTGTTCATGGTACATGCGAAGATGCCTCCCACCTTGCACCTGTCGTTGCAGACTTGCAACTATCCCCATTCAAGTCCTTGTCCCAGGGCAGTGTTCAATTGTACCTCTCCCATTCCTTGCAATGCAAGCGCAAGTATGCAGCCTGCCACCCACCCACCCCCAGGCTGCAATACCATACTGCTTGCTTGCTTGCACTTTAAACTGGGCCTTTTAGGCATGTGGAGGCGGAATCTGGCCACCACGCCATGGCTGTGTCGGCGGCCTGGTATCCATACTCAGTCCCCAGCCGCCTGGTGGCCGGGTGTCCCCGCTTGCTCCCCAGCCTTCAGGGGGAGGCCGGGTGTCCATACTCGGTCCCCAGCCACCCCTATTTGTACCGGCAACCTTTCCCACACTTTTCTTAGCCTGGCCTGCTTTAGGGCAGCATTGGCCGAGCCCACCGGACTATCAGACTCCTCCGGTGGGCCCTGGCTTCTCCATCAGGGGAGTTGAGAGTGCCAAGGTGAGGAGCATGATGAGGATAATAGAAGTTAGCATCTGCTTTGTTTTGTTGTAATGCAAGCGCATGTATGTAGTAGCGGCTAGGCCTGAGGAGGTCAGCGTTTTGGCGCATATCCTACCTCCTCCGAGGATTGCTGGATGTTTTCCTGCTACTATCCAAGTTCTATGACTCCCGTTAAAACAAAGCTTCAGGTGAGAAATGATGGATGAGGTAGTGGCAAAGGAGAAAGAGCAGGAGGAACAGGGACCATTCACATCAATATCAGGCCAGTCAACCAGATATGTCTTGTAGGATATGTTTCTGTAACAAAAGGAGCGGTTCGGCTACACAGTTATAGGGCATACAGTGAGTGCAATGCCTACCAAAAATTTTGAGGCACTCCAATGCCCCTTGGAAATGACATGGAGGTCAGAGGGCGTTAACTAAACCTTTTTTTCCATTTATAGCAACTGGGTCTCCTGTGCACTGTTGGCCTAAGCAGTGAATGGAATGCTTTCCAAAAATTATGAGGTACTGCAAGGCCCCTTACAAGAGCCATGTGTGGCACCCCAGGGGTCTGGTCACCACAGTAATAGAGATTACGTCGGAGAGCAAGTGGGAGGTTTCCTGGTCAGGATCCCTTAAACATGCAACATCCTCCTGCCCCAGTCCTGGGAGGGGAGAATTCTGCCCTTATAAACTGGATCTGGGGTGGGGTTGAGTGAGTCAGAGAACAGTCAGAGTCAGAGTGAGAGCAAGGGAAAGTAACAGCAAGGAGCTCTGTAGGAGCTAGGAGCTAAAGACCAGGGGCTGGAAGCTGAGCAGAGCTCGCCCTGGCAGAAGACAATAAGAACCGGACACAGGAGTCCGAAGCTGTGAGGACTTATATATCCAGCAGCAGGAACCAGCTGGCAGGGGATTTCAGGTCCTCTGGCCATAGAAGCCCGGAGGCTCAGTCACAAGCAAGGGACCAGCACTGCCGTCGTGGAGCGGAGGCTAACAGAAGGCCCCAAGTCACCAGCCATACGGGTGAGCCCTACATGGTACACTCAGGGACGTGGGCTACTTCTACCCACTTACAGCAAGGTAGCCAGGAAGAGTGCAGACAGACGGGGAGGCCTACAACTCCACCTGGCCAGGGGAACTCCTGCTTGCTCACAGACTGACCAGGCCTCTTATGCTAGCCAGTACTCCCGGGAGGGTCTACCTTATAATCATCAGTAAAGACCCTGAACTGCACTGCAAAGACTCTGAGTCATTCCTGCTGCGCTCGTGCACCATCACCCCCATCATCCACACTCACTGCCCTGAGGCTATACTCCTCCCGAGGGGAGTTATCCCTTTCTATGCTGCGCACACAACACCAGCCTCAGCGGTCTGCCTCGCAGCGGTGGTACTCCCTGACCGCAATCCACGGGTGGCGCAGTCGGACAATTAACCTCAAAACCTAAGAAAGACTGCCACTGGTTTGACCAGCCTGAGCCACGGGACCGGGTCACCGCCACGGAGACTACAGACCCCAGAGACCCGGCACTGGGTATCCCACACACGTGTACACACGGCCCAGGGGGCGCGTCACATGCAGTACAGCATATTACAAACATAAGTCCCATTATTGGGGAGTGGGTATCCCATGGTAATTGCGTATGCTTTCCAAGCAAAAGCTGCCAAAAATTAGGACGGAGCAACATGCAATGCCCCTTACAAGAGCCATGCAGTACAGCATATTACAAACATAAGTCCCATTATTGGGGAGTGGGTGTCCCATAGTATTTGCTTATGCTTTCCCAGCAAAAGCTGCCAAAAATTAGGACAGAGCAACTTGCAATGCCCGTTACAAGAGCCATGCAGTACAGCATATTACAAACACAAGTCCCATTATTGGGGAGTGGGTGTCCCATAGTATTTGCTTATGCTTCCCAAGCAAAAGCTGCCAAAAATTAGGACGGAGCAATTTGCAGTGCCCCTTACAAGAGCCATGCAGTACAGCATATTACAAACATAAGTCCCATTATTGGGGAGTGGGTGTCCCATAGTATTTGCTTATGCTTTTCCAGCAAAAGCTGCCAAAAATTAGGACGGAGCAACTTGCAATGCCCCTTACAAGAGCCATGCAGTACAGCATATTACAAACATAAGTCCCATTATTGGGGAGTGAGTGTCCCATAGTATTTGCTTATGCTTTCCCAGCAAAAGCTGCCAAAAATTAGGACGGAGCAACTTGCAATGCCCCTTACAAGAGCCATGCAGTACAGCATATTACAAACATAAGTCCCATTATTGGGGAGTGGGTGTCCCATAGTATTTGCTTATGCTTTCCCAGCAAAAGCTGCCAAAAATTTGGACGGAGCAACTTGCAATGCCCCTTACAAGAGCCATGCAGTACAGCATATTACAAACATAAGTCCCATTATTGGGGAGTGGGTGTCCCATAGTATTTGCTTATGCCTTGCAAGCAAAAGCTGCCAAAAATAAGGACGGAGGAACTTGCAATGCTGGCACCCTGGTGGTATAGTGGTGGTGGAGGCTGAGGATAAGGAGAAGAAGATTAAACAGCCGAAACGAGGAAGCGTATACCCATGTGTAGGTGTGAAGTGGTGCATGTGAATACACCTCCCGAAATAACACAGTGGATTTGACTTTATGTTACTCTGCTGTCATTTGGTGGTGATGAGAAGTCTGGCCCAGTCCAGCCCTTGTTCATTTTGATAAGGGTCAGCTTGTCAGCATTGTCAGTTTACAGGCGAGTGCGCTTATCAGTTATAATTCCCCCAGCGGCACTAAAAACACGCTCCGATAACACGCTAGCGGCAGGGCAGGCCAGGACCTCCAAGGCGTACAGAGCGAGTTCATTCCAAGTGTCCAGCTTGGATACCCAATAATTAAAAGGCACAGAGGAATCACGGAGGATGCTGGTACGATCAGCAAGGTACTCCCTCACCATCTTTTGAAACTTTCCACTCCTTGTGAGAGTACCACGCGCCTCAGGGCCTGTAAGCTGGGCGGGTCTCAGAAAACTGTCCCAGAACGTTGACAGTGTTCCCCTGCCTCTGCTGGATCGGAGTAGCATCTCTCTCGCCTGTACACCTTGGTTGGGCAACGAACTGTGACCTCTGCGGCTAGCGTGTTCAGATGGGAATTTTTTTAAGAGTTCTGCAGCAAGGGCCTTCTGGTATTGCCCCATTTTTGTAGACCTCTCCACCTCAGGAATAAGAGAGTGAAAGTTCTCCTTGTAGCGGGGGTCTACAAGTGTCACCAACCAGTAATGACTGTCACCCAACATTTTGACAACGCGAGGGTCACGGTTAAGGCAGCGTAACAAAGTCAGCCATGCGTGCCAGACTGGTAACGGGCAAGATTTCCGTGTCCTCTCCAAGATGACGACTGACCATGCTCTCCTCCTCCTCTTCCTCCTCCCCCCTGTCCTCAGGCCACCCACGCTGAACCAACGGTATGACACTTGCACAGGTACTACCGTCTACAATGCATGATAGCAGCTCCTGTTCTTCCTCCTCCTCCTCCTCCTCCACCTCTCCCTCATTGTCCCCCAATGCACGTTGGGATGAGATGAGGCTGGGCTGTGTGTAATCGCCCGCTACGGCTTCTTGATCCATCTCATCATACTCTGGCTGCAATGCCTTCTCTTTAATTTTCTGCAGAGAGCGTTGCAAAAGACAGACAAGTGGGATGCTGACACTAATGATGGCGTCATCGCCACTCACCATCTTGGTGGCCTCCTCAAAGTTTGTCACGATGGTACATATGTCAGACATCCAGGTCCACTCCTGAGGTCTTATGTGTGGAGTCTGACCTGAATATCGACGGCCTTGTTGCAGCTGGTACTCCACAACTGCTCTCTACTGCTCACAAATCCTTTGCAATATGTGGAGGGTAGAGTTCCAACGTGTGGGGAGATCACACACCAGTCGGTGTGCCGGAAGCTGCAAACGCTGCTGCAACAATGCAAGGGCGGCGGAAGCTGTAGCCGACTTGCGAAAATGAGCTGACAGGTGGCGTACTTTCACGAGCAGATCTGGCAACTCTGGGTACGATTTAAGAAACCGCTGAACCACGAGGTTAAGCACATGAGCCAGGCATGGTACGTGTGTGATCTCACCTCGCCTCAGAGCCGCCACCAGGTTACGGCCATTGTCACACACGACCATGCCGGGATGTAGGTTCAGCGGTCTCAGCCACAGATCTGCCTGCTCTTTCACAGCTGTCCACAACTCACAAGCAGTGTGAGGTTTATCACCTAAGCTTGGCGGAGGCAGTACTGCAATGCTTCCAGCTTGTAACTGATGTGGTGATATCTGAGATGGAGGCTGAACATGAGGAGGAGGAGGATGCGCAGGAGCTGTACACTGTGGGGGCAACTCTGACTGACATAGGGCCCGCAATCCTCGGTGTGGGGAGGATGTGTTCCATCCCAAGGTCTGACTAGGTCCCGGCTTCCACTATGCTTACCCAGTGTGCAGTCAGAGAGATGTACCGTCCCTGGCCACAAGCACTTGTCCACGTGTCCGTTGTCAGGTGGACTCTCCCAGTAACTGCGTTGTTGAGGGCACGGCAGATGCTTTGGGACACGTGCTTGTGTAGTGCGGGGATGGCACACCGGGCAAAATAGTGTCGGCTGGGGACCGAGTACCGAGGGACGGCCACCGCCATAAGATTGCGGAAGGATTCTGTCTCCACCAGCCTAAAAGGCAGCATTTCCAATGCAAGCAGTCGTGAAATGTGCGAATTTAGGACTGTGGCCTGTGGGGTAGTAGCTGCGAATTTCCGCTTTCGTTCAAAGGTCTGGGATATGGACAATTGAACGCTGCGGTGGGATGTGGACGTGGACGTTGATGCTGTTTCTTGAGAAACTGCCATAACAAGTGAAGACTGAGAGGAGGGGGCATCTTTACATGCAGTATGGACAGGGGATTGCCTTGCACACACAACAGGGGGTTCTATTGCACGAACAACAGTGGAAGAAGCAGTGGTGACACCAGCTGACACTGGTCGTGGACCCTGGGTTTCGCCCCACAAAGTCGGGTGCTTTGCTGCCATGTGCCTGATCATGCTGGTGGTGGTCAGGCTGGTAGTTTTGTCACCCCTGCTGATGCTGGCATGGCAGGTGGAACATATGGCCTTTTTGGGGTTATCAGCAGAGTCTTTAAAAAAATTCCAGACTCTGGAAGACCTACCGCTTGTACTGGCAACGTCCCTCGTGTTGGTGTTACGGGGAACGGTTGCCTGCCTTCTGTCTGCGGCCACCACACTGATTCTTCCTGCCTGTTGGGGTACTCTGCCTCCCTCCCCCTGTGTGCTGCTGGCCTCACTCTGCATGTCCTCCTTCCACGTTGGGTCAGTTACTAGATCATCCACCACCTCCTCCTCTTGCACTTGCGCACCACGATCCTCCTCCTCACTTCCTGGCAATTGTGTCTCGTCATCGTCCACCTTTTGTGACAGATTGCCAACGTCGACTTCCTGTGGCCGTGGCTGTTCAAATATTTGGGCATCGCAACATGGGATCTCCTCTTCCACCACTTCAAGCGTATCAGGCGAGGTGCCCAAATATGGAAATGGACCAGTGAACAGCTCTTCAGAGTGTCCAAGTGTGGGATCACTTGCTGTCTGACGACACTCGGCATGGTGGGAGGAAGGAGCATCAGGGTGAGGAGTATGCAGTCGAGACTCACGGCTACTAAGAGTTGACCATGTGGAAGACAGACCGGAGGTGGTGGTGCCCAGGTAACTGGAAGTATTATCTGCTATCCAATTAATAACCTGTTCACACTGATCAGTTCTCAATACTGGTGTTGTTCTGTGCTTCCCTAGTAATTCGGTCAAAAAGTGGGAGCGAGAAGATGTGGCTGTTGATTGTGGCACATTTTCACCTTGGCCACGGCCCCGTCCTCTGCACGAACCATCACCAGAACGTCCACTTCCACGTCCCTTGCCACGCTCCTTGCCCATTGTAAATGAAGTAAAATAGCTTACACTTGCACTATCAATGGAAAAAGGGTAATAAAGAGTAGATTAGAACCGTGGAAGAGGAAAACCACAGTTATTGTTTACTGGGGTATACCACACTTTTTTAAATAGAGATATTTGCGGCTGAACAGTGAGCGACACACTCAAACTGCTTTTTTTTTAGATACCAAAGGCCCAAAACTGGATAGTACAGCGATTTGACCCGTGGAACTGCGAAACCACACTGGGATGTCGGGCCTACACAAGACTATTTTCAACAGATATATTTTTGTGTCACAACAGTCAGGAGACACTACTGTTTTTCTTTACGGAAAAAACTACCAAAAGCTGAATAATAGAGATTTTTTACCGTGGGATGGCAAAACCACAGTTATTGTTTACTTGGGTATACCACACTTTTTTAAATAGAGATATTTGCGGCTGAACAGTGAGCGACACACTCAAACAGTTTTTTTTTTAGATACAAATGGCCCAAAATGGATAATACAGAGGTTTGAACCGTGGAAGTGCAAAACAACACTTCTGTTTCTCTAGCCTACAGTCATGGCCAAAAGTATTGAGAATGAGACAAATAGTAATTTTTCCAAAGTTTACTGCTTCATTTTTTGCAATGGCAATTTGCATATACTCCTGAATGTCAAAGAGTGATCAGCTTCACAGCAATTACTGTACTTGCAAAGTCAATATTTGCCCAGAAAATGAACTTTAGCCCCCAAAACACATTTCAACATCATTGCAGTCCTGCCATAAAAGGAGCAGCTAACATCGTTTTAGTGATTGATCCATTAACACAGGTGTGGGTGTTGATGAGGACAGGGCTGGCGATCAAACAGTCATGATTAAGTAAGAATGACATCACTGGACACTTTAAAAGGAGGCTGGTTCTTGGTATCATTGTTTCTCTTCAGTTAACCATGGTTATCTCTAAAGAAACACGTGCAGCCATCATTGCACTGCACAAAAATGGCCTAACAGGGAAGAGTATCGCAGCTACAAAGATTGCACCTCAGTCAACAATCTATTGCATCATCAAGAACTTCAAGGAGAGAGCTTCCACTGTTGTCAAAAAGGCTCCAGGGCGCCCAAGAAAGACCAGCAAGCGCCAGGACCGTATCTTAAAACTGTTTCAGCTGCGGGATCGGACTACCAGCAGTGCCGAGCTTGCTCAGGAATGGCAGCAGGCTGGTGTGAGTGCTTCTGCACGCACTGTGAGGCGGAGACTCTTTGAGCAAGGGCTGGTTTCAAGGAGGGCAGCAAAGAAGCCACTTCTCTCCAGAAAAAACATCAGGGACCGACTGATACTCTGCAAAAGGTACAGGGAGTGGACTGCTGAGGACTGGGGCAAAGTCATTTTCTCTGATGAATCCCCTTTTCGATTGTTTGGGACATCTGGAAAACAGCTTATTCGGAGAAGAAGAGGTGAGCGCTACCACCAGTCTTGTCTCATGCCAACTGTAAAGCATCCTGAAACCATTCATGTGTGGGGTTGCTTCTCAGCCAAGGGAATCGTCTCACTCACAGTCTTGCCTAAAAACACAGCCATGAATAAAGAATGGTACCAGAATGTCCTCCAAGAGCAACTTCTCCCAACCGTCCAAGAGCAATTTGGCGCCCAACAATGCCTTTTCCAGCATGATGGAGCACCTTGCCATAAAGCAAAGGTGATAACTAAATGGCTCATGGAACAAAACATAGAGATTTTGGGTCCATGGCCTGGAAACTCCCCAGATTTTAATCCCATTGAGAACTTGTGGTCAATCATCAAGAGACGGGTGGACAAACAAAAACCAACAAATTCTGGCAAAATGCAAGCATTGATTATGCAAGAATGGACTGCTATCAGTCAGGATTTGGTCCAAAAGTTGATTGAGAGCATGCCAGGGAGAATTACAGAGGTCTTGAAGAAGAAGGGGCAACACTGCAAATATTGACTTGCTGCATTAACTCATTCTAACTGTCAATATAACCTATTGGTACTCATAATATGATTGCAATTATATTTCTGTATGTGATATAAACATCAGACAAACACTAATAAAAACCAGAGGCCAGCAGATCATGTGAAAATATAATTTTGGTGTCATTCTCAAAACTTTTGGCCATGACTGTACACCAGACTATTTTCAACAGTTATATTTGTGTCTGAAAAATCAGACACACGCTTTTTTTTTGGGGGGGGGGGACGACACACCAAAAGGTTAATAAGACGGGTATTTGTACAGTGTGAAGGAGGAAAAAAAAAGGATTTTTCCTGGCCCCTGACACCTGGTGCTAAGTCCAGCAATTTCAGCAACAGGAGCACACAGGACTGTAATGCAGCATTTGCTGGTATAACCACTGTGTCTCCTATACAGCCTGCCTGCCTGGTATCTGGGATGGATATTAGTCCTGAAAGGGACTGTTTGTTTGCTCTGGCAGCCTTTACAGACCCTACACTAACTATTTCGCAGTTTATATCTCTCCCTAAATCAGCAGCGCTGTCCCTACACTGTCTAATCCGGAGCGACTGTGTCCAAGATGGCGGCGCCCCATTTTAAATACTCGAGGTGACGCTGTGCGGCCAGCCAATCACTGTAATGCCCACAACCAACATGGCTGCAGCATGGCTGGCAATCCCTGCATGTTCACTGGCTCTGTAAAGAGCGCCAAACATGCAGGGCGGAGACCCGAGCTCCCGCCCAAGTAACCCAGAAATGCTCGGTGCTCGCCGAACATCCCGACTAGCGTGATGCTCGGGCGAGTACCGAGCAGTGTCAAGCATGTTTATTGAGAGTGAAAACCATTTCGTTAAAATCAATCCATTAATATGTAAATCACTTTCTGAATATTCTTGATGCTTCTATGACACCAACTGTTGTTATTGGAAAGCTATTAACTCTAGATGGCACCCAGAATATAAATTAAAGAACACCACAGCAACCATAAATATATCAGATATATATAAATAGAAATATTTTCACTACATTCATGTTGCTGCTCAAAGAGCGGACTGATAAAAGACCAGTCATGGTACACAATAAATAAGGGGGTGGCCATAGACAAAAATAGACGACAAAGATGGTATTTATTATAAAGATAAAAATGCTTTATTATACATGCATATACAGGAAAATGGAAAAATTGTAAAGGGTGGATACAACAATCTAAAAACAGTGACCATCAGTTCCGGTGGTACAGTATAATACGATCACATCATTCATAGATGGATCACTCGCTCTACAACAATATCAGAGATGACATCCAGTGAATGGTTGTATATACAGACATCTCTATTGATAAGTGATTACCTTGGTATCCATCATTACAAGTACATAAGTAGTCTCCTGTTCTGTTACTACACGTTGCATCAGGAGAACAATCACTGCCATTCTGACATTGTCTCTCTGCTTTACAGTAATATCCATCACCTATGAAAAGAATGTAATGTAATGAGTAAAGTAAAATGATTAATTCAAAATATTGATGACACTCAAAATGAAAGATTCCTTCAACCCCTCCTGCCACGACTAGTTTTTGTTTTTGCACCCTTTTCCTCTCCTTCTTAGTCCAAGAATCATATTTTTTTTCATTAAATGACCACAGAACGCCCTGTTTTTTTTTTTTTTATCTTGAATGAGTTATAGTTTAATTACTTCATTCATTTCATCACATAATGTTATAGAAAATGAGTAAAAAATTCCAAATGTCACAAAATGTTGAAAGTAGGCCACTCTGCTATTGTTCTTTTTGCTTTTGATAGTATTCACTCAGTAGTGAAGATGGCTAAGCAAAATGTTTTATCAAGTCAATACAAACCAAATTTATAAGTTGTTTTTCTTTTTAAGTGCAAACAGTGTGCAACCCCACTCTCCCCCCCGAATTAGTAACTTTTAATAGTATCATTTTGGGATGTAAAGTGCCTTGAAAAAGTATTCATGCCCTGTAAACTTTTCCAGATTTTTCACGTTACACCCACGTTTAATTGGGATTTTACACAGGAAAAACCTATCTTTGTACCCTGTTAGCCAGTAGATAATCTATCATCTATCTATACCTTGGTATTTGTTACCATCTTTTCAGTTAGCCATTAAAAGGTTTTAACCACTAAAGACTCAAATTTTTATATTTTTCTGTTGGGATTTTATGTGATATATCAACACAAACTAGCAAGTATTTTTGAAGAGTAAAGGAAATGATATATGGTTTTCTAAACATTTAAAAATATAAATTTGAAAATTATGATGTGCATTTGTATTCAGTCCCCCCTCAGTCACTTCCTTGCTGGACCACCTTTCACTGCAATTTCTGCTACAAGTCTTCTGGGGCATATCTCTACCAGTTTTGCACATCTAGAGGCTGAAGTTTTTGTCCAATCTTCTTTGCAAACTAGATCTACCTCAGTGGGATTGGATGGAGAGTGTCTGTGAACAGCAGTTTCCAGTCTTGCCACAGATTCTCAATGGGATTTAGGTGGGCCATTCAAACACATGGATGTGCTTTGATCTAACCCATTCCATTTTCGCTCTGGTAGTATGTTTATGGTCATTGTCCTGCTGGAACCTATGCCCCAGCCTGAAATCATTTGCAGCTTCTAACAGGTGTTCCTCCAGGATTGTCCTGTATTTAGCACCATCCATCTGCCTATAAACTCTGACCAACTTTCCTGTCCCTGTTGAAGAAAAGCATCTCCACAACATGATGCTGCCAACACCATGTTTGAAGCTGGAGATGGTGCTTTCAGGGTGATGTGCAGTGTTGGTTTTCTGCCACACATAGCGTTTTGTAAGACCAAAACATTCTACTTTAGTTTCATCTGACCAGAGCAACCTTCTTCCACATGCTAGCTATGGCTTTTGGCAAACTGTATATGGCTTTCTTCTTGCCTCTGTTCCATAAATGCTAGATTTGTGGAGTATATGACTAATAGTTGTCCTGTGGACAGATTCTCCCACTTGAGTTGTGAATCTCTGCAGCTCATACAGAGTGACCATGAGTCTCTTGGCTGCTTCTTGGATTAGTGAATCCTGCATTGAGCAGGGGGTTGAACATGATGACCGTGGAAATTCCTTCCAACTCTAACATTCTATGATTCTCTAATTAGTGCTTTCATTGATTGGGATGTCAGTGACGCGCCCCCTTGGCCATGGGGTACTCGGCAGCCGGACCTCTGGTTGCTGGGGGATATCACGGTGGCTGGTCCGGTCCGTTACCCAGGGCGGTCAGTGAAAAGCTGGATAGATATGGTGGATTTGGACAGTTCGTGACGCCACCTGTGGAATGTGGCTAAGGGGTGCCGCCGCTGCTGAGCAGTCCTCTGGAAGTGGTGTTACGGCAGCAGGGATGGTGTGGCTCTCCACAGGTATAGCTAGCTTCAGGGCAGTGTGGGGTGTAATGGATGGTGGTGCAGGGGAGAGGATGCAGGACGGTCCCGGAGGAAAGACAGACGCTCACACGGGGGTTAGCTTCAGTACCTTTACTCGTGATGCTGCAGGCACGGTCCAGGGTACTCCAGGTGAAGGGCACACTTTTGGACTCTCCCCAAAGAGCGGGTATAGGGCCTCCTGATCCATTGCTTTGTTCTCTAAGCTTCTGACCTGCCTGGAGCTAGACCTAGCTTGGTTACTTATCTTGAATCCGGACAGGGTGTCCGGTTTGCCGTTATACTGGGGGAGCCACTTCGCTCCAGGGATATACGACAGGGCCATAGGTAATAACGGGGTCACGACCTCTGCTGGTGGAGCGGCCGCTCTGGCCTGTGCAGCGCTGGGTGCAGGTTGGGCATCTGGAGCGTTAACCGGTGCCCCGGCGGCTTGCTGGTCGTCGGCCATTGTTGCGCCCCCTAGTGAACCGGAGTCTACCTTCTTCACTTTCTTTAACAGGTAGGCTGCAGCTCCGTGGGCGACGGTTTTCCTCCAGGACCTTACGTCGCTAGTGTCTGATGTCAGAGCGTCCTCAGACTCCTTCCAGTACCAGACGCATCCTGGTTCGATGTCAGGGGCGGGGCGTGTCCTGGGCTCCACGCGCTTTAGCAATTACACCTCCCAGGTTCCCGCGGTTACGCCCCTCTTCTTCCCGTGCTGCAGCGCGATAATGGCGGCGATCCTCACCGTAGTTTAACACACAGTTCAATTCAATAAAGGCGCACAGTACCCGGTGGCAACGGGCATGAAACCCTGTTCGTGACGCCAAGACTGACGCGCCCCCTGGGCTGTGGGGTACTCGGCAACCGGGCCTCTGTTTGCTGGGGGATATCATGGTGGCTGGTGCTGTCCGTGACTCAGGGCGGTCAGTGAAAAGGGGGATAGATATGGGGGAATTGGACAGTTCGTGACGCCATCTGTGGAATGCGGCTAAGGGGTGCCGCCGCTGCGGAGCTGTCCTCTGGAGCTGGTGTTACGGCAGCAGGGATGGTGTGGCTCTCCACAGGTAGAGCTAGCTCCAGGGCAGTGTGGGGTGTAATGGATGGTGGTGCAGGGGAGAGACGGCAGGACGGTCCCGGAGGAAAGACGGATACTCAAAAGGGGGTAAGCTTCAGTACCTTTACTGGTGATGCTGCAGGCATGGTCCAGGGTACTCCAGGTGAAGGGCACAATTTTGGATTCTCCCCAGTGAGCGGGTATAGGGCCTCCTGATCCGTTGCTTTGTTCTCTAAGCTTCTGACCTGCCTGGAGCTAGGCCTAGCTTGGTTACTGTCTCTCTTTGCACCTGCTGACCTGGTGATAGGGCCTTCTCTTTGGAGACCACTCTCCCTGGACGCTGGGACCTCCATGAATCCTAGCCCTGGTACTATAGTCAGCGTTTGGAGAACCTGGGACCTGTAGTTCTCCAGGTGCTTTGGTGGTTCCTACTGGGTATAAATGTCCCTGTAGGCGCGGACTCGGTGTCCGGTATATATATCGGGGTGAGCCTGGTATGCTCCTCTGCCCCATCACTACTTCTTCCTTCTCCTCTCGCCTTCGGCCCACTCAAGGCCCTCGCTAGGCTTTCACACGTGCTGTAGGCCTTGGCTCGCCTAAGCACAGCAGCCAGCTCGCTGCCTCTTCACTGCTCTCTGAGCGTCAGCACGCTCTCTGCTCAACTCTGAGCTGTGTTTCTCTCTCTCTGAACACTGAACTGAAACTAAGACTGAGCTGCCTGGCGCCACCCTCCCTTTATATATCCCTAACGGGCTCCCTCTGGTTGTCTGAGGTGGTAGGGTGGAGGTGTGTGAATGTGTGAGGGCCTCTTGTGGAGAAGTCCATCCATGCACCCTTCTGGGTTCTGTGGCACCAATGCACAGTAGGGCGCCACATTCCTCCCTAGTAAAACTCAGTGCTCCTGGACTGAAGCATTTTTCAAAAACAGGTTATCAATAACAACTTTTCTTCCCTTTATGGGAGGCACTATGCTTGAACGTTACAGTTAACAAAAACGTAATAAATACTAAATATATGTACAATAGTTAGAGTTTTTGAGCAATTGTTAATGAGTCCCCTAACAGGGGGACCTGTCCGTAAACCCTCCACGTAGGCCCTGGGCGTGGCTGCAGGGTATAGGTGATCCGGAGTTGGACCACGTCTTCCGCCACGCCAAACAGGTTTTTGTTCAGTGGTTACCTAAAAGGGGCACTCCAGGGAGTGCAATTATGGACAAATAAACAGTTTTTGGGCTGCACACAGTCCTCAGCCACCGAGTCCTTTATACATACCCTTATGGGTAACAAAATGCAACAAGAAAAGTGTCCATGTCACCTAAATTGTCCATTGTAAGGCAAAAATACGTCAATACATACATGAAAATTACACAAAAATTACATACCCCATGGGGCAACTATTTATACTATCAGAGTTTCTCTTCCTACTCGCTGTATCTGACAGGGGTCTGACCTTGCGTGCTACGTGTTGACCTACGTAGTACTGGGATGCGTGTGGTACTGGTGTTTGTACTACCTCCCATTCTGTCAGTTCTTGGTGTGGAAGGACTGCAAGACTGACTTGACCTCCCTATGGGACTGGCAAGTGTACCATTGGCTGGGCCTTCTTGCTCTGCTCCAACTGGGGATCCTTCTTCCGGGGATTCTTCCTGAGCAGGCTCTTTTGAGGCACCTACAGGTTCTACTTGCTGTGGAGGGTCGTCTGGCTGTTGGTAGAAGTGTAGCACAGGTATTATTACCGCTCCTCCTAGTTGGGGCCAATCTGCTGGGAAATCTCCTAATTCAGTATGCATTACTGCTTCTTTAGGCTCCTCTGGTACGATGGGAGGCACTTCTTCCTGGGGCTTTAGCGGTCCTGGACACAACTTCAGATGGTGTCTATAAACCGTTGCAGTCGTTCTTCCTCCATCCTTGGTAATTAAACAGGTCTTCCTGTTATCAAATCTTGAATTTAACACAGTGTAGGGTTCCCTCTCCCACTGGTCATCAAGTTTGTGGTTTCTTCTTTTTCTCTTTAGCACAACTTCTCCAGGCGAAAAGGGTTCTGCTGGTGCACTCTTGTTGTACTGTGCTTCCTGCTTGTCTCTTACCCTATTCAGACTGCCTTCGACACAGGCTTGTACTCTCCTGTACTGTTCCTGTTGCGTCGTGTCCCAGTCTTCAGTGGACATATCTGCCTCGGGCTCTACCACTCCAAGCTCCAGGTCCATGGGCAACTTTCCGGTTCTTGCTCGCATGAGATATGCTGGAGTACAATTGGTGGAACTCACAGGTATGTGGTTGTATAGATCTACCAGGTCAGGTAGCTTGTCTGGCCACTGGTTTCTTTCTTCTTACGGTAAGGTCTTCAACAGGTCGATGACGATGTTATTCATCTTTTCACATAACCCATTGGTTTGGGGGTGGTACGGTGTAGTTCGGATCTTCTTACACCCGTACAGATGGCAAAACTCCTTGAACAATTCGGCTTCAAAGGCAGTGCCTTGATCTGTCAGCACCTGCTCCGGGTATCCATGGGGCCTGCAGAAGTACGCCTGAAATGTCTTCGCCGCAGTTTCTGCCATCAGATCCTTGATGGGGGCGACCACCAGGAACCAGGAGTAGTGATCCACCATGGTCAGGGCATAGAAATATCCTGACCTGCTGGGTGACAGCTTGACATGATCCAGGGCCACGATATCCAAGGGTCGAGTTGTCTTGATGGGTTGCAGGGGTGCCTTCTGGCTGCTGTAGTCTTTTCTTCTGAGGCTACAGGGTCCACAATCCCTGCACCATCTCTCTATGGAACTGCGCATTCCAACCCAATAAAACTGACCTTTCAACAGGGTTTCTAGCTTCTTCCAGCCAAAGTGCCCTTCTTGATCGTGGTAGGCCTCCAACACCATCTGGATGTCCGTCCTGGGCACTACGGTCTGCCATACCATCACATGAGTCCTGGGGTTAACGTACCTTCGGCACAGCTTCTCTCTATAGTTGAACAGCCGGTTTCTCTCATTCCACAGCTGCTTGGCTTGTGGAGACGCGTCCTTCTCGAGGGAGGAACCTTCCTGGGTTATCAGCTCCTTGATACGGGTCGCTGTCTTGGGTCTCCTTCCAGCTGTGGTGAGGTAAAGGGTTTAGTGTCTTACCACGATACCTCCTGGAGGCTCGTTGCTCATGGACCATTCCATTGCAGTGGAAGGCAGGTAGCTCAATCTCCTCCAGGTCATCCACTTCTTCTTCAGTATCCGACTGGTGAGGCATCCTGGATAGGGCATCGGCGTTGGCATTCTTGCGGCCTGCCCGGTACTTAATGGTGAACTGGTAGTTTGACAGCCGAGCCATTCATCATTGTTCCATGGCTCCTAACTTGGCTGTTTCCAGATGAGTCAAGGGGTTATTATCAGTGTAGGCAGTGAACTTAGTGGAGGCTAGGTAGTGCTTTAACCGCTCGGTGATGGCCCAGACCAGGAACTCCAACTTGAAGCTGCTATAGTTCTCTGGGTTCCTCTCGGTCGGGCGGAGCTTCTTGCTCACATAGGCGATCACCTTCTCTCGGCCATTCTGCTTCTGACTTAACACAGCTCCTAATCCCTCGTTGCTGGCATCAGTGTACAACAGGAGCGGTTGGCTGTAGTCAGGGTAGGCTAGGATCTCTTCGCCGGTCAGGATCTCCATCACCTCAAAGGATTCAACTTGCTCCTTAACTCACTGGAACGGGGGGTTTCTGCCTCTCCTGGACTGTCCTACCAGGAGATCTTGCAAAGGCGCCGCTTTCTTGGTATAGACCTTCACAAACCTCCGGTAATACCCGACTAGTCCCAGGAACTGATGTACCTCCTTGAGGCTCTTCGGCTTCGGCCACTTCTGGATGACAGTGACCTTCTCCGGGTCCGGTGCTACTCCTTCTGGACTGACAATGTGCCCCAGCTACTGTACCTTTCGCTTGAGCAGGTGGCACTTGGAGGGCTTCAGCTTCATCCCATACCGGGACAGCGACTCAAATACCTCGGCCAGGTGCTTCAAATGGTCCTTGTACGTTTTGGAGTACACAATCACGTCATCCAGGTATAGCAGTACAGTCTTGAAGTTGCGGTGTCCCAGGAAGCACTCCATCAATCTCTGGAGCGTTCCAGGGGCGTTGCAGAGTCCGAACGGCATACTGTTGAACTCGCAGAGTCCCATCGGGGTAGTAAAGGCCATCTTCTCCTGATCCTCCTCAGCAACAGCTACTTGCCAGTACCCACTAGTGAGGTCAAGGGTGGAGAAGTAATTTGCAGACTTTAATGCAGCCAGGGATTCCTCTATACGGGGCAAAGGGTATGCATCCTTGTGTGTTATGCGATTTACCTGTCTGTAATCTTCACACATTCTCATGCTTCCATCCTTTTTCCTGACTAGGACCATGGGAGCTGCCCAGGGGCTACAGCTATAGCTTATTACCCCTGCCTTCCTCATGTCGTGCAACATCTCCTTCGCCTTCTGGTAGTGTGCTGGTGGTATGGGCCTGTAACGTTCTTTGATGGGTGGATGGTCACCTGTGGGTATATGGTGTTGTACTCCTTTAACCCTCCCAAAGTCAAGGGGGTGTTTACTGAATACCTGCTCGTATTCCTGAACCACCCGGTGTACACCCTGTTTCTGATGGGCAGGGATGGTGTCTGTCCCAATATGGAGCTGTTGACACCAATCCTCCACCTGGGTTCCCGGGTCATTATCCTCCACTTCGTCTGGTGAGGTTAAGGACTCCGCCGTGTGTATGGAGTTGTTATCTACCATGTACAGTTTGGCAACAGTGGTGTAGCATGGTAATCTAACCTCGTCCTCCCCATATTTTAGGAGGCGTACCGGCACCTTCCCATTGCGTACATCCACTACCCCTCTGGCAGTCAAGAGTGTAGGTCTATGCTCCGAGCTAAGGGGCTCTACTACCGCCTGGTAGCTCCGTCCTTTGAGACCTATTGCTGCTCTACACCAAATCAGCATCTCACTCATCAGGGGGATCACAATAGGTATTGGGTCTGTCACCCATACATTACAAATTTCACCACCTGTTAGCTTTACCTGTTGCTGGTACATAAGGGCTCGCATCTCTTTCTGGAGCACCCTCCTCTGCCCTGCTTTGGCAGTGTCGGCCATCTGTTGGAGCAAAAACAACATTTCTCCCAAACAATTACCGACAATATTTGTGCCAAGTACCATATACAAGTCTGTATGATCAGGATTAGTCTTTACTACAATTAGTCCCTGGTCCTTCAGTTCCACTCTTCCCACCTTTACTGCCACATCCTTAACCCCGACTAGGGTAAGAGGAAGGCCATTGGAGGCATACACGGAAAGGTTTGGAGCTGGCGGGTGGAGTTCGTCTATGGACCAGAACCTTTTGTAGAGGACATCTGGCATGATGGTTACCTGAGATCCAGTGTCCAGCAGGGCAGGTGTCGCGATGCCGTCCAGCACAATGGACAGGAAAGGTCTTCCTCCCACGAACCGATGGTACCAGTTTGATGGGCCGGCTTGATTTAGTCCTGGGTGTCGGCCCTCGGCCCCAGAGTTTGCTCGTTTAACGGACAGTTCCGCACTGTGTGGCCTGCCTTCTGGCAGCGGTAGCAGATGAATTCTCCTGGAGGGCGACGTTGGTCGTTGGTCCTCCCACGGGGTGGCGTTGTCCTCCTCCGGAGTGGCGTTGTCCTCCTACGGGGTGGCGTTGTCCTCCTTTTTCTTCTCATCCAGGGGACATCCTCAGGGCTGTCGGCGAATAGTATCCTTCCTTCTGGCTCGGGCTCCTCCTGTAGCTGCAGGGTGCTCAGGACAGTGGCCAGGGTTTTACTTAGCTGACGAACTTCAGAGCGTAGGCTGCCCAGCTCGCTAGGGGGCACTGTTTGCATCTTTGCTTCGGCCAATAATGAACGAGCAGTGGGTGATGCGGGCATAGGGGTGGCCCCACCCTGGTAATATTGGACAGCAGTATCTGTTGTTTCCAGGGGCTGCAGACCCTTTATAGCCATGTCCTTAAGGGTGTCAAAGGTGGCATCAGGATGATCTAAGGCCCACCACCGTACAGTTCTGCTCTCCTCCTGGGACCTTAACCCCCGGATGAACTGTTCCATCAGCATTTTATTTTCATCTTGTATGCTGGCTGGACTAACCTGTTTCAGGGCCTGCAGGGCTTCCTGTAAGCACCAGGCATAGTCCCGGATACTGTCCTCAGTTTTCTGGACACAGTGGTAGAACCTCATCTGGAGATCTGTCTCAGTGCGGTTTTCAAACACAGTCTGCAATCTCTTAAAGATGATGGATACCGATTCCTGGACTGCGGTTGGCCAGGTTTCAACTTCCCGCTCTGAGGCACCAGTCAATTGTCCCAACACGACAGCAGCTCTCTGTTTGTCAGTCAACAAATACATATCTAGCACACCCCGTATTCTTATCTTGAATCCGGACAGGGTGTCCGGTTTGCCGTTATACTGGGGGAGCCACTTCGCTCCAGGGATATACGGCAGGGCCATAGGTAATAATGGGGTCATGACCTCTGCTGGTGGAGCGGCCGCTCCGGCCTGTGCAGCGCTGGGCGCAGGTTGGGCATCTGGAGTGTTAACCGGTGCCCCGGCGGCTTGCTGGTCGTCGGCCATTGTTGCGCCCCCCTAGTAAACCGGAGCCTACCTTCTTCACTTTCTTTAACAGGTAGGCCGCAGCTCCGCGGGCGACGGTTTTCTTCCAGGACCTTACGTCGCTAGTGTCTGATGTCAGAGCGTCCTCAGGCTCCTTCCAGAACCAGACGCATCCTGGTTCGACGTCAGGGGCGGGGCGTGTCCTGGGCTCCGCGCGCTTTAGCAATTACACCTCCCAGGTTCCCGCGGTTACGCCCCTCTTCTTCCCGTGCTGCAGCGCGATAATGGCGGCGATCCTCACCGCAGTTTAACACACAGTTCAATTCAATAAAGGCGCACAGTACCCGGTGGCAACGGGCATGAAACCCTGTTCGTGACGCCAAGACTAACGCGCCCCCTGGGCCGTGGGGTACTCGGCAACCGGGCCTCTGTTTGCTGGGGGATATCATGGTGGCTGGCGCAGTTCGTGACTCAGGGCGGTCAGTGAAAAGGGGGATAGATATGGGGGAATTGGACAGTTCGTGACGCCACCTGTGGAATGCGGCTAAGGGGTGCCGCCGCTGCGGAGCTGTCCTCTGGAGCTGGTGTTACGGCAGCAGGGATGGTGTGGCTCTCCACAGGTAGAGCTAGCTCCAGGGCAGTGTGGGGTGTAATGGATGGTGGTGCAGGGGAGAGACGGCAGGACGGTCCCGGAGGAAAGACGGATACTCAAAAGGGGGTAAGCTTCAGTACCTTTACTGGTGATGCTGCAGGCATGGTCCAGGGTACTCCAGGTGAAGGGCACAATTTTGGATTCTCCCCAGTGAGCGGGTATAGGGCCTCCTGATCCGTTGCTTTGTTCTCTAAGCTTCTGACCTGCCTGGAGCTAGGCCTAGCTTGGTTACTGTCTCTCTTTGCACCTGCTGACCTGGTGATAGGGCGTTCTCTTTGGAGATCACTCTCCCTGGACGCTGGGACCTCCGTGACTCCTAGCCCTTGTACTGTAGTCAGCGTTTGGTGAACCTGGGACCTGTAGTCCTCCAGGGGTTCCAGTGGTTCCTACTGGGTATAAATGTCCCTGTAGGCGCGGACCCGGTGTCCGGTATATATATCGGGGTGAGCCTGGTATGCTCCTCTGCCCCCTCACTACTTCTTCCTTCTCCTCTCGCCTTCGGCCCACTCAAGGCCCTAGCTAGGCTTTCACACGTGCTGTAGGCCTTGGCTCGCCTAAGCACAGCAGCCAGCTCGCTGCCTCTTCACTGCTCTCTGAGCATCAGCACGCTCTCTGCTCAACTCTGAGCTGTGTTTCTCTCTCTCTGAACACTGAACGGAAACTAAGACTGAGCTGCCTGGCTCCACCCTCCCTTTATATATCCCTAATGGGCTCCCTCTGATGGTCTGAGGTGGTAGGGTGGAGGTGTGTGAATGTGTGAGGGCCTCTTGTGGAGAAGTCCATCCATGCACCCTTCTGGGTTCTGTGGCACCAATGCACAGCAGGGCGCCACATCAGTTTTGGTGGACAACCATGTCCTTTCATTTTTAAATGATGGATTGAACAGTGCTTTGTGAGATTTTCAGAGCTTGGGCTATTTTTTCCTAACCTAACCCTGCTTTACTCTTCTTCACAATTTGTATTTCATAATGCTGTTTTATCCCTAATATTGTCAAATAAGTCTCTAAGGCCTTCAAAGGACATCTATATTTATAGTGAGAATACATTACACACAGGTGAACTCAATTTACTAATTATGTGACTTCTGGAGGCAATTGGTCACTCAGGATTTTATTTAGAGGCATCAGTAAGACTACAAGGGGCCTAATACAAATGCACGTCACAATTTTCAGATTTGTATTTTTTAAATATTTATAAAACAATGCATAATTTCCTTTATACTTCACAAATAGCTTGTGGGTGTAACGTGAAAAAATGTGGAAAAGTTAATGGGGTATGAGTCCTTTTTTATGGCTATGTATATGATATTTGGATCACTTTTTATTGCTGTTTTGGGGGAAGGTGACAATTCTGGTGCTGAAATAATTTAAGATTTTGACAAATCTTACTTTTTCAGATGCAAAGATACTAAATATGTTTTTTTTACTTTTAAAGGTGGGAAAAGTTCCGATTTATTTTTTCCCTTTAACTTTATTTTTTATCCCCTCAGGGGACTTGAACCTTCTTGATAACTAGCATTATATACTATGTTATATAGTGAAAATGATGATCTGCTATGAAACCCAGCCTGCAACAGGGCTTTCCAGAAGTACCAAGATGGCTGTAGAGGAAATCTTGAATAAGTCCCTAATCACAATGGCAACCCATAAACAGCCCTAAAGCATGTCACAGGTTTGCAGATGGACGTTTGAACAGACACCTGCACTGGATCGGAAGATTTAACTGCTAATGTCTAAAATAACAGAATATAAGGAGAAAAACTGTTATGTTCTGCTACCAGAGCTAAGGAAAGAGAGGAGATCTGTCCCTACGATAGAACTCAGCTGAATCCCTACGATGTAACAGGGGACCTGATCCTGCGATCAGACCTGCTAAAGTCCTAAGCTAGTCTGTACGGAGACCTATAGATGTGGGGAAGGAATCCCTACAAGTACTAAGGACTGGGAGGAAAATGGGACACCTCCTAACAGAAATAGTAGCAGACAGACAAACAAACAAAATATATAGAACACAGAGGTCCGTAGACCAAGCAAACTAACAGAGTAAGATACAGAGCACAGGCTAGCTAGAAAGTAGTTATACAATGAAGTCCAGCAAAGCCAGAAGGGCGGAGCAGGATTAAATAGGCCAACAAGGTCATGTGACCAGCAAAGGAAAAAACCTAAGAGCAAGGTTCTAACAGTACCCCCCCTTCTAAGAGGATCCTCCGGATCCCCTAGGACCAGGCTTATCAGGAAATCTCCTGTGAAACGCTCTGATAAGTCTGGACGCGGAAACATCATCTGACCTCACCCAAGTGTTATCCTCGGGTCCGAAACCTTTCCAGGCCACAAGATACTGCAAACTACCTCTATACCGTCTAAAGTTAAGGATGCGAGAAATTTCATATTCCCCGTCCTCCACCACCGGAGGAACAGAGGCAGAGGCGTCACCATCCGACACAACAGCTTTTTTTAACAGAGAGACATGAAATACCGGATTAATTCTCCAGGAGGTAGGAACCTCCAACCTAACAGCAGATTGGTTGACAACCTGAAGCACCTTAAAGGGCCCTACAAACTTGGGACCCAATTTCTTAGAAGAAATCCTCAACCGCAGATTCCTAGAGGACAACCAAACCATGTCACCAACAGCGAACAAAACCTCCTGTCGTTTCCTATCAAAGTAGTCTTTAGATTTTCTGTTGGCCTCCTGAAGATTACCACGCACATCCGTCCAAACTCTCTCCAAATCACCGGAAAAATTCTCCTCCTCAGGCACGGCAGATCCCAACTTGGAGAACGACCCAAACGACGGATGTCTCCCAGAACAACAAAAAAAAGGCGAACAACCAGCAGAAGAAGATGTATGATTGTTCAGAGCAAATTCAGCAAGTGGCAGAAACTCAGACCACCCCTCTTGATTGTCTGCCACAAAACAACGCAAGAACTGCTCAACATCCTGGTTTTTCCTTTCTGTCTGGCCATTAGATTCAGGATGATATCCGGACGAGAACGACAAATGAACTCCCAACCTGTCACAAAAGGCACGCCAAAAATGAGCCACGAACTGAGGACCCCTATCAGAAAAAATGTCAGTAGGAACGCCATGAAGTCTGACAATTTCCTTGACAAAGGCCTTAGCGAGAGTTTTAGCGCAGGGCAGTTTGACGAAGGGAACCAAGTGACACATCTTGCTGAAACGGTCCACGACCACCCAGATGACAGTAAAACCCTCAGAGGGGGGAAGGTCAGTTATAAAGTCCATAGCCAAATGTGTCCAAGGAGCACTGGGAACCTCCAAAGGACAAAGCAACCCCGCAGCAGGAGTATGTGAGGACTTAGATCTAGCACATATAGTACATTGACGCACCCACTTAATGACTTCCTTCTGCCATCCAGGCCACCAAAAACTGCGACCCACCAGTCTCTTGGTCTCAGAGATTCCGGGATGACCTGCCAACCAAGATTCGTGACACTCAACAAACAAATCTCTCCTAAAGGTCCCAGGCACAAACAACCTCCCATGAGGAGTGTTAGATGGGGCATTCTCCTGTGCTTTAAGAATCTCATCTTCCAAAACGGAGTCCAAAGCAGCTATCACAACACCTTCTTGTAAAATGTTCTCCTCTTTCTCAGCACCGACTATGGGAGAAAAACTGCGAGACAAGGCATCCGCCTTAACATTCTTAGTACCAGGGAAGTAAGTAACGGAGAAATTAAACCGCGAGAAAAACAGTGCCCATCTAGCCTGACGGGCATTCAGGCGCTTGGCAGCATCAAGATATATCAGATTTTTATGATCCGTAAGAACCTGAACGGGAAATTCCGCACCTTCCAAGAAGTGGCGCCAGTGTTCAAATGCGAGTTTAATAGCCAATAATTCCCGATTACCAATATCGTAATTCAGTTCAGTCTCCGAAATTTTTTTTGAAAAAAAGGCACAGGGATGTAATCCATCCCCGTTATCCTGAGACAATACTGCGCCAACCCCCACAGAGGAAGCATCAACCTCAACCAAAAACGGCTTAGTCACATCAGGCTGCATAAGGATGGGAGCAGAGGTGAACCTCTCCTTGAGATACACAAAAGCTTCAATGGCCTCAGAAGACCACTGAACCACATCAGCACCTTTCCTGGTGAGATCCGTCAGAGGTTTGACAATACTAGAAAAAAATTTTATGAATTTTCTGTAATAATTGGCGAAACCTAAAAACCTCTGTATCGATTTCAAACCAATAGGCCTAGGCCATTCCTGTACAGCTTGAACTTTAACCGGGTCCATCTCAAAACCTTCGCTGGAGATAATGTAACCCAAAAAACTAATTCTCTGTACAGCGAACTCACATTTCTCCAGCTTAGCAAAAAGCGAATTGTCCATTAATAACTGTAATACCTCACGTACGCTCCGCCAATGAGACTCCAGATCCGGCGAATAAATCAAAATGTCATCCAAATACACAACCACATTTTTGCCGATCAGAGGTCTAAGGATGTCATTAATAAGATTCTGGAAAAATGCAGGAGCATTAGTAAGACCAAAAGGCATAACCAGATTCTCAAAATGACCCACAGGAGTGTTAAAAGCAGTCTTCCATTCGTCACCCTCCTTCATGCGCAACAGATTGTATGCCCCCTTAAGGTCAATTTTAGAGAACCACTTGGCCCCCATTAACTGGTTAAACAGATCAGGAATCAATGGCAGTGGGTAAGGATTGCGTACAGTAATTTTGTTAATCTCACGAAAATCCAGACAAGGACGTAAACCGCCGTCTTTTTTTTTTACAAAAAAAAATCCTACCGCCACAGGAGACTTAGAGGGCCTAATGTGACCGGCGGCCAAACTTGTCTGTATGTATTCCTCCAAAGCCTTCCTCTCAGGAATAGTAAGGTTAAATAAACGACTTTTAGGAAGAGTCGCTCCAGGGACAAATTCAATAGAACAATCATAGTCTCTATGGGGAGGCAAAACCTGCGATTCCTTCTCAGAAAAAACTCTCCAAAAATCCTGAATAGGAACAGGCAATTCTCCCCTATCCAAAGCTGCAATACGCCCGTTACAACACTTGTCATAACATTTATGGCTCCAGGATTTAATTTCACTGGTAGACCAATCCAGTACAGGATTGTGAAATTTTAACCAGGGCAATCCCAATATTACTGGAGAAGGCAAGTTATTCAAAACTACCAAATCCAATTTCTCATGGTGAACACCATTAATAGTGAGAGGAAATTCACAGACCTTAAGAGTAATATTCTTCTAAGGGGAACCATCCACAGAAACCACAGCAATGGGGGATGATAAAGGTTCGGGTTTTAAATTGAGTCTTTCCAAGAATCCCCCATCAATTACATTCAGAGTAGACCCACAATCAACAAACACCCGAAATTCCATTAATTTTTCCTGAGCAATCGTGGAAGCAGCTAAAAATACACCCTTGGAATTTAAACAGGCAATACGGGCATGACTGACCATTTTTTTTTCTTTCTTCATACGAAGCTCACAGCCTTTAATCAAATGACCAGATTTTCCGCAATAGAAACACAAGCCTTCAGAAAATCTACGGTCGTTTTCTTGAGAGCGAGGTGCCACCGATCCAATCTCCATCGGTTCACCACTGTTAGTACACACATTCTCATAACCAGAAACTGACATAGCAGAGGATTTGCTCTCATTAACCCTTGCACGCAGTCTCCTATCCACCCGTATAGCTAATTGCATAGCCTGTTGCAAATCTTCAGGTGTAGGATAAGCAATTAGCAGGTCTTTAACCCTTTCATTGAGCCCAGCAAGAAATAGACTTTTCAGAGCAGAATCGTTCCACCCTGTTTGAGTAGACCAACGACGGAAATGAGTACAATATTTTTCCACATTACCTGATCCCTGTTTCAAACGTCTCAACTCAGTCTCAGCTGATGCGACACGGTCAGGATCATCATATAATAGTCCCAAAGCAGAAAAAAAACTATCCACTGATCTGAAGCATGTATCACTAGGCTGCAAAGAAAAGGCCCACTCCTGAGGCTCTTTGCGCAAAAGTGACATTATGAACCCTATGTGCTGGGATTCATCCCCAGAGGACTTGGGTCTCAAACGAAAATACAATAAGCAAGCATTTTTAAATGAAAAAAATTCTCGGTGTTCACCAAAAAATAAATCCGGCAAACATACCTTAGGCTCCAAGAAATGTGCTCCAGGACAGTTACTCACATACTGACGGAGCTCGGCCACCTCCAGAGAGAGTCCCTGCAGGCGATGAGCCAAATCCTGAACCGACACCATGATGGAACAGAAAAATCTTTCCTTAGAAAATTTGCAGGCTGGACTTACTGTTATGTTCTGCTACCAGAGCTAAGGAAAGAGAGGAGATCTGTCCCTACGATAGAACTCAGCTGAATCCCTACGATGTAACAGGGGACCTGATCCTGCGATCAGACCTGCTAAAGTCCTAAGCTAGTCTGTACGGAGACCTATAGATGTGGGGAAGGAATCCCTACAAGTACTAAGGACTGGGAGGAAAATGGGACACCTCCTAACAGAAATAGTAGCAGACAGACAAACAAACAAAATATATAGAACACAGAGGTCCGTAGACCAAGCAAACTAACAGAGTTAGATACAGAGCACAGGCTAGCTAGAAAGTAGTTATACAATGAAGTCCAGCAAAGCCAGAAGGGCGGAGCAGGATTAAATAGGCCAACAAGGTCATGTGACCAGCAAAGGAAAAAACCTAAGAGCAAGGTTCTAACAAAAACAGCAGAGATTGAAGGACGCACTGGCTGCTGCTGTTAGAGGAAGATGTCGGCTGTATAAGAGAGCCGGAAACCATCATGTGTAGAGCAGGATCAGCTCCTGAGTCCACCCCATGCACCCACATTCGACATAAGACATATTTTTACATTCTATGAAGGGAAAGGGTTAATAAGAATAACCTAAGTTTTACACAGATTGCTAAAATTATGCATAGTTTACATTTTTTTGGTTTGACCCCTATTATATCGAAAATTATTAAAATTAAGTATTGTTAAAAAAAAAATTAAAAACAGGAATCAATGACAAGTTAGAACTCACCCCAGAACCCATCATTACAAGTACAGATGAAACTTCCTACTGTGTTACTGCAGGTTGCATCAGGTGAGCAGATATTGCTAATCTCACATTCATTAATATCCTCACAGTGAGTCCCATTACCTGATCAATAGAAAATGTTGCAACATTAGAGGCAGATGGCATAATGAAAATATATTTATCTACATACATGATCTAATTAGTTACTGACATATAAGAATATCAAACATTAACACATTGAGCTTTTATAAAGCCAGAGCTGTCAATCAAGGAAAAGGGTATGGAGACAGATGAAAAACAACAAGGTGGGAAGGTGTGCTGAACTCTTCTGCCACACCAAGGGTGCCCTGAGCACCTCATTAACATAATTCAATGAAGAACATTTTTTTGGCAAATACAGCAATTGATTTGGACTCTAAAGGTACAGTGTTTATTAGGGTAATGTCCCCTGTAAGGAGCTGTGCTTGGTTGGATCAGACATTTTGTGCTGATAGCCAACCATTAAGGCTTAAGTCCTCAAGCGTTTTGTAGGGAGCAATAATAGGACTGCCATAGGTATATATGATCCCCCAACTGTGTCGTCATTAGCCTCCATTTCATATAGAGACATGTTAATGGTTTTATTTCCTCTAAGACACTAAAACAAAAGCATCATGTAATACACTTTGGAGGTTGGAGCTCTGTGCACAATTCTCCACTGTGTTCATGGGCCCAAAAAGAAATATCTGATGGCTGTAAACACTCTGAGTACACAAATATGTAGTGTTTTGTGCCACATGGCTAAGAATAGTGCAACAAAAAATGTTCTCAGTTACTCCATGAATTGCTGCAGTTTTGCCGTGATTGTATTGTGACCACTTGGTGGCTTTTTCAGATAAATCTCATGTGCTTTACGTGTATAATCCATGAAGCTAAAATACTAGCTGTAAAGACAACCTAAGGCTTCATAGATATATGGTGGCTTCACATCTGTCCGTAGTTTTAGCAGCCTTATAAATATATGCATTCTATTATTAATAAATCCCTCCCTGCGTCCTCCTTTTAGGCATATTTCTGCTCTTCATTATTTTCTATTATTGGCCACTCAGGTCTCCATCGTGCTGCTTACATGAGAACCGTTGTTACAGTAGAGATCTCTGGTCTGATCAGTGTAGTGTTAGTAATAAGTTCTGTTATGTAGAGGAACTTGTTCTAGATCGTGGTATTCTCAGGAATCGCTGTACACTCGCTGTCAGACTGCAGGAGACTTCTATCTACTGTATGATTCTTTACAGCTTCTCACACTGAAATTCAGAGTTATATGGTATTTCCACTATCATACCAATAAATTGTGATCAATTCTTTGCTTTACCTGAGAATCCATCATTACAAGTACAGGTGAATCTTCCATTTGTGTTACTGCAGGTTGCATTAGGTGAGCAGGTATGACCGGTCTGACATTCATCAATATCATCACAGTGGGTCCCATTACCTGATTAATACAAAATGTTATAACATTAGAGGAAGATGTGATAATGAAAATGTATTAATCAAAATGAATTTTCCAATCACTTATTGAACAATAGAATCATTAACACATTGAGCTCCCAAATGAAATATGATAAAGCATCTGGAACATTCTCTTGTTATGGGCAGAATACAGAAAATCCTACTTACATTCCGAATAATATGACAATATCACAATCATAGGAAAGAATGAATATAATGCATTCAATTAATTTGAAATATAAATCCATTATAACAAGAACTGATGACTCTTCCTACTGTGTTATTACTGGTGGCATTAGGTGAGCAGATATTGCCAATCATACATTCATCAATATCCTCGCAACAGGTCCCATTGTCTGATCAATATAACATGTTTCACCATTGACTGAGGAGGACATAGAGATTTAGTAGTTCCTAACAAGACACATAATATGATGGAGCATTATATTGACATACAAACTAAAACTATAACTCGTCACCTAATTTGACTTGTTCAAATGCCCTTTTCTGTTTTAAAGTCGTTTTCTATTCTTTTGTCTTCAGGCGCCCAGCTCCTCTTCCTGGTTGTCAGGTGCGGTGCACTCCTGATGTTTGATAGTTCAGTCCATTGACATGGACTTTGAAATTTGATTTATTGTTCGCAAAAAAAAAAAACAACTTGCCCAGCATCATTTCCCACAACACTAAAGCATCATAGAGTGGGCTTATGTCTTTTTGCATGGCTGCAGCTATGACATCTAGTGGATTATCATACCTTGTACAGTGGTGGTCAGTATCTGGACCACTACAGATCAGTGGTTCCCAATGAAGCACAGTTTTTACAGTAGAGTTGTTTCCATCACAAGTGTCACTGGACAAGTCTCCCTCTCTCTCTTATAATGTTTAGAAGATCTTATGGTCATCAGGGTCCTCTCTCTTTATGTAAAGTGTAAGCTCTCATGATCAGCAGGGTTCTCTCTCTCCTGTAGAGTGTAAGCTCTTTTGATCAGCGGAATTCTCTCTCTTTCCCTTCTGTAGATTGTGAGCTCTTATAGTCAGTGGAGTTCTCGCTCTCCTCTCTCCCAAGTGTATTTTTGTAGTAATTATAAGGTTACCAGTATTGAAAACCACACAATTTTTATTGAAGAACCAGTTTAATTTTTTTAAAAGCTTTCAACTGTTTCTTTTCCAAGCATGTACTTGATATATAACAGGTAAGGCTAGGCTCACTTTGACATATTGGTTTCTGTTTAATTCTCTTTTTCTTTCTCTCTCTCTCTCTTTCTCTCCATCTATATATACTGGTGCTTTTCACAAAATTAGAATATCATCAAAAAGTTAATTTATTTCAGTGCTTCCATACAAAAAGTGAAACTCATATAGTATATAGAGTCATTACAAAAAGAGTGATCTATTTCAAGTGTTTATTTCTGTTAATGTTGATGATTATGGCTTACAGCCAATGAAAACACAAAAGTCATTATCTCATTAAATTACAATACATTATAACACCAGCTTGAAAAATGTTTTAAAATCTGAAATGTTGGCCTACTGAAATGTATGTTCAGTAAATGCACTCAATACTTGGTCGGGGCTCCTTTTGCATCAATTACTGCATCAATGTGGCGTGGCATGGAGACGATCAGCCTGTGGCACTGCTGAGGTGTTATGGAAGCCCAGGTTGCTTTGATAGCAGCCTTCAGCTCGCATGCATTGTTGCGTCTGGTGTCTCTCATCTTCCTCTTGACAATACCCCATAGATTCTCTATAGGGTTGTGAGGGGTACAGAGTGGTAATAGTGGAGAAGGACGGTTGTTGCTGTGTATTCTCACCCTGACAGCCCACAAATAAATGATAATGTCCCAGTTGTCTTATGATTTGCATTTAGTGCACAACACTCACAGTTTCTTGTTGTTCCTCCATCTTCTTTAGGAGTCCAGCAGTTGAAGGCGAGCTATCACTTTCACACTCAGTCTCTTTTTTATTAAAAAAACAACTTTACTTAACTTTTTCATCAGATCAGTTATGGACACTGATACAGTCTTTTGGGACATCACCGTTACAGTTTCAGTTCTCTCTTCTGTCCTATCCTCTCTTCCATCCTCAGAGTTAGTTTCCCCGATTCCGGAGCTTTCCAGAACACGGTCCTACTCTCAACAGGTATGTCACAATCCGTTCTCCCCTCCTAGTGAAGTAGTGAAGGCTGGCTCCATCGGTCTTTCTACAGGCCGGAGACTTTGGACGTTTAGGGAAGTTTTCCTCAGAGATGTCCACTTTCATATTCTCCAAACTGCCTAAATCTCTCTCCTTCCTCTTTCTGTATCTCTGCTGACCTTCAGCCCTCAGGGCCATGAACTCTTCCTCAGTCTTCCTCAAAGGTCCCTCCAGAACAGACTTAAACGTTACCATCAACAACTGCAGCTCTGACTGAACTTATTCCTGACAGGAATAACCGTTGTCCCCTCTGGCCCAAACTCCTCCCCCTTTTAACTGGACAAATTAGCAACCATCTCCGCAAACTTCTCCCTTCACCACTTAACTGCAGTCATTATCCACTAATAACGTGCACTGAACTCCTTATACCCAAACTATGCCCTAAATTCCATACACTCTTAGGCCCACCACTGCCTATCAGCCCCAATATTTCTATCAATCCCAAACTAAACACTAAACAATGTCCTACGCTTTCGCTATATACTATATATAAATAACATTACACATTTCATTACATTAGTGCCTATGAAACCATACAGATTCAAATCGTAATATTATATTATGTTCTTGTCACAAAAATATAAGAAATTCATACACTTGGTAGAAAAAACTCTTGTGAGAGGGAGAGACGTATGACAGATTCTGTCACACCCTTACAGGGTTAAGGTCAGGCAAGTTTGCTGGCCAATCAAGCACAGTGATACAGTTGTTTATAAACCAGGTATTGGTACTTTTGGCAGTGTGTACAGGTGCCAAGTCCTGCTGGAGAATGAAATTTCCATCTCCAAAAAGCTTGTCGACAGAGGGAAGCATGAAGTGCTCTAAAATTTCCTGGTAGACGGCTGCACTGACTTTGGTCTTGATAAAACACAGTGGACCTACACCAGCAGATGACATGGCTCCCCAAACCATCACTGATTGTGGAAACTTCACACTAGACCTCAAGCAGCTTGGATTGTGGCCTCTCCACTCTTCCTCCAGACTCTGGGACCTTGATTTCCAAATTAAATGCAAAATTTACTTTCATCTGAAAACAACACCTTGGACCACTGAGCCACATTCCAGCTGTTTTTTTCCTTGGCCCTGGTAAGACGGTCTGACGTTGTCTATTGGTCATGTGTGGCTAGACACAAAGAATGCGACACTTGTAGCCCATGTCCTGGATACGTCTGTGTGTGGTGGCTCTTGAAGAAATGACTCCAGCAGCAGTCCACCACTTGTGAATCTCCCCCAAATTTTTGAATGGCCTTTTCTTAACAATCCTTTCAAGGCTGCGGTTATCCCGATTGCTTGTGCACCCTTTCCTACCCCACTTTTTTCTTCCACTCTACTTTCCATTAATATGCTTGGATACAGCACTCTGTTAACAGCCAGCTTCTTTAGCAATGACCTTTTGTGGCTTAACCTCCTTGTGGAGTGTGTCAATGACTGCCTTTTGGACATCTGTCAAGTCAGCAGTCTTCCCCATGATTGTGGAGCCTACTGAAACAGACTAAGGGACCTTTTAAAACGCGTAGGAAGCCTTTGCAGATGTTTTTTGTTAATTATTCTAACTTACTGAGATAATGACTTTTGTGTTTTCATTGGCTGTAAGCCATAATCATCAACATTAAGAGAAATAAACACTTGAAATAGGTCACTCTGTTTGTAATCACTCTATATAATATGTGAGTTTCACTTTTTGGATTGGACAACTGAAATAAATTAACTTTTTGATGATATTCTAATTTTGTGAGAAGCACCTGTACACACCCACGCACACACATATATATATATATATATATATATATATATATATACTGTATATACACAAGCGTCCCTCTGTCTGAAACCTTTATAGACTGCGCAAGTGCAACACACCTGCGCAGTCTGGCTCCAGACAGAAGAATGCATCGAGCCGTTACAGGTAAGAGAAGTGTATGGCGCCGGAGATCGCAGTATGTGTAGGCACTGAACGCATACCGCGATCTCCGGTGCCATACTTACATACTTACCTGACCGGGAGGAGTGTTGCCGCGGCGCCTCTGTTATGGCCGGAGACCGGGGCAGGAGTGCGGCATCGGAATCGGCGCATGCCCATAGCGGGCTGTCCGGCACCATTTTACTGAAGTCACATTTGCAGTACCCAGGCACCACACTCTTCCCCTAGCCTCTGGCAGAACGGGACGCAGCGCTGGAGCACAGGGAAAAAAGGTGAGTATAAGTGTTTATTTTTTGTGTGTGTGCAGCGTGATAGGGATGAGAGGTACCATGCATACCAGGCTAGGGATGAGGGGGTACCATGCATACCAGGATGAGGATGGGGTACAATGCATACCAGGATTGGGGATGAGGGGTACCCTGCATACCAGGATAGGAAAGAGGGGTACCATGCATACCAGGATTGGGGATGAGGTGTACCATGCATACCAGGATAGGGATGAGGGGTACCATGCATACCAGGATTGGGGATGAGGTGTACCATGCATACCAGGATAGGGATGAGGGGTACCATGCATACCAGGATTGGGGATGAGGAGTACCATGCATACCAGGATGAGGGGCTCTATGCATACCAGGATGAGGGATGGGGTACCATGCATATCAGGATTGGGGATGAGGGGTACCATGCATACCAGGAATACCAGGATAGCGATGAGGGGTACCATGCATAACAGGATTGGGGTTGAGGGGTACCATGCATACTAGGATACGCATGAGGGGCCATGCATACCAGGATACGGATGAGGGGGTACCATGCATACCAGGATAGGGATGAGGGGTAAAATGCATACCAGGATAGGGAAGAGGGGTACCATACATACCAGAAAAGGGATGAGGAGTGCCATGCATACCAGGATTAGGGGATGAGGGGTGCAATGCATACTAGGATAGGGATGAGGGGTGCCATGCAAACGATGATAGGGATGAGGGGCCATGCATACCAGGATACGGGTGAGGGGCCATGCATACCAGGATAGGGATGAGGGGGTACCATGCATACCAGGATAGGGATGAGGGGGTACCATACATATGAAGGTAGGGATGAGGGATGGGTTACCATGCATACCAGAATAGAGATGAGGGGTACCATGCATACTAGGATGAGGGATTGGGTGCCATGCATACCAAGATGAGGGGTACCATACATACCAGGATAGGGATGAAGGATGGGGTACCATACATACCAGGATGGGGATCAGGTGGTGCCATGCATATCAAGATAGGGATGAGGTGTACCATACATACCAGAATGAGGGATGGGGTGCCATGCATACCAGGATGGGGGTGAGGGGCCCATGCATACCAGGATAACGCTGAGGGGGCCATACATACCAGGATTGGGGATGAAGGAGCCATGCATACCAGGATCAGGCAGAGGGGGCATACATACCAGGATTGGGGTTGAGGGAGCCATGCATAGCAGGATGAGGGATGGGGTGCCATGCATACCAGGATTGGTATGAGGGTTGCCATGCATACCAGGGTTGGGGATGAGGGGGTCATGCATACCAGGATGAGGGATGGGGTGCCATGCATACCAGGATTGGGATAAGGGGTGCCATGCATACCAACATTGGGGATGAGGGGTGCCATACAAACTATGATTGGGGATGAGGGGTGCCATACATACCTGGATAGGGATGAGGGGTACCATGCATACCAGGATTGGGATGAGGGGTACCATGCATTCCAGGATTGGGGATGAGGAGTACCATGCATACCAGGATGAGGGGCTCTATGCATACCAGGATGAGGGATGGGGTACCATGCATATCAGGATTGGGGATGAGGGGTACCATGCATACCAGGATAAGGGGTACCATGCATACCAGGATTAGGGATGAGGGGTACCAGGCATACCAGGATAGCGATGAGGGGTACCATGCATAACAGGATTGGGGTTGAGGGGTACCATGCATACTAGGATACGCATGAGGGGCCATGCATACCAGGATACGGATGAGGGGGTACCATGCATACCAGGATAGGGATGAGGGGTAAAATGCATACCAGGATAGGGAAGAGGGGTACCATACATACCAGAAAAGGGATGAGGAGTGCCATGCATACCAGGATTAGGGGATGAGGGGTGCAATGCATACTAGGATAGGGATGAGGGGTGCCATGCAAACCATGATAGGGATGAGGGGCCATGCATACCAGGATACGGGTGAGGGGCCATGCATACCAGGATAGGGATGAGGGGGTACCATGCATACCAGGATATGGATGAGGGGGTACCATACATACGAAGGTAGGGATGAGGGATGGGTTACCATGCATACCAGAATAGAGATGAGGGGTACCATGCATACTAGGATGAGGGATGGGGTGCCATGCATACCAAGATGAGGGGTACCATACATACCAGGACAGGGATGAAGGATGGGGTACCATACATACCAGGATGGGGATCAGGTGGTGCCATGCATATCAGGATAGGGATGAGGTGTACCATACTTACCAGAATGAGGGATGGGGTGCCATGCATACCAGGATGGGGGTGAGGGGCCCATGCATACCAGGATAACGCTGAGGGGGCCATACATACCAGGATTGGGGATGAAGGAGCCATGCATACCAGGATCAGGCAGAGGGGGCATACATACCAGGATTGGGGTTGAGGGAGCCATGCATAGCAGGATGAGGGATGGGGTGCCATGCATACCAGGATTGGTATGAGGGTTGCCATGCATACCAGGATTGGGGATGAGGGGGTCATGCATACCAGGATGAGGGATGGGGTGCCATGCATACCAGGATTGGGATAAGGGGTGCCATGCATACCAACATTGGGGATGAGGGGTGCCATACAAACTATGTTTGGGGATGAGGGGTGCCATACATACCTGGATAGGGATGAGGGGTACCATGCATACCAGGATAGGATGGGGGAACAGGATTGGGTAGCACAAATACCAGGATGGGGGGCCACAAATACCAGGATGGGGCAGCACAAATACCAGGATGGGAACAGCACATAACAGGATGGGTGACCATATACCAATTAAAATGCTCGCAACCCGGGCGTAGAACGGGTTCAATAGCTAATAAATCAAATATATATAATCATCTTATCCCGTCTGTCCTTCTGTCCTGGAAATCTCACGTCGCTGATTGGTCCGGCCGCGGCCAATCAGCGACGCGGGATTTCAGAAAAAGATGGCGGCCGTTAGCGGCTCATCTGCCACACAGAGGTCAGCAGCGATGCAGCCGGGAGATGACCGGCGCTAGCCGCTCATCTCCCGGCCGCTAGCAGCAGAAGGACCCCGACCGGCGGAGCCGCTGACCTCCATGCGGCTACTATCGGGAGATCAGCGGCTAGGGCCGCTGATCTCCCGATGGCAAGTCTGAAGGGGGTCCAATGAGCGGCGCCGCCGGTCCGGATACTTCTGCTGCGAGCAGCCAGTCATCTCTCGGCTGCTGGCAGCGGAAGTACCCGCACAGCCAGCGCCGCTCCCCGGTTCTCACTAATACAAATCGCTGAATGGTCGCGGCCACCGGCCGCGACCAATCAGCGATATTGGCGCCAAATTTAAACACCTCTCTGAACAGAGGTCAGCGGTGAAGTACCCCGACTGGCGGCGCCGCTGACCTCCATGCGGCTACCGTCGGGAGATCAGCGCCTACGGCCGCTGATCTCCCGACGGCAAGTGTGAACGGAGGACCGGTGAGTGGCGCCGCCGGTCCGGATACTTCTGCTGCGAGCAGCCAGTCATCACCGATTTTAGTGCCAAATTTAAACAACGCTCTGCTGATTGGTCGTGACTGCCGGCCGCGACCAATCAGCGATATTGGCGCCAAATTTAAACACCTCTCTGAACAGAGGTCAGCGGTGAAGTACCCCGACTGGCGGCGCCACTGACCTCCATGCGGCTACCGTCGGGAGCTCAGCGCCTACGGCCGCTGATCTCCCGACGGCAAGTGTGAACGGAGGACCGGTGAGTGGCGCCGCCGGTCCGGATACTTCTGCTGCGAGCAGCCAGTCATCACCGATTTTAGTGCCAAATTTAAACAACGCTCTGCTGATTGGTCGTGACTGCCGGCCGCGACCAATCAGCGATATTGGCGCCAAATTTAAACACCTCTCTGAACAGAGGTCAGCGGTGAAGTACCCCGACTGGCGGCGCCGCTGACCTCCATGCGGCTACCGTCGGGAGATCAGCGCCTACGGCCGCTGATCTCCCGACGGCAAGTGTGAACGGAGGACCGGTGAGTGGCGCCGCCGGTCCGGATACTTCTGCTGCGAGCAGCCAGTCATCACCGATTTTAGTGCCAAATTTAAACAACGCTCTGCTGATTGGTCGTGACTGCCGGCCGCGACCAATCAGCGATATTGGCGCCAAATTTAAACACCTCTCTGAACAGAGGTCAGCGGTGAAGTACCCCGACTGGCGGCGCCGCTGACCTCCATGCGGCTACCGTCGGGAGATCAGCGCCTACGGCCGCTGATCTCCCGACGGCAAGTGTGAACGGAGGACCGGTGAGTGGCGCCACCGGTCCGGATACTTCTGCTGCGAGCAGCCAGTCATCACCGATTTTAGTGCCAAATTTAAACAACGCTCTGCTGATTGGTCGTGACTGCCGGCCGCGACCAATCAGCGATATTGGCGCCAAATTTAAACACCTCTCTGAACAGAGGTCAGCGGTGAAGTACCCCGACTGGCGGCGCCGCTGACCTCCATGCGGCTACCGTCGGGAGATCAGCGCCTACGGCCGCTGATCTCCCGACGGCAAGTGTGAACGGAGGACCGGTGAGTGGCGCCGCCGGTCCGGATACTTCTGCTGCGAGCAGCCAGTCATCACCGATTTTAGTGCCAAATTTAAACAACGCTCTGCTGATTGGTCGTGACTGCCGGCCGCGACCAATCAGCGATATTGGCGCCAAATTTAAACACCTCTCTGAACAGAGGTCAGCGGTGAAGTACCCCGACTGGCGGCGCCGCTGACCTCCATGCGGCTACCGTCGGGAGATCAGCGCCTACGGCCGCTGATCTCCCGACGGCAAGTGTGAACGGAGGACCGGTGAGTGGCGCCGCCGGTCCGGATACTTCTGCTGCGAGCAGCCAGTCATCACCGATTTTAGTGCCAAATTTAAACAACGCTCTGCTGATTGGTCGTGACTGCCGGCCGCGACCAATCAGCGATATTGGCGCCAAATTTAAACACCTCTCTGAACAGAGGTCAGCGGTGAAGTACCCCGACTGGCGGCGCCGCTGACCTCCATGCGGCTACCGTCGGGAGATCAGCGCCTACGGCCGCTGATCTCCCGACGGCAAGTGTGAATGGAGGACCGGTGAGTGGCGCCGCCGGTCCGGATACTTCTGCTGCGAGCAGCCAGTCATCACCGATTTTAGTGCCAAATTTAAACAACGCTCTGCTGATTGGTCGTGACTGCCGGCCGCGACCAATCAGCGATATTGGCGCCAAATTTAAACACCTCTCTGAACAGAGGTCAGCGGTGAAGTACCCCGACTGGCGGCGCCGCTGACCTCCATGCGGCTACCGTCGGGAGATCAGCGCCTACGGCCGCTGATCTCCCGACGGCAAGTGTGAACGGAGGACCGGTGAGTGGCGCCACCGGTCCGGATACTTCTGCTGCGAGCAGCCAGTCATCACCGATTTTAGTGCCAAATTTAAACAACGCTCTGCTGATTGGTCGTGACTGCCGGCCGCGACCAATCAGCGATATTGGCGCCAAATTTAAACACCTCTCTGAACAGAGGTCAGCGGTGAAGTACCCCGACTGGCGGCGCCGCAGACCTCCATGCGGCTACCGTCGGGAGATCAGCGCCTACGGCCGCTGATCTCCCGACGGCAAGTGTGAACGGAGGACCGGTGAGTGGCGCCGCCGGTCCGGATACTTCTGCTGCGAGCAGCCAGTCATCTCTCGGCTGCTGGCAGCGGAAGTACCCGCACAGCCAGCGCTGCTCCCCGGTTCTCACTAATACAAATTGCTGATTGGTCGCGGCCGCCAAATTTAAACAATGCTCTGCTGATTGGTCGCGCCCGCCGGCCGCGACCAATCAGCGATTTGGGCACCAAATTTAAACACCGCTCTGCTGATTGGTCGCGGCCGGCAGGCGCGACCTATCAGCGATATTGGCGCCAAATTTAAACACCTCTCTGCACAGAGGTCAGCGGTGAAGTACCCCGACTGGCGGCGCCGCTGACCTCAATGCGGCTACCGATGGCAAGTGTGAACGGAGGACCGGTGAGTGGCGCCGCCGGTCCGGATACTTCTGCTGCGAGCAGCCAGTCATCTCCCGGCTGCTGGCAGCGGAAGTACTCGCACAGCCAGCGCCGCTCCCCGGTTCTCACTAATACAATTATATATATATATATATATATATACAGTACAGACCAAAAGTTTGGACACACCTTCTCATTTCAAGATTTTTCTGTATTTTCATGACTATGAAAATTGTACATTCACACTGAAGGCATCAAAACTATGAATTAACACATGTGGAATTATATACTTAACAAAAAAGTGTGAAACAACTGAAAATATGTCTTATATTCTAGGTTCTTCAAAGTAGCCACCTTTTGCTTTGATGACTGCTTTGCACACTCTTGGCATTCTCTTGATGAGCTTCAAGAGGTAGTCAATGGAAATGGTCTTCCAACAATCTTGAAGGAGTTCCCAGAGATGCTTAGCACTTGTTGGCCCTTTTGCCTTCACTCTGCGGTCCAGCTCACCCCAAATCATCTCGATTGGGTTCAGGTCTGGTGACTGTGGAGGCCAGGTCATCTGGCGTAGCACCCCATCATTCTCCTTCTTGGTCAAATAGCCCTTACACAGCCTGGAGGTGTGTTTGGGGTCATTGTCCTGTTGAAAAATAAATGCTGGTCCAACTAAACGCAAACCGGATGGAATAGCATGCTGCTGCAAGATGCTGTTGTAGCCATGCTGGTTCAGTATGCCTTCAATTTTGAATAAATCCCCAACAGTGTCACCAGCAAAGCACCCCCACACCATCACACCTCCTCCTCCATGCTTCTCGGTGGGAACCAGACATGTAGAGTCCATCCGTTCACCTTTTCTGCATCGCACAAAGACACGGTGGTTGGAACCAAAGATCTCAAATTTAGACTCATCAGACCAAAGCACAGATTTCCACTGGTCTAATGTCCATTCCTTGTGTTCTTTAGCCCAAATAAGTCTCTTCTGCTTGTTGCCTGTCCTTAGCAGTGGTTTCCTAGCAGCTATTTTACCATGAAGGCCTGCTGCACAAAGTCTCCTCTTAACAGTTGTTGTAGAGATGTGTCTGCTGCTAGAACTCTGTGTGGCATTGACCTGGTCTCTAATCTGAGCTGCTGTTAACCTGCGATTTCTGAGGCTGGTGACTCAGATAAACTTATCCTCAGAAGCAGATGTGACTCTTGGTCTTCCTTTCCTGGGGCGGTCCTCATGTGAGCCAGTTTCTCTGTAGCGCTTGATGGTTTTTGCATCTGCACTTGGGGACACTTTCAAAGTTTTACCAATTTTTTGCATTGACTGACCTTCATTTCTTAAAGTAATGATGGCCACTCATTTTTCTTTACTTAGCTGCTTTTTTCTTGCCATAATACAAATTCTAACAGTCTATTTAGTAGGACTATCAGCTGTGTATCCACCAGACTTCTGCACAACACAGCTGATGATCCGAACCCCATTTATAAGGCAAGAACTCCCACTTATTAAACCTGACAGGGCACACCTGTGAAGTGAAAACCATTTCCGGTGACTACCTCTTGAAGCTCATCAAGAGAATGCCAAGAGTGTGCAAAGCAGTCATCAAAGCAAAAGGTGGCTACTTTGAAGAACCTAGAATATAAGACATATTTTCAGTTGTTTCACACTTTTTTTGTTAAGTATATAATTCCACATGTGTTAATTCATAGTTTTGATGCCTTCAGTGTGAATGTACAATTTTCATAGTCATGAAAATACAGAAAAATCTTTAAATGAGAAGGTGTGTCCAAACTTTTGGTCTGTACTGTATATCTATACTGTATATATATATACAGTACAGACCAAAAGTTTGGACACACCTTCTCATTTAAAGATTTTTCTGTATTTTCTATGAAAATGGTACATTCACACTGAAGGCATCAAAACTATGAATTAACACATGTGGAATTATATACTTAACAAAAAAAGTGTGAAACAACTGAAAATATGTCTTATATTCTAGGTTCTTCAAAGTAGCCACCTTTTGCTTTGATAACTGCTTTGCACACTTTTGGCATTCACTTGATGAGCTTCAAGAGGTAGTCACCGGAAATGGTCTTCCAACAATCTTGAAGGAGTTCCCAGAGATGCTCACCCCAAACCATCTCGATTGGGTTCAGGTCTGGTGACTGTGGAGGCCAGACAGGGCCGGCTCCAGGTTTTTCTGGGCCCCGGGTGAAAGAGTCTCTGTGGGCCCCTTTAACACATACACGATTCATGATGCACAGATACGGCGGAGAAATATATATATAATACACAGGGCCCAGCCTGCCACCTCATCCTTCACATATGCAGACATGCGCAAGCACACACGGTACGCAGACATGCACACATGGTAAGCAGACATGCGCACGCACACACGGTACGCAGACATGCGCACGCACACACGGTACGCAGACACATGCACGCACATACGGTACGCAGACACGTGCACGCACACATGGTACGCAGACACGTGCACGCACACACGGTACGCAGACACGTGCACACACACACGGTGCGCAGACACCACGCGCACGCACACACGGTACGCAGACACGGTACGCAGACATGCGCACGCACACACGGTACGCAAACATGCACACACGGTACGCAGACACATGCACGCACACACGGTACGCAGACACATGCACGCACACACGGTACGCAGACACATGCACGCACACACGGTACGCAGACACGGTACGCAGACATGCGCACGCACATACGGTACGCAGACATGCACACACGGTAAGCAGACATGCGCACGCACACACGGTACGCAGACACATGCACGCACACACGGTACGCAGACACATGCACGCACACACGGTACGCCGACACATGCACGCACACACGGTATGCAGACATGCGCACGCACACACGGTACACAGACACATGCACGCACACACGGTACACAGATATGTACACATACAGACATGCACACATTTTTACACAAATTCTTTAAAACATATATAAAACAGACAAATATATATACACAGTCATACACACTGACATTCACATACATGCACTCACACAGACCCATTACAAATATTTTTAATATGGGGATTGGGGAAGCATCACTCACCTGTCCCGGGTCCAGTGTCCTGTCCAGCAGCTCCTCGGGTATGGGGCAGTGCAGGGCCCCCGGCGTGTCACAGACTTCATGGCCCTGGAACATCAGAGGGGCCCACTTGCGGTCGGGTCCGTGCCGCTCCCCCCCATCTGTGCAGGACCTCCGACGGTGTTTGATTGCCGGCACTCCCCCAGACATGGCCGCGCGCTGTGCGGCTGTGTCTGCTAGTAATGACGCGGCAGGGGCGACACACTAGCACAATTAAAGATGCAGTGCCATCGATCCTGCCGTGTCATTACTAGCAGACACAGCACACTGTGCGCGGCCATGTCTGAAGTGCTGGCAATCAAGCATCGCCTGGTTCACTGAACAGGTGCCGAGGAAGCGGCCAGGGCCCCGACAGTGAGTGGGCGGTGGGCCCCGACAGTGAGTGGGCGGTGGGCCCCGACAGTGAGTGGGCCGTGGGCCCCTCTGATTTTCCAGGGCCCCGGCACTTGCCCCGGTACGCCGGGTGCTGACGCCAGCCCTGAGGCCAGGTCATCTGGCATAGCATCCCATTACTCTCCTTCTTGGTCAAATAGCCCTTACACAGCCTGGAGGTGTGTTTGGGGTCATTATCCTGTTGAAAAATAAATGATGGTCCAACTAAACGCAAACCAGATGGAATAGCATGCTGCTGCAAGATGCTGTGGTAGCCATGCTGGTTCAGTATGCCTTCAATTTTGCATAAATCCCCAACAGTGTCACCAGCAAAGCACCCCCACACTATCACACCTCCTCCTCCATGCTTCACGTTGGGAACTGGGCATGTGGAGTCCATCCATTCACCTTTTCTGTGTCGCACAAAGACACGGTGGTTGGAACCAAAGATCTCAAATTTGGACTCATCAGACCAAAGCACAGATTTCCACTGGTCTAATGTCCATTCCTTGTGTTCTTTAGCCCAAACAAGTCTCTTCTGCTTGTTGCCTGTCCTTAGCAGTGGTTTCCTAGCAGCTATTTTACCATGAAGGCCTGCTGCACAAAGTCTCCTCTTAACAGTTGTTGTAGAGATGTGTCTGCTGCTAGAACTCTGTGTGGCATTGACCTGGTCTCTAATCTGAGCTGCTGTTAACCTGCGATTTCTGAGGCTGGTGACTCAGATAAACTTATCCTCAGAAGCAGATGTGACTCTTGGTCTTCCTTTCCTGGGGCGGTCCTCATGTGAGCCAGTTTCTCTGTAGCGCTTGATGGTTTTTGCAACTGCACTTAGGGACACTTTCAAAGTTTTCCCAATTTTTCAGACTTACTGACCTTCATTTCTTAAAGTAATGATGGCGACTCGTTTTTCTTTACTTAGCTGCTTTTTTTTTGCCATAATACAAATTCTAACAGTCTATTCAGTAGGACTATCAGCTGTGTATCCACCAGACTTCTGCACAACACAACTGATGGTCCCAACTCCATTTATAAGGCAAGAAATCACACTTATTAAACCTGACAGGGCACACCTGTGAAGTGAAAACCATTTCCGGTGACTACCTCTTGAAACTCATCAGGAGAATGACAAGAGTGTGCAAAGCAGTCATCAAAGCAAATGGTGGCTATTTTGAAGAACCTAGAATATAAGACATATTTTCAGTTGTTTCACACTTTTTGGTTAAGTATTTGATTCCACACGTGTTAATTCATAGTTTTGATGCCTTCAGTGTGAATGTACAATTTTCATAGTCATGAAAATACAGAAAAATCGTTAAATGAGAAGGTGTGTCCAAACTTTTGGTCTGTACTGTATATATATATATATATATATATATACATATATATATATATATATATATATACACATATATATATATATATATTGATACAAACATGCAGCTAGGTTCAGATAGCGCGAGACGGGTTTCATGAATTTTTTGGAATCCGGGGGGGAATCGTTACTCATAGCGACCATAGGCTGCAGCTTCTCTCAGGCACACGATAGATACAATTGCTGACCAGACACATCTGACAGGAGTCTTTTTCAACAGTTTAACAGTGGAATTTAATCTGATGCACGGCCAGTGCAATTCAGGGATATTACAGCAACAATCTTCATTACAGTACAGTCTGAGTTTCTTGAGCAACTGGCTCCAGTAACAATACAGTAGTTTCTTCACAAGGCACAGTATTACAGTCTCTTCAGTAGCATAATTCAGCATAGATTATATCTCTTAGCAGCACACTTCTATGCATACACAACCACAGGCTTTTCCTTCACAAGGACAGAATAGTACACAGAATTCTTTATCCTGCATGGAGATGGAGGAGGGGGGTTTGATGAGGGAGATGATCCCTCTGACACAATTCCTTCCAGTTCTTTTCTTCCTACCCGATAATACTCTGCACTGTTAGTTCAGGAAGTTTATCTGACCTGTTTTTAGTTTCTCTCCTGATCTGAATCCTGTTCAGTTGCCTTCAGACAGATCCAGATAACACACCACCTTTCTCTTCGGCTTCAGCCAGACTACAATAACAAGTTCCCCACAATCCCATTGGGGCTCTGCTAAAACACTCCCTGTCTCCTGTGAATGTATTAACCCCTCTAGTTGCTGGATGTCTCTGAAACACAACACTTCCTGTCTCCAGTGCTTGTGTTATCTGTAAAAGTTGCTGGATGCTTTGGAAGCAACAGCACTACTTCTGCCTGTCACAATATATATATATATATATATATATATATATATATATATATATTTATATATATATATCTCTCACTAAACACAAAAATAAATTTCCACATTTTTGTCAAGACTGAGTTTTATAGAACATTTTTTTATACCCATAACATGTTAGTAAGATTTCTAATATAAACTTTCATTACAGAATATTCAGTCATCACTGAAATTAATTGATGGAAAAATTAACACACCCCACATAAAAAACAACTACAGTGGTTTGTGAAATTATTTACCTCCCCTTGACATTTTTTCTGTTTTGCTACCTCACAACCTGGTATTTCATTGTTTTGGGGTTTTTTAGCGTTTGCCTCAGTTCATGTAAAGAAAATGCCTACAACTTTGAACATTTGGGAAAAAAGGTGAGTATAAGTGTTTATTTTTTGTGTGTGTGCAGCGTGATAGGGATGAGAGGTACCATGCATACCAGGCTAGGGATGAGGGGGTACCATGCATACCAGGATGAGGGATGGGGTACAATGCATACCAGGATTGGGGATGAGGGGTACCCTGCATACCAGGATAGGAAAGAGGGGTACCATGCATACCAGGATTGGGGATGAGGTGTACCATGCATACCAGGATAGGGATGAGGGGTACCATGCATACCAGGATTGGGGATGAGGTGTACCATGCATACCAGGATAGGGATGAGGGGTACCATGCATACCAGGATTGGGGATGAGGAGTACCATGCATACCAGGATGAGGGGCTCTATGCATACCAGGATGAGGGATGGGGTACCATGCATATCAGGATTGGGGATGAGGGGTACCATGCATACCAGGAATACCAGGATAGCGATGAGGGGTACCATGCATAACAGGATTGGGGTTGAGGGGTACCATGCATACTAGGATACGCATGAGGGGCCATGCATACCAGGATACGGATGAGGGGGTACCATGCATACCAGGATAGGGATGAGGGGTAAAATGCATACCAGGATAGGGAAGAGGGGTACCATACATACCAGAAAAGGGATGAGGAGTGCCATGCATACCAGGATTAGGGGATGAGGGGTGCAATGCATACTAGGATAGGGATGAGGGGTGCCATGCAAACCATGATAGGGATGAGGGGCCATGCATACCAGGATACGGGTGAGGGGCCATGCATACCAGGATAGGGATGAGGGGGTACCATGCATACCAGGATAGGGATGAGGGGGTACCATACATACGAAGGTAGGGATGAGGGATGGGTTACCATTAGTGTTGAGCATTCCGATACTGAAATATCGGGTATCGGCCGATATTCGCGGTATCGGAATTCCGATACTTAATTCCGATACTATTGCAATATCGTATACCGGAATCGGAAGTTCCCATAATGCAATGAGACATTTTCATTTTATTCAGCCAATGAGGATCCTAAGAAGTGTGGGCACATCCTGTTAGGCATGTAGGCATCTTAACTAATGGCATGGCTGTGATTGGCTGCTGAAATGATGTCATGATGCACTATAAAAGCCACCGCCGCCATTTTGAGCTCACTCTGCTGTGAATTCAGTTAGGGATAGGACGCTGTTGTTCTGAGGGACAGTTTTAGCTACCTATTTGCTCTATACTGCTTTACCCAAGCTACTTTCTAAATCACTGTGCCTTGCAGTGCTAGTGCACAGTTCCCTGTGCTGTTCACCGCTATCTGCAAGGTCTGTGTGTGTGAGTGCAGCTCACCCTGTAGTGTGTGCTTCAGCCAAGTCTGGTTGTAGTGCACTCAGTGTGTGTCACTGCCTCATACATTGTCCTTTTTTGCCAATTCATAATTTTTCCTGATATCTCCTATTAGTGTGGTGGTTCCATCTGTATTCAGCTAAATTGGTTCCAAACACACTATATAGGAGTAGATAGAGAAATTTTTTTCCGTCTTGCAGCACTAGTGCACAGTGCTCTGCATCTGTACTGTTCACCGCTGTCTGCAAGGTCTGGTGTGTGAGTGCAGCTCACCCTGTAGTGTGTGCTTCAACCCCGTCTGGTTGTAGTGCACTCAGTGTGTGTCACTGCCTCATACATTGTCCTTTATTGCCAATTCATAATTTTTCCTGATATCTCCTATTAGTGTGGTGGTTCCATCTGTATTCAGCTAAATTGGTTCCAAACACACTATATAGGAGTAGATAGAGAAATTTTTTTCCGTCTTGCAGCACTAGTGCACAGTGCTCTGCATCTGTACTGTTCACCGCTGTCTGCAAGGTCTGGTGTGTGAGTGCAGCTCACCCTGTAGTGTGTGCTTCAACCCCGTCTGGTTGTAGTGCACTCAGTGTGTGTCACTGCCTCATACATTGTCCTTTATTGCCAATTCATAATTTTTCCTGATATCTCCTATTAGTGTGGTGGTTCCATCTGTATTCAGCTAAATTGGTTCCAAACACACTATATAGGAGTAGATAGAGAATTTTTTTTCCGTCTTGCAGCACTAGTGCACAGTGCTCTGCATCTGTACTGTTCACCGCTGTCTGCAAGGTCTGGTGTGTGAGTGCAGCTCACCCTGTAGTGTGTGCTTCAACCCCGTCTGGTTGTAGTGCACTCAGTGTGTGTCACTGCCTCATACATTGTCCTTTATTGCCAATTCATAATTTTTCCTGATATCTCCTATTAGTGTGGTGGTTCCATCCATATTCAGCTAAATTGATTCCAAACACACTATATAGGAGTAGATAGAGGAGCCTTTCTGCAGCATTGGGCCCTGCAGCCCCAGCCAGATTAGTATTAGCCTATTTTTTGCAGCCTCATCTATTGCATTGTAGGTTACCTTCCTACATTGTAATAGCTACAAAAAGTTTGTGATACTATCGTTATTACATCTTTAGGCACATCCAGTGTCTTTTTGTGACAAAAAAAACCTAAATAAAGTTCACCAAACACTCCACTTTACAGTTGTGTAGGCCACATTAGCTCATATTAAAGTCTAGTCCACACTTTATAAAATTAGTGTTTCTTATACCTGTTAGCAGCTGTTCAGGAATAAGCACACTAAGCCCTTAGTACTTTTCTGCCTATCTTTATCAGTCTACCAAGATGAAGAAGGCAGGGAGTAAGGCATGTGGTCGTGGTCGTGGGCGTGGGCGTGGAGTTTCTGCAGGGAGAGGACGTGAGGATTCTGTGCCTGCAGGGAGAGGACGTGGGGATTCTGTGCCTGCTGCGGGCACCAGTGACTCAGCATCCCCCAGTTTTACCAGGGAACAGTCCTTTATGCGCAGCTTTGTAGGAGCTAGCCGTACCCCACTGCTGCGCGAGGACCAAATTGAAGCCGTTGTCGGATGGATGGCAGCTAACGCATCGACTTCAATTAGTTCCAGATCCTCTCAGGTCCTGAGCACTGAAGAGCACCCATCTGTCTCTTCACCACCTGCCAAATTGCCCAGGCAGTCAGAGAGCCCTGGACAGGAGCCATCTCTACTTCTGTTCTCTGAATCTCTTGGCTTGGAAAGAGGGGGCCAGCCAAGCAGAATTCGAGAATTTGAAGAAGAGGTAGTATGCAGTGATGCGCAACCGTTTTGTCTCTCTGAATCTGAAGAGGCGGGTGGGCCAGTGCCTATGGTCAGCAGCACACCTCAGTACGCATCTGATGATGAGACTCAGGTGCCACTTTCTGGTGCGTACTGTGCTGTCGAGACTACCCAGGAGAAGCAGTTGTTTGAAGAGGGTGGTGTAGATGATGAGGTCCTTGACCCATCATGGCGTGAGGGACAGGAAGGTGGTGGGAGCAGCTCTGAGGAAGAGATTCCCCGAACGGCCCAAAAAGGAGGGAGAGGGAGGGGGCAGACTTGGTTGCCTGTAGCCTCCACTTCGGCACCCATTAGGAGCATGGCTCTTCCAAAATCCAAAGCGGGCGCTCCCAAGACTTGCAGTGCCTGGTCCTTTTTTGACACAGTTGCAGATGACATTTGCTTTGTCAAATGCAAGCTGTGTAATCAGAAGGTGAAAAGAGGGAAAAGTGTCAGCAACCTCAATACCACAAATATGTGGAAACATGTGCGGACCAAGCACGTGGTGGAGTTACACAAACACACTGAAGACCTAGGCCAACCTACAGCGCCACCTACCACCTCTTCAGCTCGTGTTGTAGCCTCTTCCTCCAGCTCACACACAGCTGGTTCGGCTTCCTCACAGGATCGCCATGGAAGAATCTCTGGCACTGTTGTACAGAGACACAGTGTAATTCCACCCACAGCACCACTTTCCCAGTCATCCTCACACTCCCAGGCCAGTCTACAGCCATCGTTAGCACAGGCATGGGAGAAAAGGCGCCCATACTCGGCAAACCACCCCCGAGCACAGGCTCTGAATGCTGGCATTGCTAAACTACTGGCCCTTGAAATGCTATCATTCAGGCTGGTGGAGACTGACACATTCCGTAACTTTATGGCATTGGCAGTCCCACAATACAACGTGCCCAGCCGCTTTTATTTCAGCAGGCAAGCCGTCCCTGCCCTGCAACATCATGTGGAGGGAAAAATTAAACATGCGCTACAAAACGCCGTCAGTAGCAAGGTCCACCTGACCACTGATGCGTGGACCAGTAAGCATGGACAGGGACGATACCTTTCCCTCACTGCCCATTGGGTAAATGTTGTGGAGCCGGGTACAGATCTTGAGAGTGGCGCTGTACGTGTTCTGCCAACTCCAAGGATTGCAGGAATCCAGTCTGTACACATTGACTCCTCCTCATACTCCAGTTCCTCTGAATCAGCGCTGCAGGAGCCGTCACGGTCTACCTCCACATCGACCCGTGAACGGTTACCTGTTATGATGACCGATATGAGCACAGCCGTGGCCAAACGTCAACAGGCCGTATTAAAATTAATTTCTTTGGGGAATCGAAGCCACACAGCGCAGGAGCTCTGGAATGCCATCAAGCAGCAGAGTGACGTGTGGTTTGTGCCAGCGAATCTCCAGCCAGGCATGGTAGTGTGTGACAATGGCCGAAATCTGGTGGCAGCTCTGGGCCTAGGCAACCTCACTCACATCCCATGTCTGGCACATGTGCTCAACTTGGTCGTGCAGAGTTTTTTGAGGGACTATCCGGATCTTGATGCACTGCTTCACAAGGTCCGCATAGAGTGCGCTCACTTGCGGCGTTCCAGCAATGCAAGATCACGCATTGCAGCTCTGCAGCGCCGATTATGTCTTCCGGAACATCGCATCATATGTGACCTACCCACCAGGTGGAATTCAACGTTACATATGTTGGAGAGGTTGTGTGAGCAGCAGGCAGCAGTAATGGAGTACCAGCTGCAGCAGGCGCAAACAAGTCGCAGTGCGCGCCGTTCACACTTCACCACCACTGAGTGGGCCTCTATGAAGGACATTTGCCACGTTTTGCGTGCCTTCGATTATTCCACGCGGATGGCGAGTGCAGATGATGCACTAGTCAGCATGACTATCCCCCTTATCTGCCTGCTTGAAAAAACACTGCAAGCACTAAGGGACGAGGTTTTGGAAGAGGTGGAGGATGAGGAGTCACAAATGCCATCTGCTTCTCTACAGTCTGCGCAATGTGGTTCCTCACAAAGGCCTAGGCAGGGGACACTTTGTGAGGAGGATGAGGAGGAGTCAATGGATGAGGAAGACATCTGTCCAGAGGAGGGAGGTACACAATGCTCTAGTAGTCAGTATCTAGAGCGAGGGTGGGGTGATGCAGAGCAGGCAGAGATCACGCCTCAAGCAGGGGACAGCGTTTCTTGGCCAGTTGGCAGTCTGCAGCACATGGTTGATTTCATGCTGCAGTGCCTCAGAAACGACCGCCGCATCGCCCACATTCTCAACACGGCTGATTATTGGGTGTCCACCCTCCTAGATCCTCGCTACCGGGACAACTTACAAAGCCTCATAACACCATTGAACCGGGAGCGTAAAATGCGGGAGTACCAAGACGCACTGGTGCATTCCATCATGTTCTCCATTCCAACCGAGAGCAGTGCTGCTAGTGCTTTACAAAGCAGCTCAGTGCGTCGAGGCAGTGGAGGAAGCTCTGCACAAAGAGGGAGCAGAAGCAGCGCCTCAGCACAAGGCAAGACCAGTATGGCCGAAATGTGGCAAAGTTTTGTGTCCCCGCCGCCACAAATGTCTACACCATCACAGACAGCTCCAGTCAGCAGGAGGCAACGTTTCCGTCAGATGGTGACAGACTACATGTCTTGCCCTCTTAGTGTACTCCCAGACGGCTCTTCTCCCTTCAAGTTTTGGGTCTGTAAGCTGGATACATGGCCAGAGCTTAGTCAGTATGCACTGGAGGTGCTAGCTTGCCCTGCTGCTAGTGTATTATCGGAACGCGTCTTTAGTGCCGCAGGTGGTGTACTAACAGACCGTCGCATGCGACTATCCTCCGATAACGTTGACCGGCTTACTTTTCTCAAAATGAACAAGGCCTGGATCTCTCATGAATTTGCCAGTCCTCTTCCAGAATAAATAATTGGTTGGCAACAGTATCCAGGTCTCCTGTTCTGTTCATGTTTCTACCACCTGAACTGTAATCCCTGAGCTCCAACACCGCCAGTTGGCGCTCGGAAGTGCCGTCTGCACAGTCAACACTTGCTGCCGTGTTATTGGGGTTCAGTAACGTCAGCTGTTCTCCTGCTGTGCGGACGGCAATTTCTCCTGATTTGTCCACATCCACTGTACTACACATTTTAAAGTTGCTCCAATTACTCCTCTGGCTCCTCTGTTTTCACTCTTATCCCTGGGCTCCAGCACCACCAGTTGGCGCTCGGAAGTGCTGTCTGCACAGTCAACACTTGCTACCATGTTATTGGGGTTCAGTAACGTCAGCTGTTCCCCTGCTGTGCGGACGGCAATTTCTCCTGCTCTGTCCACATTCTCACTACTACAGATTTTAAAGTTGCTCCAATTACACCTCTGGCTCCTCTGTTTTCAGTATTATCCCTGAGCTCCAACACCGCCAGTTGGCGCACGGAAGTGCCGTCTGCACAGTCAACACTTGCTGCCGTGTTATTGGGGTTCAGTAACGTCAGCTGTTCTCCTGCTGTGCGGACGGCAATTTCTCCTGCTTTGTCCAAATCCACTGTACTACACATTTTAAAGTTGCTCGAATTACACCTCTGGCTCCTCTGTTTTCATTCTTATCCCTGGGCTCCAGCACCGCCAGTTGGCGCTCGGAAGTGCCGTCTGCACAGTCAACACTTGCTGCCGTGTTATTGGGGTTCAGTAACGTCAGCTGTTCCCCTGCTGTGCGGACGGCAATTTCTCCTGCTCTGTCCACATTCTCACTACTACAGATTTTAAAGTTGCTCCAATTACACCTCTGGCTCCTCTGTTTTCATTCTTATCCCTGGGCTCCAGCACCGCCAGTTGGCGCTCGGAAGTGCTGTCTGCACAGTCAACACTTGCTACCATGTTATTGGGGTTCAGTAACGTCAGCTGTTCCCCTGCTGTGCGGACGGCAATTTCTCCTGCTCTGTCCACATTCTCACTACTACAGATTTTAAAGTTGCTCCAATTACACCTCTGGCTCCTCTGTTTTCATTCTTATCCCTGGGCTCCAGCACCGCCAGTTGGCGCTCGGAAGTGCTGTCTGCACAGTCAACACTTGCTACCATGTTATTGGGGTTCAGTAACGTCAGCTGTTCCCCTGCTGTGCGGACGGCAATTTCTCCTGCTCTGTCCACATTCTCACTACTACAGATTTTAAAGTTGCTCCAATTACACCTCTGGCTCCTCTGTTTTCATTCTTATCCCTGGGCTCCAGCACCGACAGTTGGCGCTCGGAAGTGCCGTCTGCACAGTCAACACTTGCTGCCGTGTTATTGGGGTTCAGTAACGTCAGCTGTTCTCCTGCTGTGCGGACGGCAATTTCTCCTGCTTTGTCCACATCCACTGTACTACACATTTTAAAGTTGCTCGAATTACACCTCTGGCTCCTCTGTTTTCATTCTTATCCCTGGGCTCCAGCACTGCCAGTTGGCGCTCGGAAGTGCCGTCTGCACAGTCAACACTTGCTACCATGTTATTGGGGTTCAGTAACGTCAGCTGTTCCCCTGCTGTGTTCGCGGCAATTTCTCCTGCTCTGTCCATATTCACTGTGCTACTTATTTAAAACTTGCTCCAATTACACCTCTGGCTCCTCCGTTTTTAGTATTTACCCTGGGCTCCAACACCGCCAGTTGGCGCTCGGAAGTGCTGTCTGCACAGTCAACACTTGCTGCCGTGTTATTGGGGTTCAGTAACGTCAGCTGTTCCCCTGCTGTGCGGACGGCAATTTCTCCTGCTCTGTCCACATTCTCACTACTACAGATTTTAATGTTGCTCCAATTACACCTCTGGCTCCTCTGTTTTCAGTATTATCCCTGAGCTCCAACACCGCCAGTTGGCGCACGGAAGTGCCGTCTGCACAGTCAACACTTGCTGCCGTGTTATTGGGGTTCAGTAACGTCAGCTGTTCTCCTGCTGTGCGGACGGCAATTTCTCCTGCTTTGTCCAAATCCACTGTACTACACATTTTAAAGTTGCTCGAATTACACCTCTGGCTCCTCTGTTTTCATTCTTATCCCTGGGCTCCAGCACCGCCAGTTGGCGCTCGGAAGTGCCGTCTGCACAGTCAACACTTGCTGCCGTGTTATTGGGGTTCAGTAACGTCAGCTGTTCCCCTGCTGTGCGGACGGCAATTTCTCCTGCTCTGTCCACATTCTCACTACTACAGATTTTAAAGTTGCTCCAATTACACCTCTGGCTCCTCTGTTTTCAGTATTATCCCTGAGCTCCAACACCGCCAGTTGGCGCACGGAAGTGCCGTCTGCACAGTCAACACTTGCTGCCGTGTTATTGGGGTTCAGTAACGTCAGCTGTTCTCCTGCTGTGCGGACGGCAATTTCTCCTGCTTTGTCCAAATCCACTGTACTACACATTTTAAAGTTGCTCGAATTACACCTCTGGCTCCTCTGTTTTCATTCTTATCCCTGGGCTCCAGCACCGCCAGTTGGCGCTCGGAAGTGCCGTCTGCACAGTCAACACTTGCTGCCGTGTTATTGGGGTTCAGTAACGTCAGCTGTTCCCCTGCTGTGCGGACGGCAATTTCTCCTGCTCTGTCCACATTCTCACTACTACAGATTTTAAAGTTGCTCCAATTACACCTCTGGCTCCTCTGTTTTCATTCTTATCCCTGGGCTCCAGCACCGCCAGTTGGCGCTCGGAAGTGCTGTCTGCACAGTCAACACTTGCTACCATGTTATTGGGGTTCAGTAACGTCAGCTGTTTCCCTGCTGTGCGGACGGCAATTTCTCCTGCTCTGTCCACATTCTCACTACTACAGATTTTAAAGTTGCTCCAATTACACCTCTGGCTCCTCTGTTTTCATTCTTATCCCTGGGCTCCAGCACCGCCAGTTGGCGCTCGGAAGTGCTGTCTGCACAGTCAACACTTGCTACCATGTTATTGGGGTTCAGTAACGTCAGCTGTTCCCCTGCTGTGCGGACGGCAATTTCTCCTGCTCTGTCCACATTCTCACTACTACAGATTTTAAAGTTGCTCCAATTACACCTCTGGCTCCTCTGTTTTCATTCTTATCCCTGGGCTCCAGCACCGCCAGTTGGCGCTCGGAAGTGCCGTCTGCACAGTCAACACTTGCTGCCGTGTTATTGGGGTTCAGTAACGTCAGCTGTTCTCCTGCTGTGCGGACGGCAATTTCTCCTGCTTTGTCCACATCCACTGTACTACACATTTTAAAGTTGCTCGAATTACACCTCTGGCTCCTCTGTTTTCATTCTTATCCCTGGGCTCCAGCACCGCCAGTTGGCGCTCGGAAGTGCCGTCTGCACAGTCAACACTTGCTACCATGTTATTGGGGTTCAGTAACGTCAGCTGTTCCCCTGCTGTGTTCGCGGCAATTTCTCCTGCTCTGTCCATATTCACTGTGCTACTTATTTAAAACTTGCTCCAATTACACCTCTGGCTCCTCCGTTTTTAGTATTTACCCTGGGCTCCAACACCGCCAGTTGGCGCTCGGAAGTGCTGTCTGCACAGTCAACACTTGCTGCCGTGTTATTGGGGTTCAGTAACGTCAGCTGTTCCCCTGCTGTGCGGACGGCAATTTCTCCTGCTCTGTCCACATTCTCACTACTACAGATTTTAAAGTTGCTCGAATTACACCTCTGGCTCCTCTGTTTTCATTCTTATCCCTGGGCTCCAGCACCGCCAGTTGGCGCTCGGAAGTGCTGTCTGCACAGTCAACACTTGCTACCATGTTATTGGGGTTCAGTAACGTCAGCTGTTCCCCTGCTGTGCGGACGGCAATTTCTCCTGCTCTGTCCACATTCTCACTACTACAGATTTTAAAGTTGCTCCAATTACACCTCTGGCTCCTCTGTTTTCATTCTTATCCCTGGGCTCCAGCACCGCCAGTTGGCGCTCGGAAGTGCCGTCTGCACAGTCAACACTTGCTGCGGTGTTATTGGGGTTCGGTAACGTCAGCTGTTCCCCTGCTGTGTTCACGGCAATTTCTCCTGCTCTGTCCATATTCACTGTGCTACTTATTTAAAACTTGCTCCAATTACACCTCTGGCTCCTCCGTTTTTAGTATTTACCCTGGGCTCCAATACCGCTAGTTGCTGCTCAGAAGTGCCGTCTGCACAGTCAACGCTTGCTCCAGTGTTATTGGGATTCAGTAACGTCAGCTGATCCCCAGCTGTGTGTCCGGCAAATTCTCCTGCTTTGTCCACATCCACTGTAGTACGGATTTAAAACCTCCTCCAAATACACCTCTGGCTCTTCTGTTTTTAGTATTTACCCTGGGCTCCAGCACCGCCAGCTGGTTCTCGGCAGTTCCATTGGCTCTTGTACCTTCTGCTACCCATCCGGGTTCCAGTACCGTCAGCTGGTTCTCGGCAGTGTCTTTGGCACGGGTACTCCCTCCTGCCCAGCCTGGTTCCAGCACGCCAGCTGTTTCCGGGTAGTGTCAACGTCACTTTGCCTCCAATGCGTTGTCCTGTCGTGTTGCGGTCGGGTTAGCCGACTCTATGGTGCCTGCAGTTTAGGTGACTCCTATGTGGGCTGCGGGATCTGGCAATGAAGGCTGGTTCCATAGTGCCAATAGGACAAGCACCCTCTGTAGGACTGTGGGTTTTGGTAACTGCGGCCGGCTCGCGGCCTTGAACTTTTTTTTTACATGGGTACCTTCTGCTACCCATCCGGGTTCCAGTACCGTCAGCTGGTTCTCGGCAGTGCCTTTGGATTAGGTGCCTCCTTCTCGGTATCCAAGTTCCACCAACGTCTGCTGGTCCTTGGTAGTGCTTTCTGGCACAGGTACCTCCTGCTTAGTAACCGAGTTCCAGTAACATCAGCTGGTCCTCGGTAGTTCCATTGGCTCTTGTACCTTCTGCTACCCATCCGGGTTCCAGTACCGTCAGCTGGTCCTCGGTAGTTCCATTTGCTCTTGTATCTTCTGCTACCCATCCGGGTTCCAGTACCGTCAGCTGGTCCTCGGTAGTTCCATTTGCTCTTGTATCTTCTGCTACCCATCCGGGTTCCAGTACCGTCAGCTGGTTCTCGGCAGTGCCTTTGGATTAGGTGCCTCCTTCTCGGTATCCAAGTTCCACCAACGTCTGCTGGTCCTTGGTAGTGCTTTCTGGCACAGGTACCTCCTGCTTAGTAACCGAGTTCCAGTAACATCAGCTGGTCCTCGGTAGTTCCATTGGCTCTTGTACCTTCTGCTACCCATCCGGGTTCCAGTACCGTCAGCTGGTCCTCGGTAGTTCCATTTGCTCTTGTATCTTCTGCTACCCATCCGGGTTCCAGTACCGTCAGCTGGTTCTCGGCAGTGTCTTTGGCACGGGTACTCCCTCCTGCCCAGCCTGGTTCCAGCACGCCAGCTGTTTCCGGGTAGTGTCAACGTCACTTTGCCTCCAATGCGTTGTCCTGTCGTGTTGCGGTCGGGTTAGCCGACTCTATGGTGCCTGCAGTTTAGGTGACTCCTATGTGGGCTGCGGGATCTGGCAATGAAGGCTGGTTCCATAGTGCCAATAGGACAAGCACCCTCTGTAGGACTGTGGGTTTTGGTAACTGCGGCCGGCTCGCGGCCTTGAACTTTTTTTTTACATGGGTACCTTCTGCTACCCATCCGGGTTCCAGTACCGTCAGCTGGTTCTCGGCAGTGCCTTTGGATTAGGTGCCTCCTTCTCGGTATCCAAGTTCCACCAACGTCTGCTGGTCCTTGGTAGTGCTTTCTGGCACAGGTACCTCCTGCTTAGTAACCGAGTTCCAGTAACATCAGCTGGTCCTCGGTAGTTCCATTGGCTCTTGTACCTTCTGCTACCCATCCGGGTTCCAGTAACATCAGCTGGTCCTCGGTAGTTCCATTGGCTCTTGTACCTTCTGCTACCCATCCGGGTTCCAGTACCGTCAGCTGGTTCTCGGCAGTGCCTTTGGATTAGGTGCCTCCTTCTCGGTATCCAAGTTCCACCAACGTCTGCTGGTCCTTGGTAGTGCTTTCTGGCACAGGTACCTCCTGCTTAGTAACCGAGTTCCAGTAACATCAGCTGGTCCTCGGTAGTTCCATTGGCTCTTGTACCTTCTGCTATCCATCCGGGTTCCAGTACCGTCAGCTGGTCCTCGGTAGTTCCTCAGCTTTCTTGTACCTTCTGCTACATTTCCAAGTTCAAGCTTTTTGAAATGGTTCTTGGTAATCACTCTGGATCTCCCTGACGAGGACCCTGAAGACGAGGACCCTGAAGACCAACCCTAAGAAGACGAGGACCCCGAAGACAATGACCCTGAAGACGAGGACCCTGAAGACCACCCCGAAGAAGACGAGGACCCTGAAGACCACCCCGAAGAAGACGAGGACCCTGAAGACCACCCCGAAGAAGACGAGGACCCCGAAGACGAGGACCCAGAAGACCAACCCGAAGAAGACGAGGACCCCGAAGACGAGGACCCCCGAAGACGACGACCCTGAAGACCACCCCGAAGAAGACCAAGAAGATGACCCTGAAGAAGTTGACCAAGAAGACAAAGAAGAGAAGACAAGCACCAAGATACAGAAAAACAAGAGACAGAAAACCAAGAAGCAGAAATACAAGAAGCTGCAGAACAAAAAGCGGAAGAACATTAAGCATAAGACTAAAAATCAGAGCAAAAGATAATATCTAAATTATAAGCAGAAGATGACTAAGCAGTGTATGGGGGTGAGTCCGTTCCTCCTCGTGGTGCCCCTGGAAAAGACCTGCTGCTGCAGGCCAAACTGAACGCGGACAAATCCTGTTGTAAATCTTTTGTGACGGGCAGAACGAAAGGTGTAATGTCCAACCTTTTATAGATAACAACTACAGGAATGCCTGTCACAAATAAGAATATGATGAAGAAGAAGAATATGAAGAAGATGAAGAAGTAGAATATGAAGAATGTAAAAAAAAGAATAATACGAAGAAGGTGAAGAAGAAGAAGGTGAAGAAGAAGTGGATGAAAAAGATGCTGAGGATGATGAAGGAGAAAGTGTGGGAGAAGTAAAAAAGAAGGTGAAGAGCATGGAAGTAGTGAAACATAAATATCTGACAAAATATAAAAATACTTAACATAGTTAATATTTCCGTAACTCAGAACATAATAAAAAAATATTAATTCCTGCTATTCCATTTGACTGGGCTAAACCTCTATGCCTTTATTGTCTCCCCCACCTCCCCCAATACATTCTACATTATTCTTAGTTGTTTTCCTTCATGTAGAAATAACCTACAAGGAAAGAAAGGGTTTATTTTAATTCCGATATTTATGTCCCATTGACTTGCATTGGTTTCCGGTATCGGAATCGGCGATATCCGATACTTTTTCGGTATCGGTCCGATCCAATCCGATCCGATATTTCCCGATATCGGAAGGTATCGCTCAACACTAGTTACCATGCATACCAGAATAGAGATGAGGGGTACCATGCATACTAGGATGAGGGATGGGGTGCCATGCATACCAAGATGAGGGGTACCATACATACCAGGACAGGGATGAAGGATGGGGTACCATACATACCAGGATGGGGATCAGGTGGTGCCATGCATATCAGGATAGGGATGAGGTGTACCATACTTACCAGAATGAGGGATGGGGTGCCATGCATACCAGGATGGGGGTGAGGGGCCCATGCATACCAGGATAACGCTGAGGGGGCCATACATACCAGGATTGGGGATGAAGGAGCCATGCATACCAGGATCAGGCAGAGGGGGCATACATACCAGGATTGGGGTTGAGGGAGCCATGCATAGCAGGATGAGGGATGGGGTGCCATGCATACCAGGATTGGTATGAGGGTTGCCATGCATACCAGGATTGGGGATGAGGGGGTCATGCATACCAGGATGAGGGATGGGGTGCCATGCATACCAGGATTGGGATAAGGGGTGCCATGCATACCAACATTGGGGATGAGGGGTGCCATACAAACTATGTTTGGGGATGAGGGGTGCCATACATACCTGGATAGGGATGAGGGGTACCATGCATACCAGGATAGGGATGAGGGGTTCCATGCATACCAGGATAGGATGGGGGAACAGGATTGGGTAGCACAAATACCAGGATGGGGGGCCACAAATACCAGGATGGGGCAGCACAAATACCAGGATGGGAACAGCACATAACAGGATGGGTGACCATATACCAATTAAAATGCTCGCAACCCGGGCGTAGAACGGGTTCAATAGCTAATAAATCAAATATATATAATCATCTTATCCCGTCTGTCCTTCTGTCCTGGAAATCTCACGTCGCTGATTGGTCCGGCCGCGGCCAATCAGCGACGCGGGATTTCAGAAAAAGATGGCGGCCGTTAGCGGCTCATCTGCCACACAGAGGTCAGCAGCGATGCAGCCGGGAGATGACCGGCGCTAGCCGCTCATCTCCCGGCCGCTAGCAGCAGAAGGACCCCGACCGGCGGAGCCGCTGACCTCCATGCGGCTACTATCGGGAGATCAGCGGCTAGGGCCGCTGATCTCCCGATGGCAAGTCTGAAGGGGGTCCAATGAGCGGCGCCGCCGGTCCGGATACTTCTGCTGCGAGCAGCCAGTCATATCTCGGCTGCTGGCAGCGGAAGTACCCGCACAGCCAGCGCCGCTCCCCGGTTCTCACTAATACAAATCGCTGAATGGTCGCGGCCACCGGCCGCGACCAATCAGCGATATTGGCGCCAAATTTAAACACCTCTCTGAACAGAGGTCAGCGGTGAAGTACCCCGACTGGCGGCGCCGCTGACCTCCATGCGGCTACCGTCGGGAGATCAGCGCCTACGGCCGCTGATCTCCCGACGGCAAGTGTGAACGGAGGACCGGTGAGTGGCGCCGCCGGTCCGGATACTTCTGCTGCGAGCAGCCAGTCATCACCGATTTTAGTGCCAAATTTAAACAACGCTCTGCTGATTGGTCGTGACTGCCGGCCGCGACGAATCAGCGATATTGGCGCCAAATTTAAACACCTCTCTGAACAGAGGTCAGCGGTGAAGTACCCCGACTGGCGGCGCCGCTGACCTCCATGCGGCTACCGTCGGGAGATCAGCGCCTACGGCCGCTGATCTCCCGACGGCAAGTGTGAACGGAGGACCGGTGAGTGGCGCCGCCGGTCCGGATACTTCTGCTGCGAGCAGCCAGTCGTCACCGATTTTATTGCAAAATTTAAACAACGCTCTGCTGATTGGTCGTGACTGCCGGCCGCGACCAATCAGCGATATTGGCGCCAAATTTAAACACCTCTCTGAACAGAGGTCAGCGGTGAAGTACCCCGACTGGCGGCGCCGCTGACCTCCATGCGGCTACCATCGGGAGATCAGCGCCTACGGCCGCTGATCTCCCGACGGCAAGTGTGAACGGAGGACCGGTGAGTGGCGCCGCCGGTCCGGATACTTCTGCTGCGAGCAGCCAGTCATCACCGATTTTAGTGCCAAATTTAAACAACGCTCTGCTGATTGGTCGTGACTGCCGGCCGCGACCAATCAGCGATATTGGCGCCAAATTTAAACACCTCTCTGAACAGAGGTCAGCGGTGAAGTACCCCGACTGGCGGCGCCGCAGACCTCCATGCGGCTACCGTCGGGAGATCAGCGCCTACGGCCGCTGATCTCCCGACGGCAAGTGTGAACGGAGGACCGGTGAGTGGAATCGCGATTTGGGCACCAAATTTAAACACCGCTCTGCTGATTGGTCGCGACCTATCAGCGATATTGGCGCCAAATTTAAACACCTCTCTGCACAGAGGTCAGCGGTGAAGTACCCCGACTGGCGGCGCCGCTGACCTCAATGCGGCTACCGATGGCAAGTGTGAACGGAGGACCGGTGAGTGGCGCCGCCGGTCCGGATACTTCTGCTGCGAGCAGCCAGTCATCTCCCGGCTGCTGGCAGCGGAAGTACTCGCACAGCCAGCGCCGCTCCCCGGTTCTCACTAATACAATTATATATATATATATATATATCTATATCTATACTGTATATATATATACAGTACAGACCAAAAGTTTGGACACACCTTCTCATTTAAAGATTTTTCTGTATTTTCTATGAAAATGGTACATTCACACTGAAGGCATCAAAACTATGAATTAACACATGTGGAATTATATACTTAACAAAAAAAGTGTGAAACAACTGAAAATATGTCTTATATTCTAGGTTCTTCAAAGTAGCCACCTTTTGCTTTGATAACTGCTTTGCACACTTTTGGCATTCACTTGATGAGCTTCAAGAGGTAGTCACCGGAAATGGTCTTCCAACAATCTTGAAGGAGTTCCCAGAGATGCTCACCCCAAACCATCTCGATTGGGTTCAGGTCTGGTGACTGTGGAGGCCAGACAGGGCCGGCTCCAGGTTTTTCTGGGCCCCGGGTGAAAGAGTCTCTGTGGGCCCCTTTAACACATACACGATTCATGATGCACAGATACGGCGGAGAAATATATATATAATACACAGGGCCCAGCCTGCCACCTTATCCTTCACATATGCAGACATGCGCAAGCACACACGGTACGCAGACATGCACACATGGTAAGCAGACATGCGCACGCACACACGGTACGCAGACATGCGCACGCACACACGGTACGCAGACACATGCACGCACATACGGTACGCAGACACGTGCACGCACACATGGTACACAGACACGTGCACGCACACACGGTACGCAGACACGTGCACACACACACGGTGCGCAGACACCACGTGCACGCACACACGGTACGCAGACACGGTACGCAGACATGCGCACGCACACACGGTACGCAGACATGCACACACGGTACGCAGACACATGCACGCACACACGGTACGCAGACACATGCACGCACACACGGTACGCAGACACATGCACGCACACACGGTACGCAGACACGGTACGCAGACATGCGCACGCACATACGGTACGCAGACATGCACACACGGTAAGCAGACATGCGCACGCACACACGCTACGCAGACACATGCACGCACACACGGTACGCAGACACATGCACGCACACACGGTACGCCGACACATGCACGCACACACGGTATGCAGACATGCGCACGCACACACGGTACACAGACACATGCACGCACACACGGTACACAGATATGTACACATACAGACATGCACACATTTTTACACAAATTCTTTAAAACATATATAAAACAGACAAATATATATACACAGTCATACACACTGACATTCACATACATGCACTCACACAGACCCATTACAAATATTTTTAATATGGGGATTGGGGAAGCATCACTCACCTGTCCCGGGTCCAGTGTCCTGTCCAGCAGCTCCTCGGGTATGGGGCAGTGCAGGGCCCCCGGCGTGTCACAGACTTCATGGCCCTGGAACATCAGAGGGGCCCACTTGCGGTCGGGTCCGTGCCGCTCCCCCCCATCTGTGCAGGACCTCCGACGGTGTTTGATTGCCGGCACTCCCCCAGACATGGCCGCGCGCTGTGCGGCTGTGTCTGCTAGTAATGACGCGGCAGGGGCGACACACTAGCACAATTAAAGATGCAGTGCCATCGATCCTGCCGTGTCATTACTAGCAGACACAGCACACTGTGCGCGGCCATGTCTGAAGTGCTGGCAATCAAGCATCGCCTGGTTCACTGAACAGGTGCCGAGGAAGCGGCCAGGGCCCCGACAGTGAGTGGGCGGTGGGCCCCGACAGTGAGTGGGCGGTGGGCCCCGACAGTGAGTGGGCCGTGGGCCCCTCTGATTTTCCAGGGCCCCGGCACTTGCCCCGGTACGCCGGGTGCTGACGCCAGCCCTGAGGCCAGGTCATCTGGCATAGCATCCCATTACTCTCCTTCTTGGTCAAATAGCCCTTACACAGCCTGGAGGTGTGTTTGGGGTCATTATCCTGTTGAAAAATAAATGATGGTCCAACTAAACGCAAACCAGATGGAATAGCATGCTGCTGCAAGATGCTGTGGTAGCCATGCTGGTTCAGTATGCCTTCAATTTTGCATAAATCCCCAACAGTGTCACCAGCAAAGCACCCCCACACTATCACACCTCCTCCTCCATGCTTCACGTTGGGAACCGGGCATGTGGAGTCCATCCATTCACCTTTTCTGCGTCGCACAAAGACACGGTGGTTGGAACCAAAGATCTCAAATTTGGACTCATCAGACCAAAGCACAGATTTCCACTGGTCTAATGTCCATTCCTTGTGTTCTTTAGCCCAAACAAGTCTCTTCTGCTTGTTGCCTGTCCTTAGCAGTGGTTTCCTAGCAGCTATTTTACCATGAAGGCCTGCTGCACAAAGTCTCCTCTTAACAGTTGTTGTAGAGATGTGTCTGCTGCTAGAACTCTGTGTGGCATTGACCTGGTCTCTAATCTGAGCTGCTGTTAACCTGCGATTTCTGAGGCTGGTGACTCAGATAAACTTATCCTCAGAAGCAGATGTGACTCTTGGTCTTCCTTTCCTGGGGCGGTCCTCATGTGAGCCAGTTTCTCTGTAGCGCTTGATGGTTTTTGCAACTGCACTTAGGGACACTTTCAAAGTTTTCCCAATTTTTCAGACTTACTGACCTTCATTTCTTAAAGTAATGATGGCGACTCGTTTTTCTTTACTTAGCTGCTTTTTTTTTGCCATAATACAAATTCTAACAGTCTATTCAGTAGGACTATCAGCTGTGTATCCACCAGACTTCTGCACAACACAACTGATGGTCCCAACTCCATTTATAAGGCAAGAAATCACACTTATTAAACCTGACAGGGCACACCTGTGAAGTGAAAACCATTTCCGGTGACTACCTCTTGAAACTCATCAGGAGAATGACAAGAGTGTGCAAAGCAGTCATCAAAGCAAATGGTGGCTATTTTGAAGAACCTAGAATATAAGACATATTTTCAGTTGTTTCACACTTTTTGGTTAAGTATTTGATTCCACACGTGTTAATTCATAGTTTTGATGCCTTCAGTGTGAATGTACAATTTTCATAGTCATGAAAATACAGAAAAATCGTTAAATGAGAAGGTGTGTCCAAACTTTTGGTCTGTACTGTATATATATATATATATATATATATATATATACATATATATATATATATATATATACACATATATATATATATTGATACAAACATGCAGCTAGGTTCAGATAGCGCGAGACGGGTTTCATGAATTTTTTGGAATCCGGGGGGGATTCGTTACTCATAGCGACCATAGGCTGCAGCTTCTCTCAGGCACACGATAGATACAATTGCTGACCAGACACATCTGACAGGAGTCTTTTTCAACAGTTTAACAGTGGAATTTAATCTGAAGCACGGCCAGTGCAATTCAGGGATATTACAGCAACAATCTTCATTACAGTACAGTCTGAGTTTCTTGAGCAACTGGCTCCAGTAACAATACAGTAGTTTCTTCACAAGGCACAGTATTACAGTCTCTTCAGTAGCATAATTCAGCATAGATTATATCTCTTAGCAGCACACTTCTATGCATACACAACCACAGGCTTTTCCTTCACAAGGACAGAATAGTACACAGAATTCTTTATCCTGCATGGAGATGGAGGAGGGGGGTTTGATGAGGGAGATGATCCCTCTGACACAATTCCTTCCAGTTCTTTTCTTCCTACCCGATAATACTCTGCACTGTTAGTTCAGGAAGTTTATCTGACCTGTTTTTAGTTTCTCTCCTGATCTGAATCCTGTTCAGTTGCCTTCAGACAGATCCAGATAACACACCACCTTTCTCTTCGGCTTCAGCCAGACTACAATAACAAGTTCCCCACAATCCCATTGGGGCTCTGCTAAAACACTCCCTGTCTCCTGTGAATGTATTAACCCCTCTAGTTGCTGGATGTCTCTGAAACACAACACTTCCTGTCTCCAGTGCTTGTGTTATCTGTAAAAGTTGCTGGATGCTTTGGAAGCAACAGCACTACTTCTGCCTGTCACAATATATATATATATATATATATATATATATATATATTTATTTATATATATATATCTCTCACTAAACACAAAAATAAATTTCCACATTTTTGTCAAGACTGAGTTTTATAGAACATTTTTTTATACCCATAACATGTTAGTAAGATTTCTAATATAAACTTTCATTACAGAATATTCAGTCATCACTGAAATTAATTGATGGAAAAATTAACACACCCCACATAAAAAACAACTACAGTGGTTTGTGAAATTATTTACCTCCCCTTGACATTTTTTCTGTTTTGCTACCTCACAACCTGGTATTTCATTGTTTTGGGGTTTTTTAGCGTTTGCCTCAGTTCATGTAAAGAACATGCCTACAACTTTGAACATTTGGTTTTCTTTTTATTCTGAAGCAAACAACAAATAGAACAAAAATCACTGAAAACTTCAGTGTGCTTAACTATTCACCCCCCTTAAGTCAGTACTTTGTAGAGCCTCGTTTTTCATCAATTACGGCTACAAGACGCTTTGGATAAAAATCTATGAGCTTTCCTCATCTTGCCACTGGAATTTTTGCCCCTTCCTCAAGGCAAAACTGCTCCATCTCCTTCAAGTTAGATTGTTTCCTCTGGTGAACAGCAATCTTCAAGTCTGACCATAGATTCTTATTTGGATTAAGGTCTGGGCTTTCACTAGGCCACTCCAAAACATTTACATTTTTCTCCTTAAACCACTCCAGTGTTGCTTTAGCAGTATGCTTTGGGTCATTGTGTTGATGAAAGGTGAACCTCCATCCCAGTCTCAAATCACTGACAGAAACTATTTTTGAGAATATCCCTGCATTTTGCACCATTCATCTTCCCCTCAACTCAAACCATTTTTCCCTGTTTCTGCTGTTGAAAAACATCCCCACAGCATGATTCTGCCACCACCATGTTTCACTGTGGGGATGGTGTTCTTGGGGTGATGAGCTGTGCTGGTTTGGCGCCAGTCATTGCGTTTACCTTGGTGGCCTAAAAGTTCAATTGTGGTCTTGTGACCATAACACCGTTTTCCATACATTTGGGGAGTGACCCACATGTCTTTTGGCAAATTCAAAATGAACCTTACAATTTTTGTGTGTAAATAAAGGCTTTTTTCTGCCCACTATTCCTTAAAGGCCACCTCTTTGGAGTTTATATCTATTTAGCATCGTATGGACAGATAGTCCAGTCTCTACTTGGGAACTCTGCAGCTCTTTCAGGGTTACCTTTGGTCTCTGTGCTGTATCTCAGATTAATGCCCTCCTTGCCTGGGCTGAGAGTTTTGGTGAGTGTCCCTCTCTTGGCAGTTTTATTGTGGTACCATGTTCTTTTCATTTGATCATAATGGATTTGATGGTGCTCTAGGGATCATCAGAAATTGGGATATTTTTTCTTATAACCCAACCCTGACGGGGCATGGCCTGGACATGGAGGAGTAAGGACGTGCCTTCACTTTGCTCCTGTCCTGGCCTGGAGAAAAGCTCCACCTATTGTCTCTTAAATAAAGTCTGTCTGATTCAAATGGGGCCTAAAAAGAAGAAAACCACTCAGAGCTCCCTCACAGACACCTCCGGTTCCTCACCTCAAGGTATCAAGGGATTCCTGTCTGCTCATACCTCCCAGACGTTATCGCAGCACGCAGCCAATATGGAGGATGCATGGAGGCATGGAGAGGTGGGAGGACAATTTTGTGAGCCGTGCCGGGGGACCGGCGAGACAGCAGCGATCAGTACCTCTGAGGTTCGTGCACAGAAGGTAGCAGGCGGCACGTTGCAGGACATGGGGCACTCCGGGGAAGACACGAGGCAGGCCCAAGATGGGGCCGGGTCCACGACGATTCAGTAGCCACATGGTGAGTTGCACCACACCATTCTGGGACTAGGGACGACACAGTAGGCTGACACAGAGAGAAACTGGTCGGTCTCAGATTCTCTCTCATCGGGACACCAGGCTGCAGGTTTAACATGGGATCTCCCTCCACCTGCCTTGAATAGTGCTAGGACTGCTCACGTCGGCTCTGGGCCTGTGGGTGCAGACTTATTACTTGCCTCAGATTACAACTGGTTATCTCCACAACAGGGCAGAAATGCACTTTTAACGATTTGTCCCATCATGGCAGCTAACATGGAGGGAACCCTCTCAAGATTGAGGGCTCAAAACTTGGGCTCTCTTCTCTCTGACCTAGGGGACTTAAATGTGTATATTATGAAAATCCCAACGAGAGAAGATATGGAACAATATCTCTCGCTTAGAGAACTAATACCGCTCTGAAATATCTGGTATAAGAGATGAAATACAACAAATGGGTAGAATCGAAGAGAGTAGAATCAGAGTAGAATAAGTGGAATCTTCCATGCCATTTTTATCAAATAAAATGGATACCCTTGACTCAGAAATGAAATCGCACTCTTTCGAACTACAATACCTTGCAGACTCACTTGACTATGCAGAAAATAGAAACAGATGCAACAACATCAGAATCCGGGGCCTAACAGAATCGGTTGAACCATTGGACCTAGCCAAAACTCTCCGCCACATTTTTAACTCTATACTGAAAATGCCTTTTGACTCCCCTCTGGAACCTGACCAGGCACACAGAGCATTGGACCCTAAACTTGTAGATCCTGAACACCCTAGAGTTGTAATCTGTAGAGTTCATAGATATCAATTTAAAGATGCAGTTGAGAGAAGAAGGTGACATCCAGTACCAAGGTAAGAAACTTCAAATTCTTGCCGATCTCTCCAGGTGGACTCTACAAAAACGAAAGACCCTGAAACCATTATTGGAAATACTGCGACAACACAATATCTCCTACACTTGGGGCTTCCCCTTTCATCTGAGAGCTCATCAAGCAGGAAGAATGCATGTTCTAAATCACCCCAGAGGCATGCCCGCCTTTTCAGCTGCCCTCCATATTCCGCGAGTCATAATATCAGACTGGCTCTCCCTTCCCGCGGGATTTCAAAGGGAGGACCCACCAGTCCTTCCTCCTCGGAGACAGAGGGAAACCAGGAGATCAGTTGGCAGGGCTCGCTTGAGAGCAGGGGAGGAAGAACTGTGAGTTCACAGTCCACCAGGCTGACTGATTCCTGGTTTGTTGTGATATGATGATGCCTATGCCTTTCTTTTTCGACCTGAGTGGAATCGGACTATTTCAACTTGTCTTCTCTTTTCGCAGTCCAGCTATTAATATTTGTTGACCACTAATGTTCCACCAGATTATTAACACAGCAGCTGGACTACAGAATAATGTTATGCAGGCTGTTATAAGTTATAAGTCATAAGTTATAAGTGATAGGATATAAGTTGTAAGCTGTATGGATCTCATATAATCTTGTATAAATTTCTAAATGATACTGAAGGTGTGCTGCTCCAGGTCAGGGGGATGGCTCACTCTGTGGAAAGGCAGACGCCAACCGGGGACACTATCCCTCACTGGTCGCGGTATAGTATTTACAACTTTCCCCACTGCCTGATACACTTGACTCACTTGCTGTCAGTCCGTAGTAATTAGAGATGAGCGTTGTTCTACTCGAACTGTTCGCCAATCTCAAATTCGAGCTGTTTTGGGCGGTGTTCGAGTCGTTCGGCGAACACGAACAATTTGAGAAAAATTCGGCTGTTCGAGGTTATGTTCGATAACTGTTCGTGCACCAAAATCATAACTGGATTTTTTCTCAGTAATGATGAAAATTAATGTTAATACGCAGTTTGAGTGTACAGCGGGGTGGGGGGAGGGGCAGGGGATGGATCTCTGCAGGAACAATGAAGATCTCCATTTTTTTTTCTCTTTCCCGCATTTACAGTGGGGAGGTGCAATCTGTCAGCCTATCAGCAGCGCACACACGGAGCGAAGTGCTTTTTTTCACACAAGCAAGGGCATGTGTCATTGGCAGTGTATGTCACATGTCCTTGCCCTATAAGACCAAGCCATTTTCCCCATCGCCACCATTTTCTCACTGCTGCAGCTGCGTGTTAGACGGCACCGCTGTTGCTGTGTGCGCTATACCTTGTTAATTTCAAGCCAATTTTCGCACAAATATACAGATAGCTTGGGAGTAGGGAATAGTTGTGATTGCAGTCCTTTTAAGGACTAGGTTACAGCATTTCCTACGACTTTTATCAGGGAGGTCTGTGCTCTTAAATAGATCGGTTGTGGGAGTAAAGACTAATTGTAATTGCAGTCCTTTTCAGGACTAGGTTACATGAGTTCCTATCAGTTTTTGCCAGGCAGGTCTGTGCCAGTGCTGTGCAAGTTTTTTTCACAGCATTTGGCTGAATCTAGCAAAGCTAATCTTTTTTGGCCTATTGCAGAGTGTGCTAGTCAGTGGAGTAGCCTATCTGTGTTGCAAGATATACCACCTGTGTATAGAATACCAATTTTTTTACTGCACCTAGTGAAGTAAAATCTTTTGGGCATAGCATCATTCTATTAGTCCATCTATACTGACCTCCATCAGGTTGCAAATTAAAACTAATTTTTATCTGCATCTACAGTACCTCTGAAAAAATATCTGGGCTTCTAGCAGTGTGTGGGACTTGTTCTATTAGTCCATCTATACTGACCTCCATCAGGTTGCAAACTGAATATATTTTTTTCTGCATCTACCTCTGAAAAAATATTGGGGTTCTAGCTGTGTGTGGGTCTTGTTCTATTAATCCATCTATACTGACCTCCATCAGGTTGCAAACTGAATATATTTTTTTCTGCATCTACCTCTGAAAAAATATTTGGCCTTCTAGTAGTGTGTCGGACTTTCTCTATTAGTCCATCTATACTGACCTCCATCAGGTTGCAAATTAAAACTAATTTTTATCTGCATCTACAGTACCTCTGAAAAAATATTTGGGCTTCTAGCAGTGTGTGGGACTTGTTCTATTAGTCCATCTATACTGACCTCCATCAGGTTGCAAACTGAATATATTTTTTTCTGCATCTACCTCTGAAAAAATATTGGGCTTCTAGCTGTGTGTGGGTCTTGTTCTATTAATCCATCTATACTGACCTCCATCAGGATGCAAACTGAATATATTTTTTTCTGCATCTACCTCTGAAAAAATATTTGGCCTTCTAGTAGTGTGTCGGACTTTCTCTATTAGTCCATCTATACTGACCTCCATCAGGTTGCAAATTAAAACTAATTTTTATCTGCATCTACAGTACCTCTGAAAAAATATTTGGGCTTCTAGCAGTGTGTGGGACTTGTTCTATTAGTCCATCTATACTGACCTCCATCAGGTTGCAAACTGTATATAGTTTTTTCTGCATCTACCTCTGAAAAAATATTGGGCTTCTAGCTGTGTGTGGGTCTTGTTCTATTAATCCATCTATACTGACCTCCATCAGGTTGCAAACTGAATATATTTTTTTCTGCATCTACCTCTGAAAAAATATTTGTCCTTCTAGTAGTGTGTCGGACTTTCTCTATTAGTCCATCTATACTGACCTCCATCAGGTTGCAAACTGAATATAATTTTTTTCTGCATCTAGCTCTGAAAAAATATTTGGCCTTCTAGTAGTGTGTCGGACTTTCTCTATTAGTCCATCTATACTGACCTCCATCAGGTTGCAAATTAAAACTAATTTTTATCTGCATCTACAGTACCTCTGAAAAAATATTTGGGCTTCTAGCAGTGTGTGGGACTTGTTCTATTAGTCCATCTATACTGACCTCCATCAGGTTGCAAACTGAATATATTTTTTTCTGCATCTACCTCTGAAAAAATATTGGGCTTCTAGCTGTGTGTGGGTCTTGTTCTATTAATCCATCTATACTGACCTCCATCAGGTTGCAAACTGAATATAATTTTTTTCTGCATCTAGCTCTGAAAAAATATTTGGCCTTCTAGTAGTGTGTCGGACTTTCTCTATTAGTCCATCTATACTGACCTCCATCAGGTTGCAAATTAAAACTAATTTTTATCTGCATCTACAGTACCTCTGAAAAAATATTTGGGCTTCTAGCTGTGTGCGGGACTTGTTGTATTAGTCCATCTATACTGACCTCCATCAGGTTGCAAACTGAATATATTTTTTTCTGCATCTACCTCTGAAAAAATATTTGGCCTTCTAGTAGTGTGTCGGACTTTCTCTATTAGTCCATCTATACTGACCTCCATCAGGTTGCAAATTAAAACTAATTTTTATCTGCATCTACAGTACCTCTGAAAAAATATTTGGGCTTCTAGCAGTGTGTGGGACTTGTTCTATTAGTCCATCTATACTGACCTCCATCAGGTTGCAAACTGAATATATTTTTTTCTGCATATACCTCTGAAAAAATATTGGGCTTCTAGCTGTGTGTGGGTCTTGGTCTATTAATCCATCTATACTGACCTCCATCAGGTTGCAAACTGAATATATTTTTTTCTGCATCTACCTCTGAAAAAATATTTGGCCTTCTAGTAGTGTGTCGGACTTTCTCTATTAGTCCATCTATACTGACCTCCATCAGGTTGCAAATTAAAACTAATTTTTATCTGCATCTACAGTACCTCTGAAAAAATATTTGGGCTTCTAGCAGTGTGTGGGACTTGTTCTATTAGTCCATCTATACTGACCTCCATCAGGTTGCAAACTGAATATATTTTTTTCTGCATATACCTCTGAAAAAATATTGGGCTTCTAGCTGTGTGTGGGTCTTGGTCTATTAATCCATCTATACTGACCTCCATCAGGTTGCAAACTGAATATATTTTTTTCTGCATCTACCTCTGAAAAAATATTTGGCCTTCTAGTAGTGTGTCGGACTTTCTCTATTAGTCCATCTATACTGACCTCCATCAGGTTGCAAATTAAAACTAATTTTTATCTGCATCTACAGTACCTCTGAAAAAATATTTGGGCTTCTAGCAGTGTGTGGGACTTGTTCTATTAGTCCATCTATACTGACCTCCATCAGGTTGCAAACTGAATATATTTTTTTCTGCATCTACCTCTGAAAAAATATTGGGCTTCTAGCTGTGTGTGGGTCTTGTTCTATTAATCCATCTATACTGACCTCCATCAGGTTGCAAACTGAATATATTTTTTTCTGCATCTACCTCTGAAAAAATATTTGGCCTTCTAGTAGTGTGTCGGACTTTCTCTATTAGTCCATCTATACTGACCTCCATCAGGTTGCAAATTAAAACTAATTTTTATCTGCATCTACAGTACCTCTGAAAAAATATTTGGGCTTCTAGCAGTGTGTGGGACTTGTTCTATTAGTCCATCTATATTGACCTCCATCAGGTTGCAAACTGAATATAGTTTTTTCTGCATCTACCTCTGAAAAAATATTGGGCTTCTAGCTGTGTGTGGGTCTTGTTCTATTAATCCATCTATACTGACCTCCATCAGGTTGCAAACTGAATATATTTTTTTCTGCATCTACCTCTGAAAAAATATTTGGCCTTCTAGTAGTGTGTCGGACTTTCTCTATTAGTCCATCTATACTGACCTCCATCAGGTTGCAAACTGAATATAATTTTTTTCTGCATCTAGCTCTGAAAAAATATTTGGCCTTCTAGTAGTGTGTCGGACTTTCTCTATTAGTCCATCTATACTGACCTCCATCAGGTTGCAAATTAAAACTAATTTTTATCTGCATCTACAGTACCTCTGAAAAAATATTTGGGCTTCTAGCAGTGTGTGGGACTTGTTCTATTAGTCCATCTATACTGACCTCCATCAGGTTGCAAACTGAATATATTTTTTTCTGCATCTACCTCTGAAAAAATATTGAGCTTCTAGCTGTGTGTGGGTCTTGTTCTATTAATCCATCTATACTGACCTCCATCAGGTTGCAAACTGAATATAATTTTTTTCTGCATCTAGCTCTGAAAAAATATTTGGCCTTCTAGTAGTGTGTCGGACTTTCTCTATTAGTCCATCTATACTGACCTCCATCAGGTTGCAAATTAAAACTAATTTTTATCTGCATCTACAGTACCTCTGAAAAAATATTTGGGCTTCTAGCTGTGTGCGGGACTTGTTGTATTAGTCCATCTATACTGACCTCCATCAGGTTGCAAACTGAATATATTTTTTTCTGCATCTACCTCTGAAAAAATATTGGGCTTCTAGCTGTGTGTGGGTCTTGTTCTATTAATCCATCTATACTGACCTCCATCAGGTTGCAAACTGAATATAATTTTTTTCTGCATCTAGCTCTGAAAAAATATTTGGCCTTCTAGTAGTGTGTCGGACTTTCTCTATTAGTCCATCTATACTGACCTCCATCAGGTTGCAAATTAAAACTAATTTTTATCTGCATCTACAGTACCTCTGAAAAAATATTTGGGCTTCTAGCTGTGTGCGGGACTTGTTGTATTAGTCCATCTATACTGACCTCCATCAGGTTGCAAACTGAATATATTTTTTTCTGCATCTACCTCTGAAAAAATATTTGGCCTTCTAGTAGTGTGTCGGACTTTCTCTATTAGTCCATCTATACTGACCTCCATCAGGTTGCAAATTAAAACTAATTTTTATCTGCATCTACAGTACCTCTGAAAAAATATTTGGGCTTCTAGCAGTGTGTGGGACTTGTTCTATTAGTCCATCTATACTGACCTCCATCAGGTTGCAAACTGAATATATTTTTTTCTGCATCTACCTCTGAAAAAATATTGGGCTTCTAGCTGTGTGTGGGTCTTGTTCTATTAATCCATCTATACTGACCTCCATCAGGTTGCAAACTGAAAATATTTTTTTCTGCATCTACCTCTGAAAAAATATTTGGCCTTCTAGTAGTGTGTCGGACTTTCTCTATTAGTCCATCTATACTGACCTCCATCAGGTTGCAAAATAAAACTAATTTTTATCTGCATCTACAGTACCTCTGAAAAAATATTTGGGCTTCTAGCAGTGTGTGGGACTTGTTCTATTAGTCCATCTATACTGAGCTCCATCAGGTTGCAAACTGAATATATTTTTTTCTGCATCTACCTCTGAAAAAATATTGGGCTTCTAGCTGTGTGTGGGTCTTGTTCTATTAATCCATCTATACTGACCTCCATCAGGTTGCAAACTGAATATATTTTTTTCTGCATCTAACCCAGCCAATAGTTTTGGCCTAATACCACAGTTTGGCCACTCAGCTCTGCTCGGTTACCATCCATTGTTTTTTTGTGCAAACAACTCCAGAGTTGTGCATTAGTTAACCACCAAAATGAGTGGAAAAAGGCCTGCTGCTGGTGGAAAGGGGAATAGGCGTGTTGGGAAGGGGAAAAAAGGTTGTGTCCGTGGGGTAGGTGTTAAAGCAACAGTAACATCTGCAGAAGAAAGACCATCTTCCAGCCATACTAAAATGTCTACTTCTTTTAGCGGACAATGTGATAAGATCCCTTTCTTACGGCCACGCCAATCGCTACAAATTCCAGATGAGGCACAAAAACAGCAGGTGCTTCAACGGATATCAAGTGCTCCTTTAAGTGGGCTCTCCTCCACATCAACTTCAACATCACAAATACTCCAGTCCTCAAAGGTGTCACCCAAATCGCACTTGCTTCCTCACAGCTCCCAAATCTCCAGCTGCCCGTCTGAGTATGAGGTAGAACAGATGGTTGAGTCTGCAGAGCTGTTTACTCATACTATAGCCTGGGAATCAGAGGTCGACTCCAGCGCTTCTGTGAATCCAGACGAGGAAATGATCTGCACTGATGCCCAGAATCTTTATGAGTCGGATCCAGGACCAGACGCAGAAGGTTCTGACCATAATGTAGACCCTCATTCCCAAACTGTAACTCCTGTTGGTGGAGACAATGAGGAAGACGATGATAAGACTCAAATACCTGATTGGAGCGACAACTTTAGTTTTTTGTCAGGGCAGGAACAGGTTGGCTCTGAGGACGACGGGTGTGATAACGCACAGGGTGATGATGATGAGGTCGGAGATCCCACTTACTGTCAACCCACAGTCAGCCAAGAGATGAGGTCAGCAGAGGAGGTGGAGGAAGATGCTAGTGACGACGAGGTCAGGTTGCGCCTTCCTGGACAGAGACGTAGTACTGGAAGCACGTCAACAACTGCATCCTCAAACACAACTCTGCCTCTCACCACAAGTCGTGGTGGCTCTTCAGGTCGCATGGGTGCTAAGCCTTGCATAGCCTGGGCATTTTTTCAGATCGATAAAGATGACCCAACTCGTGTTATCTGTAACATTTGTCAGCAAAAGCTAAGTAGAGGCCAAAAAATACATAGTTTGAGTACTTCATGCATGAACCGGCACATGGACATGAAGCATAAGTTGCAGTGGGAAGCTCAGTGTGCTACAATGCGGCCTAGCCGGCCGGGCCAACCACCGTCTGCCATATCTTGTGCATCCGCGGCCTCTTCATCCTCTGTGACTGGGGGGACAGCAGTCACACCTGTTTTGGGGCGCAGACCTGCCACCTCTTTACCCGCAACAGCCAGCGTGATTGGCAGGTCATCATTTTCTTTGGAGGTGGTAACACCAGCTGGTGTTGAGCGCTGTCCGACATCGATAGCACCACCTTTGGATCAAGGCAACCTAACATGTCCGCCTGCATCTTCCTCACAGACCGGCAGTTTGCCGGGGACACCCTTATCAACCCCGTCTAAGCACAATAGCCAGCCCTCGGTCCCTCAGATGTGGACAAGTAAAAGACCATTTCCTCCTAGCCATGAGAAAGCTAAGAGGTTGAATTTCACCATCTGCAAGCTCTTGGCTACAGAAATGCTGCCTTTCCGCCTGGTGGACACAGAGGATTTTCGAGACCTTATGTCCGTCGCAGTGCCCCAGTACCAGATGCCCAGTCGGCACTACTTCTCAAAGAAAGGTGTGCCTGCGCTCCACCAGCATGTCGCACACAACATCACCGCTTCTTTGAGAAACTCTGTGTGTGACAGGGTGCATTTCACCACAGACACTTGGACGAGTAGGCATGGACAGGGGCGTTACATGTCGCTGACTGGGCACTGGGTAACTATGGTGACAGCAGGACAAGGGGCTGCTGTCCAAGTCTTGCCATCCCCACGAGTTGTGCGTCAATCCTCTTTATGTCAAAGTTCCTCCACTGCTTCTGCCTCCTCAACCTCCTCTCGGTCTTCCACCTGCACCCAAAGCCTGTCTGGTCATGCCACAAGCTTTCTAACTGCGCAGAAGGGATCCTGCACACCTCCTTACTATGCTGGCAGTAGGGCTCAACGTCATCAGGCGGTTTTTACATTGAAATGTCTGGGAAATGTGAGTCACACAGCTGAGGAGTTGTGGTCAGCTCTGGAGAACCAATTTCATGAATGGTTGTCTCCACTGGACCTGAAACCAGGGAAGGCCGTGTGCGACAATGCTGCAAACCTGGGTGCGGCCCTTTGCCGGGGCAATGTCACACACGTGCCTTGTATGGCTCACGTGTTGAACCTGGTTGTCCAGCAATTTTTAGCCCACTATCCCAGACTAGATGGCCTTCTGCAGAGGGCACGGTCGCTGTGTGCTCACTTCCGCCGTTCGCATCCCGCAGCTCAGCGACTTACATCTCTACAGAAGTCGATGGGCCTGCCACTTCACCGGCTAAAATGCGATGTGCCTACCCGGTGGAATTCAACTCTGCACATGTTGCAGCGACTGTGGCAGCACCGACAAGCCCTGGTGCAATACGTTCTGACGTATAGCCTGGGCCAACGAGATTCAGAGGTGGGGCAAATCACGCTGGAGGAGTGGTCTCAGATCAGGGACCTATGCACCCTTCTGCACAGTTTTGAAATGGCGACGAAGATGTTTAGTGCTGACGATGCCATTATCAGCATGACTATTCCGGTGATTTACATGCTGGAGCACATGTTAAACAGAATTCGGAGTCAGGTGGTGGCACAAGAGGAGGTGGAAGAAGTAGAGGTGGAGGAGTTGTATGCGGAAGGGCTAACATCTGCAAGGTCCAGAAGGTCGGCAGCACCAAGGCGGCAGGCATGTGAGGGTGGGGGAGATGGTTTTACCAGGGCGCATGGTAGCAGCCAAACTAGTGAGGAAGGTGCAGGAGCCCAGGAAGAAGTGGAGGACGAACTGATGGAAGACTCATCAGATGAGGGAGACCTTGATCACATTTCTGTTGTGCGAGGTTGGGGGGAGAGGACAGAGGAAGGAAGCATGATTGTTACCTCGCCACCAACACAACAGGGACTTGGTGATCCTGGATGCGCAACACACATGAGTGCCTTCTTGCTGCACTACCTGCAACATGACCCTCGAATTGTGAGAATTAGAAATAATCCTGACTACTGGGTTGCCACACTGTTAGATCCCCGGTACAAAAGTAAATTTGCAGAAATTATTCCTGCCATAGAAAGGGATGCACGCATGCAGGAGTATCAGCAGAGACTGTTGCAGAATCTTACATGTGCTTTTCCACAAAATACCAGTGGTGCACGTAGTGAATCTCACAGTTCCAACTTGTCAACCGTGGGACCGTCAAGTGTTCAGCACTCAAACCGTAACAGAACCACAGTATCTGCTGGTAACATCAATTTTGCGGAATCATTTCACCACTTTTTTAGCCCATCCTTTGCAAGGCCACAGGAGACAAGAAGTCTGACACATAGTCAACGCCTAGAGACGATGGTACAGGAGTATCTCCAAGTAAACATTGAAGCCACGACTGTGTCACTGGACCCTTGCTCTTTTTGGGCTTCCAATCTGGATAAATGGCCGGAGCTAGCCACTTACGCCTTGGAGATCTTGTCATGCCCCGCAGCCAGCGTTCTGTCTGAACGTGTGTTCAGCGCTGCTGGTGGTGTGCTGACAGATAAGCGCACGCGGCTCTCCACTGATAATGTAGACAGACTCACGTTCATAAAGATGAACAAATCATGGATCCGAAACGACTTTTCTACCCCTGTGTCATCCTGGGGAGAGTAAAAGCTTGATGATTGGTTAAAATCACCCTACCAAACGTTTTAAGCTTTCAAATTACTAATCATGTTTATCTGTATCTTGACTGGAAAATAATTTGGGCTTTGTAGCAGTGTGCAGCACTGATCCTATTAGGCCATCTATAATAAGCTCCACCAGATTTAAAATTAAAAATAATTTTTAGCTGCATCTAGCCCGGAAAATAATTTTGGGGCTCCGAGATGCGCAAGACACATAAGTGCCTTCTTGCTGCACTACCTGCAGAATGACCCTCATATTGTCAGAATTCGAAGTAATCATGACTACTGGGTTGCCACACTCTTAGATCCCCCAAACTTTTCAATCAACCTTTTCATTTTAATAAAGACCAAAAAAATGGTCATTTTTGAAATTATAAGCATTAGCAGGTTGTTAGAAACTGAAATCAAACAGTTTTCAACTCAAAACTTTATTCTAGGTGATGTTACATTTTCACATAGGACCCCTTGTTCGAAAGGAGCTTCTGAACTCTCTCGTCCATTGAATTTGTCAGGTTTTGGATGGTTTCTGCTTCAATTGTTTTGCATGAGGACAGAATACCCTCCCAGAGCTGTTGCTTAGATGTGAACTGCCTCCCGCCATCATAGACACTCCTTTTAATGATGCTCCAAAGGTTCTGAATGGGGTAGAGGTCAGGGGAGCATGGGGGTCACACCATAAGTTTGTCCCCTTTTATGCCCATATCAGCCAGAGATGCAGATGTTTTATGTGCAGCATGAGATGGTGCATTATCATGCAGAAAAATGATCTTGCTGTGAAATACACGGTTCTTCTTCTTGAACCATGGCAGGAAGTGCTGTTTGAGAAAATCCACATACATTATGGAGTTCATCTTTAGCGCCTTCAGGGATCCTAAAGGGGCCGACAATCTCTCTCCCCATGATTCCAGCCCAAAACATTACTCCACCTCCTCCTTGTTGGCGCTGTAGCCGTGTTTGCGTGGGGTGTCTATCAACCAGCCATCCTCCACTCCATCCATCTGGACCATCGAGCGCTGCACGGCACTCATCCGTGAACAAAACAGTTTTGAAATCAGTCTTCATGTAATGTTTGGCCCACTGGAGCCGTTTCTGCTTGTGTGAAGTGGATAGAGGAGGTCGACAGGATGGCGTATGCACAGCTGCAAACCTCTGAAGGACCCTGCATCTTGTTGTTCGGGGGACGTTGGAGGCACAAGCAGCTTCAAAAACTTGTCTGCTGCTATGACAAGGCTTTTTTGCCGCTGCTCTTTCAACCTGACGTAATTGCCTGTAGGAAAGAGTCCTCAATTTGCCCTTATCAGCACGCACATGTGTGTACTGTGAATCAGCTACATACTTCTTGATTGCCAAGACACTTCATCCTGATCATCGCACAATGTTGATTGTAGTCATGCCTTGACCTAAACACTCCACAATTTGTTGCTTCTCAGCAGCCGACACATCCTTTTTCTTTCCCATTTTGGCAGAAAATGTAGGCTGCTTAATAATGTGAGAGAGCCTTCTTAAGTAGTCTTGCCTTTCATTGGACACACCTGCCAAACTAATTAGCACAGGTGTCTGCAATTGCTTACAGTGATATAAAGAGCCCTGACACACATCACCATCAATGAGTTTAACTGACAAACAAACAAATTCTTCCCTTATCACTCCTAAACACTTTTTGCATAATAATTTGGAACGCGGTGTACATGTGCTTTTCCACAAAACACCAGCGGTTCACGTAGTGAATCTTACAGTTCTAACTTGCCAACCGTGGTCTGTATGGAATTGTTCAATAAAGGGCCCAAAATTAAGATAACATAGATGGGAGAGGTCTCTATGAATAGGAATTCCTAAGTATTTGATACCCTGTGAGGGCCAGGCAAAGGGAAAGTTGGACTGGATGGAATCCTATATGGATTTGGGGAGGGAGACATCGAGGGCCTCAGACTTCGCTGCATTGATTTTAAAATTTTACCATGTAACAAAGTGATCTATTTCAGCCATAACAGCATGGATGGATATATGTGATTGAGTGATATATACTAGGACATCATCAGCAAATAGAGAGCACTTGTACTCGGTGCCTCCCACCTCAATCCACCTAATATTGGGGTTATGGCGAATTGATGAGAGCAGGTGCTCCGTCACTAGGATGTATAAGAGAGGGGACAGAGGACATCCCTGCCTTGTCCCATTGGTGATTGTGAAAGGTGATGAAAATGTTCTGACGCACCCCCTGGGCCTTGGGACACCCGGAGCCGGACCCTTTTTGGTGGATGCTGGTGGTTGTAGTCTTCGTGGCGGCGACCCGGTTCCGTGGCTCAGGGCGGTCAAACCAGTGGCGGAACTATTTATGTGGTTTTGATGTTTAAATGTCCGACTACGCCACCTGTGGATTGCGGTCAGAGTGAACCGCCGCTACAGGGCAGACCGCTGAGGCTGGTGTTGTGGGTGCAGCAGAGCGTAGCATAACTCCCCACGGGAGGAGTATAGCCTCAGGGCAGTGTATGCGGAGGATGGGGGTGATGGTGCAGGGCAGCAGCAGTAACGACACGGAGTCAGTGATGCAGTCCAGGGCCTTTACTCACAGTTCTTATTATCCAGACCACGTCTGCAGGTAACGGCTGCCCACGTCGTACTGTGCTCACCAGGTGAGGGGCTCAGACAACTCCCAGATAACTTTGGAGCACTTCACAGGACCCCCTTTGTGTGTCCTTTGTCTGGCCTTTCTTACCAACACTTCTGTCCGGCTGCCTCGGGCCTCCTCTTGGTAAACTTGGCGCCAGTTTCCCTGACCCTATGTGGTGCCTTCCTAGTGGGTGTAGCGAGGGGCTGCGCCACATAAAATGTCAGAGCCTCCGGTTTCTAGCTGAGGGTCGTTTCCTGCCTCCACTAGTTCGGGGACCGGTCTCCCCCTTTGGCCTGACCCCTCCACGCAGGTGGATTCGGGCGTGCGGTGGCGACTCGCCCGTCCGCACCCCTGGGATCCCTTCATTCCTCGTTCCTGGAGCCTTCTCCGCTCCTCTTCCTTCCTTCTCCCTCTTCCAGGCCAGGGCCTCTGTTACTAGGCCCGCCTCCGGAGCAGAGCTCATGCAGAGCCCCTGCTCCCTGCCACTTCTGCTCAGACTTCTCTGCACTGAACTAAGATGGTGCCCACCTTTTATACTCCCTTCTCAATGCACCCAGGAACTGCTTCCTCCCTGCTCCTGCACTACAGGGTTCCCCTTCCTCAGTGTTCCCTCCCCCCACTCCAGCCAGGGACAGGGACTGTCGTGCCCATCTCAGGGGCATATTGGTCGCCCTGCCCCACGGCAATGTGGTGTAATGCATGCAGGTGTCGGGTCCTGATCCACACTCCATCCTTACCTGAGAGTGAGATATCACACCTCTGGGTGAGGTGCAATACGTCTGTAGCAACCGAGCCCTCAGGGTGCTACAGTTCCATTTATCTTCAGCCTAGGTGACGTATTGCAATACAGGGCCGTGATTTTGGCTATAAAAGGGTCCCCTAGACCCCTACCCCAAGCTTTTTAAGAGAATCATATATGGCGTGCCAGGAGACTCTATGGAATGCTTTCTCAGCATCCAACGAGAGTATCTAATTACAAATTTTTAACTGCATCTAGCCCAGGAAATACTTTGTGCCTAGTAGCAGTGTCTGCTAGTCAGCGGATTATCCCGGCTGTTAAGCAAGCTACACCACCTGTAGTTTAGACACTTAATTTTTTCAAAGGAAATGCTTCGGGACCATGGGATACTCAGTGAAGAGCATCAGGAGGCACCCCAAGGCATAGGGGCTGGGACTGGCAGTAGGATGCCTTGCGGTGGACAGCCGAGCTCGATCCTTATAAAAGCTTTTTAACTGCAGCAGCTTTAGTGGACGCTACTGGAGCTGGAATTACGCGGCTGCTGGCATGAGACTTGCCCTCCAATAGATCCTTGTAAATGGATTTAAAGTGTATTCATTCAAATTAGAGAGACAATTTAAATTAAAAAGCTTAGAGCTGCCTCCACCACAGGGGGGCTCGCTCGACCCACCAGCGGACAGGCACCAGTATTGGGAGAGGGGGGCTGGCCATCAGGGTTCACCGCGGCTCTGGCACAAACCCGGCGACACGGAGGTGGCACGGGCAGGAGCGGACTGGCCGTGTCGGCTTCTCACTTTTTGGATTTTAGAAGGGCATGACATGCCTATATCTGTGTCTCCCCCTCCTTTTACTCCTCCACCTCTTTTATTTTCGCATGACTATATGTACTTGTCACTTTTCCATGTGTTAGTTGTGTCTTCTGAGCAGTTTGTCAGCTTTTGGACACCTTTGAAGGTGTTTTCTATGTGTTTCTATGTGTTTTTGTTTGCCTGCCATTGGTTTTAACGGTGTTCGAAGGTGTTCGACGAACAGTTCGACGAACAGTTCGGCGAACACACGGGTGTTCGACGAACCGAACCGAACTCGAACACTACGGGGGTGGCTCAACACTAGTAGTAATAGCTACTTTTCGATCATCTTAATTTCTTTTTTCTACTCTTTTACTTTCTGTCTTTTTTTCCCCCTCCTTTCCTTTCCCTGCTCCCCCTCCCGCACTACTGTGTTCGTTGGTCTCCACACACTTTTTGGTCTGTTCTCCAGGAGTAGCGAAGCCTCATTATTAAGATGTTCTCTATTAAGTTTGGATCCCTGAATACCAGGGGTTTTAATACACGTCAAGAACGGTCGCAGATACTGTACGGTATGCATAAACAAAAAGTACAGGTTTTGTTTCTCCAGGAGACACATTTTAAGAATGGTCATATCCCGATACTGAAAGACCATAATTATACAAAATGATACCACAGCGCCAATGCAGAATCACGATCCAGGATGGTTTCTGTTGCCCTTCACAAATATTTGATCCACTCAGTGTTGGATACATTTTTTTGATTCTGAAGGCAGATATGTCACTGTTAAACTTAAAATATTATCCACCATATACACTATAGTAAGCTGGTATGCCACTAATCAGGGACCTGCAAATGCCTATCGGGCTTTTCTGAACAAACTAGCTGATATTTCGGAAGGTAAAGTGATAATTGGAGGGGATTTTAACCTATCTTTGAACCCTGCAGTGGACACAACAACTGGAAGGAGTGCCATTCCCCTCAGCCAATTGACATTGTTGAAGAAGGAGATGCTTCGCCTTTAACTGACAGATGTGTGGCATATCATAAATTCACAAGTTAAAGACTATACTTTCTATTCAATCCCACACAACTCTTACAATAGGATAGATTTCTTTCTAAGTGCCTTCCATAGGCAACGCGGTTTGGTCTGATCATGTCCCTATCTTTATATCCATCACACCACTGGACAGGATGGGTCGAGAATGGACATGGAGACTCAATGACAATTTATTTAAAGACCTGATCTGCCAAACTGAGATTAGAGACTCAATTGACCTTTTTGTGTCAGTTCATGCTTCAGATAATACCAATTGTAAGTTCTAAAATGTGTCCTCAGGGGAATACTAATTAAACACGGCTCACGTATTAAAAAAGAGAAGAGTAAGAAGATGTTGGATCTTCTTGGTACCATACATAGACTAGAAGTAGTTCATAAAAATAATCTTTCTCCCACTGCCCTAGCAGAATTGAACAAGTGCAGAGAGGATCTTAAATCTCTACTCAATGAAAAATTTTTAAGATAGCAGAATCAATTTAAAAGATACCTGTACCAATATTCAGACAAATGTGGTCGTCCTCTTTCTCAGCTCCTACACCCTCATAATAAATCATTGTTTATCTCACATCTCAAAGACAAAGGTAAAGAAACTTTTAATCCAACTGAAATTACAGAATTAATGAGATCTTACTACTCAAATCTGTATAATATACACAGCACATCTTCAGATCTAAGTCCTCAGATTCTTCAGGAACGTATCAACAATTATATTTCAGAAACAGCCCTGCTGACATTAGATAGTGATGCTGTCACGCGTCTGGAGGAGCATTTCTCGGAATCTGAGGTTGATGAGATCATTAAAAACACTCTGACAAGGAAAAGTCCAGGACCAGACAGTTTTTCAGCAGCTTTTTACAAAACTTTCAGAGAGCAATTGGAACCCTTTCTCCCTAGAGTGTTTAACGTAGTCTCAGATAAGTCTCCCTTCACACCCCAATCTTTAGAGGCACATACCACAGTTCTACCTAAAGTGGGGAAAGATCCCTCTTTAGTGAACGATTATAGGCCAATTTCTTTGTTAAACATTGATATAAAGATCTTCTGTAAACTATTAGCCAATAGATTATCGCCATTGCTTCCATCAATCATACATTTCGATCAAGTGGGGTTTGTGGTAGGAAGAGAGGCCAGGGACAATGTGAACAAAGCTATTTTGCTCATAGCAAATGCTGTAGCTGCAGCAAGGCCATTGGGGCTGTTGTCTGTAGACGCAGAGAAAGCATCCGAACGTGTACACTGGGGTTTTATGGTAACAGCACTTAAACAGATTGGCCTTGGCCACAGTTTTCTAAATAAGGTTCTGGCCTTGTACACATGTCCTTCAGCATGTGTAAAAGTAAATGGGACAATGTCCTCACCAATAAAAATTTGTAATTGGACAAGGCAAAGGTGCCCCCTTTCTCCATTAATATACATAATAATCATGGAACATCTAGCAGTGGCAATTAGGAGAAACCCGAGAGCACGGTCTATATATAGATAGCACCCAATACAAAATCTCCCTGTAAGCAGATGACTTATTATTATATATCTCACAGCCTCACATCTCCTTTCCCTCTCTACTAAAAGAATTTGAACGATTTGGGGTGCTAAGCAACTTTAAGGTCAATTATTCTAACTCCCTTTTGGACTCAGGGATGCAAGATATTAAAGACAACTTCCCCTTTAAGTGGCAAAAGGAGGCAATTAATTATTTGGGAATCTCTATCCCATCTGATCTTAATATGTTGTACTCTCTGAATTACCACAAACTTTTACTATGCACATTGAAAGACTTTGTATCCTATGACAGTAAACCCATTTCATGATTTGGCCGCATAAATAGATTTAAAATGGACATATTGCCCAGGTTCTTATATGTTTTCCAGGCTGTCCCAATTACTCCACCCCCGAATTTCTTTAAATCTCTTAGAACTGCTTTGATCAGATTTGTTTGGATTAGACGTAGGCCCAGAATTAAAGATCAAATTCTTATTCGTCCCACACACTTGGGAGGAGTAGGACTCCCTGACCTGAAGAGGTATCATCAGGCATCTTTATTGGCTCACCTATTCGATTGCTATTTTCAGAGTAAATCCAAGCAATGGGTCACAACAGAACAGACGAGTTCCCCGATCCCCTTGAGACACATCCCTTTTATCAATGCACGTAACGTGATGCAACTAGAGGGCCTAACCCTCTTGATTAAAGCAGTCTTGAAAGTTTGGGACTTATTTAAGAAAAAAGTTATTTTGTCAACTCCCTCAAGACCATTGGCCCCCATCTTTACTAATCCTGAATTCCCTCCGGGAATGTCAAGAAAAAGGTTTCTCCATTGGAAGAAAGAAGAAAACATCATTATCATTTGATGAATTTCAAAATATAAACCCTCCTCAAGTGCTGTCTTGGATGGAACATTCTTTCATTAACTCTAAGAGGACAAAGGGGAACGGCATTCCACAGCATCCTCTTCTTTTTTGCCTACGGCCTTTGAAAGGTTATTTTTGCAGAATACAGCTCCATTCCATTTGATATCCTTAATACATAGTAATCTAAATCAGTCCATAACAGACGATCCAAGTTTTCTACGTGCTTGGGAATCAGAGTTGAATGTCACCTTCTCTGAAGGGGATAAACAAAAAACATATCTCTTTACTCATAAGATGTCCTCTGCAGGATACGCGAATGAAAAAAATTACAAGATTTTAACAAGAAGGTACCAATGCCATGTAAGACTACACAGGTTCTTCCCCGCTGTGGCGGACATGTGTTGGCGCTGTGGAACAGATATTGGTTCAATGCTTCATATCTGGTGGGGTTGTTTTAAAATTAAAGACTTTGGGGAAAAGGTCTTTTCAGTATATAACAAAATCTCAGACGAGGCCTGACGACGTCTCCTCAGATAGCCCTGTTGCTTCTGCCAGGTTCAATTGGTTCTCAGAAACGCAAACTATTGAGATTCTGTCTAACTGCAGCACGTTCAGTAATTCCCCGTCATTGAGGCACCTCAGACATTCCATCTTTGGGGCAATGGTACACAGAGTTTTCCCATATATATCACATGGAGGATCTATCAGCGGAAGCATCTGGAGGCAACAATAAGTTTGTGAAATTGCGGCAGCCCTGGATTCTTTTCAGGGATCCCTCTGACTTTAATAGTTTTTTTGGATCCTAAAATCGGTCTACACGTTCTATCAGGCACAGTTCCTTACGCCCCTCCCTAGATTTTTCCCTCTTGATCTATTATCTTTTCTTTAATCTTTCCCTTTTCTCTTTGGGTTTGGATGTTGTTATCTTGAACTGACTTTCCATATTCCAAAGTTAAAACTGAGTAGCATTCTGGATGCTCCTTAAATGGAGCATTGTTTAACCAAGTTTAATTCTGTGAAGCCTGATCAGTTTGATGACGTGGTTATATCTATTAGCTATTACCATGAAGCTACTTAGTTTTCCATTACTAATCAACCTTAAGACGTATTATTAAGGTTGTTAAATTTACTGTAATGGTTTAACTCATTGTAGTCAATGATTGTACCAACATTTTACTTTAAGTTGCATGTGCGATTCCTTTATGTGTGTTTGTTGTTCTTGCTTGTAATGAAAATTTTTCTTCAATGAACGATTATAATAACCCAACCCTGACTTATACTTCTCAACAGCTTTGTCCATGACTTGTATTCGTTACTATTCAATATTCGCACGGATAGTACGGTATTCGGGTTACTCGTTATAATGCGAGTATTTGTGTAATCACCTCGCTATATTCGCCCTGCAGTTTTGGAGCCTCCTTTGCAGCCACTAAACATGCTGGGCTTCTAAACCAATCACAATAATGCCGCAGACATCTTGGTTGTGCCATTACTGTGAGTGGCTGGCCGCCCAGCGTCATAGGGTCTATTTAAGCCCTGCCCAATTTTTTGCACAAAGCGTCCGGAGCCTGCATTCTACAAGCATAAGGAGTGATTGTTGAGCTGCTAGAGAGAGTGTTTAGGCCTCTTGATTAAACAAATGCCCTTTTAAGGGCTACCTGCAGTCTATACTAGTTCAGTGTAGAGTAGGGAGGGAGAGATACTCGAGCAGGGACAGTTTAAAGGAGCCGCTCATTAGCTCCATAATACCAGAGCTGAAGACACACAACAAGGTCAGAGTACAGGGAGAGAGATTGTGTATTAGGTATGGAGAGGTTAAAGTGTTCTTCCAGTGTCCATCTTAAAACAGCTCTGGTCAGAGGCAAAGCAATATTTTTTCAGCACACAGAGTAGTAGCATTTTGTGCTGCCTTTTTTTTTAAAAAGCACCGGTCTATTTTCCCAGCTGTTTTAGGGGTCAGAGCCTGGCTTCTGCTGTCCATATTCTTACGGATCCGAGTGGTGGAACCTCTGTGCTGTGATACAAGGAGGGACAAGAGGGGCATATTTAAGTGCCTACCCGGACCGACCCTGGCCACATGGTGGCTTAGTCGACTCCGTGAACCAAGGAGGGACTGGGAAGGTGAACCAGGTGCCACTCTGGAACTGACCTTGTGTGAGAGCAGGCAACTCCCACGGGACTGATGGCCGAAGTCGACAGGCACAGTAGATGAGCACGGCTGGGTGACAGGCAGGTGATGTGTGTAGACAAGCAGGCGGGCACGGCAGATAGACAGGCAGGTGGGCACGACTGAGAGACAGGCAGGCGGGCACGGCTGATAGACAGGCGGGCACGGCTGATAGCCAGGCTGGCAGGCAATGGAAACTGAGGGCTGGAGAGAGTGTAAGCACACAAACAGCAACCTTGCACAGGCACCTCCATTTTGGAGGAGGTGCCTTATATAAGGGCAGTCCTCCTGCCATTGGCCAGGGACTCTTTAGGACGGCGCACGCGGACAGCGCCCAGGGAACTGCTCATGGTGTGCGCACCCCGGGCAGATGCAGAAGGGGAGCCGGAGGATGCCGGACCGCGACTGCGGCGATGAGGGGATCGGCGTCTCCACCTGGCGGGAGGCAGAGACGCTGACGCTAAAGTAACCCCCCCTTTACACTCCCTATTCTTTAAGCCCGAAATAAATTTTTCTAGAAGACAAGGAGCATGAATGTTCTCTCTGGGCTCTCAAGACCTCTCCTCAGGACCAAACCCCTTCCAATCCACAAGAAAGAAAGTCTTTCCTCTTACCCTCTTGATGGCCAAAATGTTCTCTACCTCAAAGACGTCCTCAGTGGAGACTAGAGCTGGAGTGGTACTTGGATGTCAGAGAAAGGTTTAAGTCTTGAGGAGAGACACATGAAAGGAATTGGGAATCCCTAAGGAGGCAGGGAGTTTCAGCTTGTACGCCACTGGATTTATTTGGTTCAGAATCTCGAAGGGCCCAACTTGTATGATGGTATCTTGAGATGGACATATTTGGAGGAAAGCCAGACCTTGCCTCCCGGACGAAATAGAGGCGGATCCAGACATCTCTTATCAGCATGCTTCTTCAACCGCTCGGAGGACTGAAGAAGCGGAGATCTAGTGTCTTCCCAAATCACCAAAAAGTCACTGACGAGAGACTCCGCGGCAGGATTGTCCACTGAAGAAGAGACAGGAAACGGAATTCTAGGGTGTTGACCGTAAACCCCAAAAAACAGAGATTTAGCAGAGGACTCACTCACATGGTTGTTTTAAGAAAACTCAGCCCATGGCAGAAGTTCTACCCATTTGCTATGGTGAGCGTTGACAAAGTGTCGAAGAAAACTGGTTAGGATCTGATTAATACGTTCCACCTGACCATTGGACTGAGGATGATAGGCCAAAGAAAAGTCCAAAGTGACATCCAGCAGCATGCACGTGGCTCTCCAGAAGTGAGAAATGAACTGAACTCCTCTGTCCAAGACAATGTGAAGAGGTAAGCCGTGGAGACGAAAGATGTGACGGATGAAGTCCTTAGCCAGCACAGGTGCGGACGGAAGACCAGGCAAAGGAATGAAGTGAGCCACCTTGGAGAAGCGGTCAACGACCACCCATATGGGGGTAGAACCGGCAGATACCGGAAGATCAGTGATGAAGTCCATAGCAATGTGTTGCCAAGGAGCAGAAGGAAAGGGGAAGAAGAGGAAGAAGACGACCAGCTGGGAGGTGCCTAGGTATCTTGTTAAGGGCACAGGAGGAACAAGCCATGACAAAATCAGCAACATCCCTGCGCAGGGTGGGCCACCAATAATGTCGGGCAATGAGCATAAGCGTCTTCCTCTGGCCTGCATGACCAGCCAGTTTGGACAAATGACCCCATAGTAAGACCCTCTTCCGATCCTGAGCCGCTACAAAGGTCTTACCAGTGGGTAGATGAGACAGGTCAAGCGTAGCAACAGTCATTATTCTGGAGGGGTCAATGATGTGTAGAGGCTCCTCCTCTTGGTCGGTAGACATGAAAGAGCGGGATAGAGCGTCAGCTTTAATATTCTTGTCTGCCGGGCGGTAATGGAGAGTAAAGCTGAAACAAGCAAAGAACAAAGACCATCTGGCCTAAAGCGGATTTAGTCTTTGGGCGGTCTGCAAGTAAGCGAGGTTTTTATGGTCAGTGTAGATGACCACCGAATGCAGAGCCCCCTCATGCAAGTTCTCGATCTCCTGTGGAGTAATTGCACTCGGACAGAGAAAAGAGTTTGGAGAAGAAGCCGCAGCTCATCATTCGCCCGGACGAGGATTTTTGGGTGAGCACTGCTCTGGCCCCGGAGGAAGATGCATCAACCTCTAGGAAGAACTGTTTATTGCAATCTGGATGATGTAGCACTGGAGCGGAGGAGAAAGCTTGCTCAAAAGAGACAAAGGCACTTTCCGCCTCGGAAGTCCATTCCCTGGGAATTGCCTCTTTACGGGTGAGAGCAGAGATGGGAGCAGTCTGGGAGGAGAAATGAGGAATGAAGAGGCAGTAATAGCGAATTCCAGACACTGCTGAATAGCCTTCAACCCCTCAGGTCGGGGCCACTTTAATACGGCAGACACCTTCTCGGGATTCATCCGCATTCCGGTCTCAGAGATGATGTACCCCAAAAATGGTAGGGAGGTTGGCTCAAAGAGGCATTTCTCATACTTTGCATGCAGGCGATTCTTCCGGAGCCTCAGCAGTACCTTACGAACATCCCTCCGATGAGAGGGTAGATCAGGGGAGAACACCAAGATATAGTCCAGGTGCACGCAGGAATACAGGTGATCTCGGAAGATGTCGTTCACTAACTCCTGGAAGACGGCTGGAGCATTATAGAGACAGAAGGGCATCACGCGGTACTCGTAGTGACCATCCCGAGTGTTGAATGCCGTCTTCCACTCTTCTCCCTGGCAAATCCGGACCAGATTGTACGCCCCACGAAGATCGAGTTTAGTGAAGATCTTCGCGCCTTTTAGGCGGTCAAACAGCTCCGAGATGAAAGGCAGGGGGTACTTATTTTTTATGGTAATCTGGTTTAGGCCCCTATAGTTGATACATGTATGAAGAGAGCCGTCTTTCTTTTTGACGAAGAAGAATCCTGCTCCAGCCGGAGAGGTGGATTTCTGGATAAATCCCCTAGCAAGATTCACTTCTATATACTCAGACATAGCACGTGTCTCGGCCAGCGAAAAGGGGTAGATTTGCCAGCGAGGAGGTGAAGCACCAGGTATTAGGTCGATGGGGCAATCATATGGCCTATGAGGTGGTAGTGTCTCTGCCTCCTTTTTATCAAAGACGTCCGCATATGACCAGTAGGATGCCGGCAAGTCAGGTAGGTTAGCTGGAGTAGACGGAGGTCGAGCAGGACGAACCAGAACCAGACAGGACTTATGACATTCCTGACCCCAATGGAGCACCTGACCGGAGCTCCAATTCAGGATGGGCTCAACCAAGGCAGGCCAAGCAAGAGGGGATGAGAGAGACCCGACAGCATGTAGAAGGAGATCCTCTCCGAATGTAGAATTCCCACCTGAAGAGTTATAGGCTCAGTGTTAAACAAGATGGTCACAGAGAGAAGCTTTCCATCCACAGGGGAAACCACTAAAGGATCAGCCAGATGTATGGTAGGAATCTTATATCGCTCCACAACGAGTGGCTCCAGAATCCAGATAGGCAGTCTCGATGTAGCAGGTCTTATCACTGGTAACCGAAACGGACAGAGTCAAGGGCGGAGAGGAAGAACTTTTGCCTAGAATGACCTCTCCGAGCGGTCCTAGGCACTGGAGTTTCCCGGTCTCACCGGACAGAAGCGGATTAGATGCTCTATACTGCCACAGTAGAAGCAACTCCCCTCGGCGCAGCGGGCCTCCTGGCGAGACTTGACCATCTTAACTTGGTCTATTTGCATAGACTCTGGAGAAGACACTGGAGGGGGTGCTGGTTGCGAGACTGGCCATTGGAAGGTTGGTGCGAGGTGCAGGGATCTTCTCTCACCGGTTGCCTCCTTAGAACGCTCCTGAAAACGGATGTCGATACGTGTAGCTAATGACACCTGGTCGTCCAGAGATGGAGGTATGCAACAACTGGCTAGCTCATCCTTGATCCGTCCGGAAAGGTCCTCCCAAAAGGTGGACACCAGAGCCTCATTGTTCCAGGCAAGTTCAGATGTGAGGGTGCAAAAACGCATCGCATACTGTCCCACAGAGAGACTCCCTTGGCGGAGTTGGTGAAGAGAGGAGGCAGTCGAAGATTTTCGTTCGGGCTCATCGAACATCTTCTGGGAAGCCACGAGGAAAGCCTGGAAGTCGAACACCAGAGGATCCCCTCTCTCCCACAGAGGGTTAAGCCACGCCAATGCCTCTCCTGTGAGATGAGACATGATGAATACCACCTTGGCCCGGTCGGAGGTGAAATTGTGTACCAGGAGCTCAAAGTGCAGAGTGCACTGATTAATGAAGCCTGGACATAGGGCAGGTTCACCGCCAAAATGTGGAGGAGCAGATAGTCGAGGTCCTAAGCCGGATGCCACAGCGCCACTGGGTTGAGAGCCGCTGGAGTGGGTGCCACTTGGGTACAGACGGATACAGTCGGGGTGGACAGTGCGTCCAAGTGGGAGTTGACTGTACGCAGATAGGACAGGATAGTATCCTGTTGAGATCTCTGACAAGAGACCTTTGGTACAGGTCTGAGAGCGAAGGAGCTTGGGAGCCACCGGATTCCATGGCCTGTGCAAACTGTTGCGGATCCGGGTGGTGGAACCTCTGTGCTGTGATACAAGGAAGGACCAGAGGGACGTAACTAAGTGCAGAGGGACCGACCCTGGCCACACGGTGGCTTTGTCGACTCCGTGACCCAAGGAGGGAACGGGAAGGTGAACTAGGTGCCACTCTGGGACCGACCTTGTGTGAGAGCAGGTGACTCCAACAAGACTGATGGCCGAAGCAGATGAGCACGGCTGGAAGACAAGCAGGTGATGCGGGTAGACAAGCAGGCAGGCACGGCAGATAGACAGGCAGACGGGCATGGCTGATAGACAGGCAGGCGGGCAGGGCTGAGAGACAGGCGGGCACTGGAAGCAGAGGGCTGGAGAGAGTGTTAGCACACAAACAACAACCTTGCACAGGCACCTCCATTTTGGAGGAGGTGCCTTATATAAGGGCAGACCTCCGGCCATTGGCCGGGGACTCTTTAGGACGGCGCGCACGGCCCCTTTAAGAGGAAGGGAGCGCACGCGCGCGCACCCTAAGTACAGTGCCTGGGGAACTGCGCGCACCCTGGGCAGATGCAGCAGGGGAGCCAAAGGATGCCCGACCGAGACCGCGGCGGTGAGGGGATCGGCGTCTCTGCCCAGCAGGAGGCAGCGACGCCGACGCTACACACATTAGTCCACTTAAAAGGTGTTTAGTGCCCAATGCAAAGCAGTAGTCCAAACATTTCCTACAGCCTGCTACCAAGCACGCACCAGGCCATTTTCCCCTGCTGTTTTGGGCGTGACAGCCTGCATACTGTCCACATTAATCCATTAAAAAAGCGTTTAGTGCCCAAAGCAAAGCAGTAGTCCAAACATTTCCTACTGCCTGCTACCCAGCACGCACCAGATCATTTTCCCCGCTGTTTTGGGGGTGACAGCCTGCCTTCTGTCCACCATAGACCACTTAAAGAGGCGTTTAGTGCCCTACGCAACGCAGTAGTCCAAACATTTCTTACTGCCTGCTACCAAACACGCACCAGGCCATTATACCCGCTGTTTTTGTGGTCACAGCCGGCCTTCTGCTGTCCACATTAGTCCACTTAAAAAGGCGGTTAGGGCCCCATGCAAAGCAGTAGTCCAAACATTTCCTACTGCCTGCTACCAAGCACACACCAGGCCATTTTCCCCACTGTTTTTGGGGTGACAGCCTGCCTTCTGTCCACATTAGTCCACTTTAAAAGGCGTTTAGTGCCTACGCAAAGCAGTAGTCCAAACATTTCCTACCGCCTGCTACCAAGCACGCACCAGGCCATTTTACCCACTATTTTGGAAGCCACCATCCCAAGCACCACCAATCACAAATATTAGTTAGGATGGAGTAGGAATACTGTCCTGGTTTGTCCACTTCACAATGTGCATAGGGTTTGTAAAAATTAGCCCTATGGGCTGAGTCATGGTTGACGTAGGTAGCCTACATCCCAAGGGCCTCCAATCACAAATATTAGTTAGGATGGAATAGGAATACTGTCCTGGTTTGTCCACTTCACAATGTGCATAGGGTTTGTAAAAATTAGCCCTATGGGCTGAGTCATGGTTGACGCAGGAAGCCACCATCCCAAGGGCCTCTAATCACAAATAGTGGTTAGGCTGGAGTAGGAATACTGTCCTGGTTTGTCCACTGCACAACATGCATAGGGTTTGTAAAAATTAGCCATATGCGCTGAGTCATGGTTGACGAAGGAAGGAAACGGGTTTTTTAAGGGAAGGGGGTGACGTTAGCAGCAGTAGCATGAATCTGTATTTTTGGTGAATTTAGGTTGGCTTGCTGTCTTCTGGAGGGATTACAAACTATGGATATATCCAGTCCTTGTTGAATTTAATCAGAGTAAGTCTGTCAGAATTTTCTGTGGAGAGATGTGTGCGCCTATCAGTGATGATTGCCCCAGCAGTACTGAAAACACGCTTGACACCACACTAGCAGCCGGGCAGGGCAGCACCTCCATGGCATATAAGGAGAGGTCGGGCCAAGTGTTCAGCTTAGACACCCAATAATTAAAGGGAACTGAAGTGTCAGAAAGGACGCACGTATGGTCACTTAAGTACCCCTTGAACATGTTCTGCAACTTATCCCTCCTTGGCATTGTTACAGGCACAAATAGCCCTTGCTGTTGTGCTGGTTTATTGAAAATTGCCCAGATTGTGCACATTTTCCCCCCACCTCTGTTGGAGCTGGTGTTCGTGTCTCTCCCCATTATCCCTTGGTGTTGAAAAGAGCCAGTACCTCTGCCGCCAGCATTGTCTGAGGGTGATGTTTTCAGCAACTGATCTACAGTAGAACGGCCCTCTTGAACGATTCCATTGTAAAACTGTTTGGTGACTCCTAAAGGAGAGAAGCAAATTTCTCCTTGTAGCGTGGATCAAGATAGGTGGCCAACCAGTATAGGTCGCTCTTGTCACCTGCACCTTAAAAACACCTCCAGAATCTGACCTTTTCTCACCTTTGAAACTGCTAAAACTCTTACTGTCGCTTTTATTCACTCTTATCTGGACTACTGCAATTCTCTTCTGCTCGGTCTCTCTCTTACCAAACTTTCTTCACTTCAATCCATCCTGAAATAGGCAGCCAGGGTTGTATTTCTGTCCAGCCGCTTCACCGATGCCTCCATCTTTTGCCAGTCATTACACTGGTTTCCCATTCACTACAGGGTCCGATATAAACTCATCACTCTCACCCACAAAAGCTCTCCACAGTTCTACACTGCCTTATATCTCCTCTCTCATCTCTGTCTATCGCCATACAACGTGCCTTATGTTCTACAAATGACCTAAGACTAACATCCCCCATAATCTGAACCTTGCACCTTCGTCTCCAAGACTTCTCTCATGCTGCACCAGTTCTCTGGAATGCTCTACCCCAGACGATCCATCTGATGCCTAGCCCCCACGTCTTCAAGCGCGCTTTAAAAACCCATCTCTTTAAACAAGCCTACCACCTCAACTACTCAGTAAACTAACTTTCCCCTGTTCCCTTCTTCTAAATATTATTCAGAATCTGCACCCTACTATTTATCTGTCTCCACACCCTCCATGCACACGATAACTGCACTCAATACTTAATTATTGCACTTAAGCATACTGGCTGATGACCGGATCATGCAGCTTTATATGAAAATCCCTACTTATTATAATTGCCAGACCTGAAATAACAAGCACTTTTCACCTATTGTGTCCACCCATTTCCTTGTAGAATGTAAGCTTGCGAGCAGGGACCTCACTCCTAATGTAACCGTTGAAACTGTCTTACTTTGTATTGAATTTATTGTATGTACATGTCCCCGCTTAATTGTAAAGTGCTGCGGAATATGTTGTCTTGCCACAGACACTTACACATGAACTGTGCCATGTGGGCCAAGCTGCAAAAAGGCAAATGTTCTGTGTCCCCAACAGTAGAAACAGTACCCATCCTCTCCTCACGCTGACTCGCCTCCTCCTCCTCCTCCACCTCCTCCTCTACAGACTATCCAGGTTGGACACACATGAAGCTTGGGTTGGGTGTCCCCTCTGTAGCATTACGAGTCCCCTTCGTAGCACAGAAAAACAAGTCCTCTCCCTCCTCATCCTTCTCATCTTCCTCCTCATCACCCAGTGTTGCCTCAGAATATTGGCTGGGCAGGGTAGTATCACCCATTGGGAAATCTGGCTCCATACCAACATGCTGGGCACTCAAAGCTTCCTCTTTGAGATTATGCGTAGAGGCCTTGTCTGCTATCCAAAACAGAATCTGCTCTCGCTCTTCTGGCTTCCACACACGTTTACGTTCCAGGCCGGGAAATTTTTCCAGGAACATAGTTGGATGCATCAAGCTTCTTCTGACCTGACACAGACTGAGTGCCTTCTCGCACACCACTTACAATATCACATCCACTTTCATGTCCCTTAACAACAGACTTTTTTGGCATTTTGGGTTTTGTTGACAGATTTTCAGGTGTTGATGGCACAAGCCAAGCTAGTTGTCAGAGCCAAAATAGTGAGTCAACCATGACCCAGCCCATAGGGCTAATTTTTACAAACCATATGCACATTGTGCAGTGGACAAATCTGGAATGTACAGTGGTCCTACCAAACTAATATTTGTCATTGGAGGCCCTTGTCACAGGTTGTGCCACATTGTGACTGAGATAGAGGATATATATTCAATAGAAATGTACTGTCAGTCACCCTATTTGGCAATAAAACATGCCTGGCTTGTGCCACATTGTGACTGAGATAGGGGATACATATTCAATACAAATTTACACTGACTGTTGATGACCGACTGATGGCCCTCTGTAAACTTAAATTGAGGGCCACAACTACTACAGTACTCCATCATAGATAATGTTTGTCAAGGGAGGCCCTTGTCATGGAATCTTCCTGCACCTATGACACAGCCCGCAGAAGTAATTTTTGGAAATAAGATGCACATTCTGTACTGGACCAAGTAGTACAGTATAAAGAAGTCTTCTCTTGCTATATAATCTGGGGAATATTGATAATCAAAATCTCTGAGCCATTTGGAGAAGCTTCTCCAACCCATCCTGGAGGTGGGGCACCATATATCCTTTGTCCATTGACTTGCACAAGTGATATATTTGAGTTCGTCATCCAGTTAACTAGTGCAGCTTTTTTTTTCCGGTTCACAGAGTTCAGCCATACATGAGGATTGCAGGCCGCACTCACTGCTACCTTATAATACTCCATGTCTCTTGGCCTTTTTCTCTGTAGTCTCTGCCCTTAAATGATTTAAATAATAGAGTGAGGGCCCTACAATATGAATAAGTGAGGGCACTCTCAAATGTACACAAGAGGGATCTCCAAAATTTTTCTAGAGGAGGGCACTTCAAAATGTATGTTACAGGGCCACACGAGGGCTCTCACAAAACTCAGCTTTCCTGCCTACTGCAGGCCCTCTGAACATTTGAATTTAGGGCCGCAGTATCACATGGTGGTGGAGGAGGAGGAGGGTCAAGCCCAACGCTACAATGGGCACATTGTAAACTGCTATGGAATATGTATTCCACTATCTGAGTGTCAATGATGGAGGGACCGCCCAAATGTCTGAGTAACAGCTGTCCCTCCAAAACGCATGTTACAGAGCCACCTGAGGCCTCTCAGTTCAAAGATCAACATACCTACTAATACGTTCTAGCTGTGCTTGTAAAGTGCTGGGGAAAAGTGAACTAAAAATGATGTATGAGAGAGAGAGATACAAAATGTATAATTCAGGGCGCTCCCAATTGTAAAAGGCGAAAAAAAGCTACAACAGTATGTGTGAACAAACGCTAAAAGGGATATTTTATTGGTTTCTCTGGTTTATTTAGCCTTATATACAAGTGATTATGCAGGAAAAACAGTTTCTTTACCTTTTTGGCCTGTTAAATGCAATTTAGGTTAGGTTTGGTAGTTGCTCTTGTGTGTCTGTAAAAGTGGCGTAATACTGCGACAAACTTATGCCCAGAAACCATATGTGAGTCAGAAATGCATGGAGGCATATTCTTCAGGCTCTTCCCATTCTGTTTCATCACTTTCCCATCCATTTCAAAATTTTCCTCAGGCCCCCAGACCACTTTGTAGGATCCGGCAGAAAATTACTCGCATTTCCCATTGACTTACATTGTACTCGCTATTCGGAACGAATACGCGATTATTACAAAGTACTCTTTACGAGTATAGCGATTACGAATATTATGATACTCGCTCATCACTAGTGAATACATATTCACATGCCATTTTTTTAGTTATTTGATCCCATACATTTAATTTATGCTAATATTTATCTCACTTCACTTCAACTTAGAATTTTTAGTGCTGATGCATCACATACAAATCGGATTACAAAAATATTTAAACACAGTTTGTAATGTAACAACATAGGTAAAAAGTCAAGTAGGTGAATACTGTTGCAAGCCACTGAACATCTAGTATTTTGTATGACCTCTGTTTTTTTGAAGGACAGCACCAAATCTTCTAAGGTTGAAATGAACAAGTTTACGACATATTGCAACATCTATCTTTTTCCATTCTTCAAACCTTTAGTTTCCTTTCAGAATCAACTTTTTCTATGTGATACTGTGCTTCAAAATACTCTCACAATGTGAACCATTGATTGCAAACAAGATTTGTTATTTTGCACACCGAAAAAAGGTTTATCAAACTTTTTTGGGGGGGTTTGTTTTTACCCCATTCATTGTGTGGTAAAAATGACCTGGCAATATAATTCTCCATGTCAGTGCTATTATGGTAATGCCAAAGTTGTATATATATTTTTTTTATTTAGGTAGTAAAAATGAAAGTAAAAATTTCAGAAATTCATGGAAACATTTTTTATTTGTGTCAAAATGTTGTGAGACTTGTTCAATTTTTGGGCAACATAGCTGTGTGAGTGCTTGCTTTTGCCATGAGCTAACATCTTTTACCGTTTTGGTATCAGTTTTGGGGTCGATATGACATTTTGATCACATTTTTTTTAATCTTCTTGCGGTGCTGCGACAACAGAAAAAGCGCAATTTTGGAATTTCAATTTTTTTCTCTACATGCCATTTACAGATAGGGATAATTGGTTTTATATTTATGTTTTTAATTTGTTTGTCTTCTTTACAGCCTTGCATCTGTGATTGTCCTATTGTTTGTACTATATACATCAATACTACAGTATTTCAGCATGTAGTAACAGCAGTGGGCAGAACTTGTCTTCACCTGTTACTGTTAAAGGCAGATGATGGCTTTGTATCACATAGTAAGGGCAGGGACACATGGCCGTTTTTCTCGCGCGATCATTGCATTGCACTGAACGGACTTGCCGGCACCTCTCCTGACCTGAGCATGACAGCATGATGTATTTCTATGCAGCTGTCAAGCTCAACTCAGGAGAGGTGCCAGCCAGTACGAGGTTTACCATGCGATCCTCGGACGAGAAATACGACAGTGTGTCTCTGCCCTAAGAGAAAGAAGCTGCACGCTCTCCAATCACACATCTTCAAATGAGTGCATGCAGTAAGGTATTCAGGTCCAGAGACAAACTTGTACAGCTTGCATCAAACAACGTGACCCAACATACAATGTAAATGGACGTCATATTACAGGAAGGGGTTAACTTAGGCTGTGTGCCCACGTAGCGTTTTTCAAGCGTTTATGCTGCGGAATTTCCGCAGTGTAAACGCTTGTGAAACGCTAGGTAATCCGCACCCCATGGTACCCAAGGGGGATTCCGCATGTTCTGTGCCCATGCTGCGGATTTTTCCGCAGCGTTTATGCTGCGTACAAAAATCCGCAGCATGTTCATTAATTTTGCGGAAGCACAGCGGAAGCCCCGCCATTGACTTGCATTGAGACGCATAGAATGCGCGTCTGTACATTTGTACAAGCGGATTCTATGCGTCTCTATGTGCGGATGGTACCCAGTTCTGGAGGAGAGGAGACTCTCATCCAGACCTGGGTACCATTGCACCTGTAAAAAAAGAATAAAATAAAAAATAAAGTTTATACTCACCTTTCCGAAGGCTCTCTCTGCATGCCGGCAGCGCTGAAGGACCTTCGGTGATGTCACAGTCATGTGACCGCAGGCCCTTCACCGCTCTGTCTCGCGATATGCCGGCAGCCAGGAACCAGCGAGGAAGCAGCGCTGCAGCACACGCCGGGACATCGGGGGTGAGTATAGCTTTATTTTTTTATTTTTACGGTCACACTATATAAATCGATGCTGTTTGCATGGATTTATATAGTGTGACCTAGTTGTCGCTATCGCCTGGAAAGCGTTTGTCAATCTGCATGCGGAAACGCATGTGGATACGCATGTGAATCCGCATGTATTCTGCAGGAAAAACGCATGCACAATCTGCATGCGTTTTTTCTGCCAGGGAGATGCAGAAATGCTGCAGAAATTTTCTGCTTCATTTCTGCATCATGGGCACATAGCCTAAGGCTGTAACTTTAGAGACAGATGCGCTGATGAAAATGCATGAATTTACATACATTATCTAGTCAGATACTGTTTAAGTAACAAAAAAAAGCTGAATCTCTGTGTAAGCAAAAAACATGAATCAACTATTTACTTCCATTACTGTCATATATTGCTGATGTATTGTACTTACCTGTGTATCCAGCATTACATGCACAGATATAACTTCCCTTTGTGTTATTAATAGTGTTGAGCGAGCATGCTCAACACTGCTCGGTACTCGCCCGAGCATCTCGCTACTTGAGATGTTCGGCGAGCACCGAGCATTTCCGGGTTACTCGGGCGGGAGCTCGGGTCTCCGCCATGCACGTTTGGTGCTCTTTACAGAGCCAATGAACATGCAGGGATTGCCAGCCAGTCACTGTAATGCCGCAGCCATGTTGTTTGTGGGCATTACAGTGATTGGCTGGCCACACAGCGTCACCTTGAGTATTTAAAACCGGGCGCCGCCATCTTGGACACAGTCGCTCCGGATCAGACAGTGTAGAGAGGGTGCTGCTGAGTTAGGGAGAGATATATAGTGCGAAATAGGTAGTGTAGGGTCTCTAAAGCCTGCCAAATCAAACAAACAGTCCTTCTCAGGACTAATATCCATTCCAGATATCAGGCAGGCAGGCAGGCTGTATAGGAGACACAGTGGTTATACCAGCAAATGCTGCATTACAGTCCTGTGTGCTCCTGTTGGTCAAATTGCTAGACTTATCCCCCGGTCTCAGGGGTCAGGAAAAATTCTTTTTTTTTCATCTAAATCCTGTATTTTTTTTTTCTTCAGTCAGACTGTACAAATACGTGTCTTATTAACCTTTTGGTATCCCCCCCCCCCCCCAAAAAAAAAAAATTGAGTGTGTCTGTGACTGGTCAGACACCAATATATCTGTTTAAAAGAGTCTGGTGTAGGCCAGAGAAATAGAATTGTGGTTTTGCAGTTCCACGGGTCAAATCTCTGTATTATCCTGCTTTTGGCATTTTTTGCCGTAAAAAAAACAGTAATAGTGTCTCCCTGACTGGTCAGACACCAATATATCTGTTTAAAAGATTCTGGTGTACGCCACATAACTATAATTGTGGTTTTGCAGTTCCATGGGTCAAATCTCTGTATTATCCTGCTTTTGGCATTTTTTTGCCATTAAAAAAAACTGTAATAGTGTCTCCCTGACTGGTCAGACACCAATATATCTGTTTAAAAGAGTCTGGTGTAGGCCAGAGAAATAGAACTGTGGTTTTGCAGTTCCATGGGTCAAATCTCTGTATTATCCTGCTTTTGGCATTTTTTGCCATTAAAAAAAACTGTAATAGTGTCTCCCTGACTGGTGAGACACCAATATATCAGTTTAAAAGATTCTGGTGTAGGCCAGAGAAATAGAACTGTGGTTTTCCACTTCCACGGTTCTAATTTCCTTTTTATTACTCTTTTTCCATTGATAGTGCGAGTGTAAGCCATTTTACTTCATTTACAATGGGCAAGGCGCGTGGCAAGGGACATGGAACTGGATGTTCTGGTGATGGTGCGTGCAGAGGACGGGGCCGTGGCCAAGGTGAAAATGTGCCAGAACCAACAGCCACATCTTTTCGCTCCCACTTCTTGACCAAATTACTAGGGAAGCACACTACAACACCAGTATTGCGAACTGATCAGTGTGAACAGGTTATTAATTAGATAGCAGATAATACTTTCAGTTACCTGGGCACAAACATCTCCGGTCTGTCTTCCACACGGTCAAGTTTAAGTAGCTGTGAGTCTCGACCGCATACTCCTCCTCACCATGATGCTCCTTCCTCCCACCATGCCGAGTGTCGTCAGACAGCAACTGATCCCACACTTGGACACTCTGAAGAGCTGTTCACTGGTCCATTTCCATATTTGTGCCCCTCGTCTGCTAAGCTTGATGTGGTGGAAGAGGAGATCCCATGTAGCGATGCCCAAATATTTGAATAGCCACGGCCACAGGAAGTTGACTCTGGCAATTTGTCACAAGAGGTGGACGATGACGAGACACAATTGCCACGAAGTGAGGAGGAGGATCGTGGTGCGCAAGTAGAAGTTGAGGAGGTGGTGGATGATCTAGTTTCTGACCCAACGTGGCAGGAGGACACGCAGAGCGAGGCCAGCAGCACACAGGGGGAGGGAGGCAGGGTACCCCAACAGGCAGAAAGAAGCAGTGTGGTGGACGCACACAGAAGGCGGGCAACAATTCACCGTAACACCAACACGAGGGACGTTGCCAGTACAACCGGTAGGTCTTCCAGAGTCTGGAATTTTTTTAAAGACTCTGCTGATAACCCCAAAAAGGCCATTTGTACCACATGCCATGCCAGCATCAGCAGGGGTGACAAAACTACCAGCCTGACCACCACCAGCATGATCAGGCACATGGCAGCAAAGCACCCGACTTTGTGGGGCGAACCCCAGGGTCTACGACCAGTGTCAGCGGGTGTCACCACTGCTTCTTCCGCTGTTGTGCGTGTAATAGAACCCCCTATTGTACATGCAAGGCAATCCCCTGTCCATACTGCATGCAAAGATGCCCCCTCCTCTCAGTCTACACTGGTTATGGCAGTTTCTCAAGAAACAGCATCAACGTCCACGTCCACGTCCCACCGCAGCGTTCAATTGTCCATATCTCAGAGCTTTGAATGAAAGTGCAAATTCGCAGCCAATTCCCCAGAGGCCACAGTCATAAATTCGCACATTTCATGACTGCTTGCGTTGGAAATGCTGCCTTTCAGGCTGGTGGAGCCGGAATCCTTCCGCAACCTTATGGCGGTGGCCGTCCCTTGGTACTCGGTCCCCAGCCGACACTATTTTGCCCGGTGTGCCATCCCCGCACTACACAAGCACGTGTCCCAAAACATCTGCCGTGCCCTCAACACCTCAGTTACTGGGAGAGTCCACCTGACAACAGGCATGTGGACAAGTGCTTGTGGCCAGGGACGGTACATCTCCCTGAAGGCACACTGGGTAAATATAGTGGAAGCCGGGACCCAGTCGGACCTTGGGACGGAACACATCCTCCCCATACCGAGGATTGCGGGCCCTATGTCAGTCAGAGTTGCCCCCACAGTGTACAGCTCCTGCACATCATCCTCCTCCTCCTCCTCATGTTCAGCCTCCATCTCAGATATCACCACATTAGTTACAAGCAGGAAGCACTGCAGTACTACCTCAGCTAAGCGGCAACAGGCTGTGCTGAAACTCATAAGCTTAGGTGAAAAACCTCACACTGCTTGTGAGTTGTGGACAGCTGTGAAAGAGCAGGCAGATCTGTGGCTGAGACCGCTGAACCTACATCCAGGCATGGTCGTGTGTGACAAGGGCCGTAACCTGGTGGCGGCTCTGAGGCGAGGCAAGATCACACACGTACCATGCCTGGCTCATGTGCTTAACCTCGTGGTTCAGCAGTTTCTTAAATCGTACCCAGAGTTGCCAGATCTGCTCGTCAAAGTACGCCGCCTGTCAGCTCATTTTCGCAAGTCGGCTACAGCTTCCACCGCCCTTGCTGTGTTGCAGCAGCGTTTGCAGCTTCCGTCACACCGACTGGTGTGTGATGTCCCCACACGTTGGAACACTACCCTCCACATGTTGCAATGGATTTGTGAGCAGAAGAGAGCAGTTGTGCAGTACCAGCTGCAACAAGGCCGTCGATATTCAGGTCAGACTCCACACATAAGACCTCAGGAGTGGACCTGGATGTCTGACATATGTACCATCCTGACAAACTTTGAGGAGTCCACCAAGATGGTGAGTGGCGATGACGCCATCATTATCGTCAGCATCCCACTTGTCTGTCTTTTGCAACGCTCTCTGCAGAGAATTAAAGAGAAGGCATTGCAGCCAGAGTATGATGAGATGGATCAAGTAGCCGTAATAGGCGATTACACGCAGCCCAGCCTCATCTCATCCCAATGTGCATTGGGGGACAATGAGGGAGAGGAGGAGAAGGAAGAACAAGAGCTGGTATCATGCGCTGTAGATGGTAGTACCTGTATAACTGTCATACAGTCAGTTCAGCGTGGGTGGCCTGAGGACAGGGGGGAGGAGGAGGAGGAGGAGGAGAGCATGGTCAGTCGTCATCTTGGTGAGGACACGGAAGTCTTGCCCGTTACCAGTCTGGCACGCATGGCTGAATTTATGTTACGCTGCCTTAACCGTGACCCTCGCATTGTCAAAATGTTGGGTGACAGTCATTACTGGTTGGTGACACTTTTAGACCCCCGCTACAAGGAGAACTTTCACTCTCTTATTCCTGAGGTGGAGAGGTCTGCAAAAATGGGGCAGTACCAGAAGGCCCTTGCTGCAGAACTGCTAAAAAAATTCCCATCTGAACACGCTAGCGGCAGAGGTCACAGTTCATTGACCAACCAAGGCGTACAGGCGAGAGAGACTCAACTCCAATCCAGCAGAGGCAGGGGAACACTGTCAACATTCTGGGACATTTTTCTAAGACCCGCCCAGCTTACAGGCCCTGAGGTGCGGGGTACTCTCACAATGAGTGGAAAGTTTCAAAAGATGGTGAGGGAGTACCTTGCCAACCGTACCAGCATCCTCCGTGATTCCTCTGTGCCTTTTAATTATTGGGTATCCAAGCTGGACACTTAGAATGAACTCGCTCTGTATGCCTTGGAGGTCCTGGCCTGCCCTGCCGCTAGCGTGTTATCGGAGCATGTTTTTAGTGCCGCTGGGGGAATTATAACTGATAAGCGCATTTGCCTGTCAACTGACAATGCTGACAAGCTGTCCCTTATCAAAATGAGCAAGTGCTGGATTGGTCCAGACTTCTCATCACCACCAAATGACAGCAGAGTAACATAAAGTCAATTCCACTGTGTTATTTCGGGAGGTGTATTCCCATGCACAGCTTCGCACCCACACATGGGTATACGATTCCTCATTTCGGCTGTATTTTGCTGTTCTCCTTATCCTCAGCCTCCACTACCACTATACCACCAGGGTGACCGTGGTCCATGTTGCCAGCATTGCAAGTTCCTCCGTCCTAATTTTTGGCAGCTTTTGCTTGGAAGGCATTAGCAAAGACTATGGGAGACCCACTCCACAATAATGGGAATAATGTTTTTAATATGCTGTACTGCATGGCTCTTGAAAGGGGCATGAAAGCCGTCTTGTTAAGCTACTGCAACCTCCACCATTCCTCCAAGGGGCATTAAAACCATCTTGTTAAGCTACTGCGACCTCCACCACTTTTCCCAGGGGCATTAATATTGTCTTTTTATTCCACGGCGACCTCCACGTCTCTTTCAAGGGGCATTAAAACCATCTTGTTCAGCTACTGCGACCTCCACCACTTTTCCCAGGGGCATTAAAACCATCTTGTTAAGCTACTGCGACCTCCAACACGTTTCCTAGGGGCATTGATATTGTCTTTTTATTCCACTGCGACCTACACGTCTCTTCCAAGGGGCATTAAAAACGTCTTGTTAAGCTACTGCGACCTCCACGTCTCTTCCAAGGGGCATTAAAACCATCTTGTTTTAAGCTACTGCGACCTCCACCACTTTTCCCAAGGGCATTGATATTGTCTTTTTATTCCACTGCGACCTCCACGTCTCTTTCAAGGGGCATTAAAACCATCTTGTTCAGCTACTGCGACCTCCACCACTTTTCCCAGGGGCATTAAAACCATCTTGTTAAGCTACTGCGACCTCCAACACGTTTCCCAGGGGCATTGATATTGTCTTTTTATTCCACTGCGACCTATACGTCTCTTCCAAGGGGCATTAAAAACGTCTTGTTAAGCTACTGCGACCTCCACGTCTCTTCCAAGGGGCATTAAAACCGTCTTGTTATGCTACTGCGACCTCTACCACTCTTTCAAGGGGCATTGATATTGTCTTTTTATTCCATTGCGACCTCCACGTCTCTTCCAAGGGGCATTAAAACCGTCTTGTTAAGCTATTGCGACCTCCACCACTTTTTCCAGGGGCATTGAAACTATCTTGTTAAGCTACTGCGACCTCCAAGTCTCTTCCAAGGGGCATTAAAACCGTCTTGTTAAGCTACTGCGACCTCCACGTCTCTTCCAAGGGGCATTAAAACCGTCTTGTTATGCTACTGTGACCTCCGCCACTTTTTCAAGGGGCATTGATAATGTCTTTTTATTCCAGTGCGACCTCCACCAATCTTCCAAGGGGCATTAAAACCGTCTTGTTAAGCTTCTGCGACCTCCACAACTTTTCCCAGGGGCATTGATATTGTCTTTTTATTCCACTGCGACCTCCATGTCTCTTCCAAGGGGCATTAAAACCGTCTTGTTTAGCTAGTGCGACCTCAACCACTATTCCCAGGGGCATGAAAACCGTCTTGTTAAGCTACTGCGACCTCCACCATTCTTCCAAGGGGCATTAAAACCATCTTGCTAAGCTACTGCGACCTCCAACACGTTTCCCAGGGGCATTGATATTGTCTTTTTATTCCACTGCGACCTATACGTCTCTTCCAAGGGGCATTAAAAACGTCTTGTTAAGCTACTGCGACCTCCACGTCTCTTCCAAGGGGCATTAAAACCGTCTTGTTATGCTACTGCGACCTCTACCACTCTTTCAAGGGGCATTGATATTGTCTTTTTATTCCATTGCGACCTCCACGTCTCTTCCAAGGGGCATTAAAACCGTCTTGTTAAGCTATTGCGACCTCCACCACTTTTTCCAGGGGCATTGAAACTATCTTGTTAAGCTACTGCGACCTCCACGTCTCTTCCAAGGGGCATTAAAACCGTCTTGTTAAGCTACTGCGACCTCCACGTCTCTTCCAAGGGGCATTAAAACCGTCTTGTTATGCTACTGCGACCTCCACCACTTTTTCAAGGGGCATTGATAATGTCTTTTTATTCCAGTGCGACCTCCACCATTCTTCCAAGGGGCATTAAAACCGTCTTGTTAAGCCTCTGCAACCTCCACAACTTTTCCCAGGGGCATTGATATTGTCTTTTTATTCCACTGCGACCTCCTTGTCTCTTCCAAGGGGCATTAAAACCGTCTTGTTTAGCTAGTGCGACCTCAACCACTATTCCCAGGGGCATGAAAACCGTCTTGTTAAGCTACTGCGACCTCCACCATTTTTCCAAGGGGCATTAAAACCATCTTGCTAAGCTACTGCGACCTCCACCACTTTTCCCAGGGGCATTGATATTGTCTTTTTATTCCACTGCGACCTCCATGTCTCTTCCAAGGGGCATTAAAACCATCTTCTTAAGCTACTGCGACCTCCACGTCTCTTCCAAGGAGCATTAAAACTGTCTTGTTAGGCTACTGCGACCCCCACCACTTTTTTAAGGGGCATTTATATTGTCGTTTTATTCCACTGCGACCTCCACGTATCTTCCAAGGGGCATTAAAACCGTCTTGTTATGCTACTGCGACCTCCACCACTTTTCCCAGGGGCATTGATATTGTGTTTTTATTCCACTGCTACCTACACGTCTCTTCCAAGGGGCATTAAAAACGTTTTGTTAAGCTACTGCGACATCCACGTCTCTTCCAAGGGGCATTAAAACCGTCTTGTTATGCTACTGCGACCTCTACCACTCTTTCAAGGGGCATTGATATTGTCTTTTTATTCCACTGCGACCTCCACGTCTCTTCCAGGGGGCATTAAAACCGACTTGTTAAGCTATTGCGACCTCCACCACTCTTTCCAGGGGCATTGAAACCATCTTGTTAAGCTACTGCGACCTCCACGTCTCTTCCAAGGGGCATTAAAACCGTCTTGTTAAGCTACTGCGACCTCCACGTCTCTTCCAAGGGGCATTAAAACCGTCTTGTTATGCTACTGCGACCTCCACCACTTTTTCAAGGGGCATTGATAATGTCTTTTTATTCCAGTGCGACCTCCACCATTCTTCCAAGGGGCATTAAAACCATCTTGTTAAGCTTCTGCGACCTCCACAACTTTTCCCAGGGGCATTGATATTGTCTTTTTATTCCACTGCGACCTTCATGTCTCTTCCAAGGGGCATTAAAACCGTCTTGTTTAGCTAGTGCGACCTCAACCACTATTTCCAGGGGCATGAAAACCTTCTTGTTAAGCTACTGCGACCTCCACCATTCTTCCAAGGGGCATTAAAACCATCTTGCTAAGCTACTGCGACCTCCACCACTTTTCCCAGGGGCATTGATATTGTCTTTTTATTCCACTGCGACCTCCACGTCTTTTCCAAGGGGCATTAAAACCATCTTCTTAAGCTACTGCGACCTCCACGTCTCTTCCAAGGAGCATTAAAACTTTCTTGTTTCCACTGCGACCTCCACGTATCTTCCAAGGGGCATTAAAACCGTCTTGTTATGCTACTGCGACCTCCACCACTTTTCCCAGGGGCATTGATATTGTGTTTTTATTCCACTGCTACCTCCACGTCTCTTCCAAGGGGCATTAAAACTGTCTTCTTAAGCTACTGCGACCTCCACCACTTTTCCCAGGGGCATTAAAACCGTCTTGTTAAGCTACTGCGACCTCCACCACTATTCCCATGGGAAATAAAACCGTCTTGTTAAGCTACTGCGACCTCCACGTCTCTTCCAAGGGGCATTAAAACCGTCTTGTTAAGCTACTGCGACCTCCACGTCTCTTCCAAGGGGCATTAAAACCGTCTTGTTATGCTACTGCGACCTCCACCACTTTTTCAAGGGGCATTGATAATGTCTTTTTATTCCAGTGCGACCTCCACCATTCTTCCAAGGGGCATTAAAACCGTCTTGTTAAGCTTCTGCGACCTCCACAACTTTTCCCAGGGGCATTGATATTGTCTTTTTATTCCACTGCGACCTCCATGTCTCTTCCAAGGGGCATTAAAACCGTCTTGTTTAGCTAGTGCGACCTCAACCACTATTCCCAGGGGCATGAAAACCGTCTTGTTAAGCTACTGCGACCTCCACCATTCTTCCAAGGGGCATTAAAACCATCTTGCTAAGCTACTGCGACCTCCACCACTTTTCCCAGGGGCATTGATATTGTCTTTTTATTCCACTGCGACCTCCATGTCTCTTCCAAGGGGCATTAAAACCATCTTCTTAAGCTACTGCGACCTCCACGTCTCTTCCAAGGAGCATTAAAACTGTCTTGTTAGGCTACTGCGACCCCCACCACTTTTTTAAGGGGCATTTATATTGTCGTTTTATTCCACTGCGACCTCCACGTATCTTCCAAGGGGCATTAAAACCGTCTTGTTATGCTACTGCGACCTCCACCACTTTTCCCAGGGGCATTGATATTGTGTTTTTATTCCACTGCTACCTACACGTCTCTTCCAAGGGGCATTAAAACCATCTTCTTAAGCTACTGCGACCTCCACGTCTCTTCCAAGGAGCATTAAAACTGTCTTGTTAGGCTACTGCGACCCCCACCACTTTTTTAAGGGGCATTTATATTGTCGTTTTATTCCACTGCGACCTCCACGTATCTTCCAAGGGGCATTAAAACCGTCTTGTTATGCTACTGCGACCTCCACCACTTTTCCCAGGGGCATTGATATTGTGTTTTTATTCCACTGCTACCTACACGTCTCTTCCAAGGGGCATTAAAAACGTTTTGTTAAGCTACTGCGACCTCCACGTCTCTTCCAAGGGGCATTAAAACCGTCTTGTTATGCTACTGCGACCTCTACCACTCTTTCAAGGGGCATTGATATTGTCTTTTTATTCCACTGCGACCTCCACGTCTCTTCCAGGGGGCATTAAAACCGACTTGTTAAGCTATTGCGACCTCCACCACTCTTTCCAGGGGCATTGAAACCATCTTGTTAAGCTACTGCGACCTCCACGTCTCTTCCAAGGGGCATTAAAACCGTCTTGTTAAGCTACTGCGACCTCCACGTCTCTTCCAAGGGGCATTAAAACCGTCTTGTTATGCTACTGCGACCTCCACCACTTTTTCAAGGGGCATTGATAATGTCTTTTTATTCCAGTGCGACCTCCACCATTCTTCCAAGGGGCATTAAAACCATCTTGTTAAGCTTCTGCGACCTCCACAACTTTTCCCAGGGGCATTGATATTGTCTTTTTATTCCACTGCGACCTTCATGTCTCTTCCAAGGGGCATTAAAACCGTCTTGTTTAGCTAGTGCGACCTCAACCACTATTCCCAGGGGCATGAAAACCGTCTTGTTAAGCTACGGCAACCTCCACCACTTGTCCCAGGGGCATTAAAACTGTCTTGTTTAGCTACTGCGACCTCCACCACTTGTCCCAGGGGCATTAAAACTGTCTTGTTAAGCTACTGCGACCTCCACCACTTTTCCAAGGGGCATTGATATTGTATTTTTTTTCCACTGCGACCTCCACGTCTCTTCCAAGGGGCATTAAAACCATCATGTTAAGCTACTGCGACCTCCACCACTTTTCCCAGGGGCATTAAAACCGTCTTGTTAAGCTACTTCGACCTCCACCACTTTCCCCAGGGGCATTGACATTGTCTTTTTATTCCACTGCGACCTCCACGTCTCTTCCAAGGGCATTAAAACCGTCTTGTTAAGCTACTGCAACCTCCACCACTTGTCCCAGGGGCATTAAAACTGTCTTTTTAAGCTACTGCAACCTCCACCACATGTCCCAGGGGCATTAAAACTGTCTTGTTAAGCTACTGTGACCTCCACCACTTTTCCCAGGGGCATTGATATTGACTTTTTATTCCACTGCGACCTCCACGTCTCTTCCAAGGGGCATTAAAACCGTCTTGTTAAGCTACTGCGACCTCCACCACTTTTCCCAGGGGCATTAAAATCATCTTGTTAAGCTACTGCGACCTGCACCACTTTTCCCAGGGGCATTGATATTGTCTTTTTATTCCACTGTGACCTCCATGTCTCTTCCAAGGGGCTTTAAAACCGTCTTGTTAAGCTACATTGACCTCCACGTCTCTTCCAAGGGGCATTAAAAAGGTCTTGTTAAGCTACTGCGACCTCCACCACTTTTCCCAGGGGCATTAAAACCGTCTTGTTAAGCTACTGCGGCCTCCACCACTTTTCCCAGGGGCATTAAAACCATCTTGTTAAGCTACTGCGACCTCCACCACTTTTCCCAGGGGCATTGATATTGTCTTTTTATTCCACTGCGACTTCCATGTCTCTTCCAAGGGGCTTTAAAACCGTCTTGTTAAGCTACAGTGACCTCCACGTCTCTTCCAAGGGGCATTAAAAAGGTCTTGTTAAGCTACTGCGACCTCCACCACTTTTCCCACGGGCATTAAAACCATCTTGTTAAGCTACTGCGACCTCCACCACTTTTCCCAGGGGCATTGATATTGTCTTTTTATTCCACTGCGACTTCCATGTCTCTTCCAAGGGGCTTTAAAACCGTCTTGTTAAGCTACAGTGACCTCCACGTCTCTTCCAAGGGGCATTAAAAAGGTCTTGTTAAGCTACTGCGGCCTCCACCACTTTTTCAAGGGGCATTGATATTGTCTTTTTATTCCACTGCGACCTTCTCGTCTCTTCCAAGGGGCATTAAAACCGTCTTGTTAAGCTACTGCGACCTCCACGTCTCTTCCAAGGGGTATTAAAACTGTCTTCTTAAGCTACTGCGACTTCCACCACTTTTCCCAGGGGCATTGATATTGTCTTTTTATTCCACTGCGACTTCCACATCTCTTCCAAGGGACATTAAAACCGTCTTGTTAAGCTTCTGCGACCTCCACCACTTTTCTCAGGGGCATTAAAACCATCTTGTTAAGCTTTTGCGACCTCCACCACTTTTCCCAGGGGCATTGATATTGTATTTTTATTCCACTGCAACCTCCACGTCTCTTCCAAGGGGTATTAAACCCGTCTTGTTAAGCTACTGCGACCTCCACCACTTTTCCCAGGGGCATTGATATTGTCTTTTTATTCCACTGCGACCTCCAGGTCTCCTCCAAGGGGTATTAAAACCGTCTTGTTAAGCTACTGCGACCTCTACCACTTTTCCCAGGGGCATTAAAACCGTCTTGTTAAGCTACTGCGACCTCCACCACTTTTTCAAGGGGCATTGATATTGTTTTTTTATTCCACTGCGAACTCCACCATTCTTCCAATGGGCATTGCATTTCCTCCTAATTTTAGTCAGCTTTTGCTTTTCAATGCATAGGCGAACACTCAGGTACACCCACTCCCCAATAATGGGTAGAAGGTTTTTAGTATGCTGTAATCCACGTCTGTTTCAAGGGCATTGCAGTTCCTCATAGTTTTTGGAAAGCCTTCCATTCACTGCTTAGGCCAACAGTGCACAGGAGACCCAGTTGCTATAAATGGAAAAAAACGTTTAGTTAAGGCCCTCTGACCTCCATGTCACTTCCAAGGGGCATTGGAGTGCCTCGAAATTTTTGGTAGGCATTGCACTCACTGCATGCCCTATAACTGTAATTAGAAGAATAGCCCAAATGTCAGAAAATGGGTGTAAGTGGGGGAACAAAATCCCCCCAAACACCCTTCTATACCGACTCAAAAACAACATTTTTTAACAAGAGAAGAACAGAATCATCATGGTTTAGAAAAGAATACATATTTTATTGAAACATTCGTTTAAAAATAAAACCCAAAACATCAAAGTGAAAAGCAAGGTAGACAATTAAATATCCGATCTGGCCGAACAAAGCCTGCTTGAGTACTGAATACTTAGTTAAGTTCATATAAATTTTCAAGTAAAAGAAAACAAAACACCATAAAGATGAAAAGCAATGCACCCATAATTCCTGACAAATGAGGCAACAAGTTATAAAAATATATATAATAAGCCTAGAATTTAAGAAAACACATGATAGTGTCAGGATTAACAGGCTATTATTAGTCTGGCCATGTGGTGGCGCACTATGTAGTGCACTGCTAGCTGAGTAGCAGGGAAAATGTGTCTGCTCCTTGAGGAAGCGGCCTCTGCTGCCGCGAAACGCGCGTCGGGGGACGTATTTGAGACCCTTCTGACTAGCCGACCCACAGCCTGCAGCCCCTGGTAAGAGTACCATTTCATCCATGTCAATTCTTAATGACACATTTCCCCTGCTACTCAGCTAATAAGGGAATAGAGGGTACTTTCATCTCTCTTGTAGGGGGAATCTGCTTAAATGTTTTGTCATTTGCAAAACTTTATATTAATTGAAAACATGCACGCAGCACCTTATATAACAAGCTCTGTCTGACTGCTTCTTAGCAGTGCACTACATAGTGCGCCACCACATGGCCAGTCTAATAATAGCCTGTTAATCCTGACACTATCATGTGTTTTCTTAAATTATAGGCTTATTATATATATTTTTATAACTTGTTGCCTCATTTGTCAGGAATTATGGGTGCATTGCTTTTCATCTTTATGGTGTTTTGTTTTCTTTTACTTGCAAATTTATATGAACTTGACTAAGTATTTAGTACTCAAGCAGGCTTTGTTCGGCCAGATCGGATATTTAATTGTCTACCTTGCTTTTCACTTTGATGTTTTGTGTTTTATTTTTAAATGAATGTTTCAATAAAATATGCATTCTTTTCTAAACCATGATGACTCTGTTATTCTCTTGTTAAAAAATGCCTTATAACTGTGTAGCCGAACAGCTCCTTTTGGTACAGAAACATATCCTACAAGACATGTGTGGTTGACTGGCCTGATATTGATGTGTATGGTCCCTGTTCCTCCTGCTCTTTCTCCTTTGCCACCACCTCATCCATCATTCATCACCTGAAGCTTTGTTTTAACGGGAGTCATAGAATTGGGATAGTAGCAGGAAAACATCCAGCAATCCTCGGAGAAGGTAGGATATGCGCCAAAACGCTGACCACCTAAGGCCTAGCCGCTACTTCAAAAATGCGCTTGCATTCCAAGAAAACAAAGTAGATGCTAACTTCTATCATCATCATCATGCTCCTCACCTTGGCACTCTCAACTCCCCTGATGGAGAAGCCAGGGCACACCGGAGGAGTCTGGTTTTCTGGTGGGCTCGTCCAATGCTGCCCTAAAGCAGGCCAGGCTAAGAAAAGTGTGGGGGAAGTTCCAAGGAGAAAAAGGCGCGGCTGCGGACCGCTTATGGACACCTGGCTGCCCCCAGGTGGCTGGGGACCGTGTGTGGACACCCGGCCGCGGGGCGGCTGGGGACCGAGTATGAACACCCGGCCGCCCCCTGGCGGCTGGGGACCGAGCGTGGACACCCGGCCGCTGGGCAGCTGGGGACTGAGTATGGATACCAAGCCGCCGACGCAGCCATGACATGGTGGCTGGCGTCTACCTACACATGCCTAAAAGGCCCAATTTCAAGTGCAAGCAAGCTAGCAGTATGGTATTGCAGCCTGGGGGCGGGTGGGTGGCAGATTGCACACTTACGCTTGCATTCCAAGAAAACAAAGCAGATGCTAACTTCTATCATCATCATCATGCTCCTCACCTTGGCACTCTCAACTCCCCTGATGGAGAAGCCAGAGCCCACCGGAGGAGTCTGGTTCTCTGGTGGGCTCGTCCAATGCTGCCCTAAAGCAGGCCGGGCTAAGAAAAGTGTGGGGGGAAGTTCCAAGGAGAAATAGGGGCGGCTGGGGACCATTTATGGACACCCGGCCGCCCCAGGCGGCTGGGGACCGTGTGTGGACCCCCGGCCGCTGGGCAGCTGGGGACCGGGTATGGACACCCGGCCGCCCCATGGTGGCTGGGGACCGAGCATGGACACCCGGCCACCGGGCAGCTGGGGACTGAGTGTGGATACCTCGCTGCCGAAGCAGCCATGATGTAGTGGCCAGCTTCGGCCTCCTCCAAACTAAAAGGCCCCATTTCAAGTGCAAGCTAGCAGTATGGTATTGCAGCCTGGGGGTGGGTGGGTGGCAGGCTGCATACTTGCGCTTGCATTGCAAGGAATGGGGGAGGTACAATTGAACACTGCCCTGGGACAAGGACTTGCATGGGATAGTTGCAAGTCTGCATCTTCTGATGCGGCAAGGATCACTTCTGATGGGCACACTTTTAGGCAGTGATCTGGGTGTCAGAGATGCTTCCAGGGGTCTTCCCCATGCTGTTCCCATGTCTTTTCAGCACTGTATGCATGTGTCACACAGCACATGGCCAGATAAGATTGTAAAATGTTAAAATTACATTTCCCGGTGAATGCATTTGTCACGGTTGAAAGCAATACAAAAGTGCAAAAACGCATACAAAATGCTACTTTTGAACATAGCCCAAGGTTTGGAGGAGTATTTTTGTTTTTGGTTATTTATTTTACCTTATACACAAGTCTTTACCCTGGAAAGGAAGTTCCTTAACATATTTCACAGGAAAATCGTTTCAGTTTCGTTTTTGAACGTTTTATTGTGAGCCCGTAAAAGTGGGTTAAAACTTCTGAGCATGTTGTTGACAGCAGTGACCTGGGGGTCAGAAATGCTTCCTGGGGCGATGCCCATGCTGTCCCCATGTCTTTTGAGCACTGTCACTATCTTTTTGGGCACTTTTTAGGCTTTCTACAGACTGCCGGGGGTGCCGCCACAAAAATGCTCGGGTCTCCCATAGACTAACATTGGGCTCGTTGCTCGCGTCGAGCACCCGAGTATAACGGTGAGCTCGGCCCGAGCTTCGAGCACCCGAGCATTTTAGTGCTCAACACTAGTTATTACAAATGGCATCAGATGAACAGTCATGCTTTCCTCCACATTCATCAATATCAGCACAATATGACCCATTACCTGATCACAATACAGAAATGATGACTTATTAATGATGTTTATCATTAAAGGGGTTTTCCCCATGAAGAAAGTTAATTTCAATCAACATTTTAATCAACAGATTTTAAATAATAATAAGTTCCACAATTGGATGTGTTTAAAAAAATATTCCTCTGCTGAGATAATCTTATAAATGTGCCCCTGCTGTGTACTGTGCAATAGCTGTGTCTCACCATGCAGGAAAATGGTCTGCTCATGCCACATCTCCTGGCCAGGAAGCAAAAGAGTATACAGATATTACAGCAGGGGATCACAGCTGATTCTTATTTTCAGGTAAAACATTGCTTAAAAACCGGCTGTTAAATATTTTACCTCAGAAAAAGAATCCTCTGTGATCCCCAGTTGTAATGTCTCTATACTCTTTTCCTTCCTCCCCTGTCCCGGAGATGTGGTATGATCAGACCATGTTACTGCACAGTGAGACACAGCTAGTGATGAGCGAACGTGCTCGCCACTGCTCGGTACTTGCCCGAGCATCACTGTGCTCGACGAGCTCAGAGCTCGGCGAGTATTTCTGGGATGCTTGGGCGGGAACTCGGGTCCCCTTCCTGCATGTTTGGCGCTCTTTAGAGAGCCAATGAACATGCAGGGATTTCCTGCCATGCACTGTAATGCCGTAACCATGTTGGCTGCGGGCATTACAGTGATTGGCTGGCCGCACAGCATCAGCAAGTCTATATAAGACCGGGCGCCGCCATGCTCATCACAGTCTACTCTGGAACCAGGCAGAGTACGCAGAGCTGCTGCTGCATCAGAGAGAAATTTGCTTCTTCATAGTCAGTATAGGCATTCCACTATATATATAGTAGATATATATATATATATATATATATACACACATACATATATATATATACCGGTCAAAAAAATTTAGGGAACACTTAAACAACACAATGTAACTCCAAGTCAATAACACTTCTGTGAAATCTACCTGTCCAGTTATGAATCAACACTGATTGTGAATCAATTTCTCCTGCTGTTGTGCAAATGGAACAGACAACTGGTAGAAATGATAGGCAATTAGCAAGATACCCCCTATAAAGGAGTGGTTCTGCAGGTAGTTACCACAGACCATTTCTCTGTTCTCATCCTTTTTGGCTGTTGTTTTGGTCACTTTTTCATTTTGCCATTGCTCTCAACCCTAGAGGTACAGTAGCGTGAAGCGGTGTCTACAGTACAACCCACAGAAGTTGCTCAAGTAGAGCAGTTCATCCAGGATGGCACATCAGTGCGAGCTGTGGCAAGAAGGGTAGCTGTGTCGGTCAGCACAGTGTCAAGAGCATGGAGCAGATACCACGAGATATGGAAGGAGCCATAGGAGGGCAACAACCCAGCAGCAGGACGGTTACCTCCTCCTTTGTGCAAGGAGGAACAGGCAGAGTCCTGCAAAATGACCTCCAGCAGGCCACAAATGTGCATGTGTCTGCACAAACGGTTAGAAACCGACTCCATGAGGGTGGTATGAGGGCCCGACGTCCACAGATGGGGGTTGTGCTCAGAGCCAACACCATGCAGGACGCTTGGCATTTGCCACAGAACACCAGGATTGGCAAAGTCGCCACTGGCGCTCTGTGCTCTTCACAGATGAAAGCAGGTTCACACTGAGCACATGTGACAGACATGACAGAGTCTGGAGACGGCGTGGAGAGCGATCTGCTGCCTGCAACATCCTTCAGCATGACCGGTTTGGCAGTGGATCAGTAATGGTGTGTGGTGGCATTTCTTTGGAGGGCGGCACAGCCCTTCATGTGCTCGCCAGAGATAGCCTGACTGCCATTAGGTACCGAGATGAGATCCTCAGACCCCTTGTGAGACCATATGCTGCTGCGGTTGGCCCTGGGTTCCTCCTAATGCAGGACAATGCCAGACCTCATGTGGCTGGAGTGTGTTAGCAGTCCCTGCAAGATGAAGGCATTGAAGCTATGGACTGGCCTACCCGTTACCCAGACCTGAATCCGATTGAGCACATCTGGAACATCATGTCTCGCTCCATCCACCAACGTCACATTGCACCACAGACTGTCCAGGAGTTGGCGGATGCTTTAGTTCAGGTCTGGAAGGAGATCCCACAGGAGATCATCCGCAACCTCATCAGGAGTATGCCCAGGCATTGTAGGGAGGTCATACAGGCACGTGGAGACCACACACAATACTGAGCCTTATTTTGACTTGTTTTATGGACATTACATCAAAATTGGATCAGCCTGTAGTGTGTTTTTCCACTTTAATTTTGGGGGTGACTCCAAATCCAGGCCTCAATTGGTTAATAAATTGGATTTCCATTGATGATTTTTCTGTGATTTTGTCAGCACATTCAACTTTGTACAGAACAAAGTATTCCATGAGAATATTTCATTCATTCAGATCTAAGATGTGTTATTTAAGTGTTCCCTTTATTTTTTTGAGCAGTGTATATTTATATATATATATATATATATATATATATATCCATCTGAACTAACAGTCCTTCTGAGGCTTAATCCAGCTGCATATATTCAGTGGTGATAACAGAAGTTAGGCAGGCATGCAGTGTATGTGGCAGACTGCAGTGCATGATACAGCACAAGAGGGTCCATTGAACATCCTGTTAGTATAGGTATTCCACAATATACAGTATATATATATCCATCTGAACTAACAGTCCTTCTGAGGACTAATCCAGCTGCATATATTAAGTGGTGATAGCAGGAATTATGCAGGCAGGCAGTGTATGTGGCAGACTGCAGTGCATATAGTGCAAGAGGATCAGTTGAATGTTCCTGCTGCTGTTGTTCTTACAGATATTTGTAGACATAACACCAGATATCAGGCGCCAGTGAAATAATCCTGGTTATTTGCTTAAAAAGCAATCCAGAGTACACCATTTTTCTGCTCCATTTGCTTGTTCTCCCTGCAGAATAAAGACAGATCGGTTCCATATTTCAGCGATAAAAATCCAGAAATTTAAACTGAACGTGGAAAATATTGGCCTCTTTTTCCATTTTGGTGCAGTGTGTCGGTCAAGCTATTCACACTAGGTGTCTGTAAAGAATAGTATTAGTAAATTATAGGCCTGCTATTTAAAACCATGGATTTCTGTCAGAAGTAACACCTATAAGAGTGTTCCAAAATCAGACTTTTCTTCCATTTTCATTCCGTTGCAGTGTGTCGGTCAAGATATTCACACTGGGTGTCTGTGAAGGATAGTATTAGCAAATTATTAGCCTGCTATTTAAAACCATGGTTCTCTGTCAGACATAACACCTATAAGAATGTTCCCAATCAGTCATTTCTTCCATTTTCATTCTGTTGCAGTGTGTCGGTCAAGCTATTCACACTAGGTGTCTGTGAAGGATAGTATTAGCAAATTACAGGCCTGCTATATAAAATTGTGGTTCTCTGTCAGACGTATCACATATAACTCCATTCCAAAATCAGCCATTTCTCGTGAACGTGGAAAATATTGTCCTCCATTAAAAATGGTCAAGGTACGTGGCAAGGGACTGGGAAGTGGACGTGATGGTGATGGTGCATGCAGAGGCCGAGGACGTGGCCGTGGGTAAGCTGAAATTGTGCCATAATAAACACCCACATCTTGTCGCTCGACCTACCTGTTCCAATTACTAGGGAACCACAGAACAACACTATTGAACCCAGAGCAGTGTCAAAAGGTTATTGGTTGGATAGCAGATAATGCTTCCAGTCACTTAGCCACCACCACCACCCTGTCTTCCACATGGTCAAGTCACAGTAGCCATGAGTCTGGACCACATATTCCTCACCCTTTTCATCCTTCCTCCCACCATGCCGAGTGCCCTGAGACAACTGATCCTACACTTGGACACTCAAAAGAGCTCTTCACTTTTCCATTTGTAGATTCGGGCCTCTCGCCCAGCCAGCTTCAAGCGAGTCAAGAGGAGAACGCGTGAAGCGATGCCCAAATATTGGAGCAGCCATGGTCACACGAAGGCGACATTGGGAAAGTGCAATTAGTGTCGCAAGAGGTGGATGATGATTAGTGTTGAGCCACACCCGCAGTGTTCGGGTTCGGTTCGTCGAACACCGGGATGTTCGTGGAACTGTTCGTCAAACACCTTAGAACACCGTTGAACACCGTCGAACACCGTGAAAACCAATGGCAGGCAAACAAAAACACATAGAAACACATAGAAAACACCTTCAAAGGTGTCCAAAAGCTGACAAACTGCTCAGAAGACACTCTCTTTAAAAAAGCCGGCCAGCAATTCAGCAGCGGCATACACCGGTACCCGACAATTTAGAACAGAAAGAATAATGCATCACACATAGATTAGATAGATAGAAACATGTCAGACACATATATAAGAAGTACAGTGACAGTGTTGCTTACTGTACTTGTCATTTAGTGTTAAAGGATTTAATAAAAATATAATAGTGTTTTCATGCACCGTCTCTTTAAAAAAGCCGGCCTACAATTCAGCAGCGGTACCCGACAATTTATAACAGAAAGAATAGAGCATCACACATAGATTAGATAGATAGAAACATGGCAGTCACATATATAAGAAGTACAGTGATAGTGTTGATTACTGTACTTGTCATTTAGTGTTAAAATAAAGGATTTATTAAAAAAAAAATTGGCGTGGGGTTCCCCGTAATTTTAGTCTCTATCAGAGGCTAAGCAGACGGCTGGGGCAGATGTTTGAAGCCTGGGAAGGGGGTAATACCCACGGTGCTTCCCAGGCTACTAATATCAGCCCCCAGCTGAATACCTGGCCTTTACTAGCTATTAAAATGGGGGACCCCCAAAAAAATGACGTGGGGTCCCCCCTATTTTAATAGCTAGCAAAGGCTAGGCAGACAGCTGGGGGCTGATATTAATAGCCCAGGAAGGGTGCCATGAATATTGGCCCCCTCCCAGGCTAGAAAGACCAGCCATCAGCCACCCCAGAAATGGCGCATCCATAGGATTTTCCTGGGAAATATGTTAAGGAACATCCTTTCCATGACATATAAAATGTATATAAAGCAAAATAAATAACCAAAAACAAAAATACTCCTCTACACCTTGGGCTATGTTCACGCATAGCGTTTTTGATGCGTTTTTGCACTTTTCCATTGCTTTCAACCAAGACAAATGCATTCACCAGGAAATTTAATTTTAACATTTTACAACCTTATCTGGCCATGTGGTGTGTGACACATCATCAGACACATGCATACAGTGCTGAAAAGTCATGGGAACAGCATGGGGAAGACCTCTGGAAGCATCTCTGACTCCCAGGTCACTGCCTAAAAGTGTGCCCATCATAAGTGATCCTTGGCGCATGCGAAGATGCCTTTCGCCATGAACCTGTCATTGCAGACTTGCAACAATCACCGTCCATGTCCTTGTCCCACTGCAGTGTTCAGTTGTCCCTACTCCATTCCTTGGAATACAAGCGCAAGTATGCAGGCAGCCAGCCACCCACCCACAGGCTGCAATACTATACTGCCAAATTTTTGACAGCTGCTTGCACTTGAAATGTGGCCTTTTAGGCCCATGGAGGCGAAAGCTTTTCATAACCTCATGTCGGTGGCAGCCGGGTGTCCATACTCGGTCGCCAGCCGCCACTATATTTCCCGGTATCGCCTCCGCCTTCCATAAGCATGGGTCCCACAACATTACCCATGCCCTTCCCAGTGCACTTACTGGGAAAGACCGCCTAACCACAAACACGTGGACAGATGAATGTGGCCAGGGACGGATCGGAGCCAGTCCACAACTTTTTTGAGGACAGTTGTATTTAGCTCGGTGAAAGGACTGGCATAGAGGGAAACTCTATCTACCCTGCATGTCATTTCTCACAGGAAGTCCTGCAATGCAGCTTGTTGCAGAAGCAATGGCAGCCCGTCCAACATCAACTCGCCCTTGTCAGTGGTGCTTTGACACACACACACACATCTTTCTTTGCGCATTTAATTTCTTGAATACAGAGTTAGACAATGGCCTGATCTGTAATGCGGTTTGAGAAATAACATGCATAAGCATGGCCGATCCACATTAAAAAAGCAGCCATAGAGTGTCCGGGAACCTTCCCCCACACTTTTCTTAGCCAGGGCTGCTTTACGGCAGGGTTGGACGGGCCCACCAGAGTTGGACGGGCCCACCAGAGAACCGGAGACTCCTCCGGCGTGCCCTGGCTTCTCCTTCAGGAGAGTTCATAGAGCCGAGGTGAGGCCACGATGATGATAGAGGCCACCATCTGCTTAGTTTTCTGTTACTTGGAATGCAAGTGCAAGTATGCAGCCAGCCAGTCACACACGACCATGCCTGGCTGTATGTTCACCGGTGAGAGCCACAGATCAAGCTGCTGTGTTACAGCTTTCAACAACTCTGCAGCGCTGGGCGGTTTGTCAATTAAGCATTAAGCATGTTATCTTCAGCACAGCCTGTTGCCGCTTGGCCAAGGCAGTGCTGCAGTGCTGTCAGCTTGTGAATGATGTGGTCATTTCCGAGATGGAGGAGGAGGTGCATGAGCTGAACAATGTGATTACATTGTTGTTAAATTGGTGACGCTGTTTTTTATACAAAAGAAAGATCCTATTGTTTTTTTTGTTTTGTTTTTTTAAGACAAATGCATTCACCGGGAAATTTCATTTTATCATTTTACAACCATATCTGGCAATGTGGTGTGTGACACATCATCAGACACATCCTGTTTTATTTATGATGGAGGGACTCTGAAAGTCATAAAGCCTATTTTTATAGGGACATCAGACGGCCCTTACTATTCTTAAAAGGTCAGCAGTCGGCCCTAGCTATTGTTAGAGAGCCATCAGCCGGCTATGCTTTGTTGTTCCCATTATTAACAAGTGGGTATCCTATACTGTTATTGCGTATCCAGTGACTGCAACCCAATACCCCTTTGAAGAGACATAGAGGAGGCTCTCAGTAAAAGAAATGTTCCCATTAGAAAGGAGCGGGTCTCCTATAGTGGTAATGCCCATGCTGTGACTGCAAGGGCTGCCAAAATTTGGGAAAAAACCCACTTAGAATTTAAAGACACATAGAGCAGGGCCACAGTAACAAGGTATGACATGTTCCCATTAGAAAGGAGAGGGTCTGCTATACAGTTATAGGTTATGCAGTGAGTCCAACGGCTGACCAAATTTAGTGAAAACACCGCTAAGAATATAAAGACACATGGAGCAGGGCCACAGTAACAAGGTACGACATGTTCCCATTAGAAAGGAGAGGGTCTGCTATACAGTTATAGGGTATGCAGTGAGTCCAACGGCCGACCAATTTTAGTAAAAACACCGCTAAGAATTTAAAGACACATGGAACAGGGCCACAGTAACAAGGTACGACATGTTCTCATTAGAAAGGAGAGGGTCTGCTATACATTTATAGGGTATGCAGTGAGTCCAAAGGCTGACCAATTTTAGTAAAAACACCACTAAGAATTTAAAGACACACGGAGCAGGGCCACAGTATCAAGGCACGACACGTTCCCATTAGAAAGGAGAAGGTCTGCTATACAGTTATAGGGAATGCAGTGAGTCCAACGGCTGACAATTTTAGGAAAAACCCAACTAATAATTTAAAGACACACAGAGCAGGGCCACAGTAACAAGGTATGACATGTTCCCATTAGAAAGGAGAGAGTCTGCTATACAGTTATAGGGTATGCAGTGAGTCCAATGGCTGACCAATTTTAGGAAAAACGTCACTAAGAATTTAAAGACACACAGAGCAGGGCCACAGTAACGACAAATTCCCACTAGAAAGGAGAGAGTCTCCCATAGTGTTGGCCTATGCAGTGAATGCAAGGGCTGCCAAAAATTTGGAGGCAGTTCAATGCCCCTTGGAAGAGACGTGGAGGAGGGCCTCATAAAAAAATGTTAACATTAGAAAGGAGAGGGCCTCCTATACTTGTAATGCCCAAGCACTAAGTGTATGGGCTGACAAACATTTACTCCTGGGGGGTATACATGAACATACTGTATAAAAATTTTTTTTACGGGCATCATAAACACCCTTTAAAAAAGTTAGGTGGGTGTTGCATCACGGACCACGGTCACCCTGGTGATATAGTGGATGAGGATGAGGAGAAGGAGGAGGACAAGAGCAAATAGCCAAAATCAGGAAGCGTATACCCATGTGTGGGTGTGAAGAGGTGCATGGGAATAAACCTCCCAAGAAAAGACACTGGATTGGAGTTTATGTTACGCTGCTATCGTTCAGTGATGTTGAGAAGTCTGGCCCAATCCAGCCCTTGTTCATTTTTATAAGAATCAGCCTCTCAGCATTTTCAGTTGACAGGTGGATGCGCTTATCAGTTATAATTCCACAAGCGGCACTAAAAACCCGCTCTGATAAAACGCTGGCGGCAGGGAAGGCCAGGACCTCCAAGGCATAGAGAGCCAGTTCATTCCACGTATCCAGCTTGGATACCCAACAATTATAAGGCACAGCGGAATCACGGAGGACGTTGGTACGGTCGGCAAGGTACTCCCTCAGCATCTTCCCAAACTTTGCACTCCTTGTGAGAGTACTCCGCGCCTCAGGGTCTGTCCGATAGGAGGGTCTGAGAAAACTCTCCCAGAACTTGGAAAGTGTTCCCCTGCCTCTGCTGGACTGAAGTTGTGTCTCTCTTGTCTGTACTCAATGGTTGTCCAACGAAGTGTTCCCCCTGCCGCGAGCGTTTTCAGATGGGAATTTTTTTAATAGTTCCCCAACTAGGGCCTTCTGGTACAGCCCAATTTTTGCAGACCTGTAGATATAAAGTTCTCCTTGTAGCGTGGGTCTAGAAGGGTCACCAACCAGTAATGACTGTCACCCAAAATTTTGAGAACGCGAGGGTCATGGGAAAGGCAGCGTAACATAAACTCGGCCATGCGTGCCAGACTACTAACAGGCATGACTTCCGTGTCCTCACCAAGAGGATGACTGACCATGCTCTCCTCCTCCTCCTCTCTGTCCTCTGGCCATCCACGCTGAACAGACGGTATGACAGCTGTGCAGGTAGTACTGTCTATAGTGCATGAAACTAGCTCCTGTCCTTCCTCCTCCTCTTCCTCATTCTGACCTAATCCACGTTGGGTTGAGATGAGGCTTGGCTGTGTGTAATCACCCTGTATGGTTCCTTGCTCCATCTCATCGTTCTCCGCCTGCAATGCATCCTCTTTAATTGTGAGCAGAGAGCGTTTCAGAAGACAGAGAAGCGGGATGGTGACGCTAATTATGGCATCATCGCCGCTCACCATCTTGGTGAAGTCCTCAACGTTTTGGAGGATGGTACATATGTCTGATATCCATGTCCACTCCTGAGGTCTTATGTGTGGAGTATGAACTGAATACCGATGGCCTTGTTGATGCTGGTACTCAACAGCTGCCCTCTTCTGCTCACAAATCATTCCCAACATCTGTAGTGTAGAGTTTAAATGCGTGGGGACATCACACACCAGTCTGTGAGCCGAAAGCTGCAAACGCTGCTGAAACACTGCAAGGGCGGCGGAGGCTGTAGCGACTTTCTAAAATGGGCACACAGGCGGCGTACTTTAATAAGCAGATCCGGCAGCTCCGGGTAGGATTTTAGAAACCTCTGAACCTCGAGATTAAGCACATGGGCCAGGCATGGTACGTGTGTGAGCTTGCCTCACCTCAGAGCTGCCACCAGGTTCCAGCCATTGTCACACACGACCATGCCTGGCTTTACCTTCAGCGGTATGAGCTACAAATCTGCCTGCTCTGTCAGAGCTGTCCACAACTCTTCAGCATTGCGCGGTTTTTCACCTAAGCATATTAGCTTCAGCACAGCCTGTTGCCGCTTTGTCGAGGCAGTGCTGCAGTGCTTCCAGCTTGAGACTGATGTGGTCATTTCGGAGATGGAGGCTGAAGAGGAGGAGGAGGCTGAGGAGGATGAAATGTAGGAGCTGTAGACCATGGGGGCAACCCTGATTGACCTAGGGCCCGCAATCCTTGGCGTCGGGAGGATGTGTTCTGTCCCAAGGTCCGACTGGGTCCCAGCTTCCACTATGTTAACCCAGTGTTCCGTCAGCGAGATGTACTGTCCCTACCCACAAGCACTTGTCCACGTGTCCGTGGTTAGGTGGACTTTACCGGTAACTCCGTTGTTGAGAGCAAGGCTAATGTTTTGGGATACGTGCTTGTGTAATGCCGGGATGGCACCCCGGGAGAAATAGTGGCGGCTGGGGACCGAGGAGCGAGGGATGGCCGCTACCATCAGGTTGCGGAATGCTTCCGTCTCCATGAGCCTAAAAGACAACATTTTCAGTGCAAGGAGTCGTGAAATGTGAGAATTTAGTAGTGTGGCCTGTGGGGCGTTGGCTGCATATTTTCGCTTGCGTTCCAAGGACTGGGGTATGGACAACTGAACGCTGTGCTGGGACAAGGGCATGGATGTGCTTCCTGATGCTGCTACTTGAGAGTGTGCAATGACAGGTGCAGGGCAGGAGGCATCTTCACATGCACCATGGACAGGGTATTGGCTTGCATGCACAACAGCGGAAGAAGCAATGGTGCCAACCGCAGACACTGTTCCTGGACCCTGGGATTCGGGCCACAAAGTCAGGTGCTTTGCTGCCATGTGCCTGATCATGCTGCTGGTGGTCAGGCTGGTCGTTTTGCCACCCCTGCTGATGCTGGCGTGGCAGGTGGTGCAAATGGCATTTTTGGGGTTTTGAGTCTTTATAAAACAACCTGACTTGGGAAGACCTAACAGTTGTACTGGCAACTTCCTTCGTGTTGGTGTTACGGGGAACGATTGCTTGCCTTCTGTCTGCAGCCACCACACTGCCACCACATGTCCTCCTGACAGGTTGGGTCAGTTACTATATCATCCACCACCTCGTCTTCCACTTCCGCACCCTGGTCCTCCTCCTGACTTTCTGGCAATTGTGTCTCATCATTGTCCACCTCTTGTGACACTTTCCCACCGTCGCCTTCATGTGACCGTGGCTGCTCAAATATTTGGGCATCGCTACACGCGATCTCCTCTTGCCCCGCTTCAAGTGGATCGGGCGAGAGGCCCAAATCTATAAATGGAAAAGTGAACAGCTCTTCAGAGTGTCCAAGTGTGGGATCAGTTGTCTCTGGGTTCTCGGCATGGTGGGAGGAAGGAGGATCAGGGTGAGGAATATGCGGTCCAGACTCATGGCTATTGAGACTTGACCGTGTGGAAGACAGTGTGGTGGTGGTGGTGACTAAGCGACTGGAAGCATTATCCGCTATCCAACCAACAACCTTTTGACACTGCTCTGGGTTCAATAGGGGTGTGCTGCAGTCCCCTAGAAATTGGGACAGGAAGGTCAGGCGAGAAGATGTGGGTGTTTGTTGTGGCACAATTTCGGCTTGCCCACGGCCTTGTCCTCGGCCTCCGCATGCACCATTACCATCACGTCCAGTTCCCCGTCCCTTGCCACGTGCCTTGCCCATTTTAAATGGAGGACAGTATCTTCCACGCTCACTACAAATGTTTGGAGCGAATTTATATGTGATCCATGTGACGGAGAAAACAGAGTTTTAAATACCTGGCCTGTAGGTAAGTAGTTTGACCAGCAAACTGCTGTGAATTGCTTCACTGACACACTGAAAGAAATTTTTAATGGAGGCCAGAAATGGCAGTATTTTCTGAAAATGTATATGTAATCCGTGTGATGGAGAAAACACAGTTTTAAATACCTGGCCTGTAGGTAACTGTTTTGAACAGCAAACCAGTGTCAAAAACTTTGCTGACACACTGAAACAAATTTTTAATGGAGGCCAGAAATGGCAGCAAGTAGTAAGAGCACCCACCTCTCGTCAACATGCCCACTTCTGTTTTTTTCACAGGTGTCCCGCCCCTTTTTGGCACCTGTCCAGCCTCCACTTCCGATCTAAACGCCTCCCCTCTCCTCCCCATTCTCCGCCCACTCTCCGCTCCTATGTGTGTCAATACCTGTTACATCAGTTCCGTCCCCGCCCCCGGAAGCAAACCCTTACCGCCCCTATGTGTGTCAATATCTGTTACGTCAGTTCCGTCCCCACCCCGGAAGCAGCCCATGTTCAGCCTCTGTTACGTCCCCCATGACCGCCCACATGCCCTTCACCCAAGGTTGTAGGTTAATGTGTAAGCGCCATATGTAAGAAAAACATGTCAAGACATGTTTTTGTGAGAAAATTCTGTAGTGTTCATAATAATGACGTAATAAAAGTGTTTAAAAAATATACATTTATTGTAGATTCACTTAGAGGTATACACAAATCAAGAAATGGAAAAAGGTGTAAATAGATCTAAAAATACAACATTATACAAGCAAATCTGTAGGTTACAATACATTTCAATGCTAATATTTACAAAGTTAACCAAGCGCTCGGCGAAAGCTGAGCGATTCTCTGTAAGGTTCTGGGTTAATGTGTAAGCGTGGCACATTCCCCATTAGCTTTGTGTAAACTGAATTGCTAGAAGGCGATCATGCCCTTCACCCCCAATGTTATAGGTTAAAGTGTAAGAGAGAAGAGGCAGTCCCAGGGCTAATGTTAACAGGCACAGCAAAATAGATTGAATTATTTATTGAACAAGAAATACTAAGATGTAAACATTTGTAGTACACATTACAAAAAGGAAATATTGTTATAAAACCACATTAGTTCTATAGCAGAAATAGAGCAAGATCATGTTTCGCAGGGCGGTTTGCAAACCTGATTATAATCGCATAATGGCGTACGTAAAATCGTGATAGAGTTAGAAAGATTTTGTACAAATGCATCTACTAGACTATCATTATGTTTTAAATAATTTGTAAAGTTTTTCAGTAATCGCTTCAATGTTATTCCCACAGCGACGTGATACAATACGTAAATACAAAACTGTCCGCAAAATCTCGACATAGAGTCTTGCAACTGGCGGTTCTGATAGCAATACGTCGTGGTGTTTCTTCTCAAAAATTGTTTAATCGTATTCGGTAATACGGCGGCGTCAGGTTGTAACCCGTAACTGTCAAAAAATAAGGATTTGTTCCTGCATAGAATAATGAGTAGCCAATGCGTACCGGGCTCTTCCGAAGAATCTGTGTTGACGATATAGGCTCTAGGTCTATACATGATAACGTGGCGTGGTAAGAGGTCGCAGGGAAATACGCCGCCAAACATACTCCGAGTAAAGGGACTTCGGCTCAAAATGCATGACAGTTGCATAGTATTCATTATAGACGAAGTTCACTGTGGAGTCACAAAAGTTTAATTAAAGTCGTATAGGACTTCTCGACGTTGGTTAATCTCCAGTACAGCCGTGTTGACAGCATAAACGATCATATTCACCGTGTGTGGTTTGGCATCCGCAAAATGAATTTCGGCCAGTAGGTTACCCGTTTTAATGAGCAAAAAGTGAGCGCTCGGTTCCTGATCGGGCGACAAATCAAACGCGAAGAAAATGTAGCCGCTCATGAAATCATCACGGTCTATGCATAATCCTGCATCGGCTTTTTGTTTTCCGGAGATGTGAACAAGAGCCATATATTCCCTCACAGCATGTTCAGCGTCAAAATTAGGGTGAAACAGCTTGGCGGGGATCTGCTGTCCGTCCAAATACAGAGCAGCGTGGTTGATCCTATAATGGTGAAAGCAAAGTGTGTTTTTCTGGTAACTGCCACTGAAGGCCTCATTGTCCACAAAGCAAAGAATCATCGTTTTTGGTTCTCGCCCAGAAAAAGATTTTCATGATTACTATTTCTTGTTCCTCCAGGGAGGCTATAGACTTTCAAACAGGCTCTGTCTAGAGCGTATTTAGCGGGGCTTGATAGAAGAGCTTGGCTGTGACCGATCCTGACGGCTGGAGAGACTTGTACTCTCTTTACGTAGAGGGCAGCGTTCACAATCTGAACCTTAAACTGTTCCTGTTCGGGAGTCATAAGGCAAAACGAGTCCTTATTTCTTGATAACTTGGTCTTAAGATCTCGACCGTTCAAAATGAGTTTCGGTTGATTAAAAATGTCACTGAAGATCGGGCCCATGAGTTCCACAGGCCTTCAGAGACGGGTCGCGTGGGCTCTGCGTGCGAACCCATAATTTTGATTTTCGCCGTCGAGTACGGTTGTCTGGTGATGTCCTGCAGTGTCTTTATAAATAACCCCGCTGTAAATTGCGATCTCAACACTTGCGTACTGTAGTTTAAAAGCGTTTCAATGTAGGCCCGGTAACTATAAAGGTTATCAGATTGTGAAATCAAACGGTCCCCCAGAGTAACGTCCACCTGATTGAAAAGTGTGGCTATGGGGTAATTAATAAGTCCCACACGCGTGCCGGCAGCGAGAACCATACCGTCCTGTTTCAGGATGCGGCACTGGACGTTCAAGAGTGTATTATTTAAGTCGTAATAATATTCTCCGCTTCCCGATACGAAAAATTCCAGGGGTGCGTTATCGGCTAGAGCGGCGATGGGTTGCACCTCGACAAAAAACGATTTTTCGATGCTAGTCTGCATGGGAGGTACGGTAAAGATATCCAGTTCGCTTTTAGCGCACTCTATCGACGCATCGTGAATAAACGCCATGACCTCTTATTAGAAGATGTCACTCGTGAGGCGTCTTGCGGACTTCTGACGAGAACTTGATTTACGTTGAGCGGTGTTATTCATGAGGCTTGGTGGGAATCAAGGTGAGCGGGGTCTTTTCGCTCGTGGTAAAGAGTTTCTTTCTTTTTCTTTTACGCGATTTTGTGGTTACGTAGATTAGTCCGTCGCCCTCTTGATTGTTTTTAGAGGTGTGATTCAATCTGTCCACTACGGCCGTAGACATACTCATGATAGCGTCTTTAGCAATGTTTCTTATGGCAGTTTTTACATGCGGTTTGACTAGTTCTAGGCCTTTTCTGAACAGCGGTACTGCTCTTCTAAAAAGACTTCTAAACAGATCACCAAGACTGGCGCCGTACATGTATTCATCACCGCGGAACCCCTCTAAGCCTTGCCCTGCTTGAGCTACATAGTACCGGCCGTACAAGGCGGGATCGCCGTAAACTCTTTGAGACATCATTTTTACCGTGGCGTAGTCTTGCGAGGCCTAAAATGTAATCGCACTATACACTTTCCGCATCTGAATTTAACCGGCGTACCCTGGTCCGACATGACAGTAACAGTTATGGAGTCAAAGCGTTGTTTGCACAGTGGTATGTAATCTGGCCGTGAGTAGCACACTGTGACAATATCGTTATCATCGCCGCTAACTTCTATGGTCTGTAACAGTTGAACGTAGCTGTCGCCCACAAGCTCATGTTGAGTTATATCAGTGTATACAAAAAGAGAATAAAAACCCGCATTTGAATCGGGGTAAAAGCGGCGATTCCACGGCATTAAAGCTGCGGGTGAATCATCGACGGTCTGTAGTCCGAAAATAAATTTTAGCTTAGTACCCAGAGCAAACTGTATAGGGGATGGGTCGGGTAGGATTACCTCTCGATGTAGATCATCATAACGTATCCTATAGGCAGGCGTGGATAAATTCAGAGTTTCTATTCGCGCATTGACTGTACTGACCAGCTTTTGAATGGTCGGGTAAAATCCTGATTTTACATGATAAGCCTCTAATGGCTCGTTGTGTTTAGCAGTGTAGAAGTTCCCTTCAAAAGCGTCGAACGTGTTCCACATATGGGGGTACTGTATTTCCGTTAACGCCACTTCATAAGCTCCTGAAAGATGAACGGCCTTTGCTAACTTGGTGGTGTAACTCGAAATAGTATTTTCGGGGTAGATTTTGGATGATGAATTGCTAGGTAGTGTAACATAAAACGAATTGCCTTCCATGCTTTATACGGACGGTAATTGATTTTCTTCTATCCAACTGTTGAATTTATCGGGATATCCGAGCCACTTCACAAAATAATGAGTTGCACCGCGGCGCCTGCGTTTTTTAAACACTTTTTCAACTTTGTAGATCCTATTAGCGTCTTGCGACACCTTTTGCAGTTCGTCTTCATAAAAAGACCCTTCTACGTTTTCACCACTCAAATAGTTTAATGCGTAGAGAGGGTTTCTGATTCGTGTATTTACGGATGAGACCACAAAAAATTTCACGCGTGTAGGTTTGCTCGTAGCCTTTTGAAAAGATATGCTTATGCCATACAATCCGGACGTTATCCCCCGGTTTTAATAGAGGTTTAAATCTTTTCACTGTAGAGACGTCTTGATAAGTGCTGCGCCATATGGTCATGGTGTTAGCTTTCGTGACAGAGGCAGGACTGCATCTTATAGTGCGATGATAAGCGTTATTGTAAGAGTGCACTAAATCAGGTGATACGTCTATATATCTAAATGTGTTATGAGCCGTTAAATAGCACCACATACGAGCTTTCAACGTGTGATTAAATCTTTCCACAAACGCAGCTTTCACCATATTATTCGTAAAGAACTGATGTACGTTATACTCTTTACAAAGCGTAGCGACGGGCTTATTCATAAATTCTTTCCAGCGATCCATTTGTTGTTTTTGCGGGATACGTCGTTCGCTTTTAAAAATCATCTCAAAAGCTTTTGCAAGCTCCTTGCCGGTCTTGGTCCACAGGTCGATGACCCAGACATATTTGGATAGCACATCTATGACAGTTAAAATATATTTTAAACCGTCGTTATCGTTAGGGTAGTCATTCATGCAGATGAGATCCGCCTGCCAGAGACTATCCACATTGCTAACTATGATCCGATTTCTGATAAATCGTCTTCTTACGGATTTGTTTAGAGAATACGCTTATTGATCGCTAAGCCACTCTGCGACAGCCTTTCTACGCATGCCATATTTCTTAACAGCATTATAGAGCCTCTGTATCCCTCCGTAGGAACCGGGGCTCTTTGCTGTATAATAATGCTTGTGTAACAGAGTTTCGACGTTAGGCATTTTGAAAACAAAATGGTGTCAGATTTAGATTCATTCCTTAATTAACTAGCTATTATAGTTATACATGGTAAAACTGGTATGGATTGATTTTCCCATCCTAGGGAACATTTTTAGTATGACGCAGCAAAAAACTATTCCGAGGCTATGAAGTAACATTAACTAGCCATATCAATCAATACAATAATGTTAATGATTATTGGTTTCTGACAAGATAATTAAGGTCAGGCCTTAATTAACTAGCTAATATAGTTATACATGGTAAGACTGGTATGGATTGATTTTTCCCAACCTAGGGAACATTTTTTTAGTATACCGCAGCAAAAAACTGCTCATGTGACATAGTCAACCGTGTATATATATCCGTGCGAATTGTTCATTCAGATTATCAGAACACTCATGCTGAAGAGGTGACAAGATGTTGAATACCGTCAATGTAAGTAATTATCTTTTAGCATATCATGGGGCTGTATAATGTTTATTTAATACTGAATGCCTGATTGTCACCATTATTATGTCTTGTATATTAATTTTTAATTGTAATTGTTGTAAGTATTTTATAGTTTATGCGCTTATTTTGTCGATGAACCGTAATTTTAACGATCACGGCACCGGCGAAGAGCAACTCACGGCCAGCCAACTAAGTAAATAAAGTTTTAGAGAGAATGTGTGAAAATGAAGTTATAGGATGGGGGATACCTAACATGCTTTTATTTTAATTTAAAAGCTAGATTCCTAGATGCCGATATGGAAGAGGAATGCCACGCAGCGACACAGTGTCTGATGGCTGAAACGCAACGTGAAACGGTCTCTGGGGGCCGTCATGTTAATTTCGATCTAGCGGAAGATCCGCAATACCCAGACTCACAGGAACTACTGACCGAATCGCAGCAATTGGATGCTGAAGTAATGGCTGAGTGGTCCCAGGATAACTCCAGGACCTTGGATATACACAGCATACCTATGTGTGGTAAGTCCGGTAACAAAAAGCTCTTTGTACTCTACATTATCTTGTGAAGTTTTGTTGTAATTCGACGTCTATCTATTTCAGAGAGTTTCATAGATTGTACAGTCTCTGACGATGACCGTCCGTCCGCCACCACCAGCGACGATGAAGCTTGTACGCAACAACCTGTATATTCACTCACAGGCTGGGATATCTGGAGCCCTACGTACCCGTCAACATCTATGGAAGGTATTGTCAACTACAAATGTCGCCGTGCTCTACAATAGACCGGACAGCTGTGAGGTAAATCACCGGTTATTTATTTCAGAGACCATCATTGATTTAACCGGATCAGATGATGAAACAGAAGACAAAGAAAATGCTTCACCACTCGGTACCGGTACAAGAACCGAAGAAAATTATACACACCCGTCAACGTCTTATTCATCCCCCACCCAACCGCTCTTGAGACCTATCAATCTGAAGTGTAAGTTTTTTAAACCGTATTAATCCGTTACAACAATGTTTACCCTCATTTTCCTATTTTTCTAGGATGCGCCATAGATTAATTACGAGCTCTCCATTTTCTTACGCAGACGCGACTAGAAAGACAGCACGTAGACAAGCCTTCAGAACTATTTTTGAGAAAAAAGAATTTGAACACAGGCCGCCACTGGAACATCTGTGGAAGCAACCCCCTCAACTTAAAGAAGTAAACCCTCCGCACCCCTCAGAGCAAAAAGCCACAAGTAACTCATTTCATCCAAGCCCTAAAAGCAGATCTGTCAACAAAAGCGGCAATCTAAATGCAGGAAACCTCGACATCCCATAATTCTGAAACAATCTCTGCAGGAACCTCAGGTATGTCAATGAGTATTGAACCAAATGTATTATGGGTTTTTGACACTATAGCTACACCACAGAAGCCTAAAGTTCAGAAACGACCGTGTAACACCCCAATACGTCCAATAAAACGTAAAAAACAGAAAACTCGAGACATTATATCAACGTACAAACAATGGCACCTAGATGTAAAAAGAGTGTTTAACAACCTATACAGTCATACCATGACGCTTATCAATGCACACAATCATTTAGCTTACCTGTTGGATCGTTGTACAGAACTGTCCGCACAGCGTCCGGATAGAGCCAGCATTTCAGAAATAATGGCTTTAGAACCGCTGTACACAGAGGCTGTTGAAGCCGTTAAAAACCTACCGAGGGCTCGTACATTATGACTAGGCATGACGGGTCGCGGTATGAAATGCAGACCCCCGCGTAAAGGTTTTTTCAATAAACAACGCGCCATAAAACGTTGTATTAAAAAAGCAACAAACACAACACGCGCGTTAAAGAGGCGAAAAAAAACTAAAGAATAGGGTAAAGCGCACTGCTATTGACTCACCACACGTTACACAAAGACGACCCCCACAGAACACTACAACTCTTCAGCTTTCGCCAACAGTCATCACTGAGATGGCAGAACACGAACCCTCAATAGATTCTCAATTCCTAGACACGCCGCAGAATTCCACGTCGGATACGCCTACTGTCTCCGGCGTTGAAATCTCGAATGATGATCGACAAGATGCATCGTCACAGTTTTCACCTCCTCGTACACCGGCCATAAGCGAACATTCGCGCTTTTTGGAACACTTATTTCATGTTCGTAGGGAGATGAGTAACCTCAACGCTTATCAGTATATCGTTCATTTTAGATTTGTGAATTTAGACCGTATACGCTCCTTTGAAGAAAGTTTGGAGATCATACACGGTTCTATTCAAATGCTACTGGATAGGATCGTGAGGGATATTGAGCCGGGCGACTTTATACAATTAAGATTAGAAAGGGACGGTAGACTAAATCCAGTCTACGGTTTTAAACAATGTAGAGAACAATTTGACGCGACTGCTTTCCTAAATGCCGAGGGCAACGCCGAGTGCATAGCCGGCAACTGCTTGAAATTAATAGTAAGTGTTGCTAGGAATAGACGGGGAGCTATAAAATGCAGACAACTGAGATCTATAGTTTATACACGAATTATTCATCAGAAACGTCAAATGTTGTTTGATTTTAACAATTACGGCTCTAATCAGTGTTTGGCCGCGTCTCTCTACGCCTTACTGGCTGAAGACGACCCGCCTGACGATGATTTAATGAAACGTGCGGCGGAGTTGCACAGAAATTTGAAATTACCCGACGATCAACTAGTGAGCTTTAGCGACATTAGAGCGTTTGAGACGTATTTGAACGTTACCATTAAAGTTCTATACTTTAGTCAGGGAGACTGGCGCTATTTTCACACGGATAAAGAACCCACAGACAAAATATTATATATTCTACATCATGATAATCATTATTACGGTATAAAAAATATAAAAGGATTCATAGGAGCTAAATACTTTTGTGAAAAGTACAGTTCTGCATTTCATCACAAAAATAATCACTCTTGTCAATACTTTTGCTCCGCGTGTCAGAGGTTGGATTGCTCTGATACAGCTGCAGAGCATCTGCAATGCCCACGCTGCCGTGTATTTTGTCATTCAGCGAGCTGCTTAGAACTCCACAGAAGTCTCGCTGAGACTGACAGGTCATTTTGTAAACTTAAATTTTTCTGCGAGCGATGCTATCGCTATGTGCCCCAAACCGTAGATGATGAACACCGATGCGTTGGTGTACGATGCTCCATTTGCGGTGTTCCGGGGAGCAGATTCGATAATCATCTATGTTACATGCAGCGCTATACACCGAAGCAATCTACGGAACAATACATCTTTTACGATTTTGAATGCACGCAAGAGACGGGAACGCACCATCCCAATTATGTTTTTGCCACAGATTTGCACGGGATATCTAGCTGGGAGTTTGTGGGTAAAACATGTACTACCGACTTTGTACATTTTTTTTCAAAGGGTGGGTATGTAGGTTACACTTTTATAGCTCACAATGCTGCTCGATACAATTCCTACTTTATCGTTAATGAGCTGATCCGTGAGAAGCTGCGCTTCAACATGATAGCACAAGGCGGTCGCCTTTTGTTCGTATCATTACCCGATTTAGACATGAGATTCATCGACTCTTTCAATTTCATTCCCATGAAGCTCAGTAAGTAGCCGCAAGCTATGGGATTTTCAGGCGCTAAGGGTCACTTTCCACACTGATGAAAATCAGGCGTATGTAGGGCCTATGCCAGATGCTAACTATTATGGCATAGAGTACATGATGCATAGTGAGAAAGAGGAATTCACAACATGGTACGAATCGGTGAAAAACTATACGTTTGAGCAGAGCTCAAAGCATACTGTCAACAGGACGTAGAGGTCTTGAGACGAGCCTGCGTAATGTATCGCGAGCGCGTCGTAGAAATGACAGCCAAAAAACAAATACAGTTCTGTAAACGCAAAAATAAATTTACTGAAAATCTCATCAGTATAGATCCGTTTCAGCTCACGACACTAGCATCTGTTTGTCTGGCAATGTACCGCTTTAAATTTCTCCCCGAAGACAAAATAGCCATTTTGCCTGGGGATAATTATCACAAAAAGCACAAACGTTACTCGTCCCCGGCTATTCAATGGTTAATGTACGTAGCGCATACAGAGAACCTAGATCTGCAACACGCTTTGAAAGGTGGTGAGAAAAGAGTAGGAAACTTTTTTCTAGATGGCAATGCGAGAGTCAGCGGTCGCCCAACGGCTTTTGAATTTCAGGGGTGTTTTTACCATGGGTGTCCTGTTTGCTAAAACGATAATGACACGAACAAACTCACAAAGACCACTTACGGGCAACTGTATCGAATGTTTGAGGTGAAGAAACGTTTCTTGCTTCAACAGGGGTTCGACGTCCGCGTATTGTGGGAGCATGAGTGGCGAGAGACGGTTGAAAAAAGCTCTGACCTACAAGCGTTTCTGCGACACATGCAGTTCCCTGAGCCTTTAGAACCTCGTGACGCTCTGTACGGTGGTCGTACTAACACTATCAAACTCTATCACAAACAAGAACCCGGTGAAACTATAGAGTACTATGATTTCACCAGTTTATACCCGTACGTCAATAAAACAAAAGTGTACCCCGTAGGACATCCTAAAATAATCTATGACCACTTTGGTTATATCAAGCAGTACTTTGGCATCTCCAAAGTGAAAGTCTACCTGCTCCCTGGTAAAATGAACAAACAATTGATCTTCCCCCTATGTCACACATGCGCTTTGCATTCAGAAGCAGATCCCTGCGTTCAATCAGAGGAAGAGAGGGCTCTGACGGGTATGTGGTGCACGATAGAGGTAGAAATGGCTTTGGAGAAGGGTTACAGACTCGCACACATTTACGAGGTGTGGCATTTTGAGGAGACGACGACCGATCTATTTGCGCAATACATTGATTTACATCTTAGACACAAACAGGAAGCCTCGGGGTATCCGTCGTGGTGCACGGACGAAACAAAGAGAAAAGACTATGTAGCCGCCTATCTTGAAAAAGAAGGTATAAAGTTAGACCCCGATCATATAGAACCAAATTCAGCTAAAAGACAAATCGCCAAACTATTCTTAAACTCTTTATGGGGAAAGTTTGCACAGCGTTCTAATTTACCTCCCACCAGCATCGTGAACAACGCCGATAAACTCTTTGAGTATGCCTTTCTCCTGTACTATGAGATTTCAGAGTTAAACTTTATCAGCGACGATACGGCGACTGTCAATTGGAAATACACAAAAGAACACCGCACCGTCAACAAAAACACCAACATTTTCATTGCATGCTTCACTACAGCTTATGCGCACTTAGAATTGTACACCCTACTAGACAAACTGCTGGAGCGCTGTCTTTACCACGACACTGACTCCGTCATTTTTGTAAGTCGTGACGGCGAGTGGCAGCCTCCCTTAGGTGATTACCTGGGTGAACTCACCAGCAAAATACCCCAGGGGAGTCACATCACAGAATTTGTATCCGCCGGTCCGAAAACTTACGGCTACAAATTAAACATGGGTGACACGATCTTGAAAGTGAAAGGTATCACGCTTAATATCGCTAACACTGGGTTATCAATTTCGACAGTCTAAAAGCTTTAGTGGTAGCTTTTAAGAACTCTGCAGATCCTGGAAATGAAAAGACGATCGTTGTAGAGCAGAATGGTATTGTGCAGATCAAAAAGTACTGGGATATTGTAACTCGACCCCTATGCAAAACTCAATGCTGCGTCTATACCAAGAGGCAGTTGTTTGATGACTTTAATTCTTTACCCTACGGGTATTAACGATGAATTCCCTTTTCTTCAAGCAACTGACGTACCTTTACCTCTGCTACAGGTGCAGAATACGCTACAGGCTACCGTACCATCAAACGACCGACGCGTAGCTATAGATAGAGTCGTGAAGTCTAAAGAGAAACGTGCTCGACGAATTTACTCCGTGGCTCAACAGGTCTTAAACATGCAACATCATGGATCCCCGGTTACAACACCCATTCTCGTGCATTCTAGAGGGCCCCTCTAACTGAGAAAAATCCTATTTTGTCAAACAGGTTTTAGCTCACGCGACAACACATTTATCTCACAAACCCGATAATGTTGTTTGGTTTTAATCTTGTTGGCAAAAAATGTATGATGAACTGAGTCATTCCTTCCCCAGTATTCGTTTTATCGAAGGTTTGCCGCAGACATTTGTAGATGACGAAACTATTCCCGCCTGACATGATCAACTTGGCGGTGGTGGACGATCTCATGGAGGCCGCTAGCTGTAATTCAGAACTGGAAAAAGCATTTATTAAATAAGTTCATCATAGAAGCTTGAGCCTGTTCTATTTGGTTCAAAATGTTTTTTGTCAGGGGAAAAAGAGTAGAACCATCACCTTGAATACCAAGTACATGGTTCTATTTAATAACCCCCGCGATAAAATACAAATTGTGACGCTAGCCAGACAGATGTATCCGAGGAACTCGCATTTCTTCTTAGAAGCTTTCGAAGACGCTACACGAGAGCCTTACGGATTCTTGCTTGTAGATTTGAGAGGTGATACGCCGGAGGAATATCGCTTAAGAACTGGTTTGTTTCCACCAGCTTTACCAACAGCGTACGTTCAAAAAGGTAAAACTCGTTCTAAAAAGTGAATTTTTTACACTGCTGTGATTATTCATACCCGTAACCTTCATTCTGTCAACATGTCTGAGAGAGTGAGGCGTAACTGGGCTCTCTTGAAAAAGCTGGTGAAAGCAAACGCGTCGGAGAGAAAGCTTATTCTGAAGACTGCCGGCAGAGATTTAATCGCTGCCATCCCTGCATAGGCAAACAGTATGGGAGATCCATTTCCTAATAATGGGCGCATTTTTTGCAGGAGGCCCTCTGACCTCTACGTCTCTTGCAAGGAGCATTGGAGTTCCTCCAAATGTTTTTCAGCCGTTGCTTAACTGCATAGGCAAACAGTATGAGAGACACACTTCCTAATAATGGCAGCATTTTTTGCAGGAGGCCCTCCGACCTCTACGTCACTTGCAAGGGGCAATGGAGTTCCTCCAAATTTTTGGCAGCTGTTGTTTCACTGCATAGGCAAACAGTATGGAAGACCCACTTCCGAATAATGGGAACACTGTTTTCAGGAGGCCCTCCGACTTCTGCGTCTCTTGCAAGGGGCATTGGAGTTCCTCCAAATTTTTGACAGCCGTTTCTTCACTGCATAGGCAAACAGTATGGGAGTCCCACTTCATAATAATGGGAGCATTTTTTACAGGAGGCCCTCCGACCTCTTCGTCTCTTTCATGGGGCATTGGAGTTCCTGCAAATTTTTGGCAGCCGTTGCTTCAGTGCATAGGCAAACAGTATGGGAGACACACTTCCTAATAATGGGAACACTGTTTTCAGGAGGCCCTCCGATCTCTACCTCTCTTGCAAGGGTCATTGGAGTGCCTCCAAATTTTTGGTAGCCATTTCTTCAGTGCATAGGCAAACAGTATGGGAGACCCACTTCCTAATAATGGGAGCTTTTCTTGCAGGTGGTCCTCCGACCTATACGTCTGTTGCAAGGGGCATTGGAGTTGTTCCAAATTTTTGGCAGCTGTTGCTTCACTGCATACCCTATAACTGAATAGCAGACCCTCTCCTTTCTAATGGGAACATGTTGTTACTGTGGCCCAGCTGTATGTGTCTTTAAATTGTTAGTGGGGTTTTCCCAAATTTTGGCAGCCCTTGCAGTCACAGCATGGGCATTACCACTATAGGAGACCCGCTCCTTTCTAATGGGAACAATTTTTTTACTGAGACCCTCCTCTATGTCTCTTCAAAGGGGTATTGGGTTGCTTCCAAATATTTGGCAGCCCTTGCAGTCACAGCATACGGAATAACAGTATAGGAGACCCACTTGTTAATAATGGGAACAACAAAGCATAGCCGACTGCTGGCCCTTTAGGGATAGTAAGGGCCGCCTGATGACCCTATAAAAATAATCTTTGTGACTTTCAGAGTCTATCATAATGTGTCTGATGATATGTCACACACCATATTGCCAGATAAGGTTGTAAAATGTTAAAATGACATTTCCGGGTGAAAGCATTTGACACAGTTGAAAGCAATGCAAAAGTGCAAAACGCATCAAAAACACTAGGTGTGAACATAGCCCAAGGTGTGGAGGAGCATATATGCTTTTGGTTATTTATTTTGCCATATACAAGTCTTTACCCTGAAAAGGATGTTCCTTAACATATTTCCCAGGAAAATCCATTTTGGTTTCGTTTTTGTATGTTTTATTGTGAGTCCGTAAAAGTGGCATAATACCTCTGACAACCTTGTTCACAGCAGTGACCAGGGAGTCAGAAATGCTTCTAGGGGTCCTCCCCATGCTGTTCCCATGTCATTTGAGCACTGTTCCCATCGAATTGGGCAATTTTTAGGCCCTCTGCAGACTGCCGGGGTAAGCCGCTGGAAAAATGCTCGACTTTCTGATAGACTTACATTGAGCTTGTTACTCGGTCCGAGCACTCAAGCATTCCAATTTGCTCGACTCCAACAACGAGTACCCGAGCATTTTAGTGCTCGCTCATCACTAGACACTACCATTACACGTTACACAGCAGGGGCACATTTATAAGATTATCTCAGAACAGGAACATCTTTTTTAACACATCCAATTGTGGAACTTACTATTATTTCTAAGTCTAGTGATTAAAATGTACTTTGTTCGCGGGACAACCCCTTTATGAACTCAAAAACTATAATCCAAGTCAATCAAGAAATATTTCTATAACACCAGCCATTGTTATTGTAGAGTTATCAGCAATATATGGCGTCCAGTGAATGGTTGTATATACAGACATCGCTTATGATAAGTGATTACCTTGGTATCCATCATTACATGTACATAAGTAGCCTCCTGCTATATTACTACAGGTTGCATCAGGAGAACAGTCATTGTTATCTGTACATGTTGTGAGTGAGTCACAATTATATCCATCACCTATGAAAAGACCATAATGTAATGAATAAAGAACATTAATTAAACCGATATATCAGTAGCACTCGAAAAGGAAGATTCATGTTAATATGACTGGCTTATATATTACATATATTGACAAAAGCAAACATAGTTACTCATAGTTTACATTTCTGATGGGATCCCTGTTACATTGAACAATGTAATTAACAAGACTTTTGAATAAAGTTCATAGAGGTAAAAACAAGAATCCGTAACAAGTCAGAACTCACCTGATAACCCATCATTACAAGTACAGATGTAATTTCCTATTGTGTTATTGCAGGTTGCATTAGGTGAGCAGGTATTATTGGTCTCACATTCATCAAAATCCTCACAGTGAGTCCCATTGCCTAATTCATATAAAATATTACACAATTAACTAAGGATATAACATTAATAATAATAAGAATTTTTTTCTGAGGCGCCAACATACAGTATTTCGCAGCACTTTACAATCAATCAGGGACATGTACAGACAACAAAGACATCACAAAGTAACACATAGTTCAGCAGTTACAGGAGTGAGGGCCCTGCTCGTAATCTTACAATCTATAAGGAAAAGGGGGGACACAATAAGTCCACCCTATTAAAAATGCTTCTCATGTGTAGCCCACCTATCATTATAATAAATGGGGGATTTAAAATAATGTTGTATGCACAAGTCATCAGCCAGTATCTAAGTATAGTTACTAAGTGCTATTGGGTGCGTGGAGGATGTGGACATAAATGAATAGGAGGGACCAGATTCTGAGGAGAATTTAGAAAGAGGGAATGAGGAAGAGTTAAATTAGTGAATTGGGATGGTTGGCTTGTATAAAGAGATGTGTTTTTTAATGCACACTTAAAAATGTGGGGGCTAGGTATTAACTGGATCGTCCTGGGTAATGCATTCCACAATACTGGCGCAGCATGAGAGAAGTCTTAGATAAAGAGGTGAAAGGTTAGGATTATAATGAATGATAGTCATAGATCAGTTACAGAACGGAGTGCATGGATAAGGCAATAGACAGAGACGAGGAAGGAGATATAGAATGGTACAGAATGTGGAGAGCTTTGTGGGTGGGAGAGATACATTTATATTGTGACATGCTGATCAGATGTGATAATTAAAACTTATTAATCTGCATACTTTGTCTAATCAGTAATTAAACAATACTAATATGTAAACATTAAGGCTGCGTGCCCACTATGCGCTTTTCAAGCGTTTTTGCCGTGGAATTTCCGCAGCGAAAATGCTTAAAAAATGCTTGGTAATACATGCCCCATGGTCCTCAATGATAATCCGCATGTGCTGTGCACATGCTGCGGAAATTTCCGCTGCGGATTATCATTGCGGAAAAATCTGCAGCATATCCATTAATTTTGCGGACACGCAGCGTAATTGCCGCCATTGATTTGCATTGAATCGCTTACTATCCGCATGACTACATGTGCCCATGCGGATATTAAGCGATTCAATGTGCGAATGGTACTCGGGTCTGGATTAGAGGAGACTCTCCTCCAGACCCAGGTATCATAGTACCTGTTAAAAAAAAGAATTAAAAAAAAAATATATACATTATACTCACCTTCCGATGCCCCCCAGTCTCCTCTATGGTGCGTCCTGGCTCCCCGGTGGCTCGCGATGGTGTAAAAGGACCTTCCATGACTTCATTTAGTCATGTGACAGGTCACGCGACTGCTGATGTCGGTAGTCGCGTGACCTGTCACATGACTAAATGACATCATGGAAGGTCCTTTTACACCACTGCAATCCATACAAGAGACCGGACGCACCGGAGAGAAGACCGTGGGCCATCAGAAGGTGAGTATAATGCTTTTTTTTTTTTTTATCATTTTTATTCTTTAACTATTAATTTCGCCACACTATATAAATCCATGCTGGTTGCATGGATTTATATAGTGTGACCAAGTTGTCAAGCACTTTTCCAAGTGATGCTAAAATCGCTTGGAAAAGCGCTTGATAACCCGCATGCAGAAACGCATGCAAAAACGCTTGACCAATGCTTCTACATGGAGGGAAAAACGCATGTAAAATCCGCATGCGTTTTTCCTGCCAGGGAGAAGCGGAAAAAATATGCAGCATTTCTGCATCCTAGGCATTTAGCCTAACTCATCGTGCTCCAAAATAAAATAGTTGAAGTATCTGATACAGGTATTCTTGTTATGGTAGACTACAGAAAGATCTACTGTAAGCATGAAAGAAACGTCAGATTGCCAGAATCCTAACTACACCTCTCTAAGACTAGGTACATAATATATTCTCCAGTATAGCATTTCTCATTCCACTAACTTATAACGCAATGTTCAGGGTTACTTTACATTAGGTTTACTGTATTTTCAACTGACTTTGCATAAATCAATAGTACAACATAATTTAAGAAATTTTGTAATATACAATTTCAGAATTTTTTTTAATTTTTTGTCTAGCTTTGAGCCAATGCTCTCTCACACTCCACCTCCTGAACTTATCATTGACTCTGAAAAAAACAGCTCAAATTTATCTTTGTCAGGTCAAGAGGACTGCCAGCACAATGAGGTGTCAGCTTACACCTCCTATTATACTCTAAGAAAAGGGGAAAGAGGAGAGGGAGTGCAAAGCAAAGTGAAAAAAGCACAGGGAGTCAAATTCTTTTTCTCACCCCAGAGCAGGTTTCACATATACACAGCTCAGTTCTGCTGTAAAATTTGTATTAACCTTCTGGTGCTTCTGTCTGTGTGCTAATGAAGGAATGAAAAGCAGGGATATCTCTCTCCTTCTGGCAGTGTGTTCTATATATAAGAGATATCATAGCAACTACAGTAGTCTCATCCCATCAGCTCAAAGTCAGTTAAGAGACTGAGCAGGCAGAGAATAAAATGGCGAAAATGCGGGGTAGAAGACATGTATTAGCTAGAAATAGTGCTATTCACACATAGGACAGCTTATTCTGAAAAGTTACTTGAAAGTATAGGTATCCTTTAAGTAAAAAAAATGCATAGATCCGATAATGAAAACTAATTAAATTTACAAATATTGTCTAATCAGTTATTCTTTAAAGGGGTTTTATGAGAATGTGATAAATTGTCAATCATAACATATTTCCAACTGCAGCCCAACCTAGTCACATACCAGGACAGGTTGCAGATTGACAAAACACAGCTCCTGAGACCTTTGTCCCAGCACAGTTAAAGGATCAGTATTGTAAACACTTACACCTCAGACAGAGAAGAACTCTAATATGGGAAGAAATAAATATTCTCCTTGCTGAAAGAATACAAAGGGTTTTTCCTTCACATTCATCCTCCTTCATGCTTATTTTTATACCAAATCATACTGACAAAGCTTTATTGCAGGGCTCGGGAGACTGACTGTGCATGGCTGACTGAGGCTGGAAGAAAAAAAGGCTTTGTGCTCAGTCAGCAAGAAGATTTATTTCTTCTCATGTCATAGGTTTCCCTGACTGATGTATGTGAGTTTACAATACTGCTCTTCTGACAGTTGAGACACAGGTCTCTGGAACTGTGTTTTTTCAGTCTGCAATTTGTCCAGATATATAACTAGGACAGGGTACAGTTTGAAAAATATCAGAGGGGCCATTTTATCAAATTTTCAGAGACTACCTGTTAATTAAAAAATTGCTACATCTGTGTATGTGCACAAAACATTACTTTTCCATATTGCTGATGTATTTTACTTACCTGTATATCCAGGCTTACATGTACAGATATAACTTCCTTCTATGTCATCACAGTTGGCATCTGCTGCACAGTTGTTCTTTCCCCTGCATTCATCAATATCAGCACAATATGTCCCATTTCCTGATCATGATATAGAAATGATTATTATTTATTATACTTGCTTATGTAGCGCCAATAATTCCACAGCACTTTACTGACATCATCATCATTGTCCCTATTGAGGCTCACATTCTATATTCCCTATCAGTATGTCTTTGGAATGTGGAGAGAAATTGGAGAACCCAGAGGAAACCCACGCAACATGGGGAGAACATAAAAACTCCTTGCAGATGATGACTTATTAATGAAGTTTATCAATTAGACCTCAAATCTGTAGTTCAAATAAATCAAATATTTTTAAGAATCCAGTCTTTCTTTTTGGAACCTTATAAAATGGATATGACGTCCAGTGAATGGTTGTATATACAGACATCTTTAGTGTTAAGTGATTACCTTGGTAGCCATCATTACATGTACATAAGTGGTCTCCTGTTCTGTTACTACACATTGCATTGGGAGAACAATCACCCTCATCCTTACATGTTGTCAGTGCCTTTCAGTCATATCCATCACGTATGAAAGGAAAAAAATGTAGTGAATTAAGTATAATGAATAAACCAATATGACAGTGGCACTCAAAATAAAGTTTTCTGTTAACATTAATGACTTACATTTTACATAGACTGACAAAAAAATGCATAGTTACTCATACCATATATTTGTGGTAGTATCCTTATTACATTGAACAGCGTAATAAACTATGCTGTTAAATAATGGTAAAAACAGGAATCAATGTCAAGTCTGAAATCACCTGAGATTCCATCATTACAGATTAAACCTCCTATTGTGTTAGTGCAGGTTACATTAGGGGAGCAGATATGATTGTTCTCACATTCATCAATATCCTCACATTGGATTCCATCTCTTAATTATTAGAAAGTATTTTACAGTTAACTGAGGATATAGATATGATAATGAAAAGGTATTTATCTACATACCGTATATGGCTTATCACATTTGAAAAATAGTACTATGCAATCATTATAGGGGTTACTCTGGGGAGTTAAAAAGGTATTTCAACCTACATTCAGTGTGCAATCTTGAAGTGTGGCAATGACAATGTGCCCTTAATCCATTAAACAGCATGCACATATAGCTGTTTGCAGTGCCGGCATTTCTGCCTCCTGTCTCCTTGTCCAGCAGAGACGCCAACTCACTCACCATCCTGGCCCCAGTCCTGCTTGTTCCTCTCCTCTGTATTCATCCTGCTCTGCAGCTGCCCAGGGTGCATACACTGTGCCAGATCCTGGGCTGTGTGCTTAGGGGGTGCGCGCCCATTGTCCTATCCTAAAGTGTCCCCAGCCAATGATTGAGAGACACTTATTATTTAACCCCTTTCCGACTTGTGCCATAATAGTACAACACACGTCGGATCCCCCTGTTTGGTGCGGGCTCTGGCGCTGAGCCCACACCGTTCCGGGTACTTGACAACTGATCTATACAGCTGACATGTGCCCACAACAGCCGCGGGTACGATCCCGATTCACCCACAGCTGTTAACTAGTTAAATGCCGCTGCCAGTCTCTGACAGCGGCCCCTTTAAGAGGGAGGGAGCGCGCGCCATAAGCACAGTGTCCGGGAAGCTGCACGCAGTGCGCACCTCAGCAGCAGGGGAACAGGAAGATGCCGGACCGGGACCGTGGCGATGAGGGGAACGGCATCTCTGCCCGGCAGGAGGCACAGACACCAATGCTACAGTATCCCCGCCCTTTACGCCCCCTCTTCTTTAAGCCCGCGAGAAATTTTTCTAGAAGATGAGTGGCATGAATGTTCTCCGTGGGCTCCCAAGAACTCTCCTCAGGGCCAAACCCCTTCCAATCCACAAGAAAGAAAGTCTTTCCTTTTACCCTCTTGGTGGCCAAAATGTTTTCTACCTCAAAGACGTCCTCAGCGGAGACTGGAGCTGGGGTGGTACCTGGATCATCAGAGAAAGCATTAAGGACAATCGGTTTGAGGAGAGACATGTGAATAGAGTTGGGAATCCGTAAAAAGATCGGGAGTTTCAGCTTGTAAGCCACCGGATTAATTTGGTTCAGAACCTCGAATAGACCAATGAACCGTGGACCCAACTTGTAAGATGGTATTTTAAGAAGAACATATTTGGAAGAAAGCCAGACCTTGTCTACCGAACGGAATAGAGCGAGATCCAGACGTCTCTTATCAGCATGCTTCTTCATCCGCTCAGTGGACTGAAGAAGCGCAGATCTAGTGTCTTCCCAAATTGCAGAAAATTCGCTGACGAGAGACTCCACAGCAGGATTGTCCACTGAGGAGGAGACGGGAAACGGAATCCGGGGGTGTTGACCGTAGACCACAAAAAACTGAGTTTTAGCAGAAGACTCGCTCTCATGGTTGTTATAGGAAAACTCGGCCCAGGGCAGGAGCTCAACCCAATCGCTATGGTGAGCATTGACAAAGTGTCGAAGAAAACTGGTGAGGATTTGATTGATGCATTCCACTTGACTATTGGACTGAGCATTATAGGCCGAAGAAAAATCCAAGGAGACATCCAGCAGCTTGCACGTGGCTCTCCAGAACAGCAAAGTGAATTGAACTCCACGATCCAAGACAATGTGGAGGGGTAGGCCGTGAAGACGGAAGATGTGATGGATGAAGTCCTTAGCCAGCACCGGTGCAGACGAAAGACCAGGCAGGGGAATGAAGTGGGCCATCTTAGAACAGCGGTCAGCGACCGCTCAAATGACAGTACAACCGGCAGAAACAGGGAGATCAGTGACGAAGTCCATCGCAATATGTTGCCACGGAGCGGAAGGCACGGGAAGAGGAAGAAGGTGCCTAGGTATCTTGTTATGGGCACAAGAGGAACAAGCCGCGATAAATTCCGCAACATCCTTATACAGGATGGGCCACCAATAATGTCGCGCAATGAGAAGAAATGTCTTCCCCTGCCGGCGTCACCAGCGAGTTTGGACGAATGACCCCACAGTAAAACCTTCTTCCGATCCTGAACTGCTATAAAGGTCTTACCGGGAGGAAGATGAGACTGGACAAGCAGAGCAACAGTCATTATTTTGGAGGGATCAATGATATGTAGAGGCTCCTCCTCCTGGTCGGTAGACAAAAATGAATGGGATAGTGCATCGGCTTTAATGTTCTTGTCTGCCGGACGGTAGTGAAGAGTAAAGCAGAATCAAGCGAAGAATAGTTACCATCTGGCCTGATGCGAGTTTAGTCTTTGGGCATTCTGCAAATAGGCGAGGTTTTTATGGTCAGTGTAGATGACCACCGGGTGCAGAGCCCCCTCCAGAAAGTAGCGCCACTCCTCCAGCACTAATTTGATTGCCAGCAGCTCTCGATCTCCTATGGAGTAATTGCGCTGGGACGAGGAGAAGAGCTTGGATAAGAAGCCGCAGGTTACCATTCTCCCGGACGAGGATTTCTGGGTGAGCATCGCTCCGGCCCCAGAGGAGGAGGCATCAACATCCAGGAAGAACTGCTTGTTGCAATGGGGACGGTGTAGCACTGGAGCAGAGGAGAAGGCTTGTTTTAGGAATAGAAGGCTTTCTCCACCTTGGAAGACCACTCCCTGGGATTTGCTCCATTACAAGTGAGAGCAGAGATGGGAGCAGTCCGGGAGGAAAAATGAGGAATGAAGAGGCGGTAATAGTTTGCGAAACCCAGAAACCGTTGAATTGCCTTCAATCCCTCCGGTCGGGGCCACTTTAAGACGGCAGACACCTTCTCGGAATCCATCCACAGTACCAAGAAACGGCAAGGAGGTCTGCCTAAAGAGGCATTTCTCGCATTTAGCATACAGGCGATTCTTCCGGAGCCTCAGCAGAACCTGACGAACATCCCTCCGGTGTGAGGGCAGATCCGGGGAGAACACCAAGATGTCGTCCAGGTACACCACCACGCAGGACTACAGGAGATCTCTGAAGATGTCGTTAACTAGCTCCTGGAAGATGGCTGGAGCATTACAGAACCCGAAGGGCATCACGCGGTATTCGTAGTGACCGTCCTGGGTGTTGAATGCCGTCTTCCACTCATCACCCGGTCGAATCCGGACCAGATTGTACGCCCCACGAAGATCGAGCTTGGTGAAGATCTTTGCGCCTTCTAGGAGGTCAAGCAACTCCGAGATGAGAGGCAGGGGGTACTTATTTTATGATGATAATCTGGTTTAGACCCCTATAGTTAATACAAGGATGAAGCAAGCCATCTTTCTTCTTGACGAAGAAGAATCCTGCTCCAGGATTTCCGGATAAATCCGCTAGCAAGATTTTCCTCAATGTACTCAGACATAGCACGGGTCTCAGCAAATGACAAGGGGTAGATTCGCCCACGAGGAGGTGAAGCACCAGGTATTAGGTCGATGGAGCAATTTTAAGGCCTATGAGGTGGTAGTGTCTCAGCCTGCTTTTTGTCAAAGACGTCCACATAGGACCAGTAGGGTGCCGGCAGGCCAGGTAGGTTAGCCGGCGGAGACGGGGGTCGAGCAGGACGAACCGGAACCAGACAGGATTCATGGCATTCCTGACTCCAACAAAGCACTTCACCAGATATCCAATTCAGGACGGGCTCATATTTCTGTAACCAGGGCAGACCAAGCAAGAGGGGATGAGAGAGACCGGACAGCACATGAAAGGAGATCTTCTCCGAGTGCAGTATTCCCACCTGAAGAGCTACAGGCTCAGTGATCAGAAAGATGGTTTCCGGAATCAGCTTCCCATCCACTGAGGAAACCGCCAAAGCTTCAGCCAGACGTATGGTAGGAATCTGATAACGCTCCACAACAGCCTGTTGAATGAGATTTCCTGCTGCTCCGGAATCCAGAAAGGCAGTCTCGAAGAAGCGGGTCTCACCACTGGTGACAGAAACGAACAGAGTCAAGGACGGAGAGGAAGAACTCTTGCCTAGGATGACCTCTCCGAGTGGTCCTAGACACGAGTTTCCCGGTCTCTCCAGGCAGGAATGGATCAGAAGCTCTATACTGCCACAGTAGAAGCAACTCCCCTCGGCGCGGCGTGTCTCCTGACGAGACTTGACAATCTTGGCTTGGTCGATTTGCATTGGCTCTGGAGAAGACACCCGGGGGATTGCTGGTTGCGAGACAGGCCTTTGGAAGGTTGGTGCGAGACATGGAGGTCTTCTCTCCTGAGTCGTCTCCTTAGCACGTTACAGAAAGCGGATGTCGATCCGGGTAGCTAAAGTCACCAGGTTGTCCAGGGTGGGTGGTATGTCTTGGCCGGCTAGCTCATCCTTGATCCGTCCAGAAAGGCCCTCCCTAAAGGTGGACACCAGTGCGGAAATGCACGGCATACCATCCCACAGAAAGACTCCCTTGACGGAGTCGGAGAAGTGGGGAGGCAGTAGAAGATCTTCCCTCCAGGTTCATTGAATACCTTCCGGAAAGCCGCAAGGAAGGCCTGGAGATTGGACACCAGAGGATTCCCTCTCTCCCACAGAGGGTTAAGCCACACCAACGCCTCTCCGGTGATGTGAGACATGATGAATGCCACCTTGGCCCGGTCGGAGATGAACTGGTGTGCCAGAAGTTAAAAGTGCAGCATGCACTGATTTATGAATCCCCGACATAGGACAGGGTCACCATCGAAACGTGGAGGCTCAGAAAGCCTGGGTCCAAAGCCGCGTGCCAGAGCACCACAGGGTAGAGGTGACGCCGGAGTAGGTGCCGCCGGGGTGGGTGTCGCTCGATTAGAGACGGACACCATCGGAGTAGAAAGCGTGTCCAGGCGGGAGTTGACTGTCCAAAGATAGGACAGGATAGTCTCCTGCTGGGATCTCTGACGAGAGACCTCCTGGTAAAAGTCAGAGAGCTAAGGAGCCTGGGAGCCAACGGATTCCATGGCCTGTGCAAACTGTTGCGGATCCGGGTGGTGGAACCTCTGTGCTTTGATGCAAGGAGGGACCAGAGGGGTGTAACTAAGTGCCTACTCGGACTGACCCAGGTCACAAGTCGGCTTAGTCGACTCCGTGAACCAAGGAGGGACCGGGCAGGTGAACCTGGTGCCACTCTGGGACCGACCTTGTGTGAGAATTTACACTTGTACCATGGATCTAACAGAGTGGCAACCCAGTAGTAACCATTATTTTGAATCCTAACAATGTGGACATCATGTTGCAGATGTGCAGCAATAAGGCGCTCATATGCCGCTCTCTTCCATGAGGTTCAAGTCCATGCTGTGTTGGTGGTGGGGTAATTCTGAAGTTTGCTTCCTCTGTCCCCTCCCGCCAACCACGGACAACAGAGAGTGGATCATTATCCTCTTCATCTCCTGACTGTTGCACGCCCATCACCTCTTACTGCTTGTCCTCCTCCATTTGTTCCTCAGCTCCTGCACCTTCACTAACATTTTGTCTAGTACCATGAGCCCCCATCGATCGCTTTAATCCACCCTTCCTTGGCACCCGCCTATGCAACGACAGTCTGGAACTTAGAGATATTGTTATCCCTTCTGCAACCACCTCTGCTTCCTACTCTTTCTCTGGGACCACCACCTCCTCCCGCAGACTACTGAAAGTGTGCTATAGCATGTAGATGACCGGAATAATGATGATCCTGATGATGGAATCGTCAGCGCTATCTTAGTGGCCATTTTGAAACAGTGCAGAAGGGTGCAGAGGTCCTTAATCTGTGCCCACTCTGCAAACGTGATTTGCGCCATGTCCGTACTGCATTGGCCCAGGCTATGCAAAATGAGATACTGCACCAGGGCTCTTCATTGCTGCCACAGTCGCTGAAACATGTGCAGAGTGGAATTCCACCGTGTCGGCACATCGCACATCATCCGGTTAACCGGTATTGACAAAGAACTCTGCAGTGATGTAAGTCGATAACCCATGTGTTGCGAACAGCAGAAGTGAGCACACAGCGTCCTTGCTTTCTGGAGCAGCACATGCAGGCCGGGATAGTGGCAGAGAAATTGCTGTACCACCAGGTTGAAGATGTGTGCCATGCAAGGCACGTGTGTGAGGTTGCCCTGGCGTAGGGCAGCCACCAGGTTTGCATCATTATCGCACACGGCCATCCATGACTCCAGGTTCAGAGTAGACAGCCATTGCTCAAACTCAGCCTGGATAGCTGTCGACAACTCTTGAGCTGTGTGACTTCAATCTCAAAGGCATATTAATTTTAACACTGCCTGATTCTGGTGAACACTGGCTGCTCAGTAAGGAAATGAGGAGGATTTTATCTGCACTGTTGAAATGCGTGACTCATTAAGCCAGAGATTGAGGGCGCAGGTGGAGGCCCTAGAGAAGGTGAAGGAGGTAGAGGCAGTGGAGTAAGTGTTAGATACAGAGGTTTGTCCCTCAAGCCTTGGGGATTCCAATACTTGTGGAACAGCCCCTTCCTCGCCTGCCTCCACAGCCACCGGAATCACCCAGTGCCCAGTCAGCGAGATGTAATGTCCCTGGCCATGCTTGCTCGTCCAAGTGTTTGTGGTGAAATGCACCCTAGCAGACAAAATTTTTCAAGGAATGGGTGATGTTTTCTGGGACATGCTGGTGTAGCACAAGCACAGCTTTCTTAGAGAAGTAATGGCGACTTGGGCAACTGGTACTGGTGGACTGCGATGGCCATCAGCTTTCGGAAACCTGTATGGAAAACCAGGCGGAGAGGCAGCATTTAAGTGGCAAACAGATTGGAGATGGTAGAATTGAAGCTCTTAGCTTTGGCATGTGTAGTAGGAAACAATCTTTTACGTGACCACAATTGCAGGACTTAGGGCTAGCTGCAGTACTGAGAGAGTGTGGAGTAGGGTGAACACGACAAACTGCTGGACCATGAGTGAGGGGCATTTTATGGTGGATTGAGAAAGATGTGGTGTGTTTGGTAAAACAAAAACAGTAGGCCACTTCCGTAACAGCTGACAGGTCTCATTCAGCCTGACTGTAGCGGGTAAACAAATGAGGTGACGGAGGAGGAAAAAGCAGCAGATGCGGTTGATGGGGCGACTGATGGTTGGCGAGGCCCGCTAGTCCACATTTTAGTGCAGTGAGTTTCCCATACTATGTTGATCACGCATGTGACGGTTTATGCATGTACTAGTGAAATTATTGCAATGTTTGCCTCTACTTATTTGTTTCTTTACAAAGTTGGCAGATAACGTGAGTTGGGTCATCCTTTGCGGTCTCAGAAAAGGCCCAGGCTAGGCAACCCTTGCTCCCCTGCGAACTGTAGACTCGCGACTGCTGCTGGCCACAGCCACAGTTGTGGCTGAGGATGCAGTCCTTGTCGTTGTTGCATCACTCGATGTCTGTGTGGGAGGCCACAACGTATCCTCCTCATTTTACTCCTCCTCCTTATCCTCTGCTGAGCTACTCAGCTGCGTGCCTCTGGGTTCACATCAAGTGGGATCAACAATCTCATCGTCATCCTCTCTGATCTCCCACTCTTAGCACTGAGAGTCACCGTCCTCCTCTTCCTGCCCTGACAGCACAGTATAGTCTGCGTGTGCTTCAAGTATCTGAGTCTCATCAGGATCACCTACACCCCAGGAGTTAACATCTGGTGACGAGGTTCTGGATTCTGCTTGGACTCTACTTCGTTCTGCCCTGAATCCAACAACAAAAAATTTTGGGCATCGGTGCAGATGCTTTCCTCCCCTTGAGTCTGTGAATCTTTGGAGCAGACCTCTGATTCCCATGGAATAGAATGTGTGAACAGCTCTGCAGACTCATCCATCTGTGGTTCCACACAGTCAGTTGGGCGGTTGGAGAGTTGTGATGCCAGGGGAAACAAGGGTAATTGGCGTGCCACCTCTGAGGACTGTACTGTGTATGATGTTGAGGTGGAGGAAAAGGAAGATAGGCCACTTGATGCAGCGCTTGCCAATCACTGGAGCACATGCTCTTTCTGGCCCTTATCTACAAGGTATATCACTGTGCGGCTGCCAAAGAAAGGGAGTGAAGTAGCCCATCCAGTAACAGAAGCTGTCAGTTGTCTTTGGACAGGAAGAGATGGTGTATGTTCAGTAGAGCTTTCAGTAATGTTATCACCTACCCCATGTACACCTTGAACACCTAGTCTATTCCCCCTTTCCACCATGGCCTCACTTTTTCCCACTCATGTTGGATGTACCCTTCCCCTTTTTTAACCAGCTGTTTCACAACCCTAGGCCCAGACTTGTCAATCACCTGTCACTAAATTACCGATCAGCATTTATTTGCTGACATAGTGTGACTGGACCACTCTATTTGCACAAATAATTTGTGTTTTCAAATGTGGACTCCTGCCTGGACAAAAATATTACAAGCAAAAAATATTTTTATGCAGAAACGTGGCCTTGTTTCAAGACCATGCTATTAGCACAAATAATTTATATTTTCAAATGTGGACTCCTGGCTGGAGCACATTATTAGCAGAGTTATATGCTGAAATGTGGCCTGGTGTCTCTGGACCACACAATTACCAAAAAGGATTGATCTGCTGGAAAGTCGATTTCACAGTCACACAGGATCCTATTGTGACATGCAGAAGAAGTGTTGTGCTTCAGAAGCATCCAGCAACTAGAGGGGTTAACACAGTGACAGGAGACAGTGAATGGTTAGCAGAGCCCCAGGGGGTTTGTGGGGGAGTTGTTTACTGTTCTGGCTGGAGCCATGAGAAAGGTGAAAGGTGTGTATGATTTGTATCTCACAGAAGATAAGGGAACATAATTCAGGTCAGGAGGGAGGCTAAACACAGGTCAGGCAGACTCCTTGAGCTAACAGTGTGGAGCGTTATCGGGCAGAAAGATAAGGACTGGAAGGAATCGTGTCATAGGGATCATTTCCCTCATCAAATCCTCACCCCCCCCCCTCCATCTCCATGCAGGATAAAGAATGCTGTGTACTAGTGAGTCCTTGTGAAGGAAAATCCTGTGGTTGTATATGCATAGAAGTGTGCTGCCAAGAGATCTAATCTGTGTTGAATTATGCTACTGAAGAGGCTGATGTTACTGTGCCTGCTTTATGAGACTGTACTGTAATGAAGATTGTTGCTGTAATATCCCTGAATTGCACTGGCCGTGCTTCAGATTAAATTCCACTGTTAAACTGTTGAAAAGACTTGTCAGAAGTGTCTGGTCATCAGTTGAATCTATTGTGTGCCTGAGAGAAGCTGCAGCCCGGGGTCGCCCTGAGTAACGGTTCCCCCAGGATTCCAACAAATTCGTGAAACCCGTCTCAAACTATCTGAACCTAGTGGCGTGCGTGTAATGGTGCCAAAACAACATTTTCGCTCTTTATATGGAGATGGACATGTGACTTCAGCAGCCAATGATACAAGCCCTTGTGTCTAGACATTGTGGATTGTTTCTGCACCCTGACTGGCTGCCGGAATCTCCACACACTGTGAAAAAAAAGAAAGAATTTAAGAACAACAGTCCGCCGCTCCTCTAACAGCTCCCCAACCCCTCCCCTCATCAAACATGTCTCCCCTGCTCATCATTCAACATCACTATCCTAGCCAAAGTCCTAAAAAAAGCATTAGTGGAAACTCGATCATTTACCAAACTTTGCCACATTTTGTCGATTTTGAGTAAAAATGCTCGGGTGTCCGAACACGAATCCGAATGTGTAATGTTTGTGCCAACTTTGAGATTGGCAAACGTTTTCCGAACAAGTTCACTCATCTCTATGTCTCAGATATAACATAGTAACATAGTTTTTAAGATTGAAGGAAGACTAAGTCCATCTAGTTCAACCCATAGCCTGACATGTTGATCCAGAGGAGGGCAAAAAAAAAACATGTGGCAACACTAAGCTCCACATTGGGGAAAAAAATTCCTTCCTGACTCCATACGACAATCAGACTAGTTCCCTGGATCAACAAACTATCAAGGAATCTAGTATGTATAACCCGTAATATTATACTTTTCAAGAAAGGCATCCATGCTCTTCTTAAATTTTAGTAGTGAATCACTCATTACAACATCATGTGGCAGAGAGTTCCAAAGTCTCACTGCTCTTACAGTAAAGAATCCGCGTCTGTGATTATGATTAAACCTTCATTCCTCCAGGCGTAGAAGATGCCCCCTTGTCCCCGTCTCAGGCCTCAGAGTATAGTTGTTCATAGTAATAAGATCACCCCTAAGCCTTCGTTTTTCCAAAGTAAATAACCCTAAGTGAAATAACCTGTCTAGATATTGCAGACCCCCCAGTCCTCTAATAACCTTGGCCGCTCTTCTCTGCACCCGTTCTAGTTCAGCTATGTCTTTCTTATACACCGGAGACCAGAACTGTACACAGTATTCTAAGTGTGGACGCACTAGTGCCTTGTATAGAGGTAAAATGATGTTCTCCTCATGAGCATCTATTTCTCTTTTAATGCATCCCATTATTTTATTTGCCTTTGCAGCAGCTGCCTGACACTGGCCACCAAACGTAACTTGTCGTCCACCAATACACCCAGGTCTTTTTCAGTGACAGTTTTGCCCAGTATTTTACAATTAAGCATATAATTATACATTTGATTTCCTCTACCCAAGTGCATTACCTTACATTTATCCCCATTAAAGCTCATTTGCCATTTATTAGCCCAAGCTTCTAGTTTACATAGATCCTCCTGTAATATAAAATTGTCCTCCTCTGTATTGATTACCCTGCAGAGCTTAGTGTCATCTGCAAATATTGAAATACTACTCTGTATGCCCCCTACAAGGTCATTAATAAATATGTTAAAAAGAAGCGGGCCCAATACTGACCCCTGTGGTACCCCACTGTTAACTGAGACCCAGTCTGAGTGTGTTCCTTTAATAACCACCCTTTGTTTCCTATCACTGAGCCAGTTCTTAACCCACATACATATATTTTCCCCTATCCCCATTGTTCTCATTTTATGCATCAACCTTTTGTGTGGAACCGTATAAAAAGCTTTTGAAAAGTCCATATACACAACATCCACTGCATTTCCTTGGTCCAGTCCGGAACTTGCCTCCTCATAAAAGCTAATCAGATTAGTTTGACAGGAACAGTCCCTCGTAAACCCATATTGATATTGGGTCATGAGGTTATTCTTCTTCAGATACTCTAGTATAGCATCTCTTAGGAAACCCTCCAGGATTTTACCCGCAGTAGAGGTTAAGCTTACTGGCCTATAATTTCCAAGTTTGGCTTTTGTCCCCTTTTTGAATATTGGCACCACATTTGCTATATGCCAGTCCTGTGGTACAAACCCTGTTATTATGGAATCTTTAAAGATTAAAAATAATGATCTATCTATGACGTTACTTAATTCCTGCAGTACTCACGAGTGTATCCCATCCGGGCCCAGGGATTTGTCAACTTTAGTGAATTTTAGATGCCGCCATACTTCCTGCTGGGTTAAGCAAGTGACATTTAATGGAAAATTTTTGTCATCACTAATCATGTTTTCTGTCATGCGATTTTCTTGTGTACATACTGTTGAAAAAAAATCATTTAGCATATTGGCTTTTTCCTCATCTTCATCAACCATTTCACCCAGACTATTTTTAAGGGGGCCAACACTATCATTTTTTAGTTTTTTACTATTTATGTAGTTAAAGAATATTTTGGGATTATTTTTACTTTCTCTGGCTATGAGTCTCTCTGTCTCAATCTTTGCTGCCTTGATTTGGGTTTTACAGAATTTATTTAATTTCTGTATTTATTTAATGCCTCATCTCTACCTACTTGCTTTAATTCTCTAAATGCTTTTTTTTGTCACTTATTGCGCCCCTTACAGCTCTATTTATCCATAGTGGTTTCCTCCTATTTCTAGCATGTTTATTCCCATAGGGTATATATTGTGCACAGGTCCTATTCAGGATGCTATGCAGGATAGTTTATTGCACTAAGATCATCTCTCAACCATTGGAAATTTGCCTTCCTGAAGTTTAGTGTCCTTGTAATCCCTCTACTACACATCTTTTTAAAGGATAAATGAAAACTCATTATTTTGTGATCACTATTACCCAAGTGACCCCTAACTCGTATATTTGATATGCGGTCTGGCCTGTTGGTTAATATTAGGTCTAGCAGTGCCCCCCTTCTTGTTGGGTCCTGAACCAGTTGTGAAAGGTAATTGTCTCTCAAAGTTGTCAAAAACCTATTACCTTTGCTTGAACTACAGGTTTCTGTTCCCTAATGTATTTCAGGGTAGTTGAAGTCCCCCATAATAATGACTTCTCCATTAGTTGCTGCTTCATCAATTTGCTTTATGAGGATATTCTCCGCTGCTTCCATTATTTTTGGAGCCTTATAACAAACCCCTATCAGTAATTTACTATTTTTTCCCCCTCCCCTTATCTCCACCCACAGGGACTGTACATTTTCATTAGATTCACATATATTCTCACGCAAGATGGGTTTTAAGGATGATTTTACATATAAACACACCCCCCCTTGCTTGTTTGTACTGTTATTTCTGAACATATAGCCCTGTAAATTAACTGCCCAGTCATGGCTCTCGTCCAGCCATGTCTCAGATATCCCCACCATGCCATAATTATTTTCCAACAAAAATAATTCTTTCATTTTGCTGGTGAGGCTTCAGGCATTAGTGTACATGCATTTTATGTATCTCTCTCTACCTCTATTCCTTCTTACTATATTGACTGTTCTAACCCCACCCCCAATTTCTTTATTTGTGCCCAGGTCACTATCTGCACTATCTTCCCCACCAATAAAATGAATACCCTCCCCCCCAGTCCCTAGTTTACAGGTAGTATTTCAGAGAATACCACCTTGAAGGTCCTTGCTTTAAGCTTGCAGCCTAATTCCCTGAAATCATCTTTAAGGACCTTCCACCTACCTCTAACTTTGTCATTTGTGCCAATGTGCACCATGACCATTGGGTCCTCACCAGCCCCTCCCAGTAATTTGTCAACCCGATCAGCGATGTGCCGGACTCGAGCGCCAGGTAGGCAGCACACTGTTCGACGATCCCTGTCTTTGTGACAGATTGCCCTATCTGTTCCCCTAATAATTGAGTCCCCCACTACTAGCACCTGCCTGGCCTGCCCTGCTCTCCTATTTCCCCCCTTACTGGAGCTGACACTCCTCCGGCTTTCAGAGGACATGCCTTGCTGCAGCAGTGCTATCCTCTACCCCCCTCATCTGCCAACTTTGCAAACTTATTGGGGTGTGCCAGATCAGGACTAGCCTCCCTGGCACTCTTCCCTCTACCCCCCTTCTAACTGTCACCCAGATAGCTGCCTCACTGTCTTGCAGCTCTCCACTACCACCCTCTCCCACATCTACCTCAGTGAGCAGCAGACTCCTTTCCATATTGTCAATGGATCTCAGTGTTGCCAGCTGCTCATTTAGATCCAGTACCTGGGCTTCCAAACGCACAACGTGCACACATCTCGCACAGCAGTATGCATCCATGACCAGCTGTTCAAGGATTGCAAGGAGTGGCAAGATGTACACTGGATAGCATTGTCAATAATGGAGCTCATTTCCTAATGGGGATTGCCCTAGACAAAAATGTTAGGTAAAAAGAAATGTAAAGAATTAATAAAATACAGGCAGCAATGCAGTACAAATGCCTCCCTTCCAAACTCCCTGAATCCAAGTCACTGAAAAACAAGTCACACACTTACTTCCATTTGCACTTACACTCCGGTCACACTCAGATCGTTCACACTCGCTAAGGAAGAAGATTTAAAGAGGTTTTTTTTTTCCCTTTTAGCAGCAATCCACCCTACAGCTCAATGCACTACCAAAGGACTGAATGCCCCAACCAGCTGCCCCTTATAAACCCTTAGTTATGACCCCTCACCCTTAATTAACCCCTTGTGAGTACAGCTATACCTCAGGATTTAAATGCAATGTAGTTAACCCTTAAATACACAGGTAGTAAAATAAGAGACTGTAAAACTGTAGAGAGAAAATAGGTTTTAAAAAGCCCAGTAAAACTAAACAGGTAGAAAAGCACTCAGCAGTTCACAATTCAACAACTCACAGCAATTCACACAGGTATTTTCTGCAGGATTCCCAAATACCTCTTCACTGAAAAACAAGTCACACACTTACTTCCGTTTGCACTTACGCTCCGGTCCACCCTACAGCTCAATGCATTACCAAATGTATTTGTCCCCTTTATGCTTCAAACTACCTATACTTCGGCTACAATGTGTAACACTAATGCTGGAATCCCTGCATGCTCCCACTTCCTCCTCCCGGCAGGGACACTGATATACTCACCGCCACAGTTGCTTTGCGGCATCTCCCTGTACCACCATGGTCCCCGGCTCCCAGGTCCAGCACACTGTGTGCGGATCTTCCAGCAGTGTGCTTAGTGCACTTGCACTCCCCATCTCTTAAAGGGGCAGCGCACACACTCTGAATATGCCCCCAGCCAATAGCTGGGAGTTATCTAGTATTTAAGGCATTCTCCCTAGTAAGGAGGTACCTGTACAACGTTCTCCTTAGTGTTAGTTGAGTAGCCCTTTCAAGCTAGTTGTCAGGTCCCTTAATTCTGAAATTATTCCTGAACCTGAAACCGCATCGGTGATCCCTGAACCCAAAGCCGCATCTGCCAACCCCCGAACCTGAAGCTGCACCAGGTGGTCCTGAACCCGAGGCTGCTTACTGCGGTATCTAAGCCACTCCCTGGAAAGAGGAAAGCCAAGAGGCAGGGGAATAGTGCACTCCTGAGGACTGAAGATGAGAAAACCACTTTAAGAGCTTTAAAAATATATAATGTTTTAATTGGAATCTGACTCATGCACAGACCATTATCATTCAGACCTTAAGTTTAGTTATTTAGAAATTAAGAAAAGTAGAGTTCTATGACAGCCTTGATGCCAGGCGTAATGTCTGTTCATGCTCTTCACATTGTTGTACAGAGTTGGTGGTGCTGTTCACGCATTCAAATCTGCTCAATGAAGGTTCCTGACAACAAACTTGTCTCTGCTATTCTTGGTGTTGTACACACCTTTAGGCTACGTTTTCACAATCAGTGTTTGTTGAGTTTTTGACGCTGAAGAACTTCTGCACCTTAGTTTTTTTATTGTGTTTTTTTGGGCATTTTTTGACTCTGCATTTTTATCACGTTTTTGACGTGTTTGTTGTCTCTGGTCTGTTATGCTTTTATGACGCCCCCCCCTGGGCCATGGGGTACTCGGTAGCCGGGCCGGTCGGTGCTGGGGGATGTCACAGTGGCAGTGACCCGGTCCGTGACTAAGGGCGGTCAATAAATGGGGAAAAGTAAAAGGGGAATAAAGTTTTTAGAGATAATAATGTTTGTGACTCCACCTGTGGTATGCGGCTATATGGAGCTGCCACTGCAGTGCAGATCCACTGGAGCTGATGGTGACGCAGCAGAGTTGGTTCAGCTCTCCACAGGTAGAGCTAAGCTCCAGGGCAGGATAAGTAGAATTGAGAGGTAGATGTTGCTGGTGCTGTGTAGTACAGGGCTGGTAAAGGCGCAGCAATTATTCAAGGACAGAGTGGGGTGCAGTCTTCAGGTTTTACTCACAGTTGTCAAGTTCCTCAGGTTACACTTTCCGGATTATAACTGCCCATGTCGTCCTGTGTTCACCAAGGAAGGGGTTCAGCAGCTCTCAATTATTTCAAGATTACTTAAACGGGACCTCGTTCTATGTTCCTTTCTCGGTCGTCTTCCTTGCGCTGGCTCTTACCCTCCTGCCCTGTGCCTCACAATCAGTGTTCCAAGCTGGTAGCCTCAGGTCTTGTAGGGCGAATTGCAATCCCCTGGACCCTATGCGGCCACCTTTTTGGTGATGTAATTGTGGTGGTTGGCAGCTGCACCTTGCAAGTACAGTAGCCTCCGGTTATCTAGCTGAGCCTGATTATTCTCCACTAGTTATGAGGCCGGTCCCCTCTGCGGCCTGATCCCTCCACGTCCGTGTAGATTCGGGCGCACGGGTGGCTTCCTGCACTCCCCGTGCCCCTGGGATCCCCTCTGTGTCTGGAGTCTTCCCACTGCTCCCGTCCTCTCTCACTCTCTCTCCTGGGCCTCATTACTAGGCCCCACTCCTCTCAACCCCTGCTCCAAATACTGGAGCCAGGAGCCTGGACCTCCTCCACTGCTCTCCTGAGCAGGACTGGCTCTGACTGAACTCCATCTAGATGGTTCCATTTCTTCTTATTCTACTACTGACGGTGCTCCCCTATTCTTCTTCCGCCACCCACACCCACTACATGGTTCCGCCTCTCTTGGTTCCCCCCCTTCCAACCAGGGACAGGGCTCAGCAGTGGATAAGTACATCTTGCCCCTCCTGCTGGTCTGGAATGGTGTAGTGCTGGATGTAGGTTGGTGGGTCCCGGGTAGTACTCCCTCCTTAGTGGGGTACCACACCTCTCGGTGAGATGCAGTACCTCTGTGGCGACTGAACCCGCAGGGGAGCCACACTTTAAATAACGCTGCTTTGATTTCGAAACTTCTTGGTATTGACGTTGTTAGGTGCGGATTCCATGAGTTTTTGATGATTTACACTGAGTAGATCCACTAAAAACGCATGTGCATTTTTTTACCTGCAGACTTCCGCATCTAATGCAAGTCTATGGGGAAATTCCACACAGAAAACTCAGCATACACACAAAAGAAATTGACATTCTGCAGATTAGAACAATGCACCACAGGTGAGTTTACAAAGCATAAAAAAAAAGCAAAGTGGGCATGAGATTTCTATAAATTCCACCCACTTTGCTGGTACTGTAAAACGCTGCATTTTTGATGCAGCAAACCTATGCAGCATCATAAACGCGATAAAAGCTCATTGTAGGCATGTAGCCTTAATTCTGCTGTGCCAGGTTACCTTTTAAAGAACATGCCCCACTTACTCCTGGTACCCTTGAATTTCAGTTCTGCTGTGTTAATTTGCCTGATAACCAACTCAACTCAGCTACCTTAATGCTGCCACACCTTCAACTCTGCTTGGTCAAGTTACCTGATAACAAACTAATTTCTCCTATTCCTGGTGATGCAGTACCTTCACTCTGCTGTGTCAAGTTGCTGGATAACCAACTTCCTACAAATCTTTGCTGGTCCTGTACTATCTGCACATTTCACTTTGCAGCATCTAGTGCTTTCAAATCTGCTTATCCACCTACTGTCCTGCATATAGAGTTTTACAGTAACTCGCTATTCCACATTTTGACCAACAAACCCAGCTCAGCTGCATCATTGTCTCTGTCCATGCTCTGACCCCTGCTAGGGATATCCTTAGAGGGAGACAAATTGGGCAATAGCCCAGGCCTCCATCCACAAAGGGTCCAGAGGAATTACAAGCAGAGAATAAACTTAAAAGTTTTTATATTGTCAATTTGCATTAACTCTAGATATCTAGATTGAAGAGTGATAAGCTAAATTGCAAAAAAAATGTCATTCCATACCAAGAAAATAAACATAATCACAAGAAAAACTGAATTTAAGCCCAGACACAAAATGAACTATCTACATCATTTAGGTGATCTTCTTGTTAGCCAAAGAGAAAGTGTTAACAAGGACAAGTCATCTGATATAAAGCTGTCATGTTGATTGAATTATAAGAGCAGACTTGATGATTTAAAAGGCGTCTACTGCTAGAAATCATTTTCTTTTGTTGACAATTGTTACCTCTGAGGAAAAACTTGAAGTCATTATTAAAGCTTGCTCAGGAATGGCAGAAGACAGGTGTTAGTTAGTGTTGAGCGAGCACTAAAATGCTCGGGTGCTCGAAGCTCGGGCCGAGCTCACCGTGATACTCGGGTGCTCGACCCGAGCAATGAGCCCAATGTTAGTCTATGGGAGACCCGAGCATTTTTGCGGCGGCACCCGCGGCAGTCTGTAGAAAGCCTAAAAAGTGCCCAAAACGATAGTGACAGTGCTCAAAAGACATGGGGGCAGCATGGGGATCGCCCCTGGAAGCATTTCAGACCCCCAGGTCACTGCTGTCAACAACGTGGTCAGAGGTATTAAGCCACTTTTACGGGCTCACAATAAAACGTTCAAAAACGAAACTGAAACGGTTTTCCTCTGAAATATGTTAAGGAATTTCTTTTCCAGGGTAAAGACTTGTGTATAAGATAAAATAAATAACCAAAAACAAAAATACTCCTCCACACCTTGGGCTATGTTCACAAGTAGGATTTTTCATGCGTTTTTTGCACTTTTGTATTGCTTTCAACCAAGACAAATGCATTCACCGGGAAATGTCATTTTAACATTTTGCAACCTTATCTGGCCATGTGCTGTGTGACACATGCATACAGTGCTGAAAAGACATGGGAACAGCATGGGGAAGACCCCTGGAAGCATCTCTGACTCCCAGGTCACTGCCTAAAAGTGTGCCCATCAGAAGTGATCCTTGCCGCATCAGAAGATGCAGACTTGCAACTTTCCCCGTGCAAGTCCTTGTCCCAGGGCAGTGTTCAAATGAACCTCCTCCATTCCTTGCAATGCAAGCGCAAACGACTTGCCCCCTTGGCCGTGGGGCACCCAGAACCGGGCTTCTGTGCAATGTTGGGGGTAGTAGTGGCAACCTGATCCCGTGGCTCAGGGTGGTCAGACCAAATGCTGTGGCAGTCTATTTGTAGGGTTTTTGAATGTCCGACTACGCCACCCGTGGATTGCGGTCAGGGATGACTGTTGCTGCAAGGCTGACCACTGAGGCTGATGTTGGTATGCAGCACAGGGATAGGATAACTCCCCACGGGAAGAGTGTAGCCTCAGGGCAGTGTAATAGGATGCTGGGGGTGATGGTGCAGGCCGCAATAATAAGGGTTCAGAGTCTGCTTCAAACAGTCCAGGGTCTTTATTGTAGTTAGTACTAATGACCCAACAGGAGTACAAGGTAGGAATGGGCCTGGGTGTCTGAGAGCATTCGGGCAAGCCCCACTGGTCAGGGTGAGTGGGTAGGCCTACCGTTCTCTCTCTGCCCTTGCTGACTATCCCCCTTTTCATGGTGTGATAGCCCACGTCCCTGAGCTGGCCGTGTACTACGCCTTTATGACTTGCGACTCGGGCCTTAGGTACCTGTTGCTTCTCCTTGCTGTACCGGTCCCTCTGTGTGGCGGAGCCTCCAGGCTTCTTAGGCCAAGGAACTTGAAATCCCTTGTGGGTTGGTTTTCTGCTGCAGGGCTTGCAACCCTGACAGCCTCGGACCCCAGTGTCCGGTTGTGTAGTTCTCTCTCAGTCAGGACCGGCTCTCGTCGCCTCTGTCCCTGGCTTGCTGTTCCTCCTCTGCCTCCCGGACTCCTCAGCTGCTGCTGACCTATCCCTTTCCTCTGGGAACCCTTCTGGATGCTTCAGAAGTGGGTCCTGGTCTCTGGTCTCTCTAACCCTGCCCTCAGTTCCAGCTTTTATAGGGGCAGCCTGCTCCCCCTACTGGCCTGGGACAGGAGGTGCTGCATGATAATGACCCTGACCAGGGAACCTCCCTCCTGCTCTCAGACACAGCCTTTAATTTTTGTGGCATCCAGGCCTGGGGTGACACACAAATATGCAGCCAACCACCCACCCACCCGCAGGCTGCAATACCATACTGCTAGCTTTCACTTGAAATGGGGCCTTTTAGTTTGGAGGAGGCCGAAGCTGGCCACTACCTCATGGCAGCTTCAGCAGCGAGGTATCCATACTCAGTCCCCAGCCGCCCGGCGGCCAGGTGTACACGCTCGGTCCCCAGCCGCCAGGGGGCGGCCGGGTGTCCATATTCGGTCCCCAGATGCCCCGCGGCCGGGTGTTCACACACGGTCCCCAGCCACCTGAGGGTGGCTGGGTGTCCATAAACGGTCCCCAGTCGCCCCTATTTCTCCTGTCACCTTCCCCCACACTTTTCTTAGCCTGGCCTGCTTTAGGGCAGCATTGGACGGGCCCACCAGAGAACCAGACTCCTCCGGTGGGCCCTGGCTTCTCCATCAGGGGAGTTGAGAGTGCCAAGGTGAGGAGCATTATGATGATGATAGAAGTTAGCATCTGCTTTGTTTTCTTTTAATGCAAGCGTAAGTGTGCAGCCTGTCACCCACCCACCCCCAGTCTGCAATGCCATACTGCTAGCTTGCACTTGAAATGGGGCCTTTTAGTTTGGAGGAGGCCAAAGCTGGCCACTACCTCATGGCTGCTTCAGCAGCCTGGTATCCATACACAGTCCCCAGCCGCCCCCGGTGGCTGGGTGTCCATAAACGGTCCCCAGCCGCCCCTATTTCTCCTGTCACCTTCCCACACACTTTTCTTAGCCTGGCCTACTTAAGGGCAGCATTGGACGAGCCCACCAGAGAACCAGACTCCTCCGGTGGGCCCTGGCTTCTCCATCAGGGGAGTTGAGAGTGCCAAGGTGAGGAGCATGATGATAATGATAGAAGTTAGCATCTGCTTTGTTTTCTTGGAATGCAAGCGCATGTATGCAGTAGCGGCTAGGCCTGAGGTGGTCTGCGTTTTGGCGCATATCCTACCTCCTCCAAGTATTGCTGGATATTTTCCTGCTACTATCCCAGTTCTATGACTCCCGTTAAAACAACGCTTCAGGTGATAAATGATGGATGTGGTGGTGGCAAAGGAGGAAGAGCAGGAGGAACAGGAACCATTCACATTAATATCAGGCCAGTCAACCACACATGTCTTGTAGGATATGTTTCTGTACCAAAAGGAGCGGTTCGGCTACACAGTTATAGGGCATACAGTGAGTGCAATGCCTACCAAAAATTTAGAGGCACTCCAATGCCCCTTGGAAGTGACATGGAGGTCAGAGGGCATTAACTAAACCATTTTCCATTTATAGCAACTGGGTCTCCTGTGCACTGTTGGCCTAAGCAGTGAATGGAAGGCTTTCCAAAAATTATGAGGAACTGCAATGCCCCTTGAAACAGACGTGGATTACAGCGTACTAAAAACCTTCTACCCATTATTGGGGAATGGGTCTCCCTTAGTGCTCGCCTATGCATTGAAATGCAAAAGCTGACTAAAATTAGGAGGAAATGCAATGCCCGCTGGAAGAGTCGTGTAGGTCGCAGTAGTTTAACAAGACGGTTTTAATGCCCCTTGGAAAAGTGGTGGAGGTCACAGTAGCTTAACAAGATGGTTTGAATGCCCCTTGGAAAAGTGGTGGAGGTCACAGTAGCTTAACAAGACGGTTTTAATGCCCCTTGTAAAAGTGGTGGAGGTCACAGTAGCTTAACTAGATGGTTTGAATGCCCCTTGGAAAAGTGGTGGAGGTCACAGTAGCTTAACAAGACGGTTTTAATGCCCCTTACAAGAGCCATACAGTACAGCATCTTAAAAACATTATTCCCATTATTGGGGAGTGGGTCTCCCATAGTCTTTGCATATGCCTTCCAAGCAAAAGCTGCCCAAAATTAGGACGGAGGAACTTGCAGTGCCCCTTACAAGAGCCATGCAGTACAGCATATTACAAATATTATTCCCATTATTGGGGAGTGGGTCTCCCACAGTCTTTGCTTATGCCTTCCAAGCAAAAGCTGCCAAAAATTAGGAGGAAATGCAATGACCGTTCAGAGAGTTGTGGAGGTTAGAGTTAATTAAAAACAACATTTCAATGCCCCTTGGAAGAGCTGTAGAGTTCAGAGTGGTTTAACAAGACGGTTTTAATGCCCCTCGGAAGAGACGTCGAGGTCCCAGTAGCTTAACAAGACGTTTTAATGCCCCTTGGAAAAGTGGTGGAGGTCACAGTAGCTTAACAAGACGGTTTGAATGCCCCTTGGAAAAGTGGTGGAGGTCACAGTAGCTTAACAAGATGGTTTTAATGCCCCTTGAAAGAGACGTAGAGGTCCCAGTAGCTTAACAAGACGCTTTTAATGCCCCTCGGAAGAGACATGGAGGTCGCAGTAGCTTAACAAGACGGTTTTAATGCCCCTTGGAAAAAGGGTGAAGGTCGCAGTAGCATAACAAGACGGTTTTAATGCCCCTTAAAAATATTATTCCCATTATTGGGGAGTGGGTCTCCCACAGTCTTTGCTTATGCCTTCCAAGCAAAAGCTGACAAAAATAAGGACGGAGGAACTTTCAATAATGGCAACACGGACCACGGTCATCCTGGTGGCATAGTGGTGGTGGAGGACTTCAACTTCTTCCACTCAAAGTGTCCTGGTCTATCGTGGTACGCTTCTAAGACCATTGGCGCATCCCGCCTCGGGACTACCACCTGCCAGACCAGTTTGTGTGTCCGGGAGTTGATACTTCTTTCGACACAGCTTTCCCTCATAGATGAACAGTTTGCCCTTCTCCTTCCACAATTGTTGGGCCTCCTGTGAAGCATCTGGATCAGGGTGCAAGTCAGCTTGTGTCAGCAACTCCTTTACCAGGCGGACAGTAGGGTCGCTATCCCGCATCTCTGCCCATCCATGGTGGGGCAATGGGTTGAACGTGGCCTCTCTGTTGACGGAGCGCTTGTCCCTCACACAGTGGGAGCACTGGGTCTCCCTGTGACGATGGAAAGCGGGTAGCTCTATCTCCTCCAGATCTTCCGGGTCTTCTCCCCCATCTAGCAAGTTGGGCATCCTGGACAGCGCATCAGCATTAGTGTTTTTATGCCCCGCCCGATACTTGATGGTAAACTCGTAGTTAGACAGTCAAGCCATCCATCGTTGTTATAGGGCACTAAGCTTCGCAGTCTCCAGGTGTGTCAGCGGGTATTTATCCATGAAGACTGTAAATCTGGAGGAGGCGAGGTAATGTTTGAAGCGCTCTGTTACAGCCCAGACTATGGCTAAAAACTCCAACTTGAAAGAACTATAGTTGTCGGGGTTCCTTTCCATAGGACGGAGCTTCCTGCTGGTGTAGGCAATCACTCTCTCTGCCCTGCTGAACCTGGGACAGCACCACTCCCAATCCCACGTTGCTGGCATCCGTATAGAGTGTAAGGGGTTGGCCATAGTCGGGGTAGGCCAGGACTTCGTCTCCAGTAAGAGCCACTTTCAGTCAAGTGAAGGATTCATCTTCTGGTTTACCTCATTTGAACGGATGATTCGGGTCCTTGGCCTTCTTGGACTGGCCCACTAAGAGGTCCTGCATGGGTGCCGCTATCTTGGTGAAACACTTGATGAATCTCCTGTAGTAGCCTACCAGCCCGAGAAACTGCCGTACTTTCTTGATTGTGGAGGGTCTTGGCCAGTCCTTGATCACGGTGACTTTTTCAGGGTCTGGGGCTACACCTTCAGCGCTTACCACATGGCCTAGGTACTGCACCTTGGGCTTCAACAGGTGGCACTTGGATGGTTTTACTTTCAGGCCAAAACCGGATAGGGCTTCGAACACCCTTTGCCAGGTGCTCCAGGTGGTCTTCGTATGTCTTTGAGTAGACAACTACGTCATCTAGGTACAGCAGGACGGTTTTGAAGTTTTCGTGTCCTAGGCAACAGTCCATTAACCACTGGAAAGTTCCTGGGGCGTTGCAGAGCCCGAATGGCATGCAGTTGAACTCGCAGAGGCCCATTGGTGTTGTAAAAGAGACCTTCTCTCTGTCCGCCTCTGCCACGGGAACCTGGCAATACCCAATGGTGAGATCCAAAGTGGAGAAATAATTAGCGAATCTTAGCGCAGCTAATGATTCCTCAATTCTGGTAATGGGTAGGCGTCCTTATGTGTAATGCGGTTAATCTGCCTATGATCAACAGACATCCTCATTGTACCATCTTTCTTTCTAACGAGCTAATGGAGCTGCCCAGGGGCTACAGCTATCTCTGATCACCCCAGCCTCCTTCATCTCCCGTAACATTCCTTTGGCACATTGATAGTGAGCTGGGGGTACAGGCCGGTACCGCTTTTTAATGGGTGGATGATTTCCCGTGGGGATATGATGTTGGACACCTTTTACCTGCCCAAAGTCTACCGGGTATTTGCTGAAGACTCGCTCATATTCTTGGACCACCCGGTATACTCCATGCTTTTGGTGCAAAGGGGTGGAGCCAGTGCTCACTTTTAGCTTCTGACACCAATCCTCCATTTGCCCCTTGGAGCCGTTATCCTCTGCCGGTTTGGATGGAGGCAAGGGTTCCACTGCCTTTATTGCATTGTTATTGACAGTGAACACCTTAGCAAGGGTAGCATACCGGGGTAAATGGACCTCTTTCTCCCCACAATTCAGAATGCGTATCGGTACTCTCCCCTTGCGGACATTGACTACCCCCCTGGCTGTCAAGATGGTGGGCCTACTGTCAGAGTTCACGGGTTGAACCAGGGCCTGATAATCTTGACCCCTGAGACCTATTGCTGCCCGACACCATCCTAACATTTCACTCCTAGGGTGCATTGCAATGGGGAATGGATCACTCATCCTGACACTGCCAACTTCTCCACCAGACAGCTCTAGCTGTTGTCTTTTCATCAGGGCTCTGATTTCCTTCTGCAGAACTCGCTGCTGACTGGAACTGGCAGTCTCTGCGACCTGTTGCAATAAAACAATAATTTCTCCAAGACAATTTTCTATCGCATTGGTGCCTAAGGTTATCATAGGATGACATTCTCGGCGATCAATATCAACAATAATCATTCCTTGTGGTGGCAATTCTACTCAGCCAACTTTTATGGTCACCTCTTTATACTCCATCTGAGGCAAGGGCTGACTATTGCTGGCATAGATGCTAAGATGTTAATCTGGATGGCGGGTAATGTCTGAATCAGTCCAGTATTGTTTATAAAGGATATATGGTATCATTGTCACCTGGGACCCAGTGTCCATTAGTGCGTTCATCGGGATGCCATCACACACGACAGGTAGGACCGGTCGTCCTCCCACATACTTGTCTCGCCAGCTTTGTGGGCCTGGTTGTCTTACTCCTGGGGGTTGGTCCTCTGCCCCAGCGGTTGCTCGTTTTAAATCACAGAATCTTGCGAAGTGCCCCGCCTTTTGACAGCGGCGGCAGATGGGTTGTCCGTCCTGATCGTGGCGATCGCTGTTCCTCCCTCTGGTCGGTAGAATTCTTCTCTGTGGTCGCCACGGGATGTCATCTGGACTAGAAGCCAGCTGGATCCTTTCCTTTGGAGACACTTGCATGGCCTGTACGGTTTTGGTTAGTGTAGCCATACTTTTGGTCAGCTCCTGGACCAGAAGGCGTAGGTCCGCAGACGGATCATTATCTAGGGTCTGTGCGTCAGCCTCCACAGGTGCCACGGAAAAGGACGCCACCTCCTGGTGGTATGTGATAGCTGGGCGCCAGAGGGATGCAGTGCCACCTGGGGTTGGTTCTCGTAGCACCCGGATGGCTCTGTCTTTAAATTGCGCAAAGTCCAGATCAGGGTTTTTCAGAGCCATAATGCTCAACTGTGTTCGGTGGCCGTTAGACAGGAGCCCCTCAATAAACTGCTCAGTTAGCAATCTGTCCTCGTCTCGCACACTGTCGGGTATACCTGTTTAATGGCCCGCAGCGCCTCCTGCAGGTTTAGAGCATAGTCCCATACACTGTCTTGCACCCTTTGTTTGCACCCGTAGAACTTCATCTTAATTTCTGCTGCGGTGCGGGTGCCAAAGGCAACTTTCAACCGGGCCAGTATTTCTTTAACAGTGCTTTTGTCCCTGCCCACCCAGAACTTCACCTCTCTATGGGCTGCACCGATTAACTGGCCTATAAGGATGCTGACTTTTTGCTCCTCAGACAGGGGGTAAACTCTAAACAAACTGCGCAGTCTCTCCTCAAAGTCGCTCAGGGTGTGCGACTCCCCTGAGTACTAGGGCAACCACGCCGCCCCTAGTATATACGGCATTGATAACGGCATTACAGTGGTGGTGGCCACGCCTGCGGCTGAATCCTCTCCCAGGTTGGGCATTTTCCTCCCCCCCTAGTGAACCTCAACCAGGTCCTGGGTTTCTGCTGACGTACCAGTATGCTGCTCTGCAGGCGGGAGGGATCGCTTACCCGGCGGTTCGGGATCGGGGCCTCCTGCTTCCCTTCGGCTAACAGCAAATGACGTGATCACACAGTTCAGTAAAGTCTATGGCGCACAGTACGGGTTATACCGGGCTTCGTGAATCCTGTTCGCGACGCCAAGTTGACGCGCCCCCTGGCCCGTGGAGTACTCAGTGCCGGGCCGGTCGGTGCAGGGGATGTCACAGTGGCAGTGACCCGGTCCGTGACCAAGGGCGGTCAATAAAAAAGGATTATAGTTTTTATAGTTTAATGTTCGTGACGCCACCTGTGGTATGCGGCTACATGGAGCCACCGCTGCGGTGCAAATCCTCTGGAGCTGATGGTGACGCAGCAGAGTTGGGACAGCTCTCCACAGGCAGAGCTTAGCTCCAGGGCAGGAAATTGTGATATTATAGATATTGCTGTGCAGTGTAGTGCAGGGGATGGCGCAGATAATAACCAGTCCACAACTTAATGGCGGTTTCCTCTTATCTTTACTTGTGGTGGTTAGGCAGACCGCAGGACGGGTACTAGCTTGTAGTAGAGGTCCGGGCGGCCTGGAAGCAAGTTGGGAATCCACCTCGCCAGGTGAAGTTGGAGGCTTTCCCTTTTGCGCTAATCTCTTTGGCCCTGCAGCTTATAGCTGTGCTGTGGCCCTCGTCCCTGAGTAAAACGTCTTTGTGCTCACCCGTATGGCAGGCAGCTCGGGCCTTCCTGGAGTGTCGCTCCCACGTGGCGGTGCTGGGCCGTATGTGCTGCTGAGCCTCCGGGCGTCTGATGGTGCCAGGAGACCTGCAGTCTTCTGCCCTCCGGTTTCTGCTGCTGGGCCTTCAGTGCCCCACAACCTCGGACTCCGGTGTCTGGTTCTTCTACGCTCCTCTCTGGGGTGAGCTGCCGTGCAGCTCCACTCCCCAGGTCTTTCCTCTTCGCTGTCCTGATTTCGACTCCTCTCACTAACTAACTAACCCCGCCTCCAGATTCCAGCTGCTAAGGGGAGGAGCTACCCTTGCTGGTCTGGAACCAGGAAAGTGTTGCATGCAAGTATACCTGACTAGGGGACCCCTGCTTTCTTCCAGGCATGGCATCACCTCTTGTGAGGGAGGCAATGCCACTGTGGCAACCAGACCCCTGGGGTGCCACACATGCAGTGTGTTATATACAAGGTGTGTGTAATATGCAGTGTGTGATTGTTGCATGCTAATGTGTGTGTATATTAGTGATGAGCGAGCATGCTCATTACTCGAGATTTACGAGCATGCTCGGGTGTTTTCCGAGTATCTTCATTATGCTCGGGTGTTATGTTTGAGTCACATGATTTGCGACTGTTTGACAGCTTTAATACATGTGAAGAATGCCTTAGACATTCCTCACATGTATTAAATCTGTCAAACAGTCGCAAATCATGAGCATGGAGTACCTCAAACATAACACCCGAGCATGCTGAAAATACTCGGCGAGCACCCAAGAATGCTTGCCGAAATGGTTAACAGAACATACTTGCTCATCACTAGTGTGTATGCGTGTAAAATACAGTGTTTGTGTCACATAGAGTATGTGTGTGTAGCATCCACATTTATAAATTCCAGCGCAGACCAGTATGTAGATGTCAACATGTCAGTCATGACCCAGCAAATGAGCACACTGATGGTAATTCACCAGGTGACTGGATTGTTAAGACCACAACAAAAATCATAGTTCTCGGCAGCAGATCGCCCAATGTAAACAGGACACGTGTTGCTAATAACATTACAATACGGGATAGAATGATCTATTAGTGATCATTTTACCTTCATTGTTTTCTGCCAGCCTGTCTAATGAGGCCAGTGAACAAGCGCCGAACGGCTTGAATATTGAGCTAATCCCACTTGTTTAATGGTCTGAAATCTGCTCATGCACGTACACCCTAAATGTTTCTGTGAGATGGTGCAATATGATAGCATTTGGGGCCCCACTATTAACTTTTGGCCATGATGACACTTGGTCGAAAACCAGTGCTGACCCTAAAGTATGGCTTAGACAACACACCTCACCAGGTGAGCCCGTAGCAAAAAGCTTACTCCAATACATTAACCTAATTTAGTCATTGTAGCCTATTACCAAGCATAGGGTGAATTCTTACCTGTAAATCCTTCTTTGCAGGTACATGTAAATTTTCCTATCCCATTTTCACACAAAGCATCTGGTGAACATGTAGCGTTATTTTCACATTCATCAATATCTGTGGATCAATAAAAGACAAAATAAGATTAGTACGCTGGTGAGCTATTAATAATAACAGTAATAATAATAATTTACAGCAAAATAAGCTATGTACCTGTACAATGTGTTCCATCTCCAGTATAACCAGTAGGACAGGCTCCACAACCAGTAGAAGTGTGACAGGATACACCAGGAAAGCAGACATCAGCACACACATCAGGGGGAGTCTCACAAAAATCTCCAGTGTAATTATTAGAGCAATTGCAGCTTGTGATCTGTAAAATAAGAATTATTATAAGTTCAGAAAATCTCACTTGTAGCTTGATTGTAGAACAGAATATAGATACAGTATATTCTCAACATCTGATATCCCATTTTTGTTTTACCCATAGCTAGTGATGAGCGAGCACTAAAATGCTCGGGTACTCGTTGCTCGGGTCTAGCAAATTGGAATGCTCGAATGCTCGGTCAGAGTAACGAGCCCAATGTAAGCCCAATGTAAGTCTATGGGAAACTCGAGCATTTTTCCAGGGGCTCCCCCTGGTGGTCTGCAGAGGGCCTAAAAATTGCCCAAATCGATGGGAACAGTGCTTAAATGGCATGGGAACAGCATGGGGAAGACCCCTGGAAGCATTTCTGACTTCCAGGTCACTGCTGTCGACAACACTGTCAGAGGTATTACGCCACTTTTATGGACTCACAATAAAACATACAAAAACAAAACCAAAATGAATTTTCCTGGGAAATATGTTAAGGAACATCCTTTCCAGGATAATGACTTGTACATAAGGCAAAATAAATAACCAAAAACAAACGTGCTCCTCCACACCTTGGGCTATGTTCACACGTAGCATTTTTGATGTGCTTTTGCACTTTTGCATTGCTTTCAACTGTGACAAATGCATTCACCGGTAAATGTCATTTTAACATTTTACAACCTTATCTGGCCATGTGGTGTGTGAAACATCATTAGACACAACCTGTTTCATTTATGAAGGAGAGATTGTGAAAGTCACAAACACTATTTTTACAGCCTTACTATTCTTAAAGGGCCAGCAGTCAGCTATGCTTTGTTGTTCCGATTATTAAAGAGTGGGTCTCCTATACTGTTATTCCGTATGCAGTGACAGCAAGGGCTGCCAAAAATTTGGATGCACCCCAATACCCCTTTGAAGAGACATAGAGAAGGGTCTCAGTAAAAAAAGTGTTCCCATTATAAAAAAGTGGGTCTCCTATAGTGGTAATGCCCATGCAGTGACAGCAAGGGCTGCCAAAATTTGGGAAAAACCCCAATAACAATTTAAAGACACATAGAGGTGGGCCTCAGAAATGACATGTTCCCATTAGAAATGAGCGGGTCTGCTATCCAGTTATAGGGTATGCAGTGAGTCTAATGGCTGCCAAAATTTAGGAAAAACCCCACTAAAAATTTAAACATGGCTGATGTGATTTATCTGGACTTTGCAAAGGCATTTGATACTGTACCACATAGAAGCCTTATACTGAAGCTAGAGAAACAAGGACTTGGGGGAACTATATGTAGATGGATAAGGAATTAACTAAATGATAGGAAACAAAGGTTATCATAAATGGTACATTCTCTAATTGGGATATCGTCAGCAGTGGGGTGCCACAGGGATCGGTGATAGGACCGATTCTTTTTATCCTCTTTATTAATGACCTTGGGGATGGGATTGTGAGTAAAGTGTCAATTTTTGCTCACGATACTAAACTATGTAGGATATGAAAATCTTATCTTGACATTACGATATTGCAGAACCTTCTGGATAAGATGACTGAATAGGCTAACACTTGGCAGATGAAGTTTAATGTAGATAAATGTAGAGTAATGCACCTAGGACGGAGTAATCCTATTGCTACATATACATTAAATGGGAGTATGCTCGGGACTACAGAACAGGAGAAGGATTTGGGTATTCTGGTTACAAGTAAGCTGAGCAGCAGTACTCAATGTCAAGCAGCAACTGCAAAAGCGAACAAGATTTTAGGGTGTATAAAAAGATAAATAAAATTCCGCGATTCGAATGTATTGTTACCACTTTATAAATCACCAGTGAGGTCACATCTGGAATTTGGGATCCAGTTTTGGGCTCCACATTTTAAAAAGGATATTCAGAAATTAGAGTCAGTTCAAAGGCAGGAAACTAGATTATTATATGGGATGGAAGACCTCTCCTATGATGAGAAGTTGAAACAGTTGAACTTGTTTAGCTTAGATAAACGACGCCTCAGAGGGGATCTCATTTACATGGATAAATATATATTTGGTCAATACAAAGGTCTAGCACATGACTTATTCCTTCCAAAGACTATACTAAGGACCAGGGGGCCCTTATTACGGGTGGAAGAAAGGCGATACTTGCACCTAAACAGGAAAGGGTTCTTTACAGTCAGAGCAGTCAGGCTGTGGAATTCCCTACAACAAGAGGTAGTAATGGCAGACACTATAACAGCTTTCAAAAAAGGGCTGGATGAGTTCCTCGATACAGGTAACATTGTGGGTTACAGTTAAATTAGACAAAAATGTTACACCTATAGTAGTACATTTGATCCAGGGTTCTAGGACTGATTGCCTTTTCTCTGGGTCAAGAAGGAATTTTTCCCTGTGATGCAAATTGGCTGAATGTGTCCTGGGGTTTTTTACCTTCTTCTGGATCAAAAGATTTAGGTACAGGCATTTTAGTAATACCATAAGAGTAATACAAAACAATAAAGCTAATTAAAAATTATAAACTGGTTCATTTGTAATTGTAATAGTGCAATAATGACAAAAGTGAAAATACATTTGTAAGGCCTAGTTCGAGTAAGTTAGTAAGTTAGTGTAGGGAGTACAATTGGGGTAGAAAGTTTGAACTTGATGGACCTAGGTCTTTATTCAACCTACATTACTATTTTACTATGTTGAGCTGGGCCACAGTAACGACATGATCCCATTAGAAAGGAGAGGGTCTGCCATCCAGTTATAGGGTATGCTGTGAGTCCAACAGCTGACAAAATTTAGGAAAAACCCCACTGACAATTTAAAGACACATAGAGCTGGGCCACAATAACGATATGTTCCCATTAGAAAGTCGAGGGTCTGCTATTCAGCTATAGGGTATACAGTGAGTCCAATGGCTGCCAAAATTTAGGATAAAACCCACTAACAATTTAAAGACATATGGAGCTGGGCTATAGTAATGAGTACGACATGTTCTCATTAAAAAGGAGTGGGTCTCCCATTGCAAGAAATGTAGAGGTCGGAGGGCCTCCAAAAAACAATGTTCCTATTATTAGGAAATGGGACTCCCATACTGTTTGCCTATGCAGTGAATGCAACCTCTGCCAAAAATTTGGAGGAACTCCAATGCCCCTTGCAAGAGACGTAGATATGGTGATAAGGAGGAGGTGGTGATATGGAGGAGGATGTGGAAGATGAGGAGGAGGAGAAGGAGGAGGACAAGAGCAAATAGACAAAATCAGGAAGCGTATACCCATGTCTGGGTGTGAAGACAGAGGTGTGTGGGAATAGAGTTAGACCTCCCAAAAAAAAAACAGTGTATTTGAGTTTATGTTATGCTGCTATCATTCAGTGGTGTTGAGAAGTCTGGCCCAATACAACCCTTGTTCATTTTTATAAGAGTCAGCCTGTCAGCATTTTCAATTGACAGGCGGATGTACCTATCGGTTGTAATTCCACCAGTGGCAATAAAAACACGTTCTGACAAAACTCTAGTGGCAAGGCAGGCCAGGACCTCCAAGGCGTAGAGAGTCAGTTCATGCCACATGTCCAGCTTGGATACCCAATAATTATAAAGCACAGAGGAATCACTGAGGATGTTGGTACGGTCGACAAATTACTCCCTCACCATCTTCCGAAACGTTTCCCTTCTTGTGAGAGTACCCTGCATCTAAGGGCCTGTGCGATGGGAGGGTCTGAGAAATCTGTCCCAGAACTTTGACAGTGTTCCCCTGCCTCTGCTTGATTGCATTTGTGTCTCTCTCGTCTGTACTTCTTGGTTGTCCGATGAACTGTGACCTCTGCCGCCAGCGTTTTCAGATGGAAATGTTTTCAATAATTCGGCAATAAAGGCCTTCTCGTACTGCCCCATTTTATTAGGCCTGTCCTGCGTGGGAATAAGAGGCAGAAAGTTCTCCTTGTAGCTTGGGTCTAGAAGTGTCACAATCAGTAATGACTGTCAACCAAAATTTGGACAACGCGAGGGTCACGGGAAAGGCAGCGTAACATAAATTCAGCCATGTGTGCCAGACTGCAAAGAGAAAAGACTTCCGTGTCCTCACCAAGAGGACGACAGACCATGCTCTCCTCCTCATCCTCCTCCTCTTCCTCCTTCTCCCTGTCCTCAGGCCATCCACACTGAACAGACGGTATGACAGTTATGCAGGTAGTACTGTCTATAGCACAGGAAACTAACTCCTGTTCTTCCTCCTCCTCCTCTTCTTCATTGTCACCTAATCCACGTTGGGATAAGATGAGGCTGAGCTGTGTGGAATTACCCTGCATGGTTCCTTGCTCCATCTCATCATGCACCGCCTGCAATGCATCCTCTTTAATTGTGAGCAGAGAGCATTTCAGAAGACAGAGAAGCAGGATGGTGAAGCTAATTATTTCATCATCGCAGCTCACCATCTTGGTAGAGTCCTCAAAGTTTTGGAGGATGGTACATATATCTGACATCCATACCCACTCCTGACGTTTTATGTGTGCAGTCAGAACTGAATACCGACGGCCTTGTTGATGCTGGTAGTCAACAACTACCCTCTTCTGCTCACAAATCCTTCCCAACATCTGCAATGTAGATTTCCAACTCATGGGTACATCGCAGATCAGTCGGTGAGCTGGAATCTGCAAACACTGCTGAAGCACGGCAAGAGCTGCGGAAGCTGTAGCTGACTTTCTAAAATGGGCACACAGGCAGCGTACTTTGACAAGCAGATCCCTCAGATCCGGGTAGGTTTTGAGAAACTGCTGAACCACAAGGTGAAGCACACGGGCCAGGCATGGTATGTATGTGAGCTCGCCTCGCCTCAGAGCCTCCACCAGGTTCCGGCCATTGTCAAACACGACCATGCCTGGCATTATGGTCAGTAGTGTTAGCCAGAGATCTGCATACTCTTTCAGAGCTGTCCACAATTCTTCAGCGTTGTGCCGTTTGTCACCTAAGCATATTAGCTTCAGCACAGCCCATTTCCGCTTGGTCAAAGCAGTGCTGCAGTGCTTCCAGTTTGTGACTGATGTGGTCATTTAGGAGATGGAAGCTGAAGAGGAGAAGGTGCTGGAGCTGTAGAATGTGGGGGCAACCCTGATTGACCCAGGGCCCACAATCCTCAGCGTCAGGAGGACGTGTTCCGTCCCAAAGTTCGACTGGGTCCCGGCTTCCACTATATTAACCCTGTGTGCCGTCAGCGAGATGTACCGTCCCTACCCACAAGCACTTGTCCACGTGTTCGTGGCTAGGAGGACTTTCCCAGTAACTCCATTGTTGAGGGCACAGCTAATGTTGTGGGACACGTGCTCGTGTAATGCGGGGATGGCACGCCAGGAGAAATAGTGGTGGCTGGGGACCAAGTACAGAGGGACGGCCGCCACCATCAGGTTGCGGAATGCTTCCGTCTCCACGAGCCTAAAAGGCAACATTTCGAGCGCAATGTGTGAATTTAGTAGTATGGTTTGTGGGGCATTGGCTGCGTATTTGCGCTTGCGCTCCAAGGACTGGGGTAGGTAGAACTGATCGCTGTGCTGGGACAAGGACATGCTTGCTGATGGTGCTAGTTGAGAGTGTGCAACGACACGTGCAGGGCGAAAGGCATCTTGGCATGCACCATGGACAGGAGATTGGCATGCACGCACAACAGTGGAAGAAGAAGTGCCGTCACCCGCAGAAACTGTTTCTGGATCCTGGGGTTCGGCCCACTTAGTCGGGTGCTTTGCTGCCATGTGCCTGATCATGCTGCTGGTGGTCAGGTTGCTAGTTTTGCTACCCCTGCTGATGCTGGCCTGGCGGGTGGTGCAAATAGCCTTTTTGGGGTTATCGGCAGAGTCTTTAAAAAACAACCAGACTCCGAAAGACCTAAAAGTTGTACTGGCAACTTCCATCATCTTTGCGTTACGAGGAAAGCTTTCCCGCCTTGTGTCTGCGGCCACAACACTGCCTCTTCCTGCCTGTTTTTGTGCTATGCCTCCCTCCCCCTGTGTGCTGCTGTACTCGCTCTGTATGTCCCCCAGCCAGGTTGGGTCAGTTACTATATCATCCACCACCTCGTCTTCCACTTCCGCACCCTGGTCACTCTCCTGACTTTCTGGCAATTGTGTCTCATCATCATCCACCTCTTGTGACAGTAATTGCATTTTCCCACCATTGCCTTCGTGTGACCTTGGCTGCTCCAATATTTGGGCATCGCTACACGTGTTCTCTTCTTGACTCGCTTGAAGCTGTCCAGGTGAGAGGCCGAAATCTACAAATGGAAAAGTGAACAGCTCTCCTGAGTGTCCAATTGTGGGATCAGTTATCTCCAGGCACTCGGCATGGTGGGAGGAAGGAGGATCAGGGTGAGGAATATGCGGTCCAGACTCAAGGTTACTGAGACTTGACCATGTGGAAGACAGGGTGGTGGTGGTGGCAAAGTGACTGGAAGCATTATCTGCTATCCAACCAACAACCTTTTGAAACTGCTCTGGGTTCAATAGTGGTGTACTGCGGTCTCCTAGTAATTGGGACAGGAAGGTCGAGCGACAAGATGTGGGTGTTTGTTGTGGCACAATTTCAGCTTGCCCTCGGCCACATCTTCGGCCTCTGCATGCACCATCACCATCACGTCCACTTCCCCGTCCCTTGCCACGCACCTTGCCCATTTTAATTGGAGGACAATATTTTCCACGTTCACGAGAAATGGCTGATTTTGGAATGCAGTTATATGTGATACATCTGACAGAGAACCACAATTTTAAAAAGCAGGCCTGTAATTTACTAATATTATTCTATACAGAGGCCTAGTGTGAATAGCTTAACCAACACACTGCAACAATATGAAAATGGAAGAAATGGTTGATTTTGGAACACTGTTATAGATCATATGTCTGACAGAGAACCACGGTTTAAATAGCAGGCCTGTAATTTACTAATACTATTCTTCACAGACACCTAGTGTGAATAGCTTGACTGACATACTGCAACAGAATGGAAAAGAAGGCCAATATTCTTCACGTTCAGTTCAAATTTCTGGATTTTTATCACTGAAATATGGAACAGATTTGGCTGTATTCTACATTGCTGACAAGCAAATCGAGCAGAAAAATGGGGTACTCAGGATTGCTTTTTAACCGTGGAACGCATGCCCATAAAAATCTACACTTTCACATACCTGGGGCCTATTAGGCCCATGTGCAAATAATAAACTAATGACCAACTGGAAATGACAAACAACTATATATCTGAGGAATATGTAGAGTTTCAAAATCTAACTAAAGAAATCTTGCAGAAAATAGAAAACAATTAACAGGGCGGGCCTGCGAGGCCCCAGGTATGCGTTCTAGGGTTAAGCAAATAACCAGGATTAAGATAAAAAAAATTGCCCATTTGCCCTGGTCCCTGATATCTGGGCTATGTCTACAAATATCTGTAATTATTACAGCAGCAGCAGACAGGTCGTTAAATGGACCCTCTTGCTCTATATGCACTGCAGTCTGCCACATACACTGCCTGCCTGCCTAACTTCTGCTATCACCAGTGAATATATGCAAATGGATTAGTCCTCAGAAGGACTGTTAGTTCAGATAGATATACACTGCTCAAAAAAATAAAGGGAACACTCAAATAACACATCCTAGATCTGAATGAATGAAATATTCTCATTGAATACTTTGTTCTGTACAAAGTTGAATGTGCTGACAACAAAATCACACAAAAATCATCAATGGAAATCAATAAACCAATGGAGGCCTGGATTTGGAGTCACCCCCAAAATTAAAGTGGAAAAACACACTGCAGGCTGATCCAACTTTGATGTAATGTCTTTTAAACAAGTCAAAATGAGGCTCAGTATTGTGTGTGGCCTCTACGTGCCTGTATGACCCCCCTACAACACCTACATGCTCCTAATGAGGTTGCGGATGGTCTCCTGTGACATCTCCTCCCAGACCTGGACTAAAGCATCCGCCAACTCCTGGACAGTCTGTGGTGCAACGTGACGTTGGTGGATGGAGCGAGACATGATGTCCCAGATGTGCTCAATCAGATTCAGGTCTGGGGAACGGGCAGGCCTGTCCATAGCCACAATGCCTTCATCTTGCAGGAACTGCTGACACACTCCAGCCACATGAGGTCTGGCATTGTCCTGCATTAGGAGGAACCAAGGGCCAACCGCACTAGCATATGGTCTCACAAGGAGTCTGAAGATCTCATCTTGGTACTTTATGGCAGTCAGGCTACCTCTGGTGAGCACAAAGAAATGCCATCCCACACCATTACTGACCCACTGCCAATCCGGTTATGCTGAAGGATGTTGCAGGCAGCAGATCGCTCTCCACGGCGTCTCCAGACTCTGTCACGTCTGTCACATGTGCTCAGTCTGAACTTGCTTTCATCTGTGAAGAGCACAGGGCACCAGTGGCAACTTTGCCAATCCTGTTTTTTGTGGCAAATGCAAAGCGTCCTGCACGGTGTTGGGCTGTGAGCACAACCCCCATCTGTGGTCCTCATACCACCCTCATGGAGTCGGTTTCTAACCTGTCTTGTGTCGTTTGTGCAGACACATGCACATTTGAGGCCATTTTGCAGAGCAGTGCTCCTCCTGTTCCTCCTTGCACAAAGGCGGAGGTAACGGTCCTGCTGCTGGGTTGTTGCCCTCCTACGGCCCCCTCCACGTCTTCTGGTGTACTGGCCTGTCTCCTGGTAGCGCCTCCAGCCTCTGGACACTACGCTGACAGACACAGCAAACCTTCTTGCCACATCTCGCATTGATGTGCCATCCTGGATGAGCTGCACTACCTGAGCAACTTCTGTGGGTGGTAGAGTTCATCTCATGCTACAACGAGTGTGAAAGCACAACAAACATTCAAGTGTGACCAAAACATCAGCCAGAAAGTATTAGTACTGAAATGTGGTCTGTGTTCCCCACCTGCAGAACCACTCCTTTATTGAGTGTGTCTTGATAATTGCCAATAATTTCCATCTATTGTCCATTGCATTTGCACAACATCATGTGAAATTGATTATCAATCAGTGTTGTTCCTAATTCGCTAATCACTACACATAACATCTAGTATTTTGTTTGACCTGTGTGAATTTTAAGGACAGCAACAAGTCTTCTAAGCATGGAATAAACAAGTTGGCGACAAATTACAACAGCTATCTTTTTGTATTATTTGTATTCTTTACACAAGCAGTGTAAAAATGTATGGCCTGCTTATGGTGGTATTGTGAGTAGGGATGAGCAAGTATGTTCTGTTAACTCATTTGGCGAGCATATTTGGGCGAACACCGAGTATCTTCAGCGTGCTCGGGTGTTATGTTTCAGTCTCTCTCTGTCCATGATTTGCAACTGTTTAACAGCTTTAATACATGTGAGGAATGTCTGTTTCTTAGGCATGCTCGCCGAAAGAGTTAACAGAACATACTCGCTCTTCACTCAATTGTGAGGACCTTAAACACTTTTTGTATCAGAATTGAGTTAAACAGAGGATCACCTTGGCCCTTATAAGCCAGTGACACCCTGGTTCTTATATAAAGAAGAGATGTCTGTACCTGGTCATAGAAAATAGTAGGTTTATATTGCTTATGAGCAGTCGACTAAATATTAAGTGAAACGTTAATTTTTCTGCTACTTACAGAAAGAGCACTTCCATTGACTTTAGAGGGTTGACTATAATCACATTCAGATCTGATATTACAGCCACATAGCACAAAGGACAGCTGTAAGATGGACGATTGGTTTATGGAGTCAGTTGCTATAAGAAGGAAAGTAAATCCGTCCTTGCTTGTCGGTTTCCAAGTCAAAGTTCCATCTTCTTTTGCAGCAATAAAAAAATTAGAAAAAAAATCATATGACAGTAAGTGATGTATATTTTTCTATTGTTCGTTAATATGCACTCATAGCAATAATTAACCCCTTCACGCCATAGCCATTTTCCATTTATTTATTTTTTTCCCCTTATTCCGAGATCCATAACTTTTATTTTTCCGTCCATATAGCCATATGAGGGTTTGTATTTTGCGGGACGAATTGCACTTTTGAATGACACCATTGATTTTACCATTTGATTTTACACTGTATAGTGACAGCTTTTAATCAGTACTGGGGGAGTGGTTGGACTAGGAGGCACGAGAACAGTTGCCCTGTAGTGATACTCTAATGTTGACATAACACTGATTAGAATTGAAACAGCAAAACACAAATCAGCTGTCATGTGTGGGCAAAGATGCGGGCTAAGTGCTGGAGCATGCATCAAAGTCAGGGTCAGGACATATGACGGTTAAAGACTCTAAAATATTTCTTCTTGTACATCAATGTTTATGTATTTCCTTTACCTTAAACTTTTCCATTTATAAGTACATTTTATTATTATCCTTGCTGGTTTATTTTTTTTACATCTGTTATATTTATAACCATTTTTATTGCTCCACTGTATCTCAAATAATAAATTAATGAAAAAAATTGTTTTGTTTAGAATAATATTCATTCTTTTTTGTATAGAGATTGTATGTAGAATTGAATGGGTGGTCCGAAGTCAAAGTAAATATCATTCTTTACTTGCATTAAAATTCCCTACCATACCATAACTACACTATCTAACTGCTTTCCTACATTTTTTTCCCCTATTTCCTTTCTGATAACACTTTTTTGGAAAATCTCAGTGCATGCTGAGATACTCTGCGATCACTGGGACATCCTCTGCCCCTTCCCTGAAATGAATTATCATCAATGATGCTAGTTTCTAGCCCCTGCATGGTGTACATAATGCGATGACCACAATCACACCGCGTGCTACTCTGTCGATTCAGAACAGCAGTGACGATCCGGCAACAGAGTGGTGTCACAATACCTGACGTGCAGAGACCAGAGCCAGCCCTGCAGGTGACGTCACTGGCCTCTGAATGTTGGGTATTCTGACAACACGCTCTGTTACCGACTCTTCATTGCTGATCTGAACTGGCAAAATAGCACAAGGTGTGGTTTTGCTCATCGCAGTGTGCACAGCGCGCAGGGACTGAGCAAGGATTACCCAGCCCCTCAAACAAGCATCACTGATGGCACTTGATTTCAGGGAAGAAATTTGTTTAAGTATCCCAGCATGCACTTGGATTCTGAAACAAAGTGTCATCATTAGATAGTGTAGTTAGGGTATGGTGGGGAATTTTTAATGCAAGTATTATGGCATGAAATAGATAGGGATTTAGAATGAAACTTAATTTGACTTTGGACCACCCCTTTAATTATGGTTATAGACTGGAAAAAAAACTTTGTGTAGCCATATGTTGTAGTCATCTGCTTTCTTCATGATAACATATGGACAGAAGAAGAATGAGGAGAGGGAGTTGAGTAACACATTATTGCTTAGGGTTAGTGTTACACACACGCCGCTAGGTTCAGATAGGGGCAAGACAGGTTACATGAATTCTTTGGAATCCTGGGGGAACCATTACTCAGGTTTGACCATAGACCAAGTGCTGCAGCTTCTCTCAGGCACACACACGTAGATTGTTTCACTTGCTGACCAGACACACTTGACAAGAGTCCTCATAAACGGTAGAACAGTAGCATTTAATACGAAGCCGCGCAGTGCAAGTTAAGTCTTATGAACAACAGGCTCCAGTGACAAACAGTACAGTTTCCTTAGAAGCACAGCTGTTCACAGTCTAACTAGTAGTACAGGACAGCACAGTTCTAATGCAAAGGCACATTAATGAACACAGCATTCTTTACAGCACAGTGAGATGGAGGTGGGGGGGGTTGCTGCTGATGGAGATGAGGCCTGTGACACCATTTCTTACAGTCCTTATCTTTCTGCCTGACAATAATCTTCACAGCTAGTTCAGGAACTCTTCCTGACCTGTGCTTAGCTTCATTACTGACTTGAATCCTTTTCACTTGCATTGGCGCTTCTGTGAGTTACAGAACACACACACCACCTTTCTTTTTGGCTCCAGTCAGACAGTAAACAACTTCCCCACAATCCCCCTGGGGCTCTGCTAAAACACTCCCCTTCTCCTGTGACTGTGTTAACCCCTCTAGCTGCTGGTTGCTTCTGGAGCACAACACTTCCAGTCTCATGTGCTTGTGTTACTTCTAATAGTTGCTGAATGCTTTTAAAGCAACAGCACTACTTCTGCATGTCAAACTCTGTAACAGCACTACTTCTGCATGACACACTCTTCCCTCCTTTTTGAATGGCGTCCTCGATATTCGTCTTAATTGGTCAATCTGACCAATTCTGAGACAGTGGTGAAAGATGGATATCTTTATATACAAATTGGCATTGTGAAATTGGTATAATATTCATAAACATTGATAACAACCTAATTGTACGACTTTTTTCTTGTAGAATGCATGTAAGAAATAAACAATTAACACAATTAAAACAATCAGCATCTCTTCAGCTGAAGCTTTTCGTACGTCTTCAACCAGCTCTCTCTATCTATGCTTTAACAGTTCTTTATTTCTACAAAGTCTTTTAAGAAAAATCAAAGCATGAAAACAAGTCTTTCCAGTAGGCAACATCTTCCATACTGCCTCTCAGTGGTGAATACCACTCAAGTGTGCTTACCTGGTCCACAGGCAGAGATACCTGTTTCCAGTTGACAGTCCTTGGCACTTGACTCGGTTCACCAAGTGTCTCATATGTCAGCATCACGGGCCTCCTCACTTCTCGAGTCAACATCCTCCTGGTCTGTTGTTCTTTGGCCACAGAAGTTTCCTGTGCTTCCTCAGATGCTCTTGGAGCTGTCTCTGTAAGTTCATGTACTTCTCCTGAGTCACTTGTTTCCGCACAGTCTGGTAATTCCGCTCCTCCTGAGTGTCGATCGGTCTCTTCAAGGATCGGTGTTCGATCATCAGATATGAACTGGACTTCATCTGTACTCTTCAGTACGAACGCTGGAGCCTCAGGACTAGGCTAACTCTCCTGAGGATGGTACATCCCTCTCCTTTCAGGTGTGAGAAATACAACGGTGAGTTCTTCTCTATCGAAACTTTCAAGGTCACTATCCACCTCCGGAGCTTCAGTCTGTGGTGGTCCCTTAGTCGATCTCGGACGATGTCGGTCTACTTCTGGGAAGTCTTGTTGTGGTGGAAGATAATCACAGGGTAGTAGTAAATTCCGATGGACTATTCTGATTTTCTTGTCTCATTTGTCCAATCGGATTTCATACAATGGGCTTTCATCGGCTTTCCTCCTTACGACCACATACACCTTGTCTTCCCAGTAGGAACAAAGTTTTCCTGGACTGCCTTCCTCACGTACGTTCTGGACGAGCACCCGGCTTCCCGGTGCTCATTCTGCTCCATAACATTTTCAAATATAGTACTCCTTACTCTTGTTCTGTCCTTGCATAACCACTTTTGAGGCTATGTTTAGAGATGAGCGTTGTTCGCCAATCTCAAATTCGAGCTGTTTTGGGTGGTGTTCGAGCCGTTCGGCGAACACGAACGATTTGAAAAAAATTGGGCTGTTCAGGGTTATGTTCGATAACTGTTTGTGCACAAAAATCATAACTGGATTTTTTCTCAGTAATGCTGAAAATTAATGTTAATACGCAGTTTGAGTGTACAGCGGGGGGGGCGCGGGGGATGGATCTCAGCAGAAATAATGAAGATCTCCATTTTTTTTTCTCTTTCTCGCATTTACAGTGGGGAGGTACAATCTGTCAGCCTATCAGCAGCGCACACACGGAGCGAACTGCTTTTTTTCACACAAGCAAGGGCATGTGTCATTGGCAGTGTATGTCACATGTCCTTGCCCTATAAGACCCAGCCATTTTCCCCGTCGCCACCATTTTCTCACTGCTGCAGCTGCGTGTTAGACGGCACCGCTGTTGCTGTGTGCGCTATACTTTGTTAATTTCAAGCCAATTTTCGCACAAATCTACAGATAGCTTGGGAGTAGGGAATAGTTGTGATTGCAGTCCTTTTAAGGACTAGGTTACATCATTTCCTATGACTTTTATCAGGCAGGTCTGTGCTCTTAAATAGGTTGGGAGTAAAGACTAATTGTAATTGCAGTCCTTTTCAGGGCTAGGTTACATCAGTTCCTATCACTTTTTGCAAGGCAGGTCTGTGCCAGTGCTGTGCAAGTTCTTTTCACAGCATTTGGCTAAATCTAGCAAAGCTAATCCTTTTTGTCCTCTTGCAGTGTGTGTTAGTCAGTGGAGAAGCCTATCAGTGTTGCAAGCTACACCACTTGTGTATAGAATACATTTTTTTTTACTGCACCTAGTGAAGTAAAACCTTTTGGGCATAGCATCATTCTATTAGTCCATCTATACTAACCTCCATCATGTTGCAAATTCAATATAATTTTTTTCTGCATCTAGCTCTGAAAAACTATTTCGGCTTCTAGCAGTGTGTGGGACTTGTTCTATTAGTCCATCAATACTAACCTCCAGCAGGTTGCAAATTCAATATAATTTTTTTCTGCATCTAGCTCTGAAAAAATATTTTGTCTTGTAGCAGTGTGTGGGACTTGTTCTATTAGTCCATCTATACTAACCTCCAGCAGGTTGCAAATTCAAAATAATTTTTATCTGCATCTAACCTAACTAATACTTTTGGGCTAATACCACAGTTTGGCCACTCAGCTCTGCTCGGTTCCCATCCATTGTTTTTTGTGCAAACAACTCCAGAGTTGTGAATTAGTTAACCACCAAAATGAGTGGAAAAAGGCCTGCTGCTGGTGGAAATGGGAATAGGCATGTTGGGAAGGGGAAAAAAGGTTGTGTCCGTGGGGTAGGTGTTAAAGCAACAGTAATATCTGCAGAAGAAAGACCATCTTCCAGCCAAACTAGGATGTCTACTTCTTTTAGCGGACAATGTGATAAGATCCCTTTCTTACGGACACGCCAATCGCTACAAATTCTAGATGAGGCACAAAAACAGCAGGTGCTTCAACGGATATCAAGTGCTCCTTTAAGTGGGCTCTCCTCCACCTCAACTTCAACATCACAAATACTCCAGTCCTCAGAGGTGTCACCCCAATCGCACTTGCTTCCTCACAGCTCCCAAGTCTCCAGCTGCCCGTCTGAGTAAGGGGTAGAACAGATGGTTGAGTCTGCAGAGCTGTTTACTCATACTATAGCCTGGGAATCAGAGGTCGGCTCCAGAGCTTCTGTGAATACAGACGAGGAAATGATCTTCACTGATGCCCAGAATCTTTATGAGTCGGATCCAGGACTAGACGCAGAAGGTTCTGACCATAATGTAGACCCTCGTTCCCAAACTGTAACTCCTGTTGGTGGAGACAATGAGGAAGATGATGATGAGACTCAAATACCTCATTGGAGCGACAACTTGAGTTTTTTGTCAGGGCAGGAAGAGGTTGGCTCTGAGGACGACGGGTATGATAACACACAGGGTGATGATGACGAGGTTGGAGATCCCACTTACTGTCAACCCACAGTCAGCCAGTCGATGAGGTCAGCAGAGGAGGTGGAGGAGGATGCTAGTGACGACGAGGTCAGGTTGCGCCTTACTGGACAAAGACGTAGTACTGGAAGCATGTCAACAACTGCATCCTCAAACACAACTCTGCCTCTGACCACAAGTCATGGTGGCTCTTCAGGTCGCATAGGTGCTAAGCCTTGCATAGCCTGGGCATTTTTTCAGATCGATAAAGATGACCTAACTCGTGTTATCTGTAACATTTGTCAGCAAAAGCTAAGTAGAGGCCAAAAAATACATAGTTTGAGTACTTCATGCATGAACCGGCACAGGGATATGAAGCATAAGTTGCAGTGGGAAGCTCCCTGTGCTACAATGCGGCCTAGCCGGCCGGGCCACCCACAGTCTACTACATCTTGTGCATCCGCGGCCTCTTCATTCTCTGTGACTGGGGGGGACAGCAGTCACACCTGTTTTGGGACGCAGACCTGCCACCTCTTTACCCGCAACAGCCAGCGTGATTGGCAGGTCATCATTTTCTTTGGAGGTGGAAACACCAGCTGGTGTTCAGCGCTGTCCGACATCGATAGCACCACCTCTTTGGATCAAGGCAACCTAACATGTCCGCCTGCATCTTCCTCACAGACCGGCAGTTTGCCAGGGACACCCTTCTCAACCCCGTCTAAGCACAACAGCCAGTCCTCGGTCCCTCAGATGTGGACAAGTAAAAGACCATTTCCTCATAGCTATGAGAAAGCTAAGAGGTTGAATTTCACCATCTGCAAGCTCTTGGCTACAGAAATGCTGCCTTTCCGCCTGGTGGACACAGAGGATTTTCGAGACCTTATGTCCGTCGCAGTGCCCCAGTACCAGATGCCTAGTCGGCACTACTTCTCAAAGAAAGGTGTGCCGGCGCTCCTCCAGCATGTCGCACACAACATCACCGCTTCTTTGAGTAACTCTGTGTGTGACAGAGTGCATTTCACCACAGACACTTGGACGAGTAGGCATTGACAGGGGCATTACATGTCGCTGACTGGGCACTGGGTAACTATGGTGACAGCAGGACAAGGGGCTGCTGTCCAAGTCTTGCCGTCCCCACGAGTTGTGTGTCAATCCTCTTTATCTCAAAGTTCCTCCACTGCTTCTGCCTCCTCAACCTCCTCTCGGTCCTCCACCTGCGCCCAAAGCCTGTCTGGTCATGCCACAAGCTTTCTAACTGCGCAGAAGGGATCCTGCACACCTCCTTACTATGCTGGCAGCAGGGCTCAACGTCATCAGGCGGTTTTTACTTTGAAATGTGTGGGAAATGTGAGTCACACAGCTGCGGAGTTGTGGTCAGCTCTGGAGAACCAGTTTCATGAATGGTTGTCTCCACTGGACCTGAAACCAGGGAAGGCCGTGTGCGACAATGCTGCAAACCTGGGTGCGGCCCTTCGCAGGTGCAATATCACACACGTGCCTTGTATGGCTCACGTGTTGAACCTGGTTGTCCAGCAATTTTTAGCCCACTATCCCGGACTAGATGGCCTTCTGCAGAGGGCACGGTCGCTGTGTGCTCACTTCCACCATTCGCATCCCGCAGCTCAGCGACTTACATCTCTACAGAAGTCGTTGGGCCTGCCACTTCACCGGCTAAAGTGCGATGTGCCTACCCGGTGGAATTCAACTCTGCACATGTGGCAGCGACTGCGGCAGCACCGACAAGCCCTGGTGCAATACGTTGTGATGTATAGCCTGGGCCAACGAGATCCAGAGGAGGGGCAAATCACTGAGACCACTGAGATCACTGAGACCACTGGAGGAGTGGTCTCAGATCAGGGACCTATGCACCCTTCTGCACAGTTTTTAAATGGCGACGAAGATGTTTAGTGCTGACGATGCCATTATCAGCATGACTATTCCGGTGATTAACATGCTGGAGCACATGTTAAACAGAATTCGGAGTCAGGTGGTGGCACAAAAGGAGGTGGAGGAAGTAGAGGAGGAGGAGTTGTATGCGGAAGGGCTAACATCTGCAAGGTCCAGACGGTCGGCAGCATCAAGGCGGCAGGCATGTGAGGCTGGGGGAGATGGCTTTACCAGGGTGCATGGTAGCAGCCAAACTAGTGAGGAAGGTGCAGGAGCCCAGGAAGAAGTGGAGGACGAACTGATGGAAGACTCATCAGATGAGGGAGACCTTGATCACATTTCTGTTGTGCGAGGTTGGGGGGAGAGGGCAGAGGAAGGAAGCATGATTGTTACCTCGCCACCAACACAACAGGGACTTGGTGCTCCTGGATGCGCAAGACACATGAGTGCCTTCTTGCTACACTACCTGCAACATGACCCTCGAATTGTGAGAATTAGAAATAATCCTGACTACTGGGTTGCCACACTGTTAGATCCCCGGTACAAAAGTAAATTTGCAGAAATTATTCCTGCCATAGAAAGAGATGCACGCATGCAGGAGTATCAGCAGAGACTGTTGCAGAATCTTACATGTGATTTTCCCCAAAACACTAGTGGTGCACGTAGTGAATCTCACAGTTCCAACTTGCCAACCGTGGAATCGTCGAGTGTTCAGCTCTCAAAACGTAACAGAAACACAGTATCTGCTGGTAACATCAATTTTGCGGAATCATTTCACCACTTTTTTAGCCCATCCTTGGCAAGGCCACAGGAGACAAGAAGTCTGACACATAGTCAACGCCTAGAGACGATGGTACAGGAGTATCTCCAAGTAAACATTGAAGCCATGACAGTGTCACTGGACCCTTGCTCTTTTTGGGCTTCCAATCTGGATAAATGGCCGGAGTTCGCCAGTTACGCTTTGGAGATCTTGTCATGCCCCGCAGCCAGCGTTCTGTCTGAACGTGTGTTCAGCACTGCTGGTGGTGTGCTGACAGATAAGCGCACGCGGCTCTCCACTGATAATGAAGACAGACTCACGTTCATAAAGATGAACAAATCATGGATCCGAAAAGACTTTTCTACCCCTGTGTCATCCTGGGGAGAGTAAAAGCTTGATGATTTGTTAAAATCACCTCACCAACCGTTTTAAGCTTTAAAATTAATAATCATGTTTATCTGTATCTTGGCTGGAAAATAACTTGGGCCTTGTAGCAGTGTGCAGTACTGATTCTATTAGGTCATCTATACTAAGCTCCACCAGATTAAAAATTACTAATCATGTTTATCTGTATCTTGGCTGGAAAATAATTTGGGCCTTGTAGCAGTGTGCAGTACTGATTCTATTAGGCCATCTATACTAAACTCCACCAGATTTAAAATTATTAATCATGTTTATCTGTATCTTGGCTGGAAAATAATTTGGGCCTTATAGCAGTGTGCAGTACTGATTCTATTAGGCCATCTGCACTAAACTCCACCAGATTTAAAATTGCTAATCATGTTTATGTGTATCTTGGTTGGAAAATAATTTGGGCTTTGTAGCAGTTTGCAGTACTGATTCTATTAGGCCATCTATACTAAGCTCCGCCAGCTTTCAAATTAATAATAATTTTTAGCTGCATCTAGCCCGGAAAATAAATTTGGGGCTCCTAGATGCGCAAGACACATGAGTGCCTTCTTGCTGCACTACCTGCAACATGACCCTCAGATTGTCAGAATTCGAAGTAATTCTGACTACTGGGTTGCCACACTCTTAGATCCCCCACACTCTTCGATCAACCTTTTCATTTTAATAAAGAACAAAAAAATTGTCATTTTTGAAATTATAAGCATTAGCAGGTTATTAGAAACTGAAATCCAACAGTTTTCAACTCAAAACTTTATTCTAGGTGATGTTACATTTGCACATAGGACCCCTTGTTCGAAAGGAGCTTCTGAACTCTCTTGTCCATTGAATTTGTCAGGTTTTGGATGGTTTCTGCTTCAATTGTTTTGCATGAGGACAGAATACCCTCCCAGAGCTGTTGCTTAGATGTGAACTGCCTCCCGCCTTCATAGACACTCCTCTTGATGATGCTCCAGAGGTTCTGAATGGGGTTGAGGTCAGGGGAGCATGGGGGTCACACCATAAGTTTGTCCCCTTTTATGCCCATATCAGCCAGAGATGCAGATGTGTTATGTGCAGCATGAGATGGTGCATTATCATGCATGAAAATGATCTTCTGCGGAATACACGGTTCTTCTTCTTGAGCCATGGCAGGAAGTGCTGTTTGAGAAACTCCACATACATTATGGAGTTCATCTTTACCCCTTCAGGGATCCTAAAGGGGCCGACAATCTCTCTCCCCATGATTCCAGCCCAAAACATTACTCCACCTCGTTCTTGTTGGCGCTGTAGCCGTGTTTGCGTGGGGTGTCCATCAACCAGCCATCCTCCACTCCATCCATCTGGACCATCGAGCGTTACATGGCACTCATCCGTGAACAAAACAGTTTTGAAGTCAGTCTTCATGTATTGTTTGGCCCACTGGAGCCGTTTCTGCTTGTGTGCAGTGGATAGAGGAGGTCGACAGGATGGCTTACGCACAGCTGCAAACCTCTGAAGGACTCTGTATCTTGTTGTTCGGGGGACGTTGGAGGCACCAGCAGCTTCAAAAACTTGTCTGCTGCTATGACAAAGCTTTTTTTTCCGCTGCTCTTTTAACCTGACGTAATTGCCTGTAGGAAAGAGTCCTCAATTTTCCCTTATCAGCACGCACACGTGTGTACTGTGAATCAGCTACATACTTCTTGATTGTGCGATGATCAGGATGAAGTGTCTTGGCAATGTTGATTGTAGTCATGCCTTGACCTAAACACTCCACAATTTGTTGCTTCTCAGCAGCCGACACATCCTTTTTCTTTCCCATTTTGGCAGAAAATGTAGGCTGCTTAATAATGTGGGACAGCCTTCTTAAGTAGTCTTGCCTTTCATTGGACACACCTGCCAAACTAATTAGCACAGGTGTCTGCAATTGCTTACAGTGATATAAAGAGCCCTGACACACATCACCATCAATGAGTTTAACTGACAAACAAACAAATTCTTCCCTTATCACTCCTAAACACTTTTTGCATAATAATTTGGAACACAGTGTACATGTGCTTTTCCACAAAACACCAGTGGTTCACGTAGTGAATCTTACAGTTCTAACTTGCCAACCGTGGTCTGTATGGAGTTGTTCAATAAAGGGCCCAAAATTAAGATAACATAGACGGGAGAGGTCTCTATGAATAGGAATTCCTAAGTATTTGATACCCTGTGAGGGCCAGGCAAAGGGAAAGTTGGACTGGATGGAATCTTGTATGGATTTGGGGAGGGAGACATCGAGGGCATCAGACTGCATTGATTTTAAAATTTGACCATGTAACAAAGTGATCTATTTCAGCCATAACAGCAGGGATGGATATATGTGATTGAGTGATATATACTAGGACATCATCAGCAAATGTAGAGCACTTGTACTCGGTGCCTCCCACCTCAATCCACCTAATATTGGGGTTATGGCGAATTGATGAGAGCAGGTCCTCCGTCACTAGGATGTATAAGAGAGGGGACAGAGGACATCCCTGCCTTGTCCCATTGGTGATTATGAAAGGTGATGAAAATGTTCCATTTATCTTCAGCCTAGGTGACGTATTGCGATACAGGGCCGTGATTTTGCCTATAAAAGGGTCCCCTAGACCCCTACCCCAAGCTTTTTAAGGGAATAATATATGCCGTGCCAGGAGACTCTATGGAGTGCTTTCTCAGCATCCAACGAGAGTTTCTAATTACAAATTTTTAACTGCATCTAGCCAAGGAAATACTTTGTGCCTAGTAGCAGTGTCTGCTAGTCAGCGGATTATCCCAGCTGTTAAGCAAGCTACACCACCTATAGTTTGGACACTTAATTTTTTCAAAGGAAATGGTTCGGGCCCCCGGGACACTCAGTGAAGAGCATCGGGGAGGCACCCCAAGGCATAGGGGCTGGGACTGGCGGTAGGAAGCCTTGCGGTGGACCGCCGAGCTCGATCCTTATGAAAGCTTTTTAACTGCAGCAGCTTTAGTGGACGCTACTGGAGCTGGAATTACGCGGCTGCTGGCATGAGACTTGCCCTCCAATAGATCCTTGTAAAAGGATTTAAAGTGTATTCATTCAAATTAGAGAGACAATTTAAATTAAAAAGCTTAGACCTGCCTCCACCTCAGGTGGGCTCGCTCGACCCACCAGCGGACAGGCTCCAGTATTGGGAGAGGGGGGCTGGCCGCCAGGGTCCACCGCCGCTCTGGCACAAACCCGGCAACACGGAGGTCGCATGGGCAGGAACAGACTGGCCGTGTTGGCTTCGCACTTGTTTGGTTTTAAAAGGGCATGACATGCCTATATCTGTGTCTCCCCCTCCTTTTACTCCTCCACTTCTTTTCTTTTCGCATGACTATATGTACTTGTCACTTTTCCATGTGTTAGTTGTGTCTTCTGAGCAGTTTGTCAGCTTTTGGACACCTTTGAAGGCGTTTTCCATGTGTTTCTATGTGTTTTTGTTTGCCTGCCATTGTTTTTAACGGTGTTCGAAGGTGTTCGACAAACAGTTCGACGAACAGTTCGGTGAACATACGGGTGTTCGACGAACCGAACCGAACTCGAACACTACGGGGGTGGCTCAACACCAGCTATGTTGTATGCCTCTGCCATCCGTTCCTTTCATTTCTGAACGTACTCCTGATACGTTCTGTAAGTCTCTGACACTGGAGTATCGAACATTATGTCATTGGCAGCCTTGGCGATCATCCATACAATAGGAAAAAGGGTGAGTAACCAGTTGCATCGCTCTTCGTACAGTTATAGGCATGTACCACTTTTTACAGAGAACTCTTGCAGTCTTTCTTCTCATCAGCTGTTAAAGTACGCAACATTGACAATAATGTTCGGTTAAAACGTTCTACTTGTCCATTACCCTCTGGGTGATAGGGCGTTTTGTGGGATCTCTGAATTCTACAGTACTTTCTTAGCTTGGCAAAGAGCTGGTTCTCAAAATTCTCTTGCTTGGTCATGGTGTAACCTCGTAGGGAACCCAAACCTCAAAGCAAAATCATTGAAGATCTTTCTGCCGCTGTTCAACCTGATTTATTGGTGGTGGCATATCGAGTGAAATGGTCCATCACCACCAAGATGTATTCGTAACCACCCTTGCACGTCTCAGTCGCCCTGCAATGGTGTTCACGAGATCTCCACGTTTTGCAATACAGTCAGTGGCCTAGATAGGAGGCTGCGTTTAGGACCAAGCGACTACCTCCCTTTATTCTGGGTCTATATATACACATCGCGTGTCTAGGTGGGAGTTGCCGGTTATACTCATTTCTACTTGGAACTTGGCTGAAGCAGCATCACGTCCTCTCTGGAGACTTAGGCCGTGTGCCCTGTTGGAGTTCTTCTAAAGCTGAGTTGTTGCTCCCCTGTGTTGTCTTCCCCTTTTGTCTTTAGAGTGCTAGCTGAGGTTGACTAATGCTCATCTCCTTCCTCCCCCAGCTAAAGCCTTATGCCAGGGATAGTAGGGCGAGGCACGTGATCGGCGACAGCTGCGGAAGCTGTATAGGCACGTTAGGGGGAGACAGGGTGACGCTAGTCCAGATTAGGAGGTCACCTCTTCCCCCTTTCCCTAGTGTCTGGGCTTCCTTTCCCTTTCCCCTGTGTTGCACTCACACCTGGCGTGACAATCTCGAAATGTAGAAAGTCTATTGAGACCATCTCAAATGGATACGTAGTTTGGATGTTGCCCATAGGTGCCCGGGTTGATGTGTTGGGACGTTTATCTTTCAGACACCCACACTCCCCGGTCACGTACCTCTCAATATCTCTATGCATGTACGGCCAGAAGAAACGCTCACAGATCAAGTTGGTTGTCCTTTCCACTCCCAGGTGTCCCATGTTTTCATGGAGTTCTATGAAGACCAACCTAAGTAATTCTCTGGGTAGTACCAACTGCCGATATTGTCCTTCTTTACGACACAGGATAGCATCTTTACTGAGGTAGAGCTTCGTCCATTCTTTAACTAAAATAGACACTGCTGGTGACTCATTATCTCTCTCCCATTTACTTGGAAACCGATTTTGGTCCACATAAAGTAGTATTCTACCAATTATCTGATCTTCCCGTTGTGCTCTACGGATTTTCCCATTTGGTAGATGTTGAATACACCGGGGGTTATCTTGTTCTCTCGCTTTTATGGTGGTTTCCACCGTCAAAGGACACCACAATGATGTGTCTTCCTCCTGATAAGCTTGTACTGCTTGGGTAGTGCTCTCAATTGCTTCCAGACTGACTTCCTCCAAGAATTCTTGCATGAACTCCTCAGGCTCTAGTGGCATTCTTGACAATCCATCAGCATCTGCATTGCATTTTCCTGGCCTGTACTTGATGCTGAAATTGAAGTCAGCTAGTTCAGCGACCCATCTCTGACCCGTTGCATTCAGTTTGGCTGTAGTAAGGACATAGGTCAAAGGGCTGTTGTCAGTGTATACCTCAAACTCTTTTTTGTAGTAGAGATAATCACTAAATCATTCACAGATAGCCCATTTCAATACCAGGAACTCCAATTTTCCGGAATATAGATGGTAATTCTTCTCGGCATCTGTCAATGTTCTAGAACCGTAACCAATGACTCTCAATTTTCCATCTTGATGCTGATACAGGGCAGCTCCCAGTCCAACTTGAGAAGCGTCACAATGAAGAACAAATGGTAAATTGAAATCAGAATATCCCAAGATGGGTTGTTTTACCAGGTAGTCTACTAGTTCTTCCCATACCTCCTGGTGGTCTGCTGTCCAGAGAATGGGCTGTTGGGACGAAACGGCGTTGTTTCTTTTAAGCCTGGGCCTACCCGCGTTCTTCTTTTTCTCCGTGGGTGTGGTCATCTCTGTCGCCCCCCAAGAGAAGGTATAGTGGGGCGGCAATCCTGGAGAAGTTCCGAATGTAAGTTCAATAGTAGGAGAGGAATCCTAATATCTGCCTCAACTCCCCGACGTTAGAGGGCTGCTTGTCTTTTAAGGCCAGTACCGGAGCGATTTCTGCTGGGTCCATGGAATATCCTTCTCTGGACACAATTTTCCCTAGAAATCGGACTCACCTTTTGAACAGTTCACACTTCTTTGGGGTCAAAGCAACTCCGTGTTTTTGATACCGTTGTAATACGGTCCTCAATTGTTCAACATGCTCCCGGAAGGTTTTGCTGTGTACTGCATTGTCATCCAAGTACGGCTGGCAGATATCGTCCCTCAATCCATCTAAACATGTCTCCATGCTCCTCTGGAATTCTGCTGGAGCTGAACTGACCCCAAACGGTATGTGGATCCACTCATATAATCCCCACGGTGTGATGAATGCTGTCAAGGGTCTACTTGACTCTTCAACAAACCCTTGGTGGTATGCCTTACCCTGATCGAGGACAGAGAACCAGTTACTTCCTGACAGGATATCCAGCATATCTTGGATCTTTGGTATTGGGTGCCGATCAGGAACTGACTTTCGGTTCAGTTCCCGGCAATCACACCAGAGTCTCAATGTACTGTCCTGCTTCCTAACACAAACAATAGGAGAGGAATAAGACGACTTCGACTTTTGGACTCAACCTCTGTTGATTAGGTCTTATAAATTCTCTTTCACTTCATGTAATGGTTTCAGCACCGACATGTAACGTCTGGTTACAGGAGTCGTGTCTTTCAAATTGATTTTCAACTGCAACAATGGGATACAGTCTATATCAGTCATCTTTGGAGAATGTATGACACTCTTCTCTCACCATCTGTTTTGCTACCGTTTGATCTTCAGCACACAAGTGTTTCAGGGGTACTGGGGGATCCCAGGACTCTCTGGTGGGTCATGCATTTTCTTCCCCTGGGCAACTCCTGTTTCTTGGTGGGGAGACTGAATTCACTGTAGACCCCTGGGCGGGTCTCACACTGGCTGGATATACCGTTTTAACAGTTTCAATGTGACCTAACACTGTTATAATCTGCAACAAGTACTAAGGAAAGATAGGGGAAAGCTGTCCCTACAGTAAGACTAAGCTGGATCCCTACGATGTAGCGGGCTGCCTGTTCCTAGTGAACAGACCCGCCTTAGTCCTCGGCTAGTCTGAACGAAGACCTATAGAATTAAGGGAGGGGTCCCTAAAAGAACTAAGGACTGGGACAAAAATGGGGCACCTCCTAAACAGAAGTTGTTGCAGAACACAAAAAGACAAACTGACAAAAAGTACTAGAGGTCCCAGAAGACCAAGTGAATTTGACAGAGAAAGGCGCAGAAGCACCAGGCTAGAGAAACAGTAAAACACTGAAGTCCAGCACAGCCAGAAGGGTGGATCTGGAATATAAAGGCAGATGGTCACGTGACCGCAACCACAAGAGAGAAAAAACAAACAGGAGGGTTCTAACAGTACCCCCTCTTTTATGAGGATCCTCCGGATCCTCCAGGCCCAGGCCTATCCAGAAACCTCCTGTGGAAAGCTTTAACAAGCCTAGGAGCAGAGACATCATCCGTCCTTACCCAGGAGTTGTCTTCGGGACCGAAACCCTTCCAGGAGACAAGATACTGTAATCTCCCTCTATGCCATCTAGAATTCAAGATACGAGAAATTTCATATTCGCCGTCTTCCACAAGAGCAGGAACTGTGACAGTGGTGTCCCTATCAGATACGTCAGCCTTTTTCAACAAGGAAACATGAAACACAGGATTAATCTTCCAGGAAGTAGGGACATCCAACCTAACAGCAGACAGGTTAACAACCTGAAGCACTTTAAATGGACCCACAAACTTAGGACCCAGTTTTTTAGAAGGAATCCTCAACCGCAGGTTATTCGAGGACAACCAAACCATGTCACCCACAGTAAACAAAACCTCTTTACGTTTCCTGTCAAAATACTTCTTGGACTTTTTGTTAGCCTCTTGAAGGTTACAATGTACATTAGTCCAAACTCTCTCCAAATCACCGGAAAAATTCTACTCCTTCGGCATCGCTGACTCCAATTTGGAGAAAGAACCAAAAGACGGATGTCTCCCAGTGCAACAAAAAAAAAGGAGAACACCCAGCAGAGGAGGATGTATGATTTTTAAGATCAAATTCTGCGAGAGGCAGAAACTCAGACCACACCTCTTGATTGTCTGCCACAAAACAACGTAAAAACTGTTCAACATCCTGGTTCTTTCTTTCAGTCTGTCCATTAGACTCAGGATGATAACCAGACGAAAATGACAAATTGACTTCTAACCTGTCACAAAAAGCACGCCAAAATCGAGCCACAAACTGAGGTCCTCTATCAGAAACAATATTCGTGGGAACGCCATGGAGCTTAACAATCTCCTTAACAAACGCCTTAGCGAGTGTCATGGCGCAGGGCAACTTAATGAATGGAGGCAAATGACACATCTCACTAAAACGGTCCCTGACCACCCAGATGACAGTAAAACCCTCGGACACAGGAAGATCAGTAATAAAATCCATTGTGAGATGCGTCCAAGGTGCACTAGGAACCTCCAGAGGGCAAATCAACCCCGCAGCAGGAGTATGTGAAGTCTTTGACCTAGCACACACAGTACACTGATGCACTCACTTGATAACTTCCTTCTGCCATCCAGGCCACCAAAAACTGCGACTGATAAGTCTCTTTGTCTCCGAAATTCCTGGATGACCTGCCAACCGAGACTTATGACACTCCACAAACAAATCTCTCCTAAAGGCTCTAGGCATGAACAACCTCCCATGGGGAGTGTCCAAAACGGAGTCCAAAGCAGCCACCACAACTCCTTTCTGTAAAATGCTCTCCTCCTCCTCGGCACCGACGGTAGGAGAGAAGCTGCGAGATAAAGCATCGGCTTTAACATTCTTAGTACCAGGGATATAGGTAACAGAAAAATGAAACCGAGAAAAAAAAAGTGCCCACCTAGCTTGACGGGCATTCAAGCGCTTGGCAGCATCCAGATAGATCAAATTCTTATGATCTGTGAAAACCTGAATAGGAAATCTAGCGCCTTCCAAAAAATGATGCCAATGTTCAAACGCAAGTTTAATAGCCAGCAACTCCCGATTACCAACATCATAATTCAGTTCGGTTTCTGAAAATTTTTTCGAAAAGAAGGCACAAGGATGTACTCCACCCTTGTTCTCCTGAGACAAAAATTCTCCGACCCCCACCGATGAAACATCGATCTTGACCAAAAAAGGCTTGGTCTCGTCAGGCTGCATAAGGATAGGGGCAGAACTGAACCTCTCTTTGAGATACTGAAACGCTTCAATGGCCTCAGTAGTCCACTGGGCCGTATTTGCACCTTTCCTGGTGAGATCGGTTAGAGGTTTAACAATTACAGAAAAATTCTTAATGAATTTCCTGTAATAATTGGCAAAACTCAAAAATCTCTGTATAGATATCAAACCAATAGGCCTAGGCCATTCCTGCACAGCCTGAACCTTCACAGGGTCCATCTCAAAGCTCTCGCTGGAGACAATGTAGCCCAAAAAAACTAATTTTCTGCACAGCCAACTCACATTTCTCCAGCTTAGCAAAGAGTGAATTATCACTCAATAACTGCAAAACTTCACGTACACTCTGCCAATGGGACTCTAGATCTGGTGAATAAATCAAAATGTCATCGAAATACACAACCACATTCTTACCAATCAAAGGTCTCAGGATGTCATTAATAAGGTTCTGAAAAAATGCAGGTGCATTGGTAAGACCAAGAGGCATCATCAGATTCTCAAAATGACCTACCAGAGTGTTAAAAGCAGTTTGCCATTCATCACCCTCCATCACACGTAACAAATTGTATGCCCCCCGGAGATCAATTTTGGAGAACCACTTGGCTCCCACTAACTGGTTAAACAAGTCAGGAATTAACGGTAATGGGTAGGAATTGCGTACGGTAATCTTATAAATTTCCCAAAAATCCAGACATGGACGTAAACCGCCGTCCTTTTTTTTAACAAAGAATCCAACTGCCACAGGCGACTTAGAAGGTCTAATGTGACCAGCAGCCAGGCTAGCCTGTATATACTTCTCCAAGGCCTTTCTTTCAGGGATAGTCAGATTAAACAAGCGACTTTTGGGAAGATTAGCACCCGGAACAAACTCAATGGCGCAATCATAATCCCTATGAGGAGGTAAAACTTGCGACTCCTCCTCCGAAAAAACCCTCCAAAAATCTTGAATAGGTACTGGTAATTCCCCTTTTTCCACAGCCGCAATGCGACCATTACAACATTTATCATAGCACTTCGGACTCCAAGACTTAATCACATTAGTAGACCAGTCCAATAAAGGATTGTGCAGTCTTAACCAAGGCAATCCTAGAACAACTGGAGAGGGCAAATTATCCAAAACAACCAAGTCCAAAATTTCTTGGTGAACTCCATTGATAGTGAGAGGAAATGCAGCAGTCTTGTAAGTAATACATTTCAAAGGAGTGTTATCAATTGCAACCACAGAAATAGGTGATGACAAAGGTTTGAATTTCAATTTAAGGTTTTCCAAAAACCCTTTATCAATCACATTAAGTGTTGAACCAATCCACAAATACCTGAAATTCAATCAAATCTCCCTGCAGAGTAGTACTCCCAGAAACACTCCTGCAGAGCGTAAGCAAGCTATACGGGCGTAACTGACCTTTTTTTTTTTCTTTACTTAAACGACGCTCACAATACTTAATCAAATGGTCAGCTTTACCACAATAAAGACACAATCCCTCGGCGAATCTCTGGTCTCTTTCCTGAGAGTGGAGTGACATCCCCCCAACCTCCATCGGTACCCCGCCGTCAGAGCAGATTTTCTGGGGACTGAGACCTGATATTACAGGAGTCTTTACCTCATTGAGCCTGCACCTCAGTCTCCTGTCAATACTAGCAGCTAACTGCATAGCTTCCTGCAGAGTCTCAGGTGCAGGGAATGCAATTAGCAAATCCTTAACCCTTTCACTCTGACCAGCAAGAAATAAACATCTCAGTGCCGGATCATTCCACTTAACTTCTGAAGCCCATCTCCTGAAGTGTGTGCAATAATTTTCCACATCATCTGACCTCTGATTCAAACGTCTAAGTTCTGATTCAGCAGATGAGATTCGATCAGGATCGTCATATAATAGCCCCATAGCAGAAAAAAATTCTTCAACAGACCTTAAACACGGATCATTATGCTGGAGAGAAAAGGCCCACCCTTGTGGTTCATTGCGCAAAAGTGACATAATAAAACCAATGCGCTGTGATTCATTCCCAGAGGACCTTGGTCTCAAACGAAAATATAACAAACAAGCATTTTTAAACGAAAAAAAATCTTGCTGTTTACCATAAAAAACATCAGGCAGTCCTACCTTGGGTTCGACAAAATGCGCTCCAGGACAGCTACTCACGTGTTGCTGAAGATCGCCACCTCCAGAGAATTCCTGCAGGCATTGAGCCAAATCCTGGACGGAAACCATACTGATCCCTGTTTTTCTTTCCTTTTAGTTTTTTTGGACTGGACTTACTGTTATGATCTGCAACAAGTACTAAGGAAAGATAGGGGAAAGCTGTCCCTACAGTAAGACTAAGCTGAATCCCCACGATGTAGCGGGCTACCTGTTCCTAGTGAACAGACCCGCCTTAGTCCTCGGCTAGTCTGAACGAAGACCTATAGGATTAAGGGAGGGGTCCCTAAAAGAACTAAGGACTGGGACAAAAATGGGACACCTCCTAAACAAAAGTTGTTGCAGAACACAAAAAGACAAACTGACAAAAAGTACTAGAGGTCCCAGAGGACCAAGCGAACTTGACAGAGAAAGGCACAGAAGCACCAGGCTAGAGAAACAGTAAAACACTGAAGCCCAGCACTGCCAGAAGGGCGGAGCTGGAATATAAAGGCAGATGGTCACGTGACCGCAAACCTCAAGATAGAAAAAGCAAACAGGAGGGTTCTAACAAACAGTCTTTGGATCCAGTCTAATTTCGTGCTTTGTAGTATTCATCACCGGTACTGTCAATCGAACAAACCCACCAGTAGGAATCATAAGCACAGTCTAACCTTGAACTAGGCCTTTCAGAAGTTCTGAGGAGTCTTTTGGCACGAACAGCCTTTTCTGGACTTTTCTTCCCAGTTCTACCCCGACTCCACACCTCACCCCCACTATTTGTCTTGGAGGGATGATGGCTAGGCGCCAGCCTATCTTGACTTCTTTTGGGTCCATTGTATTCTGTGCTTTCTTTACTCTATGAATCACATTTTCCGCCACAGCGTTGGGTATGGCAAGTGATGTGGCAATTGCATCCACCACCAGCGTCCTTGACTTGTGTTTCGAGATGACCTCACTGATTACATTATAACCCAGGATAGGATCCTCTGCCACATTCTGATCACTGGTCATGAGAAAAGGTACCAAAAGCTCAATGGTGTTGCTGCTCTTCGTGGCCCTCAGTTGGAAAGTCACTTCCACCTAACCTATGAAAGGGATTTCGGTCTGGTTGACAGCTTTGCCGTGGAGTTCCACTGGTCCTAAGAGTTCTTTTAGTGACCGAAGGCAGGTATGTGACAGGTAGCGCCTTCTCCATGCTTAATTTAAGAGGCTCGCTTGGGCTCCTGTTCCAACAGTGCTTTTACCAGGAGTCCATCTAGCTGGCACTGTATAAAGCACCTTTCACCGATTAGGCTGATGAGGCTATCTTTACTGACCAAGGAATCCTCTTCCTAGGAGAACATATTTTGACCTCCGTACTGGGCATTAAGTAACTGATGCCGCTGTCTCTCTTGCAGCTGTTGTAGACGGGAACACACTTGGAGATAGTACTGACGCAGTCATTTTACCTCATGCGCCTTTCTGAGGTTTGGTGAGATTTAGATTTGCTTCTAGGGCCTCCTCCTTGTTGTGGTAACCTCCTGTCTTTCAATCCAAACGACCGTGACCATTGGCATTCCTTGGCATAATGTCCTTCCTCACCACATCTTAGATAGTGGACACACACCGTACACTGATTTGATGAACGACACGCTTCACAAGCCGGGTATCTTCTGTTTTGTAACCCACTCCTGGGTCTGAGGGATACCAGTTCTGGCCTGAAACGAATCAACTTTTTCACCTCAATCAATTCGCAGTTCTCCTATTACTTCCTCCCAGTCAGCGCTGGCGGTTCTCTTTTTTGTTGGTGATTTAAGGTTCCCTCTCAGAGGCGGCACTGGAAGGTCTCTATGATGATCTTTTACTGGCCACTGGGGATCTCCAACTTCAGCTGACTCATTTTGGTGATTTTAGGAGCAGAGCCTTTCTTTAACTTCTGTTCGCTCTCTGACTCCAAACTAGCTGCCTCAATAATTTTTTCAATTAGGACTTTGTCCAGAATGCCATGATCTTCTAGGTACTGTTTCAGCTGCAACTTGATGTCTTTGCTGATTAACCTCGTTCCCAATGATCCCAAGAACTTCTACTGGATTAGTCCAGCATCAAACTTCTCTTCCACTTTTACATCTCTGGATGCAAACAATCTATCCATCAGTTCAATTGCTCTGAGCAAGAAACTTTGGGGTGATTCATTATTTTTATGTGAGAGGTTAATGAGTCGGTGGAACAATTCTGAAATACTCTATTCTTTATAGTGCCCTTTTAAAATCATTTTCAGCTGTTGCAAGGTCAATTGACTCTTCATTTCTAGCATACTCCAGAGGTTCAGTCCTGCGCTGATCGCTTTCACCACCCCCTCAATGATCTCATCTGGCTGGTAGCCTTTCTGTAAGCCTGCATCGATCTGGTGCAACAAGTTCACATAAGACAGTCTCTCTTTCTGTTCACACTCTCCAATCTGTCCAAGGATCTTGAATTCTTTCCTTATGGTGATTTGTGGTGTTAGAGAGGACTGTCTCCCTGATTTATCTAACCCAAGCAGGTTAAGGGTTTGGTCTGAGTCTGTCACTTGATCAGAGGTTTTCGTTGATTCCAGCAGGGCTGTTGTTAGGGCTTTGAATTGTTCTTTCAATTCCTGTAGTTTAGTTTGTGGACAGAGATTCCCGCTTTTGGTAACTGGTGCCGCTCCTCCATCCTCCAACTTCAACCTGGTTAAAACTGTGTTAGTTCCTGGAGGAATGTCCTCATGACGTCTTCAGCTTCTTTCTCCCCCAACTCATCCATTTTTGCGTTAGTGGCAGCTAACAGTTGCCTGCGGTTGTGTGCTTTAGAAATTTGCTCTTCTGACATCTTTATATGTTCTGCTACTGTTCTCAATTCTTCACAGGTTAACTGAAGAAGGAGCTCACTAATTCTGTCCATTTGTATTTCCACATCCATTGCTGCTAGTGTGTTTTCTTTAGGGCAGGTCCCCTTTAACTGGTGTAGCAGAGTTGAGTTGAGGTGCTGTGTTGCTGTGTTTTTGCAGACACTTTTCCTCTTCTCCCTCTACACGCTAGTTCCTGCTTAGGACTTCCCGTACGGGCACGCACGCCGCTAGGTTCAGATAGGGGCAAGACAGGTTACATGAATTCTTTGTAATCCTGGGGGAATTACTTAGGGCGACCATAGATCATGTGCTGTAGTTTCTCTCAGGCACACAGGGGTATTGACCCTCAGGCATACACACGTAGGTTGTTTCACTTGCTGACCAGACACACTTGACAAGAGTCCTCATAAATTGTAGAACAGTAGCATTTAATAAGAAGCCACGCAGCCAGTGCAAGTCAAGTCTTATGAGCAACAGGCTCCATTGACAAACAGTACAGTTTCCTTAGCAGCACAGCAGTTCACAGTCTTCCCAGTAGTACAGGACAGCACAGTTCTAATGCAAAGGCACATTAATGAACACAGCATTCTTTACAGCACAGTGTGATGGAGGAGAGGGGAAGGGTTTTCTGCTGAGGGAGATGTTCCACCTGACACCATTTCTTACAGTCCTTATCTTTCTGCCTGACAATACTCTGCACTGCTAGTTCAGGAACTCTACCTGACCTATGCTTAGCTTCATTCCTGATTGGAATCCTTTTCACTTACACTGAGTTACAGAACACACACACCACCTTTCTTTCTGGCTCCAGCCTGACAGTAAACAACTTCCCCACAATCCCCCTGGGGCTCTGCTAAAACACTCCTCTTCTCCTGTGACTGTGTTAACCCCTCTAGTTGCTGGATGGTTCTGGAACAAAACACTTCCTGTCTCATGTGCTTGTGTTACTTCTAATAGTTGCTGAATGCTTTTAAAGCAACAGCACTACTTCTGCATGTCACACTCTGCAACAGTACTACTTCTGCATGTCACACTCTGCAATAGCACTACTTCTGCATGTCACATTAGTTTGTAATCTGTAGCCATGGAGACATTTACATCTTTATCAGCACTATAATCACAAAATCTTGGTACTTTTGTTAATTATTTACTAAATTATTTGTATTCAAAGACTTTCTGCAAAAAGCAATATAGTATATAATCATACATGTGATACGAAATGAGAATTATCACTCACCAGTCAGGTTAATATCTGTATTTGTATCAGGTTCAGCAGAGAAAACAACTCCTGTGCCATTGGCAGTATACTGCACTGTAACAGTACTATGTATAAAGGCTTCAATAGTCAAATTTCCAGTAATAGATGGAGCAGCGGCATCTGAAAACACAAAGAGAACGAGACAATGTACATTGTTCCTACTGTATGTACTATACGATTGAGGACCGTGTACCGGGGTGGTCTCTCTCAGAATACAGCAGGACAAGGACAAAGAACACAACAAATTTGCCAAGGAACTACTTTTTACTAACAATGAAACCTGAGTAAACCGACAACGCAAGAAAGAAATTTCACACACCTAGTCTGTGTCGGCTAGGACCTCTGTGGGCTAGGCCCAGGATATTCTATCGGATACACTATAATTTGCCTGCCTGTGGTTCCGCCTTATGTTACCCAAAGCAAAGGTGTAATTAGATGGGTGCAAGAGGTGCACCCTGCAGTGGTGCAGGGCAGAGATTCACAAACTTAACAGTTCACTAAGATTATCATTCTGTTAGACTATCTGTACACAAATTCCCCCTAATGAGGTGAGTATTTAGATCTGATTCACACAGTCCTACTAGGAAACAATGTCTCTAACTGAGAATCCATGTCCGACACCAAACTCTCTCTAAGTCTGCGTGCACACTCCCACCAGGATCCCTGTGGTGGTTCCTGAGCTCAGGACTTACGTACCGAAACCTGAGAAGTAGAAGAGGCTAGCTGATAGTCCATTTGTCAGTTAGCTGGGAGGCAGAGGAGTGGATCCTGGACTTGTCACCTGGAGCATAGTTTTAGTCCGATCGGCTAAAGGAGGGCCCTCCACCTTATAGCAGATGCCTTGGGGGAATCCAACTCTGCATCCAACCGTTGTCATCTTCCCAAAGTAATTCTTCCTCTCTAACAGGAGTCACAGAAACAGTTTTCTCCAGTACTCTGATTAGTTTCTAGCACGCAGCAAACTCTGAGCTTCTGGATGGCAGTCGATTGTCCTCCTTCAGTCTGATCTCTCCTTTCTCAACAACACCATGAGGTATACCACAGAGTCTATTTAAGAGGCAACAGTGACCTCTGGTGGCTTGAGTACAATACTACAAGTCTATTGATTGCCATCTCACATGCCACCTCTCTAGAGGTTGGTGTTCCCGACACACCTTCCCAGATGAAATAGTCCTGCTCGTAACATTGTGGGAATACGCCTACGGTAGCCCAAGTGGTCCTTCGCAAGACAGGGGCTGTTGACTCCCCCCATGCATAATTGCTGGGTACAGCCACAAGTTGTATTGGAGCAGTCATTTCTTCCTGTATATTGTCCCTGAGGGAAACTATAGTTTGTGGAACAGTCTCTCTGAAGGGCAATATTACAACAGATGGGACCTCCGTTTGCAAGGGAGCGAGTACAGCCCACCCATCAACATCTATGGGCGGGTCCATTTTGTTACATGCACGCCACTAGGTTCAGATAGGGGCGAGACAGGTTACATGAATTCTTTGGAATCCTGGGGGAACCATTACTCTGGGTGACCATAGACCATGTGCTGCAGATTCTCTCAGGCACACAGGGGTATTGACCCTCAGGCACAGACACATAGGTTGTTTCACTTGCTGACCAGACACAGATGACAAGAGTCCTCAAAAATGGTAGAACAGAAGCATTTAATAAGAAGCCGCGCAGCCAATGCAAGTTAAGTCTTATGAGCAAAAGGCTCCAGTGACAAACAGTACTGTTTCCGTAGCAGCACAGCAGTTCACAGTCTTCCCAGTAGTACAGGACAGCACAGTTCTAAGGCAAAGGCACATTAATGAACACAGCATTCTTTACAGCACAGTGAGATGGAGGAGGGGGGAGTGTTTGCTGAGGGAGATGATCCCCAAGATACCATTTCTTACAGTCCTTATCTTTCTACTTGACAATACTCTGCACTGCTAGTTCAGGAACTCTACCTGGCCTGTGCTTAGCTTCATTCCTGACTTGATTCCTTTTCATTTCCAGGGGCGCTTCTGTCAGATTCAGAACAAGCACAGCACCTTTCTCTTTGGCTCCAGCCTGACAGTAAACAACTTCCCCACAATCACCCTGGGGCTCTGCTAAAACACTCCCCTTATCCTGTGACTGTGTTAACCCCTCTAGTTGCTGGATGCTTCTGGAGCACAACACTTCCTGTCTCATTTGCTTGTGTTACTTCTAACAGTTGCTGAATGCTTTTAAAGCAACAGCACTACTTCTGCATGTCACACTCTGCAACAGCACTACTTCTGCATGTCACATTAGTTTGTAATCTGTAGCCATGGAGACATTTACGTCTTTATCAGCACTATAATCACAAAATCTTGGTACTTTTGTTAATTATTTACTAAATTATTTGTATTCAAATACTTTCTGCAAAAAGCAATGTAGGATCATACATGTGTGCATCTGCATGTCACAATTTCCCTCAGCTCAGGTTCACCTTCACGATCGCCTGTTCTTTAAGCCAGCACTGATGAAGTGACCACGGGCAAGGCCGCGCGTTGGTATCTATGATCTGGCCCAGCAAGATCCCCACACACAGACTCTATCTTGATAACCGTATCTTTACTCGTATACATTTTTAACACAGCAAAGAAAAAAAACAATAAATGACAACCGCAAATATGCACAGTAATAACGTGTACTGATAAGCTGACCCTCACTGTCCCTACTGACACGTTACCAGTCCTTTAATCCAGAAGGATGTGTCCCCCGTCGCAGGCCTGTCTGTCTTTGCAGGAGGGCGTCCCAGCCGGAAAAAAAACAGGAACAGCAGAATTCGCGGAAAGAAAGGAAGGGGTACTTCGGCCTCTCGCCAGAGGTCCCGCTTACAGTCTCTCTGATCCGGATAGAAGCTCTGGTGGGTCCCCTTATGTAGTCCATACTCCAGTAGCAGGGAGTGTAACAGCTGAATCCTTCAGCAGTGCAGAAGCTGGGGAAGGCTCCAAGGATATGGTGTCAGATAGAAGAAATCACATTGAGAGTCTCTCCTGCGCCACACACGAGGGCCTGCACACCGTCCTGGCACTTTTCACAGACCACAGCAGACTCTTCGCGCGCTTTTTCCTGCTTCCCACTTTGGTCACGTGACTCTCTAGGGTGGGACACAGGAGGCTCAGTCTTTTTCTCTGTCATCACACCCTGCGCAGGTGCAACCTCTGGCCACAATGTGGCAACATCATCCTGTGTAATCACTTCTGTAACAGGCTCTATATCAATTATCACAGAACAGCCAGAGCCGGCCAGCTCACTACACGCCCCCCCACTCAAAGGTTGGCAGTCCCTGCCAACGACCGGCTCCAGGGCGACGATGGCTGTGGATGTGACAGGGGGCGGCTGGGAAGAGGGCCACACATATTGGTCTCTGTAGGACTGTCCTGGAGGTACCCCTGCAGTGGTCCTCGTTGTCCGCCTAACGGGTTGGATCCCCTCTCTCCTATCAGTCACCCCACTCTCTTTCCCAGTCGACATGTCAGTAGAGGAGGTAATCGGTTCAAGTGTGTCAGTCGGACGGACAGGGGTAGGCATGCATTCAGTCTCTACATCCCCGGGGTCAGTGTCTCCGACAGTATTAGTGATATCCATCTCTCTAGGTATCACAGTAGGGGAGTCAGGCTGGGAATGGCAGGGGCACAACATATTATGGTGCAAAGTTCGGATGCTGCCGCTGTCTTCGCCCTGCACTCGATAGACGGGGCCACCGGGGTACGGCTGTCCAATTACTCGATAGACTTCGGTCTCCCACATGGGCCGGAGTTTCCCTTTTGGCTTCTTTATTCGGACTAGGACCAGTTGACCTACATTCAGTGGGTCTTCTTGTACCGGAAGTGGGTCAGTGTGCACTTGATCCTGAATTTGTCGGCCTACTAGCCGGTAGACAGTCTCCATTCTCTGGCGGTGTGTTTGTAGCCAGGAAGGATAGGTACCACAGGTATCTTCTTCGGAGCTAGACAGTTGCAACTCATGGATGTCTTTGCCTGGACGGCCAAAAAGAAGGGTGTATGGGGTGTATCCGGTGACGGAATGGACCTGATTATTATAGGCCCACAGCAGTTCCGGGAGGAATCGAGGCCAGTCGGGGTTTTTGTCTTCAGCCAAAGTTCGGATCAGTTGTAAGAGGGTCCGGTTAAAGCGTTCACACGCACCATTCCCTTGTGGATGGTAAGGGGTGGTCCTGGACTTCTTGATTCCATACATCCATTGGAGTTCTTCAATGACTCGCCCTTCGAAACAAGCCCCCTGATCAGAGTGTAGCCGCTCCGGACACCCGTAGACCCGAACGAATTGCTGACAGATAGCCTGTGCAGCTGATTCAGCAGTCTGATCCTTGGTAGCAACAGCGACAGCGAATTTCGTGAAGTGGTCCACCATCACCAGACAGTACTGGTAGCCACTATTCGCCGTTCCGATCAACAGATAGTCCTCCATCAACAGCTCGAGGGGCCTCGACGTCTTAATAGTCTGGACGGGGGCACGCTGCTCCGCGGACTTGTGGAATTCACAGGTACGGCATGCTTGACAGACGTTTTCAACCAACTTACGGAGCCCCGGACAAAAAATGAACTGCTGGGTCCACCGGAGGGTCTTGTCTATGCCGAAGTGGCCGTTCCTCCTGTGAGCTTCGCCCACCATCTCATGGGCCAACTGCACCGGGACGACAATCTGCAAACACTCCTCCAGCATATGGGATAAAAGGGCCCTGCGACACAGGACTCCATCTTTCACGATCAGCCGATCCCACTGGGCAAGCAGAGCCAAGGCTCCGGTCGATAGTCGGGCTCTCACTTCGGAGGGCGGTTTCTCTTGTTTATTCACATGCTGTTTCAGTAAGACGTGCTCGGGATCTCGATCTTGAAGCTTGGCCCATTCTTGCTGGGACAGGGGAGATCCCACTACGGCTTCAATCCCTCCTACCGCATACTGGCGGCTATCTTCTATTTGCTTTGCGAGCCGGGCAAAGTCAGGCATCTCATCTTCCTCCAACTCTTCATCCCGGTCCCCCACTGGCAGGGATGATGTCACTCTAGACAGGCTGTCAGCATTCTGATTCTCGTTCCCCGCTCTGTATTTAATTTTGTACTGGAATCTAGAGAGCCATCCAGCGCTGTTCCATTGCCCCTAGTTTGGCATTCTCTAGGTGGGCAAAAGGATTGTTGTCCGTCATGACCAGCACCTCCGCTCCTGTCAGATAGCCGGCAAATTTCTCCGTCATAGCCCAAGTCAGAGCCAAGAGTTCCAAGCGGAAAGAGCTGTAGTTGATGGGATTCTTTTCGGTGTCGCGGAGAGACCTACTGGCATAGGCTATCACGCGTTCTTTATTATCTTGAACTTGAGAGAGGACCGCCCCTAGACCTTGATGGCTGGCGTCGGTGTGCAACTGAAACGGTAATGTGTAGTCTGCATATGCCAGAACAGGGGGTGATGTTAAAGCAGCCTTAAGTGCCTGAAAGGATTTTTCTCGGTCAGGCCCCCAACTGATGCGTCGTCCTCTGGGGCTGTTCGCGGTCCCTCGGAGAACCTCATGCAGTGTTTCAGCAAGCAGAGCAAAGTCCTTGACAAACCGACGGTAGTAGCCTGCTAGCCCCAGAAAGGTCCGGACTTCTTTGACGGTAGTTGGCTGCGGCCACTCTTGAACGGCAGCTATCTTCTCCGGAGAGGGCTGGACGCCTTCAGCCGAGATCCAGTGACCCAAGTAGTCGATTTCCTGCTGGAACAGACGGCACTTGCTGGGCTTCAACTTCAAGCCGTGTCGCCTCAAGCGCTGGAACACTTGGCCAAGCTTGTGAAGATGATCTTCAAAGGTGGCGGAGTATACCACGATGTCGTCAAGGTATATCAGCGTAAACTCAAAGTTGAAGTCCCCCAGACAGCGTTCCATTAGTCTCTGAAAGGTCCCCGGTGCGTTATTCAAGCCGAACGGCATCCGGTCGAACTCATACAGGCCCATGGGAAGGATGAAGGCGGTCTTTTCCCTGTCCTTCTCACTCATTGGAACCTGCCAATATCCACTGGCCAGGTCTAGGGACGAAAAATATTTGGCCTTCTTCAGGGCGGTCAGTGACTCTTCGATCCGAGGAAGTGGAAGTGGATTACCGTAGGCAAGCGTTCAGCCTATGGTAGTCCACGCAAAACCTTAGGGAACCATCTTTCTTTTTGACTATCACCACGGGTGCAGCCAACGGGCTCTGGCTTTCACGTACCACTACGGCGTGTAGCATAGATTCTAACAGGCTTTTCACCTCCTGGTATTGCTGAGGTGGTATCTGACGGTACCTCTCGCGGATAGGGGGGGTATCGCCCGTGGGTATCTCGTGCTGGATACTGGTGGTAGACCCAAAGTCTGTGTCATGCTTTGCAAAGGAGTCTTGGTGTTCCCGCAGGAGTTCCTCCACTTGAGACACTTCTTGTTTGGTGTACTGAGACGTGTCTAGCTGCACTTTTTCCCGTAGTTTTCGCCCAATGTCTTCATCGTCTACTTGAGCGTTTATGGCTGAGACGGTTACCGTCCAGTCACCTTCTGTAGACGGGGTGAATTCTAGGGGCCCAATGGGATTCACTTCCGTGGGTAGAGCATATACCCGGGCAAGTTGAGTGCCGGCTTCAAGGGCTAGGCCTACGTCTGCGGTGTTGTTTAGCCTGACAGGGACTCTCCCGTTCCTCACGACGGCTAGAGTGCGAGCAACTAGTGGGTTTAGTTTACCCCCACTTGGGGTCCTCGGCTCGATCAACACTTCAACCCCCTCAAGTTGTCGGTGGGTGTTAAGGGGTAAGGAAATCACTGTCTCTTTTTCAGCGGGCAAAGTAATCCGGGTACGGCGTGGCACCGTAATGGCGGCTAGGGGTAGTTGTTCCTCTGCCATCTGTTGAAGTCCAACGGTCCGGATTACGCGCTGGAACGCCAGACGAGTCGGCTTATGTTTGGTGACTTTCTGCCAGTATTTGGGTCCTTTTCTTGTCAACAGCATAAGATCTAGGTCTTTCAAGATGTTCATCCCAACTATCACTGGGGTTTCGAAGCCGAAACCTTCCTTGACGATGACGATCCCTAAGTCCTGTCTGCAGGCCTTTGTGTCCATCCAAGCAACTCCGGTCACTGCAATGGGTAGATTATTAGCCGCAATAATCTTAATGGCGGTGTCTGGGTCACGAGCAGTTCTTGGTTTGAGGTAATTTTCGTAAAACTGTTCAGAGATCGTGGTCACTTGTGACCCGGTGTCCATCAGTCCCTGTACGGCAATTCCTTCCAGGATAACTTCAAGTGTCGGGCTATTCGCGGCAAGAGCACTCCGCTATCGGCTCTGTTTTTCCACACCCCTCTCCTTGGCCTCCCCTGCTGCGCGAGCCTCAGCTGCAGGGGTGTCTAGTTTAACGGCGGCCATTGTGGTGAGGCCCGGCGTGGTAGCTCTGCTTGTGGATATGGCTGGGGTTCCATTCGCTGGTCTGATCGAAATTCCCTTCGCTGGGGTGACTGAGGGTTTGTTTGTTGGTGCGACGGAGGTTGTTGCGGAGGGAAGTGTTGAGGACAACGATTTGCCCTATGGCGAGGATCACCGCATGACCAACACTGTCCCACGGGACGACTAGGCTGTCTTCGCTGGTCTCCCTGTCGGTCTAATGTTAACTGTAATATCTGTCTCTGTAAGTCTGCTACCATCTGTTTCAGGTCCTCCGTGTCACTGTTCGGATTTTTAATGTCAGATATGGATCTGCACGCAGCACCTTGAATCCCCACATCCATGACGGGTCCCCTTGAACGTTCTATGGCTTCCTGTTTGACTTCAGCAAAAGTAAGAGCCAGCATCATCCGGATCAAGTCTTGTAACGTGCGGTTAAGATACTGGTCTCTCAGTCCTATTACAAATTGGTCTCTCAGTACCAGGTCACGAGAAGCCATACCAGCTAGTTGCTCCCCTTTTCCACAGGTTTGTTCAAGGAGTACCTGAAGGGCGTTTGCATATTGGGGAATATCCTCCCATTCAAGCTGCGTCCGTCTAAAGAACATGTGTCGCAGTGTTCCCTGGTATGTGGTCAGCCCATAGGTGTTCTCCAGCACCCGCACCAAATCATCTACTGTACGCTGGCCCCTGACCGTCTCCAGTCTGACTGTCGTCCATGCCTCCCCCTCTAGCGTCAGTACCGCCATTTCTGCCAAGGTCTTAGGGTCAATATAATACATTTCCCCCAGTATCTGGACTTGTTCCGCCCACTCTGGTACAGGGTAGTTTCGTCCGCCAAATTTCCTGACCTGATTCACAATAGACACCGGCGGGGCTTTCTGACTTTGGTCACGTGACTCTCTAGGGCGGAACACAGGAGGCTCAGTCTTTTTCTCTGTCATCACACCCTGCGCAGGTGCAACCTCTGGCCACAAGGTGGCAACATCATCATGTGTAATCACTTCTGTAACAGGCTCTATATCAATTATCACAGAACAGCCAGAGCCGGCCAGCTCACTACACTGTTGCAACATGTTGCGATGGAGATTTATTGTTTGCCCCCCAGTTCCCCCTCATACACAGGAATATTGGCACCTACTCTCCTTTTTACCACATACGGTACCGCCTCCCATTGGTCATCTAACTTTCCAAACAGATTGTTATAGGCCCACATCAGTTCAGACAGGTACTCAGGCCAAGGTGGTTTTTGAACATTCGCCATAGTCAACAGCATTTGCAGGAGGGTGCGGTTGAATTGTTCACATACACCGTTGCCTTGCTGATGGTAGGACATAGACTGTTCAATACCATACTAGACTGTTCAATACCATTCAGGCGAAAAAAGTTCCTTCATTAAATCACCCTGGAAACACTCCCTGATCACAATGAACCCACCATGGCCACCCAAACACTTGAATGAAGTGATGACATACTACCTCAGCGGCTTATTCTGCAGTCTGGTCTCTGGTCAGTACCGCCACTATGTATTTAGTAAAATTATTAGTCATCACTAGTGATGAGCGAGCACTAAAATGCTCGGGTACTCATTGCTCGGGTCGAGCATATTGGAATATGCTCGACCCGAGCAGCGAGCCCAATGTAAGTCTATGGGAAACTCGAGCATTTTTCAGTCGGCTCCCCCCGGCGGTCTGCAAAGGGCCTAAAAATTGCCCAAATCGATGGGAACAGAGCTCAAATGACATGGGGACAGCATGGGGAAGACCCCTGGAAGCATTTCTCACTCCCAGGTCAACAACGTTGTCAGAGGTATTACGCCACTTTTACGGACTCACAATAAAACATACCAAAAAGAAACCAAAATGGATTTTCCTGGGAAATATGTTAAGGAACATCCTTTCCATGACATGTACAATGTATATAAAGCAAAATAAATAACCAAAAACAAAAATACTCCTCCACACCTTGGGCTATGTTGACATGTAGCGTTTTTGATGCGTTTTTGCACTTTTGCGTTGCTTTCAACAAAGACAAATGCATTCACTGGGAAATGTCATTTTAACATTTTACAACCTTATCTGGCCATGTGGTGTGTGACACATCATCAGACACATGCATACAGGGCTGAAAAGACATGGGAACAGCATGGGGAAGACATCTGGAAGCATTTCTGACTCCCAGGTCACAGCCTAAAAGTATGCCCATCATAAGTGATCCTTGGCGCATGCGAAGATGCCTCCCGCCATGCACCTGTCATTGCATATTTTCAACAATCACCGTCCACGTCCTTGTCCCAGTGCAGCGTTCAGTTGTCCCTACCCCATTCCTTGGAATGCAAGCGCAATTATGCAGCCAGCCACCCACCTACCCATAGGCCGCAACACTAAACTGACAGATTTCTGGGCAGCTGCTTGCACTTGAAATATGGCCTTTTAAGCTCGTGGAGGCGGAAGTTTTCTCACAACCTCATGCCGGCGGCGGCCGGGTGTCCTTACTCAGTCCCCAGCCGCCACTATTTCTTCCGGTTTCATCTCTGCCTTCCACAAGCACGGGTCCCACAACATTACCCGTGCCCTCCCCTGTGCACTTAATGGGAAGGACCGCCTAACCACAAACACAAGAACACTTGAATGTGGCCAGGGACGGTACAGAGCCAGTCTACAACTTTTTTTGCTAAGAGTTGTATTTAGCTCAGTGAAAGGACTGGCATAGAGGGAAATAGTATCTACCCTGGGTGTCATTTCTCCCAGGAAGTCCTCTAATGCAGCTCGTTGCAGAAGCAATGGCAGCCCATCCAACATCAACTCGCCCTTGTCGGTGGTGCTTTGACACACACACATCTTTCTTTGCACATTTCATTTCTTGAATACAGAGCTGGGCAATGGCCTGATCTGTAATGCGGTTTAAGAAATAACATGCATAAGCATGGCCGATCCACATTAAAATAGTAGCCATAGAGTGTCCAGGAACCTTCCGCCACACTTTTGTTAGCCAGGGCTGCTTCTCGGCAGGGTTGGATGGGCCCACCAAAGAACTGGAGACTCCTCCGGCGGGCCCTGGCTTCTCCTTCAGGAGAGTTCACAGTGCCGAGGTGAGGCCATGATGATGATAGAGGCCACCATCTGCTTAGTTTTCTGTTACTTTGGAATGCAAGTGCAAGTATGCAGCCAGCCAACCACCCACCCACAGGCCGCAACACTAAACTGACAGATTTCTGGGCAGCTGCTGGCACTTGAAATATGGCCTTTTAAGCTCGTGGAGGTGGAAGCTTTTCACAACCTCATGCCGGCGGCGGCCGGGTGTCCATACTCGGTCACCCAGCCACCACTATTTCTCCTGGTATCCTCTCCGTCTTCCACAAACACAGGTCCAACAACATTACCTGTGCCCTCCCCAGTGCACTTACTGGGAAGACAGCCTAACCACAAACACATGGACAGGTGAATGTGGCCAGGAACGGTATGGGATTGGGAAAGGGAGCTTCGGCACTTAATCAACATCGAACTTCACTGTGCCACATTGACTGAATATGTACGCGTTCAGCGCATCCCACGAGGTTTTAGGGTACCACTTCGCCCTACCCTGTTCAGTGACCAAGGGGAATATTGTGCAAAATTTGAGCGTATTCTCAACAAATGTTCTTTTGATCTAATGATACTTTCAATTGAATTTCTACAGAAAGCCATTTCCTCTTCTAAAGAACAGATTACTAATATTGAGACACAGCTATCAACACTGATCCCGACTGAGGAATTTGAAACCTTGAAGAATAAAATCCAGACTACAATTGAATAACATAGACGAGATACTGAAAGTAGGAAACGCACCAAGTTTACCAGAGATTCAGAAGATTACCAACAGAACCGTGTCTACAGATGGCGAGACAGACAGGCTCCAAGATGAAACTACACATGCTTCGGGCACTCCTCTACAGATCAATCTACCTCAGAATCAGAGGCAGATAGACGCGGCCTCACTACATCTACTCATTTTTTAGGCAATCGCAAGAACAATTTCAGAAGAAGAGAACCAGGAGAGGAGGGACCCACATGAGGCAACATGGACTTCGTGTGAGTGACCCGCTATCAGGTACAGCCCCACTCGTAGTAAATATCTCCTCACGCTCCCTAAGTATTGCTGAACTTGCTGTACTTCAGAAAGGTCTCAATTTCTGTCCTTCTAACAGGTGCAACACTTTCACATTAGATATGGAATTGCAAAGATTCTTTCGCTCTATCAGACTCAAAGCACATTTCGCACAGGAATCCACCCTGAACACAACTATTGCACCATCCATCACCCCCATGGACTTACACCATATTACCACAGCTAGCTTAGGTTTAAAACTTAAAAGTACCTATCGACCGCCACGCAACCAACATGCAGTGGAGACTTTTATTGAATTTATAGATAATTCTTTTCAAAAACTAAGATCTGACATGGATAGGGGTCCCATACACTATCACCACAATATGTCCAGCTTGGACAAACAAGCCATCAAATCACTGCAGGCTGATCAATCAATCATAATCAAACCTGCTGACAAAGGCGGTGCTATAGTTGTAATGGACAAGACCACATACTTAACAGACATTAAGCGCCAACTTGATGACACCACTGTGTACTTGAAATTATCAAATGATCCCTCACATAGCATCAGTACACTTGTCACAGGTATTATTGATCAACATCTTAAGAGAGGCACAATTGATCTTCAAACATGGGATTTTTTAATTAAGAAATCTTCTATAACCCCAGTAATCTACATACTTCCTAAAATACATAAATGTTTAGATAATCCACCAGGACGCCCGATAGTCGCCTCCACTGACTCCATATTATCCCTGCTATCAATCTTTTTAGAAAAAATATTGACCCCATTGGTCAAAGAAAGCCCATCATTTATACTAGACACAGGAACCTTCCTCAGCATGATACGAACAATTTACCAAATACGACCAAATGCCCTCCTAGTGACTCTAGATGTCAATAAACTTTACACCTCCATTCCACATGAAAAAGGTATTCAATGTGTTGGGAATCTATTGGACAAATATGACATATCCCCGGAGACACGTGATCTTTGCATAGATCTCCTTACTTTAGTTCTGACAAAAAACTTCTTTTTGTTTCAAGGTACCTATTACATTCAAAAACAAGGGACCGCTATGGGCTCTAATGTAGCCCCTCCGTAGGCCAATTGCTACATGGCCACCTTTGAAGATGATATAGTTTACCCCAATATTCTATATAAAACTCATGCCATTTTATGGAAAAGATACATAGACAAAATTTTCTGCATATGGTGGGGTTCGGTCGAATCGCTTACAGACTTTTTCAATACTATTAACTCAGCATGGGAGGGACTTCATTTCACGATTTCCTCACACCTTGACTCTATTAACTTTCTAGACACTAGGGTCATGAAGGACCAAGATGGGATTCTTTCCACTGACCTCTATGTCAAACCTACTGACCGAAACGGGTTACTCCGGTTCGACAGCCTACATCCCAAATCCATGATCTCCTCAATCCCCAAGTCACAATTTCACCGCGTAAAAAGGATAGTGAGTGATCCAGTCATTCGTGATCTCAGACTTAAGGAAACGCAAAGTAAATTTGAGGAGCGGGGATATCCCCCTGATCTACTGAAAGAATCGATGCAACCCAGGGCCAACACTCGCCCCACCACTTCTAACCGCATTCCTTTTGTACATACTTACCATCCGGCAGTACTCATTGTCCATAAAAAAATCAGACAACATTGGAAAATATTACAAACAGCACATCCCTCTGTACCTGAATTTAACTGTCCCTTCCTACCTTGCTTTAAAAGAGCTCCCAACATCAGAGACCAACTTATCCAAGCTGATTTTGGTACTACTAAAACTTAACCTAGACAAAGATTCCATTCAAATCCGAAAACTGGTACATTTCCGTGCTTACAATGTCACCAATGTAATAATGTCACCAAGGGTAATTCTTTCTACAATCCACACTCAGGTAAACAATACCAAATAAAAGACTATTACACTTGGAATTCATCCTTTGTAATCTACTTAATCAAATGCCCTTGCGGGCTCATCTACGTTGAAGAAACAACACAATCCGTCAAAGACCACATATCGAAACATAAATCTACCATACGTTGCAAAAACTTACTTTTACCATTACCATACCATTTTACTACAGCCAGACATACAGTTTCACAACTGAAATTTCAGGTTATTGACCATATGCCAGTACCACGCAGAGGGGGTGATCATATACGTATGCTTAAAAACCGAGAAGCTTACTGGATTCATGAATTACAATCCCTCACACCCAGGGGACTCAATCGAGAATATGATTTTCTCTCTTTCACCTAAATAACAGCCAATGGGATAGATTCTATCACAACTTATGTGTTGAACACATACCAATTCGGTTTTTCCAAAGGAGATTTTTCAGCTGATGACATTGAAATAAGAGATGAATTTTCCTGTTTCTGCTCTATATGTAAAACATATCATGTTTCAGAATATTACCGTACAATCTATATACAATAGTCAGTACACAGAATATTTTGTCAAAACATTATATGTATTGTTCTGTGCAATCTAATGCTTCCCTTTTTTTGTTCTTGTAGAATCATCCCTAGATCCCTGTTCCTTCCCTGATCCCTCCTGATGTTCCCACCCTGGATCTTCCTTCTCATAAGTTACACATATCCCTCTATTTTAACCAGCCATTTTCACAAGCCGCACTATGAAATGCACAACCTTCGCAGTGGAAAGCAAGCGGCACGTCAATTCCGCTCACGTGACCACCGTTCAGCTCCAGGACCTTGTGACGCTGCTGCCGCGTCACTTCCAGTCTGGCAGGTCCTTCTCAATACCGTGCGTTTTCTTGGCATCTCACTGCCACCAATGCCAATCCGTCCACACTGGACCCACCCACCACCTACTTAAGGCCTGCCACCCACAGTGCACAGCTCATACCATTGAACAAGCGGTGGATACCGCTTTCTTATAGAGGCTTACAGCCTATACATCAATACAAGGTATGTGCTTATTCCTTGCCCTTCCTGGGGCCCACAAACTTCTTATTTCTGCTTATCACTAATAGTCTCTCTCTCCACAGCCTCCTTTATGGTCTCAGCCAATTAAAGGCGACCTCATGCAAAATAACACACTGGTATGCTCTTTTTCTATTTTCCCGTTTTCTTGGACATCTACCTCATGCCTTTTTCGACTCCTTCCCTATACCTTCCCATTCCAGGTAGTCAACAATTGTGATAACTATAAGCTGCATGTCACATATTACATTATATTACTATTATTTCATACAATGACGTTTTTTTCAACTATTGTGACCATATATCGATTGTCATTTATTTTTGTTTTGTTGTTTTAGTACACTGATGAAGGTCCTAAGCGACCGAAATGTTTGTACACTGTATTAATATCAACTTTATTAAAATCAAGAAAATTAATTCAAGTCTTCGAGTGCCGGGTTATTATTATATATCTATACCAGGCTCCGCCATTGTCACATGACCATGCCTGGCTGTATGTTCAGCGGTGAGAGCCACAGATCAGGCTGCTAGGTTACAGCTTTCAACAACTCTGCAGCGCTGGGCAGTTTGTCAATTAAGCATTAAGCATGTTATCTTCAGCACAGCCTATTGCCGCTTGGCCAAGGCAGTGCTGCAGTGCTGTCAGCTTGTGACTGATGTGGTCACTTCGGAGATGGAGGAGGAGGTGCATGAGCTGAACAATGTGATTACATTGAGGTTAAATTGGTGACGCTGTTTTTTGTACTAAAGAAAGATCCTATTGTTTTGTTTATTTTCCGTTATTTTTTAAGACAAATGCATTCACCGGGAAATGTCATTTTAACATTTTACAACCATATCTGGCAATGTGGTGTGTGACACATCATCAGACACATCCTGTTTTATTTATGATGGAGGGACTCTGAAAGTCATAAAGCCTATTTTTATAGGGCTATCAGATGGCCCTTACTATTCTTAAAAGGCCAGCAGTAGGCCCTCGCTATTGTTAGAGAGCCATCAGCCGGCTATGCTTTGTTGTTCTCATTATTAACAAGTGGGTCTCCTATACTGTTATTGCATATCCAGTGACTGCAAGGGCTGCCAAAAATTTGGACGCAACCCAATACCCCTTTGAAGAGACATAGAGGAGAGTCTCAGTAAAAAAAATGTTGACATTATAAAGGAGCGCATCTCCTATAGTGGTAATGCCCATGCTGTGACTGCAAGGGCTGCCAAAATTTGGAAAAAACCCCACTAAGAATTTAAAGACACACAGAGCAGGGCCACAGTAACAAGTACGACATGTTCCCATTAGAAAGGAGAGAGTCTGCTGTACAGTTATAGGTTATGCACTGAGTCCAACTGCTTACCAATTTTAGGAAAAACCCCACTAAGAATTTAAATACGCATAGAGCAGGGCCACAGTAACAAGGTATGACATGTTCCCATTAGAAAGGAGAGGGTCTGCTATACAGTTATAGGGTATGCAGTGAGTCCAACGGCTGACCAATTTAAGGAAAACCCCACTAAGAATTTAAAGACACACAGAGCAGGGCCACAGTAACAAGTACGACATGTTCCCATTTGAAAGGAGAGAGTCTGCTATACAGTTATAGGGTATGCAGTGATTTTAACAGCTGACCAATTTTAGGAAAAACCCCACTAAGAATTTAAAGACACACAGAGCAGGGCCACAGTAACAAGTGTGACATGTTCCCATTAGAAAGGAGAGAGTCTGCTGTACAGTTATAGGGTATGCAGTGAGTCTAACGGCTTACCAATTTCAGGAAAAACCCCACTAAGAATTTAAAGACAAACAGAGCAGGGCCACTGTAACAACAAATTCCCATTCGAAAGGAGATAGTCTCCCATAGTGTTGGCCTATGCAGTGAATGCAAGGGCTGCCAAAAATTTGGAGGCACTTCAATGCCCCTTGGAAGAGACGTGGAGGAGGGCCTCATAAAAAAATGTTCCCATTAGAAAGGAGGGTGCTCCTATTCTTGTAATGCCCATGCACTAAGTGTATGGGCTGACAAAAATTTACAACTGGGAGGTATACATGAACATACTATATAAAAAATTTTTTTAGGGCATCTTAAACATCCTTTAAAAAAATTATGTGGATGTTGCATAACGGATTACGGTCACCCTGGTGATATGGTGGTGGAGGATGAGGAGAAGTAGGAGGACAAGAGCAAATAGCCAAAATCAGGAAGCGTATACCCATGTGTGGGTGTGAAAAGGTGCATGGGAATACACCTCCCAAGAAAAGACACTGTATTTGAGTTTATGTTACGCTGCTATCATTCGGTGCTGTTGAGAAGTCTGGCTCAATCCTGCCCTTATTCATTTTTATAAGAGTCAGCCTGTCAGCATTTTCAGTTGACAGGCGGATGCGCTTATCAGTTATAATTACACCAGCGGCACTAAAAACCCACTATGATAAAATGCTGGCGGCAGGCCAGGACCTCCAAGGCATAGAGAGCCAGTTCATTCCACGTATCCAGCTTGGATACCCAATAATTATAAGGCACAGCGGAATCACGGAGGACGTTGGTACGGTCGGCAAGGTACTCCCTCAGCATCTTCCCAAACTTTGCACTCCTTGTGAGAGTACCCCGCGCGTCAGGGCCTGTGCGATGGGAGGGTCTGAGAAAACTCTCCCAGAACTTTGACAGTGTTCCCCTGCCTCAGCTGGATTGAAGTTGTGTCTCTCGCGCCTGTACTCCTCGGTTGTCCAACGAAGTGTGCCCTCTGCCACCAGCGTTTTCAGATGGGAATTTTTTTAATAGTTCTGCAACAAGGGCCTTCTGGTACAGCCCCATTTTTGTAGACCTGTCCACCTCAGGAATAAGAGATATAAAGTTCTCCTTGTAGCGTGGGTCTAGAAGTGTAACTAACCAGCAATGACTGTCACCCAAAATTTTGAGAATGCGAGGGTCATGGGAAAGGCAGAGTAACATAAACTCAGCCATGCGTGCCAGACTACTAACAAGCAAGACATCCTTGTCCTCACCAAGAGGATTACTGACCATGCTCTCCTCCTCCTCATCCTCTCTGTCCTCTGGCCATCCACGCTGAACAGACGGTATGACAGCTATGCAGGTAGTACCGTCTATAGTGCATGAAACTAGCTCCTGTCCTTCCTCCTCCTCCTTCTCCTCATTGTTACCCAATCTACGTTGGGATGAGATGAGGCTTGGCTTTGTGTAATCACCCTGTATGGGTGATTCAGAAGACAGCGAAGCGGGATGGTGATGCTAATTATGACATCATCGCCGCTCACCATCTTGGTGGAGTCATCAAAGTTATGGAGGATGGTATATACTGATGTCTGACATCCATGTCCACTCCTGAGGTCTTATGTGTGAAGTCTGAACTGAATACCGAAGGACTTGTTGATGCTGGTACTCAAGAACTGCCCTCTTCGGCTCACAAATCCTTCCCAACATCTGTAGTGTAGAGTTCCAATGCATGGGGACATCACACACCAGTCTGTGAGCCGGAAGCTGCAAACGCTGTTGAAACACTGCAAGTGCGGCGGAAGCTGTAGCTGAATTTCTAAAATGGGCACACAGGTGGCGTACTTTAACAAGCAGATCCGGCAGCTCCGGGTAGGATTTGAGAAACCACTGAACCATGAGGTTAAGCACATGGGCCAGGCATGGCACATGTGTAAGATTGCCTCGCCTCAGAGCCGCCACCAGGACACACGACAATGCCTGGCTGTTGTGATGTTCTGCTACCAGAGCTAAGGAAAGAGAGGAGATCTGTCCCTACGATAGAACTCAGCTGAATCCCTACGATGTAACAGGGAACCTGATCCTGCGATCAGACCTGCTAAAGTCCTAAGCTAGTCTGTACGAAGACCTATAGATGTGGGGGAGGAATCCCTACAAGTACTAAGGACTGGGAGGAATATGGGACACCTCCTAACAGAAATAGTAGCAGACAGACGAACAAACAAAATATAAAGAACATAGAGGTCAGTAAACCAAGCAAACTAACAGAGCAAGACACAGAGCACAGGCTAGCTAGAAAGTAGATATATAATGAAGTCCAGCAAAGCCAGAAGGGCGGAGCAGGATTAAATAGGCCAACAAGGTCATGTGACCAGCAAAGGAAAAAAAACCTAACAGCAAGGTTCTAACAGTACCCCCCCTTCTAAGAGGATCCTCCGGATCCCCTAGGACCAGGCTTATCAGGAAATCTCCTGTGAAACGCTCTGATAAGTCTGGACGCGGAAACATCATCTGACCTCACCCAAGAGTTATCCTCGGGTCCGAAACCTTTCCAGGCCACAAGATACTGCAAACTACCTCTATACCGTCTAGAGTCAAGGATGCGAGAAATTTCATATTCCCCGTCCTCCACCACCGGAGGAACAGAGGCAGAGGCGTCACCATCCGACACAACAGCTTTTTTTAACAGAGAGACATGAAAGACCGGATTAATTCTCCAGGAGGTAGGAACCTCCAACCTAACAGCAGATTGGTTGACAACCTGAAGCACCTTAAAGGGCCCTACAAACTTGGGACCCAATTTCTTAGAAGGAATCCTCAACCGCAGATTCCTAGAGGACAACCAAACCATGTCACCAACAGCGAACAAAACCTCCTGTCGTTTCCTATCAAAGTAGTCTTTAGATTTTCTGTTGGCCTCCTGAAGATTACCACGCACATCCGTCCAAACTCTTTCCAAATCACCGGAAAAATTCTCCTCCTCAGGCACGGCAGATCCCAACTTGGAGAACGACCCAAACGACGGATGTCTCCCAGAACAACAAAAAAAAAGGCGAACAACCAGCAGAAGAAGATGTATGATTGTTCAGAGCAAATTCGGCAAGTGGCAGAAACTCAGACCACCCCTCTTGATTGTCTGCCACAAAACAACGCAAGAACTGCTCAACATCCTGGTTTTTCCTTTCTGTCTGGCCATTAGATTCAGGATGATATCCGGACGAAAACGACAAATGAATTCCCAACCTGTCACAAAAGGCACGCCAAAAACGAGCCACGAACTGAGGACCCCTATCAGAAACAATGTCAGTAGGAACGCCATGAAGTCTGACAATTTCCTTGACAAAGGCCTTAGCGAGAGTTTTAGCGCAGGGCAGTTTGATGAAGGGAACCAAGTGACACATCTTACTAAAACGGTCCACGACCACCCAGATGACAGTAAAACCCTCAGAGGGGGGAAGGTCAGTTATAAAGTCCATAGCCAAATGTGTCCAAGGAGCACTGGGGACCTCCAAAGGACAAAGCAACCCCGCAGCAGGAGTATGTGAGGACTTAGATCTAGCACATACAGTACATTGGCGTACCCACTTAATGACTTCCTTCTGCCATCCAGGCCACCAAAAACTGCGACCCACCAGTCTCTTGGTCTCAGAGATTCCGGGATGACCTGCCAACCGAGATTCGTGACACTCAACAAACAAATCTCTCCTAAAGGTCCCAGGCACAAACAACCTCCCATGAGGAGTGTTAGATGGGGCATTCTCCTGAGCTTTAAGAATCTCATCTTCCAAAACGGAGTCTAAAGCAGCTATCACAACACCTTCTTGTAAAATGTTTTCCTCTTTCTCAGCACCGACTATGGGAGAAAAACTGCGAGACAAGGCATCCGCCTTAACATTCTTAGTACCAGGGATGTAAGTAACGGAGAAATTAAACCGCGAGAAAAACAGTGCCCACCTAGCCTGACGGGCATTCAGGCGCTTGGCAGCGTCAAGATATATCAGATTTTTATGATCCGTAAGAACCTGATCGGGAAATTCCGCACCTTCCAAGAAGTGGCGCCAGTGTTCAAATGCGAGTTTAATAGCCAATAATTCCCGATTACCAATATCGTAATTCAATTCAGTCTCCGAAAATTTTTTTGAAAAAAAGGCACATCGATGTAATCCATCCCCGTTATCCTGAGACAATACTGCGCCAACCCCCACAGAGGAAGCATCAACCTCAACCAAAAACGGCCTAGTAACATCAGGCTGCATAAGGATGGGAGCAGAGGTGAACCTCTCCTTGAGATACACAAAAGCTTCAATGGCCTCAGAAGACCACTGAACCGCATCAGCACCTTTCCTGGTGAGATCAGTCAGAGGTTTGACAATACTAGAAAAATTTTTTATGAATTTTCTATAGTAATTGGCGAAACCCAAAAACCTCTGTATCGATTTCAAACCAATAGGCCTAGGCCATTCCTGCACAGCCTGAACCTGAACCGGATCCATCTCAAAACCTTTGCTGGAGATAATGTAGCCCAAAAAACTAATTCTCTGTACAGCGAACTCACATTTCTCCAGCTTAGCAAAAAGCGAATTGTCCATTAATAACTGTAATACCTCACGCACGCTCCGCCAATGAGACTCCAGATCTGGCGAATAAATCAAAATGTCATCCAAATACACAACCACATTTTTACCGATCAAAGGTCTAAGGATGTCATTAATCAGATTCTGAAAAAATGCAGGAGCATTAGTAAGACCAAAAGGCATAACCAGATTCTCAAAATGACCCACAGGAGTGTTAAAAGCAGTCTTCCATTCATCACCCTCCTTCATGCGCAACAGATTGTATGCCCCCTTAAGGTCAATTTTAGAGAACCACTTGGCCCCCAATAACTGGTTAAACAGATCAGGAATCAATGGCAGTGGGTAAGGATTGCGTACCGTAATTTTGTTAATCTCACGAAAATCCAGACAAGGACGTAAACCGCCGTCCTTTTTTTTTACATATAAATATGCAGGGAGGGGACCCGAGTTCCAGCCCGAGCAACCCGGAAATACTCGGCGAGCTCCGAGCATCTCGAGCATCTCGAGCAGTGAGATGCTCGGGCGAGCACCGAGCAGTAGCGAGCAGGCTCGCTCATCACTAGTCATCACCAAACAATATGATTGTTCCAAAATGTGAGTACCCTTTTTGCACATACTCTATAATAATAATTTTTATTTATATCATGAGTATCTCCAAAGGAGCGGATGTACGGATGGACTGAATGGGAGCTCGCTCTTCGAGATTTTTGCTCAACCCACATACTTGACATTTTCCACACGCTTTAATTACCATCTTTTTGAGGTCTGGGCAATATACCATTCTCTGTAGCCACTTATAATTCCTTTCGCTTCCAAAATGAGCCACTCTCTCGTGGGCCTTTCAAATAGCTACTGGACCCAATGTCATGGGAATCACCACCTGTTGGCAGTGCTGCAACTCTGAGTGTAGGTAGATCTTATGACACAAGAGGACCTGGATCATACTCAGCTTATACCATTGATACAGGAGTTTTTCTCCCTCTGAGAACAGTTCTTCCCGCTCCTCTGGCTGGGGTCAAATATTAGCCTTTACCCAGCATTTCACACTCCCTACATCTCTGTTCTCATTCTGGGCCCGTTCCCAATCTGCAGGAGTTTTTCCTAGCACTGTAGACATTCCAGAGGCCACCCCACTTGAATGTACCATACTCTGGAAGACAGGCAGTTGGCCCAGGTTGGGGGTCTCAGTGTCCTCAAGTTCATCATCGATACTCCTAGCTGGTGGTCCCATCAGAACCAGAGATAATGTGTCCGCATTTCCATTCTCCCTTTCTGATCGGAACTTGATGCAGTAGTTGAACTTAGTCAGCCGTGCCATCCACCTCTGCTCTAGTGCCCACAGTTTGGCATTTTCCAGGTGGGGCAATGGATTGTTGTCACTAATTGCTACCACTTAAGCCCGCCATTAGGTACTCTGCAAGTCATTTGGTCAATGGCAAAACCAAAGTCAGTAGCTCCAGCCAAAATGAACTATAATTTGTGGGGTTACGTTCTGTCTCTCTGAGGGAACGGCTTCCATATGAAACCACTCTCTCCCAGCGATCTTGTACCTGCCACAACACTGATTGCAGACTTCTGTCTGTGTAGCACAGGGACGGAGTATAAAACCGGGCATAAGCCAGAATCGGTGCACTGGTTAGGGTGGCTTTCACATCCTCAAAGACCTTCTGCTGTTGAGTGCTCCACTGAATGGGATGATTCTTGGATTCTCTTGTTATGCCTCTTGGAGATAAACCGTCAGTAATATCCAACCAGTCCCAAAAAGGCTCTCACCTCTAGCAACGTTCTTGACTGGGGCCACTTCTGGACAGCCTCAACCTTATTTGCAACTGTTTTTTCTCCTTCGGCAGTGACTACATGACTGAGGTATTTTATATGGTCTTGGAACAATTAGCATTTCTGGGTCTTGATCTTCAGTCCATGGTCACAAAGTTGCGGCAGGACCTTCCATAGCTTCTGTAGATGATCCTCACATGACATCCCGAACACCACCACATCATCAAGGTAGATCAACACTGACTCAAAGTTGAGGACGCCCAGGCAATGTTCCATTAGTCGCTAAAATGTTCCGGGCAGATTGGAAAGACCAACGCCATCTTCGCCTTGTCTTTCTTGGCCACCAGAACTTCGGTTCAGAAAATTGAGGGTAGAAAAGTACTTACCCCAACCCAGAGTGATTCTTTGATCTGAGTTAGAGGGTAGGCATCACAAACTGTGTGAGCATGCAATTTTCTGTAACTGACACAGAATCGGAGGGATCAATCCTTTTTACGTACCAAGACCACTGGCGGCGCCCATGGACTGTGGCTGTCTTGTGTGGTATGACCTGGCTGTCATGTTGGCTACCATGTTCTTTACTTCATGATACTCTTTCAGAGGGATCTCGCTGTAAAGTTCTCGAATGGGAGGCGTGCTTCCGGTTGGAATCTCATGCTCGATGGTAGAGGAGCACCCTAAATCTTCACCATGATGGTAGAAAGCCTCCTGGAATTCCTATAGGGTATCTTCTAGCAGCCTCTGCGGGGCAAGGGTCAGAGTCTTCTGATCCACTCCCATCCGATCCATTATGATTTGGCCATTCCACTCTGCAGTCGGGTTTTCCTTCCTGGTCAGTTCAACAGCATAAGTCAAGACTAACCTCCAATCGGGCTGGAGGTTGAACCCTGTTTTTCGGAGTATTTCTCCATCAAGCACATACTCTTCAGCCAGCAACATACCCTCAGGTATGGTAACTTAGCTATCCAGCATGTTAATGAAACGGATGGGCACACAGCCATCTTTCACAGTTGCTAGGGCATGGGGCACCAAAGGTTTTGTCTAGGACGACTCCTCGAATATTGGTTCAGTCAGCACTTCCAGACTATTCAGCCTCTGATAGGTCCCCACAGGCAACATCAGCAATTGTTCTGTCTTTGTTGCGATCACCACTGGTATACTCATCTGAGGGTATGGGAGATGCAGTTAGGATGGTGCCAGCGCGAAATTTAATAAAGTAAAAAGTTATGGACATGAGATGTGATGGATGGGCCGTGGCAAAGCCCAAAACCCTACTAACAATCTTGCCCCACAGTCCCACCCCAAAGAGCTTATTGCACTCAAACTTCTCATGATGATTAAACAACAACAAGGCTGCAGATTTCTACACTGAAGTTACTTATTAAATCAGTTTAACAGATGTAAGATGGCCACTGGACAGTTCTTTAATGGGAGATATGTATCACCAAGGTTGGTAGCATCGGAATTGGAACAGTATGCTCCAGCATGTATAGTGCTGAGAGAGTTAATAGGGCGTATCAGGACCGGTATTACAAGCAGTCATAAGAGATGGATGGGAATGGCTGCTCACATATCCCCACCCCAGGGCATGGTTTGTTGTAAATAAAATGGAGGCCAAGTGTCTCATTTGGTGTCTGTGTCTGGAGACATGTGGATCTCCAGTGTGCTGGTCTGTGCTAAGGCCTTGAGAACTGGACAGTAACCTGTAGCAGGCGAACCAGCACCATTGCATGGACATTTTGCTTTGGGTTTTCCCTTTGTGCCGGAAAAGGCTGTCTTTTTGTTTGCCTATGCGAAGCGGTTTGTGACATCCGAATAAACCTGCCTAAACATTTTTATGAAAACATTTCCTGTTCCTACCTGAACCGCGGCTGAGTGAGTACCCAGGGGCGGACACAGACTGCAGAGGGCCCCAGTGCAAGAAATATTTCCGGGCCCCCTCATCTTCATAATGCAACAATGTTATGTAAACATATAGATTGTTATATTTATTACTAGTTTAGAACACAATTCTAAAATCTAAGCAATAAATGTAAGTTCGATATTTAAGAACTGAATATAACACAAAGCAGTCATGCCATTGATATATTGTATTTGAATGTGCTTATAGTGGCCTATCACTTATTAAGTGGTCCAGACTTTCACTACTTTACATATTTGAGGAAATAATACTGTAGTTAGGAGAAATTGATTTTTTTTTCAAAACTCTAAGGGATTATCCGGAACTATTTCTTTTTTTTTTTTTTTACTATGGGCCTATGAGCTAACAGGCAGATTGTTTCTAACCTCCTGCCTGTCCTACCCAGTGCTGGCATAGAGGGGTCACAGACTGCTTCAGCCTGTGATTCTGCTGCTTCACATCAACAAAGCATCTTTTTTTTCCGGACTGCTCTGTTGATGGGAGAGCACTGCCAACGTCATGATGATTGGCAGGGGGCTTCTCCTCGCAGAAGCCACTGAATCGATGGCAGGAGCCGTCTGTGATCGCTGTCTGCCAGCAGAGATTGGCATTGAAATGAATATAGTTCTTTAAAGTGTACCAGTAATTTTTTAAGTATTATAACAATTTTTTTGTTAAATATACAATAGGCACTGCAAATAGCTTGTGATCGGTGGGCGTCTAGGTCCTGGAACCCCCATCAATTGCTCAAAACACTGGTCTGAAGTACGCTGCTCTTGTAAGCAGCACACGCATAGAGCAGTGCATGGGGTGAATAGTAATCCTATGGGTCCACACACTGTGTACATGCTGCTTACAACAGCAGTGCAAATAACATACAAGTGATCACGCCACCGCCCACTTGCACTGGGAATCAGGACTGCAATTTATTTTAAGGGTTGTAACAGGCTCATTTGAACAATTGTACTCTACATTGAGTCAGTAATGATGCCCATGTTCAACAGACAGGAAAGTGACCCCATAATGACCAGTGTACCAGGGGACTTCAGCGATTCTTCATACAGACTTATTGTGTATGTGAGATTGCAGCTGGCCCCTGCCGGGTACAGACAGCACTAGTGCATGTCACTGGCAGCCGCTGTGAAGACAACTTGTGGATATGTGACTGGCACATTCCTCAGGTGACCACGGCTGCCAACATGTTCATATATGAATTTTTGATTTCTTTAAAACAATACTGTTCCAGAACTTCCACAGGAGAGGCTGCGTGTCTTACCATCCTGTCAATCTGGACAGCACACAGTCGTCTTCTGCTGAAGCTTCCCCTCTAACTGTGACTCACAGGCACAGAAGACACTGGAATATCACCCCCTGTAAGCCAATCACAGATGTGCTTATAAAGCAGGCAATGAGGCACAAATGTCAGTGTGCAGTGCCTATAACTTTATAATGGAGTATTAAGAGGTGCTCTGGAGACCCCCCTTATAGTGATCAGGACATGGTTTGTGTCCTGCTTCAGAGATTCTCTCTCTCTCCCAACACCTCCCCCTATTCTCACACCCTCAGATCATCAGCAGGGCACAGGCAAATCAGGTGTCAGCAGCAGCAGAGGGGGAATCACAGTGTGACAGACTCCCTCCCTGCAGTGCCTGCACATAGAAAGACAGGACAGCAGCATTAACCCTTAACAGGTGAGGACAGGGCCTCTTTCATCATAATCTTGTGTAGTGTGCAGCAGAGCGGGCCCTGACTGTCCTGTTAAGTGTTAATGCTGCTGATGGCTCTGTGATGATCTGGGGGGGCCCATGTGTGGCTGCACCGGCTGCACAGGCGGTATGTCTGCCCCTGTGAGTACCAAACCCCTACAATTGGTGGAGAATGCGGTCACAGATCCCAAGGGGCAGTGTGACTGCTACAGAAAACAGTTTATGTTCTGGATGAAGGCCGCCAGCCAGCAAGGAACGTCTGTTAACTAGTGATGAGCGAGTATGTTCTGTTAACCCTTTCGCAAAGTATGCTCGGGCAAGCACCGAATATTTACAGCTGCTCGGTTTTGTTTGAATCACTCCCATAACACTGAGCAGCTGTAAATACTCGGTGCTCGCCCGAGCATACTCGGCGAAAGGGTTAACAAAACATACTCGCTCATCACTATGAGTGATAACATGGAGGAGCTGATTAAGCAACTGGTGCAGGCTAACCTCCAGCAGCATCAACAGCAGCAGCAGCAATGGCAACAGCAGCAGCAGGCAAGCAGCAGCATCAACAGCAAGAGCAGCAGTGGCAACAGCAGCAGGTGCAGCAAGTACAGCACAAGCAGCAGATGGAGCTCCTGGCCAAGGTGATCCGTGGCAGGGCAACCGCCCCATACCCTACTCCAGGTGATGACTCTCACGTGAGAAAGATGGTAAGGAGAGCATTGCAAAAGATGACCCTGGGTGATAACGTCGAGGCGTTCCTGACAGTCTTTGAGATGGTGGTAGAGCGGGAGACATTGCCACTAGAGCAGTGGGTGGAGGTGCTGGCGCCATATTTAACATGGGAGCCACAGAAGGTCTATTATGACCTGGCCTTGCAGAATGCAAAGGAGTACGCCAAGTTGAAAACTGAGATTTTGATGCTCTTGTGAGTGACTCTGACTGTCAAGGCGCAACGGGTGCATCACTGTGCCTATTGCAGTGACAAATTTCCCCGGTCCCAAATGTTCGACCTCCTACACCTGGTCCAAAAGTGGTTGCAACCTGAGTCTTCCTCCCCAGCGCAGATGGTGGAGAGGGTCATCATGGACAGGTTCATCCACTCCCTTCCAAGGTCGGTGCAATCCTGGGTTGCCCAGGGAGATCCCCGTAATGCCGATGACTTGGTGGGATTGGTGGAAAGGTACCAGGCATTAGAGAGTTTTTTGGGGAAGCCAGGGGTCATAGCGTCTCCATACTGGGGATCCCAAAAGGGGACGGACACCCAAAAGAGTGTCCTAGAGCCCAGGAGGGGTCTGAGTTGCTGCCCAAGGTCCCACCCCATAATGTAGTATGTTGGACGTGTCATACCCCCGGTCACATAGCCGCCCGTTGCCCCATGACCAACGAGCCAGTGGACTGCAGCACAGGACGGTGCTGTTCATACTTTGCTTATCCTGCCTGTAGTGCTGTTCCTCAGTCAGGCGAGGGACCGCAGGCATGCCTCGTGTCGGCGAATGGAGTACAAGTGACCGCTCTGTTAGACTTGGGGAGCTTGGTAACCCTAGTGAGGGCCACAATTCCTCATCGGCTGATTCCAGGGAAGACAGTCGGCGTCCGTTGTATCCATGGGGACGCTAAGGACTACCCTGTGGCCCAAGTGGTCATAGACTCAAACTATGGCTCCAAGTCCCATGAGGTGGGCGTAGTCAAGGACCTGTTGCACCCGGGGATAATAGGGCAGGACTTTTTTCTTGTTTTGGGACTTGTGGGAGAAAGGGAAGAAGCCGGGTTGTCTGGACAACAACCTGGTCATTCCTGAGGAAACCTCATCACAGGTCACCATCGACCGGTTTCCTTTTTGTGTGCTTGTTGGGTATGAGGATGAGGCAGCTTCCCTGGAGACCAATATCCCTGAGCTGGAGGTGTCCGGGGTAAACTTTGGAACCTCCCTGACCTAAGCTCAAAATCTTTGATTTATAGGGGGCTTTCCCCCTCCATCCAGCGCCCAAACACCCGAGAAACACCGCGGGACTACACAACTGCCTCCAGTGACAGTTTTGGAACCATACCTCCGCCCGGAAGATTTGGGCCTACCTGAAGGGCTGGAGCCCCGGCCTCTCCTGAAGATCCACTGGGTGACCTGCTGGCACACTGAGGAGAGACCTGGAGCGAGCTGTGCATGCCCCACAACGGAGTGGACGCTGATCCTGTCGGCTCCAGTGAAGTGACGCCTAGTGAGGAGTATTGCCCCTGCTGCACGAGACCGCCGACCACCCCGAAGTGACCCAGGAGCGAAGGATCAGTGCCTTGTCTGCCGACGGGCTACGATTAGTGCACTCGCGGTCTGGGCTGGAGGGGTGCCGCTGACGGGCTGGAGAAAACTGAACGCGCGGCCCGGTGAATCCCGGCGGAGCTGCTCCGGCTGCCCTGTGTCGGCCACCTGCGGTTTTCCCGCCATGTTCACTGACGCTATCTTGGTAGTGCTGTCCACAGGTTTGGGGATGGCTCCCTGTAGCAGAGACATCCAAATCTCTACTAAGACTGCAGCTTCTCTGAGCAAATTATAAACATTAATCCCCACTGAAGAACTGTATCTCCCTCCCCAACCTCTGCTGCAAGCCATAAAGGGATAAATTGGCGGTTTCCCTCCCCCCACACACAACAATATATAGACCCTTTAATAAACGTGGCTCCTTTAAAATCTGCTTTGGCACCAAATCACCATTTTGGAGAGGAGGGAGTGCTACAAAAGACTGAACACTTATTATTCTTTAGACGTGGGACTCTTTCTCTCCCCTCGTTCCTTGCTGAACAAGGGGTTAATATACTATACAGTAGTCTGCTATTAAAAATAAAAGCAGTGAAGGTGCACAAATCTGCTAACCAGATGCTACTCTGTCTTTGGGCGCCACCTAGTGGATACCTCAAAAATCACACTCTGAAAGAGGGGGAACATAAGTCTTATCACTTTAAGATGTGAAACGATTATTAAGTGGTGAACTGCCGCAGGTTGAAGGACTTCTGGGAGCGGAACATCCAGCATGACCACCTTTTAAATTAGCTCCTGCTTACACAGCTAAACCGTCTGAAAACCATCACTATCAACAAGGAATTCGATAGACTGTACAAAAGATACTCTCTTTTGTCACGTCTAATTTGCAGGCACTACACACGTTTTCCCCCCCCGGAAGCCCTGTGTGTGGATCACACGACACATATATGCGACACCTAACTAGACACCACATCTTGTCTGTCTGACCTTTACCAACTAAGACTATGATATGGTAATCAGACCATAATAGTCTCCCTTCTCTTCCTGTCCCACTGCGACAAACAATCGGGTAATTTGCTAATCCTATCTGCTGTCCACTGAGCTGCTATTTCTCCCTATTTCCGGGGAGTTGTAATGGACAAATACCTAAAAAAATCCCAAGCAGAGAAACCCACCACCTTACAAGTACTTCTGCCGCCCAACACACAATCGCCATCTACAATGTACAATGGTAAACCTACTTTGAAACCATTTAAACAACCTGCTTAGAATCCACGCTGCCAACACACTTCCCCAAAACTTGATTCTTTGCCTGAACCACAGATAGATGATTGTTTATCCCCACCGCAGCTCTCTCCGCCACTGAGCTGCCCTGCATCCTCTGTGCAAGACTCCACACAAGCAGCATTGGTGGCTCAGGAGGTTTCTAAGATACTGATGCCACAATTTGACTGGGGATTTGACGCCCTCCAGGCCTCTCTAGCCACAGCCATGACTCTTATTACCACCAACTCCCAAAAGTTCACAGAGCTGGAAGACCAATCTTTTCAGCACAGCTTTCCTTCAAGGGGTCCCCATCAATCGGGTTACTGACTCACGCACCATAGTTATCCCTAAACCTAATAGAGACCCATTACTACCATAATCATACCACCCAATCTCACTTTTCAATCATGGCTGCAAACTCTTGGCAAAGATCTTAGCAAACCGCTTACAACTGCTATTGCCCAGTCTTCTGTCTGAGGCTCAAACGGGCTTTACTCAGGGGAGGAGTAGTGTGGCAAACATATGCCTGGCGGTCGCTTCCACAGTCTTGGCCCAAGACACATCGAGGCCATCCGCAACGCTGATGAGTCTAGATGCCGATAAGGCCTTTGATAAAGTGGCATGGCCTTTCTTATATGAAGTTTTGGGCAGGGGGAATTTTGGCCCAAAATTTCTTCAATATACTCAATACCTCCATATGAACACAAATACCTGTGTGGCGATCAATGGATGCAGTGCACCAGCCATAGATCTCTTCTGAGGAGTCAAACAGGGATGCCCTCTATCATCCCTTCTATTTAATCTTTCTATTGACCCCTTACTGCGTAATTTATTCCAGACCCCTACCTTTAAGGGACTTGTAGTGGGTTCTAGAGAACTTAAGGTCGCCGCATTCGCAGATAATATCCTCCTGGTAATAACTAACCCTAAACAAGTTCTACACTCTCTTATACGAGAGCTAGAGGACGTGGGAGGCCTATTGGGCTATAATATTAATTGGGACAAAAACGAAGTGATGATGCTACGTGGTCCCTCCAAGCCGTCGTGGACATCGGGGTTTCCTTGTCAATGGACTACTAGCTCATTAAAATACCTGGGAGTGCAAGTGACGAGACATCCAGTTAAACTATATAAAACTAACATCAATCTATACCTCAACAACTTAGAATCCACTTTAGCTAAATGGAAATACTTTAATTTATCATACCTAGATAGAGCCAACTTAATTAAAATGACAGAATTCCCACGTCTTCTCTATCTTTTTCACACTCTACCAATTTATTTGACTCCCAAAGAGGAAAAACGGATTAATTATTTATACCGTTCATTTTTCTGGGAAGGAAAGAAGCCCCGTATTGCCTATAAATTGCTCCAGCAACTGAAGAGAAATGGGGGGATAAACTTCCCTGATATTAGGCACTATAATTTAGCATCCTTATTCTGGGTGGTGGTGGTTTCGCTGGGGGGGGGGGCCTCCTGCTACGCCCAGTATGGTCTGTAGTGCTGTCTCACGCCTGGATTGGCTCTCCCTACTCTACTACATCTCCCTTATATTAAATTGCTGGCTGAAGTGAAGGCGAACCCTCTCCTAGAGTCTACATGGAAAGCATGGCAGAAAATACGGCCACAGTTTCAGCTCTCTCCTCAGATATCTCTACTCCTCCCACTCATTGGTAACCCCCAATTACAGCATGGACATGCACACCCTGTCTTTTACCAGTGCCACTCTCAGGGTATAACATCCATCAAACATCTGATTCTCTTAGGGGAGCGCCGTATGTATCTAATAGAGGAAATGCATATCACTCGCCCCCTGGGCCGAGGGGCACCCGGAACCGGGCTTCTGGGGGTTGTAGAATCCGTGGAGGTGACCCGGTCCCGTGGCTCAGGGTGGTCAGGCCGATGGCAGTATTTTGTGGGGGTTTTAGGTTAATTGTCCGACTACGCCACCCGTGGATTGCGGTCAGTGCGGACCGCCTCTGCAAGGCAGACCGCTGGGGCCGATGGTGTGTGCAGCTGAGGTAGTGTGACTCCCCACGGGAAGAGTGGAGCCCCAGGGCAGTGTAGTAGATGATGGGAGTGATGGAGCGAGCGTCCCAGCACTAGTAGTGCTGGCGCGGTGATGAAGCACAGAGACGTGGGATTGCAGTTCAAAGGCTTTACTCACAGTTCTTTATATTCCAAATCACTTCGGTACCGGTAGTGACTGCCCAAGCCGTGCTGCGTCCACCAGGCAAGGGGCTCGGTCAACCCCCAGGCAATTCCAGAGTGTGGCACAGGACTCCCTTCGATTCCTTTCTCTGGCCATGCCCCACCAGTGACACTACTTTTGTCCAGCTGCCTCGGGCCTTCTCTTGGGATATTGGATGTCCACTTCCCTGACCCTATGTGGTGTGCCTTTCTAGTAGGTGTAGTGAGGGGTCGCACCAAGATGTGGTCACGACCGCCGGTCCTTGGCTGAGGATTAGTCGCCTCCACCAACTTGGGATCCGGTACCCTGTTCTGCCAACCCATCACCCGCAATCTCCCTGGCCTTTGGGGTTCCTTCTGCCCTCGTGTCTCTGGGCCTCTCTTAGTGTTCCGTTCCTTTCTTCCTTTCCTTTCTGTTCCTCTCTGCTGGTCCTGTCCTCTCTGCTGTTTCTGGCCATCACTCCAGGCCTGCCTCGTGGAGCTGGGCCCAGGCTGAGCCACAGCTCCCTGTCAGCCCTCTCTGGCTGAGCTCCTTCTCTCACCGAACTGACCACTGACCTAAGATGGTGCCCACCTTATATACCTCCCTCTAGAACATGAGCCCAGGTGACTTGCAACCAATGGGCTCCTACCTATGCCCAGAGACTGTCCCCTCCTGCTCCTACATCACTGGGTTTTCCTCCCCCCTCCCCACTCCAGCCAGGGTCAGATGCTGTCGTGCCTGCACTTCTGTCTAGTGGGAGCACCGTTGAGCTGTCCCTCGGAAATGGGGTGTGTGTGATGCATGCAGCTTACTGAGTCTTGGTCCACACTCCATCCTTACCCGGGAGTGGAATATCACACCTCTGGTCTGAGGTGCAATACCCCTGTAGCGGCCGAACCCTCGGGGTGCTACATTCCCCCCTGGTAAACCACAGCACGTCCTCAGGCTGGAAAAGAGTGAAAACAATTTAAAACATACAAAATTTTAGAGTGCACTCGCATATAAGACATTAACTTAACTCATCCCTTTATGGGAGGTATTCTTCTCTTTTTAACGTTACTGGTTACACTTTCATAAAACATCCTGCTAATGCCACCGGAACTCTTTTATAAAACACTATATAAAACTTTTGCATTACTATTTTAGCAGCATATTAAACTTCTTCACATAAGACATTTTCAAGTAAAACATTTTTTCCAAAAACACATTCTTGAGTGCTGGCCGCGGTGCAACTTGCGACCAGGTGTTCCTTCTTCTTAAAGGTGCAACAGTCCAATTAATTTGTTCTGAGGTAGACGTTGCAGTCTTTTTATAAAACCAGTAGGGGGCGCTTTTGGAAGCGCAACTATTTACAAGATGGCCGCTCTCAGTCCTCGGCCAGGTAGGGAAAGGGATGGCTGTTCTCAGTCCCCAGCCAGGTAAGGGATATAGGGGGTAACTTTGGCAGGTAACAGTCCACATTAGTCCCAACGGGGACCACACTTCAGTCCAGTAACAGTTCCAACAACAGTTCTTAAACCCTGACGGGTAACTATTTACAGTTCAATTTACCGTTCACTGGTAACGGTGTCCTCCTGATGCTCCTTGCTCTTCCGGGTAATCTTCAGGTCCGTCCGGACCCTCTGGGTACTCAGTGTCTGGGCGGTACTGCAGTTCCTCCTCAGTCAAACGGTGGACATGGAGGGCATACAGTCCTTTGGCTCCTTTGTGCCGGGTGTAAGTTACCACATCACCAGGGTACAGGTCACGTCCATGATGTCCCTCTGGCAGGTGACTCTCGACGTCCCTTCTGGTCACGAAGACGTCGTTTGCGGCCTCCGGGTCTCTAATGAAGCCCCAGCCGTGCTCCAGCTGGAACTTTACTACGGTCCCGGTGGCTCGGGGCCCACGGACGGCGTGGGGGTCCTGACGGGCTCTCCGCTTTTGCTCTGTGCTCCGGGCTTGGAGTCACTCCTCCCTGATGCGTCTCTGCCGCCGCTCTCTCTCAAAGGTGGCCAGCTGCTGACGGCAGGACTCCAGGCGACGGGCTGTGTCCGCCCGGGTTTCTTGGGGGAACCCCATTAGATTTTCGCCAGTGGGGTCCCACTCAAATTGGGCGTCTTCTAGCGGGAGTGGGGTGTCATCTACGGGCTCCGGAGCCGGTATCAGAGGCTTGCGCGGGGGCTGGGTTTTCCAGGGCTGACCGCTGGTCAGTTCAGCCAGCCATTCCAGTGGCAGTCCATGCGGACCAGTATGGTGGGCAAACAGGTCCACGCCCAGACGGTGGTATGGCAGGGGACCCCAGTCGGGGAGCAGCGCCCGGGGGCACTCGGCCTTGCGACCAGGCCGGTGGTCGTCTGCTGATCGTGCCCGGGAGTGGCGAAGCCAAGGTAGGGGGCGCTGGTGAGGCAGCGGCGCCGGGTGCACTAGGCCTTGCGTCTCGGCCTGCAGCGTCTTCTTCTTTACTGCGCCCGGGTTCAAAGGGCACAGCGCGGGGCGGGGCATGACAGCGACGCTTGCAGCCTGAGGCCTAGCTGGCGGCGGTGGAGGCGTGGTGTCTGGCACGGTCCCCGGGGCTTCGGGTCCCACAGCGGAAGGTGGGGGCAGGCTGGTGGCCTCAGGGCTTGGGGTGATGACGTCCCCGTTACCTGCCTCAGTCTCTATGGCCTCCTCCGTGGCGTCGTCCTCGGCCGCCAGTCCTCGCGATGTCTCCTGCTGGCGGGTTCCCTGCTGCCGGGCCAACTCCTCCTTCCACCCGGCAAACACAGCTCGCTGAGCCCGGACCATCCTCCGATTTAAATAATCCAGCGCAGCTCGCGCACACTCCGGGTCTCTGGGCAGCTGTGCCAGTAACTCCATTAGGCTGCACGGGGGTTCAGCCTGCAGCAGGCTGCAGGCCAGGGTGCTGGTGGGGTTCGCTGCTCCTTCCATCTCCGAGTGCGGTATGTCCAGACTGATCCAGGCCGCACCCTGCCCCACAGTTTTCTTTCCTGTCCGCCCCCATGGGGGGTGGTCTTGGGGCCACCTGCTGACAATCACCTTTAGGGGCAGCCCCCCCACATTGATGGACATCTCCACAGCTGTACTCATGGCTGTGGGGGGCGGGCTCCTTCTTTGGCGCCACTCTGGGACCTGGCCCACGATGGGAGGTGGCCTCCTGCTGTCCTTTGGTGCGCACATAATGGCATCCGCTCTGCCGGGGCGGGAAAAATGGCTGAAGATGGTGGGAAACGACCAAAGATGGCGTCCGATGGCGGGAAACGGCTAAAGATGGCGTCCGATGGCGGGAAACTTCTGTCAGGTAAGTGCAAAGTCTCTTTCAGGCACGCAATACCCGTTAGTGGCGGGTTGGTAACGATCCTGCCGACTACGCCAAAGCTGACTCGCCCCCTGGGCCGAGGGGCATCCGGAACCGGGCTTCTGGGGGTTGTAGAATCCGTGACGGTGACCCGGTCCCGTGGCTCAGGGTGGTCAGGCCGATGGCGGTATTTTGTGGGGGTTTTAGGTTAATTGTCCGACTGCGCCACCAATGGATTGCGGTCAGCGCGGACCGCCGCTGCAAGGCAGGCTGCTGGGGCCGATGGTGTGTGCAGCTGAGGTAGTGTGACTCCCCAGGGGAAGAGTGGAGCCCCAGGGCAGTGTAGTAGATGATGGGAGTGATGGAGTGAGCGTCCCAGCACTAGTAGTGCTGGCGCGGTGATGAAGCACAGAGACGTGGGATTGCAGTTCAAAGGCTTTACTCACAGTTCTTTATATTCCAAATCACTTCGGTACCGGTAGTGACTGCCCAAGCCGTGCTGCGTCCACCAGGCAAGGGGCTCAGTCAACCCCCAGGCAATTCCAGAGTGTGGCACAGGACTCCCTTCGATTCCTTTCTCTGGCCGTGCCCCACCAGTGACACTACTTTTGTCCAGCTGCCTCGGGCCTTCTCTTGGGATGTTGGATGTCCACTTCCCTGACCCTATGTGGTGTGCCTTTCTAGTAGGTGTAGTGAGGGGTCGCACCAAGATGTGGTCACGACCGCCGGTCCTTGGCTGAGGATTGGTCGCCTCCACCAACTTGGGATCCGGTACCCTGTTCTGCCAACCCGTCACCCACAATCTCCTGGGCCTTTGGGGTTCCTTCTGCCCTCGTGTCTCTGGGCCTCTCTTAGTGTTCCGTTCCTTTCTTCCTTTCCTTTCTGTTCCTCTCAGCTGGTCCTGTCCTCTCTGCTGTTTCTGGCCTTCACTCCAGGCCTGCCTCGTGGAGCTGGGCCCAGGCTGAGCCACAGCTCCCTGTCAGCCCTCTCTGGCTGAGCTCCTTCTCTCACCGAACTGACCACTGACCTAAGATGGTGCCCACCTTATATACCTCCCTCTAGAACATGAGCCCAGGTGACTTGCAACCAATGGGCTCCTACCTATGCCCAGAGACCGTCCCCTCCTGCTCCTACATCACTGGGTTTTCCTCCCCCCTCCCAATTCCAGCCAGGGACAGATGCTGTCGTGCCTGCACTTCTGTCTAGTGGGAGCACCGTTGAGCTGTCCCTCGGAAATGGGGTGTGTGTGATGCATGCAGCTTACTGAGTCTTGGTCCACACTCCATCCTTACCCGGGAGTGGAATATCACACCTCTGGTCTGAGGTGCAATACCCCTGTAGCGGCCGAACCCTCGGGGCGCTACACATTCTAAGTACCCTACTATTGCATTCCCCTCGTTCCAATACCAACAGGCTAACAGTTATATGACAAACATATTAACTCATTTTCCTGAGCAGGAGTGGGATCCATACCTGTTTAGATGGTTTGCTAAACTTAACACCTCAATTCATCCATGTCGCCCTAGACTATGAGAAATCTCAACTTTCACTAACAAATTGGCAGATCGATGATCCCGCCTTAGCATACAACACTATTTTGAAAGCTCTGGACCAAACCCACGCATTTCTCCCTTCTGCTCGCTTCCTTGAAATGAGGTTGAAAATATGTCATAGATCCTATTTAACCCCTCAGAAGGGTCACAGAATAGGACTGTACACAGCCTCTGAGTGCTTTAAATGCCGCTCCTCTGAGGCTAATCTATTCCATTGCCAGTGGACATGCCTGATTATTCAACCCTTCTGGACCAGAAAACAACAATTTATCACCACAAACCTGACAAACTCCCCCCCCCCCCTCCTAAGTTTTTGGTTTGGCTTTTGACCTGATGTAATTATACTTGGAATGTACATTCTGCTGTTTACCATCTTATAACAACCTTGTTATGCATATTTCAAATTATATTCATATTAATTAATGTATGAAAACGTTATTTTCAATAAAAACAAGTTAAAAAAATAAAAACTTTGAAACCGCCCAACCCAGGGACTTAACTCTAAAAGGGGCATTTTATAATGTCACTGTTCTGAATGGTGTTGCTCAAGATCCGGGGGCTGACACTCGATATCCGTACTTTGCTGTGAATGGGGAGTTGCTATATTGGGTCACCAAGCTCAGAGGGGAGGTAATCGAGCAGTTACTAGTGCCAGGGCTGTACAGACTCAGGGTGTTAGATATGGCCCAAACACATGTCTTAGGTGGGCATCTGGGGGTAGAAAAAGCCCAGGAAAGGATCCTCCAGAGGTTGTACTGGCCCGGTTGTCACCGAGAGATCATGAATTATTGTAGGTCATGTCCCTCCCCTGTGACTCACTTCCATAGCCCTTAGTGGCACTACCCATCATTGAGGTCCCATTCGATCGCATTGCCATGGATCTAGTGGGGACCCTGGTCAAGTCTGACAGAGTATATCCTGGTGGTACTGGACTATGCTACCCGGTACCCGGAGGCTGTACCACTACAAAACTCCTCTGCCAAGTGCACAGCCCGGGAGCTGGTCCACATCTTTTCGAGAACGGGATTGGCTAAGGAGATCCTAAAGTTACATAGTTACATAGTTACATAGTTTATAAGGCCGAAAAAAGACAAGCGTCCATCGAGTTCAGCCTATTTCTTGTGCACTGCAGGTATTCCGCAGTGTTGATCCAGGGGAAGGCAAAAATAAAACCCATGCAGTATAGGCCAATTTACATCATTGAGGAAAAATTAAAGGACCAAGGGACCACATTTATGTCAAGGGTGATGAGGGAGCTGTGCAAAACCCTGCAAATCGCACAATTCAGGACCTCATTCTACCCCCCACAGATAGACGGCTTGGTGGAGAGGTTTAATAAAACCTTGAAGGCCATGTTGAAGAAGGTCGTAGAGAAAGACAGCCGGGACTGGGACTGTCTACTGCCGTACCTTTTGTTCTCCATTAGAGAAGACCCACTGGATTCTCCCCGTTTGAGCTATTATATGGCTGACACCCTCGTGGACTCCTGGACGTAGCAAGGGAGATCTCTGAGGCAGAGTCTACACCCTACAAGAGTGTAATCAAACACATGGCCCAGATGCAAGAGAGGATTGCAGAGGTGATACCCTTTGTGAAAGAACACCTCCTCAAAGCACAAGAGGCACAGTCAAGGGTGTACAATAGATCGCCGAGGGTGAGACACTTCAACCATGGGGATTGGGTACTGGTACTGGTACCTATGGTGGAGAGCAAATTCCTGGCCAAGTGAAGTAGTCGAAAAGGTTGGCAGCATCAACAATAGAGTCCACCAACCAGGGAGAAGGAAAGCCTACCAGGTGTACCACGTCAACCTGATTAAGCCTTGGCGAGATAGGGAGCCCATGGAAGCTCCAAGTTTTGTGACGAAGACTGAAGCAGATTCCTATGTCCCATGACACCAAGGAGAAGATGACCTTCTCAACGCCAGACAGATGCTAATTTTTTTTTTACACTTAATCCTGATTATTTGCTTAAAAAGCAATGCAGAGTACACCATTTTACTGCTCCATTTGCTTGTTAGCAGAATACAGATATATTTTTTTGATTATATTCGCATTACTGTATTATGGAAGCATAGAAACTTTTCCATGATCAGACGTGATTCCATATTACTGATGTAATAATACAGATATTTTGTGGAGCGTGTCAAATATTACACTCCATTTAAAGTATGGCAGTTGTGTGTTCAAACCTATTCACAGTTGGTAGCTGACAAATACCATACTATTTGGAGACTGCGTGAAACCGTGGCCATCAGACATGATCCCATATTACTGCCGTAATAATACAGAAATTTTTGGGAAGCTGTCAGATAATACACTACATTTTAAGTCTGCCAGGTATGTGTTCAAACCTATTTACAGTTGGTCTCTGACAAATGCCATATTTTTAGGCGACTGGCTGAAACCGTGGCCATCAGACGTGATCCTATATTGCTGTCGTAATAATGCAGAAATTTTTGGGAAGGTGTCAGATATTACACTACATTTAAAATCTGCCAGGTGTGTGTTCAAACCTATTTACATGTGGTCCCTGACAAATACCATACTATTAGGCTACTGCCTGAAACCGTGGCCATCAGACGTGATCCTATAATTCTACCGTAATAATAGAGACATTTTTGGTAACGTGTGAGATATTACACTGCTTTTAAAGTATGGCAGTTGTATTTTCAAACCTATTCACAGTTGGTAGCTGACAAATACCATACTATTAGGTGACTGCCTGAAATTGCGGCCACCAGACATGATCCTATAATACTACCGTAATAATACAGACATTTTTGGGAACATGTGAGATATTACACTGGATTTAAAGTATGGCAGTTGTGTGTTCAAACCTATTCACAGTTGGTCACTGACAAATAGCATATCTGTGAACAATGTTGTCAGAGTATTACGCCAGTTTTACGGACTGACAATAAAACATACAAAAACCAAGCTAAATGGATTTTCCTGGAAAAAATGTTAAGAAACATTCTTTCTAGGGTAATGGCTTGTACTGTATATAAGGGCAAATAAATAATAATAAAAAAAAAGTTATGCACTGTGGAAGAGATTTATGCAACCAGAATGAACACTCATCTTGAACTGATGATACCACCTAGTACCTGTCCCTATTGTAAATGCATCTAACAGTATTATCAATAGAGAATAGAATAGATTTATTTTTTTTTGACAGCATAAGCAGCTCACAGTTTAAGGCAATAATACCTGGCTGGATTAGTGTAATACGCTATCCATACTGCATTACCTTACTCGTAAATGTATTTCAGATAAGACAGTTAATATTGTAGAATATAGAATCTATTTGAATTGTCTTCTCCATTATTAAAGAATGGCTCTCTTATACTGTTATTCCATATATACAGAAATTAGAAGGGCTGACAAAAATTAGGGCATACTCCAATACGCAATTGAAGCAATGTAAAAACCCAAAAAATATATAAAAACACAGCAGGATCTTTAGTATTAAAACCAGACTCGCCAATATAACCTCAATGCAATCACATTGTACAGCCCCTGCACCTCCTCCTCCTCCTCTTCGGCCTCCATCTAAGAACTCCGGCACTGCCTCGGCCAAGCGGCAACAAGCTGTGCTGAAGATAATATGCTTAATGCTTAGGTGAAAAACCGCCCACCACTGCAGAGTTGTTGAAAACTGTAACACAGCAGGCAGACCTGTGGCTCTCACTGCTGAACATACAGCCAGACATGGTCATGTGTGGAAATGTCCGGAACCTGGTGGTGGAGAAATGACAGCCGGAGTAGATACGGTTTCCCTGTATGCCAGGCCTTTCATCCGACCTAAAGAATATGGCTGTGGTGAAATACAACTCTCTCCGAGAAGTAGCCCTGCCTAAGAGAAGTCTGTGAAGATTCACGGACACTCTATGGCTGCTCTTTTACTGTGGATTGGATGTGCTTATGCTTGTTATTTATCAAAACGCATTGCAGATCAGGCAATTGCCCAACTCTGTAGTCATAATAAGGTTGGTGAGTTGAGGTGATAGACTTGTCTAAACAGATGTGTTTTAAAAGCACGTTTGAAGACATGGGTGCTAGATATTAGTCGGATCGTTTGGGGCAGTGGATTCCAAAATACTGGTGCAGAATGAGAGAAGTCTTGGAGACGGAGGTGTGAGGTTCGGATTAAGGAGGATGTTAGTCTTAGATCAGTTGCAGAACGGGGGTCATGGGAGTGTGATAGACAGAAATGAGGAATGAGATATAGGGTGGTGCAGAACTGTGGAGAGCTTTGTGGGTGAGAGATGAGTTTGTATTGTATTCTGTGGTGAATGGGTAACCAGTGCACAGACTGGCACAGAGTAGAGGCATCGGTGAAGCGGCCTGATAGAAATATGACCTTGGATGCTGCATTCAGAATGGATTGGAGAGGGGAGAGTTTGTTTAGAGGGAGACCGATTAGAAGAGAGTTGCAGTAGTCCAGATGAAAGTGAATAAGAGCGACAGTAAGAGTTTATTCAGTATCAAAGATGAGGTCATGAAAGTCATGGAATTCAAGCCGGAAAGAAAGATCTTTATGTGTTGAAGCACCACCGAGAAGTGTGAGCTGCTGTTGGATGGAATGCCATTGCTTATGCAACAAGCGGCATTAGATGACTTCCTGGGAGAAATGACAGCCAGAGTAGATACGGTTTCCCTCTATGCCAGTCCTTTCACCGAGCTAAAGAATATGGCTGTGGTGAAATACAACTTTCACTGTGAAGCAGTGTCAGACTGAAGAACATTGGGCCCACCAGAGGATTTGATTCTGAGGGCCCACCTTTCTCCCCCGCTCAAGAGCCCCATAGCTGCTGCAAGGTTTGAACTATGAACTCTCCTGAAGGAAAAGCCAGGGCCCACTGGAGGAGTCTCCGGTTCTCTGGTGGGCCCGTCCAATCCTGCCGAGAAACAGCCCTGGCTAAGAAAAGTCTGTGTTAAGTTTCCCGTTCACTCTATGGCTGCTTTTTTACTGTGGACAGGCTCAAGCAAACTATAATATTGCAATCCATAAGATCCCTTCACTGGCTCCCAATTGCCCAGCGTATCCAGTTCAAACTACTAACACTGACCTACAAAGCCATCCATAAGCTTTCTCCTCTGTACATCTCTGAACTAATCTCCCGATATATTCCCTTACATAATCTCCGGTCTAACATGCTGGAGAAACTTGCACCTACTGCCACTCTTCAGCTCCTTTGTGAGAAACTAATGTTTGGACAGCCACTCAGTCTACTAAATAAAATTCCTGAGAAGGAAATTATGGATGGCTTTGCTTCTGGTACTGGATGCACTGCTAATACCATGGCATGCCATAATTTATTCCTGGCTGGATGGAGACAAGCTCAATCCCACAGAAAAGTACCAGAAAGCTAAGGAGATGATAGTGTGTCACCCTGGCCTGGATGCCACAAAATGTAATAAAGCTGTGTCTGAGAGCAGGGGGGAGGTTCTCTAGTCAGGGGAACATTAGCATGCAGTACCTCCTGTCTCAGGCCAGTAGGGGGAGCAGGCTGCCCCTATAAAAGCTGGTGCTGGGGGCAGGGTTAGAGAGAACTGGATGGCCTGTCTCAGCACTGAGACGTGTCCCGGAGCAGAGCAGTGACAGAAAGTTGTATTGCACCTAAGAGGAAGTGTGGCAGGAGGAGAGCCACAAGCCAGAGACAAGAGGTGAAGTGAGCCTGTCTTGGCAGATAGAGGACTTAATTTACCAGACTTTGGTGTCTGAGGCTGGGAGGATTCCACATCCTACAGCAGATAACTAGTCCACAGGGGACTGTATGTTTCTTGGCCTAAGAAGCCTGGATGCTATGCCACAACAGAAGGGACCAGCACAGCCGTACCAGGCTGGGAGCAGAAAGGAACCCACGTCGCAGGCCATACAGGCGAGAGTACACGGAAAGCTCGGAAACGTGGGCTGTTACCCTATAAGGAGGAGATAGCCAGAAGGAGCACAGAAATCACGGTAGCCCTACACCCTCACCCTGACCAGGGCCAATTTCCCCATTGCTCTCAGACATCCAGGTCCCCTCCTAGCTGGGACTGTTTGTGGGTCAATTTACCTGTTCTAGTAAAGAACCTGGACTGCAACCTGTTGTCTGTGTGCTCCTTGCTCCTCCAGCACTATCAGCACTGGGACTCTCACTACCATCACTCCCACCATCCATTATACTGCCCTGGGGCCGCATTCTTCCCGTGGGGAGTCACACTACCCTAGCTGCACACCTCATCAGCCCCAGCGGTCTGCATGCAGCGGCGGTTCCTAATAACCGCAATCCACGGGTGGCGTAGTCGGACATAATCATCTGCGCATAACGGACTACCACTGGCCTGACCACCCTGAGCCACGGAACCGGGTTGCCACTACTACTCCCATCGTTCCCCTACTGCCCGGATCCGAGCGCCCCACGGCCCAGGGGGCGAGTCAGCTTTGGCGTAGTCGGCAGGTTTGCAACCAACCCGCCACAAACGGGTATTGCGTGCCTGAAAAACACTTTGCACTTACCTGAAAAGAGGTTTCCCGCCGTCCGGAGCCGTTTCCCGCCATTTCCAGCCGTCTCCCGCCATCTTCCATCGGTTCCCGCCATCTTCAGCCATTTTCCTGCCATCGGACGCCATCTTCAGGATGCCGCGCGGGAAGAAGAGGGGCGTGGACGTCCAAACCGCGCGAGACCCAAAGCTCCGCCCCACGCACCGACGCTGCGCAAGGTCCTGGAAGGGAGAGAGAGCGGCGCTGTCGTCACCAGGACGCGACGCAAGGTCCTCGTCCAGAGCAGCAGCAGCGGAGCCACAGCCTACAGAAGAGGATCGTCGGAAGGTAGGCCACGCTTAACTAGGGGGGAGGAAGATGTCGGATACAGAGGCGCCCACTACCACCAACGCAGCTGCAGCAGCGGTGATGCCATTTTCCCTGCCCTACATCCCTGGAGCGGCCTGGCTGCCCAAGTACTCAGGGGAGCCCCATGCCCTAACTGACTTTAAGGAAAGGCTGTACAGTTTGTTCCAAGTCTACCCCCTGACAGAGGAACAGAAGGTCAGCATATTAACAGGACAGTTAACTGGTGCAGCCCAAAGGGAGGTAAAATCATGGCCCACTGAGGAGAAAAGAACCGTGAAGGGTATTCTGGCCCGGCTGTGGGGTACCTTTGACACACGTACCTCCGCTGAAATTAAAATGAGGTTCTATGGATGTAAGCAGCGGACACAGGACAGCCTCAGAGACTATGCCCTAAATTTGCAGGAAGCCTTGAGGGCCATCCAACAAGCTGACCCTGGCGGCGTGCAGGAAACGGATAAGCTACTAACAGAACAGTTTATAGAAGGTCTGCTGTCTAGCGCCCACAGGACCAAGCTGCGCCTCATGTTCTTTCAGAACCCTGATCTGACCTTTGCCCAATTCAAGGAAAGGGCCATAAGGGTGCTCCGTGAATTCGCTATAAATCCCCAGCGCCCTGCTCTCACCTACCACCAGGAGGCGGCGCCCTCCTCTATGAACTCCGTGGGGGCTGATGCACAGGCCCTGAACCAAGCCCCGTCGAAGGATCTGCACCACCAAGTCCAGGAGCTGACCAGGAGCGTCGCGGCATTGACCAGGACCGTCCAGGCGTTACAAGTGGACCCGTCAAGACCCATCGAGCTGGCTTCAAGTCCGGAGGATGTCCCGTGGCGTCGACAGAGGAGGATCCTGTCGTTCCGAGGGAGACCCACAGATCGCTACGCAGAGGATGGACAGCCCATTTGCCGTCGATGCAACCAGCCCGGACACATTTCCAGGTACTGTAATTTAAACGGGTCCAACCTGGGGCAGAGGGCCAACCCCCAGGCATAAGATCACCAGGCCCTTATAATTGGCGTAATAAGTACGTTGGGGGGCACCCGGTTTTACCCGTGGTGCTGGACGGTATCCCCATGAGCGCCTTGCTGGATACTGGGTCGCAAGTAACGACTTTCCCTTATGTACTTTTTAAGCAGTATTGGACTGATGCTGATATCACACGGTATCCAGACAGTAACTTGAGCATCATCACCAGTAATGGCTTACCCGTGCCGCAGATGGGGTTCAAGGAGATGACCATTAAGATTGGTAAAGTTGAACTGCCGGCACAGGGAGTAATTATTGTGGACATTGACCGTCGTGAAAGTCACCCTAAAATAACTGTGGGTACTAACGTGATTGAAAATTGTCTTTCAGAGGTAATTGTAATTCTACAACAGGTGGCGGTGAATGCTAGTTCCAGCCAACAGAGAGTCCTCAACAAGGAGATAAAAGCCCTGATGAGACGGCAGCAGGTAGAACGGTCTGGTGGTGAGATTGGTAGCGTAAGACTAAGTAACCCATTCCCCATTTCCATGCCTCCCAAAAGTGAAATGATGATCTGGTGTCGGACTCCAATCGGGTTGAGAGGTAGAGACTACCAAGCCATGGTAGAACCCGTGTACTCAGACAGCAGGCCCACCATTTTGACAGCCCGGGGGGTGGTTGATGTCTGTCATGGGAGGGTGCCCGTCCGCATCCTCAACATTGGGGAGAGCGAAGTACACTTACCCAGGTACGCTACACTCGCCAAACTGTTTGTTGTCGAACACAAAGCTATCAGGGCCGTGGAACCCTTGCCTTCATCTCCACAGGTGGAGGGTAATGGCTCCCAGAAACAAAAGGAGGACTGGTGCCAGAAACTCCATGTGGGTGCTGACTCCACTCCCCTGCACCAAAAACAAGGAGTCTACCGGGTGGTACAGGAGTACGAGAGAGTCTTTAGTAAGCACCCGCTAGACTTCGGCAGAGTAAAGGGGATAGAACACCACATCCCCACAGGGAGCCACCCACCGATAAAAGAAAGACACAGACCTGTACCCCCTGCACATTATCAGAACGCTAAGGGCATGCTAAAAGAAATGAAAGAAGCTGGGGTCATTAGAGATAGCTGTAGCCCCTGGGCAGCCCCCTTGGTTCTGGTGAAAAAGAAGGACGGCACCATGAGAATGTGCGTAGACTATAGACAAATCAACCGTATCACCCTTAAAGACGCATACCCGCTGCCTAGAATAGAGGAGTCTTTAGCCGCACTAAAATCAGCTAACTTCTTTTCTACTTTGGACCTTACTAGTGGGTACTGGCAGGTTCCTGTGGCAGATGCTGACAAGGAGAAGACCGCCTTCACCACCCCGATGGGACTGAGCGAGTTCAGCTGTATGCCTTTCGGGCTCTGCAACGCACCAGGGACCTTCCAGCGGCTGATGGAATGCTGTCTAGGGCACCGAAACTTCGAGACGGTCCTCCTTTACCTGGATGACATGATCGTCTATTCGAAAACCTACGAGGACCATCTAAAGCACCTGGCCGAGGTGTTCGAAGCCCTGGCAGGCTATGGCCTGAAGGTGAAACCATCGAAGTGTCACCTGCTGAAACCAAAGGTCCAGTACCTAGGGCACGTGGTAAGCGCAGAAGGAGTGGCCCACGACCCTGACAAGGTCACGGCAATCAAGAGCTGGCCAAGCCCCTCGAACATCAAAGAGGTGAGACAGTTTCTCGGATTGGTAGGCTACTACCGAAGGTTCATCCCCGGGTTCACTAGGATGGCAGCTCCTATGCAGGACCTCCTGATCGGACAGTCTAAGTCCAGGAGCCAAAAGCCGCCCTTCAAGTGGGATAAACCGGAAGAGCAGTCCTTCCGCCAGTTGAAGATGGCCCTCACGGGGGATGAGATCCTGGCCTACCCTGATTATGGTCAGCCTTTTATTCTCCACACGGACGCCAGTAAAGTGGGACTGGGAGCAGTACTGTCCCAAAACCAACAGGGCAGAGAAAGGGTGATCGCGTACGCCAGCCGGAAGCTGAGGCCCACCGAGAGGAACCCGGAGAATTACAGCTCCTTCAAGCTAGAATTCTTGGCGGTGGTGTGGGCCGTGACAGAACGCTTCAAGCATTACCTGGCCTCCGCAAAGTTCACCGTGTACACGGACAACAACCCATTGACACACCTGGACAATGCAAGACTGGGTGCCCTAGAACAGCGGTGGATGGCCCGTCTCTCCAACTATGACTTCGTGATCAAGTACCGGGCCGGCAAAACCAATGCCAACGCTGATGCCCTATCGAGGATGCCTCACTTACCTGAAGGTGACGAAGACCCAGAAGAGCTGGAGGTGTTAGAACTCCCCGCATTTCACCGGTATGGAGCCGCTCAATACTCTCACCGCGTGAAGGAGGAGGATCTAACAACCGTGTGATCAATACCCTACCTCACCACAGCTGGGCCGAGACCCAAGATAGTGACCCTGCCATCCGCCTGGTGAAAGATCTGCTGGCCCAGGAGGACGCCCGCATGGATCCGGATGCTCCAGAGGAAGCCAAGCAGCTGCGGAAGGAGAAGAGCAAGCTGTTCCTCTACGAAGGCAAGCTGTGCAGAAGGATTGTCAACCACCGGACGCACGAGCTGACCTGGCAAGTCGTGGTCCCAAGGTGGGATGCAGCTATGGTCCTGGGGGCTTACCATGACAGAGCGAGGCACTTCGGTTGGAAGAAACTGGAGTTCCTGCTAAGAGGAAGGTTCTTTTGGGTGGGCATGAGAGGAGCTGTAGAAAAATGGTGCAGAGACTGTGGCCCTTGTCACCTAAGGAGGAAGGACCGCACCAGCCAGAAGACACCCTTGAGGCCCATCGTCACCACGCAGCCTCTTGAGCTGGTAGCTCTGGACCACGTCAAATTGGCTCCAAGTCGGTCAGGATACATCTATGCCCTGACAATCGTTGACCACTATTCCCGTTTTCTCGTGGTGGTCCCGGTAAAAGACAGCCCAAACAGCAGCCAGAGCCTTCCAACAATACTTCTGCCGTCCACACGGGTATCCGGAACAGGTCCTGACAGACCAGGGTCCAGCGTTTGAAGCTGAAATCTTCCAAGAGTTCTGCAACCTCTATGGCTGTAAGAAGATTCGGACAACGCCTTACCACCCACAAACCAACGGGATGTGTGAGAAAGTGAACAATATAGTCATTGACCTCCTGAAGACGTTGCCCCTGGAGGAATGCAGCCTGTGGCCAGAAAAACTGACGGACCTGATAGACCTATACAACCATATCCCGGTGAATGCTACAAACTGCACCCCGGCTTACCTGATGCGAGCCAGACCAGGTAAGCTGCCCGTAGACCTGGAGATGTGAGTCCTAACACCTGAGGACACCTCCCTGGATGCGGACTGGTATACGGAAAGGCAACTGCAGTACAAGAAGGTACAGGAGAGTGTGGAGAAGAGCCTGGCCCAGGTGAGAGAGAGGCAAGAAAGACTCTTCAACCAACACGCCCCTGCTGGTCCCCTAGAACCTGGTGAGCAGGTCCTGAAGCGAAAGAGAAGGCTTCACAAGTTGGACGACCAATGGGAAAGGGAACCCTACACCGTACTGCAGTCTGATCACGACAACCCGAAGGTGTGCGTGATCACCAAGGACGGAGGAGAAACCACTAGTACCGTCTCCAGAGACCACCTCAAAAGGTGCCCCGAGCAACTCCGTAGTGCAGAAGAGGATCAGAGTGACCTTGAACCCGCAGAGGACAAGGAAGAAATGATCAGCACCGTTTTCGGAGAGTTCCCTCAGTCCTGGACTCGAATAAATGATGCCATAGTGGTACCCGTCCTGCATTTCCTGCAACCGACACAGCAACAACTAACACCAGACCTGGAAGGTGAAGAGGAGCAAGCGGTTCCAGAGGCAGAAGAGCCTGTATCAGCAGCCCAGGAGAGTCAACCCTCTGCTGACAGTGAGCCTGCCATGCCAGCGGTAAGCCAAAGAACCCGCAGACAGCTGCCTGCCCTACCTGTACACCCAGCTGGTAGCTGTACCCCTAACGCTAGTGGGGAAGGCCAAGTCGGTCCACCACCAGACAGTGGGTTAAGGAGATCAACCAGGAGCACAAAGCGGCAGATACCCGCTCGCTGGAAAATATAGGGTGCACTAAAATTGTAAATAACCCTGTTACCAAATGTTGAAATGTTTGCCAAGTTACATGCATGTTTGGTAATTCTGTGTTTCAGTTTCTTGCAGTTACCGTAAGGACTCAAAGGTTATGGACTTTTTATAACCGGGACCTTGTATGGACTGCGTTCGGAGCCTAACCAAGGAAGAAACTAATACTGTAAAGGACTTGGGGTAAGACAGACCCCCACCTGGTTAAGGCTCCCCCTTGTATTGGTGATATGGACACCCGGTCACAGACCACACTGTGACCTTAAGAACTCAATCTGTGCGTCACTTTCCTGATAATGTTTTATGGTCATGCATATTGTCTTTGTTTATTGTTTAGTCCCGGAGTACTAAATTTTACTAGGGGGGAATGTGTCACCCTGGCCTGGATGCCACAAAATGTAATAAAGCTGTGTCTGAGAGCAGGGGGGAGGTTCTCTAGTCAGGGGAACATTAGCATGCAGTACCTCCTGTCTCAGGCCAGTAGGTGGAGCAGGCTGCCCCTATAAAAGCTGGTGCTGGGGGCAGGGTTAGAGAGAACTGGATGGCCTGTCTCAGCACTGAGACGTGTCCCGGAGCAGAGCAGGGACAGAAAGTTGTATTGCACCTAAGAGGAAGTGTGGCAGGAGGAGAGCCACAAGCCAGAGACAAGAGGCGAAGTGAGCCTGTCTTGGCAGATAGAGGACTTAATTTACCAGACTTTGGTGTCTGGGGCTGGGAGGATTCCACATCCTACAGCAGATAACCAGTCCGCAGGGGACTGTATGTTTCTTGGCCTAAGAAGCCCGGAGGCTCTGCCACAACAGAAGGGACCAGCACAGCCGTACCAGGCTGGGAGCAGAAAGGAACCCACGTCGCAGGCCATACAGGTGAGAGTACACGGAAAGCTCGGAAATGTGGGCTGTTACCCTATAAGGAGGAGATAGCCAGAAGGAGCACAGAAAGCACAGTAGGCCTACACCCTCACCCTGACCAGGGCCAATTTCCCCACTGCTCTCAGACATCCAGGTCCCCTCCTAGCCGGGACTGTTTGTGGGTCAATTTACCTGTTCTAGTAAAGACCCTGGACTGCAACTTGTGGTCTGTGTGCTCCTTGCTCCTCCAGCACTATCAGCACTGGGACTCTCACTACCATCACTCCCACCATCCATTATACTGCAATGGGGCCGCACTCTTCCCGTGGGGAGTCACACTACCCTAGCTGCACACCTCATCAGCCCCAGCGGTCTGCATGCAGCGGCGGTTCCTAATAACCGCAATCCACGGGTGGCGTAGTCGGACATAATCATCAGCGCATAACGGACTACCACTGGCCTGACCACCCTGAGCCACGGAACCGGGTTGCCACTACTACTCCCATCGTTCCCCTACTGCCCGGATCCGAGTGCCCCACGGCCCAGGGGGCGAGTCAATAGCCTCTATCATCATGAATAATTTGCTCGTTGTCTAGGAGACCGACCACTGCTGCTGTCTACCTTGTGAACATTGTGTTCAATGACCCAGGGCCCGCAATCCTATGCATTGGCAAGACATATTCTGTCCCAGGGTCCGACTGGGTCCCTTCTTCCACAATATTAATTCAGTGATGCATCAGTGAGATGTACCGTCACTGGTCACAAGCACTTGTCCACGTGTCTGTGGTTAGGTGGTCCTTCCCACTAACTGCGCTTGTGAGGGTACTGGTAAAGTTCTGGGACACGTGATTGTATAAGGCAGGGATGACATTGGGAGACATAGTGATGGCTGGGGACTGAGTACCAAGGGTCACCTGCTGCCATGAGGTTGCAGAAAGCTTCTGAATCCACGAGCCTAAAAGGCAAAATTTCTAGTGCAAGCAGTAGAGAAACGTGCCAATTTAATATTGTTGCATGTGGATCTTTGGCTGCGATCAAAGGACTGGGGTAGGGACAACTGAATGCCGTGCTGAAACAAGGATGTGGATGTGGTTGCTGATGATGATGGTTGCAAGTGTGCAATGACAGGTGCAGGGTGTTAGTAATAATAATAAAAGGTGCTAAAAGAAAAATAATAACTGTGGTCCAGACTCACGGCTACAGAGACTGGATCGTGTGGAAGATAGGGTGGTGGTGATGGAAAAATGACTGGAAGCATTATCTGCTATCCAACCAACAACCTTTTCACACTGCTCTGGCTTCAATGGTGGTGTTCCATGGCCCCCTATAAATTGGAACAGGAAGGTAATTCGACAAGATGTGGGTGTTACTTGTGCTCCCTCAGCAGGCACAGTTTCGTCTTGCCCACGGCCTCGACCTCTGCGAGCACCATCACCATAATGTCCACTTCCTCATCCCTTGCCACGAGCCTTGCCCATTTTAAATGGAGTTTAATATTTGTCACATTGCCAAAAATGGCTGTATTATTACCGTAGTAATATAGGATCACGTCTGATTACCACGGTTTTAGGCAGTGACTTGGGAGCTAGAGATGCTTCCAGGGGTCTTCCCCATGCTGTTCCCATATCTTTTCAGCACTGTATGGATGTGTCTGACCATGTCTCACACACCACATGGGCAGACAAGGTAGTAAAATGTTAAAATGACATTTACTGGTAAATGTATTTTTCACCATTGAAAGCAAGGCAAAAGTGCAAAAAAGCACCAAAAATGCTACATGTGAACATAGCCCAAGGTGTGGAGGATCATTTTTGATTATTTATTTTACCTTATATACAAGTCATTACTGCAGATGAGAGAGCATTTCAATGTTCGGTTCGGAAATGTTCGCCAATACTTAGACATTTGTCGAATTTATTCGTCCAATGTTCGTCGAACATTACCGAACGCCATAGGATTTACTGGGGGGACAAAAAAAAGCATATACAACACCTTCAAATGGGCCCAAAAGCTGCCAAAACACATCAAATTAGGGGTAGACACCAAGAAAGTGCCATCAATTGACCCAGAGTAAAAGTACTATATTATTATTACTATTATAGCGAATTTTATTCCGTGATGAGTTACATGTGAAAAGGGGTCATCAACTGGTACAAGAGGAGAAAGGACCCTGCCTACAAGGGTGCACAAACAATCTACAAGGGATGGGTGAGGATACAGTAGGTCAGGGTACAGCTAGTTGTGCAGCATTATGCTGGACCGAGGCTTACCTCAGATTGTACGCTTGTCATAAGAAGTGGGTCTTCAGCTTCTTTTTCAAGGTTTCCACGGTAGGCGACAGCTTGATGTATTGGGGTACAGCGGTATCACAGTAGGGGAGATGCATGGGACAAATCTGCTGAGAGCCTAAATCACTGTAAGCTTCCATGAGCTCACAACTGAGCAGATTAACCCCTGTACCAATTAATATGAAGGCAAAAGGCTTCTAATGACTGCAGGAGTAGGAGGAATCAGACGCTGTGGTCTACTGGCTCCTCTCTGTCATGCCGTAACACCTTGCAAGCTTCAACACAATATTCACAAGATAGACAGCAGCGGTGGTCGGTCTCCTAGACAATGAGCTAACTCCTTTATGATAATAGAGGATAACATCTGCTAGTAGTTTGTATGTTCTCCCCATGTTTACAGGGGTTTCCCCCAGGTTCTCCGGTTACCTCCTCAGTGAAAAAAAACAGCCATACAGGAGTGTTCACAGTTCAAAAAATTAGGGCCTGGCACCACCATTTCAGTGGCCAACAGATTGGAAATGGTGGAGTTCCACCTCTTAGCTTGTCATGTGTGGGAGGCAATAATCTTTTACGTAACCACGTAACCACAACTGTGGGACCAAGAGCTGGCTGCAGTGCTGAGAGAGGATGGAGTACGGTGAAAAGGACAAACTGCTGAACCGTGAGTGAGGTGCAGATGTTACGGTGGATTGAGAAACATGTGGTGTGCTCGGTGAAACAAACACAGCAGTCATGTCTGCTTCCGTTACAGCTGACGGGATCTCACTCAGCCTGACTGGAGCGGGTAGAGAGACAGAAGTTCTACGGTTGGAGACCTTTGTGACAATACTTGACACAGTAACAGAGGAAGAGGAAGAAGCAGCGGATGCGGTTGATGGGGTGGATGATGGTTGTTGAGGTCTGCATTTTATCACAGTGAGATTGCCAGAGTAACGCATGTGAAGGTTCATGCATGTAGTAGTCAAATTATTGCACTTTTTCCTTTTACTGAGTTTTTTATCGCAAAGTTTGCAGATAATGTGAGCTGGCTCATCCTTTGTGGTCTCAAAAAAGGCCCAGGCTAGGCAACCCTTGCCGCCCCTGTGAGCTGCAGACCCGTGACCGCTGCTGGTCACTGCCACTGTTGTCACTAAGGATGCAGTGCTCCTCATGCTTTCATCACTCCGTGTCTGCGCCATAGGACGCAAGGTAACCTCCTAATCTTCCTCCTCTTCCACCTCCTCAGATGAGCTACTCAGCTGCATGCCTCTGGGTTCACACCAAGTTGGATGTACAACCTCATCATCATCCAATGTGTTATCCAATTTCTCGTGCTCAGAGTCACCCTCCTCCTCTTCTTGCCTTGAAAGCAGAGTACACTTGGGGGTCAGGAAGCTGCTCGTACCAAACCTTTTTTTTTCCCACGGTATGGAGAACAATATCTGCCCCAAACAATTTTAAGCTGAGATGTAGCCTGGTTTATATATCCATTTTGAGTTTATCAGGTCTGTGTACCCCTGTGTGGAGTAGAATATCTGCCCCAAACTATTTTAAGCTGAGATGTAACATGCTTTATATACACATTTTGAATTTATCAGGTCTCTGTATAACTATTCTAAGGAGACCAAAATCTCTTCCACTACAGCCAACCCAGCACATGGAGACCCAATCAGGAGTGTTCACATTTCTCTACATTAGGGCCTAACACCACTGAAGTGGCATCAATTTCACTACAGTAGAAATAGTATAATTAGGACCAACACTTCTTCCCCTACAGCCAACCCAGTAGATGGAGACCCAATCAGGAGTCTTCACATTTGAAAACATTTGGGCCTAAAGCCACCAGAGTGGCATCAATTTCACTAGAGTATAAGTAGTATAATGGGGACCTACACCTCTTCCACTACAGCCAAGGCAATAGATGGAAAACCAATCCAATCAGGATTCCCCACATTTCCAAAAATTAGTGGCAGACACCAACAAAGTGGCATCAATTTCAGTACAGTAGAAATTGTAGTAATAGCAACGACACTTCTTCCCTTACAGCCAACCCAGTAGATGGAGACCCAATCAAGAGTGTTCACATTTCCCTAAATTAGAGCCTAAAACCACCGAAGTGACATCAATTTCACTACAGTAGAAATAGTATAATTAGGACCGACATTTCTTCCCATACAGCCAACCCAGTAGATGGAGACCCAATCAGGTGTGTTCACATTTCCCTAAATTAGGGCCAACGCCACTGAAGTGGCATCAATTTGAGTACAGTAGAAATTGTAGATTTAGGAACGACACCTCTTCCTGTACAGCCAACCAAATAGATGGAGACCTAATCAGAATTCCCCACATTTCCTAAAATTAGTGGCAGACACGAGCAAAGTGGCATCAATTTCAGAAATTGTAAAATAAGGAATGACACCTCTTCCACTACAGCCATCGAAATGGATTGAGAGACCAAATCTGTATTCTCCACATTTTAAAAATTAGGGCCTAAAACCTGCAGCAGCAGCTAGAGCAGGCACACAAGCCATATCACTGACTGCAATTCCACAAGATCAATGCAGCACACTAAAAACTACATCGCCTAGTCTGTACAGTATGCAATTGGGGTGCAAAAGTCCTTTGAGATTCATGACTTGTTCATCTTGATGAAAGTTAGGCAGTCAACACTTTCATGGGACAGCCGGCTGCGGTTATCCGTCAGGACACCACCCGCAGCATTGAAGAGAATGATAAAACCTCCAAGGCGTGACAGGCGAGCTCAGGCCATTCATCCATTTTTGAAGACCAAAATGTAAAAGGGTTAAAATCCTCCCTGATAGTAATCATATTGAGCTCTAGATACTGTACTCCTCCACTATCCTCTCCAGTCATTCACCACATGTCAGATTTGTACTCTGTTGTGCTGTTGCACGAGCAGGTCTAAAACATGTGTGAAAGGACTCACAGAAATTGCTTCTGCCACTTACTCTGCTGCTGCTGCTAATGTTTTGGCTTTGACAAACTGACGTGCCGGAGGTTGGAAGACTTCAGCTGCGATGCACACTGTGTGACTCACTCCTATCTTGGGGAAAAGCTCTATTAAGGTTGCTTAAAAGCTGGTTTTGATACTCCAACATGTGTCCCTTTCCAGGGCGGGAAGCATCTGGCAAAATGTACTCTTATAACGGGGATCTAGCAGAGTAGCAACCCACTAGTCAGCATTATTTCGAATCTTAGCTATACGGGGATCATGTTGCAGATAGTGCCTCAAGAAGCCACTCATATGTTGGGCTCTTCCAGGAGGTCCAAAGCCAGGCTGTATTAATGGCTGTGTAACACTGATGCTGGTTTCCTCCATCCCCTCCTGCCAACCACGTTCAACAGAGAGGCGATGATTATCCTCTTCATCTTCTGACTGTTGCTCGCCCATCACCTCTTCCTCCTCCCTTTGTTCATCGACTTTTGCACCTTCACTAACATTATGTCTGGTGTCACTAAACCTCTGTTCCCACTCCATAAACATGATATGCCCCACGTCCGTACTGCGTTGGCCCAGGCTATACGACATGACATACTGTGTCCGGGCTCATTGCTGCTGCTACAGTCGATGCAACATGTGCAGAGTGGAATTCCACCGCGTCGGCACATTGCATATCAACCTGTTAACTGGCATGGAGAAAGACCTCTGTATTGATGCAAGTGGATGACATGAGGGGTGCGAACAGCGGAAGTGAGCACACAGTTTCTGTACTTTCTGAAGTAGCTCATCCAGGCCGGGATAGTAGCATAGAATTCTCTCTACCACCAGGTTGAGGACGTGAGCCATGTGTGAGCTTGTCTCAGCGTAGGGCCACCAACAGGTTCACACCATTAGCACACACAGCCTTCCCTGGCTCCAGGTTCAGCGGAGACAGCCATTGCTCAAACTGAGCTTGAAGAGCTGTCCACAACTCTTCAGCTGTATGACTGCGATCTCCAAGGCATATTAATTTGAAGGCATATTAGTTTGATTGCGGTGAGCCCTGGCTGCACAATACAGAAGTGGTGTAGATTCGCTCTGCACTGTTGGAACGTTAAGGCAGAGGTTGAGTGCGCAAGTGGAGGCCCTAGAGGAGGTGGAGGAGGCAGAAGCAGTGGAGTAAGTGGGAAATACAGAGGTTTATTCTGCAAGCCTTGGGGATTCCAAGATTTGTGGAGCAGCCCCTTCCTCGCCTGCCCCCACAGCCACCAGAGTCACCCAGTGCCCAGTCAGCAATATGTAACGCCCTTGGCCATGCTTACTTGTCCAGATGTCTGTAGTGAAATGCACCCTGGCAGACATAGATTTAGTCAAGGAACTGGTGATGTTGTCTGCGACATGCAGGTGTAGCGCAGGCACAGCTTTCTTAGAGAAGTAATGGCAACTGGGCAACTGGTACTGGCGGACAGCGACAGCCAGCAGCTTTCGGAAACCATCTGTATCTACGAGTCGGAAAGGCAGTATTTCCATGACCAACAGATTGGAGATGGTGGAGTTCATACTCTTAGCTTTCACATGTGTAGGATGAAACAATCTTTTACGCGACCACAACTGCTGGACCAAGGGCTGGCTGCAGTGCTGAGAGAGGGTGGAAAACGGTGAAACTGACAAATTGCTCGACCGTGAGGGAGGTGAAGGTGCAGATGTTATGGTGGATTGAGAAACATGTGGTGTTCTCGGTGAAACAAACACAGCAGGCATGTCCGCTTCTGTTACAGCTGACGGCTCTAACTCAGTTCTGCGGTCAGAGGTATATGACCCCAAGGCTATAGGGTCTAGGAAAGAGGAAAAGACAGAAAACACAGGCGCAGATCTAAGTGCAGATTATTTGGTTCAGCTATTTTTCAGAAGCTAATTTGCTCACCTTTGATGTAGCTTGTGGCATAGCGTATCGACCTCTTAGGTCTGACTGAGATGCCTTGACTCCTTGGTGTGCAGCTATAGTCTGGATACAACGGATCTCTCAGCCAGGAGACCGTGGAATGAAGGTCAGGAGAAAATGAAAGGATTCATCCAGTCAGTTCAGCGCTCCCAGGAGACAGGCACCAGGCAGAGGTATTAAAAGTCTTCAGAAATTTACTTAGATAAAAATCATCATAAAAAAAGATACATAGAACAACGCGTTTCGGCTATATATTGGTACAGAATAGCCTTCCTCAGGTATCTTGCACTTCGTGTCTGCACCGTACGGCAAAAGGTAACCTCCTCATCTTTCTCCTCCACCTCCTCAGATGAGCTAGTCGGCTGCGTGACTCTGGGTTCACATCAAGTAGAATCTTCAGCCTCGTCATCATCCAATGTCCCATTCCTCACCCTCAGAGTGACCCTTCTCCTCTTGTTGCCCTGACAGCACAGTACAGTCCACATGAGCCTCAGGTATCTGATTCTCATCAGGATCACATCTCTTCTTGGTGGTTAACGTCTGGTGACTAAGGTCAGGAACCTGGTCGGACCCTACTCCGTCCTGCCCCGAATCCAACCTAAAAAAAATTTGGGCATCGGTGCAGGTGCTTTTTTCCTCTTCTTTACTATGTGGCAGTTTGGAGTACAATTCTGATGCCCATGGTATAGAATGGGTGAACAGTTCTACAGACTCACCCATCTGTGGTTCGCTACAGTCAGTTGGGCACTTGGACAGTTGTGATGTGGGGGGAAGCAAGTGTAATTGGGGTGCCACCTCTGTGGACTGTACTGTGTGTGATGTTGAAGTGGAGGAAAAAGAGGAGAGGCCACTTGAAGCAACGCTTGCCAACCACTGGAGCACATGCTCTTTCTGACCCTCATCAACAAGGCTTATCATTGTGTGGCTGCCAAAGAAAGGGAGTGGAGTAGCCCATCCACTAACAGAAGTTGTCAGTTGTCTTCGGATTGGACATGATGGTGTTGGTTCACTGGTGCTTTCACTAACATTACCACCTACCCCACGTATACCTTGAACACCAAGCCTATTCCCCCTTCCACCACGATCTCTCTTTTTCACACTCATGTTGCTCACATACTGTGGTAGAAGCACACTATTAGCATACCAAAATTAAATTTTTGGGGACTTTGACTAGCAAGACAAAAAAAAATTATTCTGAAAACAGCTGAGGTTCACTGTGACTAAGATAGTAGGTAGCTTTTAGCAGAGTGTATTATGTTTGTGACACAAAAAAATCTTTTGTGGACTCTGCCTGCCAACAGAAAAAATATATTTGTTTTACTGTGCATACAGATGAAGTTCACCCACCAAAAAAATGACCAACTGGACTAACACAGCTTGCACTATCACATTAGCAAATATAAAAAAAGTATTATCCAGCCCTTCCTAGAGCTGGATAATGCATTTAAAATGTTCAAGAAAAGTGGAAGGCACTCACTGGACTATGTTAAAATGCTTCTTTATCGTGTCTTCTTTAAAAACATCACAAGCTGGGGGGTATATGTCATGCTGTTCTTGACGACGGCCGCTGACACACGCTTCAACGGGTCAAACAGGTATATACGGTGAGTGCCTTCCACTTTTCTTGAACTATTCGCAGTATTTTTGTCTATAAATGGAAGCTTTTTTTTGCACCCAGGACTTGAAGGGATAGGTGCTTAGTCCTGCTATATGAAGGAGTGATTGGAGGCGTAGGTGCTGGTTTTCCTGTTGCTTATTCCAATTAATACATTTAAAAAGCTCCCCTTGGCTGGTGTCCACAGTCCACAGTCCTTTGTCTGCCCTTATTTACGCAGAGGTCAACTTTGACACATGGTAAGGTTTTTAACATTAGACATTAGTTACTAAGAACACTTTTTATTTAAAAGCACAAGCTCTTTATTTATTTGCAGCAGGGTTTCTGTTCATATTGCTTCTTGTAGGTTTTTCTGATTCATGGCCATTGTGAAGCATGCATTTGTGTGCTGCATGTATGCCAATTATGACCAAGCTCAAATTTTGTGTTTTATCATATGGTGCTAACCTGGTGACAGGTTCGCCTTAAGCAGTTGTCTTTGGTGTATGGCATTGCCTGTTAAGCAGTTGTCTTCATTATACTTATAGTGCAGAGATTCTTCGCTTAAGGGCTTGCTCATACTGGTGTATATTAAGAGATTTTCTTACATTGTGCTCTGACCAATGTTATTCAATGAGGCAGAGCAGGTCTGCAATTTTTTTCTAATGCCAATATGTCGAATGGCGCGAACCCATTCAAGTCAGTGAATGCGTGCAAAACATTGGACTGTACATGGATGTCATCCCAGTACAGTCTGATATAAGCCGAGTCAATGGAGGAGATGCAGAGATTAATCTCTCCATCTCCTCCTCACCTGTGCTGTGATTCTTGCATGTGAGTGAACTGACACTCGGCTCACGCTCGCAGCAGAGTTTGAGCTGACTGTCATAAGCGTATCACATCCGATGCTATACGCTAGTGTGACCCCGGCCTTATGCTGATCATTGTTAAACTATTACAGGGTTCATAGAACCATAATTTATCTCCGGCAGCAGCTGTGCATCAGCATTGCATGTTCTTCAGTTCTTTGGTTTGGGGCGCCGGTGTAGTCACTATATTTAAATGATTTACTCTCTGTGTGAACAAGGCCGTTTATGCAGTTCTTTCAGCTTGGAGTTTGGTTAGAAAAGTAGAAAGATAAGGTCATGCAGTATATTACATAGATTCATACTATTTCTAGCACTTCAGAACCCGACACTTAATGAGAAATTATTTGTGTCAGCATCCACCTTTCTAATGGAAAATGACATCTATCTTTACTTTTCATACGTCTCTTACAAACTCCAATAATACTGCTACATTGTTTATACATATTCAATTGAGAAAAATAATGAAATTATGTAACATCACAGAACTCTGTATTAGTACATCATCTTATTCGCTTATATATACACATTTGTATGATGCTAAGATCTGATGTTTGTAATTCTACTGGATGTCACTAAAATGAATTATTGAATAGTCAATGGATCATTAAGACTTACCTATAATCCTTGAATATGCATCTAAACTTGTAATGTTGACATAATGCGAAGTTGCTGTGTGATCCGGGGTTGTAGTCACTGTCGTCATTGTAGTGCTCCACATCATTTCTGTGCTGGTTATTTCTTTAGTTGACTCTGTTTTGGTTTTGACACATAAGATTATCAAAATCTGATGTATATGTAAAATATGTATATATGTATATATACAGTGGGTACGTAAAGTATTCAGACCCCTTTAAATTTTTCACTCTTTGTTTCATTGCAGCCATTTGGTAAATTCTAAAAAGTTAATTTTTTTTTCTCATTAAAGTACACTCTGCACCCCATCTTGCCTGAAAAAAAACAGAAATGTAGACGTTTTTGCAAATTTATTAAAAAAGAAATACTGAAATATCACATGGTCATAAGTATTCAGACCTTTGCTCAGTACTGAGTAGAAGCCCCCTTTTGAGCTAGTACAGCCATGAGTCTTCTTGGGAATGATGCAACAAGTTTTTCACACCTGGATTTGGGGATCCTCTGCCATTCTTCCTTGCAGATCCTCTCCAGTTCCGTCAGGTTGGATGGTGAACGTTTGTGGACAGCCATTTTCAGGTCTCTCCAGAGATGCTCAATTGGGTTTAGGTCAGGGCTCTGGCTGGGCCAGTCAAGAATGGTCACAGTTGTTCCGAAGCCACTCCTTTGTTATTTTAGCTGTGTGCTTAGGGTCATTGTCTTGTTGGAAGGTGAACCTTCGGCCAAGTCTGAGGTCCAGAGCACTCTGGAAGCGGTTTTCATCCAGGATATCTCTGTACTTGGCCGCATTCATGTTTCCTTCAATTGCAACCAGTCATCCTGTCCCTGCAGCTGAAAAATATCTCCATAGCATGATGCTGCCATCACCGTGTTTCACTGTTGGAATTGTATTGGGCAAGTGATGAGCAGTGCCTGGTTTTCTCCACGCATAGAATTATCACCAAAAAGTTCTATCTTCGTCTCATCATACCAGACAATCTTATTTCTCATAGTCTGGGAGTCCTTCATGTGTTTTTGAGCAAACTGTATACGGGCTTTCATATGTCTTGCACTGAGGAGAGGCTTCTGTCGGGCCACTCTGCCATAAAGACCTGACTGGTGGAGGGCTGGAGTGATAGTTGTCTTCGTGGAACTTTCTACCATCTCCCTACTGCATCTCTGGAGCTCAGCAACAGTGATCTTGTGGTTCTTCTTTACCTCTCTCACCAAGACTCTTCTCCCGTGATTGCTCAGTATGGCTGCACGGCCGGGGCTAGGAAGACTTCTGGTGGTCCCAAACTTCTTCCATTTAAGGATTATGGAGGCCATTGTGCTCTTAGGAACCTTGAGTAATGCAGAAATTCTTTTGTAACCTTGGCCAGATCTGTGTCTTGCCAAAATTCTGTCTCAGAGCTCCTTGGGCAGTTCCTTTGAGCTCATGATTCTCATTTGGTCTGACATGCACTGGGAGCTGTGAGGTCTTATATAGACAGGTGTGTGCCTTTCCAAATCAAGTCATATCAGTTTAATTAAATACAGCTGGACCCCAATGAATGAGTAGAACCATCTCAAGGAGGATCACAAGGAAATGGACAGCATGTGACTTAAATATGAATGTCTGTGCAAAGGGTCTGAATACTTATGACGATGTGATATTTCAGTTTTTCTTTTTTAATAAATTTGCAAAAATTTCTACATTTCTGGTTTTCTTCAGTCAAGATGGGGTACAGAGTGTACTTTAATGAGAAAAAAATTAACTTTTTAGAATTTACCAAATGGCTGCAATCAAACAAAGAGTGAAAAATTTAAAGGGGTCTGAATACTTTCCGTACCCACTGTATATATATACACAGAGACATGTGTGTACAATAATATGTTGCATATATATATATATATATATATATATATGTATATATATATATATTTATATACATATGCACCTTCGCACACACATACACACACATATATATATATATATATATATACATATATAAAGCACATGTATCATGTATGCACAGATAAAATTGTTACCATAGATACTATTGTATCAATACAGTTTATCACATTTTCATACTTACCTTATTTTTAAGCAGTAAAAAGAAAAATACAGTTGAGCTAGGCTTAAAGTGTTTGAATTTAACGTAGATGTCACATATTCTTAACAAGAAGTAAAAACAAAGAAACTTATAAACCACACAGACGCTTGGTGTTTTAGTTATTTATTGACTATTATTATAACACAAACATAGTTGTATAATATAACAAATTGTATATTAGTCTATAACATGTTTTCTTGTTTTTCGTTCTTCCGAATCGCTCCTTCTGCCTATGTTGTCTCTGTAGATATAAAAAAAAAAGAAGGTAAGTTATTAAAAAAGTAAATCATCTCCCATGTAAGAGAGTTCCACTAATTAGTATTAGTAACACTTTTTGTGCACGACACAACCAGGAACTGCGCAGGCTTGTTAAGCTATTGAATCTTTTTATTGACGGTGAGGACTTGTGTGCGTTGGATCGCTTCAGTGTATAAACATTGTTTTGCTTTGAGGTTAAAACGAAAAAATCTGCAAAAAGACAAGAAAGAAACTATATGAAATATGCTAGTCCTTATCTACACCGCTAAATTAAACTCTCATCAAATCCGTGTTGCAAATTCCATTTTTATGGTATGTGAATGAAATATGCTACATATTGCATCACATGTTTTGTCAAAGGCTGTGTGCTCACTCACTCGCTCTCTGTTTTGTATGGATTCCTAAGCAATCTGTGACATAAAAAAAAGAAATGCATGGTTCTCTTCAGTACAGTTTCACTTAAATTTTGATGCAACTTACTCACCTTGGGTTAAATAATACTTTACCATAAACCCTTCCTTGTATGTCTCTTTTAGTGAGGCATTTTTACAATTTCATATTTTTACATCCAGTTGATGTTGTCGTGTCAGTGACATAAAAAACAGGTGCCGGCTATGTGGTTGTATACAAAGGTATATTATAATAGATTTTATAAAACCTATAAAAAGATAAAAACAAACAGAATACTTCATAGAGTAGATATCTCCAGTACTGATGATTGGAGTAGCAGTTGTACGGCAGTATACAGTATGCATGCAAGACTACCAGGCACAACACTGTTCAGAGCATATATTGATTAAAGTCTTAGTTGTTGTCCCCATAACCCAGATTGGTCGGCAAAACTTTGGTATCACAATATGTAGGAATTATACAAAATATGGGGAAATCCAAAGCACTGCTGAAACAGTCTAAGGAAAAAAAAATTGTCCCATAATAGGCAAAGCATTTCTGCATCATGATTTCCTCAGACAACCGTAAGGGAGGTGTACACAGGAGAAAAAGGAAATACAAGGTCAAAGTGTAATGATAAGGGTGGTATTATCAATTTTCTCATAATTTTAAATTACTTTAAATTCTGTGAAAATACAATATAATACAAAGTTATGTATAATTAATATATTTCTGCAATGATAACAGGCAGCATATATATATATATAAAAAAAAACATAACATAACACATAAAATAAGGGAGGAGAATAATTTTTTTTTACTGTAAGGTAATGCCAGAAAAAGTGGCCAAAATATGTGTGTTGTACGGCCACGACAAAGATGAGAACAGCAACGGCTATTAGCCCCATAGCGAGCACTGATACACTATTTACTGCAGTCATTAAGGGCCTTATTTGCCAGTGCCCCATAGTCCCCCACAGTACTAGGTTAATGTTCCCCTGCCCCCACCCTCCAGTACCTGTGAGAAAATGATGGCCACATGCACAGTTCCTATATTTGCTGGACACCGCCCAACATCAGAAATCAAGTTCATTGGGTCCTGATTAGTGTTGAGCCACCCCCGTAGTATTCGGGTTCGGTTCGGTTCGTCGAACACCTTAGAACACCGTCGAACACCGTTAAAACCAATGGCAGGCAAACAAAAACACATAGAAACACATAGAAAACACCTTCAAAGGTGTCCAAAAGCTGACAAACTGCTCAGAAGACGCTCTCTTTAAAAAAGCCTGCCGGCAATTCAGCAGCGGCATACACCGGTACCCGACAATTTAGACAAGAAGGAATAGAGCATCACACATAGATTAGATAGATAGAAACATGTCAGTCACATATATAAGAAGTACAGTGACAGTGTTGGTTACTGTACTTGCCATTTAGTGTAAAGGATTTATTAAAAAAAATATTAGTGTTTTCATGCACCGTATCTTTAAAAAAGCCGGCCGGCAATTCAGCAGCGGTACCCGACAATTTAGAACAGAAAAAATAGAGCTTCACACATAGATTAGATAGATAGAAACATGTAAGTCACATATATATGAAGCACAGTGACAGTGTTGGTTACTGTACTTGTCATTTAGTGTAAAGGATTTATTTAAAAAAATATTAGTGTTTTCATTCACCGTCTCTTTAAAAAAGCCGGCCGGCAATTCAGCAGCGGTACCCGACAATTTAGAACAGAAAGACAGAGCATCACACATAGATTAGATAGATAGAAACATGTCAGTCACATATATATATGAAGTACAGTGATCGTGTTGATTACTGTACTTGTCATTTAGTGTTAAAATAAAGGATTTATTTAAAACAAAATTGGCGTGGGGTTCCCCATAATTTTAGTCTCTAGCGGAGGTTAAGCAGACGGCTGGGGCAGATGTTTGAAGCCTTGGAAGGGGGTAATACCCACGGAGCTTCCCAGGCTACTAATATCAGCCCCCAGCTGAATACCTAGCCTTTACTAGCTACTAAAATGGGGGACCCCCCAAAAAATGACGTGGGGCCCCCTTATTTTAATAGCTAGCAAAGGCTAGGCAGACAGCTAGGGGCTGATATTAATAGCCCAGGAAGGGTGCCATGAATATTGGCCCCCTCCCAGGCTAGAAATACCAGCTGTCAGCCGCCCCAGAAATGGAGCATCCATAGGATGCGCCAATTCTGGCACTTAGCCTCGCTCTTCCCACTGCCCTGTAGCGGTGGTAGTGGGGTAATAGGGCTGGGGTTGATGTCAGCTTATAATGCCAGCTGACATCAAGCCCAGGTTAGTAATGGAGAGGCGTCTATAAGACACCCCCATTACTAACCCCATAGTCAAAGTTAAAAAAAAACACAAGCACCAAGAATAAAGTCCTTTAATTGAAATAAAGACACAATTCTTTATTGTTCTAAATTAAACCATACTTACCATCACGCCCCATTCCAGCTGAAGCCAAAGATCTCCTGCAATAAAAGTAAAATAATAAAGCAACATCATCCTTACCTTTCCATGGTTCCCAGGACAGCTTCAGCTCTGCTACATCGAGATGACAGGCTGGACCGCAGCAGAACGCTGCCATCCAGCCTGTCATCCCGCAGACACTGAGAAGCGCAGGCATGCTTGCGCTCCTCAGTGTCAGGCTGTGATGGCATCCAGATGAGCCGAGGTCATGTCCAATGAACTCAGCTCACCTCATGCACGTCACTGACAGCGTGGGAAAATTCTCCTGCACTCAGCGCTTCAGCGTGAGAATTCTCCCACGCTGTCAGTGACAGGGATGGGTGTCAATTAGCAGGAGGGAGGTAGCCGCTGGGTCCTAGAGTGAGACAGATCTAAGAACGTGTCTGTAATGCCAAACGACGAGATCGACTGCACCCAACTGCAGGGCAACTGTCTGTCACATCTGACACACCTGTGACAGGACACCCTACTCTACAAGTGGCCTCCGCACACTCAGGACCAGGTTTCTCAGGATAAGAGGTGTGGAATGAACGAAGCAACCTGGAAGCATTCACATCTGATGCTGAAACCCACATTATTGTCGCAGAGTGCATCTTCTTTCAGTCACCACTGTACTAACGAGAGCTTCATTCAGCAAGATCTCTTGAGTAAACAGTATTTACTTCATACTGGATAAACATGAGATACAATTCAGTGTCACACAGTCCGTGTGCTGCTGACATAACACATTCAGGAAAGAAAGAAACACAGGAAGTAAAAACAACCAACAATTGAGAGCTTTCCTCCCACCATTACAGCAAGCATATAACTTTACACACTATCGCCATCTGCTGTCTGGTTAGTATAAAGTCCTCCTTTCACTTATAATAAGTCCTAATCTGTTGCATATGCCAACAATTCTCTCTTCTGGACCATAACCCTTCCAATGCACCAAGTATTATAGGGAACAACGTTGGAGATGAGAAACTACAATCCTCGAAATCTGAAACTCCAGATTATCATCAACCATTATTGGGGGCGGCGGTAGGGATGAGGGTTCAAAAGGTTTTACATATTTCTTGAGTAAGGACCTGTGGGAAACATTGTTGACCTTAAGGGGTGAAGAAGCTCAAGACAAAAAGCTGCTGGGTTAATGATGGCAGTTATTTCATAGGGACCAATAAACCTAGGTCCCAACTTCCAATTACAACTTGATATTCCTGGTAGACATCCACACAAAGTCATTCACATTCAGGTCCGGACCTGGCAAGAGTTTTCTGTCAGCCGTACATTTATAACTGTCTCCCATGATATTTATATAACTCAGAACCCCCCGCCACACCGAGGGGAGCGATGAAGCAAAATGTTCATCCTCAGGAACTCCCAAAGCTCCTCCCCCACTAAAGGTACCAAACCATATGCACCAAAGAACGGTGACCTGCCAGTGGATTCTTGACGATGATTATTAATGGCAAATTTTGGCAGCGTTAAGTAGGATGCCCAATCCTCCTGATTTTCAGAAACCAAACACCTGAGGTAGGTCTCCAAATTCTGATTGACACGCTCGGCCTGTCCATTTGACTGAGGGTGGAAAGCACAGGAAAAGGACAGCAGCAACCCCCATTCGAGATCAGAATGCTTTCCAGAACTTGGAAAAAAACTTGGTCCCCCAATCTGACACCACTTTGGAGGAAACTTCGTGAAGTTTCACAATCTCATTTATAAACACCTAAGCAAGTGTCTTGGCATTTGGAAGTGCAGGTAATGCGACGAAGTGAACCATTTTACTGAACCTATCTACAATCATTAAAGCCACTGTCTTGCCTGCTGAAACCGGTAGGTCAGTAATAAAATCCATGGACAAGTGTGTCCATGGCCTGCTAAGGATAGGTAGCGGAAGAGGAGTACCAGATGGACGGGTATGCGAAACCTTAGAACGAGCGCAAATACTACAAGCAGATACGTGTTCAATCACATCCCGATGCAACCCCGGCCACCAAAAACGACGAGAGAGGAGGTCCGCAGTTGCCTTACCACCTGGATGACCAGCAAGCACAGAGTTGTGATGTTCCTTAATTACTTTGCGGTTCAGACGGGATGCTACAAATAACCTTACTGAAGGTCAGGGCGTCCTCCTGAGCTTCCAACACATCACCCTCCAGGTCAGGGTACAATGTTGAAATGACTACCCCCTTCTGCAAAATCGGAACAGGGTTCTCATAGTCACCACCACCAGGGAAGCTCCGGGACAAAGCATCAGCCCCTGGACGAAAAGTGACAACAAAATGGAACCTAGTAAAAAACAGGGACCATCTGGCTTGCCTAGGGTTGAGACGCTTAGCTGATTGGAGCTATGACAGGTTCTTAAGGTCAGTAATAACAGTAATAGGATGGACAGCCCTCTCCAACCAATGTTGCCTTTCTTCAAATGTCAATTTGATCGCCAAAAGTTCCCTATTACCTACGTCCTAATTTCGCTCAGCCAAAGACAATTTTTTAGAAAAGAAAGCGCATGGACGCCATTTACCAGGGGACGGACCATGAGACAACACAGCTCCAACCCCAACATCCGATGCATCAACTTCCACAATAAAAGTTTGGGAAACATTGAGTTGACTGAGCATAGGTTCCATGGCAAAACAATTCTTTAAGGAACAAAAAGCCTAGAGGGAAGCATCCGACCATTTGGAAAAATCAGACCCCTTCCTAGTCATGTCTGTAAGGAGTTTCATGATTACTGAGTAATTTTGGATGATTAGTGAAGCCCAGAAAACGGTGCCAATCAAGGATCCCAATCAAGGACTGCACGGATCTTCTCCAGATCCATCCGAAAACCCGTAGATGACAAGTACCCCAAAAACTGCACCTCCTGAATGGCGAAAACACATTTTTCTAGTTTTGCTTATAGTTTGTTATCCCTTAATATCTGGAGCACCTGTTTAACATGCCCCTGATGTGTCTCAAAATCAGGTGAGTAAACCAAAATATCATCCAGAGAGACCACCACAAACATCCCCACCAAATGATGGAATATGTGATTTATGAAATGCTGGAACACCGCAGGTCTATTGGTCAAACCGAAAGGCATAACGAGACTCTCAAAATGCCCTTCACGGATATTGAATGCTGTTTTCCATTAATCCCCTTCTCTGATTCTAACCAGATCAACAAACACAGAACTTTTTTTGGTTTTGCTCTTTATCACCAGCTCTGCTGTCAGGACAAACTGGGAACTGCAGGTTGGCGATAAATGCACCCCTTGCTTATCCAACTCCAGACTACCAAGGGTTAATTGAGTTTCCTTTTGCTTCGGAATCAAAGGACAGGCCATAATAAAATGTCCCTTTTTCCCACAAAAAAACACGCTTTTTTTCATGCAAATCTCCGGGGAAATGTATGACGTAGAGGCCCCCTAACTGCATGGGTTCCTCCACCTTCCCCAGTAGCGGTTCACCGCCAGACCGCTTTCCCCAGCAGAGATACATAACTCTGAGTAGAGGGCCCTGGAGAAGGCATCAATCAATACGTATAGCCAACAACATGGCAGCCTCCAAGAACTCAGGGGTTTCATATACTGCCAAAGCATCTTTCAACCTTTCAGTAAGGCCCTCACAAAATTGGCTTCTAAGTGCTGAGTCATTTCATTTAGAATCCGTTGCCCATCTACGGAATTCAGAACTGTACGTCTCCACTGATCGATTTCCCTGCTGAAGGTGACGCAGCCTAAACGCAGCCAAAGTGATTCGATTCAGTCAGGGTCATCGTAGATGAGGGCCAGGGCCTCAAAAAAAACCTCCACAGACTGGAGACAAACTGAATCCTGCAGTAAAGAAAAAGCCCAGGATTGCAGATCTCCCTGCAGCAGTGACATCACAGTTCCCACTCATTGCTCCTCATTTCTTGAGGAGTAAGGACGAAGTTTAAAATACAGTTTGCACGCCTCTTTGAACACAAAATAATTGGCCCTAACTCCTGAAAACCTGTTCAGGAGGGCAACCTTGGGTTCAGGTTGGACAGGCCTACCTGCAGAGACCCTTACGTTAGCGACCTGTAGCCGCTGATGCTTTTGCTGAACCTCACAGTGGACGTCATTCACCTGCAGAGTCAGACTGCGCAGCCGCTCTGTGAGCTCTGCAACTGAACCCATACCAAGAGAGAAAGGAAAAAAAAAAACACACACGAAAAAAAACTTACACAAATAAACGCAAGTGTCAGTTTTTTTTTCTTAATGTGCACGGCCGGTGATAATGTCACGCAAGGTGTGGGAAAGACTAAGTGCAACAAAAAGGGAAGATGGGAAGGGAGCCCAGACACTAGGGAAAGAGGGAGTGGAGACCTCCTAGGCTGATCTGATATCACCCTGTCTCCTCTATCATCCCTATATTGGTTCCTCACCAATCGCCGCACAGGAACCTCAACCCTGTATTTCCCTAGAGCTTGGCCCTGGAATGGGAAGGGGGGTGAGCACTAGTCAGTCCCCACTAACAGGTATCATCAATTTTATCCTCTAAGTTTTGTCAGCCACCAAGTATCAGTTGCCCAACAAACTAATGTCTGTGCAAAAGACAGTACAGTATATTTCCCAAAACCTACAACCTTTTTTAGTTCATGAACCCAAACAAGTGTCCCTGAAACAAAAATGTGTTTGGTAAAGAAACCCACTCTCTGCTTCTACTGGGAAAAAAAAATCTGTCCACAGTACCCCTGTATTTGCAGCTGTTCTGTCCCAATCCAAGTATGAAGCACTAATGTGATTCATATGTTTCAGTGATCACTTCAAAATTTATCAGCTGGCAAGTCATTTATGTATTTTAATCCCTTCACAACCTTTGGCATACCTGAACGTCATGGTTGGATAAGGGTGACTGATCTTTGACATATGAGTACGACATGGCAATCAAGCAGGAATGGGAGCTGTGCCCACACGATCGTCCCCTGGAGCTTGGTTTAAGTTAAAGCCAAGACCCGACTGTCACTGCCCTGGGCCCACACTGCCCTTCGTCATTTAACCCCTAAATGCAAAGATCTATATCGATCCCAGCTTTTAAAAGACAGAGAGAGAGAGCTCCCTCTCCCTTCAGATTGTCACCCCGTGACGTCAACGCGAGGACCTGATCATTGCTATGGCAACCCAAGGTCACCATGACAACTTCTGTGTCAGCCATCTACAGCAATCTTGTTATACCATGCCCAGAGCATGGCCTAAAAGGCTTGTATCAGTGCAGCACTGACAGGTATAATAACAAAAAAGTACACATATTTGGTATCGCAACGTCCGGAACGACCCAACCTATAAAACTGTAACACTAGTTAACCCCTTCACGGTAAAAAAAAAGAAAAGAAAAAATGTGGCAAAAAGCTATGCTTTTTCATCATACTGCCAAACAAAAAGTGGAATAAGACGTGATCAAAAAGTTAAATGGAAATAAAAATGGTATCACCGAAAAAAAAAAAAGCGGCAAAACATAAAAAATATATATATAAATGTGGTATCTCTGTGATCATGCTGATCCAAAGAATAACGTCGTTTTATCACTTTTACCACATGGTGAATGTGATAAAAAAAAATCCTGATTTGCTGGAATTTGTTCATTCTGCCTCACAAAAATCAGAAGAGAAAGTGATCAAAAACATGTCATGTGCCCGAAAATGGTACCAATAACAATGTCAACTCGTCTCACAAAAAGAACAATCCCTTACATGACTCAGGAATATAGAAAAATGATACCTCACAGAATAGGATGATGCAAAAACTGCAATAGAAAGTGTCTTTTAGTGTGTGGCAGCAGCCAAATATAAAAATCCAATATAAATATGGTATTGAAGTAATCACACCGACCAGAAGAATAAAGTCGTCTAATCACTTATACCGCACGATGAAAAGCATAAAAAATAAATAAAACCAATTCTTCACCTGCTGTTGATTTGTTCATTCTGCCTCAAAAAGATCGCTGTAAGGCTTGGCTCACATTTATCCTGTGCTCTAAGCTGGACACTTACACCAGAGTTTCTTTAAAATTCTTTTTATTAGGAAATTTTAACAGTATAGGGAACAAGGGGTCAGGAAAGAGATGCAGGGAAAGGAAAGGCAACCAAATAAAGTAAAAGAGAAAATGGGGTAAGGAGGAAGAGTAGAGAAGAAGAGAGAGAGAAAAAAAAGGAAATGAAGAAGATCATCTTAACATAATTGCACCACAATGTTAACATACCAAGTGCAAAAACAACATAGAATGAAGTATAGATTAAAAGAATTATTGCGAAGTAATAAAACATCATATAAAGAGGCTTCTCTTGTATGGAGGAAATATTGCGTTCAAAGATGACTTAACACCAGAGTTTCCATCTAAATCTCTGAAATAAGTGATTTAGATGGAACCCACAACGGAAGATTGATTATAATGAGGCACATGTAGACACTATAGACTCTGTCTGTCCTATGATTCTGCGATGTCTGCCTTTTTAAGGGTGAATAAAAACACGGTCAACCATAGTTTAGTGCACCTCTGAAAAGAAGGACACAATTGAACAGAGGCCAGATGGAGTCTAGAGTAACTTGCTGCCTCATTATAGTGAATGGGTTTCATCTGAATCACGTAACTCTGAGATTTAGATAAAAACCTCCATGTAAGTGCTCAGCGTAGAGCACAGGATAAATGTGATCCAAAATATTATGTAAAATGTTCCCAACAAAAGGTTCAACTCAATCTACAAAATAGCAAGTCACTACTCAGATCCGTCATCTGTCAATGTAAATATAGAGGGCTTTCATGTTACTGGTAGCACAAAGGCTCTGGAAAAGCACTATGGCTCCTTGAACCCAGAATAGACATCAAGGGAATTCTGCACTTCCAAATCAAAATCCAAAAGCCAGTCTGGGCTGATTCACACATAGGAGCACCTCTGTTTCATTCTTTCCAAGAAAGTACACTGTATACTAAGGGACTGGGCTACATATAATAATGCTACATTCATTTATCTGTAAACATGAAAAACAAAAGTTGACAGGTAATCCAGCCAGGGCCGGCATCAGCACCCGTCGCACCCAGGCAAGTGCCGGGGCCCTGGACCATCAGGGGAGCCCTCTCGCCATCAGGGCCCAGACCGCTCCCCCAGCATCTGTGCAGGACCACCACCGGCGCTGCTTAATGCACTTCACTTTACCGCGCGCAGTGTGCTGTGTGGCCGTGTCTGGTAGTAATGATGCGGCAGGAGTGACACTGCACCTTTATTTGTGCTTGTGTGTCTCCCTTGCCGCATCTCTGCTAGCAGACACAGCCGTACAGTGCACTGCGCGCGGCCAAGTCTGGTGAAGTGACTGCAATCAAGCAGTGCCAACGGTCCAGCACAGACGCTGGGGAAGCGGCCAGGGCCCCGACAGGGAGTGGACCCCCTGATGGTCCAGGAACATGACTGCTGGACGGGACACAGGCTGGGGGAAGGTGAGCGGGGCTTGTTGCCAGCTTCCCCCATCTCCATATTTAAACTATTTCTAATGTGTGTGTGTGTATGATGTGAATGTCTGAGAATGTCAGTGTGTATGACTGTGTATATATATTTATGACTGTTTTATATGTTTTTAAGAATTTGTGTTCAAATATGTATGTATGTCTGTATGTGTACGTATCTGTGTATATGTTTGTGTATGTGCGTCTCTGCGTATTGTACGTGTGCATATCTGTGTACCATGTGCATGTGTGTGTATGTGTGCGCATGTCTGCATACTGTGTGTGTGCGCATGTCTGAGTATTGTGTGTGTGTGCCTTTCTGCGTACTGTATGTGTGCCTTTCTGCGTACTATATGTGTATGTCTGCATACTGTATACAGTACAGACCAAAAGTTTGGACACACCTTCTCATTTAAAGATTTTTCTGTATTTTCATAACTATGAAAATTGTACATTCACACTGAAGGCATCAAAACTATGAATTAACACATGTGGAATCATATACTTAGCAAAAAAGTGTGAAACAACTGAAAATATGTCTTATATTCTAGGTTCTTCAAAGTAGCCACCTTTTGCTTTGATGACTGCTTTGCACACTCTTGGCATTCTCTTGATGAGCTTCAAGAGGTAGTCACCAGAAATGGTTTTCACTTCACAGGTGAGCCCTATCAGGTTTAATAAGTGGGATTTCTTGCCTTATAAATGGGGTTGGGACCATCAGTTGTGTTGTGCAGAAGTCTGGTGGATAAACATCTGACAGTCCTACTGAATAGACTGTTAGAATTTGTATTATGGGAAGAAAAAAGCAGCTAAGTAAAGAACAACAAGAGGCCATCATTACTTTAAGAAATGAAGGTCAGTCAGACCGAAAAATTGGGAAAACTTTGATAGTGTCCCGAAGTGCAGTTGCAAAAACCATCAAGCGCTACAAAGAAACTGGCTCACATGAGGACCGCCCCAGGAAAGGAAGACCAAGAGTCACCTCTGCTTCTGAGGATAAGTTTATCCGAGTCACCAGCCTCAGAAATCGCAGGTTAACAGCAGCTCAGATTAGAGACCAGGTCAATGCCACACAGAGTTCTAGCAGCAGACACATCTCTTTAACAACTGTTAAGAGGAGACTTTGTGCAGCAGGCCTTCATGGTAAAATAGCTGCTAGGAAACCACTGCTAAGGACAGGCAACAAGCAAAAGACACTTGTTTGGGCTAAAGAACACAAGAAATGGACATTAGACCAGTGGAAATCTGTGCTTTGGTCTGATGAGTCAAATTTGTGATCTTTGGTTCCAACCACCGTGTCTTTGTGCGACGCAGAAAAGGTGAATGGATGGACTCTTCATGCCTGGTTCCCAGCGTGAAGCATGGAGGAGGAGGTGTGATGGTGTCAGGGTGCTTTGCTGATGACACTGTTGGGGATTTATTCAAAATTGAAGGCATACTGAACCCACATGGCTACCACAGCATCTTGCAGCGGCATGCTATTCCATCCAGTTTGTGTTTAGTTGGACCATCATTTATTTTTCAACAGGACAATGACCCCAAACACGCCTCCAGGCTGTGTAAGGGCTATTTGACTAAAAGGAGAGTGATGGGGTGCTACGCCAGATGACCTGGCCTCCACAGTCACCAGACCTGAACCCAATCGAGATGGTTTGGGGTGCGCTGGACCGCAGAGTGAAGGCATAAGGGCCAACAAGTGCTAAGCATCTCTGGGAACTCCTTCAAGATTGTTGGAAGACCATTTCCGGTGACTACCTCTTGAAGCTCATCAAGAGAATGCCAAGAGTGTGCAAAGCAGTCATCAAAGCAAAACATGGCTACTTTGAAGAACCTAGAATATAAGGCATACTTTCAGTTGTTTCACACTTTTTTGTTAAGCATATAATTCCACATGTGTTAATTCATAGTTTTGATGCCTTCAGTGTGAATGTACAATTTTCATAGTCATGAAAATACAGAAAAATCTTTAAATGAGAAGGTGTGTCCAAACTTTTGGTCTGTACTGTATGTGTGTGAATGTGTGTATCGTGTGCATGTCTGCGTATTGTGTGTGTACGTGTGCATGTCTGCGTATTGTGTGCATGTGCATGTCAACGTACTGTGTGCGTGTGCATTTCTGCGCACAGTATATGTGTGCATGTCTGCATATGTGAAGGATGAGGGGACAGCCTGGGCCCTGTGTTGTACACCTATGTTTCTCTGCCATATCTGTGTTTCTGTGTAAGAATCGTGGTATGTGTTAAAGGTGCCCACTGAGACTATTTCACCCGGGGCCCACGAAACCCTGGAGCCGGTCCTGAATCCAGCAAATGCAAAATTAAAAACCTGTAGGTAAAACTTCATATTTATTGAAGAAAGAAACTGGTTCTACTTGTTTCGAGCAAGAGCTGTTAATCATGACCTGGTGTCTTCTGATGTATATTCACTTCATTTTTATTTACATCCCATTTTTACACCCCACCCCCAAAAAAAACATATTATTTATCTGCAGCCATGCTGGTAAGTTGCAGATAAATACTGTTTTAAACATATATGGCAGTTCTAGATTGGAGTGACAGCTCCATTTGATCGTCATTTTTTATATTCTACTTTGGAACAGTGTACTTTTTTGTTATATATAGTGCCATCCTTAATTACATAGTTTCCTCTTCTGTTATGTATGACACCATTGTTGGTATATGCAACAGTTGTGGACTTCTTTGATTGTGTGAAGGAGGACTTTATGCTAATCTGACAGTAGATGGCTATGTTGTGTAAAGTTTCCTTGTTTACTGTATTGTATAAGAAAAAATGTCTCTCTTGTACTTTCTGTTTTATTCTTACTTCCTGGTGCAGTACTGTGTGTGACTGTGTGTTTTTTCCTTTACTTCATGTTCTGAAAAGTAAAAGCTTGTTATCCCATGTAATCTGCTCTGTGAAGTTTTCTAGCACCAAGGACGCCAGACACCCAGGACACCATAACTCTCAGCAAGACCATGGTGAATGCAGAAGAATTCTTCAGTACAATTCTCTCCAAACAAGTAAGACAAGTTAAAGATGACAAGTAGCACAGAGCTAAAACTCACAGTAGCTAAGCTGAATAATGAGAATTATCATCTATGGAAGTTCAAAGTAGAAATGTGATTGTCTAAAGATGATTTATGGGAAGTAATCACTTCAGATAGACCTGATGAGGATAATCAGACATGGGATAAAAAAAAATAGACAAGCAAGAGCTACCATCAGCCTATTAGTGGATGATGCTCAATTAATCCACATAAGGAATGAGGATACAGCAATGGGAATGTGGGAAGCACTAAGAAAGCTACATGAAAGACCCAGCTTAAATCACAAGTTATTTCTGCTAAGAAAGCTTTACAGTATGAGACTAAGCGCAGACAATGACATGCAGAAGCATATATTCTCTATTATGGAAGTGATATCACAGCTGAGATCAAATGGTGAAGATATTAAGGAAAGCCATGTAGCAGCAATATTATTGTGCAGTTTACCGGATTCCTATACTGCTTTGATAAATGCACTAGAGACAAGACCTGAAACAGACATTACATTAGAGTTTGTGAAGACCAGACTCATAGATGAATATCAAAGAAGGAAAGAACAAACAAATGATTCTTCTACTGAAAAAGATAATGGAAATGCTCTTAAAGCTACAGAATCAAACAGACCCTATAATAAAGAGACAAGAGAATGTTTCAGATGTAAGAAAAAAAGGACATTTAAAGATAGACTGTACTATATGGAAAGCAGAACAACAGAAATTACATCATAAAGAGAATACACAGAAGGTGAAAAACACAATTTCTGATTCATGTGAAAATAATTGGAATTGCACATTTAAAGTGACTGATAAGAAATCATCATTGGGTTGGTTTATTGACTCAGGAGCAACAAGTCACATGACAAGTAATAAAAATGTATTTTTCTGAACTTAATACAAATAAGAAGGAAGCCATTTATCTTGCAGATGGAAGCAAAATAACTGTAGAAGGTGTTGGACAAGGAATGCTACACTGTTCTAACACGTTTGGGCATGATTCAAAGATACTTGTAACAGTATGTTTTATATGTTCCAGGATTAGAAGGAGGATTGTTATCTGTAAAACGTCTAACAGCTAAAGGACTTACTGTAAAATTCTAAGATGATGAGTGTACAATCCTAGCAGGAAACAAGGTAATAACCAATGTCAAAACAGATAAACAATTATATCATCTAGACACATTAAAGGAACAGATGAAGTTGTGTACACATGATCACAAGAATTGTATTCACATGTGGCATAGACGTCTAGGACACTGACATCCTGAAAGTATAATGGAGCTACAAAGGAAAGAAGATATCTGATTGCTCAATTACCGTAAGATGTGAATGTTGTATAAAACCAAAGCCACAAGGATATCTATTCCTAAAGAAAGTGAAACAAAAAACACAAGACCACTTGATTTGGTGCATACTGACATATGTGGACCCATGAAAGTGACTACATCAGGAGGCAATAGATATATGGTGACTTTTATAGATGACTACTCAAGATACACTGTCACATACTTGATCAAGAACAAAAGCGAAGTTTTCAATAAACTAGTAGACTACGTGACAAAGTCAAATAACAAGTTTCAGAGGAAGCCAATTGTCATTAGAAGTGATAATCGAGGTGAATTCACAGGACACCAAGTAGAAAACTACTTAAGAAAAAATGGTATAGGTCATCAAAAGACTGTTCCATACACACCTGAACAAAATGGAGTAGCAGAAAGGAAAAACAGAACTCTGACTGAAATGATAAGGTGCATGCTGACAGATTCCAAACTATCAGAGAAATATTGGGGTGATGCAGCAATGACAGCTACATATCTACAGAACTGACTTTTTTTCTAGAAAACTGAAAAAAAACATATGAACTGTGGCAAGGTATGAAACCAAGTGTAAATCATTTAAGACTTTTTGGTTGTAAAGTTTTTGTATTCATTCCAACAGATAAACGTTCCAAACTTCAAAATAGGTCCATGGAAGGAATATTTGTAGGATATAGTGAAAATTGCAAATGATATAGAATTCTAGATCCCAAAACAGACAGTTATGGTGAGTAACAGTGTGACATTCATTGAGGATCTAAATGAAGACACTATGATTTCACTGGAAACAAAAAATGAGAAAAACAGCAATGATATAAGTGAAGGAATATCTGATGAAAAAGAAGTTGAAATTAATAAAAAACAGATTACTGAAAGTGAAGAGATATGACTACAAACAAACACAGTACCAAGACGTTCAATAAGAGAAAACTACGGAAAACCACCAACACGCCTTTCATACAAGGCAAGTACGAGTAAATTTTATGAGCCTACCTCTTGGGAAGACATATCTCCTTATTTTCCTGAAGAAGAAGCCAATAAATGCATAGAGGAAACAGAAACAGAAATAAAATCCATGCATGACTCAAAAACATGGACACTAACAGAATTACCAGATGGAAGAAAATCTATAGGATGTAAATGGGTTTTTAAAGTAAAGTACCGAACAGATGGCACAGCTGAACGATACCGAGCAAGACTCGTAGCTAAAGGTTATTCTCAAAAATATGGAGAAGACTATGATGAAACATTTGCTCCAGTTGTCAAACACACTACAATAAGAACTTTGTTTGCAGTTGCAGCAATGAAACAAATGGAACTGAAACATCTGGATTTAAAAGACAGCATTTTTGAATGGAAGTTTAACAGAAGATATTGACATGGAACAACCTCCAGGATTCAAAGATGAAAGTAAACCAAACATGGTTTGCAAATTACAGAAAAGTTTATATGGTTTAAAACAAGCTGCTAAAGCGTGGAATGATAAAATCACGAAGGTGCTCACATATGAAAAATTTAAAAGAAGCAAAGCTAATCCTTGCCTGTACACAAAAAGACTAATGGACAAATGGATCTATGTACTCATATATGTTGATGACATTCTAGCTTGTTTTGAAAAAGAAAGGGATAAAGATGACATACTAAAAATCCTGAATCAACATTTGAAGATCAAAGACTTGGGAAATGTGAAACAGTACTTAGGAATACAGATAGAAAGAGAAGATGGAAGTTTCCTACTTAATCAAAATTACATGATTCAAGACATAACCGAAACATTTTGATTGAAGGATGCAAAACCAGCAAAGTCTCCAATGGAACCTAATTAACTTAAAGAGATGAGCAGTGAGAAAAATGTGTTACCAAATAATGAAGAGTACAGAATGACGATAGGAAATTTACTGTATCTAGCGACTGTCACAAGGCCAGACATTGCAGTACCTTTTCTGAGTAGAAAAGTGTCCAAGCCAAATAAAGCAGATTGGAATGCTGTGAAGAGAGTAATACGTTATTTGAAAGGAACCCGCAATGTTAAACTAAAACTGCCTACAAGTGATAAATGCATTTTAACTGGATATGTTGATGCAGATTGGGCTGGAGGTCCAACTGACAGAAAATCTACCAGTGGCTATCATTTCTTTCTCTTAGGTGGACTAATCAGTTGGACTAGTATAAAACAATCAATAGTAACGCTGTCATCAACAGAAGCAGAATATGTTGCAGCAGCACATGCGATTCAAGAAGTTCTATGGTTAAGACAATTGCTAACAGACCTAGGACAAGCACAGTTGGAACCAACAAAAATAAATGAGGACAATCAGGGATGTCTTGTTCTTGCTCAGATGGAAAGAGTTAACCCAAGAACCAAGCACATTGATGTGAAGTTTCATTTTTCATCAGGAACAAGGAACCTGAAATTAGAATATTGTCCAACTGAAGATATTACAGCAGACATTTTCACAAACACATTGAATGCTGAAAAACATCAGAAACGAATGAAGAAATTAGGTTTGACAGAATAAGTCCTTACTGTTGAGAAAGGGTGTTGGTATATGCAACAGTTGTGGACTTCTTTGATTGTGTGAAGGAGAACTTTATGCTGATCTGACAGTAGATGGCGATGTTGTGTAAAGTTTCCTTGTTTATTGTATTGTATAAGAAAAAAGTCTCTCTTGTACTTTCTGTTTTGTTCTTACATCCTGGTGCAGTACTGTGTTTGACTGCGTTTTTTCCTTTACCTCATGTTCTGAGAAGTAAGGCTGCATGCCCACGTAGCGTTTTTCAAGCGTTTATGCTGCGGAATTTCCGCAGCATAAACGCTTGTGAAACGCTAGGTAATCCGCACCCCATGGTCCCCAAGGGGATTCCACATGTTCTATGCACATGCTGCGGATTTTTCCGCAGCGTTTATGCTGCGTACAAAAATCCGCAGCATGTCATTTAATTTTGCGGAAGCGCAGCGGAACTCCCGCCATTGACTTGCATTGAGACGCATAGAAACCGCGACTGTACATTTGTACAAGCAGCTTCTATGCGTCTCTCTGTGCGGATGGTACCCAGTTCTGGAGGAGAGAAGACTCTCATCCAGACCTGGGTACCATTGTACCTGTAAAAAAAGAATAAAATAACAAATAACGTTTATACTCACCTTTCCGAAGGCTTCTCTCTGAATGCCGGCATCGCTTGAGGACCTGCGGTGTCGTCTCAGTCATGTGACCGCAGGCCCTTCACCGCTCTCTCTCGCGATATGCCGGCAGCCGGGAACCAGCCAGGAAGCAGCGCTGCTGCACACACCGGGGCCTCGGGGGTGAGTATAGCTTTATTTGTTTTAATTTTTACGGTTCACACTGTATAAATCCATGCTGTTTGCATGGATTTATACAGTGTGACCTAGTTGTCAAGCACTTTCCAAGTGATGCTATCGCCTGGAAAGCGCTTGTCAATCTGCATGCGGAAACGCATGTGAATCCGCATGTGGATCCGCATGTATTCTGCAGGAAAAACGCATGCACAATCTGCATGCGTTTTTTCTGCCAGGGAGATGCAGAAATGCTGCAGAAATTTTCTGCTTCATTTCTGCATCGTGGGCACATAGCCTAACAGCTGGTTATCCCATGTAATCTGCTCTGTGAAGTCTCTACCTCAACTGTGGGTATCCAGAAGCTATGCAACAACCATCCCTTATTATGTATCATCAGGGGCAATCACAATGCCTTAGCCTTTCAGTTGCAACAGCCCATTTGTAGCCTGCTTATCTCTGGTCCCTGCATTAAAGCAGCAGAGGTTTAAGGCTTTAAAAATAACAATGGTTGGTGCTTAGATATAGGAACAGAAGAGAGATTATTTATTACATGTATACAGCAACAGATCCAAGCTTACTACATTGAGACAGGAACAGAACCAAGATAACAGCATATACAGGGGAGCATAACAAAGCCTACTAATACAGTAGATACAGTACCAGAACTGAACCTACTGCACAGATATGGGAAAAGAACCAAACGTACTACATAAATAGAGTACCAGGACTGAGCTTACTGTACAGATTTAGGAGCAAAACCAAGCTTACTACAGAGATATGGGAACAGAACAAAATGTCAGAATAAAAGGTCTATGGATTGTAAATTGCTAATTATTCTCATAGTTTTGCCTAATTCATTAAGCAGCAAGCTGTGTTGAGAAAAACCGAACACTAAGAGAAATATATGGTGAGGCTCTTTTGCACACCACCTTTTAAAACAATACAAAAACAACTGCTGGAAACTTTATTTTAACCCTAAAAAAAAATTGTTGTAATTTTGTTTTATGATACAGTTAGGATTCGGCTGTTTTCACACTCTCTGACTTCCTCACATCACTGCTCCATATGCAGTTTTTCTATTTACAATCATGTGACAACCTCTTTGTCTCGATGAAAATTGCATATGGAGAGGTAATGTGATGAGTAGGGATGAGCGGACCCATGGAAGTTCGGGTTCTGGTACCCGACCAGGTACTCTCTCTCTCTCTGCAACAGACTTCCCCCGGAACTCCGAACATTGCAACAAACTTCCAGGGAAAGTCTTTTATGTTCCGGTACGCTCAACTCTAGTGATAGCGCAGAGAGTGTGGAAATAGCCAAATCCTAATAGTACATTACACAATCTTAGGAGTCAGAGTGAAATTGTACAAGTGTACTGGACACCACTTTAAAGGTGATCTGTCACTAGAGAAATGCGATTTACCTGCAGATATAGGGTTAATCTATAGGTAAATAGCATTTAAAGTCTGATTAGCCAGCTTACTTGAAAAGCGCTGGCTACGAGGAGAAAATTAAGTTTTATTCTCCATGCTGCCACTCGCTTCCTGTCTTAGGATGTGCAAGGAGCCGTTACAGTCACCACTCATTACAAAGTGAACTTGCTGTAATAATGTCTTAACACTTTGTGACGTCTTCCAAGGAGCCCAAACACAGGCAAATATACCGAGACTTTCTTGATATACAGTGCCGGCCAAAAGTATTGGCACCCCTGCAATTCTGTCAGATAATACTCAGTTTCTTCCTGAAAATGATTGCAATCACAAATTATTTGGTATTATTCTCTTCATTTAATTTGCTTGCAAGGAAAAAACCCAAAAGAGAATGAAGCAAAAATCAAATCATTGATCATTTCACACAAAACTCCAAAAAAGGGCCGGACAAAAGTATTGGCACCGTCAGCCTAATACTTGGTTGCACAACCTTTAGCCAAAATAACTGCGAACAACCGCTTCCGGTAACCATCAATGAGTTTCTTACAATGCTCTGCTGGAATTGTAGACCATTCTTCTTTGGCAAACTGCTCCAGGTCCCTGATATTTGAAGGGTGCCTTCTCCAAACTGCCATTTTGAGATCTCTCCACAGGTGTTCTATGGGATTCAGGTCTGGATTCATTGCTGGCCACCTTAGAAGTCTCCAGTGCTTTCTCTCAAACCATTTTATAGTGCTTTTGGAAGTGTGTTTTGGGTCATTGTCCTCCTGGAAGACCCATGACCTCTGAGGGAGACCCAGCTTTCTCACACTGAGCCCTACATTATGCTGCAAAATTTGTTGGTAGTCTTCAGACTTCATAATGCCATGCACACGGTCAAGCAGTCCAGTGCCAGAGGCAGCAAAGCAACCCCAAAACATCAGGGAACCTCCGCCATGTTTGACTGTAGGGACCGTGTTCTTTTCTTTGAATGCCTCTTTTTTTTTCCTGTACACTCTATGTTGATGCTTTTTCCCAAAAAGCTCTACTTTTGTCTCATCTGACCAGAGAACATTCTTCCAAAACGTTTTGGGCTTTCTCAGTTAAGTTTTGGCAAACTCCTGCCTGGCTTTTTTATGTCTCGGGGTAAGAAGCGGGGTCTTCCTGGTTATCCTACCATACAGTCGCTTTTCATTCAGACGTCGACGGATAGTACGGGTTGACACTGTTGTACCCTCGGACTGCAGGGCAGCTTGAACTTGTTTGTATGTTAGTCGAGGTTCTTTATCCACCATCCGCACAATCTTGCGTTGAAATCTCTCATCAATTTTTCTTTTCCGTCCACATCTAGGGAGGTTAGCCACAGTGCCATGGGCTTTAAACTTCTTGATGACACTGCGCACGGAAGACACAGGAACATTCAGGTCTTTGGAGATGGACTTGTAGCCTTGAGATTGCTCATGCTTCCTCACAATTTGGTTTCTCAAGTCCTCAGACAGTTCTTTGGTCTTCTTTCTTTTCTCCATGCTCAATGTGGTACACACAAGGACACAGGACAGAGGTTGAGTCAACTTTAATCCATGTTAACTGGCTGCAAGTGTGATTTAGTTATTGCCAACACCTGTTAGGTGCCACAGGTAAGTTACAGGTGCTGTTAATTACACCAATTAGAGAAGCATCACATGATTTTTCAAAGGGTGCCAATACTTTTGTCCACCCCCTTTTTTAGGTTTGGTGTGGAATTATATCCAATTTGGCTTTAGGACAATTCTTTTTGTGTTTTTTTCATTGAAGACAAATTAAATGAAGAGAATAATACCAAAGAATTTGTGATTGCAATCATTTTCAGGAAGAAACTGAGTATTATCTGACAGAATTGCAGGGGTGCCAATACTTTAGGCCAGCACTGTATATCTGCTGCCCTCTACCAGGATGATGAAGATGAAATGAGGGTGGACATTTCAGTAAGACAATGATCTCAAACACACAGCCAAGGAAACTGTCAATTGGTTTCAGAGAAAAAAAAAAGTTGCTAGGATGGCCCAGCCAATCACCTGACCTGAATCAAATAGAAAATGTATTGAAGGAACTAAAGATCAGATCAGAGTTCATTGAAGAAACCCACGGAACCTTCAGCATTTGAAGAGTGTTTGTGTGGAAGAATGGGCTAAAATCACCCCTGAGTAATGCATGCGACTAGTTTCTCCATACCGGAGGTATCTTGAAGGTGTCATTACCAACATATCCTGTTTTATTATTATTTTTGTGGTGAAAATAAATCCGAATTTTGCAAAAAAATCATTTTGGTGGTTGTGTCACCACTTTCCGAGACCAGTAACATTTTTATCTTTCAGCCGATGGAGCCTTTTGATTTTTTTGGAGGCGTGATGACAATTTTGTTAATACCATTTTGGGACAGATGTGACTTTTTGATTGCTTGTTACAGCTTTTTTTGTGTAATTGCAGCCACCAAAAAAACTAATTTTGGCGTTCTTGAATATTTTTCATTTATGGTGTTTACCGTTCGGGTTTATTGTTTTTATATTTTGATAGATCAGACTTTTTTGAACTTGGCGATACCACATATGTGTATTTTTTTTTGTATATCTTTCAATGTGGGAATGGGGGCTGATTTGAACTTTTAGGGTTTTTGGTTTTTTTTTCATATTTTTTAAAACATTTTTTTTTACTTTTCACTGTTATTGTTAGTCCCCTTAGGAAACTTGAAGATGAGATCGTCCAATCGCTTGTTCAAGCATCACTGCATATAGCAAAAATTACAGTTTCTTTCTAAGCTCAGGCAGGGTTTCAAAGGAGCTCTGTAAAGATAGGCACAGGGGTCATCAGCTGACCCCCATCTGTCATGACAACCCATCCACGTCCTGTGATCACGTCACTGGCGCACCAATGTGTGGAAAGAATGACCCTTACTCATGCCGGCATGTGTTAAATGCCGCTGTCAGAGATTGTTAACCTGTTTAATGCTGCTGTCAATTGCTGGCAGAGCACAGCTCCACCCGCGATTGTTAGTGGCAGGTCCTGACTGTAATACATAGCCATCACCTGCCAGGCATGGGGCAGGCTCGCTGCATGAGCCGGCTCCATACACCCGCTTCCGACTTCCGCTGTATATGTAAGGCAGATGTCGTGAAGGGGTTAATTAAATTTCAGTAAGTGTGTTCAATACTTTTTTACTGTGTCATTTCTTATTATTACACATACTTAATTTATGGACATCTATGTTTGGGTCTGGAGAGTTTTGACCAAATATTTTAAAAAAAGGTTTGGTTCGGGTATCAGAATGGTACTTGAACTCGAAACCAAGCCAGGACCCTATTCAAATGAATAGGGGGCCCGAACATCTGGTATTTCCCATTATGTCATCTGTGTGACAGAGAAACAAGGGCTTTGATCAGCAGTAAGTTCATTACCACCGGTCAGAGCTCTGCGGTTCCCACACTATCATACCTATGACAGCAGGTGAGCCAGCAGCAGCTGTGACTGGCAGTAAAAAGGTTACTGCCGGTCATAGGCACTGGATAATGAGAGTACTAGTCTCATCATCCTACACCTGGTTTTGCTGATAGCGATGAGAGCAGGCGAGGCTGATGAGAGTATTCATCAGCCGGCGCCTGTGCTATAAATGAATATTTTTTTTTTTTAAAAAATGACGTGCGGTCCCCTTTTTTTTGCTACCTAGTGCAAGTAAAACTGTCAGCTTTATATATTACTTATAAATTATTTAAAGAAATAATTTAAAAAATGGCATGGGGTCCCCTACATTTTGGACAACCAGCCAAGTAGACAGCTGGAGGCTTGTATTCTCAAACTGAGAAGAGGCCATGGAAAATGGCCCTCCGCAGGCAAAAAATAGCAGCCCGCAGCCATCCAAGAAAAGGTGCATCTATTAGATGCACCAATTCTGGCGCTTTGAGTGGCTCTTCCCACTAGCCCATGTGGTGTAATATTTGTGGAATTGATGTCAGCATTGTAATGTCAGCTGACATCAAGCCCACAGGTTAGTAATGGAGAGGCATCGATAAGACGCCCCCATTATTAACCCCATAGTGAAAATTAAATAAAGACACACAATGAAAAAGTCCTTTAATTGAAATAAACACAGACTCCTTTATTTAAAATAAAAACTCCATACTCTCTTTCACCTATTTATTAATGTAAAATAAAAAATAATAAAACACCATATTCCTCTTCTTTCCACCGATAATCCATTAATTGTCCATGTCCCACGATGATCCAGATGGTTTAGAGAGCAGTCACATCAGTGATGCAACTGCTCTCCACGACAGTTTGCAAAGCGCAAGAAGAGCTGTCTGCCTGTGACTGCCAGTGACATCATTAAGGTTACCCCCGATCACACGCAGCAGGTCTCATGTTGTGCTCATTGTGTTCCGGTTGGCGTGGAGAGCGGTCAGATCACTGATGTGACTGCTCTCCAAAGCATCCAGATCGTCGTGGGACATTGGGACATGGCCATAGATATATCATCAGCAGAAAGATGAGGAATAGGATGTTTTATTGCTTTTTATTTTAAAGTATTAAATGGTTAAAAGAGGGTGGGAGTTTTTATTTCAAATAAAGAAGTCTGTGTGTTTATTTCAACTAAAGGAATTTACTCTATGTGTATTTTTAGAAAATTTGACTTTGGTGTTAGCAATGGGGGCTGTGAAGGATCTCCACCACACCTCCTGCCTGACGGCGCTATTACGTCAGAAGGATCATGTGGAACAGATCCGCACTTTGAACCAATGAGACATTCCGCACCCCCTCGGGGACACAAGGTCAGATTGGTACAGTTCTACACAGACACCCCATGTCCTCACAGGTTCAGGAAGGTACCGGAAGTGAGAAGAGGTGGCCCACTCAGTCATTGACATGGCACTATAGTCGCTCACACCCCTGACAGGCTGAGAGGCCCCTCTCACTGACTCCAGTGAAACAGAACCTTATCAGTCTGGTAGTGCTGCCACCAGTTCCCTGTAGACATAAGCCACGGTCCATAATTGGAGTTATATCGGGCCAGGAACCAGCCACGGCAGCATGTGAGTTGAACCGTACAACAGACGTGTGGATTTGTGGATCGAGACAAAAGAACAGTCCAAGGTTAAATTATATATTTAATCGCCTTAACGGTAAACTAGACAATACACTATATACATAAGGGTTATACATACATAATGGTCAGAGATGCAAGCACAATAGTAGTAGTTCAAAAGTATGCAGCTATTAAGAGTCAGTTGCCAGTCAGATGAAAGGCTTGGCTTGAAGGGGAGGTCTGCCACATGGGAGGCTTGTGGTCCCCTCTGTTGCGTGACTTCTCCCACACGATGTGTCGTTGCGACCTCCCAGAGAAAAATCAATAGGCCAAGAGCTGCAGGAGCTTTTAACACCTCTGGGTCACCAACCTCCTGCCCCCTGAGCTAGACCTAAATCTCCACCCCTGGCCTCAAGCAGCTAGAAACTCAAGAAGCTAAGGTGGGTCATAACTCCTTAATGGACGGTCCTAGGGAGCCGGTTCTGGTGTCATTGGATACAGCCGTGCCCCTGCTATATGTGGAGACTTAGCACAGTGGCCCTAGGGATTTTTGAATGTCTATGCTGTGTATCTCCCTATCCCTATGTGCTAGACTGGTTCAAGACCCAGGCGGACATTCACCATGTTATCAAGATTTCAGAAATCTATTTGATGTATGGCTAGGACAAATAGTATGCCCATAACTCAATATGGAATTCCTATCTGGAAACCCATTGATATTAATAGCCTGGGAGCCTTTATGGCTATTGGCTCCTTCCCAGAATATTAACATCAGCAACAGCTGTCCCCTTTCCCTCAGCTGTTTATGAAAATTCCGTGTACAGTAAAATACACACCCAAGGTAACCTTAGTTCACAGCCTCCTGGCGTTCCAGCAGCTGGAAACTCCAGTAACCTTAAAATGTCCCTCAAAGTTTCCCATGATGTTTCTGGGCCTTGCAGCTGCCGGAAGAATCGGTTACATTACCTTAGTTCACAGCCACCGGTTCCCACGGTAGCTCGAGTGCCAGACTGATGAATCCAGAGTGCCAAGTGCCGGGTTCGCAATCTTTTATTAGTCCAGCACTGGCACTTGCAAAGCAAGAGAAACAGCTTCTATGAACTCAGGTGGCCTTACTATTAGTGTTGAGCCACCCCCATAGTGTTCGGGTTCGGTTCGGTTCGTCGAACACCGGGATGTTCGAGTAACTGTTCGTCGAACTGTTCGTCGAACACCTTAGAACACCGTCGAACACCGTTAAAACCAATGGCAGGCAAACAAAAACACATAGAAAACACCTTCAAAGGTGTCCAAAAGCTGACAAACTGCTCAGAAGACACTCTCTTTAAAAAAGCCGGCCAGCAATTCAGCAGCGGCATACACCGGTACCCGACAATTTAGACAAGAAGGAATAGAGCATCACACATAGATTAGATAGATAGAAACATGTCAGTCACACATATAAGAAGCACAGTGACAGTGTTGGTTACTGCACTTGTCATTTAGTGTAAAGGATTTATTAAAAAAAATATTAGTGTTTTCATGCACCGTCTCTTTAAAAAAGCCGGCCGGCAATTCAGAAGCGGTACCCGACAATTTAGAACAGAAAGAATAGAGCTTCACACATAGATTAGATAGATAGAAACATGTCAGTCACATATATAATAAGTACAGTGACAGTGTTGCTTACTGCACTTGTCATTTAGTGTAAAGGATTTATTTAAAAAAAAAATAGTGTTTTCATGCACTGTCTCTTTAAAAAAGCCGGCCGGCAATTCAGCATCTGTACTCGACAATTTAGAACAGAAAGAATAGAGAATCACACATAGATTAGATAGATAGAAACATGTCAGTCAGATATATAATAAATACAGTGATAGTGTTGGTTACTGTACTTGTCATTTAGTGTTAAAATAAAGGATTTATTAAAAAAAAATTAGCGTGGGGTTCCCCGTAATTTTAGTCTCTAGCGGAGGTTAAGCAGACGGCTGGGGCAGATGTTTGAAGCCTGGGAAGGGGGTAATACCCACGGAGCTTCCCAGGCTACTAATATCAGCCCCCAGCTGAATACCTAGCCTTTACTAGCTATTAAAATGGGGGACCCCCCAAAAAAATGACGTGGGGTCCCCCCTAATTTAATAGCTAGCAAAGGCTAGGCAGACAGCTGGGGGCTGATATTAATAGCCCAGGAAGGGTGCCATGAATATTGGCCCCCTCCCAGGCTAGAAACACCAGCCATCAGCCGCCCCAGAAATGGCGCATCCATAGGATGTTCTGGCACTTGGCCTCGCTCTTCCCACTGCCCTGTAGCGGTGGCAGTGGGGTAATAGGGTTGGGGTTGATGTCAGCTTATAATGCCAGCTGACATCAAGCCCAGGTTAGTAATGGAGAGGCGTCTATAAGACACCCCCATTACTAACCCCATAGTGAAAGTTAAAAGAAAACACAACACCCAGAATAAAGTCCTTTAATTGAAATAAACACACAATTCTTTATTGTTCTAAATTAAACCATACTTACCATCACGACCATTCCAGCTGAAGCCAACGATCTCCTGCAATAAAAGAAAAATAATAAAGCAACCTCATCCTTACCTTTCGATGGTTCCCAGGACAGCTCCAGCTCTGCTACATCGAGATGACAGGCTGGACCGCAGCAGAACGCTGCCATCCAGCCTGTCAACCCGCAGACACTGAGAAGAGCAGGCTTGCTTCGCTCCTCAGTGTCTCGCTGTGACGGCATCCAGATGAGCCGAGGTCATGTCCAATGAACTCGGCTCACCTCATGCACGTCACTGACAGCGTGGGAAAATTCTCCTGCACTCAGCGCTTCAGCGTGGGAGAATTCTCACGCTGAAGCGCTGAGTGCAGGAGAATTTTCCCACGCTGTCAGTGACGTGCATGAGGAGAGCTGAGATCATTGGACATGAACTCACCTCATGCACGTCACTGACAGCGTGGGAAAATTATCACGCTGAAGCCCTGAGTGCAGGAGAATTCTCCCACGCTGTCAGTGACGTGCATGAGGTGAGCTCATGTCCAATGAACTCAGCTCACCTCATGCACGTCACTGACAGCGTGGGAAAATTCTCATGCACTCAGCGCTTCAGCGTGAGAATTTTCCCACGCTGTCAGTGACGTGCATGAGGTGAGTTAATGTCCAATGATCTCAGCTCACCTCATGCACGTCACTTACAGCGTGGGAGAATTCTCACGCTGAAGCGCTGAGTGCAGGAGAATTTTCCCACGCTGTCAGTGACGTGCATGAGGTGAGCTGAGTTCATTGGACATGAGCTCACCTCATGCACGTCACTGACAGCGTGGGAGAATTCTCCTGCACTCAGCGCTTCAGCGTGAGAATTTTCCCACGCTGTCAGTGACGTGCATGAGGTGAGCCGAGTTCATTGGACATGACCTCGGCTCATCTGGATGCCGTCACAGAGAGACGCTGAGGAGCGCAAGCATGCCAGCGCTTCTCAGTGCCTGCGGGATGACAGGCTGGATGGCAGCGTTCTGCTGCAGTCCAGCCAGTCATCTCGATGTAGCAGAGCTGAAGCTGTCATGGGAACCATGGAAAGGTAAGGATGATGTTGGTTTATTATTTTTCTTTTATTTCAGGAGATCGTTGGCTTCAGCTGGAATGGGCGTGATGGTAAGTATGGTTTAATTTAGAACAATAAAGAATTGTGTGTTTATTTCAATTAAAGGACTTTATTCTGGGTGTTGTGTTTTTTTTAAATACTTTACTAGAAATTCATGGCGGTCATGTCTAATACTGGCGTGACCCCATGAATTTTGGGCTTAGGGCCAGCTGATAATACCAAGCTGGCCCTAACCCCTTTATTACCCAGTGAGCCACCGCACCAGGGCCCTGGATGAGTTGGGTACAGCGCCAGAAGATGGCGCTTCTATGAACGCGCCATTTTCCGGGGTGGCTGCGGACTGCAATTTGCAGCGGGGGGGGGGGGGCCCAGAAAGCTTGGGCCTCCCTGCGCTGCAGATTCCAGCCCCCAGCTGCCTAGTTGCACCTGGCTGGACACAAAAATAGGGCGAAGCCCCACGTATTTTTTTTTTAATTATTTCATGAAATTCATGAAATAATTAAGAAAAAAAGGCCTTCTCTATATTGTTGTGTCCGGCCAGGTACAAATAGGCAGCTGGTGGTTGGGGGCAGCCCGTTCCTGCCTGCTGTACCTGGCTGGACACAAATATAGTGCGAAGCCCCACGTCAATTTTTTTTAATTATTTAAGGAAATTCATGAAATAATTAAGAAAAAAAGGCCTTCCCTATATTGTTGTGTCCGGCCAGGTACAAATAGGCAGCTGGTGGTTGGGGGCAGCCCGTTCCTGCCTGCTGTACCTGGCTGGACACAAATATAGTGCAAAGCCCCACTTCAATTTTTTTTAATTATTTAAGGAAATTCATGAAATAATTAAGAAAAAAAGGCCTTCCCTATATTGTTGTGTCCGGCCAGGTACAAATAGGCAGCTGGTGGTTGGGGGCAGCCCGTTCCTGCCTGCTGTACCTGGCTGGACACAAATATAGTGCGAAGCCCCACTTCAATTTTTTTAAATTACTTCAGGAAATTCATGAAATAATTAAAAAAAAATTGACGTGGGGCTTCGCACTATTCTTGTGTCTAGTCAGGTGCAGCAGCCAGGAACGGGCTGCCCCCAACCACCGGCTCCCTATTTGTACCTGGCCGGACACAACAATATAGGGAAGACCTTTTTTTTTTAATTATTTCATGAAATAATTAAAAAAAAATTGAGGTGGGGCTTCGCACTATATTTGGGTCCAGCCAGGTACAGCAGGCAGGAACGGGCTGCCCCCAACCACCAGCTGCCTATTTGTACCTGGCCGGACACAACAATATAGGGAAGGCCTTTTTTTCTTAATTATTTCATGAATTTCATGAAATAATTAAAAAAAATTGAAGTGGGGCTTCGCACGATATTTGTGTCCAGCCAGGTACAGCAGGCAGGACCGGGCTGCCCCCAACCAACAGCTGCCTATTTGTACCTGGCCGGACACAACAATGTAGGGAAGCCCTTTTTTTCTTAATTATTTCATGAAAAAATTTAAAGAAAATTGACGTGGGGCTTCGCCCTGTTTTTGTGTCCAGCCAGGTACAACTAGGCAGCTGGGGGCTGGAATCCGCAGCGCAGGGAGAACCAAGCTTTCTGGGCCACCCCCGCTGCAAATTGCCGTCCGCAGCCACCCCGGAAAATGGCGCGTTCATAGAAGCGCCATCTTCTGGCGCTGTACCCAACTCATCCAGGGCCCTGGTGCGGTGGCTCACTGGGTAATAAAGGGGTTAGGGCCAGCTTGGCATTATCAGCTGGCCCTAAGCCCGAAATTCATGGGGTCACGCCAATATTAGACATGACCACCATGAATTTCTAGTAAAGTATTTAAAAAAAACACAACACCCAGAATAAAGTCCTTTAATTGAAATAAACACACAATTCTTTATTGTTCTAAATTAAACCATACTTACCGTCACGCCCATTCCAGCTGAAGCCAACGATCTCCTGAAATAAAAGAAAAATAATAAACCAACATCATCCTTACCTTTCCATGGTTCCCATGACAGCTTCAGCTCTGCTACATCGAGATGACAGGCTGTACCGCAGCAGAACGCTGCCATCCAGCCTGTCATCCCGAAGACACTGAGAAGCGCAGGCTTGCTTGCGCTCCACAGTGTCTCTCTGTGAGGGCATCCAGATGAGCCGAGTTAATGTCCAATGAACTCGGCTCACCTCATGCACGTCACTGACAGCGTGGGAAAATTCTCCTGCACTCAGCGCTTCAACGTGGGAGAATTCTCACGCTGAAGCGCTGAGTGCAGGAGAATTTTCCCACGCTGTCAGTGACGTGCATGAGGTGAACTGAGTTCATTGGACATGAGCTCACCTCATGCACGTCACTGACAGCGTGGGAGAATTCTCCTGCACTCAGCGCTTCAGCGTGAGAATTTTCCCACGCTGTCAGTGACGTGCATGAGGTGTGCCGAGTTCATTGGACATGAACTCGGCTCATCTGGATGCCGTCACAGAGAGACGCTGAGGAGCGCAAGCAAGCCTGCGCTTCTCAGTGTCTGCGGGATGACAGGCTGGATGGCAGCTTTCTGCTGTGGTCCAGCCTGTCATCTCGATGTAGCAGAGCTGAAGCTGTTGTGGGAACCATGGAAAGGTAAGGATTATGTTGCTTTATTATTTTTCTTTTATTGAAGGAGATCGTTGTCTTCAGCTGGAATGGGCGTGATTGTAAGTATGGTTTAATTTAGAACAATAAAGAATTGTGTCTTTATTTCAATTAAAGGACTTTATTCTGGGTGTTTGTGTTTTTTTTTAACTTTGACTACGGGGTTAGTAATTGGGGTGTCTTATAGACGCCTCTCCATTACTAACCTGGGCTTGATGTCAGCTGGCATTATAAGCTGACATCAACCCCAGCCCTATTACCCCACTGCCACCGCTACAGGGCAGTGGGAAGAGCGAGGCTAAGTGCCAGAATTGGCGCATCCTATGGATGCGCCATTTCTGGGGCGGCTGACGGCTGGTGTTTCTAGCTTGGGAGGGGGCCAATATTCATGGCACCCTTCCTGGGCTATTAATATCAGCCCCAGCTGTCTGCCTAGCCTTTGCTAGCTAATAAAATAGGGGGGACCCCACGTCATTTTTTTGGGGGGTCCTCCATTTTAATAGCTAGTAAAGGCTAGGTATTCAGCTGGGGGCTGATATTAGTAGCCTGGGAAGCTCCGTGGGTATTACCCCCTTCCCAGGCTTCAAACATCTGCCCCAGCCGTCTGCTTAACCTCCGCTAGAGCCTAAAATTAAGGGGAACCCCACGCCAATTTTTTTTTAAATAAATCCTTTATTTTAACACTAAATGACAAGTACAGTAATCAACACTATCACTGTACTTATTATATATGTGACTGACATGTTTCTATCTATCTAATCTATGTGTGATGCTCTATTCCTTCCATTCTAAATTGTTGGGTACCGCTGCTGAATTGCCGGCCGGCTTTTTTAAAGAGACAGTGCATGAAAACACTATTATTTTTTTAAATAAATCCTTTACACTAAATGACAAGTACAGTAAGCAACACTGTCACTGTACTTCATATATATGTGACTGACATGTTTCTATCTATCTAATCTATGTGTGAAGCTCTATTCTTTCGGTTCTAAATTGTCGGGTACCAGTGTACGCCGCTGCTGAATTGCCGGCTTTTCATGTTTCACTGTGATCACAGTTCCCATCGATTTGGGCAATCACTGTAATGCCACAACCACCATGGCTGTGGCATTACTGTGAGTGGCAGACAATCCCTGCATGATTGGTGCTCTAAATAGCGCCAGACATGCAGGACACGCTTTTGGTGCACGAACAGTTATCGAACATAACCTCGAACAGCCGAATTTTTTGCAAATTGTTCGGGTTCGTCGAACAACTCGAACACCGCCCAAAACAGCTCGAATTTGAGATTGGCGAACAGTTCTAGTCGAACACCACTCATCTCTACTTACTATACTTGTTAATAAATAAAAAAATAAATAAAAAAACGGGTGTGGGTCTGCCGTAATTTTCGTAAACAGCTGAGGGAAAGCTGAAGGCTGGGGGATGATGTTAATATTCTGGGAACAGGCAAATTGCCCTTAAGGTTCCCAGGCTATTACTATCAGCTCACAGCTGTTTGCTTAGCCTTTATTGGCTATTATAGGGGAGACCCGCCAAAAAATAATGCGGGGTCCCCCCTATATTCATTACTTAGCAAAGGTTAAACAGACAGCTGCAGGCTGATATTAATAGCCTAGGAAAGGGGCCATGGATATTGACCCCCTCCCAGACTAAAAACATCAGCCCTCAGCAGCCCCAGAAATGGCACATTCATTAGGTGCTCCAATTCTGGCACTTAGCCTTGCTCTTCCCACTTCCGTGGTGCGGTGGCAAGTGGGGTAAATAATGTGGGGTTGATGTCAGCTTTGTAATCTAAGCTGACATCAAGCCCAGGAGTTAGTAATGGAGAGGCGTCTATGAGATACCCTCATTACTAATCCCATTGTGATAATTAAATAAAAACACACACTGAAAAGTCCTTTAATTGAAATAAACACAAAGACTCCTTTATTTGAAATAAAAATTCCCCACCCTCTTTCACCCATTTATTAATGTAAAATAAAAAATAAAAAAACATATTCCTCACCGATAATCCGTAAATGGCCATGTCCCACGACAATCCGGATGGTTTAGAGAACCGTCACATCAGTGATGCGACCACTCTCCATGCCAGCCGGCTCACACTGAGCTGAGCGTGAGAAGCGCTGCCTGCCTGCAACCGGTAGTGACATCATTAAGGTTACCTCCGGTCACACGCAGCAGGTCTCATGCTGTGCTCAGTGTGTTCCAGCTGGCATGGAGAGCGGTCGCATCACTAATGTGACTGCTCTCCAAATCATGTGGTCATTGTGGGACATGGCCATTAATGGATTATGAGTGGAAAGGTGAGAAATATGGTGTTTTATTATTTTTACATTAATAAATAGGTAAAAGAGGGTGGGGAGTGTTTATTTCAAATACAGGATTCTGTGTTTTTATTTCAATTAAAGGACTTGACTCTGGCTGTGTTTTTATTACATTTGACTTTGGGTTTAGCAATGGGGGTATCTTATAGAATACACCAGGGCAAGTGGGAAAAACTGAGCAAAGCTCCAGAATTGGCGAATCCACTAGATGCACTTTTCTGGGGCGGCTGCGGGCTGCTGTTTTAAAGCTGGGGAGGGCCAATATTCATGGCCCCTTCCCCGTCTGAGAATACCAGCCCCGAGCTGTCAGCTTTAGCTTGGCTAGTTGTGAAAAATGGGGGGACCCCAGGCCATTTTTTTGTAATTTAAATAATTTAAAAAAATGGCGTGGGACCCCTTCATTTTTACAAAAAGATAATGAAGAGGGCACCACTAAATATATATCAGGGATCAACCGGAACATGTAAAATAGCATCTATACAAAAACAAAGAAAAAGACACATGCTAAGCACAGGCATCACCAAAACATAATATTATTGGTACAAAATGTAACACAAGTTTAAAAACATTTAAAAAGCCAAACATTACAAAGAATACACACATACGCCAAGAATAAGGTGAAAACTCCATCATTCAGATGACCACAAAAGAGATTAATACACTAATATCAATCTAAGGCCTTGGCCCCACTATTAGTATTTGATCAATATGTTTTCTCAGGAGTGGGAGCCAAAACCAGGTGAGGAACAATCAGAGAAAAGGTATAATAGAAACAAGTGCACCAATTCTGTATTTATCACCCACTCCTGGCTTTGGCTCCCACTGCTGAGAAAAAATACTGACCGAATACTGACCAAATACTGACAGTGGGGCCATGGCCTAAGATAGATAGTAGTAATGGATCATGGATCCAAAGATAAATTATTTGCATATGGTGTCAGCAAACTCCGTATAATATAAAGGCTTAAGTAAAGAATAAGATAGTAGATATGGAATATGACTAAATAAATCTCTTCCAAAATCAGATCAAATAAACTTAAACAACATGAATGTATTATAATAAGAAACACAATTGCCAATGCAAAAAAAAACAACTCCTCAAAAAAATAAAGGGAACATTGAAATAACACATCCTAGATCTAAATGAATGAAATATTCTCATTGAATACTTTGTTCTGTACAAAGTTGAATGTGCTGACAACAAAATCACACAAAAATCATCAATGGAAATCAAATTTATTAACCAATGGAGGCCTGGATTTGGAGTCACCCCCAAAATTAAAGTGGAAAAACACACTACAGGCTGATCCAACTTGGATGTAATGTCCTTAAAACAAGTCAAAATGAGGCTCAGTATTGTGTGTGGCCTCCACGTGCCTGTATGACCTCCCTACAACGCCTGGGCATGCTCCTGATGAGGTTGCGGATGGTCTCCTGTGGGATCTCCTCCCAGACCTGGACTAAAGCATCCACCAACTCCTGGACAGTCTGTGGTGCAATGTGACCTTGGTGGATGGAGCGAGACATGATGTCCCAGATGTGCTCAATCGGATTCAGGTCTGGGGAATGGGCGGGCCAGTCCATAGCTTTAATTCCTTCATCTTGCAGGAACTGCTGACACACTACAGCCACATGAGGTCTGGCATTGTCCTGCATTAGGAGGAACCCCGGGCCAACCGCACCAGTATATAGTCTCACAAGGGGTCTGAGGATCTCATCTCGGTATCTAATGGCAGTCAGGCTACCTCTGGCGAGCATGTGAAGGGCTGTGTGGCCCTCCAAAGAAATGCCACCCCACACCATTAGTGACCCACTGCCAAACCGGTCATGCTGAAGGATGATGCAGGGAGCAGACCACTCTCCACTGCGTCTCCAGACTCTGTCAGATCCATCACATTTTCTCAGTGTGAACCTGCTTTCATCTGTGAAGAGCACAAGGCGCCAGTGGCGACTTTGACAATCCTGGTGTTCTGTGGCAAATGCCAAGCGTCCTGCATGGTGTTGGACTGTGAGCACAACCCCCATCTGTGGACGTCGGGCCCTCATACCACCCTCATGGAGTCGGTTTCTAACCGTTTGTGCAGACACATGCACATTTGTTGCCTGCTGGAGGTCATTTTGCAGCACTCTGGCAGTGCTCCTCCTGTTTCTCCTTGCACAAAGGCGGAGGTAGTGGTCCTGCTGCTGGGTTGTTGCCCTCCTATATCCCCCTCCACGTCTCCTGGTGTACTGGCCTGTCTCCTGGTAGCACCTCCAGCCTCTGGACACTACGCTGACAGACACAGCAAACCTTCTTGCCACAGCTCGCATTGATGTGCCATCCTGGATGAGCTGCACTACCTGAGAAACTACAGTGGGTTGTAGAGTCTGTCTCATCTCATGCTACTACGAGTGTGAAAGCACAACCAACATTCAAAAGTGACCAAAACATCAGCCAGAAAGCATTGGTACTGAGATGTGGTCTGTGGTTCCCACCTGCAGAACACCTCCTTTATTGAGTGGGTCTTGATAATTGCCAATAATTTCCATCTATTGTCTATTCCATTTGCACAACAGCATGTGAAATTGATTGTCAATCAGTGTTGCTTCCTAAGTGGACAGTTTGATTTCACAGAAGTTTGATTTACTTGTAGTTATATTCTGTTGTTTAAGTGTTCCCTTTATTTTTTTGAGCAGTGTATATATACATAGGTCACATACCATATAAACAAGGTGCTGACACAGCAGAAACTGAGCAACTGCCTATTGATAAAGATATCTGTGCCAAATGCAAAGAGCAAAAATCCTCATAGGAATCACATGAATTGCATAAGCCTACCGAAGAGATATACCAGTGGTAGTTGCATCAGAAACCTGAATAAGGCTGGAGTCACATTACCGTATAACACGGCCGAGTGCTATGCGATAAAACATTGCATAGAACTCAGCCCAGTGTTATTCTATGGGGCAGCTCAGATCACCGTTTAATTTCTCACGTGTATTCAGTGTGCGTACAAAATCGCAGCATGCTGACATTGTGCACGAGACTCGCCAATGTAAGCCTATGGGTGCGAGGAAAAATAGGATTGCACTCCCATGTCAGCTCAGTGCAGTCTGATATACGGCGAGTCAGGCCATGGAGGAGATATAGAAATTACTTTATCCGTCTCCTCCGCAGCTGTGCTACGATCCTGTCATGCTAGAGGATCGCAGCACAGCAGCATGACACTCGGCTCCCTCTCGCAGCAGGTCATTAGCGTATCGCATCCGATGCTCTCGCATCCGATGCCTCATGCTGGTGTGACGCTGGCCTAAGGCCTAATATCCTGGAACCATAGAAATTGTCAAAAGAAATGACAGGGATAAGTGCACAATGCGTGTCACCACACACTGTGGCTTCCTCAGCGGCCTATGAATCAAGTGTGTATGACGCAGTTTAGATATAAAAATAAATGACAATTATAAGAATCAGCTGTTGAATTTACCCGAGGTTGGGCATACTCAAACCGGCGTGCCATTCTCACATGTGTGTGACATCAACAGATATATCGGCACATGCGCAGAATCAGAGGAATAGTATATGTGGACCAACATATTCTTCATGCATGCGCGTGACATCAACAAGTATATTGGTGTTTATGCACAAGTTGTAAGACCTATATGCCTGTGCACAGAAAGAATAGGAGAGAATACGGTGAATCACATTCGCGCTTGCACGTATGGAGATCAAAAATATCGCGCATGCGCACCCACTGACCAGTGATGTTCTGAGAACAAAGTCCTATGCGATACTAGAACTTTTGTAAGCTAATTAACGCATGCGCATAAAGAAAGTCAACTAAAGAAAATAGAGAAAAGTATCAGAAGAACGCATGCCATGTATTTGAATAGTGGTTGAAGGGCAAACAAACATTAAGCGAAACATAAGGCTTATTAAGCTATGTAAAGATTATGATGTCAAAAATGATGTTTGAATTACAGAATTCAGCATACGGACAACCAAAACATAGAGGGTGCAGAGTTTTTATTTACAATAAAGGAGTCTGTGTGTTTACTTAAATTAAAGGACTTTTTCAGTGTGCGTTTTTATTTAATTTTCACTATGGATTAGTTATAGGGGTGTCTTATAGACTGCTTTAGCTTGGCTGGTTGTCAAAAATGGGGGGACCCCATGTCGTCTTTTAAATTATTTATTTGAATAATTAAAAAAAACACATGGGAGCTAATCGGCCTTGCCTTCTCTCACTGCTTTCAGCGAGACCAGCCGTAGGATGATCAGAGTAGTATTCTCATCACCTGTGACTGGTGGTAACCTTTTTACCGCCGGTCACAGCTGCTGCTGGCTCACACTCTATCATCTGTATGACAGTGTGGGAACCGCAGTGCTGTGACCGCCGATGAAAGCCAGTGTTTCTCATGTTGTCACACAGATGACAGCGTGGGAAACACAGAATATTAAGGCTGTCAAACGCGAATAGTAAGGCCACGGCCCCACTATCAGTATTTGGTCAGTATTTTTTCTCAGGAGTGGAAGCCAAAACCAGGTGAGGAAGTAAAAAAAGTGAATCAGAGAAAAGGTGTAATAGAAAAAAGAGCATCAATTCTGCATTTATCACCCACTCCTGATTTTGGCTCCCACTCCGGAGAAAACATACTGACTGAATACTGACCAAATACTGATGGTGGGGCCATTTCCTACCACAGACTTCAGGGAGAAGTCCGTGTTCGAGGTACGTACATAGACACTATGTGTTCGGACCCCGAGCTTTACCGTTCGGGTTAGCCCATCACTAGTTGTTATCGACATGTGGTGAAAATTTAATTTCAATAGCAACTTTAGAAATATATTTACTTAGAAAACACACACACACAGTATATATATTATGTAGCTTTGTCTCCATAAAAGGAGAGTGGCCCAGACACATTTCTTGCACAGGGGCCTCAAGTTGTCAGTGTGCGCCCCTGAATTAAACTCAACTTTCATTTTAAAAAGGTCTAAGGGGTAACATTTCTCCTTGCGGAGAGTGACATACAGGCTCTGGTATGTCAAGGTAAGGAGGCTTATTTGCCATGCAATGCTCCTTTGGGAAATTTAATATCCAAATCAGTTCACATTTGCACTGACGAGGGCCAACAGCTCGAAACATCGTGTCTGCAAATTGAGATTCTGATTTGGCTTTTATCCTAAGTCAAATTGCACGACTTGTTAAAGGGTTGATTGTGACTTGCAGGATTGCTGCTTCCAATAGGTGGCGCTATGAGTTCAAGTCCTCTTTCTCTCTGAAGAGGGAATTTGCATTTTAAAAAGGGACACAAATCACGATGACTGTCATTCCAGTGGGATAACTTGTGCATCATGCATGAAAAGTGCCTAAGCTGTCTCCAGCTGTTACAGAGAGTTATACTTGGATAGCTTCTTGATCTGCCCTTAATAGCCTGCCATGTGGCAAACTTCCTGGTTCAGACCAAGTTTGCAAAATGTTGCAAGAAAGAACTTTGTAGCTGATTCAAAATAAACAGCAAAGTAATTGACTGTTAGATAGAACAGGTAAATATACTAAGTATTGTATAGGGCTGTGAATCATCTGTGTCTATATGTACAAGTCCCCATTATAACACCATATAAAGTCCCATATAAAATAAAGTACCTTACCATAAAGTATGATGAACCCATATTTAATCCAAAGGCGTCTGAGCAGAACAGTCCATATTTACAATAATTATTTTCCTTATGGAAGATTTTACTAAAAAGGATAAATCTTCCATACTGTAGTATATTGAGAGATGCTGATGCTCAGGTGCCTGCTGAAGAATGACACCTGCTAGTGACGGAGCCTTTGCAAAGTATAGTAGTCATGAGAGTCATATAAAAGCAGTCATGTAACACCCTTATCTTGTAAGTCACAAGCGTACAGATTACAGAGTAGGGTTTATTGACAATTTTTAAAGAATGATGCATTCAAACATATTATGAAGCAATAAAAACAAAAGTAAAAACATTATGTATGAAGGAGACTATACTACTTCTATGTTTAGTTTTAAATCCAAATATGTGTATTTTTTATTATTATTGTTCTATTTTGCATGGGGCAAAAGTGGGGTGATTTTAACTTTTAGATTTTTTTTAGTTTTTAACAAACATTTTTTATACCTGCTTCAATAGTCTCCATAGGAGACTTGAAGCTGGGATCTTCAAATTGCTTGTGCTACACGCAGCAGGGCTTCTGCTCTTCTATGTGTAGCAGAAATGATCTTCTGCTATGAACGCCTACCACAGGGTGGCGCTCATAGCAGATCTGCAATGACAAGCATAGGGGTCTCCTGTTGTTATGCCAACCCATTGGCACCCCGCGATCATGCGACAGGGGCGCCGATGGGCGTGGTTTGTGACACGCTTTCGGCGCGCTCATGTTAAATGCCGCTGTGAGAGATTGGTGGATAGCGATTCCATCCGTGGCTGTTAGGGGCACATGACAGCTGATCAGATGAGCTGTCATGTGCTTGAAAATATGCAAGCTCAGCTAAAGCAGCATTTAAAAGAGGGAGGCGACCTATGATGTACCTATACATCATAGGTTGTGAAGGGGTTAAAGGATGGGGCAATTTTTAGTGGTTTTTTTTTTTCATTTTTGTCATGTAGACTGTTCTAAAGAGAACTACAGTGACAATTGATGGTGATTTTTCTTAAGAAAAGTATTAAGGCCTCATTCACACATCAGTATTTTTGAGCAGTATTTAATCAGTATTTGTATGCCAAAACCTGGAGTGTCTTCAAATCACAGAACAGGTGTCAATCTTTTAGTTATAGTTTATATAGTCTTATCCATGCTGTCGCATTCACACAAACAGCATGGGCACTTCGTGTTTCCTCCTTGCTGCTAAGCAGGAAAAAGAGAGCTTTCAGATCCATACTGACCATCCTTGATACTCACAATTAAGTTTTGTGACCCTCGCGTTAAATTCATCTTGGCCAAAAAAGTGTACTGGCTGTTCACCCTGCTAGACCCACGCTACAAGGAGAACCTTGCATCTCTCTTTCCTGATGCAGAGAGGTCTACTAAAATGGTGCTATACCAGAAGGCCATTGTGGAAAATTTGTTGAAAAAATTGAAAAATTCCCATCAGACAGCGCTTGCAGCAGGTGGAAGGCTTCTTTGCCCAACCAAGGAGGAGAGGCGAGTGACACACACCAGGTACAGCAGAGGCAGGGGTACACTGTCAAAGGCCTAGGCCAATTTCATGACACCCTCCTAGTCTCCAGGCCCTTATGTTCAGGTATTTTTGACAAGGAGGGAAAAAATTTTAAAGATTGTCAAGCAATACCTGGCCGACCAAACCAGCATACTCCCTAATTCCTCTGCGACCTTCAACTATTGAGTCTCAAAACTGGACATCGGGCATGAGCTGTCCCTCTATGCCTTGGATGTGTTGTGCTGCCCTGCAGCTATCATATTGTCATAGCAGGTTTTTAGTGCCGCTGGGGGGAGTCATAACAGAAAGGCACTTTCGCCTGTCAACAGAAAATGCTGAAATAATAACTCTGATAAAAATGAACAAAGACTGGAATAGCCCCGACTTCTACACACCACTTGATGACAGCAGCATATAAAGTGTTTTTAATCTTCAATATTTGAATGATGCCCTCCAGTTGTTGCCTTCAAGAGTCTATGGACGACCCTGCTTGTAATTTTTGTCTGGCTATGCAATTAGTGCATAGCCTTTATGAGTCTAGGAGTACCATTTATGAGGCAGTGACCGGGATCGTATATGAGGGACGTTATATATCTCCCAGAATGTGTACAGAGACCTATTAAATCCATTGGAGTGCATTGCAGTCACAGACACAGCTGCGGCTGCAATGACCTGGACAGACTACCTGGCTAAGGCAGATTAAGTAAAACCCAGCAGGGCCTTCATTTCTTGGAGGAGGTCACAGGAGTCAGTGGGGGGACCTCCTCCCTCCAACCCGGGTTTTCCAGTGGCTCTTGCTACAGGTCTTTTAAAATCCCTGCACTAAGGATTAGTGTTGTTCTATGTTGGAACCTGCTAGGAGCACAGCAGGAAAGCTCAGCAGGATTGAGTGTGGCTGAACCACCACCTGAGAAGGCTCTGCACCTTTCAGGCTCTGAGCGGCCTGGTGTGGCCGTTGTCCCCGGCAACCATTGTTTATGGACTCATGTTAACCCGGCTGCGAACCGGAGGACTTTCTGTTTACCCATGAGTTGCTGAATAAAAGCTGTTTATGTTGGACTTGCTTGGGTCACTGCCTCAGTTACTGCAAGGTGTGAACACCGCCGCCTTACAGTTTGGTGGAGAATGTGGGCATAGTGACTGAGGCATACTCCCACTGGCAGCTGCATGACCACAATCCGACCTGCCACCTTTCAGTTCCACCCCATGGACAAAATGAACGAGCTGTTAAAGAAGCTGGTACTTAACCAGCAGAAGCAGCTGCAGTCCCAGCGGCAACAGCAGGAGCAGTACCAGAGTCTCCAACGGCAACAGCAGGAGCAGGAACGGCAACAGCAGGAACGGGAACAGCAGCATAATCAACAGCAGCAGCTACTGTACCAGCAGCAGCAAAAAACAAACGAACTGTTGCTGCAACAGATTGCTGCCCTGCGGGAGACGCCAACGGCACTAGCCCCTGAATGTCGCGAGGCCCGGGACAAGGTTCGTTCAGCGTTGAGGAAGATAGGACCGGAGGACGACGTGAAAGCTTTCCTGACCATTTATGAGCGCACAGCAGAGCGGGAAAACCTACCAGCCGGCCAGTAGGCAGAAGTGGTGGCTCCGTTTCTGGTAGGCGATACCCAAAAGGCCTACTTCAACCTCAGTCGGGAGGACGCCCAGGACTACCAGAGGCTCAAAGGTGAGATCCTTGCCCGACTAGGGGTCAATACATATGTGAGGGCTCAGCGTGTATTTTCATGGGCCTATGTGGAGACCCGACCCGCCCGGTCTCAGGCTTATGACCTCCTGCAGCTGGTAAAGAAGTGGCTCCAGCCTGAGACTTTGTCTCCAGCCTAGATTGTTGAGAGGGTGGTGGTTGATCGGCTGGTAAGGACTCTGCCAGCCGCTATCTAATGTTGGGTGGGGCAAGGGGACCCCGGCACCCTCGACCAGGTGGTCAGTCTGATCGAGCACTACTCGGCCACTCAGGACTTCATTCGAGACTCTGCCCCCTCTCGGCTGTCACGCCGATCCCTGCCAACTCAGGAGTCGGGAAAGGGGTCGTGTATCTCTGCTGGGGACAGTCAGCACCTTACCCGTGCTGAAGGGGAACCTCGGAGTGAGAGTGGCAGGAGACCGATTCCCTCCCAAACTATCATAAGGCCTAACAGTACCTCCACCCTTAGGTGCTGGCGGCATCAGGGGCCGGGACATGTGGTTGCTAATTGTCCCCTGACTACGGAACCCATGGACTGCGGGTATAGCCGCCGGGTCTCAATGTATGCCCAGACCGTCTGCACAGCGAGCGCCGACCCCCCAGGACAGTGAACTCCAACTATGCCAGGTACTGGTTAATGGGTACCCCACGGAGGCCTACTGGACTCAGGGAGCCTCATGACTCTGGTAAATAGGTCACTGGTGGCAGGAGACAACCCCAGTCGACGGCCAGTCGGGGTTGTGTGTATCCATGAGGACCTCCGAGAGTACTCAACTGCGGAGGTAGTTTTTTCCACGCCATGTGGAGATATAAAACATGTGGTGGGGGTGGTAAAAACTCTTCCCTATGGGACTGTGTTGGGAAGAGACTTGCCCCTGTTCTGGACTCTGTGGAAAAACAAAATCCGCTCTCCCCCTGTAAAATGTATTACAGGTGCTGTACCCGACGAACCTGCCATAGGGTTGTCCAACCTAGGGGCAGAGTGTGACCTGATAGGTATCTCTTAGAGGTGCTGGCAGGAGAGATCGAGGAGACCCCATCGATCCCCGAGCTGGAAGTGTCCCGGGACACGTTTGGGATGGCTCAGCTACAGGATCCCACCCTGACTCAGGCGCGGGAAAGGGTGGCAGATGTAAACTGCATAACCCAACAGCCCGGTGCAGATACTGAATTTCCCCGCATGGTAGTCAACGGTAAGTTGCTCTATAGGATTGATAAGATCAAGGACGAGGTCGTGGAGCAGTTGGTGGTACCTCAGTCGTAACGTCGGGTGGTTCTAGATTTGGCACACACACACTTGCTAGGTGGACACTTAGGTGTAAAAAAGAAGCAAGAACGTATCTTGCTGCGGTTCTTTTGGCCTAGGGTTTGCGCAGAGGTCAAAAGGTACTGCGAATCCTGCCCCGAATGTCAGTTGACCACACCCACCACAAGTTTCCGTCGTCCATTGGTACCCCTGCCAGTGATAGAGGTACCTTTTGAACGGATTGCAATGGACTTGGTAGGACCCATTGTAAAATCCGCCCGTGGCCACCAACATATACTGCTGGTCATTGACTATGCCACCCGGTACCCGGAGGCTATACCACTACGCCACACGTTGGCAAAAGTGATTGCACAGGAGCTGTTTGCCATGTTCTGTCGCCTTGGACTACCTAAGGAGATCCTGATGGATCAGGGAACCCCTTTTATGTCCAAAGTGACAAGGCAACTGTGCAAATTGCTAAAAATTAAACAATTGCGCACCTCGGTGTACCACCCTCAAACCGACGGGCTAGTAGAACGGTTCAATAAAACCCTCAAGTCCATGTTAAAAAAGGTGGTTTCTAAGGATGGAAGGGATTGGGACATGTTGCTACCCTATTTGATGTTTGTCGTCCATGAGGTACCCCAGGCTTCCACAGGGTTCTCTCCCTTTGAACTATTGTACGGCAGACACCCTAGGGGTCTGTTGGACGTAGCCAAAGAGACATGGGAACAAGAGCCAACTCCACATAGGAGTATAATTGAACACGTGACTAATATGCAGGACCGGATCGCTGCGGTCATGCCCATCGTGAAAGAACATCTGTTAGATGCCCAGGCAGCCCAGAGGCGCACATGTAATAAAAGAGCCAGAGTCAGATCCTTTAACAAGGGTGATTGGTTGTTAGTACTGGTACCCACAGCCGAGAGTAAGCTCATGGCCAAGTGGCAAGGGCCATATGAGGTTCGAGAAAAAGTGGGCGAGGTAAATTACCGGGTGTATCAGCCTGGAAGGAGGAAACCTGAGCAGCTTTACCATGTAAACCTGCTAAAGTCTTGGAAAGATCGATAATGTTTAGTTACAGATGTCACCCCGGGCATATCGCCAGAGAGTTCTCTACCTTCAGCCAGGGAAGCGTCCGAGGGGGAGGTCAGGATAAGTGATGCCCTCACTAAACAGCAGCGACGGGAGGCTCGCTGGTGCAGCACAATACCGACGTGTTCTAAGAGATACCGGGTAGGACTACGGTTATCCAACATGACATTGTCACCGAACCTGGGGTAAGGGTGCGAATAAGACCGTACCGGGTACCCGAAGCCCGGAGGCAGGCCATCACGGCTGAGGTAAAACAAATGCTTCAGTTAGGCGTCATAGAGGAATCACGGAGTGAGTGGGCTAGCACCATCGTACTGATTCCAAAACCAGACGGATCGTTACGCTTCTGTAATGATTTCCGGAAATTGAATGAAGTGTCAAAGTTTGACCTCTATCCAATGCCCAGGGTGGACGAGCTGATTGAGAGACTGGGGCAGGCCCAGTACTTTACCACGATCGATCTCACCAAGGGTTACTGGCAGGTACCTCTCACAGATTTGGCGAAGGAAAAGACCGCCTTCGTAACTCCGGAGGGTCTATACCACTATGTGGTCTTACCTTTTGGGTTACATGGGGCCCCGGCTACATTCCAGAGGTTGATGGACATAGTGCTCAAGCCTCATCAGGAGTACGCATCCGCTTATCTAGATGATATTATCATCTTTAGCACCGACTGGCATACGCACCTATCACAGGTACAAGTGGTGCTGGATTCTCTCAGAGCCGCGGGGTTAACGGCAAACCCCAAAAAATGTGCGATAGGGCTAGAGGAAGCCCGATATTTGGGGTATGTGATAGGCCGAGGAGCTATCAAGCCCCAAATCAATAAAGTTGAGGCCATAAAAACCTGGCCTAAACCGTCAAGTACAAAACAGGTGAGGGCATTCCTTGGCATTCTGGGGTATTACCGCCGGTTTATAACTAATTTTGCTGGGCGATCTGCGGCCCTGACCGATCTCTTGAAAGGGAAAAAATCGGTAATGGTTCATTGGAACCCTCAGGCAGAAGAAGCTTTTCAGTCCATGAAGTTGGCTCTTTGTGGACAGCCGGTCCTCATCAGCCCCAACATCAAGGAAACCTTCATTGTACAGATAGATGCCTCGGAGGTAGGCCTTAGGGCAGTATTGTCACAAAAAGGGAATGGTGAAGAGCACCCGTCACCTACTTGAGTAGAAAACTTGTCCCGGCAGAGAAAAACTATAGCATGGTAGAGAAAGAGTGTTTGGCTATTAAGTGGACCTTGGAATCGCTACGTTATTATTTACTCGGGCGTCAGTTCCGCTTAGTGACGGACCACTCACCCTTGGTATGGATGAGGAATGCCAAGGGGAGGAATGCGTGAGTCACCAGGTGGTTCCTGTCACTGCAAAATTTCAGTTTCTCTGTATAACATCGCCCTGGGAAGTTGCAAGCAAACGCGGATGCCCTGTCCCGGGCACCCTGTATGGTGGCAAATGTTCAACCCCACAAGTTTGAACAGAGGGGAGGCTATGTGAGGCAGTGACCGGGATCGTATATGAGGGATGTTATATATCTCCCAGAATGTGTACAGAGACCTATTAAATCCATTGGAGTGCATTGCAGTCACAGACACAGCTGCGGCTGCAATGCAGGAATGAAGGTGAGCAATGACCTGGTCAGACTACCTGGCTAAGGCAGATTAAGTAAAACCTGGCAGGGCCTTCATTTCTTGGAGGAGGTCACAGGAGGCAGTGCAGCTGCCTCCTCCCTCCAACCCGGGTTTTCCAGTGGCTCTTGCCACAGGTCCTTTAAAAACCCTGCACTAAGGATTAGTGTTGTTCTATGTTGAAACCTGCTAGGAGCATAGCAGGAAAGCTCAGCAGGATTGAGTGTGGCTGAACCACTGCCTGGGAATGCTCTGCACCTGTCAGGCTCTGAGCGGCCCGGCGTGGCCGTTGTCCCCGGCAACCGTTGTTTATGGACTCATGTTAACCCGGACTTTCTGTTTACCCGTGAGTTGCTGAATAAAAGCTGTTTATGTTGGACTTGCTTGGGTCACTGCCTCAGTTACTGCACGGTGTGAACACCGCCACCTTACACACTGACAATTTGAACAGAATGTGTATGAGGCACTCTTTATTTCTAATACATGATGTATCTGAGTCCCCCTTCCAACTAAATTTTTCATAAATTACAATGAAATTTCCAATTTTTTTAATAAAAATTTAAACTTTGGGTTACTTAAATAATGTTTTTTTTAAAGCCTTTTTAAATGTTGCCTTATATACAGATCATTATACAGGAAAGCATGTTTCTTAACATTTTTTTTCCTGTAAACTCGAATTTCTCTTTGATTTTGAATGTTTTATTGTCAGTCCTTAAAGTGGAGTAAAATTGTGATGCCTTTGTTCTCAGCAGCGATCTGGGAGTCAGAGATGCTTCCAGGGATCTTCCCCATGCTGTTCTCCTTCTACTCAGCACTTTTTCCATCAAATTTAACATTTTCACTGCCCCCCAGACCTCCTTGTAGGGTCTTCCGGAAAAATTCTCAGATTTCCCATTGACTCCAATTATACTTGTTACTCGAAACAAGCATCCGAGCATTAGGAATTGCTCAGTTTGAGTAACGAGCATCTGAGAATTTTAGTGCTCACTCATCACTAGAGCAGAAATAAAAACTAAGAATCTTGAACTAAGAGGAACTGGTGCAAGTGGAGGTGGAGGTGATGGTATAGGTAGAAGAGGCAGGGCAGTACGGTAGCTCAGAGGTAAGCACTGCAGCTTTACAGCGCTGGACTCCTGCGTTCAAATTCAACAAAGGGCAACCTCTGCAAGGAGTTTTTATCTTTTCCCTGTGTTTGCATGGGTTTTCTCCCACACTCCAAAGACATACTGACAGGGAAATTAGATTATGAACCCCATTGGGTACAGTGCCGATAATGTCTGTAAAGCGCTGTGGAATTAGCGCTGGGCCATACCCTTGCCACTTTATTATGTACTGCAACTTGTTTAAGAATATTCTGGAATCCAGAACCTTTGCAACTGTGGAATGTTCTTTCCCATCCAGGAGGAGGTAGATGATGCCCTGGAAAAGGATTTGGAACAAATGACTTTAGTAAGGAGACATGGAACACTGGATGTATCTTCATTGTTCTGGGCAGTTGAAGGTGATAAGCTGCTGAGCTAACTTGTCCAATTATTTTAAAAGGACCAATACATTTTTCACCCAGTTTTGGAGAGGGTATATGGAGTTTCAAATTCAAAGCCATACTTCATCACCCACTTGGAAGGGGTGATGTCATCGTTTTTCTTGTCACATACATCATCAAATTCCTTATACACAGATGGTAGTTTAGAAGATTGTTCAGAATCCTTTACAACCTCTTCATTTGGTAAAGCCTGTGGGAAGTGTACAGTAGATGGAAAAGACACTTCTTTGATTTCACAATTGATTGTGAGGTTTTGAGTCAGCAGCCATGGCAACCCCAAGATTATTGGAAAGTGTGGAGATGATATTAATAGAAAGGATAAAACCTCATGGTGATTAGGTTTCATAACTATCTCTAGGGGTTCAGTCTCTTGATTCACTTGTCCCAAATTTAGTGGATATCCATCAACAGTTTCTATGACAATAGATGAAAGTCTGTTTTGAATTTTTACCCCATGTTCCTTTGCAAAAGAGATGTCCATAAAATTTCCATTTGCTCCTGAATCAGCCATGGCAGATGTGGAAATCCATTGAGAATAAACTTGAAACTTGATAAAAATGAAGCAATGAGAGTCCTTGTTTTATTTTTTTAATGTTGGGTGCAATAGGAGAAACTGAATGGATGACTGCATTCACTGGAGGCGCTGGTTCAGACAAAACTGATTCTTCATTGGAAAAGTTGGGATCCAGTAACCCTGCCACTGTTTTACATAGTCGAGAAGGACAATTGAAGAGAAAGTGGTCAGTCTTGCCACAATAAAAACACTGATTTTTCCGAAGTCTCCGTTCTTTTCTCATCACTTTCACGTTTTAACAGGCAACTGTCGACCTGCATGGATTCAACTTCAGATATGTGAGGACTCTATCTCTGAGACCGGTGGTTGAAACAGGTGGATAGCGATTACGATTGCGGAACCAGTTTGAATTCCACTTTTCCAATCTTCTATCTGATAATCGGTTGTCTATAAGAATACATTGGTGAATGAAGTCATCAAAATTTGTGGGAGCATTGGCCCTGGCTAGCTCATCTTTGAGTGCTCTGGAGAGTCCGTTCTTAAAAAAAGATAATTTTGCAGTATTTTTCCATTCGGTATCAATTGCTCACCATCTGAATTCTGTGGTGTACTCTGCAACAGAGCATTTACCCTGATGTAGTGCCATCAGTGTAGCTGAAGCTGTTGCACAATGATTAGGGTTATCAAACACCTGTCTTCCAGGAAAGCCTCCATATCATTAAGTCAATTATCATGCGTTTCAATAAGGAGCCTTGTCCAAGCCAAAACTTTATGTGTCAGTAGCATAATGATACACAATACCTTTGCTCTGTCAGTATGGAAGTGAGCAGGGCGTGCACCAAAGTACAATCTGCACTGGTTGATAAATCCACAAAATTTGTCACGGTCTCCATTACAATTAATTTTGTAATTGAAGGATCTGTTCAGACTGCAGTGCAATCTTATTGCTAAGATCTTGCACAACATTCTGTAGATCCTGTGTAGCTTGTCCAAAAATGTGAACGTTATGAGATGTCTGAGTTTCAATTGCCATGTATTTTGTTTTTAGTGTTTGCATGTCTGCACAGACATTGGTAAGCAAACAGTTCATCTTATTTACACGAACCTCCAAATTTCCCTCAGTGGCATCCATGATGAAGGCTTGAGTATCCTGTTGCGATACTGGTGTAGTACTGCTGGAAACCAGTGGTCGAAGAAGTGTGAACAGGAACAGCAAGCGGTAGTACAAGTAGTGGAAGACAGGCCAGATAATGGTATAAATTGACCCTGTTTCTCCTGTTCCCTTTCCTCTGGTGCCACCAATTCATCCATCATGGCCTGAATATTTTTTTCCTGCAGGTATATAAGTGGTATAGTAATGCTGATGATGGCATTATCAGCGCTGGCCATATTGGTGAAATATTTGAAGCAGCACAAAACGGCACACAAATCCCACATGGAGACCCACTCTTTGGTGGTGAAGTGGTGTTGTTCTGCAGAGCAACTCAGCCGTGCTGCAGCTTAAACTTCATTATTGCCTGCTGTTCGCATAATCTCTCCAGCATATGCAAGGTGGAGTTTTAACTTGTTGGTACGTCGCATATCAGCTGGTGAGCGGGAAGGCAGAAGTGGTGCTGCAGCACAGACAGGTGAGCAGCAGCAGAGTGAGAATGCCGAAAGTGCATACACACTGCCCGCACTTTCAGCAGCAGCTCCGACATGTGTGTTTAGTTTTTCAGGAAACTCTGCACCACCAAGTTCAGCACTTCCGCAGGCAAACCATCTAGGTTTAGAGCTGCTTTGAGATTTTGCCCGTATTCAAATAACACCAGGCCGGGCTTGAGGAGGCAGTGGAGGAAGTGTAGGAGGAGGAGGCAACCTAAACGGATAAACATCCAGCAGTCCTCAGTGGTGGTAGGGTAGGAAATGGGCTACCGAGCTACCAAGCCTTCCGCCTCTGTCCCAGCTGCCACTACATTTACTCAGTGCGCAGTTAGGGAGATTTAACGTCCCTGGCCGCGCTTACTGGTCCACATATCAATGGCTATTTGGACCTTGCCATTGATTGCGTTGCACAGTGCCCACCTGATTTGGTCCACAGCATGTTTGTGCAGGGCAGGGATGGCCCATGTGGAAAAGTCGTGGTGGCTGGGAACAATGTACTGCGGGACAGCCAACGCCATCAATGTTTTAAAACTGTCTGTCTCCCTCAGCCGGAATGGCAGCATTTCAAAGACCAGTAATTTGGAAATTCTGTCATTCAGGACTATGGCTCTTTGGTGGGTAAGGGGGTATCGCCTCTTTCTCTTGAGAGTTTGGGGGGTGGAAAACTGAACAATTCCATGGGACGGTGTGGATATGTTCAGTGACACTGGTGATGGTGGTGATGCTATAACATCCTCTCTTTGTATGGAAATAGGTGGCCCTGCTGATCATGAGCGGGAGGAAGATGCCAAAACTGCATCAGAAAGGGGAGCAGGAGGAGGCTCAGATCTGTTGTGCTTTTTAAGGTGTGTACTCCATTGCACCTCGTACTTGGCATTCAGATGCCTCATCATACAGGTGGTGCTCATGTTCAGAACATTTATGCCTTGTGTGACAAGGTCACTAGCAAAATGCTGGAGAGAAGATGTATAATGACGCGCCCCCTGGGCCATATTCTTTAGGGGAATACCCGAGCCGGATCAGATGGGGGTTGTAGTCTCCGAGTGGCTGTGACCCGGTCCGTGCCCAGGGTGTCAAGCTCAGAGTATGTGGCAGTCCTACAGATGTTATAAAGTTCGTTATGTCGACTACGCCACCCGTTGGATTGCAGTCACTACGGCCGCCGCTGCAGCAGGGTCCGCTGAGGCTGATGGTGTTGGTGCAGCTTTAGATAGTATAACCCCCAACGGGAGGGGTATGGCCTCAGGGGGTCAGGTGCAGAGGATGGGGGTTGTGGTGGTGCAGCGTAGATGTTAATTAAAGACAGAGTCGGGTTGTGCAGTTCAGGGTGTTTACTTACTGCAGATATTCCGGTCACTCCGGCCTTGAGTGACCACCCGAGCCGTGCTGCGTCCACCAGGTCCTGGATTCAGCCAACCCCCAAGCAAGTCCGGAGCGTGTCCCTGAGCCCTCCTTCTTGTCCTTTCTTCTGGCCGTCCCCACCAGGGATCCACCTAGGTCCAGCTCCCTCGGGCCTTCTGTTGGGAGACCCTTGGCCTTGGGTTCCCTGACCCTACACGTGGTTTGCCTTCAGGGTGGATGTGGTGGGTGGCCGTGGCAGATCCTGCCCACGGCCTCCGGTCTCTGACTGAGGTATGCTTTAGCCCCCACCAGTTTGGGATCCGGTACCCTGTTGCCAACTCTTCACCCTAGGGTTGTACTTGGGTTCTCAGAGTTCCTTCTGTCTCCCCCTCTGGGTTTTTCTTTCTCTCCTCTCTCACTCTTGCTCTGGGGCTGCTCTGCTCCTCTGCTCTCTTCCTCTCCTCTGCAAAGTCTGATGTCTCACTGACTTCTCACAGACTGACTGACTGACCCTGATCTTAGATGGTGCCCACCTTAAATACTCCCTCTATGTGTGAGCTCAGGTGACCAGCACCCAATGAGCTCCTAACTTTACCCAGGCTGCTCCCCCTATCTGCCCCTACACTACTGGGATGTACCACCCCCCTCCCACTCCAGCCAGGAACAGACTCGGTCGTACCTGCACATTTCTAAGTGGGAGTACCGTTGGTCTGTTCCTCGGAAATGGGATGTGTGTAGTGCATGCAGCTTTCTGAGCTCAGTTCCACACTCCATCCTTACCCGGGAGTGGAATACCACACCTCTGGGTTGAGGTGCAATACCCCTGTAGCAGCCGAATCCTCAGGGTGCTACATTCCCCCCTGGTAAATCACAGCACGTCCTCGGGCTGTAAGATATAAAAACACCAAAACATACAATTTTTGCATAAACAACATAATAAAAACATATAAAACATATATATCAGCAATAAAACTTTTTTTTTTTTCATAAATAACATTCTCGTAGACTTCTCTTGCTTCTAGCTCCTCCTCCGGACACTGTGCAACGTGTGCCCGGGAAAAGTGCAACAGTTTCTCTAGAAAAATGGTCTTCCTATAAAACCGGTAGGGGGCGCTTTAGGAAGCGCAACTATATACAAGGGGATATGGCCGCTCTCAGTCCTCGGCCAGGTATTTAGGAAAGGGATGACCGCTCTCAGTCCTCGGTCAAAGGGATTAAGGGAAATACGGGTAACAGTTCAATTCTCTGGTCCCAACGGGGACTATAATAGCAGCAACGGTTCACTGTGCCCCGACGGGCAACTATATACAGTCTCTATACTACCGTACTCAACGACGGCGTCCTCCTGCTCTTTCTTTGTGGACAGTTTCAGTTTCAGACCCGTTCGGGCATGTATGCTGGGCAAACAGGTCTTCACCCAGATGCGGCACTCTTGGTTTTATGGGCGCGGTGGTGGTGGCGCCCGGGTTGCCCAGGCCTTGCGGCCAGGCCTGGGGCACCTGGAAAGTAAAGGGCACCGTAAGGACGGCGGCGCCCTGGGCTACTTGGCCCTGCGACCAGGCCGGTGGCTCCGCGGAGGTAGGGGGCGCTGTTGGTATTGCGGCGCCCTGGGGTACTAGGCCTTGCGACCAGGCTGGTGGTACTTCCTGCTTGGTCACGCTCGGGGTCGAGGCGTGTGACATCACAGGGGTCGCGGCTGCGGCTTCCGGTTGAGGCCTAGTCTGTGGCAGTGACGTTGCGGTTACGGGCACGGCAGGGGGTACTTCGGGCTCTGCGACGGGGAGCTGGGGCAGGTACGCGGTTTCCCGGTTTGGGGTAGAGACGTCCCCTTTACCTGCCTCCTTTCGTTCGGCTCCCTTCTCGGCGCCGTCTCCTGCCTTCAGTCCTCCTGCGCCATCCTCAGAGGCGGTCTGTCTCCTCGTCTCGGGTGGCGTGCTCCGCTGACGAGTTCTTGTCTGCTGGACCATCTCACGGCTCCATTCTGCTAACGTCTCTCGCTGCACCCGGGCCATCCTCCGTGCGAGGCCCTCCAGCGCGGTCTGTGCACACTCCCGATCTCGGGGGAGCTGTGCCAGGACCTCCACTAAGCCTAGTGGGGTCGTTGCTTCTAGCAGGCTCCTGACCAACGGGTCGGTGCTGCTCTGCTCTCCTTCCGTTGTCTCCAGCAGGCTCCTGGCCAGCGGGCCGGTGCTGCTCTGCTCTTCTTCCATCTCCGGGTAAGCTTCTTCTGGACTCAGCTCTAGGCTTCTTGTCTCCGGGTGCGCCCTCTCCAGACTGCTCCAGGCGACACCCATCTTTGCTCTCTTCTTCTCAGTCCTCCCACTTCGAGGGCGGTCCCGGGGCCACTTGGTGATTGTCAGCTCCAGGGGCAGTTCTTTCACGCTGACAGACACCTCTAGCATCACAGTCTCTGTTGGTGGGGGCGGTTTCCACTTTTGGCGCCATTTTCGGTCCTGGCCCACGATGGGAGGCGGCCTCTTGCCATCCTCTGGCACGCCCATAATGGCGTCCGCTCTGACAAGGCGGGAAACCTTTGGAAATGGCGGGAATCGTCTCCCAGTGGCGGGAAACTCTGCAGATGGCGGGAAAAAGCTGTTAATGGCGGACAACCGGCGGGAATCGACCTGTGATGGAGTCCGATGGCGGGGACCCTCCGGAACCGGCAGGAGACTTCTTTTTGAGGTAAACTTGTTCTTTTCTTCAGGCACGCAGTACCCGGGTGTTGCGGGCATGTAATCCTGCCGACTACGCCAAAGTTGACGCGCCCCCTGGGCCATATTCTTTAGGGTAATACCCGGAGCCGGATCAGATGGGGGTTGTAGTCTCCGAGTGGCTGTGACCCGGTCCGTGCCCAGGGTGTCAAGCTCAGAGTATGTGGCAGTCCTACAGATGTTATAAAGTTCGTTATGTCGACTACGCCACCCGTTGGATTGCGGTCACTACGGCCGCCGCTGCAGCAGGGTCCGCTGAGGCTGATGGTGTTGGTGCAGCTTTAGATAGTATAACCCCCAACGGGAGGGGTATGGCCTCAGGGGGTCAGGTGCAGAGGATGGGGGTTGTGGTGGTGCAGCGTAGATGTTAATTAAAGACAGAGTCGGGTTGTGCAGTTCAGGGTGTTTACTTACTGCAGATATTCCGGTCACTCCGGCCTTGAGTGACCACCCGAGCCGTGCTGCGTCCACCAGGTCCTGGATTCAGCCAACCCCCAAGCAAGTCCGGAGCGTGTCCCTGAGCCCTCCTTCTTGTCCTTTCTTCTGGCCGTCCCCACCAGGGATCCACCTAGGTCCAGCTCCCTCGGGCCTTCTGTTGGGAGACCCTTGGCTTTGGGTTCCCTGACCCTACACGTGGTTTGCCTTCAGGGTGGATGTGGTGGGTGGCCGTGGCAGATCCTGCCCACGGCCTCCGGTCTCTGGCTGAGGTATGCTTTAGCCCCCACCAGTTTGGGATCCGGTACCCTGTTGCCAACTCTTCACCCTAGGGTTGTACTTGGGTTCTCAGAGTTCCTTCTGTCTCCCCCTCTGGGTCTTTCTTTCTCTCCTCTCTCACTCTTGCTCTGGGGCTGCTCTGCTCCTCTGCTCTCTTCCTCTCCTCTGCAAAGTCTGATGTCTCACTGACTTCTCACAGACTGACTGACTGACCCTGATCTTAGATGGTGCCCACCTTAAATACTCCCTCTATGTGTGAGCTCAGGTGACCAGCACCCAATGAGCTCCTAACTTTACCCAGGCTGCTCCCCCTATCTGCCCCTACACTACTGGGATGTACCACCCCCCTCCCACTCCAGCCAGGAACAGACTCGGTCGTACCTGCACATTTCTAAGTGGGAGTACCGTTGGTCTGTTCCTCGGAAATGGGATGTGTGTAGTGCATGCAGCTTTCTGAGCTCAGTTCCACACTCCATCCTTACCCGGGAGTGGAATACCACACCTCTGGGTTGAGGTGCAATACCCCTGTAGCAGCCGAATCCTCAGGGTGCTACAATAACACTAAGATTGTTTGCTCCAGTGATATAAACATAGAAAAAGTGTTCCAGCACACAAAGTATAGAAAGGGGTTAATCAGCCATCTTAGTTCTAGGGTGATTAACACCTGTAGAAAAGGTGGAATTCAGAGGATAAAATAGCAGCATTTCAGAGTATTTGGTGTGCGGTGGGCCTTGAGGTGGAAGCTCTGGAGCTGTGGTGTTCATGTTAAAGAAAGCTAAACTTTGGGTTGTTTTTGTTAGAACCCTCCTGTTAGTTTTTCTATTTTGTGGTTTGCGGTCATGTGACCATCTGCCTTTATATTCCAGCTCCGCCCTTCTGGCTGTGCTGGACTTCAGTGTTCTACTGTCTCTCTAGCCTGGTGGGGTGTTTCTGTGCCTTTCTCTGTCAAGTTTGCTTGGTCCTCTTGGACCTCTAGTACTGTTTGTCAGTTTGCCTTTTGTGTTCTGCAACAACTTCTGTTTAGGAGGTGTCCCTTTTTTGTCCCAGTCCTTAGTTCTTTTAGGGACCCCATCCTTAATTCTATAGGTCTTCGTTCAGACTAGCCAAGGACTAAGGCGAGTCTGTTCACAAGGAACAGGCAGCCCGCTACATCGTAGGGATTCAGCTTAGGGGAAAGCTGTCCCTACAGTAAGACTATCTTTCCTTAGTATATGTTGCAGATCATAACAGTAAGTCCAGCCCCCCCAAAAAAATCTAAAAGGAAAGAAATTCGGGGGATCAGTATGGTTTCCATCCAGAATTGTCTTAATGCCTGCAGGGATTGTCTCTGGAGGTGGGCGAGCTCCAGCAACACGTGAGTAGCTGTTCTGGAGGACATTTTGTCGAACCCAAGGTAGGACTGCCTGATGTTTTTTATGGTAAACAGCAAGATTTTTTTTCATTTAAAAATGCTTGTTTGTTTTATTTTCGTTTGAGACCAAGATCCTCTGGGAATGAATCACAGCGCATTGGTTTTATTATGTCACTTTTGTGCAAAGAACCACAGGGGTGGGCCTTTTCTCTCCAGCCTAATGATCTGTGTTTAAAGTCTGTTGAAAATTTTTTTTCTGCTATGGGGCAGAATCGAATCTCATCTGCTGAATCAGAACTTAGGCGTTTGAATCAGGGGACAGATGATGTTGAAAATTATTGCACACACTTCAGGAGATGGGCTTCAGAAGTTAAGTGTAATGATTCGTCGCTGAGATGTTTATTTCTTGCTGGTCTGAGTGAAAGGGTTAAGGATTTGCTAATTGCATTCCCTACACCGGAGACTCTGCAGGAATCTGTGCAGTTAGCTGTTAGTGTGGACAGGAGACTGAGGTGCAGGCTCAATGAGGTAAAGACTCCTGTAATGTCAGGTCCCAGTCCCCAGAAAATCTGCTCTGACGGTGGTGAACCGATGGAGGTTGGGGGGATGTCACTCCGCTCTCAGGAAAAAGACCGGAGGTTCGCCGAGGGATTGTGTCTTTATTGTGGTAAAGCTGACCATTTGATTAAGTATTGTGAGCGTCGTTTAAGTAAAGAAAAAAAAAACGTCAGTTACGCCCGTATAGCCTGTTTACACTCTGCAGGAGTGTTTCTTTCTGGGAGTACTACTCTGCAGGGAGATTTGATTGAATTTCAGGTATTTGTGGATTGTGGTTCAACACTTAGGCTGTGTGCCCATGATGCGTTTTTTAAGCGTTTCCACAGTGGCAAAAACGCTGCAGAAACGCTTAAAAAATGCATGGTAGAAGGCCTGCCATGTCCCCCAATGATAATCCACATGTGCTATGCACATGCTGCGGAAATTTCCGCTGCGGATTATCATTGCAGAAAAAAATGCTGCACTACCAATTATTTTGCGGAAGTGCTGCGTTTTCACCGCCATTGACTTGCATTAGAACCCCCCTATTCCGCAAGACTGCATCTGTACTTGCGTAATTGGCACGTTCTAATGTATGGATGGTACCCGGATGTGAAGGAGACGAGAGTCTCATCCACACCCAGGTACCATTAAAAAATCTGTAAAAAAAGAATAAAATAAAAAATAAATACAGTACAGACTAAACGTTTGGACACACCTTCTCATTTAAAGATTTTTCTGTATTTTCAGGACTTTGAAAATTGTACATTCACACTGAAGGCATCAAAACTATGAATTAACACATGTGGAATTATATACTTAACAAAAAAGTGTGAAACAATTGAAAATATGTCTTATATTCTAGGTGCTTCAAAGTAGCCACCTTTTGCTTTGATGACTGCTTTGCACACTCTTGGCATTCTCTTTATGAGCTTCAAGAGGTAGTCACCGGAAATGGTCTTCCAACAATCTTGAAGGAGTTCCCAGAGATTCTTAGCACTTGTTGGCCCTTTTGCCTTCACTCTGCGGTCCAGCTCACCCCACACCATCTCAATTGGGTTCAGGTCTGGTGACTGTGGAGGCCAGGTCATCTGCCGTAGCACCCAATCACTCTCCTTCTTGGTCAAGTAGCCCTTACACAGCCTGGAGGTGTGTTTGGGGTCATTATCCTGTTGAAAAATAAATGATGGTCCAACTAAACGCAAATCGGATGGAATAGCATGCCGCAGCAAGATGTTGTGGTAGCCATGCTGGTTCAGCGTGCCTTCAATTTTGAATAAATCCCCAACAGTGTCACCAGCAAAGCAACCCCACACCATCACACCTTCTCCATGCTTCACGGTGGGAACCAGGCATGTAGAGTCCATCCGTTCACCTTTTCTGCGTCGCACAAAGACACGGTGGTTGGAATCAAAGATCTCAAATTTGGACTCATCAGACCAAAGCACAGATTTCCACTGGTCTAATGTCCATTCCTTGTGTTCTTTAGCCCAAACAAGTCTATTCTGCTTGTTGCCTGTCCTTAGCAGTGGTTTCCTAGCAGCTATTTTACCATGAAGGCCTGCTGCACAAAATCTCCTCTTAACAGTTGTTTTAGAGATGTGTCTGCTGCTAGAACTCTGTGTGGCATTGACCTGGTCTCTAATCTGAGCTGCTGTTAACCTGTGATTTCTGAGGCTGGTGACTCGGATAAACTTATCCTCAGAAGCTGAGGTGACTCTTGGTCTTCCTTTCCTGGGGCGGTCCTCATGTGAGCTAGTTTCTTTGTAGCGCTTGATGGTTTTTGCAACTGCACTTGGGGACACTTTCAAAGTTTGCCCATTTTTTCGGACTGACTGACCTTCATTTCTTAAAGTAATGATGGCCACTCTTTTTTCTTTACTTAGCTGCTCTTTTCTTGCCATGGATAGGACTATCAGCTGTATATCCACTTGACTTCTGCACAACACAACTGATGGTCCCAACCCCATTTATAAGGCAATAAATCCCACTTATTAAACCTGACAGGGCACACCTGTGAAGTGAAAACCATTTCCAGTGACTACCTCTTGAAGCTCATCAAGAGAATGCCAAAAGTGTGCAAAGCAGTCATCAAAGCAAAATGTGGCTACTTTGAAGAACCTAGAATATAAGACATATTTTCAGCTGTTTCACACTTGTTTCATACAAAATTGAAGGCATACTGAACCAGCATGGCTACCACAACATCTTGCAGCAGCATGCTATTCCATCGGGTTTGCATTTAGTTGGACCATCATTTATTTTTCAACAGGATAATGACCCAAAACACACCTACAGGCTGTGTAAGGGCTACTTGACCAAGAAGGAGAGTGATTGGGTGCTACGGCAGATGACCTGGCCTCCACAGTCACCAGACCTGAACCCAATCGAGATGGTTTGGGGTGATCTGGACCGCAGAGTGAAGGCAAAAGGGCCAACAAGTGCTAAGAATCTCTGGGAACTCCTTCAAGATTGTTGGAAGACCATTTCCGGTGACTACCTCTTGAAGCTCATCAAGAGAATGCCAAGAGTGTGCAAAGCAGTCATCAAAGCAAAAGGTGGCTACTTTGAAGAACCTAGAATATAAGACATATTTTCAGTTGTTTCACACTTTTTTGTTAAGTATATAATTCCACATGTGTTAATTCATAGTTTTGATGCCTTCAGTGTGAATGCACAATTTTCAAAGTCATGAAAATACAGAAAAATCTTTAAATGAGAAGGTGTGTCCAAACTTTTGGTCTGTACTGTATATACTTACCTTCCGGCGGCCCGTGCTGCGCTCCTCCTTGCTTCCCGGCACTTCGCGATGGAATGAAGGACCTGCACTGACGTCAGAGTCATGTGACAGGTCACGCGACGCTGACGTCGGCAGGTCCTTCACTCTACCGCTGCCGGCAGCCGGGACCGAGCGAAGCAAGCCGGGCCATCAGAGGGTAAGTATATATTTATTTTTTTATTTTTTGACATTCTCTCGGTCACACTATATAAATCCATGCTGTGTGCATGAATTTATATAGTGTGACCAAGTTGACAAGCACTTTCCAAGTAATGCTAAAATCGCTTGGAAAGCACTTGTCAACCTGCATGCGGAAATGCAAGTGAAGAACGCTTGACTTCCGCATGTCCCTGGCAGGAAAACGCATGTACAAACCGCATGCGTTTTTTTCTGCCAGGGAGATGCAGAAACGCTCTGAAAAAAATCCTGAGCATTTCTGCATCGTGGGCATATAGCCTTAATGTGATTGATAAAAGGTTTTTGGAAAACCTTAAATTGAAATCCAAACCTTTGTCATCACCTATTTCTGTGGTTGCAATTGATAACACTCCTTTGAAATGTATTACTTACAAGACTGCTGCATTTCCTCTCACTATCAATGGAGTTCACCAAGAAATTTTGGACTTGGTTGTTTTGGATAATTTGCCCTGTCCAGTTGTTCTAGGATTGCCTTGGTTAAGACTGCACAATCCTTTATTGGACTGGTCTACTAATGTGAATAAGTCTTGGAGTCCGAAGTGCTATGATAAATGTTGTAATGGTCGCATTGCGGCTGTGGAAAAAGGGGAATTACCGGTATCTATTCAAGATTTTTGGAGGGTTTTTTCGGAGGAGGAGTCGCAGGTTTTTCCTCCTCATAGTGATTATGATTGCGCCATTGAGTTTGTTCCGGGAGCTACTCTTTTCAAAAGTCGTTGTTTAATCTGACTATCACTGAAAGAAAGGCCGTGGAGGAGTACATAGAGACTAGCCTGGCTGCTGGTCACATTAGACCTTCTAAGTCGCCTGTGGCAGTTGGATTCTTCTTTGTTAAAAAAAAGGACGGCGGTTTACGTCCATGTCTGGATTTTCGTGAAATTAATAAGATTACCGTACGCAATTCCAACCCGTTACCGTTAATTCCTGACTTGTTTAACCAGTTAGTGGGAGTCAAGTGGTTCTCCAAAATTGATCTCGGGGGGACATACAATTTGTTGCGTGTGAAGGAGGGTGATGAATGGAAAACTGCTTTTAACACTCCGGTAGGTCATTTTGAGAATCTGGTGATGCCTTTTGGTCTTACCAATGCACCTGCATTTTTTCAGAACCTTATTAATGACATCCTGAGACCTCTGATTGGTAAGAATGTGGTTGTGTATTTGGATGACATTTTGATTTATTCACCAGATCTAGAGTCCCATTGGCAGAGTGTACGTGACGTTTTGCAGTTATTGAGTGATAATTCACTCTTTGCTAAGCTGGAGAAATGTGAGTCAGCTGTGCAGAAAATTAGTTTTTTGGGCTACATTGTCTCCAGCGAGGGCTTTGAGATGGACCCTGTGAAGGTTCAGGCTGTGCAGGAATGGCCTAGGCCTATTAGTTTGAAATCTATACAGAGATTTTTGGATTTTGCCAATTATTACAGGAAATTCATTAAGAATTTTTCTGTAATTGTTAAACCTCTAACCGATCTCACCAGGAAAGGTGTGAATACGGCCCAGTGGACTACTGAGGCCATTGAAGCGTTTGAATATTTCAAAGAGAGGTTCAGTTCTGCCCCTATCCTTATGCAGCCTGATGAGACCAAGCCTATTTTGGTCGAGGTCGATGCTTCATCGGTGGGGGTCAGAGCAGTTTTGTCTCAGTAGAACAAGGGTGGAGTACATCCTTGTGCCTTCTTTTCGAAAAAAATTTCGGAAACCGAACTGAATTATGATGTTGGAAATCGGGAGTTGCTGGCTATTAAACTCACGTTTGAACATTGGCATCATTTTTTGGAAGGCGCTAGATTTCCTATTCAGGTTTTCACAGATCAAAAGAATTTGATCTATCTGGATGCTGCCAAGTGCTTGAATGCCCGTCAAGCTAGGTGGGCACTTTTTTTTTCTCGGTTTCATTTTTCTGTTACCTATATCCCTGGTACTAAGAATGTTAAAGCCGATTCTTTATCTCGCAGCTTCTCTCCTACGGTCGGTGCCGAGGAGGAGGAGAGCATTTTACAGAAAGGAGTTGTGGCGGCTTTGGACTCTGTTTTGGAGAATGGGATTCTGAAAGCTCAAGATGATGCTCCATCTAACACTCCCCATGGGAGGTTGTTCGTGCCTAGAGCCTTTAGGAGAGATTTGTTTGTGGAGTGTCATGAGTCTCGGTTGGCAGGTCATCCAGGAATTTCGGAGACTAAGAGACTTATCAGTCGCAGTTTTTGGTGACCTGGATGGCAGAAGGAAGTCATCAAGTGGGTGCGTCAGTGTACTGTGTGCGCTAGGTCAAAGGCTTCACATACTCCTGCTGCGGGGTTGATTTGCCCTCTGGAGGTTCCTAGTGTGCCTTGGACGCATCTCACTATGGATTTTATTACTGATCTTCCTGTGTCCGAGGGTTTTACTGTCATCTGGGTGGTCGTGGACCATTTTAGTAAGATGTGTTATTTGATTCCATTCATTAAGTTGCCCTGCACCAAGACAGTCGCTAAGGCGTTTGTTAAGGAGATTGTCAAGCTCCATGGCGTTCCCACAGATATTGTTTCTGATAGAGGACCTCAGTTTGTGGCTCGCTTTTGGCGTGCTTTTTGTGACAGGTTGGGAGTCCATTTGTCATTTTCGTCTGGTTATCATCCTGAGTCTAATGGACAGACTGAAAGAAAGAAAGAACCAGGATGTTGAACAGTTTTTGTGTTGTTTTGTGGCGGACAATCAAGAGGTGTGGTCTGAGTTTCTGCCTCTCGCAGAATTTGCTCTTAAGAATCATACATCCTCCTCTGCTGGGTGTTCTCCTTTTTTTGGTTGTACTGGGAGACATCCGTCTTTTGGTTCGTTCTCCAAATTGGGGTCGGTGGTCCCGGAGGAGGAGAATTTTTCCGGTGATTTGGAGAGAGTTTGGACTAATGTACGTTGTAATCTTCAAGAGGCTAACAGAAAGTCCAAGTAGTATTTTGACAGGAAACGTAAAGAGGATTTGTTTACTGTGGGTGACATGGTTTGGTTGTCCTCGAAGAACCTGCAGTTGAGGATTCCCTCTAAAAAACTGGGTCCTAAGTTTATTTGTCCATTTAAAGTGCTTCAAGTTGTTAACCAGTCTGTTGTTAGGTTGGATGTCCCTACTTCCTGGAAGATTAATCCTGTGTTTCATGTTTCCTTGTTAAAAAAGGCTGACGTATCTGATAGGGACTCCACTGTCACAGTTTCTCCTGTGGTGGAAGACGGCGAATATGAAATTTCTCGTATCTTGAATTCTAGATGGCATAGAGGGAGATTACAGTATCTTGTCTCCTGGAAAGGTTTCGGTCCCGAAGACAACTCCTGAGTAAGGATGGATGATGTCTCTGCTCCTAGGCTTGTTAAAGCTTTCCACAGGAGGTTTCTGGATAGGCCTGGGCCTGGAGGATCCGGAGGATCCTCATAAAAGAGGGGGTACTGTTAGAACCCTCCTGTTAGTTTTTCTATTTTGTGGTTTGCGGTCATGTGACCATCTGCCTTTATATTCCAGCTCCGCCCTTCTGGCTGTGCTGGACTTCAGTATTCTACTGTCTCTCTAGCCTGGTGCTTCTGTGCCTTTCTTGGTCAAGTTCACTTGGTCCTCTTGGACCTCTAGTACTGTTTATCAGTTTGTCTTTTGTGTTCTGCAACAAGTTCTGTTTAGGAGGTCTCCCTTTTTTGTCCCAGTCCTTAGTTCTTTTAGGGGCCCCATCCTTAATTCTATAGGTCTTCGTTCAGACTAGCCGAGGACTAAGGCGGGTCTGTTCACAAGGAACAGGCAGCCCGCTACATCGTAGGGATTCAGCTTAGTCTTACTCTAGGGACAGCTTTCCCCTATCTTTCCTTAGTATATGTTGCAGATCATAACAGTTTTATTCCTGAAGCGGGTGTGGTTATCCGTAGCAACAAAGACTGTGCCATACGTTATTGTTATGTTTTGTTTTTCCTGTTAGGCCAGGAAGGCAGTGTTTGTTTTTGCTAACATTGCTGTAGTTTTTGTAGTGTTCTTAATAAACTCAGCAGAAGATTTAAAGAGACAGTGTTCTGTGTACCTCTTTGTGCAACCAAGTGAGACTATCTACCACACTTGGTTGAGGGTCTGACGGCACAGAGTGCAAACCATCTGTCGCTTTTCGGCAGCTTAATCCCTGAAGAAATGCCATGCCATGGAGCTCCTTTGAGCTGTCTTTAGTGTGCTGATTTCATACTGGCTAGGGGCCGCTCTCTGTGTCTTTGCATCCTGCTCCTCCTTTTGCTGTGCTACTGTGGCAGCATGGCCACCTCCTCTTTTTCTGAACTGCGCATGTCACTAGGATGGCATCCGCTTCATGTGGGGTCTAGGACCCCATCATCCCCCGCATCATCTTCCACCAACCCCTCAACCCTGCCCTCCCAGAAAGACGCTGCAGTGGGAAACTGAGTTTCGTCTTCATCTGACATGTCCTGCTGTGGTCCATTGACTGTGTGCACTAGCCCTCCCACGTACTCAGCATGCGACATAACAAGTGGTTAGCCATCAGCACTCTCAGTCTCTTCCACTTCTAGGGCAGGGCCATGTGGGTGGGCCATGGAATCCAAGCAAACAGAGTCATCAAAAGCAGAAGGGCTAAAACTGCATTGCTGATTTGTAAGGGGGTGAGGTGGAAGCCAGATGATCATGGTCCTCAGATGTAACTGTGCACTTTCTGCAGTGGACCGCGTGAAAGATAATGCAAAGGAACTGGAGCCACTCTCAGCTATCCAATCTAACACCTTATCAACATCTTGTGGCATCACCATTCGTGCAGCAGTATTAGGGCGTATGAAAGGATGCATAACGTCTTGCTGCCTGCATGCACCAGAAGAAGATGTTGTATTTGGGCACATAGCTGGTACAGAATGACTATGTCCGCTCCTTGCATCAGCTACATCACCACCACCATCAGCAGCAACACCAACACCACCACGTCCCCTATTGGATGCTCTCCTCAATTTTTAAAGTGTTTTTTCTAAACACTACTCACAAGGAAATGATTTATTTATTTGTAACAGTACTAGAAAACACACAGCGGTCCTGAAAAATTTATTTGACCTAGACTGCTGATATCAATTATTTATTTCCCAGACTACTAGAAAACACACACTGGTCCAGAAAAATTGTTATTTTGGGCCTAGAATTGGCAACTAGACAGTTGATACCAATTATTTACTTCCCAGATTACTAAAGATATACCGTATTTTTCGGACTATAAGACGCACCTAGGTTTTAGAGGAGGAAAATAGAAAAAAAATTGAAGCAAAAAATGTGGTCATGGTGCACTGTTATGGGGGAGGGGATCTGCTGTTGACACTGGTATAGGGGTAATGCTCCCCAATTCTGTTACTATCCTCCATCCTAGTATATATGGCCCTTCGTTCCTGGTATACATGGCCCTCATAACCATCCTAGTATGCATGGCACCCCAATCCACCATCCCGGTATGCATGGCACCCCAATCCACCATCCTGGTATGCATGGCACCCCTTGATCCCCATCCTGGTATGCATGGCACCCCTCATCCCCATCCTGGTATGCATGGCACCCCTCTTCACCATCCTGGTATGCATAGGACCCCTCATCCTGCTTGCATTGCACCCCACATCCTGGTATGCATTGCACCACTCATCCCTTTTCCTGGTATGCATGGCATCCCTCATCCTGGCATGCACGGCACCCTTCATCTCTCATCCCTCTTCCTGGTATGGATGGCACCACTCATCCTGGTATGCATGGCACCCTTCATCTCTCATCCCTCTTCCTGGTATGCATGGCCACCCTCATCCCTCTTTATGGAATTAATGGCACCCCTCATCCTGGTATGCATGGCACCCTTCATCTCTCATCCCTCTTCTTGGTATGCATGGCCATCCTGATCCCTTTTCCTGGTATGTATGGTCCCCATCATCCCTCTTCCTGGTATGTCTGATCCCCAGCATCCCATGCTGCACACAAAAAAAATAAACACAAGTTCTACTCACCTTTCTTCCCTGTGTTTCAGCGCTGTGTCCTCCTCTGCAGCCAGCACTGATCTCATTGTGAACCGCGCATGGCGATGACGCCAAGCGCTCTCGCACAGAGATGCTGTGCCAGCAGAGTCACTGCTCCCCACGCCTGGACTGAGTGTGTGGGGAGCAGTGACTATTGATTCTCTAATAGCGTTCACACTGTACCACAGCGCGGCTTCTGCAGCAGCCGGCGGTCAGTGTGCCTGCTATTAAAGTTCATGAATATTCACTACAACCCACTCACATGGGAGTGGTGAATATTCATGGCCTTTAATAAGCGGGTACACTGACCGCCGCCTGCTGCAGGAGCCACGCTGTGATACAGTATGTATGCTGGTTGTGGGGTGGTCTGAGTGATCAGCGTACATTGGGTCTATATAGAGGAAGTGTCACCTGTCCCTGCCGTACACGCGGTGATCTATATACAGGGAGTGCCGCCTGTCTCTGCTTTACATGCGATGATCTATATAGGGGGATATGGATTTAATCTCCATTATCACGTGTGGCCATGACACCATAAAATAGTACTCCCCATTTTTGATCAGGACACTGGGAAATGCTGGTCTGTTTGCGGCTTTCTATGAACCGGCTTTTCGCCACGCGTGCCAAGAGCAGGAGCAAGGGGCAATCATGGGTTGTAGTGAATAATCATGGACTTTAATAGCGGGCACGCTGACCGCCTGCTGCTGCAGGAGCCGAGCTGCGGTGCAATGTGCTGGCTATTAAGGAAAATTAATATTCAGTGCTCGCCACGCCTATGGGCATTGGAAGCAGTGAATATTCATATTTTTTAGTAGCGGGCACAGTGTAGGCTGCAGCAGGCGGCTGCTGCCTCCTGTGCCCGCTCCAACGCCACTGCCGCTCCCCCACACCACCCACAGCCACCATATATACACTATATATATGGGTATACATTCGGAATATAAGACGCACCCCCCACTTTCCTCCAAAATTTTGGAGGAAAAAAGTGCGTCTTATAGTTTGAAAAATACGGTATTAATTTTTTAGAAAATACCAGCAGTACTGAAAAATTATTTCTTTGGCCTAGAAATGGCAAATACAGCCAATTATTTATTTACCAGGCTACAAAAAAACACACATCAGTCCATAAAAATAATTTTTTGGGCCTAGAAATGGCAACGAGGCGGCTGATGAGATATATTTATTTGCAAAACTACTAGAAAGCATATAGCGGTTCTGAAAAATTATTTCTTTGTCCTAGTAATGGCAATGAGAAAAATAAATTTGGTGAGTCCCAAGAATAATTAAAATCCTCAATTTATTAGAAAATAATTAAAAGATCATACAGGTTGGGGATACATCTCAACGCGTTTCTGGCAAAAGCCCTTATTCACTGAGATAAAGATTCCTTATGATACATGGTATAAAAACAAATAGTGACCAACCGTTGATCAATGAACACATATGTTGGCAATCAATCACACTTGAGAATTATCAGTATAATCACCAGGCAAAATCCAAGAAAGCCAGAGAAAAACAGAGAGGAAAAAAAAAAAAAAGAAAAAACACCGACAATAAATTCTCTGAGTTCTAATATAGATAAAGGGTATCATTCCTATAGTTCATGCCATTGGGGTATTTAGTATCCAGTTTGATAATCCAAAATAACTCTCGTAGGAGGAGTTTTTTCCCCCAATCCCCTCCTCTAATAGGAATGTCCACTTTTTCTAACCCATAGAAAGAAAAATTATTTAATTCCCCTTTATGTCTCTCTACTGGCACATCGTACATTTGGAACATGCACATTTAAAAAAACCTTTACAACTAAGCCAGATTTTTTTATCACTTTTTTGTGGCATGTATAGACTTGGGGAAAGAGTAGCACCTAATGATCTCCCTTTTCTCGGTACACATACTAATCCATTTTCCAGGATTTTGTTTAAATCTCGATCCTGAAATAATATAGGGACTTATCTGTTTACAATATTTTTTATTTCCTGAAATTGGCAGCTATATGGGGTACTGAAGATGGTTTTTTTGTCCATATTGTTTGTTTTTTTTGTTATTAGTTTCTGGCTGTTATTAATACCATCATCTCTGTTATTTAAATGAGTGTTTCTTGCAAGAACTTTTTTTTAATGCTGAATCAATATGTTTTTTCTTATACCCCCTTTCCATTAATCTAGATGTTGCTACCTTTGCTTGTTCATTAAATAGTGTGATATCAGAGCTATTTCTATAAATTCTATTTAATTCCCCATAGGGGATTGAATTCACAGTATGGGCGGGGTGGCAGCTGTCTGCTCTAAGTGTAGTGTTCCCACTGACAGGTTTTCTATAGTTGCGATATTTAACCCTTTGTTGTTTTACATCCCCCATGAGTTACAAATCCAAAAAGCTAATTTTATCCTGCGGTTCAGTATAAGTAAATTTTAGATTTACATCATTAGCATTGATATAAGATAAAAAGTATGGAATTTTTTCCATTTCTCCTACCCATATTAACAAAACATCGTCCAAATATCTAACATATAGTTCAATGTCATTTTTTAAAGGATTTGTGTCTGTAAAAATAATGCTTTCTTGCCACCATGATACAAAAAGTATGGCTAAGGATGGGGAGAAACATGAGCCCATTGGGCAACCTTTCATTTGGAAATAATATTCTTCATTGAACATAAAAAAATTATGCTACAGAAGATATTCAATACTCCGGATAATCATTTCTTTTGTTTCATCCGTATAGCCACTATATTTTTGTAGATGGTGGAACACAGCAGTTAATGCCAGATTATGTGGAATAGATGAAAACAGATTTATCACATCACAAGACAGAAATTTAGATTTTTCAGACCATTTTACATTTTTCATATAATCAATCACTGATGACGTGTCTTTTAAATAACCCGGTGTTCTGGGAATTAATGGCTGTAGATAAAATTCTACCCACCGACTTAAATTTTCGTTCAAAGAAGAAATACTCGATATGATGGGGCGTAAAGGTGTAGGAAATTCTAGTTTGTGGATTTTAGGGAGCCCAAGAAAAATTGGTGTCATCGGATTATCAGGTATTATATGATAACTCAATAACTCATTTTTTCAGTAAACACCCCCATTTTATCTCCATCTTCAACCAATTTACTCAAGATTTTCCTGCATGATTCTGTAGGATTAAATTGTATCCTTTTATACGTCTCATTATCATCCAGGATATCATAAACACATTTTTCATAGAGTTTCTTATCCATAACAACAATACAGCCTGCTTTGTCAGATTTTTTAATCACCAGGTCATCTCTCTTGGATAAGCTGGTGATTGCTTTTTTCTCATCTATGGTTAAATTATTTTTTTTATTTGATACACTCTGTTTAATTTTTTGAGAAAGTTCTATCAAATCTCTTTCAATTAAAGACTGAAAAGTTGAAATGCATTCAGCCTTAGAATCTTTTGGATAGAAAGATGGATTCAAAATATGAAAATCCTTAGTATCAACATATATAAGATCAACATCACCTGATTCACCTTTTAAATCCTCCAAAGCAAGCCGTGCACATTGTTCATCAAACGTCAATTGTGCAAGGGTTTCACAATTAGCCTCCTCCTTATACAATTCCCCAGGGACATTGAGATCATTATAAAAATGCTTTTTTACTGTCAATAATCTGGCTAGTTTATTTATATCTAGAATCGTTTGAAATAAATCAAAATCCTGATTCGGAACAAAATTTGTCCCTTTACTTAAGATACTGATCTCATGTTCAGAGAGAATTGTATGGGTAAGCACAATGACACTAGACCATAGGCTGTCTACTTTTTCTTGCCCCTCGTATTGAAACTTGGGGGATCTGGATTTCCTCGTCCTACTCCTCGGTCGCTTCTCCTGTCGTTTTTTGAAGCAGGATTACTACAGTCTCCTCCTGTTCCATCTTCTGAGCTCTCTGCATATACAGTACAGACCAAAAGTTTGGATACACCTTCTCATTTAAAGATTTTTCTGTATTTTCTGGACTATGAAAATTGTACATTCACACTGAAGGCATCAAAACTATGAATTAACACATGTGGAATTATATACTTAACAAAAAAGTGTGAAACAACTAAAAATATGTCTTATATTCTAGGTTCTTCAAAGTAGCCACCTTTTGCTTTAATGACTGCTTTGCACACTCTTGGCATTCTCTTGATGAGCTTCAAGAGGTAGTCACCAGAAATGGTTTTCACTTCACAGGTGTGCCCTGTCAGGTTTAACAAGTGGGATTTCTTGCCTTATAATTGGGGTTGGGACCATCAGTTGTGTTGTGCAGAAGTCTGGTGGATACACAGCTGATAGTTCTACTGAATAGACTGTTAGCTGCTTTATTCTTGCCATAATACATTTCTAAGTAAAGAAAAATGAGTGCCCATCATTACTTTAAGAAATGAAGGTCAATCAGTCCGAAAAATTGGGCAAACTTTGAAAGTGTCCCCAAGTGCAGTTGCAAAAACCATCAAGTGCTACAAAGAAACTAGCTCACATGAGCACCGCCCCAGGAAAGGAAGACCAAGTGTCACCTCTGCTTCTGAGGATAAGTTTATCCGAGTCACCTGCCTCAGAAATCGCAGGTTAACAGCAGCTCAGATTAGAGACCAGGTCAATGCCACACAGAGATCTAGCAGCAGACACATCTCTACAACAACTGTTAAGAGGAGACTTTGTGCAGCAGGCCTTCATGGTAAAATAGCTGCTAGGAGGAAACCACTGCTAAGGACAGGCAACAAGCAGAAGAGACTTGTTTGGGCTAAAGAACACAAGGAATGGACATTAGACAAGTGGAAATCGGTGCTTTGGTCTGATGAGTCCAAATTTGAGATCTTTGGTTCCAACCACCGTGTCTTTGTGCGACGCAGAAAAGGTGAACAGATGGACTCTACATGCCTGGTTCCCACCGTGAAGCATGGAGGAGGAGGTGTGATGGTGTGGGGGTGCTTTGCTGGTGACACTGTTGGGGATTTATTCAAAATTGAAGGCATACTGAACCAGCATGGCTACCACAGCATCTTGCAGCGGCATGCTATTCCGTTTAGTTGGACCATCATTTATTTTTCAACAGGACAATGATCCCAAACACACCTCCAGGCTGTGCAAGGGCTATTTGACCAAGAAGGAGAGTGATGGGGTGCTACGCCAGATGACCTGGCCTCCACAGTCACCAGACCTGAACCCAATCGAGATGGTTTGGGGTGAGCTGGCCTGCAGAGTGAAGGCAAAAGGGCCAACAAGTGCTAAGCATCTCTGGGAACTCCTTCAAGATTGTTGGAAGACCATTTCCAGTGACTACCTCTTGAAGCTCATCAAGAGAATGCCAAGAGTGTGCAAAGCAGTCATCAAAGCAAAAGGTGGCTACTTTGAAGAACCTAGAATATAAGACATATTTTCAGTTGTTTCACACTTTTTTGTTAAGTATATAATTCCACATGTGTTAATTCATAGTTTTGCTGCCTTCAGTGAGAATGTACAATTTTCATAGTCATGAAAATACAGAAAAATCTTTAAATGAGAAGGTGTGTCCAAACTTTTGGTCTGTACTGTACATCTGAAAAACCTTCCTCAAATGAAAAAGTTACATTTCTGGATGGAGTTTTGTCATCTGGATTATTCTTCAGGATAGATTTTAAGTCAGTTTTATCCCTCAGTTTTTTTGGATATTGGGAAATAGACCTTATGTTCCTTTTCCAATCATAAACTTTATCATATTTGTAATCCAAACAGTCTCTTTGGAACTTTTTCTTTTTTATTGTCATGATGTTATTTTTAATTTTGTCCAAATTTTCCTTCATTTTATGATATAACAATTCATACTCCTGAGTTTTATTAAAACTCATAAGTGAGGATTTTATCTGTGCAATGTCCAAATTAATTTGTTGTAATTTTTTCTCTTCCTCTGAGATAATCAACTTCATGAGGTCATTTGAGCATTGTGATAAAATGTCATTCCATTGTGTAAGAAACATATCAGAGAAAATATAAGTGGGTACCTTTTTGATTCTGAGTCCTCTTGGTATCATCAATTTCTCCACATACGTGCTCAAGGTATTGCGATCCCACCATGTTCTCAACTCTTGATGAGAGAGTTGAGAACATGGTGGGATCGCAATACCTTGAGCACGTATGTGGAGAAATTGATGATACCAAGAGGACTCAGAATCAAAAAGGTACCCACTTATATTTTCTCTGATATGTTTCTTACACAATGGAATGACATTTTATCACAATGCTCAAATGACCTCATGAAGTTGATTATCTCAGAGGAAGAGAAAAAATTACAACAAATTAATTTGGACATTGCACAGATAAAATCCTCACTTATGAGTTTTAATAAAACTCAGGAGTATGAATTGTTACATCATAAAATGAAGGAAAATTTGGACAAAATTGAAAATTACATCATGACAATAAAAAAGAAAAAGTTCCAAAGAGACTGTTTGGATTACAAACATGATAAAGTTTATGATTGGAAAAGGAACATAAGGTCTATTTCCCAATATCCAAAAAAACTGAGGGATAAAACTGACTTAAAATCTATCCTGAAGAATAATCCAGATGACAAAACTCCATCCAGAAATGTAACTTTTTCATTTGAGGAAGGTTTTTCAGATGTATATGCAGAGAGCTCAGAAGATGGAACAGGAGGAGACTGTAGTAATCCTGCTTCAAAAAACGACAGGAGAAGCGACCGAGGAGGAGGAGGAGGAAATCCAGATCCCCCAAGTTTCAATACGAGGGGCAAGAAAAAGTAGACAGCCTGTGGTCTAGTGTCATTGTACTTACCCATACAATTCTCTCTGAACATGAGATCAGTATCTTAAGTAAAGGGACAAATTTTGTTCCGGATCAGGATTTTGATTTATTTCAAACGATTCTAGATATAAATAAACTAGCCAGATTATTGACAGTAAAAAAGCATTTTTATAATGATCTCAATGTCCCTGGGGAATTGTATAAGGAGGAGGCTAATTGTGAAACCCTTGCACAATTGACGTTTGATGAACAATGTGCACGGCTTGCTTTGGAGGATTTAAAAGGTGAATCAGGTGATGTTGATCTTATACATGTTGATACTAAGGATTTTCGTATTTTGAATCCATCTTTCTATCCAAAAGATTCTAAGGCTGAATGCATTTCAACTTTTCAGTCTTTAATTGAAAGAGATTTGATAGAACTTTCTCAAAAAATTAAACAGAGTGTATCAAATAAAAAAAATAATTTAACCATAGATGAGAAAAAAGCAATCACCAGCTTATCAAAGAGAGATGACCTGGTGATTAAAAAATCTGACAAAGCAGGCTGTATTGTTGTTATGGATAAGAAACTCTATGAAAAATGTGTTTATGATATCCTGGATGATAATGAGACGTATAAAAGGATACAATTTAATCCTACAGAATCATGCAGGAAAATCTTGAGTAAATTGGTTGAAGATGGAGATAAAATGGGGGTGTTTACTGAAAAAATGAGTTATAATATAATACCTGATAATCCGATGACACCAATTTTTCTTGGGCTCCCTAAAACCCACAAACTAGAATTTCCTACACCTTTACGCCCCATCATATAGAGTATTTCTTCTTTGAACGAAAATTTAAGTCGGTGCGTAGAATTTTATCTACAGCCATTAATTCCTAGAACACCGGGTTATTTAAAAGACACGTCATCAGTGATTGATTATATGAAAAATGTAAAATGGTCTGAAAAATCTAAATTTCTGTCTTGTGATGTGATAAATCTGTTTTCATCTATTCCACATAATCTGGCATTAACTGCTGTGTTCCACCATCTACAAAAATATAGTGGCTATACGGATGAAACAAAAGAAATGATTATCCGGAGTATTGAATATCTTCTGGAGCATAATTTTTTTATGTTCAATGAAGAATATTATTTCCAAATCAAAGGTTGCCCAATGGGCTCATGTTTCTCCCCATCCTTAGCCATACTTTATGTATTATGGTGGGAAGAAAGTACTATTTTTACAGACACAAATCCTTTCAAAAATGACATTGAACTATATGTTAGATATTTGGACGATGTTTTGTTAATATGGGTAGGAGAAGTGGAAAAAATTCCATACTTTTTATCTTATATCAATGCTAATGATGTAAATCTAAAATTTACTTATACTGAACCGCAGGATAAAATTAGCTTTTTGGATTTGTAACTCATGGGGGATGTAAAACAACAAAGGGTTAAATATCGCAACTATAGAAAACCTGTCAATGGGAACACTACACTTAGAGCAGACAGCTGCCACCCCGCCCATACTGTGAATTCAATCCCCTATGGGGAATTAAATAGAATTTATAGAAATAGCTCTGATATCACACTATTTAATGAACAAGCAAAGGTAGCAACATCTAGATTAATGGAAAGGGGGTATAAGAAAAAACATATTGATTCAGCATTAAAAAAAGTTCTTGCAAGAAACACTCATTTAAATAACAGAGATGATGGTATTAATAACAGCCAGAAACTAATAACAAAAAAACCAAACAATATGGACAAAAAAAACATCTTCAGTACCCCATATAGCTGCCAGTTTCAGGAAATAAAAAATATTGTAAACAGATATGTCCCTATATTATTTCAGGATCGAGATTTAAACAAAATCCTGGAAAATGGATTAGTATGTGTACCGAGAAAAGGGAGATCATTAGGTGCTACTCTTTCCCCAAGTCTATACATGCCACAAAAAAGTGATAAAAAAATCTGGCTTAGTTGTAAAGGTTTTTTTAAATGTGCATGTTCCAAATGTACGATGTGCCAGTATACATTGCAAACTCAGAAAATTGATGCAGCCAATGATATAAAAAGATTTATTAATTGCAATACTAACTATGTTGTGTATTGCATATTTTGCAAAGAATGTAAAATTAAATACATTGGCTGCACAATACGCAAATAAAAGAAAAGGATGGCAGAACATGTCACCAACATCAAAAATAAAAATGCATCCTATTCAGGAGCTTGCAAACATTTTGTAGAGAGTAGTGTTGAGCGATACCTTCCGATATCGGGAAATATCGGATCGGATTGGATCGGACCGATACCGAAAAAGTATCGGATATCGCCGATTCCGATACCGGAAACCAATGCAAGTCAATGGGACATAAATATCGGAATTAAAATAAACCCTTTCTTTCCTTGTAGGTTATTTCTACATGAAGGAAAACAACTAAGAATAATGTAGAATGTATTGGGGGAGGTGGGGGAGACAATAAAGGCATAGAGGTTTAGCCCAGTCAAATGGAATAGCAGGAATTAATATTTTTTTATTATGTTCTGAGTTACGGAAATATTAACTATGTTAAGTATTTTTATATTTTGTCAGATATTTATGTTTCACTACTTCCATGCTCTTCACCTTCTTGTTTACTTCTCCCACACTTTCTCCTTCATCATCCTCAGCATCTTTTTCATCCACTTCTTCTTCACCTTCTTCTTCTTCACCTTCTTCGTATTATTCTTTTTTTTACATTCTTCATATTCTACTTCTTCATCTTCTTCATATTCTTCTTCTTCATCATATTCTTATTTGTGACAGGCATTCCTGTAGTTGTTATCTATAAAAGGTTGGACATTACACCTTTCGTTCTGCCCGTCACAAAAGATTTACAACAGGATTTGTCCGCGTTCAGTTTGGCCTGCAGCAGCAGGTCTTTTCCAGGGGCACCACGAGGAGGAACGGACTCACCCCCATACACTGCTTAGTCATCTTCTGCTTATAATTTAGATATTATCTTTTGCTCTGATTTTTAGTCTTATGCTTAATGTTCTTCCGCTTTTTGTTCTGCAGCTTCTTGTATTTCTGCTTCTTGGTTTTCTGTCTCTTGTTTTTCTGTATCTTGGTGCTTGTCTTCTCTTCTTTGTCTTCTTGGTCAACTTCTTCAGGGTCATCTTCTTGGTCTTCTTCGGGGTGGTCTTCAGGGTCGTCGTCTTCGGGGGTCCTCGTCTTCGGGGTCCTCGTCTTCTTCGGGTTGGTCTTCTGGGTCCTCGTCTTCGGGGTCCTCGTCTTCTTCGGGGTGGTCTTCAGGGTCCTCGTCTTCTTCGGGGTGGTCTTCAGGGTCCTCGTCTTCTTCGGGGTGGTCTTCAGGGTCCTCGTCTTCAGGGTCATTGTCTTCGGGGTCCTCGTCTTCTTAGGGTTGGTCTTCAGGGTCCTCGTCTTCAGGGTCCTCGTCAGGGAGATCCAGAGTGATTACCAAGAACCATTTCAAAAAGCTTGAACTTGGAAATGTAGCAGAAGGTACAAGAAAGCTGAGGAACTACCGAGGACCAGCTGACGGTACTGGAACCCGGATGGATAGCAGAAGGTACAAGAGCCAATGGAACTACCGAGGACCAGCTGATGTTACTGGAACTCGGTTACTAAGCAGGAGGTACCTGTGCCAGAAAGCACTACCAAGGACCAGCAGACGTTGGTGGAACTTGGATACCGAGAAGGAGGCACCTAATCCAAAGGCACTGCCGAGAACCAGCTGACGGTACTGGAACCCGGATGGGTAGCAGAAGGTACAAGAGCCAATGGAACTACCGAGGACCAGCTGATGTTACTGGAACCCGGATGGGTAGCAGAAGGTACAAGAGCCAATGGAACTACCGAGGACCAGCTGATGTTACTGGAACTCGGTTACTAAGCAGGAGGTACCTGTGCCAGAAAGCACTACCAAGGACCAGCAGACGTTGGTGGAACTTGGATACCGAGAAGGAGGCACCTAATCCAAAGGCACTGCCGAGAACCAGCTGACGGTACTGGAACCCGGATGGGTAGCAGAAGGTACCCATGTAAAAAAAAAGTTCAAGGCCGCGAGCCGGCCGCAGTTACCAAAACCCACAGTCCTACAGAGGGTGCTTGTCCTATTGGCACTATGGAACCAGCCTTCATTGCCAGATCCCGCAGCCCACATAGGAGTCACCTAAACTGCAGGCACCATAGAGTCGGCTAACCCGACCGCAACACGACAGGACAACGCATTGGAGGCAAAGTGACGTTGACACTACCCGGAAACAGCTGGCGTGCTGGAACCAGGCTGGGCAGGAGGGAGTACCCGTGCCAAAGACACTGCCGAGAACCAGCTGACGGTACTGGAACCCGGATGGGTAGCAGAAGATACAAGAGCAAATGGAACTACCGAGGACCAGCTGACGGTACTGGAACCCGGATGGGTAGCAGAAGGTACAAGAGCCAATGGAACTACCGAGGACCAGCTGATGTTACTGGAACTCGGTTACTAAGCAGGAGGTACCTGTGCCAGAAAGCACTACCAAGGACCAGCAGACGTTGGTGGAACTTGGATACCGAGAAGGAGGCACCTAATCCAAAGGCACTGCCGAGAACCAGCTGACGGTACTGGAACCCGGATGGGTAGCAGAAGGTACCCATGTAAAAAAAAAGTTCAAGGCCGCGAGCCGGCCGCAGTTACCAAAACCCACAGTCCTACAGAGGGTGCTTGTCCTATTGGCACTATGGAACCAGCCTTCATTGCCAGATCCTGCAGCCCACATAGGAGTCACCTAAACTGCAGGCACCATAGAGTCGGCTAACCCGACCGCAACACGACAGGACAACGCATTGGAGGCAAAGTGACGTTGACACTACCCGGAAACAGCTGGCGTGCTGGAACCAGGCTGGGCAGGAGGGAGTACCCGTGCCAAAGACACTGCCGAGAACCAGCTGACGGTACTGGAACCCGGATGGGTAGCAGAAGATACAAGAGCAAATGGAACTACCGAGGACCAGCTGACGGTACTGGAACCCGGATGGGTAGCAGAAGGTACAAGAGCCAATGGAACTACCGAGGACCAGCTGATGTTACTGGAACTCGGTTACTAAGCAGGAGGTACCTGTGCCAGAAAGCACTACCAAGGACCAGCAGACGTTGGTGGAACTTGGATACCGAGAAGGAGGCACCTAATCCAAAGGCACTGCCGAGAACCAGCTGACGGTACTGGAACCCGGATGGGTAGCAGAAGGTACCCATGTAAAAAAAAAGTTCAAGGCCGCGAGCCGGCCGCAGTTACCAAAACCCACAGTCCTACAGAGGGTGCTTGTCCTATTGGCACTATGGAACCAGCCTTCATTGCCAGATCCCGCAGCCCACATAGGAGTCACCTAAACTGCAGGCACCATAGAGTCGGCTAACCCGACCGCAACACGACAGGACAACGCATTGGAGGCAAAGTGACGTTGACACTACCCGGAAACAGCTGGCGTGCTGGAACCAGGCTGGGCAGGAGGGAGTACCCGTGCCAAAGACACTGCCGAGAACCAGCTGACGGTACTGGAACCCGGATGGGTAGCAGAAGGTACCCATGTAAAAAAAAAGTTCAAGGCCGCGAGCCGGCCGCAGTTACCAAAACCCACAGTCCTACAGAGGGTGCTTGTCCTATTGGCACTATGGAACCAGCCTTCATTGCCAGATCCCGCAGCCCACATAGGAGTCACCTAAACTGCAGGCACCATAGAGTCGGCTAACCCGACCGCAACACGACAGGACAACGCATTGGAGGCAAAGTGACGTTGACACTACCCGGAAACAGCTGGCGTGCTGGAACCAGGCTGGGCAGGAGGGAGCACCCGTGCCAAAGACACTGCCGAGAACCAGCTGACGGTACTGGAACCCGGATGGGTAGCAGAAGATACAAGAGCAAATGGAACTACCGAGGACCAGCTGACGGTACTGGAACCCGGATGGGTAGCAGAAGGTACAAGAGCCAATGGAACTACCGAGGACCAGCTGATGTTACTGGAACTCGGTTACTAAGCAGGAGGTACCTGTGCCAGAAAGCACTACCAAGGACCAGCAGACGTTGGTGGAACTTGGATACCGAGAAGGAGGCACCTAATCCAAAGGCACTGCCGAGAACCAGCTGACGGTACTGGAACCCGGATGGGTAGCAGAAGATACAAGAGCAAATGGAACTACCGAGGACCAGCTGACGGTACTGGAACCCGGATGGGTAGCAGAAGATACAAGAGCAAATGGAACTACCGAGGACCAGCTGACGGTACTGGAACCCGGATGGGTAGCAGAAGGTACAAGAGCCAATGGAACTACCGAGGACCAGCTGATGTTACTGGAACTCGGTTACTAAGCAGGAGGTACCTGTGCCAGAAAGCACTACCAAGGACCAGCAGACGTTGGTGGAACTTGGATACCGAGAAGGAGGCACCTAATCCAAAGGCACTGCCGAGAACCAGCTGACGGTACTGGAACCCGGATGGGTAGCAGAAGATACAAGAGCAAATGGAACTACCGAGGACCAGCTGACGGTACTGGAACCCGGATGGGTAGCAGAAGGTACAAGAGCCAATGGAACTACCGAGGACCAGCTGATGTTACTGGAACTCGGTTACTAAGCAGGAGGTACCTGTGCCAGAAAGCACTACCAAGGACCAGCAGACGTTGGTGGAACTTGGATACCGAGAAGGAGGCACCTAATCCAAAGGCACTGCCGAGAACCAGCTGACGGTACTGGAACCCGGATGGGTAGCAGAAGATACAAGAGCAAATGGAACTACCGAGGACCAGCTGACGGTACTGGAACCCGGATGGGTAGCAGAAGATACAAGAGCAAATGGAACTACCGAGGACCAGCTGACGGTACTGGAACCCGGATGGGTAGCAGAAGATACAAGAGCAAATGGAACTACCGAGGACCAGCTGACGGTACTGGAACCCGGATGGGTAGCAGAAGGTACAAGAGCCAATGGAACTACCGAGGACCAGCTGATGTTACTGGAACTCGGTTACTAAGCAGGAGGTACCTGTGCCAGAAAGCACTACCAAGGACCAGCAGACGTTGGTGGAACTTGGATACCGAGAAGGAGGCACCTAATCCAAAGGCACTGCCGAGAACCAGCTGACGGTACTGGAACCCGGATGGGTAGCAGAAGATACAAGAGCAAATGGAACTACCGAGGACCAGCTGACGGTACTGGAACCCGGATGGGTAGCAGAAGATACAAGAGCAAATGGAACTACCGAGGACCAGCTGACGGTACTGGAACCCGGATGGGTAGCAGAAGGTACAAGAGCCAATGGAACTACCGAGGACCAGCTGATGTTACTGGAACTCGGTTACTAAGCAGGAGGTACCTGTGCCAGAAAGCACTACCAAGGACCAGCAGACGTTGGTGGAACTTGGATACCGAGAAGGAGGCACCTAATCCAAAGGCACTGCCGAGAACCAGCTGACGGTACTGGAACCCGGATGGGTAGCAGAAGATACAAGAGCAAATGGAACTACCGAGGACCAGCTGACGGTACTGGAACCCGGATGGGTAGCAGAAGGTACAAGAGCCAATGGAACTACCGAGGACCAGCTGATGTTACTGGAACTCGGTTACTAAGCAGGAGGTACCTGTGCCAGAAAGCACTACCAAGGACCAGCAGACGTTGGTGGAACTTGGATACCGAGAAGGAGGCACCTAATCCAAAGGCACTGCCGAGAACCAGCTGACGGTACTGGAACCCGGATGGGTAGCAGAAGATACAAGAGCAAATGGAACTACCGAGGACCAGCTGACGGTACTGGAACCCGGATGGGTAGCAGAAGATACAAGAGCAAATGGAACTACCGAGGACCAGCTGACGGTACTGGAACCCGGATGGGTAGCAGAAGATACAAGAGCAAATGGAACTACCGAGGACCAGCTGACGGTACTGGAACCCGGATGGGTAGCAGAAGGTACAAGAGCCAATGGAACTACCGAGGACCAGCTGATGTTACTGGAACTCGGTTACTAAGCAGGAGGTACCTGTGCCAGAAAGCACTACCAAGGACCAGCAGACGTTGGTGGAACTTGGATACCGAGAAGGAGGCACCTAATCCAAAGGCACTGCCGAGAACCAGCTGACGGTACTGGAACCCGGATGGGTAGCAGAAGATACAAGAGCAAATGGAACTACCGAGGACCAGCTGACGGTACTGGAACCCGGATGGGTAGCAGAAGATACAAGAGCAAATGGAACTACCGAGGACCAGCTGACGGTACTGGAACCCGGATGGGTAGCAGAAGGTACAAGAGCCAATGGAACTACCGAGGACCAGCTGATGTTACTGGAACTCGGTTACTAAGCAGGAGGTACCTGTGCCAGAAAGCACTACCAAGGACCAGCAGACGTTGGTGGAACTTGGATACCGAGAAGGAGGCACCTAATCCAAAGGCACTGCCGAGAACCAGCTGACGGTACTGGAACCCGGATGGGTAGCAGAAGGTACCCATGTAAAAAAAAAAGTTCAAGGCCGCGAGCCGGCCGCAGTTACCAAAACCCACAGTCCTACAGAGGGTGCTTGTCCTATTGGCACTATGGAACCAGCCTTCATTGCCAGATCCCGCAGCCCACATAGGAGTCACCTAAACTGCAGGCACCATAGAGTCGGCTAACCCGACCGCAACACGACAGGACAACGCATTGGAGGCAAAGTGACGTTGACACTACCCGGAAACAGCTGGCGTGCTGGAACCAGGCTGGGCAGGAGGGAGTACCCGTGCCAAAGACACTGCCGAGAACCAGCTGACGGTACTGGAACCCGGATGGGTAGCAGAAGATACAAGAGCAAATGGAACTACCGAGGACCAGCTGACGGTACTGGAACCCGGATGGGTAGCAGAAGGTACAAGAGCCAATGGAACTACCGAGGACCAGCTGATGTTACTGGAACTCGGTTACTAAGCAGGAGGTACCTGTGCCAGAAAGCACTACCAAGGACCAGCAGACGTTGGTGGAACTTGGATACCGAGAAGGAGGCACCTAATCCAAAGGCACTGCCGAGAACCAGCTGACGGTACTGGAACCCGGATGGGTAGCAGAAGGTACCCATGTAAAAAAAAAGTTCAAGGCCGCGAGCCGGCCGCAGTTACCAAAACCCACAGTCCTACAGAGGGTGCTTGTCCTATTGGCACTATGGAACCAGCCTTCATTGCCAGATCCCGCAGCCCACATAGGAGTCACCTAAACTGCAGGCACCATAGAGTCGGCTAACCCGACCGCAACACGACAGGACAACGCATTGGAGGCAAAGTGACGTTGACACTACCCGGAAACAGCTGGCGTGCTGGAACCAGGCTGGGCAGGAGGGAGTACCCGTGCCAAAGACACTGCCGAGAACCAGCTGACGGTACTGGAACCCGGATGGGTAGCAGAAGGTACAAGAGCCAATGGAACTGCCGAGAACCAGCTGGCGGTGCTGGAGCCCAGGGTAAATACTAAAAACAGAAGAGCCAGAGGTGTATTTGGAGGAGGTTTTAAATCCGTACTACAGTGGATGTGGACAAAGCAGGAGAATTTGCCGGACACACAGCTGGGGATCAGCTGACGTTATTGAATCCCAATAACACTGGAGCAAGCGTTGACTGTGCAGACGGCACTTCTGAGCAGCAACTAGCGGTATTGGAGCCCAGGGTAAATACTAAAAACGGAGGAGCCAGAGGTGTAATTGGAGCAAGTTTTAAATAAGTAGCACAGTGAATATGGACAGAGCAGGAGAAATTGCCGTGAACACAGCAGGGGAACAGCTGACGTTACCGAACCCCAATAACACCGCAGCAAGTGTTGACTGTGCAGACGGCACTTCCGAGCGCCAACTGGCGGTGCTGGAGCCCAGGGATAAGAATGAAAACAGAGGAGCCAGAGGTGTAATTCGAGCAACTTTAAAATGTGTAGTACAGTGGATGTGGACAAAGCAGGAGAAATTGCCGTCCGCACAGCAGGAGAACAGCTGACGTTACTGAACCCCAATAACACGGCAGCAAGTGTTGACTGTGCAGACAGCACTTCCGAGCGCCAACTGGCGGTGTTGGAGCCCAGGGTAAATACTAAAAACGGAGGAGCCAGAGGTGTAATTGGAGCAAGTTTTAAATAAGTAGCACAGTGAATATGGACAGAGCAGGAGAAATTGCCGTGAACACAGCAGGGGAACAGCTGACGTTACCGAACCCCAATAACACCGCAGCAAGTGTTGACTGTGCAGACGGCACTTCCGAGCGCCAACTGGCGGTGCTGGAGCCCAGGGATAAGAATGAAAACAGAGGAGCCAGAGGTGTAATTGGAGCAACTTTAAAATCTGTAGTAGTGAGAATGTGGACAGAGCAGGAGAAATTGCCGTCCGCACAGCAGGGGAACAGCTGACGTTACTGAACCCCAATAACATGGTAGCAAGTGTTGACTGTGCAGACAGCACTTCCGAGCGCCAACTGGCGGTGCTGGAGCCCAGGGATAAGAATGAAAACAGAGGAGCCAGAGGTGTAATTGGAGCAACTTTAAAATCTGTAGTAGTGAGAATGTGGACAGAGCAGGAGAAATTGCCGTCCGCACAGCAGGGGAACAGCTGACGTTACTGAACCCCAATAACACGGCAGCAAGTGTTGACTGTGCAGACAGCACTTCCGAGCGCCAACTGGCGGTGTTGGAGCCCAGGGTAAATACTAAAAACGGAGGAGCCAGAGGTGTAATTGGAGCAAGTTTTAAATAAGTAGCACAGTGAATATGGACAGAGCAGGAGAAATTGCCGTGAACACAGCAGGGGAACAGCTGACGTTACTGAACCCCAATAACATGGTAGCAAGTGTTGACTGTGCAGACGGCACTTCCGAGCGCCAACTGGCGGTGCTGGAGCCCAGGGATAAGAATGAAAACAGAGGAGCCAGAGGTGTAATTCGAGCAACTTTAAAATGTGTAGTACAGTGGATGTGGACAAAGCAGGAGAAATTGCCGTCCGCACAGCAGGAGAACAGCTGACGTTACTGAACCCCAATAACACGGCAGCAAGTGTTGACTGTGCAGACGGCACTTCCGAGCGCCAACTGGCGGTGCTGGAGCCCAGGGATAAGAATGAAAACAGAGGAGCCAGAGGTGTAATTCGAGCAACTTTAAAATGTGTAGTACAGTGGATGTGGACAAAGCAGGAGAAATTGCCGTCCGCACAGCAGGAGAACAGCTGACGTTACTGAACCCCAATAACACGGCAGCAAGTGTTGACTGTGCAGACAGCACTTCCGAGCGCCAACTGGCGGTGTTGGAGCCCAGGGTAAATACTAAAAACGGAGGAGCCAGAGGTGTAATTGGAGCAAGTTTTAAATAAGTAGCACAGTGAATATGGACAGAGCAGGAGAAATTGCCGTGAACACAGCAGGGGAACAGCTGACGTTACCGAACCCCAATAACACCGCAGCAAGTGTTGACTGTGCAGACGGCACTTCCGAGCGCCAACTGGCGGTGCTGGAGCCCAGGGATAAGAATGAAAACAGAGGAGCCAGAGGTGTAATTGGAGCAACTTTAAAATCTGTAGTAGTGAGAATGTGGACAGAGCAGGAGAAATTGCCGTCCGCACAGCAGGGGAACAGCTGACGTTACTGAACCCCAATAACATGGTAGCAAGTGTTGACTGTGCAGACAGCACTTCCGAGCGCCAACTGGCGGTGCTGGAGCCCAGGGATAAGAATGAAAACAGAGGAGCCAGAGGAGTAATTGGAGCAACTTTAAAATGTGTAGTACAGTGGATGTGGACAAATCAGGAGAAATTGCCGTCCGCACAGCAGGAGAACAGCTGACGTTACTGAACCCCAATAACACGGCAGCAAGTGTTGACTGTGCAGACGGCACTTCCGAGCGCCAACTGGCGGTGTTGGAGCTCAGGGATTACAGTTCAGGTGGTAGAAACATGAACAGAACAGGAGACCTGGATACTGTTGCCAACCAATTATTTATTCTGGAAGAGGACTGGCAAATTCATGAGAGATCCAGGCCTTGTTCATTTTGAGAAAAGTAAGCCGGTCAACGTTATCGGAGGATAGTCGCATGCGACGGTCTGTTAGTACACCACCTGCGGCACTAAAGACGCGTTCCGATAATACACTAGCAGCAGGGCAAGCTAGCACCTCCAGTGCATACTGACTAAGCTCTGGCCATGTATCCAGCTTACAGACCCAAAACTTGAAGGGAGAAGAGCCGTCTGGGAGTACACTAAGAGGGCAAGACATGTAGTCTGTCACCATCTGACGGAAACGTTGCCTCCTGCTGACTGGAGCTGTCTGTGATGGTGTAGACATTTGTGGCGGCGGGGACACAAAACTTTGCCACATTTCGGCCATACTGGTCTTGCCTTGTGCTGAGGCGCTGCTTCTGCTCCCTCTTTGTGCAGAGCTTCCTCCACTGCCTCGACGCACTGAGCTGCTTTGTAAAGCACTAGCAGCACTGCTCTCGGTTGGAATGGAGAACATGATGGAATGCACCAGTGCGTCTTGGTACTCCCGCATTTTACGCTCCCGGTTCAATGGTGTTATGAGGCTTTGTAAGTTGTCCCGGTAGCGAGGATCTAGGAGGGTGGACACCCAATAATCAGCCGTGTTGAGAATGTGGGCGATGCGGCGGTCGTTTCTGAGGCACTGCAGCATGAAATCAACCATGTGCTGCAGACTGCCAACTGGCCAAGAAACGCTGTCCCCTGCTTGAGGCGTGATCTCTGCCTGCTCTGCATCACCCCACCCTCGCTCTAGATACTGACTACTAGAGCATTGTGTACCTCCCTCCTCTGGACAGATGTCTTCCTCATCCATTGACTCCTCCTCATCCTCCTCACAAAGTGTCCCCTGCCTAGGCCTTTGTGAGGAACCACGTTGCGCAGACTGTAGAGAAGCAGATGGCATTTGTGACTCCTCATCCTCCACCTCTTCCAATACCTCGTCCCTTAGTGCTTGCAGTGTTTTTTCAAGCAGGCAGATAAGGGGGATAGTCATGCTGACTAGTGCATCATCTGCACTCGCCATCCGCGTGGAATAATCGAAGGCACGCAAAACGTGGCAAATGTCCTTCATAGAGGCCCACTCAGTGGTGGTGAAGTGTGAACGGCGCGCACTGCGACTTGTTTGCGCCTGCTGCAGCTGGTACTCCATTACTGCTGCCTGCTGCTCACACAACCTCTCCAACATATGTAACGTTGAATTCCACCTGGTGGGTAGGTCACATATGATGCGATGTTCCGGAAGACATAATCGGCGCTGCAGAGCTGCAATGCGTGATCTTGCATTGCTGGAACGCCGCAAGTGAGCGCACTCTATGCGGACCTTGTGAAGCAGTGCATCAAGATCCGGATAGTCCCTCAAAAAACTCTGCACGACCAAGTTGAGCACATGTGCCAGACATGGGATGTGAGTGAGGTTGCCTAGGCCCAGAGCTGCCACCAGATTTCGGCCATTGTCACACACTACCATGCCTGGCTGGAGATTCGCTGGCACAAACCACACGTCACTCTGCTGCTTGATGGCATTCCAGAGCTCCTGCGCTGTGTGGCTTCGATTCCCCAAAGAAATTAATTTTAATACGGCCTGTTGACGTTTGGCCACGGCTGTGCTCATATCGGTCATCATAACAGGTAACCGTTCACGGGTCGATGTGGAGGTAGACCGTGACGGCTCCTGCAGCGCTGATTCAGAGGAACTGGAGTATGAGGAGGAGTCAATGTGTACAGACTGGATTCCTGCAATCCTTGGAGTTGGCAGAACACGTACAGCGCCACTCTCAAGATCTGTACCCGGCTCCACAACATTTACCCAATGGGCAGTGAGGGAAAGGTATCGTCCCTGTCCATGCTTACTGGTCCACGCATCAGTGGTCAGGTGGACCTTGCTACTGACGGCGTTTTGTAGCGCATGTTTAATTTTTCCCTCCACATGATGTTGCAGGGCAGGGACGGCTTGCCTGCTGAAATAAAAGCGGCTGGGCACGTTGTATTGTGGGACTGCCAATGCCATAAAGTTACGGAATGTGTCAGTCTCCACCAGCCTGAATGATAGCATTTCAAGGGCCAGTAGTTTAGCAATGCCAGCATTCAGAGCCTGTGCTCGGGGGTGGTTTGCCGAGTATGGGCGCCTTTTCTCCCATGCCTGTGCTAACGATGGCTGTAGACTGGCCTGGGAGTGTGAGGATGACTGGGAAAGTGGTGCTGTGGGTGGAATTACACTGTGTCTCTGTACAACAGTGCCAGAGATTCTTCCATGGCGATCCTGTGAGGAAGCCGAACCAGCTGTGTGTGAGCTGGAGGAAGAGGCTACAACACGAGCTGAAGAGGTGGTAGGTGGCGCTGTAGGTTGGCCTAGGTCTTCAGTGTGTTTGTGTAACTCCACCACGTGCTTGGTCCGCACATGTTTCCACATATTTGTGGTATTGAGGTTGCTGACACTTTTCCCTCTTTTCACCTTCTGATTACACAGCTTGCATTTGACAAAGCAAATGTCATCTGCAACTGTGTCAAAAAAGGACCAGGCACTGCAAGTCTTGGGAGCGCCCGCTTTGGATTTTGGAAGAGCCATGCTCCTAATGGGTGCCGAAGTGGAGGCTACAGGCAACCAAGTCTGCCCCCTCCCTCTCCCTCCTTTTTGGGCCGTTCGGGGAATCTCTTCCTCAGAGCTGCTCCCACCACCTTCCTGTCCCTCACGCCATGATGGGTCAAGGACCTCATCATCTACACCACCCTCTTCAAACAACTGCTTCTCCTGGGTAGTCTCGACAGCACAGTACGCACCAGAAAGTGGCACCTGAGTCTCATCATCAGATGCGTACTGAGGTGTGCTGCTGACCATAGGCACTGGCCCACCCGCCTCTTCAGATTCAGAGAGACAAAACGGTTGCGCATCACTGCATACTACCTCTTCTTCAAATTCTCGAATTCTGCTTGGCTGGCCCCCTCTTTCCAAGCCAAGAGATTCAGAGAACAGAAGTAGAGATGGCTCCTGTCCAGGGCTCTCTGACTGCCTGGGCAATTTGGCAGGTGGTGAAGAGACAGATGGGTGCTCTTCAGTGCTCAGGACCTGAGAGGATCTGGAACTAATTGAAGTCGATGCGTTAGCTGCCATCCATCCGACAACGGCTTCAATTTGGTCCTCGCGCAGCAGTGGGGTACGGCTAGCTCCTACAAAGCTGCGCATAAAGGACTGTTCCCTGGTAAAACTGGGGGATGCTGAGTCACTGGTGCCCGCAGCAGGCACAGAATCCCCACGTCCTCTCCCTGCAGGCACAGAATCCTCACGTCCTCTCCCTGCAGAAACTCCACGCCCACGCCCACGACCACGACCACATGCCTTACTCCCTGCCTTCTTCATCTTGGTAGACTGATAAAGATAGGCAGAAAAGTACTAAGGGCTTAGTGTGCTTATTCCTGAACAGCTGCTAACAGGTATAAGAAACACTAATTTTATAAAGTGTGGACTAGACTTTAATATGAGCTAATGTGGCCTACACAACTGTAAAGTGGAGTGTTTGGTGAACTTTATTTAGGTTTTTTTTGTCACAAAAAGACACTGGATGTGCCTAAAGATGTAATAACGATAGTATCACAAACTTTTTGTAGCTATTACAATGTAGGAAGGTAACCTACAATGCAATAGATGAGGCTGCAAAAAATAGGCTAATACTAATCTGGCTGGGGCTGCAGGGCCCAATGCTGCAGAAAGGCTCCTCTATCTACTCCTATATAGTGTGTTTGGAATCAATTTAGCTGAATATGGATGGAACCACCACACTAATAGGAGATATCAGGAAAAATTATGAAGTGGCAATAAAGGACAATGTATGAGGCAGTGACACACACTGAGTGCACTACAACCAGACGGGGTTGAAGCACACACTACAGGGTGAGCTGCACTCACACACCAGACCTTGCAGACAGCGGTGAACAGTACAGATGCAGAGCACTGTGCACTAGTGCTGCAAGACGGAAAAAAAATTCTCTATCTACTCCTATATAGTGTGTTTGGAACCAATTTAGCTGAATACAGATGGAACCACCACACTAATAGGAGATATCAGGAAAAATTATGAATTGGCAATAAAGGACAATGTATGAGGCAGTGACACACACTGAGTGCACTACAACCAGACGGGGTTGAAGCACACACTACAGGGTGAGCTGCACTCACACACCAGACCTTGCAGACAGCGGTGAACAGTACAGATGCAGAGCACTGTGCACTAGTGCTGCAAGACGGAAAAAAATTTCTCTATCTACTCCTATATAGTGTGTTTGGAACCAATTTAGCTGAATACAGATGGAACCACCACACTAATAGGAGATATCAGGAAAAATTATGAATTGGCAATAAAGGACAATGTATGAGGCAGTGACACACACTGAGTGCACTACAACCAGACGGGGTTGAAGCACACACTACAGGGTGAGCTGCACTCACACACCAGACCTTGCAGACAGCGGTGAACAGTACAGATGCAGAGCACTGTGCACTAGTGCTGCAAGACGGAAAAAAATTTCTCTATCTACTCCTATATAGTGTGTTTGGAACCAATTTAGCTGAATACAGATGGAACCACCACACTAATAGGAGATATCAGGAAAAATTATGAATTGGCAAAAAAGGACAATGTATGAGGCAGTGACACACACTGAGTGCACTACAACCAGACTTGGCTGAAGCACACACTACAGGGTGAGCTGCACTCACACACACAGACCTTGCAGATAGCGGTGAACAGCACAGGGAACTGTGCACTAGCACTGCAAGGCACAGTGATTTAGAAAGTAGCTTGGGTAAAGCAGTATAGAGCAAATAGGTAGCTAAAACTGTCCCTCAGAACAACAGCGTCCTATCCCTAACTGAATTCACAGCAGAGTGAGCTCAAAATGGCGGCGGTGGCTTTTATAGTGCATCATGACATCATTTCAGCAGCCAATCACAGCCATGCCATTAGTTAAGATGCCTACATGCCTAACAGGATGTGCCCACACTTCTTAGGATCCTCATTGGCTGAATAAAATGAAAATGTCTCATTGCATTATGGGAACTTCCGATTCCGGTATACGATATTGCAATAGTATCGGAATTAAGTATCGGAATTCCGATACCGCGAATATCGGCCGATACCCGATATTTCAGTATCGGAATGCTCAACACTAGTAGAGAGACATAAAGGGGAATTAAATAATTTTTCTTTCTACGTGTTAGAAAAAGTGGATATTCCTATTAGAGGAGGGGATTGGAGGAAAAAACTCCTCCTAAGAGAGTTATTTTGGATTATCAAACTGGATACTAAATACCCCAATGGCATGAACTATAGGAATGATACCCTTTATCTATATTAGATCTTAGAGAATTTAATGTCGGGTTTTTTTTTTTGTTTTGTTTTGTTTTGTTTTGTTTTTTTCCTCTCTCTTTTTCTCTGGCTTTCTTGGATTTAGCCTGGTGATTATGCTGATTATTCTCAAGTGTGATTGATTGCTAACATATGTGTTTATTGATCAACGGTTGGTCACTATTTGTTTTTATACCATGTATCATAAGGAATCTGTATCTCAGTGAATAAGGGCTTTTGCCAGAAACGCGTTGAGATGTATCCCCAACCTGTATGATCTTTTAATTATTTTCTAATAAATTGAGGATTTTAATTATTCTTTGGACTCACCAAATTTATTTTTCTTATGTGAAGCCTTAAGTCACGGCTATTGGTTGGAGACCCACAGCATTGCAAAACGGACTGAGCTATGCAAAGAGGACACGGTGAGGCTGCTTTTTTTGTTTATTTACCTAATGGCAATGAGATGGCTGATGTCAATTATTTATTTCTCAGACTACTAGAAAACACACAGCGGCTTAAAGGACAGTACTCCCACAGGCAGGGGGATGCAGAGTACACATAGCGGCTTAAAGGACAGTTAAAATCCCACAGGCACGGTTGATGCAGAGTTCACACAGTGGCTCCTCTTTATGACGTGTGCCGTAATAGTACAACACAAGTAATATCCCCGTTTGGTACAGGCTCCGGTGCTGAGCCCGCACCTTACCAGGCACATGACTGCTGATCTATACAGCTGACATGTGCCTGGCATTTAACTCGCGCTTCTGGGAAGCACGTCATTGACTCTGCTCATTGGCGACCCTGTCACATGATCGCGGGTCGCTGATGGATTGGCATGACAACCCGGGGTCTGCAGGAAACCCCTGTCGTTGTCATTGCCAGATTTCTATGAGCGCCGCCCGCCTGGTAAGTATTCTGTATGTAGCGTTATATGGGGGCCAGTATCCTGCATGGAGCATTATATGGGGGCCAGTATCCTGCATGAAGCGTTATATTGGGGACCAGTATTCAGTATGGAGCATTATAGGGGGGCCAGTATCCTGTATGGAGCGTTATATGGGGGCCAGTATTCCGTATGGAGCATTATATGGGGGCCAGTATTCCTTATGGAGCGTTATATGGGGGCCAGTATCCTGTATGGAGCGTTATATGGGGGGCCAGTATTCTGTATGGAGCGTTATATGGGGGCCAGTATTCTGAATGGAGCATTATATGGGAGCCAGTATCCTGTATGGAGTGTTATATGGGAGTCAGTATTCTGTATGGAGCATTATATGGGGGCCAGTATCCTGCATGGAGCATTATATGGGGGCCAGTATCCTGCATGGTGCATTATATGGGGGCCAGTAATCTGTATTGAGCGTTATATGGGGGCTAGTATCCTGTATGGAGCGTTATGTGGGGACCAGTATCCTGCATGGAGCGTTATATAGGGGCCAGTATTCTGTATGGAGCATTATATAGGGGCTACTCTCCTGTATGGAGTGCTATATGGGGACCAGTATCCTGTATGGAGCATTTTATGGGGGCCAGTATACTGTGTGGAGCGATTCGCCGGTTTCTGAGCTATTGTGGAATTTACAATAGATATCACTCATGTAATGTAAGAAGTGAAATCTTTGCATTGTACTATATACTGTATATATTTCTCTTCGGTATCTGAACCATGGCTTGCCCCCCCCCTAGTTTTGATCCTGGATACGCCCATGTGCTAGCACATTTGTTTTCGCTTCCTAAATACATGGAGATTTCTTGAACGCCTGGGGAAAAAGCTTTCACTTCTTCATTTAGCAAAGAAAAAAGCTCTTGAAACTCCCAATACTGGAATAATTATTTGCACCACTTTCTGTGAAAAAGCTACAGCTTCTGCATATAAAAACCAGCAAGTCAGGCATCTACCCCAAAAAATGTATTATTTTTGTACTGTTTTTACAATTATAGTAGTAACTAGTGTTGAGCGATACCTTCCGATATCGGGAAATATCGGATCGGATTGGATCGGACCGATACCCAAAAAGTATCGGATATCGCCGATTCCGATACCGGAACCCAATGCAACTCAATGGGACAGAAATATCGGAATAAAAATAAACCCTTTCTTTCCTTGTAGGTTAATTCTACATGAAGGAAAACAACTAAGAATAATGTAGAATGTATTGGGGGAGGTGGGGGAGACAATAAAGGCATAGAGGTTTAGCCCAATCAAATGGAATAGCAGGAATTAATATTTTTTTTAAGACGTTCTGAGTTACAGAAATATTGACTGTTAAATTTTTTTATATTTTGTCAGATATTTATGTTTCACTACTTCCATGCTCTTCACCTTCTTTTTTACTTCTCCCACACTTTCTCCTTCATCATCCTCAGCATCAGCATCTTTTTCATCAACTTCTTCTTCACCTTCTTCATCTTCTTCTTCTTCACCTTCTTGGTATTATTCTTTTTTTTTACATTCTTCATATTCTTCTTATTCAACTATTATTCTTCCTCATATTCTACTTCTTCATCTTCTTCATATTCTTCTTCTTCATCATATTCTTATTTGTGACAGGCATTCCTGTAGTTGTTATCTATAAAAGTTTGAACGTTACACCTTTCGTTCTGCCCGTCACAAAAGATTTACAACAGGATTTGTCCGCGTTCAGTTTGGCCTGCAGCATCAGGTCTTTTCCAGGGGCACCACGAGGAGGAACGGACTCACCCCCATACACTGCTTAGTCATCTTCTGCTTATAATTTAGATATTATCTTTTGCTCTGATTTTTAGTCTTATGCTTAATGTTCTTCCGCTTTTTGTTCTGCAGCTTCTTGTACTTCTGCTTCTTGGTTTGCTGTCTCTTGTTCTTCTGTATCTTGGTGGTTGTCTTCTTGTTCTTTGTCCTCTTGGTCAACTTCTTCAGGGTCATCTTCTTGGTCTTCTTCGGGGTGGTCTTCAGGGTCCTCATCTTCGGGGTCCTCGTCTTCTTCGGGGTGCTCTTCAGGGTCGTCGTCTTCAGGGTCCTCGTCTTCAGGGTCCTCGTCTTCTTCGGGGTGGACTTCAGGGTCGTCGTCTTCGGGGTCCTCATTTTCTTCGGGGTGGTCTTCAGGGTCCTCGTCTTTGGGGTCCTCGTCTTCTTCGGGGTGGTCTTCACGGTCGTCATCTTCAGGGTCGTCGTCTTCGGGGTCCTCGTCTTCTTCGGGTTGGTCTTCAGGGTCCTCGTCTTCTTCGGATTGGTCTTCAGGGTCCTCGTCTTCAGGGTCCTCGTCAGGGAGATCCAGAGTGATTACCAAGAACCATTTCAAAAAGCTTGAACTTGGAAATGTAGCAGAAGGTACAAGAAGGCTGAGGAACTGCCGAGAACCAGCTACTGGTACTGGAACCCGGATGGGTAGCAGAAGGTACAAGAGCCAATGGAAATACCGAGGATCAGCTGACGGTACTGGAACTCGGTTACAAAGCAGGAGGTACCTGTGCCAGAAAGCACTACCAAGGACCAGCAGACGTTGGTGGAACTTGGATACCGAGAAGGAGGCACCTAAGCCAAAGGCACTGCCGAGAACCAGCTGTCGGTACTGGAACCCGGATGGGTAGCAGAAGGTACAAATGAAAAAAAAAGTTGCAAGGCCGCGAGCCGGCCTGAGTTACCGAAACCCACAGTCCTACAGGGGGTGCTTGTCCTATTGGCACTATGGAACCTGCCTTCATTGCCAGATCCTGCAGCCCACATAGGAGTCACCTAAACTGCAGGCACCATAGAGTCGGCTAACCCGACCGCAACACGACAGGACAACGCATTGGAGGCAAAGTGACGTTGACACTACCTGGAAACAGCTGGCGTGCTGGAACCAGGCTGGGCAGGAGGGAGTACCCGTGCCAAAGACACTGCCGAGAACCAGCTGACGGTGCTGGAACTTGGATGGGTAGCAGAAGGTACAAGAGCCAATGGAACTACAGAGGACCAGTTGACGGTACTGGAACTCGGTTACTAAGCAGGAGGTACCTGTGCCAGAAAGCACTACCAAGGACCAGCAGACGTTGGTGGAACTTGGATACCGAGAAGGAGGCACCTACGCCAAAGGCACTGCCGAGAACCAGCTGACGGTACTGGAACCCGGATGGTTAGCAGAAGGTACAAGAGCCAATGGAACTACCGAGAACCAGCTGACGGTACTGGAACTCGGTTACTAAGCAGGAGGTACCTGTGCCAGAAAGCACTACCAAGGACCAGCAGACATTGGTGGAACTTGGATACCGAGAAGGAGGCACCTATGCCAAAGGCACTGCCGAGAACCAGCTGACTGTACTGGAACTCGGATGGGTAGCAAAAGGTACCCATGAAAAAAAAAGTTGCAAGGCCGCGAGCCGGCCTGAGTTACCGAAACCCACAGTCCTACAGGGGGTGCTTGTCCTATTGGCACTATGGAACCAGCCTTCATTACCAGATCCCGCAGCCCACATAGGAGTCACCTAAACTGCAGGCACCATAGAGTCAGCTAACCCGACTGCAACACGACAGGACAACGCATTGGAGGCAAAGTGACGTTGACACTACCCAGAAACAGCTGGCGTGCTGGAACCAGGCTGGGCAGGAGGGAGGACCCATGCCAAAGACACTGCTGGGAAACAGCTGGCGGTGCTGGAACCCAGGGTAAATACTAAAAACAGAGTTGAGCCAGAGGCCTAATTGGAGCAAGTTTAAAATCAATAGTAGTGTGAATGTGGACAGAGCAGGAGAAATTGCCGTACGTACAGCAGGGGAACAGCTGACGTTACTGAACCCCCAATAACACGGCAGCAAGTGTTGACTGTGCAGACAGCACTTCTGAGCGCCAACTGGCGGTGTTGGAGCTCAGGGATAATACTGAAAACAGAGGAGCCAGAGGTGTAATTGGAGCAAGTTTTAAATCTGTAGTAGTGTGAATGTGGACAGAGCAGGAGAAATTGCCGTACGCACAGCAGGGGAACAGCTGACGTTACTGAACCCCAATAACACTGGAGCAAGCGTTGACTGTGCAGACGGCACTTCTGAGCAGCAACTAGCGGTATTGGAGCCCAGGGTAAATACTAAAAACAGAGGTGGCAGAGGTGTAATTGGAGCAAGTTTTAAATCAGTGGTACAGTGGATGTGGACAGAGCAGGAGAATTTGCAGGACACACAGCTGGGGATCAGCTGACGTTACTGAATCCCAATAACACTGGAGCAAGCGTTGACTGTGCAGACGGCACTTCTGAGCAGCAACTAGCGGTATTGGAGCCCAGGGTAAATACTAAAAGCAGAGGAGCCAGAGGTGTAATTGGAGCAAGTTTTAAATCTGTAGTACAATGGATGTGGACAGAGCAGGAGAATTTGCCAGACACACAGCTGGGGATCAGCTGACGTTACTGAACCCCAATAACACTGGAGCAAGTGTTGTCTGTGCAGACGGCACTTCTGAGCAGCAACTAGCGGTATTGGAGCCCAGGGTAAATACTAAAAACAGAGGAGCCAGAGGTGTAATTGGAGCAAGTTTTAAATCTGTAGTACAGTGGATGTGGACAGAGCAGGAAAACTTGCCGGACACACAGCTGGGGATCAGCTGACGTTACTGAACCCCAATAACACTGGAGCAAGTGTTGACTGTGCAGACGGCACTTCTGAGCAGCAACTGGCGGTGTTGGAGCTAAGGGATTACAGTTCAGTTGGTAGAAACATGAACACAACAGGAGACCTGGATACTGTTGCCAATCAATTATTTATTCTGGAAGAGAACTGGCAAATTCATGCGAGATCCAGGCCTTGTTCATTTTGAGAAAAGTAAGCCGGTCAACGTTATCGGAGGATAGTCGCATGCGACGGTCTGTTAGTACACCACCTGCGGCACTAAAGACGCGTTCCGATAATACACTAGCAGCAGGGCAAGCTAGCACCTCCAATGCATACTGACTAAGCTCTGGCCATGTATCCAGCTTACAGACCCAAAACTTGAAGGGGGAAGAGCCGTCTGGGAGTACACTGAGAGGGCAAGACATGTAGTCTGTCACCATCTAACGGAAACGTTGCCTCCTGCTGACTGGAGCCGTCTGTGATGGTGTAGACATTAATGGCAGCGGGGACACAAAACTTTGCCACATTTCGGCCATACTGGTCTTGCCTTGTGCTGAGGCGCTGCTTCTGCTCCCTCTTTGTGCAGAGCTTCCTCCACTGCCTCGACGCACTGAGCTGCTTTGTAAAGCACTAGCAGCACTGCTCTCGGTTGGAATGGAGAACATGATGGAATGCACCAGTGCGTCTTGGTACTCCCACATTTTACGCTCCCGGTTCAACGGTGTTATGAAGCTTTGTAAGTTGTCCCGGTAGCGAGGATCTAGGAGAGTGGACACCCAATAATCAGCCGTGTTGAGAATGTGGGCGATACGGCGGTCGTTTCTCAGGCACTGCAGCATGAAATCAACAATGCGCTGCAGAATGCCAACTGGCCAAGAAACGCTGTCCCCTGCTTGAGGCGTGATCTCTGCCTGCTCTGCATCACCCCACCCTCGCTCTAGATACTGACTACTAGAGCATTGTGTACTTCCCTCCTATGGACAGATGTCTTCCTCCTCCATTGACTCCTCCTCATCCTCCTCACAAAGTGTCCCCTGCCTATGCCTTTGTGAGGAACCACGTTGCGCAGACTGTAGAGAAGCAGATGGCATTTGTGACTCCTCATCCTCCACCTCTTCCAAAACCTCCTCCCTTAGTGCTTGCAGTATTTTTTCAAGCAGGCAGATAAGGGGGATAGTCAAGCTGACTAGTGCATCATCTGCACTCGCCATCCACGTGGAATAATCGAAGGCACGCAAAACGTGGCAAATGTCCTTCATAGAGGTCCACTCAGTGGTGGTGAAGTGTGAACGGCGCGCACTGCGACTTGTTTGCGCCTACTGCAGCTGGTACTCCATTACTGTTGCCTGCTGCTCACACAACCTCTCCAACATATGTAACGTTGAATTCCACCTGGTGGGTAGGTCACATATGATGCGATGTTCCGGAAGATGTAATCGGTGCTGCAGAGCTGCAATGCGCACTCTATGCGGACCTTGTGAAGCAGTGCATCAAGATCCGGATAGTCCCTCAAAAAACTCTGCACGACCAAGTTGAGCACATGTGCCAGACATGGGATGTGAGTGAGGTTGCCTAGGCCCAGAGCTGCCACCAGATTTCGGCCATTGTCACACACTACCATGGCTGGCTGGAGATTCGCTGGCACAAACCACACGTCGCTCTGCTGCTTGATGGCATTCCAGAGCTCCTGCGCTGTGTGGCTTCGATTCCCCAAAGAAATTAATTTCAATTCAGCCTGTTGACGTTTGGCCACGGCTGTGCTCATATCGGTCATCATAACAGGTAACCGTTCACGGGTCGATGTGGAGGTAGACCGTGACGGCTCCTGCAGCGCTGATTCAGAGGAACTGGAGTATGAGGAGAAGTCAATGTGTACAGACTGGATTCCTGCAATCCTTGGAGTTGGCAGAACATGTACAGCGCCACTCTCATGATCTGTACCCGGCTCCACAACATGTACCCAATGGGCAGTGAGGGAAAGGTATCGTCCCTGTCCATGCTTACTGGTCCACGCATCGGTGGTCAGGTGGACCTTGCTACTGACGGCGTTTTGTAGCGCATGTTTAATTTTTCCCTCTACATGCTGTTGCAGGGCAGGGACGGCTTGCCTGCTGAAATAAAAGCGGCTGGGCACGTTGTATTGTGGGACTGCCAATGCCATAAAGTTACGGAAGGTACCAGCCTGAATGATAGTGACGCGCCCCTGGGCCTGTGTCGCGCTGCGTTGCGCACGCGGGAGCTTACCCGGAGCCGGATCTTTTGAGGGTTGTAGTCTCGTGGCGGTGATCCGGTCCGTGCCCAGGGAGTCAGACTAAGTGGCGCTGTATTAGCGGTAGATGTTGGACGACTACGCCACCCGTTGAGTACAGCTAAGGAGCTGCTGCTGCAGGGCAGACCGCTGAGGCCGGTGGTAGGATTGTGCAGCGTGATAGTATAACCCCCAACGGGAGGGGTATGGCCTCAGGGCAGCCGACGTGGACGATGGGGGTAGCAGGAACAACTCGGAGACGGTACGGTGTAGTTCAGGGTCTTTACTGGTGACAAAGATAGACCCTCCCGGAGTACTGGCTAGCGATTGGGGCCTGGTCAGTCCTTGAGCAGATGGGATCTCCCCTGGCCAGGCGGAGTTGTAGGCCTCCCAAACTAACTGTACTCTTCTGGCTACCTTGCTAGAGGCGGGTAAAAGTAGCCCACGTCCCTGAGTGTGCCGTGTGGTGCTCACCCGTATGGCCGGTGACTCGGGGCCTTCTAGTAGCTTCCGCTCCACGACGGCGGTGCTGGTCCCATGCGTGTGACCGTGCCTTCGGGTTTCTGGGCCAGAGGACCTGGAATCCCCTGCCTGACGGATTCTGCTGCTGGGTAGGAGTTAGTCCCCACAGCCTCGGACTCCGGGTCCGGTAAGAAATCTTCTCAGTCAGGGCGAGCTCTGCAGCTGCCAGCCCCTGACTCCTTGTAACACTGCTCCCACAGAGCTCCTGATGTTCTGTTCCTCTATTTGCTTCTTTTCTCTACTTCTGGCATGGCCCAGGAGCTGGGCCCAGCCGGAGCCACAGCTCCCTGTCAGCCCTCCTGGCTCAACTCTCCCTCTGAACTCTCTAACCCTGCCTCAGCCCCAGGTTTATATAGGGGAAGTTCTTCCCCTCCCAGGACTGGGCAGGAGGTGTGGCATGCATAGGATTCCTGACCAAGAGACCTCCCACCTGCTCTCAGACATAACATTGCTGTTACTGTGGAAACCAGACCCCTGGGGTGCCACATTCCCCCCTAGTGAAATTTAGTACTCCGGGACTAAACATATTTTTAAACATAACAAGGTATAAACAATAATAGTACAATAAGAAAAACATATAAAGATGGTCACGGCGTGTCCGCAACCGGGTGCAGTTTTTGAAGAAAAGCAAGGTGTCCATTTCACCAAAACAGGGAGACGTAACCAGGTAGGGGTCTGTCCTGCCCCGAGTCCTTAACAGTCTTTAGTCCGTCCTGGGTTACGCTCCAACTATGTACAAAGGATTCCCGGTAAATCCACCAAAGACTCCCATAAATTACTAGAAACACATAATTATTTACAGGATATGGCCGCTCTCAGTCCTCGGCCAGGTAGAGGGAAAGAACGACCGCTCTCAGTCCTCGGTCAGTGGGAATAGGGCAATGGCTGCTCACAGTCCTCAGCCTGATTAGGGATAGGAATGGCTGCTCACAGTCCTCAGCCTGTCAGGGATAGGGGCACACAGGTAACAGTTCACTAATCCCAACGGGGACCATATTTTAAGTAGCAGCAGTCCTTGTACCCTTACGGGTAACTATTTACAGCTCTTTATTCACGCTACTTCCCTTCAGTAGCTATGTCCTCTTTGTGCTCCCTCCTGAGGGTAGTCCTCAGACCCGTCCGGGTCCTCTTGGCTTTCCTCGTATTGGTAGTACTGCAGCTCCTCCTCGGTTGGCTGGGTTAGTATCTCTGCGACAGTCCTCCTCCCAGGTGGCCAGGACTTTACCTCCCTTTGGGCTGCCCCGGTTAATTGGGCCACCAGGATGCTCACTTTTTGCTCCTCTGTGAGGGGGTACACCTGGAAGAGGCTATCCAGCTTTTCTCTAAAGTCATGCAGGGTATGTGACTCCCCTGAGTACTGGGGTAGCCAGGCTGCCCCCGGGATATAGGGCATGGTGAAAGGCATGACCGCAACAGCGGTGGCGCTGGCGGGGGTTGAAGCGCTGAAGCTCTCCTCCGTATCCGACATCCTTCTCCCCCCTAGTGGACCGTGGCCTACCTTGCGATGATCCTCTTCCGTAGGCCGCGGCTCCGCAGTGGATCGTCAGGGTTGAGGACCTTCCGTCGCGCTCCTGTGACGTCGGCGTCTGCTGGGCTCCTTCCAGGACCTTACGCAACGTCCGGACGTGAGGCGGGACTTCAGTTCTCGCGCGCTTTCGGAGTCCACGCCCCTCTTCTTCCCGCGCGGCGTCCTCAAGATGGCGTCCAATGGCGGGAAACCTCCACGGATGGCGGGAAGAAGGCCGAAGATGGCGCCGGATGGCGGGAAAACTTCGTGGATGGCGGGAAGAATGTAGAAGATGGCGCCGGATGGCGGGAATCTTCACCACTGGTAAGTTTGAACAGTCTTTTTCAGGCACGCAGTACCCGGTGGTTGCGGGCACGAAATCCTGCCGACTACGCCAAAAGTTGACGCGCCCCTGGGCCTGTGTCGCGCTGCGTTGCGCACGCGGGAGCTTACCCGGAGCCGGATCTTTTGAGGGTTGTAGTCTCGTGGCGGTGATCCGGTCCGTGCCCAGGGAGTCAGACTAAGTGGCGCTGTATTAGCGGTAGATGTTGGACGACTACGCCACCCGTTGAGTACAGCTAAGGAGCTGCTGCTGCAGGGCAGACCGCTGAGGCCGGTGGTAGGATTGTGCAGCGTGATAGTATAACCCCCAACGGGAGGGGTATGGCCTCAGGGCAGCCGACGTGGACGATGGGGGTAGCAGGAACCACTCGGAGACGGTACGGTGTAGTTCAGGGTCTTTACTGGTGACAAAGATAGACCCTCCCGGAGTACTGGCTAGCGATTGGGGCCTGGTCAGTCCTTGAGCAGATGGGATCTCCCCTGGCCAGGCGGAGTTGTAGGCCTCCCAAACTAACTGTACTCTTCTGGCTACCTTGCTAGAGGCGGGTAAAAGTAGCCCACGTCCCTGAGTGTGCCGTGTGGTGCTCACCCGTATGGCCGGTGACTCAGGGCCTTCTAGTAGCTTCCGCTCCACGACGGCGGTGCTGGTCCCATGCGTGTGACCGTGCCTTCGGGTTTCTGGGCCAGAGGACCTGGAATCCCCTGCCTGACGGATTCTGCTGCTGGGTAGGAGTTAGTCCCCACAGCCTCGGACTCCGGGTCCGGTAAGAAATCTTCTCAGTCAGGGCGAGCTCTGCAGCTGCCAGCCCCTGACTCCTTGTAACACTGCTCCCACAGAGCTCCTGATGTTCTGTTCCTCTATTTGCTTCTTTTCTCTACTTCTGGCATGGCCCAGGAGCTGGGCCCAGCTGGAGCCACAGCTCCCTGTCAGCCCTCCTGGCTCAACTCTCCCTCTGAACTCTCTAACCCTGCCTCAGGCCCAGGTTTATATAGGGGAAGTTCTTCCCCTCCCAGGACTGGGCAGGAGGTGTGGCATGCATAGGATTCCTGACCAAGAGACCTCCCACCTGCTCTCAGACATAACATTGCTGTTACTGTGGAAACCAGACCCCTGGGGTGCCACAATAGCATTTCAAGGGCCAGTAGTTTAGCAATGCCAGCATTCAGAGCCTGTGCTCGGGTGTGGTTTGCCGAGTATGGGCGCCTTTTCTCCCATGCCTGTGCTAACGATGGCTGTAGACTAGCCTGGGAGTGTGAGGATGACAGGGAAAGTGGTGCTGTGGGTGGAATTACACTGTGTCTCTTTACAACAATGCCAGAGATTCTTCCATGGCGATCCTGTGAGGAAGCCGAACCAGCTGTGTGTGAGCTGGAGGAAGAGGCTACAACACGAGCTGAAGAGGTGGTAGGTGGCGCTGTAGGTTGGCCTAGGTCTTCAGTGTGTTTTTGTAACTCCACCACGTGCTTGGTCCGCACATGTTTCCACATATTTGTGGTATTGAGGTTGCTGACACTTTTCCCTCTTTTCACCTTCTGATTATACAGCTTGCATTTGACAAAGCAAATGTCATCTGCAACTGTGTCAAAAAAGGACTAGGCACTGCAAGTCTTGGGAGCGCCCGCTTTCGATTTTGGAAGAGCCATGCTCCTAATGGGTGCCGAAGTGGAGGCTACAGGCAACCAAGTCTGCCCCCTCCCTCTCCCTCCTCTTTTGGGCCATTCGGGGAATCTCTTCCTCAGAGCTGCTCCCACCACCTTCCTGTACCTCACGCTATGATGGGTCAAGGACCTCATCATCTACACCACCCTCTTCAAACAACTGCTTCTCCTGGGTAGTTTCGACAGCACAGTACGCACCAGAAAGTGGCACCTGAGTCTCATAATCAGATGCGTACTGAGGTGTGCTGCTGACGATAGGCACTGGCCCACCCGCCTCTTCAGATTCAGAGAGACAAAACGGTTGCGCATCACTGAATACTACCTCTTCTTCAAATTCTCGAATTCTGCTTGGCTGGCCCCCTCTTTCCAAGCCAAGAGATTCAGAGAGCAGAAGTAGAGATGGCTCCTGTCCAGGGCTCTCTGACTGCCTGGGCAATTTGGCAGGTGGTGAAGAGACAGATGGGTGCTCTTCAGTGCTCAGGGCCTGAGAGGATCTGGAACTAATTGAAGTCGATGTGTTAGCTGCCATCCATCCGACAACGGCTTCAATTTGGTCCTCCCGCAGCAGTGGGGTACGGCTAGCTCCTACAAAGCTGCGCATAAAGGACTGTTCCCTGGTAAAACTGTGGGATGCTGAGTCACTGGTGCCCGCAGCAGGCACAGAATCCCCACGTCCTCTCCCTGCAGGCACAGAATCCTCACGTCCTCTCCCTGCAGAAACTCCACGCCCACGACCATGACCACATGCCTTACTCCCTTCCTTCTTCATCTTGGTAGACTGATAAAGATAGGCAGAAAAGTACTAAGGGCTTAGTGTGTTTATTCCTGAACAGCTGCTAACAGGTATAAGAAACACTAATTTTATAAAGTGTGGACTAGACTTTAATATGAGCTAATGTGGCCTACACAACTGTAAAGTGGAGTGTTTGGTGAACTTTATTTACGTTTTTTTTGTCACAAAAAGACACTGGATGTGCCCAAAGATGTAATACCGATAGTATCACAAACTTTTTGTAGCTATTACAATGCAGGAAGGTAACCTACAATGCAATAGATGAGGCTACAAAAAATAGGCTAATACTAATCTGGCTCCTATACTCCTATATAGTGTGTTTGGAACCACCACACTAATAGGAGAAATCAGGAAAAATTATCAATTAGCAAAAAATGATAATGTATGAGGCAGTGACGCACGCTGAGCGCACTACAACCAGACGTGGCTGAAGCACACACTACAACGTGAGCTGCACTCACGCACACAGACCTTGCAGACAGCGGTGAACAGTGCAGATGCACAGCACTGTGCACTAGCGCTGCAAGACAAAAAAAATTCTCTATCTACTCCTATATAGTGTGTTTGGAACCAATTTAGCTGAATACGGATGGAACCACCACACTAATAGGAGAAATCAGGAAAAATTATCAATTAGCAAAAAAGGATAATGTATGAGGCAGTGACGCATGCTGAGCTCACTACAACCAGACGTGGCTGAAGCACACACTACAGCGTGAGCTGCACTCACACACACACAGTCCTTGCAGACAGCGGCGAACAGCACAGAGAACTGTGCACTAGCGCTGCAAGGCACAGCGATTTATAAAGTAGCTTGGGTAAAGCAGAATAGAGCAAATAGGTAGCTAAAACTGTCCCTCAGAACAACAGCGTCCTATCCCTAACTGAATTCACAGCAGAGTGAGCTCAAAATGGCGGCGGCGGCTTTTATAGTGCATCATGACATCATTTCAGCAGCCAATCACAGCCATGCCATTAGTTAACATGCCTACATGCCTAACAGGATGTGCCCACACTTCTTAGGATCCTCATTGGCTGAATAAAATGAAACTTGCTCATTGCATTATGGGAACTTCAGATTCCGGTATACGATATTCTAAAAGTATCGGAATTAAGTATCGGAATTCCGATACCGCGAATATCGGCCAATACCCGATATTTCAGTATCGGAATGCTCTACACTAGTAGTAACTTAAAAGTCTGAATTGCAATGTGTTGTTAAATAGGCCGCTGAATATCAACTGTTACCATATGTTTTTCTTTATCCAGATAGGTTGAAGTCACTTGGACAGTTATAAAACTGTGTTTGCATTAATGATATCAAAAGAGGTTCAAACAGTCTTGGGAGACCTCCAAGTGCTCTACCTGTATTTTAAAGGCAACTAAAATGCTTTGCAATATTGCAAAAAAATGAGCATTTGCTTCAACTTGAATTTCAAATGTTTAGATCATCAATAATTATTATGCTTTGGATGCATTCTTATTGTTTTCAATTCGATTCAGTTCAACCAGAATAACTTTCCTCAAAATCAAATCAAATTAAAAAGTAAAATTTATGCAATTTGTCAAATTTGACTATCTCCAGATCCACAGATCTAATGATTTACTGCGATCAGCAAGTATGCTTATATGTTTGTATTTGCGCGCCCTATTAAACTGCTTTATAAGTTATGGTAAAATAAATAAATCTACCATTATTGTTTATGCATTGTTTTGAAGAACAGGCGACTTTGATACACAGATTAAAACTAATGATAGAAATAAAAAGAGCTTTAACCCCTTTCTGACATAGTACCTAATAGTATGCACCACGTCGAAACCCCCAGTTCAGCGCGGGCTCCGGCGCTGAGCCCGCACTGAACCGGGCACATATCAGCTGATTTATACAGATGACATGTGCCTGCAACAGCTGCGGGTGGAATCGTGATCCACCCGCGGCTGTTAACTAGTTAAATTCCGCTGTCAATCTCTGACAGTGACATTTAACATCACCGCGCCAGAAGTGCGACATTGGCCCCACCCATCGTTGACTCCATCACATGATTGCGGGTCACCGACGGGAGGCCATGACAACCCAGGGTCTGCAGCAGAACACTGTGGTTGTCATATCCAGTTTGCTATGAGCGCCGCCTAGCAAGTGAGCACATCTGCTACATACAGGCGATCTTCTCATTGCCGAACAGGCAAGTGCTGCTTCTAGTCTCCCATGGAGACTACAGAAGCAAGCAAAAAGTAAAAAAAAAATGTTATTAAAAATATAAAAAAAATTTAAAATATATAAAAGTTTAAATCACCCCCCCCCTTTCGCCCCATTCAAAATAAAACAATAAAAAAAGCACATACACATATTTGGTATCACTGCGTTCAGAATCGCATGATCTATCAATATAAAAAAATAATTAATCCGATCAGTAAACAGAGAAACGAGAAAAAAATTGTAAACGCCAGAATTATGGTTTTTTGGTCGCCGCAACATTGCAATAAAATACAATAACGGGCGATCAAAACATCAGATCTACCCCAAAATGGTATCAATAAAAACATCAGATCAACGCACAAAAAATAAGCCCCAGATCACGAAAAATTGAGACGCTACGGGTCTCGGAAAATGGTGACTTTTTTTTTTTTTTTTTTAGCAAACTTTGGATTTTTTTTTCACCTCTTAAATAAAAAAGAACCTATACATGTTCGGTGTATACAAACTCATAATGACCTGGAGAATAATAATGGCAGGTCAGTTTTAGCATTCAGTGAACGTGGTAAAAAAAAAAAAAAACTGCGTTATTGCACTTTGTTTGCAATTTCACTGGACTTGGAATTTTTTTCCCGTTTTACAGTACACGATATGTTTTAACCAGTGATGTCATTCAAAAGTACAACTTGTCCCACAAAAAATAAGCCCTCACACGGCCATATTGACCAAAGAATAAAAAAAGTTATGGCTCTGGTAACAAGGGGAGTAAAAAATAAAAAAGCAAAAACGGAAAATGGCCCAGGGGTAAAGGGGTTAAAAAAATAATTACCAATAAAACATAAAGTGTGCCTCTACTTGTGACTACATTTTGGAGATGAATATCCCAATTTATCCCTACCCTTGTGTTCGTTTTTTGTGTAGTTTTGTGCCTTTTTCTTTTGCAACCATTTCATTATTTCATTTACTTCTTTGTTTTAAGTTTGCTTTATATGTGCTTACCAGTTTTGTAATGTGACTTGATTGACTATGTTAGACACTGATGACGAACTTACTGGACAGTAACTGCCTAGATCCACTTTCTTACCTTTCTTAAATATTTGTGTCACATCTGCCATTCTCCAATCCTGTCGCACCGACCCTGTTACAAGAGACTCTAAGAATATGAGATACTGCAGTATATCAACGAATGAATGCCATCTGGCCTGGGGCTTTATCAATAATTAATATTTATTTTTTAAGATTAATCTATTAATATTTATCACAGTCTTTTTCATTATATGATTATTAAATTTGTATATTAGTTATTATGCATTGGTTTATTTTTATAGTTTCTTACTTTCTGCAAAGCATGTTATCTCAAATAATTGGCAAAGCTGTGGAGCCATTTAAAGTGAACAACAAGTGTACTTACGTTTGTACATTCTTCCTCCCTTTACCGTTTTAAAGTTTATAATAAAATAAATAAGAGAAAATCAACTTTTAATTTTTTTCTGAATAGCTATAAAGAACAAGCACTACTCATACACAGAATGGAGTAAAAAACAAGGTATAAAAAAAGAAAAGAAAAAATAACAAAATATATGTCTGTACTTGTGATCCCAATTTGGACATATAATATTAATATGCAGTGCTATAATTTTTTTTCTTCATTTGCAATCATAAAATATTTAAAATATAGCAAATACAATGCCATCATATACATTTTATTTAAAGTTAAGAAGATCTGTAGTTTACAGTGACATGAACAGATCCGGATAGAATTTTTATTTCTTTCAAGGAGAAAGTTGATTATTGTATTAAAACTTGATTATGTTAAACAAATATGAGAAATATGACATTGCACCTAGATTTGCATTTACTGACGATGTATTTGTTTTGTTATACATATTTTGAATGTTATTAATGTTGTATATCTCACAGTAAACAAAACAATTGTTTTTAACAATTTGCAAGAATAATCAGAAATTACACACCACTCTAATAAGGAAATAGGTTTCCTAAATCACCTACATTAAACCATGTAAACCAATCATTGGGGTTTGTGGCTTTCCCAAGCTTACAATCCCATTGATAAGTCATCATCAGTGTCAGGGTGGGCATAATACTCTATATCTACATTGTGTACACAGACAGAGTAGCAGCTGCTTCTTCTTTGAATGCAGTCTGACGGACATCTCAATACTTCAATCATTAACTCCACACATCCAACTTTTATGTTATTGAATCCGCTTACACTTAAATGTGTTATATCTGTTGTAGCTGAGCAGTGTGTGTGTGTGTGTTGTATCTGTTGTACCTGAGCTGTGTGCGTGTTGTGTCTGTTGTAGCTGATCTAAGTGTGTGTTGTATCTGTCGTAGCTGAGCAGTGTTTTTTATGTATGTTGTAGTTGAGTGTGTGTGTGTGTTGTAGCAGAAAATAGTGTGTGTCTGTTTTAGCTGACCTAAATGTGTGTATGCATCTATTTTTACATATGGGTGTACGCAGATGATTCTGCTGAAAGCTGGAGTCTGAAACAGTTTTTAATCATTGTATTTTTTTTTAAGTTTAAACCATTAATACGCATCACAGTTTTTTCATTATAAGATTATTGATTTTGTATATTAGTTATAATGCATTGGTTTATTTTTATTGTTTCTTTCATTCTGAACAGCATGTTATCTCAATTGATTGGCAAAGCTGTGGAGGTATTTAATACGAACAACAAGTCTACTTATGTTTGTATATTCTTCCTCCATTTACTTTTTTATAATTTATAATAAAATAAATAAGAGCAAATCAACCTTTATTTTTTCTGAATACTTTTGAAGAACAAGCAGTTCTAATACACAGAACGGAGAAAAAAAATGTAATAAAATATGTGCCTATACTTGTGATTTGGAGACATAATATTAATATGCAATGCAATAATTTTTCTGTTCATTTTGCAAACATAAAATATTTAAAATAATATAGCAAATACAATGCCATCATATACACTTTATTTAAAGTTAAGAAGATCTGTAGTTTACAGTGGCATGAACAGTTCCTGTTACAGTTTTTATTTTTTTTTAAGGAGAAAGTTTATTATTGTATTAAAATTTTGTTAATCAAATTTGAGAAATATGATAATTGCACCTAGATTTACATTTACTGATGATGTATTTGTTTCGTTATACAGTAAAGACCAAAAGTTTGGACACACCTTCTCATTTAAAGATTTTTCTGTATTTTCATGACTATGAAAATTGTACATTCACACTGAAGGCATCAAAATTATGAATTAACACATGTGGAATTATATACTTTACAAAAAAGTGTGAAACAACTGAAAATATGTCTTATATTCTAGGTTCTTCAAAGTAGCCACCTTTTGCTTTGATGACTGCTTTGCACACTCTTGGCATTCTCTTGATGAGCTTCAAGAGGTAGTCACTGGAAATGGTCTTCCAACAATCTTGAAGGAGTTCCCAGAGATGCTTAGCACTTGTTGGCCCTTTTGCCTACACTCTGCAGTCCAGCTCACCCCAAACCATCTCGATTGGGTTCAGGTCTGGTGACTGTGGAGGCCAGGTCATCTGGTGTAGCACCCCATCACTCTCCTTCTTGGTCAAATAGCCCATACACAGCCTGGAGGTGTGTTTGGGGTCATTGTCCTGTTGAAAAATAAATGATGGTCCAACTAAACGCAAACCGGATGGAATAGCATGCCGCTGCAAGATGCTGTGGTAGCCATGCTGGTTCAGTATGCCTTCAATTTTGAATAAATCCCCAACAGTGTCACCAGCAAAGCACCCCCACACCATCACACCTCCTCCTCCATGCTTCACGGTGGGAACCAGGCATGTAAAGTCCATCCGTTCACTTTTTCTGGGTCGCACAAAGACAAGGTGGTTGGAATCAAAGATCTCAAATTTGGACTCATCAGACCAAAGCACAGATTTCCACTGGTCTAATGTCCATTCCTTGTGTTCTTTAGCCCAAACAAGTGTCTTCTTCTTGTTGCCTGTCCTTAGCAGTGGTTTCCTAGCAGCTATTTTACCATGAAGACCTGCTGCAAAATGTCTCCTCTTAACAGTTGTTGTAGAGATGCGTCTGCTGCTAGAACTTTGTGTGGCATGGACCTGGTCTCTAATCTGAGCTGCTGTTAACCTGCGATTTCTGAGGCTGGTGACTCGGATAAACTTATCCTCAGAAGCAGAGGTGACTCTTGGTCTTCCTTTCCTGGGGCGGTCCTCATGTGAGCCAGTTTCTTTGTAGCGCTTGATGGTTTTTGCAACTGCACTTGGGGACACTTTCAAAGTTTGCCCAATTTTTCGGACTGACTGACCTTCATTTCTTAAAGTAATGATGACCACTCATTTTTCTTTACTTAGCTGCTTTTTTCTTGCCATAATACAAATTCTAACAGTCTATTCAGTAGGACTATCAGCTGTGTATCCACCTGACTTCTGCACAACACAACTGATGGTCCCAACCCCATTTATAAGGCAAGAAATCCCACTTATTAAACCTGACAGGGCACACCTGTGAAGTGAAAACCATTTCCTGTGACTACCTCTTGAAGCTCATCAAGAGAATGCCAAGAGTGTGCAAAGCAGTCATCAAAGCAAAAGGTGGCAACTTTGAAGAACCTAGAATATAAGACATATTTTCAGTTGTTTCACACTATTTTGTTAAGTTTATAATTCCACATGTGTTAATTCATAGTTTTGATGCCTTCAGTGTGAATGTACAATTTTCAAAGTCATGAAAATACAGAAAAATCTTTAAATGAGAAGGTATGTTTAAACTTTTGGTCTGTACTGTACATATTTTGAATGTTATTAATCTTGTGAATCTAACAGTAAAGAAAACAATTGTTTTTAACAATTTGCAAGAATGTTATGTAGTGTTGAGCGAGCACTAAAATGCTCTGGTGCTCAAAGCTTGGGCCGAGCTCACTGTGATACTCGGGTGCTCGACCCGAGCCACAAGCCCAATGTTAGTCTATGGGAGACCCGAACATTTTTGCGGCGGCACCCCCGGCAGTCTGTAGACAGCCTAAAAAGTGCCCAAAACGATAGTGACAGTGCTCAAATGACATGGGGACAGCATGGGGATCGCCCCTGGAAGCATTTCTGATCCCCAGGTCACTGCTGTCAACAACGTGGTCAGAGGTATTAAGCCACTTTTACAGGCTCACAATAAAACGTTCAAAAACGAAAGTGAAAGTGCTTTCCTGTGAAATATGTTAACCCCTTAACGACCATGGGTCTTTCTGTTTTTGTGTTTTCCTTTTTTGCTCCCCTTCTTCCCAGAGCCAGAACTTTTTTAATTTTCGTTCAATATGGCCATGTGAGGGCTTATTTTTTGCGGGACGAGTTGTACTTTTAAACACCATCACTGGTTTTACCATATCGTGTGCTGGAAAATGGGAAAAAAAATCCAAGTGCAGTGAAACTGCAAAAAAAAATGCAATTCCACAGTTGTTTTTTGGGTCCTTTTTTTACCACGTTCACAGATTGCTAAAACTGACCTGCCATCATTATTTTCCAGGTCGTTACGAGTTCATAGACACCAAACATGTATAGGTTCTTTTTTATTTAAGTGGTGAAAAAAAAATCCAAAGCTTGCTAAAAAGACCAAAAAAAATGACGCCATTTTCCGAGACCCTTAGCTTCTCCATTTTTCGGGATCTGGGGCCAGGTGAGTGCTTATTTTTTGCGTGCCGGGCTGACGTTTCTATTGATACCATTTTGGGGTAGATCCAATGTTTTGATCGCCGGTTATTGCATTTTATTGCAAAGTTGTAGCGACCAAAAAAACTTAATTCTGGCGTTTAAAATTGTTTTCTCGTTATGCCGTTTACTGATTGTATTAATTCTTCTTTTATATTGATAGATCGGGCGATTCTGAACGCGGCGATACCAAATATGTGTATGTGGTTTTTTTTTTATATATATATATTTTATTTTGAATGGGGCGAAAGGGGGGTGACTTAAACTTTTATATATTTTTTATTTATTTATTTTTTTAAAAACTTTTTTTTTACACTTTCTGCTTGTTTCTATAGTCTCCAGAGGAGACTAGAAGCAGCAGTTGTCTGATTGCTTCTACTGCATACAAGCAATGAGCAGATCGCTTGTATGCAGGAGAAATGCTCACTTGCTATGAGCGCTGACCACTAGGTGGCGCTCATAGCAATTGAGACATGACAACCACAGGCGTCTGCTGCAGACCCTGAGTTGTCATGCCCACCCATTGGTGACCCGCGATCACGTGACGGGGTCACTGATGGGCGGGGCTTAGGACTCCCAGAAGCGCGAGTTAAATGCCACTGTCAGAGATTTAACATGTTAACAGCCGCGGGTGGATTGCGATTCCAATAATCAGCTGACATGTGCTTGCTTCAGTGCGGGCTCACCGCCGGAGCCCCCGCTGAACCGGCCTTCCCGACCTGGTGCGTACTATTACTGACCAGGTCGGAAAGGGGTTAAGGAACATCCTTTCCAGGGTAAAGACTTGTGTATAAGGTAAAATAAATAACCAAAAACAAAAATACTCCTCCACACCTTAGGCTATGTTCACAAGTAGCATTTTTTATGCGTTTTTGCACGTTTGTATTGCTTTCAACCGTGACAAATGCATTCACCAGGAAATGTCATTTTAACATTTTACAACCTTTTAGGCATGTGGAGGTGGAATCTGGCCACCACGTCATGGCTGCGTCGGTAGCCTTGTATTAATACTCAGTCCCCAGCCGCCCGGCGGCCGGGTGTCCATACTCAGTCCCCAGCCGCCCCGTTGCCGGGTGCCCACACACAGTCCCCAGCCGCGTGGGGGTGGCCGGGTGTCCATAAACGGTCCCCAGCTGCCCCTATTTGTCCCGGTGCGCCTTAAACACAAGCGCGCATACCAAAACATTACCTGTGCCCTCCCCAGTGCATTTAGTGGGAAAGACAGCCTAACCACAAACACGTGGACAAGTGAATGTGGCCAGGAATGGTCCATCTCACTGACGCCTTCACACTGGGTTAATATTGTGGAAGCCGGGACACAGTTGGACACTGGGATGCAACACGTCCTCCAGACATAGAGGATTGCGGGTCCTGGGTCAATCAGGCTTCAACACAAAGTTCAGAAGGTAGACAGAAGCAGTGGTCGGCCTGCTACACAACAAGTAAATTATTCATGATCATGAGGCCATCCACCTCCTTAGCTTTCTGTTCCTTGGAATGCAAGCGCATGTATGTAGTAGCAGCTAGGCCTGAGGTGGTCAGCGTTTTGGCGCATATTCTACCTCCTTCGAGGATTGCTGGATGTTTTCCTGCTACTATCCCAGTTCTATGACTCCCGTTAAAACAAAGCTTCAGGTGATGAATGATGGATGAGGTGGTGGCAAAGGAGAAAGAGCAGGAGGAACAGGGACAATTCACATCAATATCAGGCCAGTCAACCACACATGTCTTGTAGGATATGTTTCTGTACCAAAAGGAGTGGTTCAGCTACACAGTTATAAGGCATACAGTGAATGCAATGCCTACCAAAAATTTCGAGGCACTCCAATGCCCCTTGGAAGTGACATGGAGGTCAGAGGGCCTTAACTAAACCGTTTTTTCCATTTATAGCAACTGGGTCTCCTGTACACTGTTGGCCTGAGCAGTGAATGGAAGGCTTTCCAAAAATTATTAGGCACTGCAATGCCCCTTGAAACAGACGTGGATTACAGCGTATTAAAAACCTTCTACCCATTATTGGGGAGTGGGTCTCCCTTAGTGTTCGCCTATGCATTGAAAAGCAAAAGCTGACAAAAATTAGGAGGAAATGCAATGCCCGTTGCAAGAGTCGTGGAGGTTAGAGGCAATTAAAAACAACTTGTCAATGCCCCTTGGAAGAGCTGTGGAGTTCAGAGTGGTTTAACAAGACGGTTTTAATGCCCCTTAGAAGAGACGTGGAGTTCAGAGTGGTTTAACAAAACAGTTTTAATGCCCCTTGGAAGAGATGTGGAGGTCACAGTAGCTTAACAAGATGGTTTTAATGCCCCTTGGAAGAGACGTGGAGTTCAGAGTGGTTTAACAAGACAGTTTTAATGCCCCTTGGAAGAGTGGTGGAGGTTACAGTGGAATAAAAAGACAATATCAATGCCCCGTGGAAGAGACGTGGATGTCACAGTAGCTTAACAAGACGGTTTTAATGCCCCTTGGAAGAGTGGTGGAGGTCGCAGTGGAATAAAAAGACAATATCAATGCCCCTTGGAAGAGTGGTGGAGGTTACAGTGGAATAAAAAGACAATATCAACGCCCTGTGGAAGAGACATGGAGGTCACAGTAGCTTAACAAGACGCTTTTAATGCCCCTTGGAAGAGTGGTGGAGGTCGCAGTGGAATAAAAAGACAATATTAATGACCCTTGGAAGAGACGTGGAGGTCACAGTAGCTTAACAAGACGATTTTAATGCCCCTTACAAGAGCCATGCAGTACAGCATATTAAAAACATTATTCCCATTATTGGGGAGTGGGTCTCCCATAGTCTTTGCCTATGCCTTCCAAGCAAAAGCTGCCAAAAATTAGGAAGGGGGAACTTGCAATGTCCCTTACAAGAGCCATGCAGTACAGCATATTAAAAACATTATTCCCATTATTGGGGAGTGGGTCTCCCATAGTCTTTGCCTATGCCTTCCAAGCAAAAGCTGCCAAAAATTAGGACAGAGGAGCTTGCAATGCTGGCAACATGGACCACGGTCACCCTGGTGGTATAGTGGTCGTGGAGGCTGAGGATAAGGAGAAGAGCAAAAAACAGCCGAAATGAGGAAGCGTATACCCATGTGTGGGTGTGAAGCGATGCATGGGAATACACCTCCCGAAATAACACAGTGGATTTGACCCTATGTTACTCTGCTGTCATTTGGTGGTGATGAGAAGTCTGGCCCAATCCAGCCATTGTTCATTTTGATAAGGGTCAGCTTGTCAGCATTGTCAGTTGACAGGCGAGTGCGCTTAACAGTTATAATTCCCCCAGCGGCACTAAAAACACGCTCCGATAACACGCTAGCGGCAGGGCAGGCCAGGACCTCCAAGGCATACAGAGTGAGTTCATTCCAAGTGTCCAGCTTGGATACCCAATAATTAAAAAGCACAGAGGAATCACGGAGGACGCTGGTACTCCCTCACCATCTTTTGAAACTTTCCACTCCTTGTGAGAGTACCCTGCGCCTCAGGGCCTGTAAGCTAGGCAGGTCTCAGAAAACTGTCCTAGAACATTGACAGTGTTACCCTGCCTCTGCTGGATTGGAGTTGCGTCTCTCTCGCCTGTATGCCTTAGTTGGGCAGCGAACTGTGACCTCTGCCGCTACCGTGTTCAGATGGGAATTATTTTAATAGTTCTGCAGCAAGGGCCTTCTGGTACTGCCCCATTTTTGTAGACCTCTCCAACTCAGGAATAAGAGAGTGAAAGTTCTCCTTGTAGAGGGGGTCTAAAAGTGTCATCAACCAGTAATGACTGTCACCCAACATTTTGACAATGCGAGGGTCACGGTTAAGGCAGCGTAACATAAAGTCAGCCATGGGTGCCAGACTGGTAACGGGCAAGACTTCCGTGTCCTCACCAAGATGACGACTGATAGTGTTGAGCGATCACTAAAATGCTCGGGTGCTCGAAGCTCGGGCCGAGCTTACTGTGATACTCGGGTGCTCGACCCGAGCAATGAGCCCAATGTTAGTCTATGAGAGACCCGAGCATTTTTGCGGCAGCACCCTCGGCAGTCTGTAGAAAGCCTAAAAAGTGCCCAAAACGATAGTGACAGTGCTCAAAAGACATGGGGGCAGCATGGGAATCGCCCCTGGAAGCTTTTCTGACCCCCAGGTCACTGCTGTCAACAACGTGGTCAGAGGTATTAAGCCACTTTTGCGGGCTCACCATAAAACGTTCAAAAACGAAACTGAAACGGTTTTCCTGTGAAATATGTTAAGGAATTTCCTTTCCAGGGTAAAAACTTGTGTATAAGGTAAAATAAATAACCAAAAACAAAAATACTCCTCCACACCTTGGGCTATGTTCACAAGTAGCATTTTTCATGCGTTTTTGCACTTTTGTATTGCTTTCAACCGTGACAAATGCGTTCACCGGGAAATGTCATTTTAACATTTTACAACCTTATCTGGCCATGTGCTGTGTGACACATGCATACAGAGCTGAAAAGAGAAGGGATCAGCATGGGGAAGACCCCTGGAAGCATCTCTGACCCCCAGGTCACTGTCTAAAAGTGTGCCCATCTGAAGTGATCCTTGCCGCATCAGAAGATGCAGACTTGCAACTATCCCCGTGCAAGTCCTTGTCCCAGGGCAGTGTTCAATTGTACCTCCCCCATTCCTTGCAATGCAAGCGAAAATATGCAGCCAACCACCCACCCACCCGCAGGCTGCAATACCATACTGCTAGATTTCACTTGAAATGGGGCCTTTTAATTTGGAGGAGGCCGAAGCTGGCCACTACCTCATGGCCGCTTCGGCAGCGAGGTATCCATACTCTGTCCCCAGCCGCCCGGCGGCCGGGTGTCCACGCTCCGTCCCCAGCCGCCAGGTGGCGGCCAGGTGTCCATACTCGGTCCCCAGCCGCCCTTATTTCTCCTGCCACCTTCCCCCACACTTTTCTTAGCCTGGCCTGCTTTAGGGCAGCATTGGGCGAGCCCACCAGAGAACCAGACTCCTCCGGTGGGCCCTGGCTTCTCCATCAGGGGAGTTGAGAGTGCCTAGGTGAGGAGCATGATGATGATGATAGAAGTTAGCATCTGCTTTGTTTTCTTGGAATGCAAGCGCATGTATTTTGTAGCGGCTAGGCCTAAGGTGGTCCGCGTTTTGGCGCATATCCTACCTCCTCTGAGGATTGCTGGATGTTTTCCTGCTACTATCCCAGTTCTATGACTCCCGTTAAAACAAAGCTTCAGGTGATAAATGATGGATGAGGTGGTGGCAAAGGAGAAAGAGCAGGAGGAACAGGGACCATTCACATCAATATCAGGCCAGTCAACCAGATATGTCTTGTAGGATATATTTCTGTAACAAAAGGAGCGGTTCGGCTACACAGTTATAGGGCATACAGTGAGTGCAATGCCTACCAAAAATTTCGAGCCACTCCAATGCCCCTTGGAAATGACATGGAGGTCAGAGGGCGTTAACTAAACATTTCTTTCGATTTATAGCAACTGGGTCTCCCGTGCACTGTTGGCCTAAGCAGTGAATGGAAGGCTTTCCAAAAATTATGAGGAACTGCAATGCCTCTTACAAGAGCCATGTGTGGCACCCCAGGGGTCTGGTCACCACAGTAATAGAGATATTACGTCGGAGAGCAAGTGGGAGGTTTCCTGGTCAGGATCCCTTAAACATGCAATATCCTCCTGCCCCAGTCCTGGGAGGGGAGAATTCTGCCCTTATAAACTGGATCTGGGATGGGGTTGAGTGAGTCAGAGAACAGTCAGAGTCAGAGAGAGAGCAAGGGAAAGTAACAGCAAGGAGCTCTGTAGGAGCTAGGAGCTAAAGACCAGTGGCTGGAAGCTGAGCAGAGCTCACCCTGGCAGAAGACAATAGGAACCGGACACAGGAGTCCGAAGCTGTGAGGACTTATATATCCAGCAGCAGAAACCAGCCAGCAGGGGATTTCAGGTCCTCTGGCCATAGAAGCCCGGAGGCTCAGTCACAAGCAAGGGACCAGCACTGCCGTCGTGGAGCGGAGGCTAACAGAAGGCCCCAAGTCACCAGCCATACGGTTGAGCACTACACGGTACACTCAGGGACGTGGGCTACTTCTACCCGCTTACAGCAAGTTGGCCAGGAAGAGTGCAGACAGACGGGGAGGCCTACAACTCCACCTGGCCAGGGGAACTCCTGCTTGCTCACAGACTGACCAGGCCTCTTATGCTAGCCAGTACTCCCGGGAGGGTCTACCTTATAATCATCAGTAAAGACCCTGAACTGCACTGCAAAGACTCTGAGTCATTCCTGCTGCGCTCGTGCACCATCACCCCCATCATCCACACTCACTGCCCTGAGGCTATACTCCTCCCGAGGGGAGTTATCCCATTCTATGCTGCGCACACAACACCAGCCTCAGCGGTCAGCCTCGCAGCGGTGGTACTCCCTGACCGCAATCCACGGTTGGCGCAGTCGGACAATTAACCTCAAAACCTAAGAAAGACTGCCACTGGTTTGACCAGCCTGAGCCACGGGACCGGGTCACCGCCACGGAGACTACAGACCCCAGAGACCCGGCACCGGGTATCCCACACACGTGTACACACGGCCCAGGGGGCGCGTCACATGCAGTACAGCATATTACAAACATAAGTCCCATTATTGGGGAGTGGGTCTCCCATAGTATTTGCTTATGCTTTCCCAGCAAAAGCTGCCAAAAATTAGGACGGAGCAACTTGCAATGCCCCTTACAAGAGCCATGCAGTACAGCATATTACAAACATAAGTCCCATTATTGGGGAGTGGGTGTCCCATGGTATTTGCTTATGCTTTCCCAGCAAAAGCTGCCAAAAATTAGGACGAAGCAACTTGCAATGCCCCTTACAAGAGCCATGCAGTACAGCATATTACAAACATAAGTCCCATTATTGGGGAGTGGGTGTCCCATAGTATTTGCTTATGCCTTGCAAGCAAAAGCTGCCAAAAATTAGGACGGAGCAACTTGCAATGCCCCTTACAAGAGCCATGCAGTGCAGCATATTACAAACATAAGTCCCATTATTGGGGAGTGGGTCTCCCATAGTATTTGCTTATGCTTTCCCAGCAAAAGCTGCCAAAAATTAGGACGGAGCAACTTGCAATGCCCCTTACAAGAGCCATGCAGTACAGCATACTACAAACATAAGTCCCATTATTGGGGAGTGGGTGTCCCACGGTATTTGCTTATGCTTTCCCAGCAAAAGCTGCCAAAAATTTGGACGGAGGAACTTGCAATGCTGGCACCCTGGTGGTATAGTGGTGGTGGAGGCTGAGGATAAGGAGAAGAAGATTAAACAGCCGAAACGAGGAAGCGTATACCCATGTGTGGGTGTGAAGCGGTGCATGTGAATACACCTCCCGAAATAACACAGTGGATTTGACTTTATGTTACTCTGCTGTCATTTGGTGGTGATGAGAAGTCTGGCTCAATCCAGCCCTTGTTCATTTTGATAAGGGTCAGCTTGTCAGCATTGTCAGTTGACAGTCGAGTACGCTTATCAGTTATAATTCCCCCATCCCACTAAAAACACGCTCCGATAACACACTAGCGGCAGGGCAGGCCAGGACCTCCAAGGCGTACAGAGCGAGTTCTTTCCAAGTGTCCAGCTTGGATACCCAATAACTAAAGGCACAGAGGAATCACGGAGGACGCTGGTACGATCGGCAAGGTACTCCCTCACCATCTTTTGAAACTTTCCACTCCTTGTGAGAGTACCCCGCGCCTCAGGGCCTGTAAGCTGGGCGGGTGTCAGAAAACTGTCCCAGATCGTTGACAGTGTTCCCCTGCCTCTGCTGGATTGGAGTTGCATCTCTCTCGCCTGTACGCCTTGGTTGGGCAACGAACTGTGACCTCTGCCGCTAGCGTGTTCAGATGGGAATTTTTTTAAGAGTTTTGCAGCAAGGGCCTTCTGGTATTGCCCCATTTTTGTAGACCTCTCCACCTCAAGAATAAGAGAGTGAAAGTTCTCCTTGTAGCGGGGGTCTACAAGTGTCACCAACCAGTAATGACTGTCACCCAACATTTTGACAACGCGAGGGTCACGGTTAAGGCAGCATAACATAAAGTCAGCCATGCGTGCCAGACTGGTAACGGGCAAGATTTCCGTGTCCTCACCAAGATGACGACTGACCATGCTCTCCACCTCCTCCTCCTCCTCCTCTTCCTCCTCCCCCCTGTCCTCAGGCCACCCACGCTGAACCGACGGTATGACACTTGTACAGGTACTACCGTCTACAACGCATGATAGCAGCTCCTGTTCTTCCTCCTCCTCCTCCTCCTCTCCCTCATTGTCCCCCAATGCACGTTGGGATGAGATGAGGCTGGGCTGTGTGTAATCGCCCGCTACGGCTTCTTGATCCATCTCATCATACTCTGGCTGCAATGCCTCCTCTTTAATTCTCTGCAGAGAGCGTTGCAAAAGACAGACAAGTGGGATGCTGACACTAATGATGGCGTCATCGCCACTCACCATCTTGGTGGCCTCCTCAAAGTTTGTCAGGATGGTACATATGTCAGACATCCAGGTCCACTCCTGAGGTCTTATGTGTGGAGTCTGACCTGAATATCGACGGCCTTGTTGCAGCTGGTACTCCAAAACTGCTCTCTTCTGCTCACAAATCCTTTGCAACATGTGGAGGGTAGAGTTCCAACGTGTGGGGACATCACACACCAGTCGGTGTGCCGGAAGCTGCAAATGCTGCTGCAACACAGCAAGGGCGGCGGAAGCTGTAGCCGACTTGCGAAAATGAGCTGACAGGCGGCGTACTTTCACGAGCAGATCTGGCAACTCGGGGTACGATTTAAGAAACCGCTGAACCATGAGGTTAAGCACATGAGCCAGGCATGGTACGTCTGTGATCTCACCTCGCCTCAGAGCCGCCACCAGGTTACGGCCATTGTCACACACGACCATGCCGGGATGTAGGTTCAGCGGTCTCAGCCACAGATCTGCCTGGTCTTTCACAGCTGTCCACAACTCACAAGCAGTGTGAGGTTTATCACCTAAGCTTATGAGTTTCAGCACAGCCTGTTGCCGCTTGGTGGAGGCAGTACTGCAATGCTTCCAGCTTGTAACTGATGTGGTGATATCTGAGATGGAGGCTGAACATGAGGAGGAGGAGGATGCGCAGGAGCTGTACACTGTGGGGGCAACTCTGACTGACATAGGGCCCGCAATCCTCGGTGTGGGGAGGATGTGTTCCGTCCCAAGGTCCGACTGGGTCCCGGCTTCCACTATGTTTACCCAGTGTGCCGTCAGAGAGATGTACCGTCCCTGGCCACAAGCACTTGTCCACGTGTCCGTTGTCAGGTGGACTCTCCCAGTAACTGCGTCGTTGAGGGCTCGGCAGATGCTTTGGGACACGTGCTTGTGTAGTGTGGGGATGGCACACCGGGCAAAATAGTGTCGGCTGGGGACCGAGTACCGAGGGACGGCCACCGCCATAAGATTGCGGAAGGATTCCGTCTCCACCAGCCTAAAAGGCAGCATTTCCAATGCAAGCAGTCGTGAAATGTGCGAATTTAGGACTGTGGCCTGTGGGGCGTTAGCTGCGAATTTCCGCTTTCGTTCAAAGGTTTGGGATATGGACAATTGAACGCTGCGGTGGGACGTGGACGTGGACGTTGATGCTGTTTCTTGAGAAACTGCCATAACAAGTGAAGACAGAGAGGAGGGGGCATCTTTACATGCAGTATGGACAGAGGATTGCCTTGCACACACAACAGGGGGTTCTATTGCACGCACAACAGTGGAAGAAGCAGTGGTGACACCCGCTGACACTGGTCGTGGACCCTGGGTTTCGCCCCACAAAGTCGGGTGCTTTGCTGCCATGTGCCTGATCATGCTGGTGGTGGTCAGGCTGGTAGTTTTGTCACCCCTGCTGATGCTGGCATGGCAGGTGGAACATATGGCCTTTTTGGGGTTATCAGCAGAGTCTTTAAAAAAATTCCTGACTCTGGAAGACCTACCGCTTGTACTGGCAACGTCCCTCGTGTTGGTGTTACGGGGAACGGTTGCCTGCCTTCTGTCTGCAGCCACCACACTGCTTCTTCCTGCCTGTTGGGGTACTCTGCCTCCCTCCCCCTGTGTGCTGCTGGCCTCACTCTGCATGTCCTCCTTCCACGTTGGGTCAGTTACTAGATCATCCACCACCTCCTCCTCTTCCACTTGCGCACCACGATCCTCCTCCTCACTTCCTGGCAATTGTGTCTCGTCATCGTCCACCTCTTGTGACAGATTGCCAACGTCGACTTCCTGTGGCCGTGGCTGTTCAAATATTTGGGCATCGCAACATGGGATCTCCTCTTCCACCACTTCAAGCGTATCAGGCGAGGGGCCCAAATATGGAAATGGACCAGTGAACAGCTCTTCAGAGTGTCCAAGTGTGGGATCACTTGCTGTCTGACGACACTCGGCATGGTGGGAGGAAGGAGCATCAGGGTGAGGAGGAGTATGCGGTCGAGATTCACGGCTACTAAGAGTTGACCGTGTGGAAGACAGACCGGAGGTGGTGGTGCCCAGGTAACTGGAAGTATTGTCTGCTATCCAATTAATAACCTGTTCACACTGATCAGTTCTCAATACTGGTGTTGTTCTGTGCTTCCCTAGTAATTCGGTCAAGAAGTGGGAGCGAGAAGATGAGGCTGTTGGTTGTGGCACATTTTCACCTTGGCCACGGCCCCGTCCTCTGCACGAACCATCACCAGAACGTCCACTTCCACGTCCCTTGCCTCGCGCCTTGCCCATTGTAAATGAAGTAAAATAGCTTACACTTGCACTATCAATGGAAAAGGGGTAATAAAGAGTAGATTAGAACCGTGGAAGAGGAAAACCACAGTTATTGTTTACTGGGGTATACCACACTTTTTTAAATAGAGATATTTGCGGCTGAACAGTGAGCGACACACTCAAACTGCTTTTTTTTTAGATACCAAAGGCCCAAAACTGGATAGTACAGCGATTTGACCCGTGGAACTGCGAAACCACACTGGGATGTCGGGCCTACAGAAGACTATTTTCAACAGATATATTTTTGTGTCACAACAGTCAGGAGACACTACTGTTTTTCTTTACGGAAAAAACGGCCAAAACCTGAATAATAGAGATTTTTTACCGTGGAACAGCAAAAGCACACTTCTGTCTCTCTGGCCTACACCAGACTATTTTCAGCAGATATATTTGTGTCTGAAAAAGACACTATTATTATTTTTATACAGCAAAAAATGCCAAAAACAGGATAATAGAGATGTTTTACCGTGGAACATCAAAACCACAGTAATAATTTACTGGTGTATACCAGGCTTTTTAAAATATATATATATTTGCGGCTGAACAGTGAGCGACACACTCAAACTGTTTTTTTTAGATACAAATGGCCCAAAAGTGGATAATACAGAGGTTTGTACCGTGGAACTGCAAAACCACACTTGTATTTCTCGGGCCTACACCAGACTATTTTCAACAGATATATTTGTGTCTGAAAAATCAGGGAGACACTATTTTTTTTTTTTTTTACAGCAAAAAATGCAAAAAGCAGGATAATAGAGATTTTTTACTGTGGAACAGCAAAAGCACACTTCTGTCTCTCTGGCCTACACCAGACTATTTTCAACAGATATATTTGTGTCTGAAAAATCAGGGAGACACTTATTATTTTTATACAGCAAAAAATGCCAAAAACAGGATAATAGAGATGATTTACCGTGGAACATCAAAACCACAGTAATAATTTACTGGTGTATAGCAGGCTTTTTAAAATATATATATATTTTCGGCTGAACAGTGAGCGACACACTCAAACTGTTTTTTTTAGATACAAATGGCCCATAGAACTGCAAAACCACACCTCTATTTCTCTGGCCTACACCAGACTATTTTCAACAGATATATTTGTGTCTGAAAAATCAGAGGAACACTTTTTTTTTTGAAGGGGGGGGGGGGCAAAAGGTTAATAAGATGGGTATTTGTACATTGTGAAGGAGGAAAAAAAAAGAGGATTTAGATAAAAAAAAGGATTTTTCCTGGCCCCCGGGACCTGGAGCTAAGTCCAGCAATTTCAGCAACAGGAGCAGCACACAGGACTGTAATGCAGCGTTTGCTGGTATAACCACTGCGTCTCCTATACAGCCTGCCTGCCTGCCTGCCTGATATACCTGTAATGGATATTAGTCCTGAGAAGGACTGTTTGTTTGATCTGGCAGCCTTTACAGACCCTACACTAACTATTTTGCAGGATATATCTCTCCCTAAATCAGCAGCGCTGTCCCTACACTGTCTGATCCAGAGCAACTGTGTCCAAGATGGCGGCGCCCGGTTTTAAATACTCGAGGTGACGCTGTGCGGCCAGCCAATTACTGTAATGCCCACAAACAACATGGCTGCGGCATTACAGTGACTGGCTGGCAATCCCTGCATGTTCATTGGCTCTGTAAAGAGCGCCAAACATGCAGGGCTGAGACACGAGCTCCCGCCCGAGTAACCCGGAAATGCTCGGTGCTCGCCGAACATCCCGAGTAGCGTGATGCTCGGGCGAGTACCGAGCAGTATCGAGCATGTTCTCTCAACACTAATGTTATGAAATTACACTCAACTCTAATAAGGAAATAAGTAACCTAAATTACCTACATTAAACCATGCAAACCAGTCATTGGGGTCTGTGGCTTTCTAAAGATTACAACTAGAGATGAGCGGTGTTCGACTTGAACTGTTCGCCAATGTCAAATTCGAGCTGTTTTGGGCGGTGTTCGAGCCGTTCGGCGAACACGAATGATTTGAAAAAAATTCGGCTGTTCGAGGTTATGTTCGATATCTGTTCGTGCACCAAAATCATAACTGGAATTTTTCTCAGTAATGATGAAAATTAATGTTAATACCCAGTTTGAGTGTACAGCGGGGCGGGGGGAGGGGCAGGGGATGGATCTCTGCAGGAATAATGAAGATCTCCATTTTTTTTTTCTCTTTCCCGCATTTACAGTGGGGAGGTGCAATCTGTCAGCCTATCAGCAGCGCACACACAGAGCGAAGTGCTTTTTTTCACACAAGCAAGGGCATGTGTCATTGGCAGTGTATGTCACATGTCTTTGCCCTATAAGACCCAGCCATTTTCCCCGTCGCCACCATTTTCTCACTGCTGCAGCTGCGTGTTAGACGGCACCGCTGTTGCTGTGTGCGCTATACCTTGTTAATTTCAAGCCAATTTTCGCACAAATCTACAGATAGCTTGGGAGTAGGGAATAGTTGTCATTGCAGTCCTTTTAAGGACTAGGTTACAGCATTTCCTACGACTTTTATCAGGCAGGTCTGTGTTCTTAAATAGATAGGTTGGGAGTAAAGACTAATTGTAATTGCAGTCCTTTTCAGGACTAAGTTAGATCAGTTCCTATCAGTTTTTGCCAGGCAGGTCTGTGCCAGTGCTGTGCAAGTTTTTTTCACAGCATTTGGCTAAATCTAGCAAAGCTAATCCTTTTTGGCCTATTGCAGAGTGTGTTAGTCAGTGGAGTAGCCTATCTGTGTTGCAAGCTACACCACCTGTGTATAGAATACCAATTTTTTTACTGCACCTAGTGAAGTAAAACCTTTTGGGCATAGCATCATTCTATTAGTCCATCTATACTGACCTCCATAAGGTTGCAAATTGAATATAATTTTTTTCTGCATCTACCTCTGAAAAAATATTTGGGCTTCTAGCTGTGTGTGGGACTTGTTCTATTAGTCCATCTATACTGACCTCCATCAGGTTGCAAATTGAATATAATATTTTTCTGCATCTAGCTCTGAAAAAATATTTGGCCTTCTAGCAGTGTGTGGGACTTGTTCGATTAGTCCATCTATACTGACCTCCATCACGTTGCAAATTGAATATAATATTTTTCTGCATCTAGCTCTGAAAAAATATTTGGCCTTCTAGCAGTGTGTGGGACTTGTTCTATTAGTCCATCTATACTGACCTCCATCAGGTTGCAAATTGAATATAATATTTTTCTGCATCTAGCTCTGAAAAAATATTTGGCCTTCTAGCATTGTGTGGGACTTGTTCTATTAGTCCATCTATACTGACCTCCATCAGGTTGCAAATTGAATATAATTTTTTTCTGCATCTACCTCTGAAAAAATATTTGGGCTTCTAACTGTGTGTGGGACTTGTTCTATTAGTCCATCTATACTGACCTCCATCAGGTTGCAAATTGAACATAATATTTTTCTGCATCTAGCTCTGAAAAAACATTTGGCCTTCTAGCAGTGTGTGGGAATTGTTCTATTAGTCCATCTATACTGACCTCCATCAGGTTGCAAATTGAATATAATATTTTTCTGCATCTAGCTCTGAAAAAATATTTGGGCTTCTAGCAGTGTGTGGGACTTGTTCTATTAGTCCATCTATACTGACCTCCATCAGGTTGCAAATTGAATATAATATTTTTCTGCATCTAGCTCTGAAAAAATACTTGGCCTTCTGGCAGTGTGTGGGACTTGTTCTATTAGTTCTTCTATACTGACCTCCATCAGGTTGCAAATTGAATATAATATTTTTCTGCATCTAGCTCTGAAAAAAAATATTTGGGCTTCCAGCAGTGTGTGGAACTTGTTCTATTAGTTCATCTATACTGACCTCCATCAGGTTGCAAATTGAATATAATATTTTTCGCATTTAGCTTTGAAAAAATATTTGGCCTTCTAGCAGTGTGTGGGACTTGTTCTATTAGTCCATGTATACTGACCTCCATCAGGTTGCAAATTGAATATAATATTTTTCTGCATCTAGCTCTGAAAAAATATTTGGGCTTCTAGCAGTGTGTGGGACTTTCTCTATTAGTCCATCTATACTGACCTCCATCAGGTTGCAAATTGAATATAATTTTTTTCTGCATCTACCTCTGAAAAAATATTTAGGCTTCTAGCTGTGTGTGGGACTTGTTCTATTAGTCCATCTATACTGACCTCCATCAGGTTGCAAATTGAATATAATTTTTTTCTGCATCTAACCCAGACAATAGTTTTGGCCTAATACCACAGTTTGGCCACTCAGCTCTGCTCGGTTCCCATCCATTGTTTTTTTGTGCAAACAACTCCAGAGTTGTGAATTAGTTAACCACCAAAATGAGTGGAAAAAGGCCTGCTGCTGGTGGAAAGGGGAATAGGTGTGTTGGGAAGGGGAAAAAAGGTTGAGTCCGTGGAGTAGGTGTTAAAGCAACAGTAACATCTGCAGAAGAAAGACCATCTTCCAGCAAAACTAAAATGTCTACTTCTTTTAGCGGACAATGTGATAATATCCCTTTCTTACGGCCACGACAATCACTACAAATTCCAGATGCGGCACAAAAACAGCAGGTGCTTCAACGGATATCAAGTGCTCCTTTAAGTGGGCTCTCCTCCACATCAACTTCAACATCACAAATACTCCAGTCCTCAGAGGTGTCACTGTTGGAATAATACATATTAATCTGTATGTGTATTGCATCAACTACTATGCTGTTTCATATGTTGTGCATATTGTGAGGTTGTTAACAAAGTTGTGTTTTTAAAAAAAACCTCACACAGACAGGATGTCCCCTCCTTCTCTTCCTGTATTGTTGTTTTATGTTTTGATTTCTCCTCATGCTGCAGTAACACCAGACTCCATGCTGTGCTTATGCTGGATATGAATAAACCTACATTCTGTGTTCTAAACTCTGGATGTCACGCGGATTAATCCTCTGCTAACAGGTTATGGGCCCAGATGTACCAGATGTACCAGAGTCCCCAGAGTCCCAGAGTCACAGATCCCCAGAACACAGAGGAAAGAAAGACAGCAAACTGAGAAGAAGCAAAGATGGCCACCAGCAGCAGCAGCTCCATGAAATTTACAGTGCCAAGTCTCACTAACCAGAATTATCAATCCTGGAAATTCAAAGTGAAAATGCTGCTGATAAGAGAAGGTACGTGGAAATACACACAGGAGCCTATACCTGACCCAGTGCCACAGGAGTGGACAGAGATGGATCAGAAAGCACAAAGTACCATATCACTCAGTATAGATGATGACCAGATTGTGCATGTGTGTAAATGTAATACTGCAAAGGAAATGTGGGAGCAGTTGCAAAAGGTACATGAGAGGATAAATTTAAGCAATAAGCTCTATCTCATGAGAAAGCTGTACCAGTCTAAGCTACAGAAAGGCCATGATATGCAGGATTACATAAAAAGTGTTCTGGAAGTTGTAGAACGCCTGAGAGGGATTCAGGAAGATCTAAAGGACTTTCATGTGCCCGCATTACTGCTTAGTGGCCTTCCAGAGAGCTATGATACGCTTGTAACCGCACTAGATGCGCGTCCAGATGATGAGCTTACACTGGAGTATGTCAGGGGGAAGTTCATAGATGAATATAAGCGAAAGGCAGAAGGTATAAACAGTAGGATATGCAACACAGAATCTGCTTTACAGACACAAAACCTAACTGATAACAGGAAGCACACAAAAGAAACACGTGAATGTTTTGTTTGCAAGAAATCAGGACATTTGAAAGCTGACTGCAGAGTCTGGAAAGCTAGAATGAATCAGCTGAAAAAGCAAAGCAGTCATCAAAGGGTTAAAAGTGCTGTATCTGGAGAAAATGATTCTGTGAATACTGAAACTGCATTTACTGTCAGTGCAAATACATCAAAGCATGCATGGTGTATAGACTCTGGAGCAACTAGTCACATGACTAATAACAGAGACTTCTTTTCTAAGCTTGACCAAAGTAAATCAGAGAAAGGGATTATGGCTAATGGTCAGTACATGACTTCAGAAGGCATAGGAGATGGTTATATTGATTGTCAAATCTCACCAACACAAAGCAGGAAGATCCCAGTAAAGGATGTGCTGTATGTGCCTAGTCTTGAAAGTAATCTACTATCTGTGAAGAAACTCACAAAACAAGGAAATGAAGTTACATTTAAGCATGATAACTGCATCATCTCAAAGGAAGGTCACACACTAGCAGAGGGAAACATCACAGATGAACTTTATCAGCTGAAATGCAAAGAGTGTGTGTATACAGCGCAACAAAAAGAGCATAAAAACTGTATTCATGTGTGGCATAGGCGTCTGGCACACAGAGACCCAGAAGCAATAAGAAAGTTAGTCCAAAAACAACTAGCTGAGGATATTACAATTGATCTATGTAACCAGACAATGAAGTGTACTAGCTGCATCAAAGGGAAAATGTCTAGGAAAGCTTTTCCTAAGAGAATTAGTACAACAACAGCACAGCCACTAGATTTAATATACACAGATGTCTGTGGTCCAATGAGCACTCTGACTCCAGGGAAGAAGAGATATTTTCTCACATTTATTGATGATCATTCAAGATATACAGTTGTCCACCTGCTTCACAGCAAGAAGGAAGTTCCAGAGAAACTTGAAATATACCTAACTGAAGTATATAATAAATTTGGAAGAATGCCAAAGATTCTACGTGCAGATAATGGGACTGAATATACAAGTAATGAGACACAGAACATTTTAAAGAAAAATGGAATCCTATTTCAGACCACTGTACCGTACAACCCAGAGCAAAATGGTGTCGCGGAAAGAAGGAACCGAACACTATGTGAAAGTGGAAGAAGCATGTTATTTGATGCAAATCTGCCCACAGCATATTGGGGTGAAGCAATCATGACAGCTTGCTATCTTCAGAACAGACTACCAGGTAAAGCTACAGAGAAAACTCCATTTGAGCAATGGAATAGCAGAAAGCCAAAACTACATCACATAAGAATATTCGGAAGTAAAGCATTTGTACATGTTCCCAAAGAAAAGCGAACTAAGTGGGAATCTCACGCTAAGGAAGGTATCCTGGTAGGCTAGAGCAAAACCCAGAAAGGTTATAGGATTCTACACCCAGAAACAAACAAGGTCACAATAAGTAGAGATGTAGTGATTGATGAGAACTTTGTATCACCCAAGTTTTGTGACATCACGCCAGTAGTCCAGCTGAAGTCACAATTACAAGACAGCAACAAGGAGGATGTAGAGGTCTGGCTGGATTCTTCAACTAATGAAGGAACAACAGAAAAATCAGGTGAATCTGAAATCAGGAGATCGTCAAGATCAAACAAAGGTATACCAGCTAAACGTCTATCCTACATTGTCAAGACACTACCTGAATCAGAGCCGCAGTCATGGGATGAAATGCAAGCACTACCTGTCCATGAAAGAACAAAGTGGATCGATGCCGCTAATGAGGAAATCAAATCGCTTCATCAACTCCAAACTTAGAAACTCACCAAGCAACCACAGGGCAAAAAGGCAATCAAGTGCAAGTGGGTCTTCAAAACCAAATATGACTCTGAAGGTAAAGTCCACAGATTCAAAGCAAGGTTGGTTGCAAAAGGATATTCTCAAAAGTATGGCGAAGATTACGATGCTACATTTGCTCCAGTCGCTAAAACGACCACGTTCAGAGCTTTGTTAGCTGTAGCTGCTGTACAAAAGATGAATGTCAGACATTTGAATATAAAAACTGCCTTTTTAAATGGTGACATTGAGGAGGACTTATACATGACTCAACCTGAAGGTTATGTAAAAGGAGGTGAAGAGAATCTTGTTTGCAAACTACAAAAATCTCTCTGTGGTCTTAAGCAATCAGCAAGAGCATGGAACACCAAGATGAATAAAGTCTTGTTGGAAGAAGGATTTAAAAGAGGTCAAGCAGATCCGTGCTTATACACAAAATATACAGATGGAAAGTGGATGTATATTCTCTTATATGTGGACGACGTGATTGTTGTTCATCAAGACGACGCAGAAATTGGAAAAATGACTGAAATTCTGAATCAGCACTTTGAAACAAAAGACCTTGGAAGTGTGACATATTATCTAGGAATCCAAATCCAGAGAGAAGAAGATGGAAGTTTTCTTCTAAACCAAAGTGCAAAAATTAATTTGATTCTGAATCAGTTTAAAATGTCAGAGGCCAAAGGTATATCAACCCCAATGGAACCATCCTACCTGAAGCTGGAAGAAGAAGATGACCTGTTGCCTAACAATGAGAAATATCGTCAGGCAGTGGGGGCACTTCTATACATATCAACTATGACTCGACCGGATATCACAACAACAGTTGGAATCCTTTGCAGATATGTGGAAAAACCGCGCCAAAGAGACTGGAATGCTGTTAAGAGACTTCTCCGATATTTGAAAGAAATGCAAGATGTAAATTTAAAACTATCTGCAGCAGGAGATCTAGAACTTACCGGCTATGTAGATGCGGATTGGGCTGGTGATTCACGTGATCGTAAATCCACAAGTGGATACTTGTTTAAAGTTGGAGAAAGTTCAATCTCCTGGTCTAGTAGGAAACAAGTGTCTGTTGCCTTGTCATCTACAGAAGCGGAGTATGTGTCCGCAGCCTATGCAAGCCAGGAGGTTGTTTGGCTAAGACAATTGATGGACGATCTTGGCAAACCGACAACTCAGCCGACGGTGATTTATGAGGACAACCAAGGATGCATTAAACTTGCATGCAGTGAAAAGATCAGTGCTAGAACCAAGCACATTGACGTCAGACATCATCATCTACGTGATTTGATAGATCGTGGCATAATTCAGTTTGTCTATTGTGAAACTGATAAGATGGTAGCTGACATTATGACAAAGCCATTGCCACGAGCTAGGTTCCAAGAATTGAGAACCACAATGGGACTAAGAGGATAAGTAGTTGTTGAGTGGGGGTGTTGGAATAATACATATTAATCTGTATGTGTATTGCAACAACTACTATGCTGTTTCATAAGTTGTGCATATTGTGAGGTTGTTAACAAAGTTGTGTTTTAAAAAAAAAACTCACACAGACAGGATGCCCCCTCCTTCTCTTCCTGTATTGTTGTTTTATGTTTTGATTTCTCCTCATGCTGCAGTAACACCAGACTCCATGCTGTGCTTATGCTGGATATGAATAAACCTACATTCTGTGTTCTAAACTCTGGATGTCACGCGGATTAATCCTCTGCTAACAGTCACCCCAATCGCACTTGCTTCCTCACAGCTCCCAAATCTCCAGCTGCCCATCTGAGTATGGGGTAGAACAGATGGTTGAGTCTGCAGAGCTTTTTACTCATTCTATAGCCTGGGAATCAGAGGTCGGCTCCAGAGCTTCTGTGAATCCAGACGAGGAAATGATCTGCACTGATGCCCAGAATCTTTATGAGTCGGATCCAGGACCAGATGCAGAAGGTTCTGACCATAATGTAGACCCTCATTCCCAAACTGTAACTCCTGTTGGTGGAGACAATGAGGAAGACGATGATGAGACTCAAATATCTGATTGGAGCGACAACTTTAGTTTTTTGTCAGGGCAGGAACAGGTTGGCTCTGAGGACGACGGGTGTGATAACACACAGGGTGATGATGATGAGGTTGGAGATCCCACTTACTGTCAACCCACAGTCAGCCAAGAGATGAGGTCAGCAGAGGAGGTGGAGGAGGATGCTAGTGACGACGAGGTCAGGTTGTGCCTTCCTGGACAGAGACGTAGTACTGGAAGCACGTCAACAACTGCATCCTCAAACACAACTCTGCCTCTGACCACAAGTCGTGGTGGCTCTTCAGGTCGCATGGGTGCTAAGCCTTGCATAGCCTGGGCATTTTTTCAGATCGATAAAGATAACCCAACTCATGTTATCTGTAACATTTGTCAACAAAAGCTAAGTAGAGGCCAAAAAATACATAGTTTGAGTACTTCATGCATGAACCGGCACATGGACATGAAGCATAAGTTGCAGTGGGAAGCTCACTGTGCTACAATGAAGCCAAGCCGGCCAGGCCAACCACCGTCTGCCCCATCTTGTGCATCTGCGGCCTCTTCATCCTCTGTGACTGGGGGGACAGCAGTCATACCTGTTTTGGGACGCAGACCTGCCACCCCTTTACCCGCAACAGCCAGCGTGATTGGCAGGTCATCATTTTCTTTGGAGGTGGTAACACCAGCTGGTGTTGAGCGCTGTCCGACATCGATAGCACCACCTTTGGATCAAGGCAACCTAACATGTCCGCCTGCATCTTCCTCACAGACCGGCAGTTTGCCGGGGACACCCTTATCAACCCCGTCTTAACACAACAGCCAGCCCTCAGTCCTTCAGATGTGGACAAGTAAAAGACCATTTCCTCCTAGCCATGAGAAAGCTAAGAGGTTGAATTTCACCATCTGCAAGCTCTTGGCTACAGAAATGCTGCCTTTCCGCCTGGTGGACACAGAGGATTTTCGAGACCTTATGTCCGTCGCAGTGCCCCAGTACCAGATGCCCAGTCGGCACTACCTCACAAAGAAAGGTGTGCCTGCGCTCCACCAGCATGTCGCACACAACATCACCGCTTCTTTGAGAAACTCTGTGTGTGACTGGGTGCATTTCACCACAGACACTTGGACGAGTAGGCATGGACAGGGGCATTACATGTCGCTGACTGGGCACTGGGTAACTATGGTGACAGCAGGGCAAGGGGCTGCTGTCCAAGTCTTGCCGTCCCCACGAGTTGTGCGTCAATCCTCTTTATGTCAAAGTTCCTCCACTGCTTCTGCCTCCTCAACCTCCTCTCAGTCCTCCACCTGCACCCAAAGCCTGTCTGGTCATGCCACAAGCTTTCTAACTGCGCAGAAGGGATCCTTCACACCTCCTTACTATGCTGGCAGTAGGGCTCAACGTCATCAGGCGGTTTTTACTTTGAAATGTCTGGGAAATGTGAGTCACACAGCTGAGGAGTTGTGGTCAGCTCTGGAGAACCAATTTCATGAATGCTTGTCTCCACTGGACCTGAAACCAGGGAAGGCCGTGTGTGACAATGCTGCAAACCTGGGTGCGCCCCTTCGCCGGGACAATGTCACACACGTGCCTTGTATGGCTCACGTGTTGAACCTGGTTGTCCAGCAATTTTTAGCCCGCTATCCCGGACTATATGGCCTTCTGCAGAGGGCACGGTCGCTGTGTGCTCACTTCCGCCGTTCGCATCCCGCAGCTCAGCGACTTACATCTCTACAGAAGTCATTGGGCCTGCCACTTCACCGGCTAAAATGCGATGTGCCTACCCGGTGGAATTCAACTCTGCACATGTTGCAGCGACTGTGGCAGCACAGACAAGCCCTGGTGCAATACGTTCTGACGTATAGCCTGGGCCAACGGGATCCAGAGGTGGGGCAAATCACGCTGGAGGAGTGGTCTCAGATCAGGGACCTATGCACCCTTCTGCACAGTTTTGAAATGGCGACAAAGATGTTTAGTGGTGACGATGCCATTATCAGCATGACTATTCCGGTGATTTACATGCTGGAGCACATGTTAAACAGAATTCGGAGTCAGATGGTGGCACAAGAGGAGGTGGAGGAAGTAGAGGAGGAGGAGTTGTATGCGGAAGGGCTAACATCTGCAAGGTCCAGACGGTCGGCAGCACCAAGGCGGCAGGCATGTGAGGGTGGGGGAGATGATTTTACCAGGGCGCATGGTAGCAGCCAAACTAGTGAGGAAAGTGCAGGAGCCCAGGAAGAAGTGGAGGACGAACTGATGGAAGACTCATCAGATGAGGGAGACCTTGATCACATTTCTGTTGTGCGAGGTTGGGGGGAGAGGACAGAGGAAGGAAGCATGATTTTTACCTCGCCACCAACACAACAGGGACTTGGTGCTCCTGGATGCGCAAGACACATGAGTGCCTTCTTGCTACACTACCTGCAACATGACCCTCGAATTGGGAGAATTAGAAATAATCCTGACTACTGGGTTGCCACACTGTTAGATCCCTGGTACAAAAGTAAATTTGCAGAAATAATTCCTGCCATAGAAAGTGATGCACGCATGCAGCAGAGACTGTTGCAGAATCTTACATGTGCTTTTCCACAAAACACCAGTGGTGCACGTAGTGAATCTCGCAGTTCCAACTTGCCAACCGTGGGACCGTCGAGTGTTCAGCACTCAAACCGTAACAGAAACACAGTATCTGCTGGTAACATCAATTTTGCGGAATCATTTCACCACTTTTTTAGCTCATCCTTTGCAAGGCCACAGGAGACAAGAAGTCTGACACATAGTCAACGCCTAGAGACGATGGTACAGGAGTATCTCCAAGTAAACATTGAAGCCATGACTGTGTCACTGGACCCTTGCTCTTTTTGGGCTTCCAATCTGGATAAATGGCCGGAGCTGACCACTTACGCCTTGGAGATCTTGTCATGCCCCGCAGCCAGCTTTCTGTCTGAACATGTGTTCAGCGCTGCTGGTGGTGTGCTGACAGATAAGCGCACGCGGCTCTCCACTGATAATGTAGTCAGACTCATGTTCATAAAGATGAACAAATCATGGATCTGAAACGACTTTTCTACCCCTGTGTCATCCTGGGGAGAGTAAAAGCTTGATGATTGGTTAAAATCACCTCACCAACCGTTTTAAGCTTTCAAATTACTAATCATGTTTATCTGTATCTTGGCTGGAAAATAATTTGGGCTTTGTAGCAGTGTGCAGTACTGATTCTATTAGGCCTTCTATACTAAGCTCCACCAGATTAAAAATTAATAATAATTTTTAGCTGCTGCATCTAGCCCGGAAAATTTTGGGGCTCCGAGATGCGCAAGACACATAAGTGCCTTCTTGCTGCACTACCTGCAACATGACCCTCAGATTGTCAGAATTCGAAGTAATCCTGACTACTGGGTTGCCACACTCTTAGATCCCCCACACTCTTCGATCAACCTTTTCATTTTAATAAAGACCAAAAAAATGGTCATTTTTGAAATTATAAGCATTAGCAGGTTATTAGAAACTGAAATCAAAAGTTTTCAACTCAAAACTTTATTCTAGGTGATGTTACATTTGCACATAGGACCCCTTGTTCGAAAGGAGCTTCTGAACTCTCTCGTCCATTGAATTTATCAGCTTTTGGATGGTTTCTGCTTCAGTTGTTTTGCATGAGGACAGAATACCCTCCCAGAGCTGTTGCTTAGATGTGAACTGCCTCCCGCCATCATAGACACTCCTTTTGATGATGCTCCAGAGGTTCTGAGTGGGGTAGAGGTCAGGGGAGCATGGGGGTCACACCATAAGTTTGTCCCCTTTTATGCCCATATCAGCCAGAGATGCAGATGTGTTATGTGCAGCATGAGATGGTGCATTATCATGCATGAAAATGATCTTGCTGCGGGATACACGGTTCTTCCTCTTGAACCATGGCAGGAACTGCTGTTTGAGAAACTCCACATACATTATGGAGTTCATCTTTACCCCTTCAGGGATCCTAAAGGGGCTGACAATCTCTCTCCCCATGATTCCAGCCCAAAACATTACTGCACCTCCTCCTTGTTGGCGCTGTAGCCATGTTTGCGTGGGGTGTCCATCAGCCAGCCATCCTCCACTCCATCCATCAGGACCATCGAGCGTTGCACGGCACTCATCCGTGAACAAAACAGTTTTGAAATCAGTCTTCATGTAATGTTTGGCCCACTAGAGCCGTTTCTGCTTGTGTGCAGTGGATAGAGGAGGTCGACAGGATGGCGTACGCACAGCTGCAAGCCTCTGAAGGACCCTGCATCTTGTTGTTCGGGGGACGTTGGAGGCACCAGCAGCTTCAAAAACTTGTCTGCTTCTATGACAAGGCTTTTTTGCCGCTGCTCTTTTAACCTGATGTAATTGCCTGTAGGAAAGAGTCCTCAATTTGCCCTTATCAGCACGCACACGTGTGTACTGTGAATCAGCTACATACTTCTTGATTGCCAAGACACTTCATCCTGATCATCGCACAATGTTGATTGTAGTCATGCCTTGACCTAAACACTCCACAATTTGTTGCTTCTCAGCAGCCGACACATCCTTTTTCTTTCCCATTTTGGCAGAAAATGTAGGCTGCTTAATAATGTGGGACAGCCTTCTTAAGTAGTCTTGCCTTTCATTGGACACACCTGCCAAACTAATTAGCACAGGTGTCTGCAATTGCTTACAGTGATATAAAGAGCCCTGACACACATCACCATCAATGAGTTTAGCTGACAAACAAATTCTTCCCTTATCACTCCTAAACACTTTTTGCATAATAATTTGGAGCACAGTGTACATGTGCTTTTCCACAAAACACCAGTGGTTCACATAGTGAATCTTACAGTTCTAACTTGCCAACCGTGGTCTGTATGGAGTTGTTCAATAAAGGGCCCAAAATTAAGATAAAATAGACGGGAGAGGTCTCTATGAATAGGAATTCCTAAGAATTTGATACCCTGTGAGGGCCAGGCAAAGGGAAAGTTGGACTGGATGGAATCCTGTATGGATTTGGGGAGGGAGACATCGAGGGCCTCAGACTTCGCTGTATTGATTTTAAAATTTGACCATGTAACAAAGTGATCTATTTCAGCCATAACAGCAGGGATGGATAAATGTGATTAAGTGATATATACTAGGACATCATCAGCAAATAGAGAGCACTTGTACTCGGTGCCTCCCACCTCCATCCACCTAATATTGGGGTTATTGCGAATTGATGAGAGCAGGTGCTCCGTCACTAGGATGTATAAGAGAGGGGACAGATGACATCCCTGCCTTGTCCCATTGGTGATTATGAAAGGTGATGAAAATGTTGTGACTCGCCCCCTGGGCCTTGGGACATCCGGAGCCGGACCCTTTTTGGTGGATGCTGGTGGTTGTAGTCTCCGTGGCGGCGACCCGGTTCCGTGGCTCAGGGCGGTCAAACCAGTGGCGGAACTATTTATGTGGTTTTGATGTTTAAGTGTCCGACTACGCCACCCGTGGATAGCGGTCAGAGTGAACCGCCGCTGCAGGGCAGACCGCTGAGGCTGGTGTTGTGGGTGCAGCAGAGCGTAGCATAACTCCCCACGGGAGGAGTATAGCCTCAGGGCAGTGTATGCGGAGGATGGGGGTGATGGTGCAGGGCAGCAGCAGTAACGACACGGAGTCAGTGATGCAGTCCAGGGCCTTTATTCACAGTTCTTATTATCCAGACCACTTCTGCAGGTAACGGCTGCCCACGTCGTACTGTGCAGCCGTTAGCCGTAAAGCTAATCTATTAAATAATTTTTTTTCGACAACTTTCACAAAGGAAATAGAACTAACAGGAGAAATGAGAAGTGACAAGCTTAATCCTCCACTAAGTATGACTAATCTAACCCAAGTTGAGGTACAGAAACGCTTCAGTAACATTAAAATAAACAAATCACCAGGACCTGATGGCATACACCCACGGGTACTAAGGGAACTAAGTAATGTGATAGACAGACCGTTATATCTTATATTTAAGGACTCTGTTGAGACTGGGTCTGTACCACTTGATTGGCGACAGGCGAATGTAGTGCCAATATTCAAAAAGGGAGCGAAAAGTGACGCCGGAAACTATCGGCCGGTGAGTCTGATGTCCGTTGTGGGCAAAATTTTTGAAAGCTTCATTAAAGAGGCAATTATGGAGCATCTTGATGATAATAATCTTTTAATCCCGAACCAACATGGATTCATGAGGAATCGCTCCTGCCAAACAAACCTGATTGACTTCTACGAGGAGGTTAGCTCTCGATTAGATAAGGGGGAACCAGTGGATGTCGTGTATCTCGACTTCTCAAAAGCGTTCGATAGCGTGCCACATAATAGGTTGGTATACAAAATGAGAATGCTGGGGCTGGGGGAAAATGTCTGCAAGTGGGTAGCTAACTGGCTAAAGGATAGAAGGCAGAGGGTGGTTATAAATGGAATATTCTCAGATTGGGTAAGCGTCACTAGTGGGGTACCACAGGGGTCTGTACTAGGCCCAATGTTATTTAATATCTTTATTAACGACATAGTCAACGGGATAAATAGCATAATATCAATATTTGCAGATGACACAAAGTTATGTAAAACAATTAATACAAAAGAGGACAGTGCAGACCTACAGAGGGATTTGGATAAGCTGGGTAGGTGGAGCATTAAATGGCAAATGAGGTTTAACGAGGAGAAATGTAAGGTCATACATATGGGAAAGAAAAATGGAAGTCACCAGTACTCACTGAATGGGAAATCATTGGGGAATTCAGAGAGGGAGAAGGACTTGGGCATCTTGATTGATAGCAAACTAAATTGGAGTGCCCAAAGTCAGGCCGTTGCTGTAAGGGCAAACAGGGTAATGGGATGTATCAGAAGAGGTATAGCTGCAAAGGATGAGAACATTGTTCTTCCACTGTACAAAGCACTGGTCAGACCACACTTGGAATACTGTGCTCAGTTATGGGCCCCAATATATAGAAAGGATATAAATGAGCTTGAAAAGGTACAAAGGAGGGCAACAAAATTAATAAAGGGAATGGAGGGACTGCAATACCCAGAGAGGTTGGCAAAACTAGGACTATTCAGCCTGGAAAAGAGAAGGTTGAGGGGGGACATAATAAATGTGTACAAATATGTTAGGGGACAGTATAGAGATCTTGCCCGGGATTTGTTCAAAAGGAGGGATATTACGGTAACAAGAGGGCATTCACTAAGACTGGAAGAGAAAAGGTTTCAGCACCAGCATAGAAAGGGGTTCTTTACGGTAAGAGCAGTGAGAATATGGAATTCACTGAGTGAGGAGACGGTAATGTCAGATTCACTACACCAGTTCAAGCGGGGACTGGATGCATTTCTAGATACCAGGCAGATTTCAGCATATACTTAAAAATAAAATAAAATAGTATGTTGATACAGGGATTTATTCTGACTGCTGGTTTCAGAGTCGGGAGGGAATTTTTCCTCAGGTGAAGATTGGCTAAATCATTTGGGGTTTTTGCCCTCCTCTGGATCAACTTTAGCAATTACAGAACTAACAGGTCGAACTTGATGGACGCAAGTCTTTATTTGGCTTTACAAACTATGTTACTATGTTACTATGTGCTCACCAGGTGAGGGGCTCAGACAACTCCCAGATAACTTTGGAGCGCTTCACAGGACCCCCTTTGTGTGTCCTTTGTCTGGCCTTTCTTACCAACACTTCTGTCCGGCTGCCTCGGGCCTCCTCTTGGTAAACTTGGCGCCAGTTTCCCTGACCCTATGTGGTGCCTTCCTAGCGGGTGTAGCGAGGGGCTGCGCCACATAAAATGTCAGAGCCTCCGGTTTCTAGCTGAGGGTCGTTTCCTGCCTCCACTAGTTCGGGGACCGGTCTCCCCCTTTGGCCTGACCCCTCCACGCAGGTGGATTCGGGCGTGCGGTGGCGACTCGCCCGTCCGCACCCCTGGGATCCCTTCATTCCTCGTTCCTGGAGCCTTCTCCGCTCCTCTTCCTTCCTTCTCCCTCTTCCAGGCCTGGGCCTCTGTCACTAGGCCCGCCTCCGGAGCAGAGCTCATGCAGAGCCCCTGCTCCCTGCCACTTCTGCTCAGACTTCTCTGCACTGAACTAAGATGGTGCCCACCTTTTATACTCCCTTCTCAATGCACCCAGGAACTGCTTCCTCCCTGCTCCTGCACTACAGGGTTCCCCTTCCTCAGTGTTCCCTCCCCCCACTCCAGCCAGGGACAGGGACTGTCGTGCCCATCTCAGGGGCATATTGGTCGCCGTGCCCCACGGCAATGTGGTGTAATGCATGCAGGTGTCGGGTCCTGATCCACACTCCATCCTTACCTGAGAGTGAGATATCACACCTCTGGGTGAGGTGCAATACGTCTTTAGCAACCGAGCCCTCAGGGTGCTACAGTTCCATTTATCTTCAGCCTAGGTGACGTATTGCGATACAGGGCCGTGATTTTGGCTATAAAAGGGTCCCCTAGACCCCTACCCCAAGCTTTTTAAGAGAATCATATATGGCGTGCCAGGAGACTCTATGGAATGCTTTCTCAGCATCCAACGAGAGTATCTAATTACAAATTTTTAACTGCATCTAGCCGAGGAAATACTTTGTGCCTAGTAGCAGTGTCTGCTAGTAAGCGGATTATCCCGGCTGTTAAGCAAGCTACACCACCTGTAGTTTGGACACTTAATTTTTTCAAAGGAAATGCTTCGGGACCACGGGATACTCAGTGAAGAGAATCAGGAGGCACCCCAAGGCATAGAGGCTGGGACTGGCGGTAGGACGCCTTGCGGTGGACAGCCGAGCTCGATCCTTATAAAAGCTTTTTAACTGCAGCAGCTTTAGTGGACGCTACTGGAGCTGGAATTACGCGGCTGCTGGCATGAGACTTGCCCTACAATAGATCCTTGTAAAAGTATTTTAAGTGTATTCATTCAAATTAGAGAGACAATTTAAATTAAAAAGCTTAGAGCTGCCTCCACCACAGGGGGGCTCGCTCGACCCACCAGCGAACAGGCACCAGTATTGGGAGAGGGGGGCTGGCCGTCAGGGTCCACCGCGGCTCTGGCACAAACGGAGGTGGCACGGGCAGGAACGGACTGGCCGTGTCGTCTTCTCACTTTTTGGATTTTAGAAGGGCATGACATGCCTATATCTGTGTCTCCCCCTCCTTTTACTCCTCCACCTCTTTTCTTTTCGCATGACTATATGTACTTGTCACTTTTCCATGTGTTAGTTATGTCTTCTGAGCAGTTTGTCAGCTTTTGGACACCTTTGAAGGTGTTTTCTATGTGTTTCTATGTGTTTTTCTTTGCCTGCCATTGGTTTTAACGGTGTTCAAAGGTGTTCGACGAGGGGCTCAGAGTTGTCTGAGCCCCTCACCTGGTGAGCACAGTACGACGTGGGCAGCCGTTACCTGCAGACGTGGTCTGGATAATAAGAACTGTGAGTAAAGGCCCTGAACTGCATCACTGACTCCGTGTCGTTACTGCTGCTGCCCTGCACCATCACCCCCATCCTCCGCATACACTGCCCTGAGGCTATACTCCTCCCGCTCTGCTGCACCCACAACACCAGCCTCAGTGGTCTGCCCTGTAGCGGCGGTTCACTCTGACCGCAATCCACGGGTGGCGTAGTCGGACATTTAAACATCAAAACCACATAAATAGTTCCGCCACTGGTTTGACCGCCCTGAGCCACGGAACTGGGTCGCCGCCACGAAGACTACAACCACCAGCATCCACCAAAAAGGGTCCGGCTCCGGGTGTCCCAAGGCCCAGGGGGTGCGTCAGAACATTTTCATCACCTTTCACAATCACCAATGGGACAAGGCAGTGATGTCCTCTGTCCCCTCTCTTATACATCCTAGTGACGGAGCACCTGCTCTCATCAATTCGCCATAACCCCAATATTAGGTGGATTGAGGTGGGAGGCACCGAGTACAAGTGCTCTCTATTTGCTGATGATGTCCTAGTATATATCACTCAATCACATATATCCATCCATGCTGTTATGGCTGAAATAGATCACTTTGTTACATGGTAAAATTTTAAAATCAATACAGCGAAGTCTGAGGCCCTCGATGTCTCCCTCCCCAAATCCATATAGGATTCCATCCAGTCCAACTTTCCCTTTGCCTGGCCCTCACAGGGTATCAAATACTTAGGAATTCCTATTCATAGAGACCTCTCCCATCTATGTTATCTTAATTTTGGGCCCTTTATTGAACAACTCCATACAGACCTCGGTTGGCAAGTTAGAACTGTAAGATTCACTACGTGAACCACTGGTGTTTTGTGGAAAAGCACATGTACACTGCGTTCCAAATTATTATACAAAAAGTGTTTAGGAGTGATAAGGGAAGAATTTGTTTGTTTGTCAGTTAAACTCATTGATGGTGATGTGTGTCAGGGCTCTTTATATCACTGTAAGCAATTGCAGACACCTGTGCTAATTAGTTTGGCAGGTGTGTCCAATGAAAGGCAAGACTACTTAAGAAGGCTCTCTCACATTATTAAGCAGCCTACATTTTCTGCCAAAATGGGAAAGAAAAAGGATGTGTCGGCTGCTGAGAAGCAACAAATTGTGGAGTGTTTAGGTCAAGGCATGACTACAATCAACATTGTGCGATGATCAGGATGAAGTGTCCTGGCAATCAAGAAGTATGTAGCTGATTCACAGTACACACGTGTGCGTGCTGATAAGGGCAAATTGAGGACTCTTTCCTACAGGCAATTACGTCAGGTTGAAAGAGCAGCGGCAAAAAAGCCTTGTCATAGCAGCAGACAAGTTTTTGAAGCTGCTTGTGCCTCCAACGTCCCCCGAACAACAAGATGCAGGGTCCTTCAGAGGTTTGCAGCTGTGCATGCGCCATCCTGTCGACCTCCTCTATCCACTTCACACAAGCAGAAACGGCTCCAGTGGGCCAAACATTACATGAAGACTGATTTCAAAACTGTTTTGTTCACGGATGAGTGCCGTGCAGCGCTCGATGGTCCAGATGGATGGAGTGGAGGATGGCTGGTTGATGGACACCCCACGCAAACACGGCTACAGCGCCAACAAGGAGGAGGTGGAGTAATGTTTTGGGCTGGAATCATGGGGAGAGAGATTGTCGGCCCCTTTAGGATCCCTGAAGGCGCTAAAGATGAACTCCATAATGTATGTGGATTTTCTCAAACAGCACTTCCTGCCATGGTTCAAGAAGAAGAACCGTGTATTTCACAGCAAGATCATTTTTCTGCATGATAATGCACCATCTCATGCTGCACATAAAACATCTGCATCTCTGGCTGATATGGGCATAAAAGGGGACAAACTTATGGTGTGACCCCCATGCTCCCCTGACCTCTACCCCATTCAGAACCTTTGGAGCATCATTAAAAGGAGTGTCTATGATGGCGGGAGGCAGTTCACATCTAAGCAACAGCTCTGGGAGGGTATTCTGTCCTCATGCACAACAATTGAAGCAGAAACCATCCAAAACCTGACAAATTCAATGGACGAGAGAGTTCAGAAGCTCCTTTCGAACAAGGGGTCCTATGTGAAAATGTAACATCACCTAGAATAAAGTTTTGAGTTGAAAACTGTTTGATTTCAGTTTCTAACAACCTGCTAATGCTTATAATTTCAAAAATGACCATTTTTTTGGTCTTTATTAAAATGAAAAGGTTGATCGAAAAGTTTGGGGGATCTAAGAGTGTGGCAACCCAGTAGTCATGATTACTTCGAATTCTGACAATATGAGGGTCATGCTGCAGGTAGTGCAGCAAGAAGGCACTTATGTGCCTTGCGCATCTCGGAGCCCCAAAATTATTTTCCGGGCTAGATGCAGCTAAAAATTATTTTTAATTTTAAATCTGGTGAAGCTTTAGTATAGATGGCCTAATAGGATCAGTGCTGCACACTGCTACAAAGCCCAAATTATTTTCCAGTCAAGATACAGATAAACATGATTAGTAATTTGAAAGCTTAAAACGGTTGGTAGGGTGATTTTAACCAATCATCAAGCTTTTACTCTCCCCAGGATGACACAGGGGTAGAAAAGTCGTTTCGGATCCATGATTTGTTCATCTTTATGAACGTGAGTCTGTCTACATTATCAGTGGAGAGCCGCGTGCGCTTATCTGTCAGCACACCACCAGCAGCGCTGAACACATGTTCAGACAGAACGCTGGCTGCGGGGCATGACAAGATCTCCAAGGCGTAAGTGGCTAGCTCCGGCCATTTATCCAGATTGGAAGCCCAAAAAGAGCAAGGGTCCAGTGACACAGTCGTGGCTTCAATGTTTACTTGGAGATACTCCTGTACCATCGTCTCTAGGCGTTGACTATGTGTCAGACTTCTTGTCTCCTGTGGCCTTGCAAAGGATGGGCTAAAAAAGTGGTGAAATGATTCCGCAAAATTGATGTTACCAGCAGATACTGTGGTTCTGTTACGGTTTGAGTGCTGAACACTTGACGGTCCCACGGTTGGCAAGTTGGAACTGTGAGATTCACTACGTGCACCACTGGTATTTTGTGGAAAAGCACATGTAAGATTCTGCAACAGTCTCTGCTGATACTCCTGCATGCGTGCATCCCTTTCTATGGCAGGAATAATTTCTGCAAATTTACTTTTGTACCGGGGATCTAACAGTGTGGCAACCCAGTAGTCAGGATTATTTCTAATTCTCACAATTCGAGGGTCATGTTGCAGGTAGTGCAGCAAGAAGGCACTCATGTGTGTTGCGCATCCAGGAGCACCAAGTCCCTGTTGTGTTGGTGGCGAGGTAACAATCATGCTTCCTTCCTCTGTCCTCTCCCCCCAACCTCGCACAACAGAAATGTGATCAAGGTCTCCCTCATCTGATGAGTCTTCCATCAGTTCGTCCTCCACTTCTTCCTGGGCTCCTGCACCTTCCTCACTAGTTTGGCTGCTACCATGCGCCCTGGTAAAACCATCTCCCCCACCCTCACATGCCTGCCGCCTTGGTGCTGCCGACCGTCTGGACCTTGCAGATGTTAGCCCTTCCGCATACAACTCCTCCTCCTCTACTTCCTCCACCTCCTCTTGTGCCACCACCTGACTCCGAATTCTGTTTAACATGTGCTCCAGCATGTAAATCACCGGAATAGTCATGCTGATAATGGCATCGTCAGCACTAAACATCTTCATCGCCATTTCAAAACTGTGCAGAAGGGTGCATAGGTCCCTGATCTGAGACCACTCCTCCAGCATGATTTGCCCCACCTCTGAATCTCGTTGGCCCAGGCTATACGTCAGAACGTATTGCACCAGGGCTTGTCGGTGCTGCCACAGTCGCTGCAACATGTGCAGAGTTGAATTCCACCGGGTAGGCACATCGCATTTTAGCCGGTGAAGTGGCAGGCCCAACGACTTCTGTAGAGATGTAAGTCGCTGAGCTGCGGGATGCGAACGGCGGAAGTGAGCACACAGCGACCGTGCCCTCTGCAGAAGGCCATCTAGTCTGGGATAGTGGGCTAAAAATTGCTGGACAACCAGGTTCAACACGTGAGCCATACAAGGCACGTGTGTGACATTGCCCCGGCGAAGGGCCGCACCCAGGTTTGCAGCATTGTCGCACACGGCCTTCCCTGGTTTCAGGTCCAGTGGAGACAACCATTCATGAAATTGGTTCTCCAGAGCTGACCACAACTCCTCAGCTGTGTGACTCACATTTCCCAGACATTTCAATGTAAAAACCGCCTGATGACGTTGAGCCCTACTGCCAGCATAGTAAGGAGGTGTGCAGGATCCCTTCTGCGCAGTTAGAAAGCTTGTGGCATGACCAGACAGGCTTTGGGTGCAGGTGGAAGACCGAGAGGAGGTTGAGGAGGCAGAAGCAGTGGAGGAACTTTGACATAAAGAGGATTGACGCACAACTCGTGGGGACGGCAAGACTTGGACAGCAGCCCCTTGTCCTGCTGTCACCATAGTTACCCAGTGCCCAGTCAGCGACATGTAACGCCCCTGTCCATGCCTACTCGTCCAAGTGTCTGTGGTGAAATGCACCCTGTCACACACAGAGTTTCTCAAAGAAGCGGTGATGTTGTGTGCGACATGCTGGTGGAGCGCAGGCACACCTTTCTTTGAGAAGTAGTGCCGACTGGGCATCTGGTACTGGGGCACTGCGACGGACATAAGGTCTCGAAAATCCTCTGTGTCCACCAGGCGGAAAGGCAGCATTTCTGTAGCCAAGAGCTTGCAGATGGTGAAATTCAACCTCTTAGCTTTCTCATGGCTAGGAGGAAATGGTCTTTTACTTGTCCACATCTGAGGGACCGAGGGCTGGCTATTGTGCTTAGACGGGGTTGATAAGGGTGTCCCCGGCAAACTGCCGGTCTGTGAGGAAGATGCAGGCGGACATGTTAGGTTGCCTTGATCCAAAGGTGGTGCTATCGATGTCGGACAGCGCTCAACACCAGCTGGTGTTACCACCTCCAAAGAAAATGATGACCTGCCAATCACGCTGGCTGTTGCGGGTAAAGAGGTGGCAGGTCTGCGCCCCAAAACAGGTGTGACTGCTGTCCCCCCAGTCACAGAGGATGAAGAGGCCGCGGATGCACAAGATATGGCAGACGGTGATTGGCCCGGCCGGCTAGGCCGCATTGTAGCACACTGAGCTTCCCACTGCAACTTATACTTCATGTCCATGTGCCGGTTCATGCATGAAGTACTCAAACTATGTATTTTTTGGCCTCTACTTAGCTTTTCCTGACAAATGTTACAGATAACACGAGTTGGGTCATCTTTATCGATCTGAAAAAATGCCCAGGCTATGCAAGGCTTAGCACCCATGCGACCTGAAGAGCCACCACGACTTGTGGTGAGAGGCAGAGTTGTGTTTGAGGATGCAGTTGTTGACGTGCTTCCAGTACTACGTCTCTGTCCAGGAAGGCGCAACCTGACCTCGTTGTCACTAGCATCTTCCTCCACCTCCTCTGCTGACCTCATCTCTTGGCTGACTGTGGGTTGACAGTAAGTGGGATCTCCGACCTCATCATCATCACCCTGTGCGTTATCACACCCGTCGTCCTCTGAGCCAACCTGTTCCTGCCCTGACAAAAAACTAAAGTTGTCGCTCCAATCAGGTATTTGAGTCTTATCATCGTCTTCCTCATTGTCTCCACCAACAGGATTTTCAGTTTGGGAATGAGGGTCTACATTATGGTCAGAACCTTCTGCGTCTGGTCCTGGATCCGACTCATAAAGATTCTGGGCATCAGTGCAGATCATTTCCTCGTCTGGATTCACAGAAGCGCTGGAGTCGACCTCTGATTCCCAGGCTATAGTATGAGTAAACAGCTCTGCAGACTCAACCATCTGTTCTACCTCACACTCAGACGGGCAGCTGGAGATTTGGGAGCTGTGAGGAAGCAAGTGCGATTTGGGTGACACCTTTGAGGACTGGAGTATTTGTGATGTTGAAGTTGATGTGGAGGAGAGCCCACTTAAAGGAGCACTTGATATCCGTTGAAGCACCTGCTGTTTTTGTGCCTCATCTGGAATTTGTAGCGATTGGCGTGGCCGTAAGAAAGGGATCTTATCACATTGTCCGCTAAAAGAAGTAGACATTATAGTTTGGCTGGAAGATGGTCTTTCTTCTGCACCTACCCCACGGACACAACCTTTTTTCCCCTTCCCAACACGCCTATTCCCCTTTCCACCAGCAGCAGGCCTTTTTCCACTCATTTTGGTGGTTAACTAATTCACAACTCTGGAGTTGTTTGCACAAAAAAACAATGGATGGTAACCGAGCAGAGCTGAGTGGCCAAACTGTGGTATTAGGCCAAAACTATTGGCTGGGTTAGATGCAGAAAAAAATTATTTTTAATTTGCAACCTGATGGAGGTCAGTATAGATGGACTAATAGACCAAGTCCCACACACCGCTAGAAGCCCAAATATTTTTTCAGAGCTAGATGCAGAAAATTTTTTTATTCAATTTGCAACCTGATGGAGGTCAGTATAGATGGACTAATAGACCAAGTCCCACACACTGCTAGAAGCCCAAATATTTTTTCAGAGCTAGATGCAGAAAAAAATTATTTTTAATTTGCAACCTGATGGAGGTCAGTATAGATGGACTAATAGACCAAGTCCCACACACTGCTAGAAGCCCAAATATTTTTTCAGAGCTAGATGCAGAAAAAAAATATTTTTAATTTGCAACCTGATGGAGGTCAGTATAGATGGACTAATAGAACAAGTCCCACACGCTGCTAGAAGCCCAAATATTTTTTCAGAGATAAATGAAGAAAAAAATTATTTTTAATTTGCAACCTGATGGAGGTCAGTATAGATGGACTAATAGACCAAGTCCCACACACCGCTAGAAGCCCAAATATTTTTTCAGAGCTAGATGCAGAAAAATTTTTTATTCAATTTGCAACCTGATGGAGGTCAGTATAGATGGACTAATAGACCAAGTCCCACACACTGCTAGAAGCCCAAATATTTTTTCAGAGCTAGATGCAGAAAAAAATTATTTTTAATTTGCAACCTGATGGAGGTCAGTATAGATGGACTAATAGACCAAGTCCCACACACTGCTAGAAGCCCAAATATTTTTTCAGAGCTAGATGCAGAAAAAAAATATTTTTAATTTGCAACCTGATGGAGGTCAGTATAGATGGACTAATAGAACAAGTCCCACACGCTGCTAGAAGCCCAAATATTTTTTCAGAGATAAATGAAGAAAAAAATTATTTTTAATTTGCAACCTGATGGAGGTCAGTATAGATGGACTAATAGACCAAGTCCCACACACTGCTAGAAGCCCAAATATTTTTTCAGAGCTAGATGCAGAAAAAAATTATTTTTAATTTGCAACCTGATGGAGGTCAGTATAGATGGACTAATAGACCAAGTCCCACACACTGCTAGAAGCCCAAATATTTTTTCAGAGCTAGATGCAGAAAAAAATTAGTTTTAATTTGCAACCTGATGGAGGTCAGTATAGATGGACTAATAGACCAAGTCCCACACACCGCTAGAAGCCCAAATATTTTTTCAGAGCTAGATGTAGAAAAAAATTATTTTTAATTTGCAACCTGATGGAGGTCAGTATAGATGGACTAATAGACCAAGTCCCACACACTGCTAGAAGCCCAAATATTTTTTCAGAGCTAGATGCAGAAAAAAATTATTTTTAATTTGCAACCTGATGGAGGTCAGTATAGATGGACTAATAGACCAAGTCCCACACACTGCTAGAAGCCCAAATATTTTTTCAGAGCTAGATGCAGAAAAAAATTATTTTTAATTTGCAACCTGATGGAGGTCAGTATAGATGGACTAATAGACCAAGTCCCACACACCGCTAGAAGCCCAAATATTTTTTCAGAGCTAGATGCAGAAAAAAATTATTTTTAATTTGCAACCTGATGTAGGTCAGTATAGATGGACTAATAGACCAAGTCCCACACACTGCTAGAAGCCCAAATATTTTTTCAGAGCTAGATGCAGAAAAAAATTATTTTTAATTTGCAACCTGATGGAGGTCAGTATAGATGGACTAATAGACCAAGTCCCACACACCGCTAGAAGCCCAAATATTTTTTCAGAGCTAGATGCAGAAAAAAATTATTTTTAATTTGCAACCTGATGTAGGTCAGTATAGATGGACTAATAGACCAAGTCCCACACACTGCTAGAAGCCCAAATATTTTTTCAGAGCTAGATGCAGAAAAAAATTATTTTTAATTTGCAACCTGATGGAGGTCAGTATAGATGGACTAATAGACCAAGTCCCACACACCGCTAGAAGCCCAAATATTTTTTCAGAGCTAGATGCAGAAAAAAATTATTTTTAATTTGCAACCTGATGGAGGTCAGTATAGATGGACTAATAGACCAAGTCCCACACACTGCTAGAAGCCCAAATATTTTTTCAGAGCTAGATGCAGAAAAAAATTATTTTTAATTTGCAACCTGATGGAGGTCAGTATAGATGGACTAATAGACCAAGTCCCACACACTGCTAGAAGCCCAAATATTTTTTCAGAGCTAGATGCAGAAAAAAATTATTTTTAATTTGCAACCTGATGGAGGTCAGTATAGATGGACTAATAGACCAAGTCCCACACACCGCTAGAAGCCCAAATATTTTTTCAGAGCTAGATGCAGAAAAAAATTATTTTTAATTTGCAACCTGATGGAGGTCAGTATAGATGGACTAATAGACCAAGTCCCACACACCGCTAGAAGCCCAAATATTTTTTCAGAGCTAGATGCAGAAAAAAATTATATTCAGTTTGCAACCTGATGGAGGTCAGTATAGATGGACTAATAGAATGATGCTATGCCCAAAAGATTTTACTTCACTAGGTGCAGTAAAAAAATTGGTATTCTATACACAGGTGTTATATCTTGCAACACAGATAGGCTACTCCACTGACTAACACACTCTGCAATAGGCCAAAAAGGATTAGCTTTGCTAGATTCAGCCAAATGCTGTGAAAAAAACTTGCACAGCACTGGCACAGACCTGCCTGGCAAAAACTGATAGGAACTCATGTAACCTAGTCCTGAAAAGGACTCCAATTACAATTAGTCTTTACTCCCACAACCTATCTATTTAAGAGCACAGACCTCCCTGATAAAAGTCGTAGGAAATGCTGTAACCTAGTCCTTAAAAGGACTGCAATCACAACTATTCCCTACTCCCAAGCTATCTGTATATTTGTGCGAAAATTGGCTTGAAATTAACAAGGTATAGCACACACAGCAACAGCGGTGCCGTCTAACACGCAGCTGCAGCAGTGAGAAAATGGTGGCGACGGGGAAAATGGCTTGGTCTTATAGGGCAAGGACATGTGACATACACTGCCAATCACACATGCCCTTGCTTGTGTGAAAAAAAGCACTTCGCTCCGTGTGTGCGCTGCTGATAGGCTGACAGATTGCACCTCCCCACTGCAAATGCGGGAAAGAGAAAAAAAAATGGAGATCTTCATTGTTCCTGCAGAGATCCATCCCCTGCCCCTCCCCCCGCCCCGCTGTACACTCAAACTGCGTATTAACATTAATTTTCATCATTACTGAGAAAAAATCCAGTTATGATTTTGGTGCACGAACAGTTATCGAACATAACCTCGAACAGCCGAATTTTTCTCAAATTGTTCGTGTTCGCCGACCGGCTCGAACACCGCCCAAAACAGCTCGAATTTGAGATTGGCGAACAGTTCGAGTAGAACAACGCTCATCTCTACTCATCACTTCAATCAGTAACTCCACACATCCAACTTTTATCTGTTATTGAATCCGCTTACACCCAAATGTGTAATATCTGTTGTAAATGAGCTGTGTGTGTGTTGTGCATGTTGTAGCTGAGCAGAGTGCATAGGGTCTGTTGAATCTGAGCTGATTGTGCTTTGTGTATGTTGTAGCTGAGTGTGTGTGTTTGTTGTAGTTGAGCTGAGTGTGGCTCTTGTAGCTGAACTGAGTGTGTTGTGTCTATTGCAACTGAATATATGTGTAGTTTCTGTTTTAGCTAAGCTGAGTATGTACTGTATGTGTGCTTTTGTTGTAGCTGATAAAAGTGTGTGTCTATTTTAGCTGAGCTGAGTGTGTGTATGTGTATGTGATTTAATGATCTGGATATAAAGCTGAAGTCTTCAACAGTTTTTTATCATTTTATTTTTTAATTTTAATCCATTAATATACATCACAATCCTTTTCATTATACAATTATTGATTTTGTATATTTAGTTATTATGCATTGGTTTTATTTTTATTGTTTCTTTTTTCTGCACGCATGTTTTCTCAAATGATTGGCAAAGCTGTGGAGGCATTTAATATGAACAACAAGTCTACTTACATGTTTGTAAATGCTTCCTCCCCTTTACTGTTTTAACATTTATGATAAAATTAATAAGAGCAAATTAACATTAAATTGTATTTATAGTATTGACAAATAGGTATTATTGATACACTAAATGGAAAAAACAAAATAAAGTGTTAAAAAAATAAATTAACAATAACAATAAAATATCTGCCTGTACTTGTGAACCCATTTTGGACATGTATGCCCTTATTCATCAAATCCGATGTGAACTATACTGGTCTTGATGAGAGGGCATGATGAAGTCAGATGCTACTTATTTATTCGGAAGTGCACACCTTTTAAAGAATCAAGCGTGTCTGAAAAGTTGTATGAACTTATGTGTACTTCCCCATAGATCTGCTTCCAGTCATGGACTGGAATAAGATTTCAGGCGTAAGGAATGCAACAGCTCATCATGAATTAGACAATATGTAGCATCACACCCCTGCCTCAAAACTTGAGTGAAAATTCAAAAATTTTGCAACTTTTCAAAGTGATTTACAGCAGAAATCAGGCATAATCGCTTTGATGAGTAAGGGTCATAGTTTTTATAAATAGCACAGCTTATATTGCAAACATGAAATATTTTAAATACAAATACTATATCATAGAAACATTATTTAATGTTATGTTGAGAAGATCTCTAGTTTACATTGACATGAAAAGTTCCTGATAGAATTTTTATTCCTTTAAAGTAGGAAGTTTATTATTGAATTAAATCGAGATTTTATTAAACAATTGCGACCAATTTGATATCTGCACCTAAAAAACAGAAGTTTTAGGCTAAATTCCATCAATTTTTGAAGTCGTGGTGATTTTTTTCATTTATATTCTCTATAAAATAGTTGTAATTAAGGGTTTCTTTCAATTAGCTGTGATTTAATTTTTAACAACTAAGAAAATGTGAATCAAAATTGGTTTGAAACCAGGATCAATAAATTCCATATCAAGGGACGGCAGTGCCATTTGAAGGGAGATAGCGATCTCTTTTTGCAATATTATATTAATAAGAGTGGACAATTCCTTTTACAAGTTCTTTAATTTGGGGCAATTCCAGAAACCAGAAACTCTCCAGCATAGTTATGATTGTCCAGGCAAAAATTTTGTACCTTCTCGTGAGGGTCTTACAATTGGACTCCTGTATGCTTGTGCAAATTTTCAAAGAGTAAGAATGTATTAGAGTTTCTTGCCACTGGTCTATGGAAAAAGATTTTTTAGATCATTATTAGTGTTGAGCGAGCACTAAATTCTCGGGTGCTCGAAGCTTGGGCCGAGCTCACCGTGATACTCGGGTGCTCGACCCGAGCAACGAGTCCAATGTTAGTCTATGGGAGACCCGAGCATTTTTGCAGTGGCACCCGCGGCAGTCTGTAGAAAGCCTAAAAAGTGCCCAAAACGATAGTGACAGTGCTCAAATGACATGGGGACAGCATGGGGATCGCACCAGGAAGCATTTCTGACCCCCAGGTCACTGCTGTCAACAACGTGGTCAGAGGTATCAAGCCATTTTTATGGGCTCACAATAAAACGTTCAAAAACGAAACTGAAACTGTTTTCCTCTGAAATATGTTAAGGAACATCCTTTCCAGGGTAAAGACTTGTGTATAAGGTAAAATAAATAACCAAAAGCAAAAAGACTCCTCCACACCTTGGGCTATGTTCACAAGTAGCATTTTTTATGCGTTTTTTTCACTTTTGTATTGCTTTCAACCGTGACAAATGCATTCACTGGGAAATGTCATTTTAACATTTTACAACCATATCTGGCCATGTGCTGTGTGACACATGCATACAGTGCTGAAAAGACACGGGAACAGCATGGGGAAGACCCCTGAAAGCATCTCTGACACCCAGGTCAATGTCTAAAAGTGTGCTCATCAGAAGTGATCCTTGCCGCATCAGAAGATGCAGACTTGCAACTATCCCGGTGCAAGTCCTTGTCCCAGGGCAGTGTTCAATTGTACCTCCCCCATTCCTTGCAATGCAAGCGCAAATATGCAGCCAACCACCCACCCACCCGCAGGCTGCAATACTATACTGCTAGCATGAACTTGAAATGGGGCCTTTTAGTTTGGAAGAGGCCGAAGCTGGCCACTACCTCATGGCTGCGTCGGCGGCGAGGTCTCGATACTCAGTCCCCAGCTGCCACCATTTGTCCCGAAAACATTCCCCACACTTTTCTTAGCCTGGCCTGCTTTAGGGCAGCATTGGACGAGCCCACCAGACAACCAGACTCCTCCGGTGGGCCCTGGCTTCTCCATCAGGGGAGTTGAGTGCCAAGGTGAGGAGCATGATGATGATGATGATAGAAGTTAGCATCTGCTTTGTTTTCTTGGAATGCAAGCTTAAGTGTGCAGCCTGACACCCACCCACCCCCAGGCTGCAATACCATACTGCTTGCACTTGAAATGAGGCCTTTTAGACTTGTGGAGGCAGACGCCGGCCACCAAGTCATGGCTGCTTCGGCAGCCTGGTATCCATACTCAGTCCCCAGCCGCCCGGCGAGTGTCCACACTCGGTCCCCAGCTGCCAGGGGGCGGCCAGGTGTCCATACTCGGTCCCCAGCTGCCCCTATTTGTCCAGGTGTTGCTTATACACAAGCGCACATACCAAAACATTACCTGTGCCCTCCTCAGTGCATTTAGTGGGAAGGACAGCCCAACCACAAACACATGGACAAGTGAATGCGGCCTGGGATGGTCCATATCACTGATGCCTTCACACTGGGTTAATATTAGAAAGCCTTGGAAGAGACGTGGAGTTCAGAGTGGCTTAACAAGGCGGTTTTAATGCCCCTTGGAAGAAACGTGGAGGTCACAGTAGCTTAACAAGACAGTTTTAATTCCCCTTGGAAGAGTGGTGGAGTTCAGAGTGGTTTAACAAGATGGTTTTAATGCCCCTTGGAAGAGACGTGGAGGTCCCAGTGGAATAAAAAGAGAATATCAATGCCCCTTGGAAGAGTGGTGGAGGTCCTAGTGGAATAAAAAGACAATTCCAATGACCCTTGGAAGAGACGTGGAGGTCCCAGTGGAATAAAAAGACAATATCAATGCCCCTTAGAAGAGTGGTGGAGGTCCCAGTGGAATACCAACACAATATCAATGCCCCTTAAAAGAGTGGTGGAGGTCCAAGTGGAATAAAAATACAATATCAATGACCCTTGGAAGAGACATGGAGTTCAGAGTGGTTTAACAAGACGATTTTAATGCCCCTTGGAAGAGACGTGGAGTTCAGAGTGGTTTAACAAGACGGTTTTAATGCCCCTTGGAAGAGACATGGAGGTCACTGTAGCTTAACAAGATGGTTTTAATGCCCCTTGGGAGAGACGTGGAGTTCAGAGTGGTTTAACAAGACGGTTTTAATGTGCCTTGGAAGAGACCTGGAGGTCCCAGTGGAATAAAAAGACATTATAAATTCCCCTTGGAAGAGTGGTGGAGGTCCCAGTGGAATAAAAAGACAATATCAATGACCCTTGGAAGAGATGTGGAGGTCACAGTAGGTTAACAAGACAATTTTAATGCCCCTTGGAAGAGACGTGGAGGTCACAGTAGCTTAACGAGACGGTTTTAATGCCCCTTGAAAGAGACGTGGAGGTCACAGTGGAATAAAAAGACAAGATCAATGCCCCTTGGAAGAGACATGGAGGTGCCAGTGGAATAAAAAGTCAATATCAATGCCCCTTGGAAGAGTGGTGGTGGTCCCAGTGGAATAAAAAGAAAATATCAATGACCCTTGGAAGAGACGTGCAGGTCACAGTAGCTTAACAAGACGGTCTTAATGCCCCTTGGAAGAGACGTGGAGTTCAGAGTGGTTTAACAAGACGATTTTAATGCCCCTTGGAAGAGACGTTGAGGTCACAGTAGCTTAACAAGACGGTTTTAATGCCCCTTGGAAGAGACGTTGAGTTCAGAGTGGTTTAACAAGATGGTTTTAATGCCCCTTGGAAGAGACGTTGAGGTCACAGTGGAATAAAAAGACAATATAAATTCCCCTTAGAAGAGTGGTGGAGGTCCCAGTGGAATACCAACACAATATCAATGCCCCTTAAAAGAGTGGTGGAGGTCCAAGTGGAATAAAAATACAATATCCATGACCCTTGGAAGAGACGTGGAGGTCACAGTAGCTGAACAAGACGATTTTATTGCCCCTTGGAAGAGATGTGGAGTTCAGAGTGGTTTAACAAGACAGTTTTAATGTCCCTTGGAAGAGATGTGGAGGTCACTGTAGCTTAACAAGACGGTTTTAATGCCCCTTGGAAGAGACGTGGAGTTCAGAGTGGTTTAACAAGGCGGTTTTAATGCCCCTTGGAAGAGACATTAAGTTCAGAGTGGTTTAGCAAGACGGCTTTAATGCCCTTTGGAAGAGACGTGGATTTGAGAGTGGTTTAACAAGACGGTTTTAGGGCCCCTTGGAAGAGACGTGGATTTCAGAGTGGTTTAACAAGACAGTTTTAATGCCCCTTGGAAGAGACTTGGAAGTCACAGTAGCTTAACAAGATGATTTTAATGGCCCTTGAAAGAGTGGTGGAGGACCAAGTCGAATAAAAAGACAATATCAATGACCCTTGGAAGAGATGTGGAGGTCACAGTAGCTTAAGAAGACGATTTTATTGCACCTTGGAAGAGATGTGGAGTTCAGAGTGGTTTTACAAGATGGTTGTAACGCCCCTTGGAAGAGACGTGGAGGTCACAGTAGCTTAAAAAGACTTGTTTTAATGCCCCATGGTAGAGACTAGGAGGTCACAGTAGCTTAACAAGATGTTTTTAATGCCCCTTGGAAGAGACGTGGAGGCCAAAGAGGAATAAAAAGACAAAATCAATGCCCCTTGGAAGAGGGTTGGAGGTCCCAGTGGAATAAAAAGACAATATCAATGACCCTTGGAAGAGAAGTGGAGGTCACAGTAGCTTAACAAGACAATTTTAATGCCCCTTGGAACAGACGTGGAGTTCTGAGTGGTTTAGCAAGACGATTTTAATGCCCCTTGGAAGAGACGTGAAGTTCAGAGTGGTTTAACAAGACTGTTTTAATGCCCCTTGGAAGAGACGTGGAGGTCACAGTAGCTTAACAAGACAATTTGAATGCCCCTTAGAAGAGACGTGGAGTTCAGAGTGGTTTAACAAGACGGTTTTAATGCCCTTTGGAAGAGACGTGGAGGTCACAGTAGCTTAAGAAGACGGTTTTAATGCACCTTGGAAGAGACGTGGAGGTCCCAGTTTAATAAAAAGTCAATATCAATGGCCCTTGGAAGAGTGGTGGTGGTCCCAGTGGAATAAAAAGACAATATCAATGACCCTTGGAAGAGACGTGGAGGTCACAGTAGCTTAGCGAGACAATTTTAATGCCCCTTGGAAGAGATGTGGAGGTCACAGTAGATTAACAAGACGGTCTTAATGCCCCTTAGTAGAGACTTGGAGTTCAGAGTGGTTTAGCAAGACGGTTTTAATGCCCCTTTGAAGAGACGTGGAGGTCACAGTAGCATAAAAAGACGGTTCTAATGCCCCTTGGAAGAGACGGGAGGTCACAGTAGCTTAACAAGACGATTTTATTGCACCTTGGAGGTCGTGGAGGTCCCAGTGGAATAAAAAGACAATATCAATGCCCCTTGGAAGAGTGGTGGAGGTCCCAGTGGAATAAAAAGACAATATCAATGACCTTTGGAAGAGACGTGGAGGTCACAGTAGCTTAACAAGACGGTTTTAATGCCCCTTGGTAGAGACGTTAAGTACAGAGTGGTTTAACAAGACGGTTTTAATGCCCCTTGGAAGAGACGTGGAGGTCACAGTAGCTAAACAAGACGGTTTTCATGCCCATTGTAAGAGATGTGGAGTTCAGAGTGGTTTAACAAGATGGTTTTAATGCCCCCTTGGAAGAGAAGTGGAGGTCCGAGTGGTTTAACAAGACGGTTTTAATGCCCCTTGGAAGAGACGTGGAGGTCACAGTAGCTTAACAAGATGGTTTTAATGCCCCTTGGAAGAGACGTGGAGGTCCCAGTGGAATAAAAAGACAATATCAATGCCACTTGGAAGAGTGGTGGAGGTCCCAGTGGAATAAAAAGACAATATCAATGGCCCTTGGAAGAGATGTGGAGGTCACAGTATCTTAACAAGACGATTTTATTGCACCTTGGAAGAGACGTGGAGTTCAGAGTGGTTTAACAAGACAGTTATAATGCCTCTTGGAAGAGACAGGGAGGTCACAGTAGCTTAACAAGACTGTTTTAATGCCCCTTGGAAGAGACGTGGAGTTCAGATTGATATAACAAGACGGTTTTAATACCCCTTGGAAGAGACGTGGAGGTCCCAGTGGAATAAAAAGACAATATCAATGCCCCTTGGAAGAGACGTGGAGGTCACAGTGGAATAAGAAGACAATATCAATGCACCTTGGAATAAACCTGGAGGTCCCAGTGGAATAAAAAGACAATATCAATGCCCCTTGGAATAAACGTGGAGGTCCCAGTAGAATAAAAAGACAATATCAATGACCCTTGGAAGAGACGTGGAGGTCACAGTAGCTAAACAAGACGATTTTAATGCCCCTTACAAGAGCCATGCAGTACAGCATATTAAAAACATTATTCCCATTATTGGGGAGTGGGTCTCCCATAATCTTTGCCTATGCCTTCGAAGCAAAAGCTGCCAAAAATTAGGATGTAGGAACTTGCAATGCCCCTTACAAGAACCATGCAGTACAGCATATTGAAAACATTATTCCCATTATTGGGGAGTGGGTCTCCCATAGTCTTTGCCTATGCTTTCCAAGCAAAAACTGCCAAAAATTAGGATGGAGGAACTTGCAATGCCCCTTACAAGAGCCATGCAGTACAGCATATTAAAAACATTATTCCCATTATTGGGGAGTGGGTCTCCCATAGTATTTACCTATGCCTTCCAAGCAAAAGCTGCCAAAAATTAGGATGGAGGAACTTGCAATGCTGGCAACACGGACCACGGTCACCCTGGTGGTTTAGTGGTGGTGGAGGCTGAGGATAAGGAGAAGAGCAAAAAACAGCTGAAATGAGGAAACGTATACCCATGTGTGGGTGTGAAGCGGTGCATGGGAATACACCTCCCGAAATAACACAGTGGATTTGACTTTGTTACTCTGCTGTCATTTGGTGGTGATGAGAAGTCTGGCCCAATCCAGCGCTTGTTCATTTTGATAAGCGTCAGCTTGTCAGCATTGTCAGTTGACAGGCAATTATCAGTTATAATTCCCCCAGCGGCACTAAAAACACACTCCGATAACACGCTAGCGGCAGGGCAGGCCTGGACCTCCAAGGCGTACAGAGCGAGTTCATTCCAAGTGTCCAGCTTGGATACCCAATAATTAAAAGGCACAGAGGAATCACGGAGGACGCTGGTACGGTCGGCAAGGTACTCCCTCACCACCTTTTGAAACTTTCCACTCCTTGTGAGAATACCCCGCTCCTCAGGGCCTGTAAGCTGGTAAGGTCTCAGAAAACTGTCCCAGAATGTTGACAGTGCTCCCCTGCCTCTGCTGGATTGGAGTTCCATCTCTCTCGCCTGTACGCCTTGGTTGGGCAACGAACTGTGACCTCTGCCGCTAGCGTGTTCAGATGGGAATTTTTTTAACAGTTTTGCAGCCAGGGTCTTCTGGTACTGCCTCCTTTTTGTAGACCTCTCCACCTCAGGAATAAGAGAGTGAAAGTTCTCCTTGTAGCGGTGGTGTAAAAGTGTCACCAACCAGTAATGACTGTCACCCAACATTTTGACAACGCGAGGGTCACGGTTAAGGCAGCATAACATAAAGTCAGCCATGCGTGCCAGACTGGTAATGGGCAAGATTTCCGTGTCCTCACCAAGATGATGACTGACCATCTCTCCTCCTCCTCCTCCCCCCTCTCCTCAGGCCACCCACGCTGAATCGACGGTATGACAGTTGTACAGGTACTACCGTCTACAGCGTATGATACCAGCTCCTGTTCTTCCTCCTCTTCCACCTCCTCCTCCTCTCCCTCATTGTCCCCCAATGCACGTTGGGATGAGATGAAGCTGGGCTGTGTGTAATCGCCCGCTATGGCTTCTTGATCCATCTCATCATTGTTAGGAGGGCGGCTGCAAACAACTTTAATATAATGGAACGCAACCAACCCCGGGGTCCGCGATGCAGCCTGGTGAACTGCTGCCGAACACTTTCAGGGTGGAAAGGAAAGCAACCACCTTAAATGTTAAACCATTTCGTGTTTCTGCACACTTGAACGGGTATAGCAATTTGAACTATCTCCGTTAGCAGCATGAGAGAAAGGCGGTGAAAAACTATCTGTAGTCCTGTTACAGCACAGGGACTACAGTGGCGGCGCTAGGATGCATGTGAGACTACGCCGACTGGTACACGTGCCTCCGGCCGGCGTGCTACCGGACTGAAGGGTACTCTTCCACGTGGCTGACAGGTGATAGCCGTGGACAGGATGTCTGCAGGCTGCTCGGGGTGTTAGGCAACCCCTTTGGCAGAGCCAGACTGCTAGACGGAGCTACCTGCCTATTTCCACTAGCCTGCCTACTATCACTAAACCTGCCTATAGAAGCTACACGGAACACAGTCGTCCACACAACGGCAACACTTGCTCAATGATCAGAGCGTGCCGCCATGTTTGTGGGCGGGCCTTTTAAAGACTAAGCCCTGTCCACCGACGCGCATTGGTGACGCCACCCGTGGCCCAATCAGGCGATGCCAGGTCACTGGGTCAGGTGGGTGCCAAACCACCAATCACGATCCGCCAGGTCACGGGCATGCTCAGTGCGGTGAATTCCTGGACTTAGACTCCAAAAGCCCTGTCTCCCTCCGCAACCTATGCTTAACATTGCTAGGCATAAATCCCCAGGAGACAATCTGTACATCTCGTGGACCAGCTAGGCGTTGGAGCTGACAACGATGCTGAGCAGCATCAACCCTGGCTGGCCAAAATGGGAGACCACTGAAGGTTCTGGACCCATTTCGATTCCAGCAACAGACTGGTGCCTAACATTATTCCCCTTTCTAACATCCCTCTCCACTTGATGATCATTTTCCTTCACGAGCGGGGGGGGCATGAATGTGGTCCACCGATTCACAGGGAAGATCCTCAGATCCGTGACCCCTCCGGTGTACAGAATACCCTTTTTTCCCACGAACCATTTCAGACCCTCATAATAGCCTGCAGCTCGAGATTATCACCCCTGGTGTCTGTAGCAGGTTGGCGTTCAGCGAGTTTTGACAGGTGAACGGGTCTAAGGAGCAGCACATGGAAAGTGTCGTGACTCCCCAGGTGTCGTGGTAACTGTAACCGGTACATTACAGGGTTTACCTGGGCCAAAATTTTGAATGGACCAGTAAAGCGAGGAGAAAACTTAGCAGATCTCCCGCATAATCTAGTACTGCGGGCCAAGAGCCACACTCTGTCGCCCGGGTAGAATACGGGAGCAAGACGACGAAGAGTGTCAGCCAACTCTCTATCTGTGGAGTCTGCCACGGGTAACGGGTGGACAAAGCCAGCCGGACTTTGACACAGAAGGCACACGCAAGAACATACTCTGTAACATCCTGGCGCCACCGGGGCCACCAATAGGACCGTTGAAGGGACTTTGTAGTACTTTTGACCCCAAAATGGGTTCCGATCTTAGGGGCATGAGCCCAGGAGAGCACCTCATTTTGTAAATTAGGGGAAACAACCGTCCTCCCCGACGGAACCTGGTTAGAGGGCACTGGAGCCACCCTCTCTACCTGAGAGTTCTTTTTGACATAGTCAGACAAGACCCGGGTCTTGGGGACAGACAAAGAATCTGTACTGGAAGCCACGACGGTAGAGGGATCAGAAACTACCCTCCGGGTGACAGTATCCATACACTGAGACACACAATTCTCACTCCAGGAAGAAATTGTCCCGTATGTGTGGAGTATGACAACGTAACCAGGGGAGACCCAATAACATCTCATCTAATCCACCGGGAATAATAAGAAAGGAGATGACCTCCCGGTGGCCCTGAGGAAATGACATGGAGAGGGGAATCGACTGGTGGGTGATTTGCGTGTCCAGGAGTGAACCATTGACTACTCTAATGTTCTTGGGTCTTGGCAGTAACTCCATAGGGATGGCGTGCTTCTGGGCAAACGTAGATGACAAAGATTTACCATCAGCACCAGAGTCCACCCACGCCTTGGCAGTAACTGCAGATGTACCAAAGGACAATGTCACCTCATACAATAATCTGGAGGAAGAAGCCCCCGAATCTAACACACCTCCTCCAACGGTGGTAAGACCTATTCATTTCCCCGACTGCTTGGAACCCTTATTAACGGGGTACTCCAAGAGATGTGCAGGTTGGGAACGAGAGGGACTAGACTCCGTCCGGGATATATCCATAGCCTCAGGCTCCGGGTCAGGAGTCGCGGGTTTTGGAACGGGTCTAGAGAAGGATGGTGCCAACCGACATTGGGGTCTGGCGACCTACAGCTCTAATTTGTGTTCTGCATGACGCAAATCAGTTCGGTTAGCAAGAGAGATTAACTCCTCCAGGGAGGTTGGAATCTCTCTGGCAGATAGAGCATTTTTAATATGCCCAGCCAGACCCTTCCAGAACACCGGGATAAGCAACCGCTCAGACCAATCCAGTTCAGCCGCTAGGGTTCTAAACTGGATGGCATAGTGGCTGGCGGTGGCCGAACCCTGGATCAAGGCAAGAAGCTTAAGAGCCATATCATGCGTGACCTGAGGACCTAAGAATACACTTTTTAGGGTCTTAAGGAAAAGACCCGCATTTGCTTCAACCGGATCATTCCACTCCCATAGAGGAGTAGCCCACTTCAGAGCCCTGTGGGAGAGTAATGAGATGACATAACCCACTTTGTCTCTTTCTGAGGGGAACCATGCCTCCATCATCTCCAACTGAATGGAGCATAAATTAATAAAACCCCTGCAGGATTTACTGTCTCCAGAAAATTTTTCCGGGACAGCAAAACGGGGTAATGGGGCAGTTGCAGCTGTCGCAGCATTCACCGCAGCCAAGTTAACCAGATTGGCTTCTTGAGAAGCCGCCTGGGTAGCTAATGCAGTGATATGAGCTACCGGGTCAGCTTGTTTCAGAGTCCTAAGTCTGGTCTCAAGTTGTTATATATAGCGCTGCAGTTGCTGGTTGTCGGCCATGTTCGGCAAGACCCTGGCGCTCTGATACTGTTAGGAGGGCAGTTGCAAACAACTTTAATATAATGGAACGCAACCGACCCGGGGTCCGCGATGCAGCATGGTGAACTGCTGCCAAACACTTTCCGGGTGGAAAGGAAAGCAACCAACTTAAATGTTAAACCCTTCCATGTTTCTGCACACTGGAACGGGTATAGCAAATCGCACTATCTCCATTAGTTTTTCACCGCCTATCTCTCGTGCTGCTATCTGTAGTCCTGTTACAGCACAGGGACTACAGTGGCGGCGCTAGGATGCGTGTGTGCCTACGCTGACGGGTACACGTGCCTCCAGCCGGCGTGCTACCGGACTGAAGGGTACTACTCCATGTAGCTGACAGGCGATAGCCGTGGACAGGACGCCTGCAGGCTGCTCGGGGTGTTAGGCGACCCCTTTGGCAGAGCCAGACTGCTAGACTGTTGCCGCTTGGCTGAGGCAGTACTGCAGTGCATCCAGCTTGTAACTGATGTGGTGATATCTGAAATGGAGGCTGAACATGAGGAGAAGTAGGAGGAGGATGATGCACAGGAGCTGTACACTGTGGAGGCAACTGACTGATATAGGGCCCGCAATCTTCGGTGTGGGGAGGATGTGTTCTGTCCCAAGGTCCGACTGGGTCCCGGCTTCCACTATGTTTACCCAGTGTGCCGTCAGGGAGATGTACCGTCCCTGGCCACAAGCACTTGTCCATGAGTCCGTTGTCAGGTGGACTCTCCCAGTAACTGCGTTGTTGAGGGCACGGCAGATGTTTTGGGACACGTCCTTTTGTAGTGCGGGGATGGCACACCAGGCAAAATAGTGTCGGCTGGGGACTGAGTACCAAAGGACAGCCACCGCCATAAGGTTGCGGAAGGATTCCGTCTCCACCAGCCTAAAATGAAGCATTTCCAACGCAAGCAGTTGTGAAATGTGCGAATTTAGGACTGTGGCCTGTGGGGCGTTGACTGCGAATTTGCACTTTTGTTCAAAGGTCTGGGATTTGGACAATTGAACGCTGCAGTGTGACGTGGACGTTGATGCTGTTTCTTGAGAAACTGCCATAACAAGTGAAGACTGAGAGGAGGGGGCATCTTTGCATGCAGCATGGACAGGGGATTGCCTTGCACGCACAACAGGGGGTTCTCTTACACGCACAACAGCAGAAGAAGCAGTGGTGACACCTGCTGACACTGGTCGTGGACCCTGGGGTTCGCCTCACAAAGTCGGGTGCTTTGTTGACATGTGCCTAATCATGCTGGTGGTGGTCAGGCTGATAGTTTTGTCACCCCTGCTGATGCTGGCCTGGCAGGTGGTACAAATGGCCTTTCTATGGTTATCAGCAGAGTCTTTAAAAAAATTCCAGACTCTGGAAGACCTACAGGTTGTACTGGCAACATCCCTCATGTTGGTGTTACGGGGAAAGGTTGCCCGCCTTCTGTCTGCGGCCACCACACTGCTTCTTCCTGCCTGTTGGGGTACACTGGCTCCCTCCCCCTGTGTGCTGCTGGCCTTGCTCTGCGTGTCCTCTTGCCTTGCTGGGTCAGTTACTAGATCATCCACCACCTCCTCCTCTTCCGCACCACGGTCCTCCTACTCACTTCGTGGCAATTGTCTCTCATCATTGTCCACCTCTCAAATTGCCATCGTCACCTTCCTGTGGCCGTGGCTGTTCAAATATTTGGCCATCGCTACATGGGATCTCCTCTTCCACCACTTCAAGCAGAGCAGGCGAGGGGCCCAAATATGGAAATGGACCAGTGAACAGCTCTTCAGAGTGTCCAACTGTGGGATCAGTTGCTGTCTGATGACACTCGGCATGGTGGGAGGAAGGAGCACCACCGGGTGAGGAGGAGTATGTGGTCGAGAGTCGACTCACGGCTACTAAGACTTGACCGTGTGGAAGACAGACCGGAGGTGGTGGTGCCCAGGTGACTGGAAGTATTATCTGCTATCCAAATAATTACCTGTTCACACTGATCAGTTCACAATAGTGGTGTTGTTGTGTGCTTCCATAAAAATTCGGACAAGAACTGGGAGCGAGAAGATGTGGCTGTTGGTTGTGGCATATTTTCACCTCGGCCACGGCCCCATCCTCTGCACGCACCATCACCAGAACGTCCAGTTCCACGTCCCTTGCCACGCGCCATGCCCATTGTAAATTAAGTAAAATAGCTTACACTCGCACTATCAATGGCAAAAGGGTAATAAAAAGGGGATTTGAACCGTGGAAGAGGAAAACCGCAGTTCTAGTTCTCTGGCCTACACCAGAATCTTTTAAACAGATATATTTGTGTCTGAACAGTCAACGAGACACTGAAACTGTTTTTTTTTATGTAAAAAAGGCAAAAGGGTGGATTACACCCAGATTTGAACCGTGGAAGAGGAAAACCACAGTTCTATTTCTAGGGCGCACACCAGATTCTTTTAAACAGATATATTTGTGTCTGAACAGTCAGCGAGACACTCACACTGTTTTTTTTTATGCAAAAAGGTGGATTACACCCAGATTTGAACCGTGGAAGAGGAAAACCACAGTTCTAGTTCTCTGGCCTACGCCAGAATCTTTTAAACAGATATATTTGTGTCTAAACAGTCAACGAGACACTCAAACTGTTTTTTTTATGTAAAAAAGGCAAAATGGTGGATTACACCCTTATTTGAACCGTGGAAGAGGAAAACCACAGTTCTATTTATCTGGCCGAAACCAGACTCTTTTAAACAGATATATTTGTGTCTGAACACTCACAAACACACTCAATTTTTTTGGGGGGAGGGGAAATACCAAAAGGGTAAGGAGACATGAATTTGTACAGTCTGACTGAGGAAAAAAATAAAAAGAGGATTTAGATGGAAAAAAAAGGATTTTTCCTGGCCCCTGAGACCTGGGGCTCAGTCTAGCAATTTGAGCAGCAGCTCACAGGACTGTAATGCAGTATTTGTTGGTATAATCACTGCGTCTCCTATACAGCCTGCCTGCCTGCCTGATATCTGGGATGGATATTAGTCCTAAAAAGGACTGTTTGTTTGATTTTGCAGGCTTTAGAGACCCTACACTACCTATTTCGCAGTATAAATCTCTCCCTAGCTCAGCAGCACTCTCCCTACACTCTCCGGAGCGACTGAGTCCAAGATGGCGGCGCCCGGTTTTAAATACTCGAGGTGACGCTGTGCAGCCAACCAATCACTGTAATGCTCACAACCAACATGGCTGCGGCATTACAGTGACTGGCTGGCAATCCCTGCATGTTCATTGGCTCTGTAAAAAGCGCCAAACATGCAGGGCGGAGACCCGAGCTCCCGCCCGAGTAACAAGGAAATGCTGTGCACATGCTGCGGAAATTTCTGCTGCGGATTATCACTGCGGAAAAATCCGCAGCACTACCAATTATTTTGCGGAAGCGTGGCGTTTTCGCTGCCATTGATTTGCATTGGACCGCATGGAATCCGCATCACTGCATCTATACATGCGGAATCCATGCGTTTAAATGTGCGGATGGTACCTGTGTTTGGAAAAGAGGAGACTCTCCTCCTGACCCGGGTACCATAGTACCTGTTAAAAAAAGAATAAAATAAAAAATAAATATTATACTTACCTTCTGATGGCCCATCGTCCTGGCTTGCCGGCAACTCGCGATGGTTTGAAAAGGACCTGTTATGATGTCAATTAGTCATGTGATGGGTCACGCAACCGCTGATGTCGGCAGTAGTGTTGAGCCACCCCCGTAGTGTTCGAGTTCGGTTCGGTTCGTCGAACACCCGTGTGTTCGCCGAACTGTTCGTCGAACTGTTCGTCGAACACCTTCGAACACCGTTAAAACCAATGGCAGGCAAACAAAAACACATAGAAACACATAGAAAACACCTTCAAAGGTGTCCAAAAGCTGACAAACTGCTCAGAAGACATAACTAACACATGGAAAAGTGACAAGTACATATAGTCATGCGAAAATAAAAGAGGTGGAGGAGTAAAAGGAGGGGGAGACACAGATATAGGCATGTCATGCCCTTCTAAAATCCAAAAAGTGAGAAGCCGACACGGCCAGTCCGCTCCTGCCCGTGCCACCTCCGTGTCGCCGGGTTTGTGCCAGAGCCGCGGTGAACCCTGACGGCCAGCCCCCCTCTCCCAATACTGGTGCCTGTCCGCTGGTGGGTCGAGCGAGCCCCCCTGTGGTGGAGGCAGCTCTAAGCTTTTTAATTTAAATTGTCTCTCTAATTTGAATGAATACACTTTAAATCCATTTACAAGGATCTATTGGAGGGCAAGTCTCATGCCAGCAGCCGCGGTAATTCCAGCTCCAGTAGCGTCCACTAAAGCTGCTGCAGTTAAAAAGCTTTTATAAGGATCGAGCTCGGCTGTCCACCGCAAGGCATCCTACTGCCAGTCCCAGCCCCTATGCCTTGGGGTGCCTCCTGATGCTCTTCACTAAGTATCCCATGGTCCCGAAGCATTTCCTTTGAAAAAATTAAGTGTCTAAACTACAGGTGGTGCAGCTTGCTTAACAGCCGGGATAATCCGCTTACTAGCAGACACTGCTACTAGGCACAAAGTATTTCCTGGGCTAGATGCAGTTAAAAATTTGTAATTAGATACTCTCGTTGGATGCTGAGAAAGCATTCCATAGAGTCTCCTGGCACGCCATATATGATTCTCTTAAAAAGCTTGGGGTAGGGGTCTAGGGGACCCTTTTATAGCCAAAATCACGGCCCTGTATCGCAATACGTCACCTAGGCTGAAGATAAATGGAACTGTAGCACCCTGAGGGCTCGGTTGCTAAAGACGTATTGCACCTCACCCAGAGGTGTGATATCTCACTCTCAGGTAAGGATGGAGTGTGGATCAGGACCCGACACCTGCATGCATTACACCACATTGCCGTGGGGCAGGGCGACCAATATGCCCCTGAGATGGGCACGACAGTCCCTGTCCCTGGCTGGAGTGGGGGGAGGGAACACTGAGGAAGGGGAACCCTGTAGTGCAGGAGCAGGGAGGAAGCAGTTCCTGGGTGCATTGAGAAGGGAGTATAAAAGGTGGGCACCATCTTAGTTCAGTGCAGAGAAGTCTGAGCAGAAGTGGCAGGGAGCAGGGGCTCTGCATGAGCTCTGCTCTGGAGGCGGGCCTAGTAACAGAGGCCCAGGCCTGGAAGAGGGAGAAGGAAGGAAGAGGAGCGGAGAAGGCTCCAGGAACGAGGAATGAAGGGATCCCAGGGGTGCGGACGGGCGAGTCGCCACCGCACGCCCGAATCCACCTGCGTGGAGGGGTCAGGCCAAAGGGGGAGACCGGTCCCCGAACTAGTGGAGGCAGGAAACGACCCTCAGCTAGAAACCGGAGGCTCTGACATTTTATGTGGCGCAGCCCCTCGCTACACCCGCTAGGAAGGCACCACATAGGGTCAGGGAAACTGGCGCCAAGTTTACCAAGAGGAGGCCCGAGGCAGCCGGACAGAAGTGTTGGTAAGAAAGGCCAGACAAAGGACACACAAAGGGGGTCCTGTGAAGTGCTCCAAAGTTATCTGGGAGTTGTCTGAGCCCCTCACCTGGTGAGCACAGTACGACGTGGGCAGCCGTTACCTGCAGACATGGTCTGGATAATAAGAACTGTGAGTAAAGGCCCTGAACTGCATCACTGACTCCGTGTCGTTACTGCTGCTGCCCTGCACCATCACTCCCATCCTCCGCATACACTGCCCTGAGGCTATACTCCTCCCGTGGGGAGTTATGCTACGCTCTGCTGCACCCACAACACCAGCCTCAGTGGTCTGCCCTGTAGCGGCGGTTCACTCTGACCGCAATCCACGGGTGGCGTAGTCGGACATTTAAACATGAAAACCACATAAATAGTTCCGCCACTGGTTTGACCGCCCTGAGCCACGGAACTGGGTCGCCGCCACGAAGACTACAACCACCAGCATCCACCAAAAAGGGTCCGGCTCCGGGTGTCCCAAGGCCCAGGGGGTGCGTCAGAACATTTTCATCACCTTTCACAATCACCAATGGGACAAGGCAGTGATGTCCTCTGTCCCCTCTCTTATACATCCTAGTGACGGAGCACCTGCTCTCATCAATTTGCCATAACCCCAATATTAGGTGGATTGAGGTGGGAGGCACCGAGTACAAGTGCTCTCTATTTGCTGATGATGTCCTAGTATATATCACTCAATCACATATATCCATCCATGCTGTTATGGCTGAAATAGATCACTTTGTTACATGGTAAAATTTTAAAATCAATGCAGCGAAGTCTGAGGCCCTCGATGTCTCCCTCCCCAAATCCATATAGGATTCCATCCAGTCCAACTTTCCCTTTGCCTGGCCCTCACAGGGTATCAAATACTTAGGAATTCCTATTCATAGAGACCTCTCCCATCTATGTTATCTTAATTTTGGGCCCTTTATTGAACAACTCCATACAGACCACGGTTGGCAAGTTAGAACTGTAAGATTCACTACGTGAACCACTGGTGTTTTGTGGAAAAGCACATGTACACTGCGTTCCAAATTATTATACAAAAAGTGTTTAGGAGTGATAAGGGAAGAATTTGTTTGTTTGTCAGTTAAACTCATTGATGGTGATGTGTGTCAGGGCTCTTTATATCACTGTAAGCAATTGCAGACACCTGTGCTAATTAGTTTGGCAGGTGTGTCCAATGAAAGGCAAGACTACTTAAGAAGGCTCTCTCACATTATTAAGCAGCCTACATTTTCTGCCAAAATGGGAAAGAAAAAGGATGTGTCGGCTGCTGAGAAGCAACAAATTGTGGAGTGTTTAGGTCAAGGCATGACTACAATCAACATTGTGCGATGATCAGGATGAAGTGTCCTGGCAATCAAGAAGTATGTAGCTGATTCACAGTACACACGTGTGCGTGCTGATAAGGGCAAATTGAGGACTCTTTCCTACAGGCAATTACGTCAGGTTGAAAGAGCAGCGGCAAAAAAGCCTTGTCATAGCAGCAGACAAGTTTTTGAAGCTGCTTGTGCCTCCAACGTCCCCCGAACAACAAGATGCAGGGTCCTTCAGAGGTTTGCAGCTGTGCATGCGCCATCCTGTCGACCTCCTCTATCCACTTCACACAAGCAGAAACGGCTCCAGTGGGCCAAACATTACATGAAGACTGATTTCAAAACTGTTTTGTTCACGGATGAGTGCCGTGCAGCGCTCGATGGTCCAGATGGATGGAGTGGAGGATGGCTGGTTGATGGACACCCCACGCAAACACGGCTACAGCGCCAACAAGGAGGAGGTGGAGTAATGTTTTGGGCTGGAATCATGGGGAGAGAGATTGTCGGCCCCTTTAGGATCCCTGAAGGCGCTAAAGATGAACTCCATAATGTATGTGGATTTTCTCAAACAGCACTTCCTGCCATGGTTCAAGAAGAAGAACCGTGTATTTCACAGCAAGATCATTTTTCTGCATGATAATGCACCATCTCATGCTGCACATAAAACATCTGCATCTCTGGCTGATATGGGCATAAAAGGGGACAAACTTATGGTGTGACCCCCATGCTCCCCTGACCTCTACCCCATTCAGAACCTTTGGAGCATCATTAAAAGGAGTGTCTATGATGGCGGGAGGCAGTTCACATCTAAGCAACAGCTCTGGGAGGGTATTCTGTCCTCATGCAAAACAATTGAAGCAGAAACCATCCAAAACCTGACAAATTCAATGGACGAGAGAGTTCAGAAGCTCCTTTCGAACAAGGGGTCCTATGTGAAAATGTAACATCACCTAGAATAAAGTTTTGAGTTGAAAACTGTTTGATTTCAGTTTCTAACAACCTGCTAATGCTTATAATTTCAAAAATGACCATTTTTTTGGTCTTTATTAAAATGAAAAGGTTGATCGAAAAGTTTGGGGGATCTAAGAGTGTGGCAACCCAGTAGTCATGATTACTTCGAATTCTGACAATATGAGGGTCATGCTGCAGGTAGTGCAGCAAGAAGGCACTTATGTGCCTTGCGCATCTCGGAGCCCCAAAATTATTTTCCGGGCTAGATGCAGCTAAAAATTATTATTAATTTTAAATCTGGTGAAGCTTTAGTATAGATGGCCTAATAGGATCAGTGCTGCACACTGCTACAAAAGCCCAAATTATTTTCCAGTCAAGATACAGATAAACATGATTAGTAATTTGAAAGCTTAAAACGGTTGGTAGGGTGATTTTAACCAATCATCAAGCTTTTACTCTCCCCAGGATGACACAGGGGTAGAAAAGTCGTTACGGATCCATGATTTGTTCATCTTTATGAACGTGAGTCTGTCTACATTATCAGTGGAGAGCCGCGTGCGCTTATCTGTCAGCACACCACCAGCAGCGCTGAACACACGTTCAGACAGAACGCTGGCTGCGGGGCATGACAAGATCTCCAAGGCGTAAGTGGCTAGCTCCGGCCATTTATCCAGATTGGAAGCCCAAAAAGAGCAAGGGTCCAGTGACACAGTCGTGGCTTCAATGTTTACTTGGAGATACTCCTGTACCATCGTCTCTAGGCGTTGACTATGTGTCAGACTTCTTGTCTCCTGTGGCCTTGCAAAGGATGGGCTAAAAAAGTGGTGAAATGATTCCGCAAAATTGATGTTACCAGCAGATACTGTGGTTCTGTTACGGTTTGAGTGCTGAACACTTGACGGTCCCACGGTTGGCAAGTTGGAACTGTGAGATTCACTACGTGCACCACTGGTATTTTGTGGAAAAGCACATGTAAGATTCTGCAACAGTCTCTGCTGATACTCCTGCATGCGTGCATCCCTTTCTATGGCAGGAATAATTTCTGCAAATTTACTTTTGTACCGGGGATCTAACAGTGTGGCAACCCAGTAGTCAGGATTATTTCTAATTCTCACAATTCGAGGGTCATGTTGCAGGTAGTGCAACAAGAAGGCACTCATGTGTGTTGCGCATCCAGGAGCACCAAGTCCCTGTTGTGTTGGTGGCGAGGTAACAATCATGCTTCCTTCCTCTGTCCTCTCCCCCCAACCTCGCACAACAGAAATGTGATCAAGGTCTCCCTCATCTGATGAGTCTTCCATCAGTTCGTCCTCCACTTCTTCCTGGGCTCCTGCACCTTCCTCACTAGTTTGGCTGCTACCATGCGCCCTGGTAAAACCATCTCCCCCACCCTCACATGCCTGCCGCCTTGGTGCTGCCGACCGTCTGGACCTTGCAGATGTTAGCCCTTCCGCATACAACTCCTCCTCCTCTACTTCCTCCACCTCCTCTTGTGCCACCACCTGACTCCGAATTCTGTTTAACATGTGCTCCAGCATGTAAATCACCGGAATAGTCATGCTGATAATGGCATCGTCAGCACTAAACATCTTCGTCGCCATTTCAAAACTGTGCAGAAGGGTGCATAGGTCCCTGATCTGAGACCACTCCTCCAGCGTGATTTGCCCCACCTCTGAATCTCGTTGGCCCAGGCTATACGTCAGAACGTATTGCACCAGGGCTTGTCGGTGCTGCCACAGTCGCTGCAACATGTGCAGAGTTGAATTCCACCGGGTAGGCACATCGCATTTTAGCCGGTGAAGTGGCAGGCCCAACGACTTCTGTAGACATGTAAGTCGCTGAGCTGCGGGATGCGAACGGCGGAAGTGAGCACACAGCGACCGTGCCCTCTGCAGAAGGCCATCTAGTCTGGGATAGTGGGCTAAAAATTGCTGGACAACCAGGTTCAACACGTGAGCCATACAAGGCACGTGTGTGACATTGCCCCGGCGAAGAGCCGCACCCAGGTTTGCAGCATTGTCGCACACGGCCTTCCCTGGTTTCAGGTCCAGTGGAGACAACCATTCATGAAATTGGTTCTCCAGAGCTGACCACAACTCCTCAGCTGTGTGACTCACATTTCCCAGACATTTCAATGTAAAAACCGCCTGATGACGTTGAGCCCTACTGCCAGCATAGTAAGGAGGTGTGCAGGATCCCTTCTGCGCAGTTAGAAAGCTTGTGGCATGACCAGACAGGCTTTGGGTGCAGGTGGAAGACCGAGAGGAGGTTGAGGAGGCAGAAGCAGTGGAGGAACTTTGACATAAAGAGGATTGACGCACAACTCGTGGGGACGGCAAGACTTGGACAGCAGCCCCTTGTCCTGCTGTCACCATAGTTACCCAGTGCCCAGTCAGCGACATGTAACGCCCCTGTCCATGCCTACTCGTCCAAGTGTCTGTGGTGAAATGCACCCTGTCACACACAGAGTTTCTCAAAGAAGTGGTGATGTTGTGTGCGACATGCTGGTGGAGCGCAGGCACACCTTTCTTTGAGAAGTAGTGCCGACTGGGCATCTGGTACTGGGGCACTGCGACGGACATAAGGTCTCGAAAATCCTCTGTGTCCACCAGGCGGAAAGGCAGCATTTCTGTAGCCAAGAGCTTGCAGATGGTGAAATTCAACCTCTTAGCTTTCTCATGGCTAGGAGGAAATGGTCTTTTACTTGTCCACATCTGAGGGACCGAGGGCTGGCTATTGTGCTTAGACGGGGTTGATAAGGGTGTCCCCGGCAAACTGCCGGTCTGTGAGGAAGATGCAGGCGGACATGTTAGGTTGCCTTGATCCAAAGGTGGTGCTATCGATGTCGGACAGCGCTCAACACCAGCTGGTGTTACCACCTCCAAAGAAAATGATGACCTGCCAATCACGCTGGCTGTTGCGGGTAAAGAGGTGGCAGGTCTGCGCCCCAAAACAGGTGTGACTGCTGTCCCCCCAGTCACAGAGGATGAAGAATCCGCGGATGCACAAGATATGGCAGACGGTGATTGGCCCGGCCGGCTAGGCCGCATTGTAGCACACTGAGCTTCCCACTGCAACTTATGCTTCATGTCCATGTGCCGGTTCATGCATGAAGTACTCAAACTATGTATTTTTTGGCCTCTACTTAGCTTTTGCTGACAAATGTTACAGATAACACGAGTTGGGTCATCTTCATCGATCTGAAAAAATGCCCAGGCTATGCAAGGCTTAGCACCCATGCGACCTGAAGGGCCACCACGACTTGTGGTGAGAGGCAGAGTTGTGTTTGAGGATGCAGTTGTTGACGTGCTTCCAGTACTACGTCTCTGTCCAGGAAGGCGCAACCTGACCTCGTCGTCACTAGCATCTTCCTCCACCTCCTCTGCTGACCTCATCTCTTGGCTGACTGTGGGTTGACAGTAAGTGGGATCTCCGACCTCATCATCATCACCCTGTGCGTTATCACACCCGTCGTCCTCAGAGCCAACCTGTTCCTGCCCTGACAAAAAACTAAAGTTGTCGCTCCAATCAGGTATTTGAGTCTTATCATCGTCTTCCTCATTGTCTCCACCAACAGGAGTTACAGTTTGGGAATGAGGGTCTACATTATGGTCAGAACCTTCTGCGTCTGGTCCTGGATCCGACTCATAAAGATTCTGGGCATCAGTGCAGATCATTTCCTCGTCTGGATTCACAGAAGCGCTGGAGTCGACCTCTGATTCCCAGGCTATAGTATGAGTAAACAGCTCTGCAGACTCAACCATCTGTTCTACCTCACATTCAGACGGGCAGCTGGAGATTTGGGAGCTGTGAGGAAGCAAGTGCGATTTGGGTGACACCTTTGAGGACTGGAGTATTTGTGATGTTGAAGTTGATGTGGAGGAGAGCCCACTTAAAGGAGCACTTGATATCCGTTGAAGCACCTGCTGTTTTTGTGCCTCATCTGGAATTTGTAGCGATTGGCGTGGCCGTAAGAAAGGGATCTTATCACATTGTCCGCTAAAAGAAGTAGACATTTTAGTTTGGCTGGAAGATGGTCTTTCTTCTGCACCTACCCCACGGACACAACCTTTTTTCCCCTTCCCAACACGCCTATTCCCCTTTCCACCAGCAGCAGGCCTTTTTCCACTCATTTTGGTGGTTAACTAATTCACAACTCTGGAGTTGTTTGCACAAAAAAACAATGGATGGTAACCGAGCAGAGCTGAGTGGCCAAACTGTGGTATTAGGCCAAAACTATTGGCTGGGTTAGATGCAGAAAAAAATTATTTTTAATTTGCAACCTGATGGAGGTCAGTATAGATGGACTAATAGACCAAGTCCCACACACCGCTAGAAGCCTAAATATTTTTTCAGAGCTAGATGCAGAAATTTTTTTTATTCAATTTGCAACCTGATGGAGGTCAGTATAGATGGACTAATAGACCAAGTCCCACACACTGCTAGAAGCCCAAATATTTTTTCAGAGCTAGATGCAGAAAACAATTATTTTTAATTTGCAACCTGATGTAGGTCAGTATAGATGGACTAATAGACCAAGTCCCACACACTGCTAGAAGCCCAAATATTTTTTCAGAGCTAGATGCAGAAAAAAATTATTTTTAATTTGCAACCTGATGGAGGTCAGTATAGATGGACTAATAGAACAAGTCCCACACGCTGCTAGAAGCCCAAATATTTTTTCAGAGATAAATGAAGAAAAAAATTATTTTTAATTTGCAACCTGATGGAGGTCAGTATAGATGGACTAATAGACCAAGTCCCACACACTGCTAGAAGCCCAAATATTTTTTCAGAGCTAGATGCAGAAAAAAATTATTTTTAATTTGCAACCTGATGGAGGTCAGTATAGATGGACTAATAGACCAAGTCCCACACACTGCTAGAAGCCCAAATATTTTTTCAGAGCTAGATGCAGAAAAAAATTATTTTTAATTTGCAACCTGATGGAGGTCAGTATAGATGGACTAATAGACCAAGTCCCACACACCGCTAGATGCCCAAATATTTTTTCAGAGCTAGATGCAGAAATTTTTTTTATTCAATTTGCAACCTGATGGAGGTCAGTATAGATGGACTAATAGACCAAGTCCCACACACTACTAGAAGCCCAAATATTTTTTCAGAGCTAGATGCAGAAAAAAATTATTTTTAATTTGCAATCTGATGGAGGTCAGTATAGATGGACTAATAGACCAAGTCCCACACACTGCTAGAAGCCCAAATATTTTTTCAGAGCTAGATGCAGAAAAAAATTATTTTTAATTTGCAACCTGATGGAGGTCAGTATAGATGGACTAATAGAACAAGTCCCACACGCTGCTAGAAGCCCAAATATTTTTTCAGAGATAAATGAAGAAAAAAATTATTTTTAATTTGCAACCTGATGGAGGTCAGTATAGATGGACTAATAGACCAAGTCCCACACACTGCTAGAAGCCCAAATATTTTTTCAGAGCTAGATGCAGAAAAAAATTATTTTTAATTTGCAACCTGATGGAGGTCAGTATAGATGGACTAATAGACCAAGTCCCACACACTGCTAGAAGCCCAAATATTTTTTCAGAGCTAGATGCAGAAAAAAATTATTTTTAATTTGCAACCTGATGGAGGTCAGTATAGATGGACTAATAGACCAAGTCCCACACACCGCTAGAAGCCCAAATATTTTTTCAGAGCTAGATGCAGAAAAAAAATATTTTTAATTTGCAACCTGATGGAGGTCAGTATAGATGGACTAATAGACCAAGTCCCACACACTGCTAGAAGCCCAAATATTTTTTCAGAGCTAGATGCAGAAAAAAATTATTTTTAATTTGCAACCTGATGGAGGTCAGTATAGATGGACTAATAGACCAAGTCCCACACACTGCTAGAAGCCCAAATATTTTTTCAGAGCTAGATGCAGAAAAAAATTATTTTTAATTTGCAACCTGATGGAGGTCAGTATAGATGGACTAATAGACCAAGTCCCACACACCGCTAGAAGCCCAAATATTTTTTCAGAGCTAGATGCAGAAAAAAATTATTTTTAATTTGCAACCTGATGTAGGTCAGTATAGATGGACTAATAGACCAAGTCCCACACACTGCTAGAAGCCCAAATATTTTTTCAGAGCTAGATGCAGAAAAAAATTATTTTTAATTTGCAACCTGATGGAGGTCAGTATAGATGGACTAATAGACCAAGTCCCACACACCGCTAGAAGCCCAAATATTTTTTCAGAGCTAGATGCAAAAAAAAATTATTTTTAATTTGCAACCTGATGTAGGTCAGTATAGATGGACTAATAGACCAAGTCCCACACACTGCTAGAAGCCCAAATATTTTTTCAGAGCTAGATGCAGAAAAAAATTATTTTTAATTTGCAACCTGATGGAGGTCAGTATAGATGGACTAATAGACCAAGTCCCACACACTGCTAGAAGCCCAAATATTTTTTCAGAGCTAGATGCAGAAAAAAATTATTTTTAATTTGCAACCTGATGGAGGTCAGTATAGATGGACTAATAGACCAAGTCCCACACACTGCTAGAAGCCCAAATATTTTTTCAGAGCTAGATGCAGAAAAAAATTATTTTTAATTTGCAACCTGATGGAGGTCAGTATAGATGGACTAATAGACCAAGTCCCACACACCGCTAGAAGCCCAAATATTTTTTCAGAGCTAGATGCAGAAAAAAATTATTTTTAATTTGCAACCTGATGGAGGTCAGTATAGATGGACTAATAGACCAAGTCCCACACACCGCTAGAAGCCCAAATATTTTTTCAGAGCTAGATGCAGAAAAAAATTATTTTTAATTTGCAACCTGATGTAGGTCAGTATAGATGGACTAATAGACCAAGTCCCACACACTGCTAGAAGCCCAAATATTTTTTCAGAGGTAGATGCAGAAAAAAATTATTTTTAATTTGCAACCTGATGGAGGTCAGTATAGATGGACTAATAGACCAAGTCCCACACACCGCTAGAAGCCCAAATATTTTTTCAGAGCTAGATGCAGAAAAAAATTATATTCAGTTTGCAACCTGATGGAGGTCAGTATAGATGGACTAATAGAATGATGCTATGCCCAAAAGATTTTACTTCACTAGGTGCAGTAAAAAAATTGGTATTCTATACACAGGTGTTATATCTTGCAACACAGATAGGCTACTCCACTGACTAACACACTCTGCAATAGGCCAAAAAGGATTAGCTTTGCTAGATTCAGCCAAATGCTGTGAAAAAAACTTGCACAGCACTGGCACAGACCTGCCTGGCAAAAACTGATAGGAACTCATGTAACCTAGTCCTGAAAAGGACTCCAATTACAATTAGTCTTTACTCCCACAACCTATCTATTTAAGAGCACAGACCTCCCTGATAAAAGTCGTAGGAAATGCTGTAACCTAGTCCTTAAAAGGACTGCAATCACAACTATTCCCTACTCCCAAGCTATCTGTATATTTGTGCGAAAATTGGCTTGAAATTAACAAGGTATAGCACATACAGCAACAGCGGTGCCGTCTAACACGCAGCTGCAGCAGTGAGAAAATGGTGGCGACGGGGAAAATGGCTTGGTCTTATAGGGCAAGGACATGTGACATACACTGCCAATCACACATGCCCTTGCTTGTGTGAAAAAAAGCACTTCGCTCCGTGTGTGCGCTGCTGATAGGCTGACAGATTGCACCTCCCCACTGCAAATGCGGGAAAGAGAAAAAAAAATGGAGATCTTCATTGTTCCTGCAGAGATCCATCCCCTGCCCCTCCCCCCGCCCCGCTGTACACTCAAACTGCGTATTAACATTAATTTTCATCATTACTGAGAAAAAATCCAGTTATGATTTTGGTGCACGAACAGTTATCGAACATAACCTCGAACAGCCGAATTTTTCTCAAATTGTTCGTGTTCGCCGACCGGCTCGAACACCGCCCAAAACAGCTCGAATTTGAGATTGGCGAACAGTTCGAGTAGAACAACGCTCATCTCTAGTCGGCAGGTCCTTTAGTGTACCGCGAGCTGCCGGCAAGCCAAGACGGATCGCTAAGGGCACCGGTGCCATCGGTAGGTAAGTATAGATTTGTTTTTTTATTTTTTCCATTCTTTACGGTCACACTATATAAATCCATGCCGTTTGCATGGATTTATATAGTGTGACCAAGTTGTCAAACACTTTCCAAGTGATGCTAAAATCGCTTGGAAAGCGATTGAAAACCCGCATGCGGAAATACATGTGAAGAACGCTTCACATCCGCATGTCCCTGGCAGGTAAAACGCATGTACAATCCACATGCGTTTTTTTTTCTGCCAGGGAGATGCAGAAACACTCAGGAAAAATCTGGAGCATTTCTGCATCGTGGGCACATAGCCTAACAGTATCTATTAATGAATTTTTGTTATAAAGTAAGATGGAAATAGCTTTTCTTATGAAAAGAAGTATACTAAATTCTTGATCCATAACTTTTTTATTCAATTTTCATTCCTGGAAGTTATTCCCATTATATAAATCTTTTATTTTTTTTAAACCAGAGGACTTCCAGGATTCTGGAATTTTAATACCAGTAATTAGTTCAATAAAATATAATGAGATACTCTTAATTAGTTCAAATGAAGGGATTTTTTCTGTGGAGTAGCTAATTTTTTTGCATGTGTGGCGCCCTGCTGTGCATTGGTGCCACAGAACCCAGAAGGGTGCATGGATGGACTTCTCCACAAGAGGCCCTCACTACATTCATACACCTCCACCTACCACCTCAGACCAGCAGAGGGAGCCCGTTAGGGACATATATAGGGAAGGTGGAGCTAGGCAGCTCAGTGAGAGAGATGAGTTCCTGCTGAGACACAGTGAGGGACACAGCTCAGAGCGAGCTGAGAGTATGCTGACTCTCAGAGAGCAGTGAACAAAGCAGCAAGCTGGCTGCTGTGTGTAGGGGAGCCAAGGCATACAGCACGTGTGGAAGCCTAGTGAGGGCCTTGAGTGGGCCGAAGGCAAGAGGAGAAGGAAGAAGTAGTGAGGGGGCTGAGGAGCATACCAGGCTCACCCCGATATATATACCAGACATCGGGTCCGCGTCTACAGGGACCCCTTTACACCCAGTAGGAACCACTGGAACCCCTGGAGGACTACAGGTCCTAGGTTCACCAAACACTGACTAAAGTACCAAGGCTAGGAGTCACGGAGGTCCCAGAGTCCAGGGAGAGTGATCTCCAAAGAGAAGGCCCTACCACCAGGTCAGCAGGTGCAGAGAGAGACAGTAACCAAGCTAGGCCCAGCTCCAGGCAGGCCAGAAGCTTAGAGAGTAAAGCAACAGATCAGGAGGCCCTATACCCGCTCACTGGGGAGAGTCCAGAAGTGCTCCCTTCACCTGGAGTACCCTGGACCGTGCCTGCAGCATCACCAGTAAAGGTACTGAAGCTTACCCCTGTGTGAGTGTCCATCCTTCCTCTGGGACCGTCCTGCCGTCTCTCCCCTGCACCACCATCCAGTACATCCCCTACACTGCCCTGAGACCCGCTCCACCTGTGGGAAGCCATTCCATCACAAGCTGCCCTACCACCTGCCTCAGAGGACTGCCCCGCAGCGGCGACACCCCTTAGCCGCATTCCACAGGTGGCGTCACGAATAATTCCAAAAACCCCAAATAATAGAAGTTTCCCCATTTCACTGACCGCCCTGGGTCACGGACCGGGCCAGCCACCGTGATATCCCCCGGCAACCAGAGGCCCGGCTGCCGAGTACCCCACGACCCTGGGGGCGCGTCACATGCCATAATTGTTGCGCATATAGTTGGATGATATGGAACAGTTAAGAATGGGTTAGATATGGTTGTGTAGGAGAGAAGCTAAAAGTTTATTGTCAACAAAAGCTAATTTCAGTCAATGTTGAATTTACGTTGCTTTTTAGCCAATTTTGGCTTTGCTTTATCAAGTTTGCGTAATAATAGCTTATTAAATTTGGTAAACCTAAACTACCTCTCTTTTTATTTTTAATTAGTACATTGCTTGAAACTCTGGCCTTTTTCTGGTTCCAAATAAATTTATTCAGAAAAGTCTGGAGTTTGTTTATGAACTTTAGAGGGATCATTAAAGGAATGGCTCTAAATATATGTAGTATTTTTTAGGAAAGGTGAACATCTTAAGGCCACATTCACACAGCAGTATTTTGGTCAGTATTTTACATCAGTATTTTTAATTCAAACTCTGGAAATGAACAATCAGAGGAAAAGTACTGTATAATAGAAACACGTCACCACTTCTGCATTTCTCACTGACTCCTGGTTTTGGTTTATAAATACTGATGTGAAATACTGAACAAATACTGAGTATGTGAACGTAGCCTAAGGCTATGTGCCCTCGATGCATAAATGCTCAGGATTTTTTCCTGAGCGTTTCTGCATCTCCCTGGCAGAAAACACGCATGCGGATTTTACATGCGTTTTTCCTGCCAGGGACAAGCGGATGTGAAGCGTTCTTCACATGCATTTCCGCATGCTGGTTGTCAAGCGTTTTCCAAGCGATATTAGCATCACTTGGAAAGTGCTTGTCAACTTGGTCACACTATATAAATCCATGCAAATGGCATGGATTTATATAGCGTGACCTTAAAGAATGGTAAAAATTAAAAAAATAAATCTATACTTACCTTCCGATGACCCCTGGAGTCTTGCTTCGCTCCATCCTCGCTTGCCGGCAGCTCGCGGTACACTGAAGGACCTGCCGTCACATGACTATGACGTCAGCGCAGGTCCTTCAGTCCACCGTGAGCTGCCGGCAAGGGAACACAAGCGTAGCGAGGGCCATCAGAAGGTAAATATAATATTTATTTTTATTTTATTCTCTTTTTTACAGGTTCTATGGTACCCGGGTCCAGAGGAGAGTCTCCTGTCCTCCAGACCCGGGTACCATCCGCACATTGAAATGCATGGAATCCGCATCTACATATACAGTGATGCATAATCCATGCGTTTCAATGCAAGTCAATGGCGGTGAAAACGCAGCACTTCAGCAAAATAATTGGTAGCGCTGCGTTTTTTTCCGCAATGATAACCTGCAGCGGAAATTTCCGCAGCATGTACACAGGACATGCGGATTATCATTGGAGAACATAGCAGGCCTTCTACCATGCGTTTTTTAAGCGTTTCTGCAGCGTTTTTGCCGCTGCAGAAAAGCTTAAAAAACGCATCGTGAGCACACAGCCTAAAATTAATATTTTGCCTAACAAGGATAAATTACTCTTGGAGTAATTGCTTAAATCTCATTGTATTATTTTACAAATACTATCCATATTAGTTTCAATTATTGTGGGGATATTTCTTGTTAGAGAAATCGCTAGGTAAGATTCTTCTTCCCATTGAAAGGAAGAAATATTTCTAGCAGCACTTTTAAGTTTTTCATCAAAACTTTTTTTGATTTTATATTTTTAATAGTATCTATGACTTTGTCTTCTGACTAGAGATGAGCGTTGTTCTACTCGAACTGTTCGCCAATCTCAAATTCGAGCTGTTTTCGGCGGTGTTCGAGCCGTTCGGCGAACACGAACAATTTGAGAAAAATTCGGCTGTTCGAGGTTATGTTCGATAACTGTTCGTGCACCAAAATCATAACTGGATTTTTTCTCAGTAATGATGAAAATTAATGTTAATACGCAGTTTGAGTGTACAGCGGGGTGGGGGGAGGGGCAGGGGATGGATCTCTGCAGGAACAATGAAGATCTCCATTTTTTTTTTCTCTTTCCCGCATTTACAGTGGGGAGGTGCAATCTGTCAGCCTATCAGCAGCGCACACACGGAGCGAAGTGCTTTTTTTCACACAAGCAAGGGCATGTGTCATTGGCAGTGTATGTCACATGTCCTTGCCCTATAAGACCGAGCCATTTTCCCCGTCGCCACCATTTTCTCACTGCTGCAGCTGCGTGTTAGACGGCACCGCTGTTGCTGTGTGCGCTATACCTTGTTAATTTCAAGCCAATTTTCGCACAAATCTACAGATAGCTTGGGAGTAGGGAATAGTTGTGATTGCAGTCCTTTTAAGGACTAGGTTACAGCATTTCCTACGACTTTTATCAGGCAGGTCTGTGCTCTTAAATAGATAGATTGTGGGAGTAAAGACTAATTGTAATTGGAGTCCTTTTCAGGACTAGGTTACATCAGTTCCTATCAGTTTTTGCCAGGCAGGTCTGTGCCAGTGCTGTGCAAGTTTTTTTCACAGCATTTGGCTGAATCTAGCAAAGCTAATCCTTTTTGGGCTATTGCAGAGTGTGTTAGTCAGTGGAGTAGCCTATCTGTGTTGCAAGATATACCACCTGTGTATAGAATACCAATTTTTTTACTGCACCTAGTGAAGTAAAATCTTTTGGGCATAGCATCATTCTATTAGTCCATCTATACTGACCTCCATCAGGTTGCAAATTGAATATAATTTTTTTCTGCATCTAGCTCTGAAAAAATATTGGGCTTCTAGCTGTGTGTGGGACTTGTTGTATTAGTCCATCTATACTGACCTCCATCAGTTTGCAAACTGCATATATTTTTTTCTTCATCTACCTCTGAAAAAATATTGGGCTTCTAGCTGTGTGTGGGACTTGTTCTATTAATCCATCTATACAGACCTCCATCAGGTTGCAAACTGAATATATTTTTTTCTGCATCTACCTCTGAAAAAATATTGGGCTTCTAGCTGTGTGTGGGACTTGTTGTATTAGTCCATCTATACTGACCTCCATCAGGTTGCAAACTGAATATATTTTTTTCTGCATCTAACTCTGAAAAAATATTGGGCTTCTAGCTGTATGTGGGACTTGTTGTATTAGTCCATCTATACAGACCTCCATCAGGTTGCAAACTGAATATATTTTTTTCTGCATCTACCTCTGAAAAAATATTGGGCTTCTAGCTGTGTGTGGGACTTGTTGTATTAGTCCATCTATACTGACCTCCATCAGGTTGCAAACTGAATATATTTTTTTCTGCATCTACCTCTGAAAAAATATTGGGCTTCTAGCTGTGTGTGGGACTTGTTCTATTAATCCATCTATACAGACCTCCATCAGGTTGCAAACTGAATATATTTTTTTCTGCATCTACCTCTGAAAAAATATTGGGCTTCTAGCTGTGTGTGGGACTTGTTGTATTAGTCCATCTATACTGACCTCCATCAGGTTGCAAACTGAATATATTTTTTTCTGCATCTACCTCTGAAAAAATATTGGGCTTCTAGCTGTGTGTGGGACTTGTTCTATTAATCCATCTATACAGACCTCCATCAGGTTGCAAACTGAATATATTTTTTTCTGCATCTACCTCTGAAAAAATATTGGGCTTCTAGCTGTGTGTGGGACTTGTTGTATTAGTCCATCTATACTGACCTCCATCAGGTTGCAAACTGAATATATTTTTTCTGCATCTACGTCTGAAAAAATATTGGGCTTCTAGCTGTGTGTGGGACTTGTTCTATTAATCCATCTATACAGACCTCCATCAGGTTGCAAACTGAATATATTTTTTTCTGCATCTACCTCTGAAAAAATATTGGGCTTCTAGCTGTGTGTGGGACTTGTTGTATTAGTCCATCTATACTGACCTCCATCAGGTTGCAAACTGAATATATTTTTTTCTGCATCTACCTCTGAAAAAATATTGGGCTTCTAGCTGTGTGTGGGACTTGTTCTATTAATCCATCTATACAGACCTCCATCAGGTTGCAAATTGAATATATTTTTTTCTGCATCTAGCTCTGAAAAAATATTTGGCCTTCTAGCAGTGTGTGGGACTTTCTCTATTAGTCCATCTATACTGACCTCCATCAGGTTGCAAATTGAATATAATTTTTTTCTGCATCTAACCCAGCCAATAGTTTTGGCCTAATACCACAGTTTGGCCACTCAGCTCTGCTCGGTTCCCATCCATTGTTTCTTTGTGCAAACAACTCCAGAGTTGTTAATTAGTTAACCACCAAAATGAGTGGAAAAATGCCTGCTGCTGGTGGAAAGGGGAATAGGCGTGTTGGGAAGGGGAAAAAAGGTTGTGTCCGTGGGGTAGGTGTTAAAGCAACAGTAACATCTGCAGAAGAAAGACCATCTCCCAGCCAAACTAAAATGTCTACTTCTTTTAGCGGACAATGTGATAAGATCCCTTTCTTACGGCCACGCCAATCGCTACAAATTCCAGATGAGGCACAAAAACAGCAGGTGCTTCAATGGATATCAAGTGCTCCTTTAAGTGGGCTCTCCTCCACATCAACTTCATCATCACAAATACCCCAATCGCACTTGCTTCCTCACAGCTCCCAAATCTCCAGCTGCCCGTCTGAGTATGAGGTAGAACAGATGGTTGAGTCTGCAGAGCTGTTTACTCATACTATAGCCTAGGAATCAGAGGACGACTACAGCGCTTCTGTGAATCCAGACGAGGAAATGATCTGCACTGATGCCCAGAATCTTTATGAGTCGGATCCAGGACCAGACGCAGAAGGTTCTGACCATAATGTAGACCCTCATTCCCAAACTGTAACTCCTGTTGGTGGAGACAATGAGGAAGACGATGATAAGACTCAAATACCTGATTGGAGCGACAACTTTAGTTTTTTGTCATGGCAGGAACAGGTTGGCTCTGAGGACGACGGGTGTGATAACGCACAGGGTGATGATGATGAGGTTGGAGATCCCACTTACTGTCAACCCACAGTCAGCCAAGAGATGAGGTCAGCAGAGGAGGTGGAGGAAGATGCTAGTGACGACGAGGTCAGGTTGCGCCTTCCTGGACAGAGACGTAGTACTGGAAGCACGTCAACAACTGCATCCTCAAACACAACTCTGCCTCTCACCACAAGTCGTGGTGGCTCTTCAGGTCGCATGGGTGCTAAGCCTTGCATAGCCTGGGCATTTTTTCAGATCGATAAAGATGACCCAACTCGTGTTATCTGTAACATTTGTCAGCAAAAGCTAAGTAGAGGCCAAAAAATACATAGTTTGAGTACTTCATGCATGAACCGGCATATGGACATGAAGCATAAGTTGCAGTGGGAAGCTCAGTGTGCTACAATGCGGCCTAGCCGGCCGGGCCAACCACCGTCTGCCATATCTTGTGCATCCGCGGCCTCTTCATCCTCTGTGACTGGGGGGACAGCAGTCACACCTGTTTTGGGGCGCAGACCTGCCACCTCTTTACCCGCAACAGCCAGCGTGATTGGCAGGTCATCATTTTCTTTGGAGGTGGTAACACCAGCTGGTGTTGAGCGCTGTCCGACATCGATAGCACCACCTTTGGATCAAGGCAACCTAACATGTCCGCCTGCATCTTCCTCACAGACCGGCAGTTTGCCGGGGACACCCTTATCAACCCCGTCTAAGCACAATAGCCAGCCCTCGGTCCCTCAGATGTGGACAAGTAAAAGACCATTTCCTCCTAGCCATGAGAAAGCTAAGAGGTTGAATTTCACCATCTGCAAGCTCTTGGCTACAGAAATGCTGCCTTTCCGCCTGGTGGACACAGAGGATTTTCGAGACCTTATGTCCGTCGCAGTGCCCCAGTACCAGATGCCCAGTCGGCACTACTTCTCAAAGAAAGGTGTGCCTGCTCTCCACCAGCATGTCACACACAACATCACCGCTTCTTTGAGAAACTCTGTGTGTGACAGGGTGCATTTCACCACAGACACTTGGACGAGTAGGCATGGACAGGGGCGTTACATGTCGCTGACTGGGCACTGGGTAACTATGGTGACAGCAGGACAAGGGGCTGCTGTCCAAGTCTTGCCGTCCCCACGAGTTGTGCGCCAATCCTCTTTATGTCAAAGTTCCTCCACTGCTTCTGCCTCCTCAACCTCCTCTCGGTCTTCCACCTGCACCCAAAGCCTGTCTGGTCATGCCACAAGCTTTCTAACTGCGCAGAAGGGATCCTGCACACCTCCTTACTCTGCTGGCAGTAGGGCTCAACGTCATCAGGCGGTTTTTACATTGAAATGTCTGGGAAATGTGAGTCACACAGCTGAGGAGTTGTGGTCAGCTCTGGAGAACCAATTTCATGAATGGTTGTCTCCACTGGACCTGAAACCAGGGAAGGCCGTGTGCGACAATGCTGCAAACCTGGGTGCGGCCCTTCGCCGGGGCAATGTCACACACGTGCCTTGTATGGCTCACGTGTTGAACCTGGTTGTCCAGCAATTTTTAGCCCACTATCCCAGACTAGATGGCCTTCTGCAGAGGGCACGGTCGCTGTGTGCTCACTTTCACCGTTCGCATCCCGCAGCTCAGCGACTTACATCTCTACAGAAGTCGTTGGGCCTGCCACTTCACCGGCTAAAATGCGATGTGCCTACCCAGTGGAATTCAACTCTGCACATGTTGCAGCGACTGTGGCAGCACCGACAAGCCCTGGTGTAATACGTTCTGAAGTATAGCCTGGGCCAACGAGATCCAGAGGTGGGGCAAATCACGCTGGAGGAGTGGTCTCAGATCAGGGACCTATGCACCCTTCTGCACAGTTTTGAAATGGCGACGAAGATGTTTAGTGCTGACGATGCCATTATCAGCATGACTGTTCCGGTGATTTACATGCTGGAGCACATGTTAAACAGAATTCGGAGTCAGGTGGTGGCATAAGAGGAGGTGGAGGAAGTAGAGGAGGAGGAGTTGTATGCGGAAGGGCTAACATCTGCAAGGTCCAGACGGTCGGCAGCACCAAGGCGGCAGGCATGTGAGGGTGGGGGAGATGGTTTTACCAGGGTGCATGGTAGCATTCAAACTAGTGAGGAAGGTGCAGGAGCCCAGGAAGAAGTGGAGGATGAACTGATGGAAGACTCATCAGATGAGGGAGACCTTGATCACATTTCTGTTGTGCGAGGTTGGGGGGAGAGGACAGAGGAAGGAAGCATGATTGTTACCTCGCCACCAACACAACAGTGACTTGGTGCTCCTGGATGCGCAACACACATGAGTGCCTTCTTGCTGCACTACCTGCAACATGACCCTCAAATTGTGAGAATTAGAAATAATCCTGGCTACTGGGTTGCCACACTGTTAGATCCCCGGTACAAAAGTAAATTTTCAGAAATTATTCCTGCCATAGAAAGGGATGCACGCATGCAGGAGTATCAGCAGAGACTGTTGCAGAATCTTACATGTGCTTTTCCACAAAATACCAGTGGTGCACGTAGTGAATCTCACAGTTCCAACTTGCCAACCATGGGACCGTCAAGTGTTCAGCACTCAAACTGTAACAGAACCACAGTATCTGCTGGTAACATCAATTTTGCGGAATCATTTCACCACTTTTTTAGCCCATCCTTTGCAAGGCCACAGGAGACAAGAAGTCTGACACATAGTCAACGCCTAGAGACGATGGTACAGGAGTATCTCCAAGTAAACATTGAAGCCACGACTGTGTCACTGGACCCTTGCTCTTTTTGGGCTTCCAATCTGGATAAATGGCCGGAGCTAGCCACTTACGCCTTGGAGATCTTGTCATGCCCCGCAGCCAGCGTTCTGTCTGAACGTGTGTTCAGCGCTGCTGGTGGTGTGCTGACAGATAAGCGCACTCGGCTCACCACTGATAATGTAGACAGACTCACGTTCATAAAGATGAACAAATCATGGATCCGAAACGACTTTTCTACCCCTGTGTCATCCTGGGGAGAGTAAAAGCTTGATGATTGGTTGAAATCAACCTACCAACCGTTTTAAGCTTTCAAATTACTAATCATGTTTATCTGTATCTTGGCTGGAAAATAATTTGGGCTTTGTAGCAGTGTGCAGCACTGATTCTATTAGGGCATCTATAATAAGCTCCACCAGATTTAAAATTACTAATCATGTTTATCTGTATCTTGACTGGAAAATAATTTGGGCTTTGTAGCAGTGTGCAGCACTGATCCTATTAGGCCATCTATACTAAAGCTTCACCAGATTTAAAATTAATAATAATTTTTAGCTGCATCTAGCCCGGAAAATAATTTTGGGGCTCCGAGATGCGCAAGACACATAAGTGCCTTCTTGCTGCACTACCTGCAGCATGACCCTCATATTGTCAGAATTCGAAGTAATCATGACTACTGGGTTGCCACACTCTTAGATCCCCCAAACTTTTCGATCAACCTTTTCATTTTAATAAAGACCAAAAAAATGGTCATTTTTGAAATTATAAGCATTAGCAGGTTGTTAGAAACTGAAATCAAACAGTTTTCAACTCAAAACTTTATTCTAGGTGATGTTACATTTTCACATAGGACCCCTTGTTCGAAAGGAGCTTCTGAACTCTCTCGTCCATTGAATTTGTCAGGTTTTGGATGGTTTCTGCTTCAATTGTTTTGCATGAGGACAGAATACCCTCCCAGAGCTGTTGCTTAGATGTGAACTGCCTCCCGCCATCATAGACACTCCTTTTAATGATGCTCCAAAGGTTCTGAATGGGGTAGAGGTCAGGGGAGCATGGGGGTCACACCATAAGTTTGTCCCCTTTTATGCCCATATCAGCCAGAGATGCAGATGTTTTATGTGCAGCATGAGATGGTGCATTATCATGCAGAAAAATGATCTTGCTGTGAAATACACGGTTCTTCTTCTTGAACCATGGCAGGAAGTGCTGTTTGAGAAAATCCACATACATTATGGAGTTCATCTTTAGCGCCTTCAGGGATCCTAAAGGGGCCGACAATCTCTCTCCCCATGATTCCAGCCCAAAACATTACTCCATCTCCTCCTTGTTGGCCCTGTAGCCGTGTTTGCGTGGGGTGTCCATCAACCAGCCATCCTCCACTCCATCCATCTGGACCATCGAGCGCTGCACGGCACTCATCCGTGAACAAAACAGTTTTGAAATCAGTCTTCATGTAATGTTTGGCCCACTGGAGCCGTTTCTGCTTGTGTGAAGTGGATAGAGGAGGTCGACAGGATGGCGTATGCACAGCTGCAAACCTCTGAAGGACCCTGCATCTTGTTGTTCGGGGGACGTTGGAGGCACAAGCAGCTTCAAAAACTTGTCTGCTGCTATGACAAGGCTTTTTTGCCGCTGCTCTTTCAACCTGACGTAATTGCCTGTAGGAAAGAGTCCTCAATTTGCCCTTATCAGCACGCACACGTGTGTACTGTGAATCAGCTACATACTTCTTGATTGCCAAGACACTTCATCCTGATCATCGCACAATGTTGATTGTAGTCATGCCTTGACCTAAACACTCCACAATTTGTTGCTTCTCAGCAGCCGACACATCCTTTTTCTTTCCCATTTTGGCAGAAAATGTAGGCTGCTTAATAATGTGAGACAGCCTTCTTAAGTAGTCTTGCCTTTCATTGGACACACCTGCCAAACTAATTAGCACAGGTGTCTGCAATTGCTTACAGTGATATAAAGAGCCCTGACACACATCACCATCAATGAGTTTAACTGACAAACAAACAAATTCTTCCCTTATCACTCCTAAACACTTTTTGCATAATAATTTGGAATACAGTGTACATGTGCTTTTCCACAAAACACCAGTGGTTCACGTAGTGAATCTTACAGTTCTAACTTGCCAACCGTGGTCTGTATGGAGTTGTTCAATAAAGGGCCCAAAATTAAGATAACATAGATGGGAGAGGTCTCTATGAATAGGAATTCCTAAGTATTTCATACCCTGTGAGGGCCAGGCAAAGGGAAAGTTGGACTGGATGGAATCCTATATGGATTTGGGGAGGGAGACATCGAGGGCCTCAGACTTCGCTGCATTGATTTTAAAATTTGACCATGTAACAAAGTGATCTATTTCAGCCATAACAGCATGGATGGATATATGTGATTGAGTGATATATACTAGGACATCATCAGCAAATAGAGAGCACTTGTACTCGGTGCCTCCCACCTCAATCCACCTAATATTGGGGTTATGGTGAATTAATGAGAGCAGGTGCTCCGTCACTAGGATGTATAAGAGAGGGGACAGAGAACATCCCTGCCTTGTCCCATTGGTGATTGTGAAAGGTGATGAAAATGTTCTGACGCGCCCCCTGGGCCTTGGGACACCCGGAGCCGGACCCTTTTTGGTGGATGCTGGTGGTTGTAGTCTCCGTAGCGGCAACCCGGTTCCGTGGCTCAGGGCGGTCAAACCAGTGGCGGAACTATTTATGTGGTTTTGATGTTTAAATGTCCGACTACGCCACCCGTGGATTGCGGTCAGAGTGAACCTCCGCTCCAGGGCAGACCGCTGAGGCTGGTGTTGTGGGTGCAGCAGAGCGTAGCATAACTCCCCACGGGAGGAGTATAGCCTCAGGGCAGTGTATGCGGAGGATGGGGGTGATGGTGCAGGGCAGCAGCAGTAATGACACGGAGTCAGTGATGCAGTCCAGGGCCTTTACTCACAGTTCTTATTATCCAGACCACATCTGCAGGTAACGGCTGCCCACGTCGTACTGTGCTCACCAGGTGAGGGGCTCAGACAACTCACAGATAACTTTGGAGTGCTTCACAGGATCCCCTTTGTGTGTCCTTTGTCTGGCCTTTCTTACCAACCCTTCTGTCCGGCTGCCTCGGGCCTCCTCTTGGTAAACTTGGCGCCAGTTTCCCTGACCCTATGTGGTGCCTTCCTAGCGGGTGTAGCGAGGGGCTGCGCCACATAAAATGTCACAGCCTCCTGTTTCTAGCTGAGGGTCGTTTCCTGCCTCCACTAGTTTCGGGGACCGGTCTCCCCCTTTGGCCTGACCCCTCCACGCAGGTGGATTCGAGCGTGCGGTGGCGACTCGCCCGTCCGCACCCCTGAGATCCCTTCGTTCCTCGTTCCTGGAGCCTTCTCCGCTCCTCTTCCTTCCTTCTCCCTCTTCCAGGCCTGGGCCTCTGTTACTAGGCCCGCCTCCGGAGCAGATCTCATGCAGAGCCCCTGCTCCCTGCCACTTCTGCTCAGACTTCTCTGCACTGAACTAAGATGGTGCCCACCTTTTATACTCCCTTCTCAATGCACCCAGGAACTGCTTCCTCCCTGCTCCTGCACTACAGGGTTCCCCTTCCTCAGTGTTCCCTCCCCCCACTCCAGCCAGGGACAGGGACTGTCGTGCCCATCTCAGGGGCATATTGGTCGCCCTGCCCCACGGTAATGTGGTGTAATGCATGCAGGTGTCGGGTCCTGATCCACACTCCATCCTTACCTGAGAGTGAGATATCACACCTCTGGGTGAGGTGCAATACCTCTGTAGCAACCGAGCCCTCAGGGTGCTACAGTTCCATTTATCTTCAGCCTAGGTGACGTATTGCGATACAGGGCCGTGATTTGGGCTATAAAAGGGTCCCCTAGACCCCTACCCCAAGCTTTTTAAGAGAATCATATATGGCGTGCCAGGAGACTCTATGGAATGCTTTCTCAGCATCCAACGAGAGTATCTAATTACAAATTTTTAACTGCATCTAGCCCAAGAAATACTTTGTGCCTAGTAGCAGTGTCTGCTAGTCAGCGGATTATCCCGGCTGTTAAGCAAGCTACACCACCTGTAGTTTGGACACTTCATTTTTTCAAAGGAAATGCTTCAGGACCACGGGATACTCAGTGAAGAGCGTCAGGAGGCACCCCAAGGCATAGGGGCTTGGACTGGCAGTAGGATGCCTTGCGGTGGACAGCCTAGCTCGATCCTTATAAAAGCTTTTTAACTGCAGCAGCTTTAGTGGACGCTACTGGAGCTGGAATTACGTGGCTGCTGGCATGAGACTTGCCCTCCAATAGATACTTGTAAATGGATTTAAAGTGTATTTATTCAAATTAGAGAGACAATTTAAATTAAAAAGCTTAGAGCTGCCTCCACCACAGGGGGGCTCGCTCGACCCACCAGCGGACAGGCACCAGTATTGGGAGAGGGGGGCTGGCCGTCAGGGTTCACCGCGGCTCTGGCACAAACCCGGCGACACGGAGGTGGCACGGGCAGGAGCGGACTGAACGTGTCGGGTTCTCACTTTTTGGATTTTAGAAGGGCATGACATGCCTATATCTGTGTCTCCCCCTCCTTTTACTCCTCCACCTCTTTTCTTTTCGCATGACTATATGTACTTGTCACTTTTCCATGTGTTAGTTGTGTCTTCTGAGCAGTTTGTCAGCTTTTGGACACCTTTGAAGGTGTTTTCTATGTGTTTCTATGTGTTTTTGTTTGCCTGCCATTGGTTTTAACGGTGTTCGAAGGTGTTCGACGAACAGTTCGACGAACACACGGGTGTTCGACGAACCGAACTGAACTCGAACACTACGGGGGTGGCTCAACACTACTTCTGACATCACTTTTTTTTTTACTGATGAGAAAAACAGACTTAATTTCATCAGTGATTTTCATCAGTTTCATCTGAGTATGGTCAGAGTTTCATCAGTTTTTTTCTGTCAGATTTTTTCACTGTAGCCTTGCATTGCTGATTTTGATACTCGTAACAATATCGGACAAGTCTCTGTGCTTTTTTTGTGGACCACTTGGTCAGAGGAAAAAATTTGACATGTGAACAGCCCCATAGACTGTCGTAGGTACGAGTGAGTACTCTGCATGAAAAAAAATGGAGAGCATTTGTGTGTGAAAAACTGAGTGTGAATGAGGCCGCCTTATGTTGTAATGAATGAGAGCAAATCTGCACATATTTTTAATGTATGGTTTTGAAGAACAGGCATTATAGATACATATAATTAATCATTGAGAAGAAAATAAAGTAAAGTGAAGAAAAAATGTAATAATAAAATATATGTTTCTATTTATGATCCCATTTCAGACATGTGTTTTTTTTATAAACAATGTAGCCTTCTATTATTTTTCATGTTGAAAATTGAAATAGTATAACAAATAACATAAAATCATATACACTTTATTTAATGTCATTTCTGAAGCTTTATAGCTTACAGTTGCATGAAATGTTCGTGATAGATTTGTTTCTCCCAAGGAAGAAGTTTAATTTTGTTCTAAAAGTTATTTTCTTAAACATACATGACATTTACTTCTAAATTTCCAGTTACTGAGCATTGCAAGTATTTGTTATGGAAAACAGCAGCTTTACATATTTTGAATGTTTCAAATCTGGTAGACTGAAAAGAAAACATTTATTTTTAATGATTGTCAAGAATGTAATACTTTTTTGAAATGTCATTCTACTCTAATAATGAAATGTGTGTCAACTGCTCATTCAAATTTTTGCAGAAGATTATTCAGAAACCGACCTTAGAAATATACCAGCCAATGAGCTAGCTAATCTCCAGCTAATCTCCACAAATCTATGCAACAATTATGTCATTCCATAATTTTTTTCTTCTTAGGAGATGCAAACATGTTTTAAACAGCAAGTCTTTAGACCTGGTGAGTCACCCCCAAATCTTTAGATATTGCCCCTTTATAATCATTTTGTAACTACATAATAAGAGATGGAGGTATATTAGTACATACAGGAGTAGAAATATGCTTTGAATCGCCGAAAAAAGAGGATAAAGAGTACATAAGTATCTAAATCGGCTCACAAAAAAAATGTACCTTAAAAGATAATTTTAATAAAGGTTACTAAAAATTAAAAATTGTCTTACAAAAATAGTGAACTAATTACATCATCAAACAAAGGACCTTGTTATAGGAGGTAGGAGGCCAGGAAAAATACTGATAGAATACCCTATCCTATCCCTAGGATGCCTATTTATAGATCCAGGCAATGCCACATTGACTAGTCTTTTGGTATTGATTGCTGGTAGTGGTCTAAGCTTGATAGAGCTTACCAGGAAATATCAGGGCTAGCCATCATTAAGCAGAGGCGCCATTTGCGAATCTACGGTGCCAACATTTGGGGCAAGGCAGGGCATCTTAGGGATGAATGGCGAATGGATGTTATACCTGTATTTTTCCTGGCATCCTAGGTCCTATATCTGTGTCCTCTGTTTGATGTTGTAGGTAGTTCACTACTTTTGTATGAAGTATTTTTTGTCATTTTAATAAGACAATTTTTAATATAACTAATAAAGGCTATCGTTTAATAGAAATCAGTTTTAAAAGCTATGATGTAAAAAAAAGGTATGGTGTCAAAAATTCCAAGCTCTGTGAGTGCAAATCTTTAAACTTTCATTTAATATGCTTATATACATGCAGAGGTACTAATTTACAGAAAGAGTTCAAGTTCATAGACTTGTGTAATGCACACGCCCGGGCTGAGTGGCGTGTGCGTGTATAAGTTTTGATTCCCCTGGACCGTGCCGGAGAGTGAATGCCTGGAGGGGCGTAACTAAGTATCCACCCGATCCGACCAGGGTCACATGACGGCATACGATGCCAGTGCACCAAGGAGGAACCAAGCAGAGGGACCAGGTGCTACTCCAGGACAGACACCGGACACGGCTGTTAACCCACACAGGGGAATATAGGAACAGGCAGGTTAGGCTGGCACACAGACTGCTGGGCCTAGGCAGACACGGCTGGTATGCAGACTGGCGGATGCTGGTAAGCACGACTGTTATGCAGGCAGGGAGGTACTGGCAGGTACGACAGGTTGGAGCACCGAGTGGATAGGACCCAGTACTGGGACTCAGGAACAGAACCGCAGATGCGGTGGACAAACACAGCAGAGTGAGGCCGCCCAGAGCTGCGAGCAAGAGCAGAACAAGACGAGACCGCCTGGAGCGGTGAGCGAGAGAAGAGCAGGACAAGGCCGCCTGGAGCAGTGAGCGAGAGAGGAGCAGAACGAGACTGCCGAAGCAGCGAACAAAGGGTCAGAGCAGAGCGAGGCTGCCGAAGCAGCGAGCAAAGGGTCAGAGCAGAGCGAGACTGCCGGAGCAGCGAGCAAAGGGTCAGAGCAGAGCGAGACTGCCGGAGCAGCGAGCAAAGGGTCAGAGCAGAGCGAGACTGCCGGAGCAGCGAGCAAAGGGTCAGTGCAGATCGAGACTGCCGGAGCGGCGAGCAAAGGGTCAGAGCAGAGCGTAAACCGCCGGAGCGGCGGGCAAATGGTCAGAGCAGAGCGGAAACTGCCGGAGCGGCGAGCAAAGGGTCAGAGCAGAGCGGAAAAAGCAGGAGCGGCGAGCAAAGGGTCAGAGCAGAGCGGAAAAAGCAGGAGCGGCGAGCGAAGGGTCAGAGCAGAGCGGAAACCGCAGGAGCGGCGAGCAAATGGTCAGAGCAGAGCGGAAACCGCAGGAACGGCGAGCAAAGGGTCAGAGCAGAGCGGAAACCGCAGGAGCGGCGAGCAAAGGGTCAGAGCAGAGCGGAAACTGCCTGAGCGGCGAGCAAAGGGTCAGAACAGAGCGGAAACCGCAGGAGCGGTGAGCAAATGGTCAGAGCAGAGCGGAAACCGCAGGTGCGGCGAGCAAAGGGTCAGAGCAGAGAGGAAACCGCCAGAGCAGTGAGCAACGCAGAGCAGGCAAGAACCGCCGGAGCGGTGAGCAAGGCAGAGCAGATGGGACAGGGCTCTGTTCACACGGAACAGACAGGAAGGGAAAGGCAGAACCAGGTACACACAAGATACTTGCAATGAAGTAGCGAGTGGACACAAAACTCACAAACAGGAGTACAGGGACAACGAGTAGGAGTTAGGTACGGGATCAGATTCTGCAAGAAAAGAGAAGGTACGGACATAGAGAAAAACAGGTAACAGGCTAGGAGAGTATTCAGACAAGAACAGACACAGCAGCAAGATACAGGAGTGGGTCTAGGTATGCGACCCCTAGAAGGCGGAAAGAAAAGGCTAGGAGCGTGTTCACACTGGCCTGGAAATACAGCCTCCAGGATAGGCAGAAGACAACAGGCTAGAAGATAGTTCAGACAGGACACAGTTCAGACATGGGAACTGATACCGCAAGGCAGGAAACATAGACAGGACCTGGCACATCAGTGACTAGAAGCCAACTGACAGAACACAATGCTCAGGCAAGGATTCCAGGAAAGAGCTGGGTTAAACACCAGGTGACAGACAGCAATAGGCTGAGGACGCACAAGGGGTGTGCACGCAGCAGTTACAAGAAGCAGGAAGTGATCGGGTGCCGCCCTTAAGCAGAAGAAACAGAGGCAAGCAGACAGCATGGAGGAAAGCCAGAGTGATAGTCTGGACTGGAAATCAAGTGCGTGCTCTTGCACAGTGGGAGATGGACCACTATGCAAGGACGCCGCCAGGTATGTTACAACTTGCTTCTTTATTTAACCTATTAGCTGTCCTACTTGAGAAGCAAAAAGTAGACACAGATAGAAAAATGTAAATGTACATAAAATAAGTGTATTATAATTTGCAAAAGAAATTGTGGCAAAAATTGTGATATTAATATAAAAACCTGGTTAATTAAATGGAAAAATAAAAAATACATTTTAATTTTGTAGAACATTCACAACACAGAATAACTTAAAGTTAGATTAAATGAAGCAGAGCATATTTTGAATTTAAGCAGTTGGATAATCTATAACGCTACAAGCATCCCTCTGTCTGAAGCCTCTATAGACTGCGCAAGCGCGACACGCCTGCGCAGTCTGGCTCCAGACAGCAGAACACATCGAGCCGTTACAGGTAAGAGGAGTGTGTATGAGTAGACTCTGAACGCATACCGCGATTTCTGGCGCCATACACACATACTTACCTGACCAGGAGGAGAGTTGCCGCGGCACCTCTCTTCTGGCCTGAGACCGTGGGCAGAGTGAAGGCGTCGTAATCGGCGCATGCGCATAGCGCTCTCCGGCGCTGTTTTACTGAAGACACATTTGCAGTGTGTCTTCAGCAAAATGGCGCCGGACAGCGCGGTACGGGCATGCGTATACTCCAGCGCCACACTCCTAATTTTTTGTATGTGTGCAACATGAAAGGGATGAGGGGTGCCATGCATGCCAGGATTGGGAGGTGAGTGTTAGAACCTTGCTGTTAGGTTTTTTTTCCTTTGCTGGTCACATGACCTTGTTGGCCTATTTAATCCTGCTCCGCCCTTCTGGCTTTGCTGGACTTCATTGTATATCTACTTTCTAGCTAGCCTGTGCTCTGTATCTAGCTCTGTTAGTTTGCTTGGTCTACGGACCTCTATGTTCTATCTATTTTGTTTGTTCGTCTGTCTGCTACTATTTCTGTTAGGAGGTGTCCCATATTCCTCCCAGTCCTTAGTACTTGTAGGGATTCCCTCCCCACATCTATAGGTCTCCGTACAGACTAGATTAGGACTTTAGCAGGTCTGATCGCAGGATCAGGTTCCCTGTTACATCGTAGGGATTCAGCTGAGTCCTATAGTAGGGACAGATCTCCTCTCTTTCCTTAGCTTTGGTAGCAGAACATAACAGTAAGTCCAGCCTGCAAATTCTCTAAGGAAAGATTTTTTTTTTTTTGTTCCATCATGGTGTCGGTTCAGGATTTGGCTAAACACCTGCAGGGACTCTCTCTGGAAGTGGCCGAGCTCCGTCAGCACGTGAGTAACTGTCCTGGAGCATATTTCTTGGAGCCTAAGGTATGTTTGCCGGATTTATTTTTTGGTGAACATCGAGAATTTTTTTCATTTAAAAATGCTTGCTTATTGTATTTTCATTTGAGACCCAAGTCCTCTGGGGATGAATCCCAGCGCGTAGGGTTCATAATGTCACTTTTGCGCAAAGAGCCTCAGGAGTGGGCCTTTTCTTTGCAACCTAGTGATACATGCTTCAGATCAGTGGATAGTTTTTTTTCTGCTTTAGGATTATTATATGATGATCCTGACCGTGTGGCATCAGCTGAGACTGAGTTGAGACGTTTAAAACAAGGATCAGGTAATGTGGAAAAATATTGTACTCATTTTCGTCGTTGGTCCACTCAAACAGGGTGGAACAATTCTGCTCTGAAAAGTCTATTTCTTGCTGGGCTCAGTGAAAGGGTTAAAGACCTGCTAATTGCTTATCCTACACCTGAGGATTTGCAACAGGCTATGCAATTAGCTATACGGGTGGATAGAAGACTGCGTGCTAGGGTTAATGAGAGCAAATCCTCTGCTATGTCAGTTTCTGGTTATGATAATGTGTGTACTAACAGTGGTGAACCGATGGAGATTGGATCGGTGGCACCTCGCTCTCAAGAAAAAGACCGTCGTTTTTCGGAAGGCTTGTGTTTCTATTGCGGAAAATCTGGTCATTTGATTAAAGGCTGTGAGCTTCGTATGAAGAAAGAAAAAAAAATGGTCAGTCACGCCCGTATTGCCTGTTTAAATTCCAAGGGTATATTTTTAGCTGCTTCCACGATTGCTCAGGAAAAATTAATGGAATTTCGGGTGTTTGTTGATTGCGGGTCTACACTGAATGTAATTGATGGGGGATTCGTGGAAAAACTCAATTTAAAACCTGAACCTTTATCATCCCCCATTGCTGTGGTTTCTGTGGATGGCTCCCCTTTGAAGAATATTACTCTCAAGGTCAGTGAATTTCCTCTCACTATTAATGGTGTTCACCATGAGAAATTGGATTTGGTAGTGTTGAATAACTTGCCTTCTCCAGTAATATTGGGTTTGCCCTGGTTAAAATTTCACAATCCTGTACTGGATTGGTCTACCAGTGAAATTAAATCCTGGAGCCATAAATGTTATGACAAGTGTTGTAACGGGCGTATTGCAGCTTTGGATAGGGGAGAATTGCCTGTTCCTATTCAGGATTTTTGGAGAGTTTTTTCTGAGAAAGAATCGCAGGTTTTGCCTCCCCATAGAGACTATGATTGTTCTATTGAATTTGTCCCTGGAGCGATTCTTCCTAAAAGTCGTTTATTTAACCTTACTATTCCTGAGAGGAAGGCTTTGGAGGAATACATACAGACAAGTTTGGCTGCCGGTCACATTAGGCCCTCTAAGTCTCCTGTGGCGGTTGGATTTTTTTTTGTAAAAAAAAAGGACGGCGGTTTACGTCCTTGTCTGGATTTTCGTGAGATTAACAAAATTACGGTACGCAATCCTTACCCACTGCTATTGATTCCTGATCTGTTTAACCAGTTATTGGGGGCCAAGTGGTTCTCTAAAATTGACCTTAAGGGGGCATACAATCTGTTGCGCATGAAGGAGGGTGATGAATGGAAGACTGCTTTTAACACTCCTGTGGGTCATTTTGAGAATCTGGTTATGCCTTTTGGTCTTACTAATGCTCCTGCATTTTTTCAGAATCTGATTAATGACATCCTTAGACCTTTGATCGGTAAAAATGTGGTTGTGTATTTGGATGACATTTTGATTTATTCGCCAGATCTGGAGTCTCATTGGCGGAGCGTGCGTGAGGTATTACAGTTATTAATGGACAATTCGCTTTTTGCTAAGCTGGAGAAATGTGAGTTCGCTGTACAGAGAATTAGTTTTTTGGGCTACATTATCTCCAGCAAAGGTTTTGAGATGGATCCGGTTAAGGTTCAGGCTGTGCAGGAATGGCCTAGGCCTATTGGTTTGAAATCGATACAGAGGTTTTTGGGTTTCGCCAATTACTATAGAAAATTCATAAAAAATTTTTCTAGTATTGTCAAACCTCTGACTGATCTCACCAGGAAAGGTGCTGATGCGGTCCAGTGGTCTTCTGAGGCCATTGAAGCTTTTGTGTATCTCAAGGAGAGGTTCACCTCTGCTCCCATCCTTATGCAGCCTGATGTTACTAGGCCGTTTTTGGTTGAAGTTGATGCTTCCTCTGTGGGGGTTGGCGCAGTATTGTCTCAGGATAACGGGGATGGATTACATCCCTGTGCCTTTTTTTCAAAAAAATTTTCGGAGACTGAATTGAATTACGATATTGGTAATCGGGAATTATTGGCTATTAAACTCGCATTTGAACACTGGCGCCACTTCTTGGAAGGTGCGGAATTTCCCGTTCAGGTTCTTACGGATCATAAAAATCTGATATATCTTGATGCTGCCAAGCGCCTGAATGCCCGTCAGGCTAGGTGGGCACTGTTTTTCTCGCGGTTTAATTTCTCCGTTACTTACATCCCTGGTACTAAGAATGTTAAGGCGGATGCCTTGTCTCGCAGTTTTTCTCCCATAGTCGGTGCTGAGAAAGAGGAAAACATTTTACAAGAAGGTGTTGTGATAGCTGCTTTAGACTCCGTTTTGGAAGATGAGATTCTTAAAGCTCAGGAGAATGCCCCATCTAACACTCCTCATGGGAGGTTGTTTGTGCCTGGGACCTTTAGGAGAGATTTGTTTGTTGAGTGTCACGAATCTCGGTTGGCAGGTCATCCCGGAATCTCTGAGACCAAGAGACTGGTGGGTCGCAGTTTTTGGTGGCCTGGATGGCAGAAGGAAGTCATTAAGTGGGTGCGCCAATGTACTATATGTGCTAGATCTAAGTCCTCACATACTCCTGCTGCGGGGTTACTTTGTCCTTTGGAGGTCCCCAGTGCTCCTTGGACACATTTGGCTATGGACTTTATAACTGACCTTCCCCCCTCTGATGGTTTTACTGTCATCTGGGTGGTCGTGGACCGTTTTAGCAAGATGTGTCACTTGGTTCCCTTCGTCAAACTGCCCTGCGCTAAAACTCTCGCTAAGGCCTTTGTCAAGGAAATTGTCAGACTTCATGGCGTTCCTACTGACATTGTTTCTGATAGGGGTCCTCAGTTCGTGGCTCGTTTTTGGCGTGCCTTTTGTGACAGGTTGGGAATTCATTTGTCGTTTTCGTCCGGATATCATCCTGAATCTAATGGCCAGACAGAAAGGAAAAACCAGGATGTTGAGCAGTTCTTGCGTTGTTTTGTGGCAGACAATCAAGAGGGGTGGTCTGAGTTTCTGCCACTTGCCGAATTTGCTCTGAACAATCATACATCTTCTTCTGCTGGTTGTTCGCCTTTTTTTTGTTGTTCTGGGAGACATCCGTCGTTTGGGTCGTTCTCCAAGTTGGGATCTGCCGTGCCTGAGGAGGAGAATTTTTCCGGTGATTTGGAAAGAGTTTGGATGGATGTGCGTGGTAATCTTCAGGAGGCCAACAGAAAATCTAAAGACTACTTTGATAGGAAACGACAGGAGGTTTTGTTCGCTGTTGGTGACATGGTTTGGTTGTCCTCTAGGAATCTGCGGTTGAGGATTCCTTCTAAGAAATTGGGTCCCAAGTTTGTAGGGCCCTTTAAGGTGCTTCAGGTTGTCAACCAATCTGCTGTTAGGTTGGAGGTTCCTACCTCCTGGAGAATTAATCCGGTCTTTCATGTCTCTCTGTTAAAAAAAGCTGTTGTGTCGGATGGTGACGCCTCTGCCTCTGTTCCTCCGGTGGTGGAGGACGGGGAATATGAAATTTCTCGCATCCTTGACTCTAGACGGTATAGAGGTAGTTTGCAGTATCTTGTGGCCTGGAAAGGTTTCGGACCCGAGGATAACTCTTGGGTGAGGTCAGATGATGTTTCTGCGTCCAGACTTATCAGAGCGTTTCACAGGAGATTTCCTGATAAGCCTGGTCCTAGGGGATCCGGAGGATCCTCTTAGAAGGGGGGGTACTGTTAGAACCTTGCTGTTAGGTTTTTTTTCCTTTGCTGGTCACATGACCTTGTTGGCCTATTTAATCCTGCTCCGCCCTTCTGGCTTTGCTGGACTTCATTGTATATCTACTTTCTAGCTAGCCTGTGCTCTGTATCTAGCTCTGTTAGTTTGCTTGGTCTACGGACCTCTATGTTCTATCTATTTTGTTTGTTCGTCTGTCTGCTACTATTTCTGTTAGGAGGTGTCCCATATTCCTCCCAGTCCTTAGTACTTGTAGGGATTCCCTCCCCACATCTATAGGTCTCCGTACAGACTAGATTAGGACTTTAGCAGGTCTGATCGCAGGATCAGGTTCCCTGTTACATCATAGGGATTCAGCTGAGTCCTATAGTAGGGACAGATCTCCTCTCTTTCCTTAGCTTTGGTAGCAGAACATAACAGTGAGGGGGTCACACATACCAGGATTGGGAGATGAGGGGGCCACACATACCAGGATTGGGGATGAGGGGTACCATACATACTAGGATTGAGGGGTGAGGGGTAGCATGTATATCAGGATTGGGGGATGATGGGACCATGCATACCAGGATTGGGGGTGAGGGGACCATGCATACCAGGATTGGGGGTGAGGGGACCACGCATACTAGGATTGGGGGATGAGGGGTACCATGCATACCAGGATTGGGGGGTGGGAGGACCACACATACCAGGATTGAGGGATGAGGGGTACCACGCATACCAGGATTGGGGGATGAAGGGTACCATGCATACCTGGATTGGGTGATGAGGGGTACCACGCATACCAGGATTGAGGGGTGAGGGGTACCATGCATACCAGGATTGGGGGATGAGGGGACCATGCATACCAGGATTGGGGGATGAGGGGACCACACATACCAGGATTGGGGGATGAGGGGTACCATGCATACCAGGATTGGGGGATGAGGGGTACCATGCATACCAGGATTGGGGGATGAGGGGTACCATGCATACCCGTATTGGGGGTGAGGGGACCATGCATACCAGGATTGGGGGGTGAAGGGACCATGCATACCAGGATTTGGGGTGAGGGGACTATGCATACCAGGTTGTGGGGGTGAGGAGTGCCATACATACCAGGATTGGGGGATGTGGGGGGCCATGCATACCAGGATTGGGGGATGAGGGGACCATGCTTACCAGGATTGGGGGTGAGGGGACCATGCATACAAGGATTGGGGCGAGGGGACCATGCATACCAGGTTTGGGGGGTGAGGTGTGCCATACATACCGGGATTGGGGGATGAGGGGTGCCATGCATACCAGCATTGGGGATGAGGGGTGCCATGTATACCAAAATAGAGATGAGGGGTACCATGTATACCCGGATAGAAATGCGGGGTATCATGCATACTAGGATGAGGGATGGGGTATCATGCATACCAGAATAGGGATGAGGGGTACCATGCATACCAGAATAGGAATATGTGGTGCCATGCATACCAGGATTGGGGGATGAGGAGTGCCATGCATGCCAGGATAGGGATGAGGGGGCCATACATATCAGGATTGGGGATGAGGGAGCCATGCATACCAGGATGAGGGATTGGGTGCCATGCATACCAGGATTGGGGATGAGGGGTGCCATGCATACAAGGATTGGGGGTGAGGGGTGCCATGCATACCTGGATTGGGGATAAGGGGTGCCATGCATACCAGGATTGGGGATGAGGAGTGCCATGCATACCAGGATTGGGGATGAGGGGTACCATGCATACCAGGATTGGGGATGAGGGACGCCATGCATACCAGGATTGGGGATGAGGAGTGCCGGACATACCAGGATTCGCATGAGGGGCCATGCATACCAGGATAGGGATGAGGGGTACCACGTATACCAGGATAGGGATGAGGGGTTCCATGCATACCAGAATGAGGGATGGGGTGCCATGCTTACCAGGATAGGAATGAGGGGTACCATCCATACCAGGATGAGGGGTGCCATGCATACCAGGATTAGTGGTGAGGGGTTCCATTCATACGAGGATTGGGGGTGAGGGGGCCATGCATACCAGGATAGAGATAAGGGGTGCCATGCATAACAGGATAGAGATGAAGGCAGCACATAATAGGATGGGGGAACAGGATTGGGAAGCACAAATACCAGAATAAGGGCAGCACAAATACCAGAATGGGGGCAGCACATACCAGCATGGGAGACTATATACCAATAAAAATGCTTGCCACCCGGGCGTAGAACAGGCTCAGTAGCTAGTAAGTATACAATGGCGGACAGAGACTGAAGAAGGCCCCTGTGCAAGAGCAGCATGTGGGCCCATCTTTGTGCCTGTGACAAAAGCAGTTTGCTGCCTTGGAGATGTTGGTGGACCCCTTACCTGTTAGATCCCTGTTTGACAGATCAGGTTGCACCAATAGTATATCCTTAATATAACATAAGGGGCATGAAAGAAAACAAGGATTCATAAGTTTTTTGTACTTGCTTAATATAGCTATTAGGAACACATTTATTAAAGGAAAAATAATTTTCTGAGTTTTTAATGCTGCAGATTTTCTGCACCTATTAGTTAAATCAGGTTAACTGCATTTTTTCTTTGCGGGTTTTAGTGCATTTTTTTACACGTGTTTTCATCACTTTTGTAGCGTTTTTGACACAGCATTTTGTGTCTGTTGGTATGGCAGGTTTTAAATAAAGTTGCTTTTTTTATACTTCCTAGTATTTTGATTTGACAAAACGTTATAGATACAATCATGTGCACATGCATTTTCAGTGCATTTCCGCAGCAGAAATACACTAAAAACTATTATGCATTTTTTACTATTTTATTTATTTCAATACATATACATATTCGGCATTACTGATAAAATTGAAAGGAATGAATGAAAAAAATGAACTAATTATAAAATTACAGTCATCCTTGCAGCAGATGACACATTATATATTTACCTGATGAGCAAGTGGTGTTATAATCCGTACAACAGTCATGGTTTGAAAGGCAGTACTCGTCACAATAACATGAGACTCTTTTACAGGAGTCATTGTGTCCTCCACAGCAAAGTTTAGGATCTGCAGAACAACCTATAAGTGAACAAAGTATTTAAGCTTTAATAAAATTGACATTAAAAAGTCTATTGATCCTGTGAAGTCCATAATTCTATTATTAATCCTTCTTGGTGTTGTAATTTCAATGTTGAAGAGTGTAATATAAAACACTTAGGAATTTCAAATATGCAAATGTTCAAGATATTCAAGAATATCAAGAAATGCAAAGATATTCAGAAGCAAATGTTAGGAATTTTTTCAAGGCTAGTTAGCTACACCAACCGGATTGTGGAGGATGATTGCACAAGAATTTTGAGACTATTAAAAATGTGTTCAGAAACATTTGACACACAAACCTCACCTACTTTTACAGCAGGAAACCTGACCTGCTGGAACACGTGCAAAGCAGAGGAAAACTTATGCAAATAAATGTTACATATGGATTTAGTACTATTCCTCCATTCAACTTCCAAAAATTCTAAAAGAAATTCATAAAAATGCAAAGAACAGCAGCAGCACCATAAAAAGAAATATGCACACAGATCCTCCTAAGATGTAAGTAAATGGTACACAAATGGTACCTGTCCAAAAACCTTAGGCGGCACTCCAAAAGCACAAGATCTAAATAGTGAAGTTTAATCTGCCCTTGCAATGTCTCTCCACCCCCACTGGAACCTTTCACTTCCTGAAACATTAGAAAGACTTTAGTGAGAAAGCAAAAATGTTGTATGGGTTTATTACACTTTTTTTTAACTTTTACTTTCCACTACTTTTTTAGTATATAATATCTACTCCAAAAAGCTGCAATTAAAAAATACAACTCATTACAGAAAAAGAAAATCCTTATATCTAAGTCATGAGAAAAATAAAAAAAAGGTTATGTCTTTGGAATATGGAAATGTGGACACACAAATTCGAACAACCTGTGATAAGATTCGTGGTTCACAATTTAAAATAAAGAGCCCAGCGCCATTTCACACATGCTGGCCACTCAGTGAGCAGGTTTATGGCAACTGGTGTGAAAGCGCAGGCTTCCCCATAATGGCTTGCACAATCCAGTCACATGGCACAGCCAATCAGGTTGGCTATCACAGTCACTATGAAATATAGTGTCCGGCCAAAGAACACCATTTTATGCCTGTACTGTGAAGTAATAGGAGCTCTTAGAGCACACAGGATAGAGATAGTTAAAGGTGTAATACGATTGCGGTGTTCTGCTTCATTGCTGATGTACCATATTAAAAATAGAAGTGATAGTCTCAGTCTGTGAAAAGAAATCCAAGATTCAAGTGATATACACTGAACTGTTCTAGCAGTCTCATCATCACCACTCAGTGTGCGACTGTGAATTAATATGTCTGTGACATACAGCAGTAACAGTACCTTAATAGCTGTTTTTTTCCACAGAGACAGCAAAAAAAGACTAGTATTAAACCACTCATTGCAGATTTTGTGGTTAAATCTGAAATGAAAAGTTCCTTCTGTTTGTAAATTTAAGTGCAATCGCTGTGTTTTAAGATCCAACATTTTTTTTTTTTTTTTTTTTTTAAAAAGAAATCTTCTACATCGTGAAACTTAAAAGGGAACCTGTCAGGTCCCCCATGCCCTCCAACCCAGCAACTTTCACCTATGTGTGATTGAACTCCCTCCCCAACCATCCCTGTATAACGTTACAGCACTGGCAAAAAATAAGAGACCACTGCAAAATTTTCATTTTCACTGATTATTCTCTTTATAGGTATATTTTTGAGTAAAATGTACATTGTGGTTTTATTCTATAAACTACTGACAACATGTCTCCGAAATTCAGAGCTAAAAATTTTGTATTTATTTGTAGCAAATGAGAAATCATCAAAATAATAAAAGAGAAACAATGCTTTCAGACCTCAAATAATGCAAAAAAAAACAAGTTCTTATTCATCTAGAAACAACAATACTCATGTTTTAACTCTGGAAGAGTTCAGAAATCAATATTTGGTGGAATAACCATGATTTTTAATCCCAGCTTTCATGCGTCTTGGCATGCTTTCCACCAGTCTTTCACACTGCTTTTGGGCGACCTTATGCCACTCCTGGCACAAAAATATAAGCAGTTCTTCTTTGTTTGATGGCTTGTGACTATCCATCTTCCTCTTAATTACATTACAGAGGTTTTCAATGGGGTTCAGGTCTGGAGATTGGGCTGGCCATGACAGGGTCTTGATGTGATGCTCCTTCATCCACACATTGATTGACCTAGCTATGTGGCATGGGGCATTGTCCTGCTGGAAAAAACAGTCTTCAGAGTTGGGGAACATTGCCTGAGCAGAAGGAAGCAAGTGTTTTTCAAGGATAACCTTGTATGCGGCTTGATTCATACGTCCTTTGCAAAGATTAACCTGCCCAATTCCAGCCTTGCTGAAACATCCCCAGATCATCTCCGACCCTGCACCAAATTTCACAGTGGGTGCAAGACACTGTGGCTTGTATGCCTCCCCAGGTCTCCTTCTAACCATTAGAAGACCAGGTGTTGGGCAAAGCTGAAAATTAGACTCATCAGAGAAGATTACCTTACTCCAGTCCTCTAAAGTCCAATCCTTATGGTCTTTGGCAAACTTCAGCCTTGCTCTCCTTTGCTTCTCATTGATGAAAGGCTTTTTTCTAGCTTTACATGACTTGAGGCCTGCCTCTAGGAGCCTGTTACGAACTGTTCTTGCCATGCACTTCACCCCAGCAGCCATTTGCCATTCCTTTTGTAAGTCACTTGATGTCATCATGCGGTTGCTGAGTGACATTCGAATAAGATGACGGTCATCCCCGTTAGTGGAGAGTCGCTTTCGCCCTCTGCCGGACTGTAGTTTAGTTTTCCCCAATGTCTGCTGCTTGACCTTGTTGTAATGGACTGCCGTCTTCGAAATTTTAAGGATGGAGGCAACATGACGTTCACTGTATCCCTCTGCTAGTAAAGTCAGAATTGAGTCCTTCTTTACCTCACTCAAGACTTTTCTTGTCAACTCCTTTGGCATGGTTAAGTTATTTTTTCATTCAAATTACTTTTGGGCTATTCCTAGTGCTTGTTTTGCCATCCAGCTTGTCCTATTGCAAGAGGATTGTGAAGACCACAGGAGTGTTTTTTATACTTTCCCTCATTACATAAGATCTGGTTCAGGTGATCACCTAATCATTAAGTAGAATGAGGTGTACTTTGGTTGGAATTCAACTGACACTGGAATGGAATGGCTGTCAGACATGTAGAGATGGTGATTTTTAGAAAACTGTGCAGTGGTCTCTTAATTTTTTACCAGAGCTGTATTTTCCCCATTTCCTATGTTAATGAGGGCATTGATTAGTCGATGGAGCATTAGTTTCCCCAAACTGATCTGCCCTCTTTCCACTTAAGCATGCCCCTTTGGGCGTGATAACATAATTTGCAAGAGCCGGCCTCATGACCAGATCATGCAAATCTGTGCATGTGCACCACTCATTCCAGCAGCATCACTGCGTCTTTGAAGCCACGTGTATGCTTCCCGGCTTCAGAGGCTCACTTTGCATGATGGGAAGTTCAGAATAAGGCTTCCGGTCAAGCACAATGCACTTCTGCAGCTGGGAAGTGTACACCTGGTTTCAGAGATGCACTGACGCTAACGGAATGAGCGGCGTGCGTGCGCAGATTTGCATGAGCTGGCGATGACTCTGGCTTGTGCAGATTGTGTTATTATGCCCACAGGATCGTGTTAACATGGAAACAGGGCTGACTAGTCAGGGCAATTAACGCCCCATTGACTAGTCAAAACCCTCATTATCGTAGGAAATGAGAACAATGTAAATGCATTTATTTAATTTAATAACATTACAGGGATGGTAGGGGAGGGAGTTCAATCATACATAGCTGAATGCTGCTGGGTTGGAGGGCATGATGGACCTGACAGGTTCCCTTTAAGTTTCAGAATTTAAACAATTTCTTTTTTTTTTTTTTTAAAGGAGGAGCTTAAAGAAACAGCTCTAAGAATAGGCCAAATTTTTGAAAAACCCTGCTTACAACAAGCCAGAAGTAGTTCATGTTCAAAGCAGTGCCACCTTTTTTAACTCTATAAATAATGGGATAATTATTCTCCAGTCTTCTCCAAAAGACTGGAGGAGAGTGAATGTTGTCCCTATCTTCTTAAAGGATAAGCAGATGGACCCAGGGAACTATAGGCCTGTAAGCCTTACTTCTAAACCAGGAAAGATCTTTGAACAAATTATTAAGCAACTTGTATGCAAATATCTTTCTGAGAATGAAGTGATTAACCAGAGCCAGCGTGGGTTTGTAACTAATAAGTCAAGTCAGACTAACTTAATTTCCTTCTATGACAGAATCACTGACTGGGTGGATCAGGGAAATGTGTTAGATATAGTATATCTTGACTTCAGCAAAGCATTTGACAAAGTATCTCATACCATTCTTATAGAAAAAATGACCAACTATGGAATGGACAAGGCAACTGTTAAGTGGATTCATAACTGGCTTAGTGATCGGACTCAAAGAGTGGTCATAATTGGTTGCACATCCAGTTGGAATAATGTCTCACGTGGGGTACCACAGGCTCTGACCTGTGCCCTGTGTTGTTCAACATCTTTATCAATGATTTTGATAAAGGAATTGAGGGTAAACTGATTACATTTGCTGATGACGCAAAGTTAGAAGGGATAGCTAATACTAGAAAAGAGAGAAGATTCAAAAATATCTAAACAAACTGGTACTGTGGGCAGCAACTAACATAATGGTTTTTAACAGGGAGAAATGAAAAGTCCTACATCTGGGCAAGAAAAATGAAAAAAGCATATACAGAATGGGAGGGATAGGGCTAAGCACATGTGAAAAAGACTTGGATATACTAATAGATCACAGACTGAACAAGAGTTAACAGTGTGATGCAGCTGCAAAAAAGGCAAACATGATTCTGGATTGCATTAACAGAAGCATAGAGTCTAAATCACGTGAAGTAGTTATCCCTTTCTACTCCACTTTGGTCATACCTCATCTGCAATACGGCGTCCAGTTCTGGGCACCATATTTAAAAAAAAACATGAAGAAACTGGAGCAAGTTCAGGGAAGAGCGACCAGAAAGGTGACCAGTCTACGAACAATGTCCTATGAGTAATGGTTAGAGGATTTGGGAATGTTTAGCTTGCAAAAGAGAAGACTGATAGGAGACTTAATAGCTGTCTACAAATATTTCAAGGGCTGTTATACTGTAGAGGGATTAGCTTTATTCTCATTTGCACAAAGAAAGACTAGAAGCAATGGAATGAAACAGAAAGGGAGAAGATACAGATTAGATATTAGAAAAAACTTTTTGACAGTGAGGATGATCAATGAGTGGAACAGGCTGCCACGGGAGGTGGTGAGTTCTCCTTCAATGGAGGTCTTCAAACAGAGGCTGGACAGACATCTGTCTGAGGATCCTGCATTGAGCAAGGGGTTGGACCAGTTTACCTTGGAGGTCCCTTCCAGCTCTAACATTCTCTGATTGAATTTTTGGATAACTAGATAAAAAGCCTTTGTAATTGCCTAATGACTAGTGTTGAGCCACCCCCGTAGTGTTCGAGTTCGGTTCAGTTCGTCGAACACCCGTGTGTTCGCCGAACTGTTCGTCGAACTGTTCGTCGAACACCTTCGAACACCGTTAAAACCAATGGCAGGCAAACAAAAACACATAGAAACACATAGAAAACACCTTCAAAGGTGTCCAAAAGCTGACAAACTGCTCAGAAGACACAACTAACACATGGAAAAGTGACAAGTACATATAGTCATGCGAAAAGAAAAGAGGTGGAGGAGTAAAAGGAGGGGGAGACACAGATATAGGCATGTCATGCCCTTCTAAAATCCAAAAAGTGAGAAGCCGAGACGGCCAGTCCGCTCCTGCCCGTGCCACCTCCGTGTCGCCGGGTTTGTGCCAGAGCCGCGGTGAACCCTGACGGCCAGCCCCCCTCTTCCAATACTGGTGCCTGTCCGCTGGTGGGTCGAGAGAGCCCCCCTGTGGTGGAGGCAGCTCTAAGCTTTTTAATTTAAATTGTCCCTCTAATTTGAATGAATGCACTTTAAATCCATTCACAAGGATCTATTGGAGGGCAAGTCTCATGCCAGCAGCCGCGTAATTCCAGCTCCAGTAGCGTCCACTAAAGCTGCTGCAGTTAAAAAGCTTTTATAAGGATCGAGCTCGGCTGTCCACCGCAAGGCATCCTAGTGCCAGTCCCAGCCCCTATGCCTTGGGGTGCCTCCTGATGCTCTTCACTGAGTATCCCGTGGTCCCGAAGCATTTCCTTTGAAAAAATTAAGTGTCCAAACTACAGGTGGTGTAGCTTGCTTAACAGCCGGGATAATCCGCTGACTAGCAGACACTGCTACTAGGCACAAAGTATTTCCTGGGCTAGATGCAGTTAAAAATTTGTAAGTAGATACTCTCGTTGGATGCTGAGAAAGCATTCCATAGAGTCTCCTGGCACGCCATATATGATTCTCTTAAAAAGCTTGGGGTAGGGGTCTAGGGGACCCTTTTATAGCCAAAATCACGGCCCTGTATCACAATACGTCACCTAGGCTGAAGATAAATGGAACTGTAGCACCGAGGGCTCGGTTGCTACAGACGTATTGCACCTCACCCAGAGGTGTGATATCTCACTCTCAGATAAGGATGGAGTGTGGATCAGGACCCGACACCTGCATGCATTACACCACATTGCCGTGGGGCAGGGCGACCAATATGCCCCTGAGATGGGCACGACAGTCCCTGTCCCTGGCTGGAGTGGGGGGAGGGAACACTGAGGAAGGGGAACCCTGCAGTGCAGGAGCAGGGAGGAAGCAGTTACTGGGTGCATTGAGAAGGGAGTATAAAAGGTGGGCACCATCTTAGTTCAGTGCAGAGAAGTCTGAGCAGAAGTGGCAGGGAGCAGGGGCTCTGCATGAGCTCTGCTCCGGAGGCGGGCCTAGTAACAGAGGCCCAGGCCTGCAAGAGGGAGAAGGAAGGAAGAGGAGCGGAGAAGGCTCCAGGAACGAGGAATGAAGGGATCCCAGGGGTGCGGACGGGCGAGTCGCCACCGCACGCCCGAATCCACCTGCGTGGAGGGGTCAGGCCAAAGGGGGAGACCGGTCCCCGAACTAGTGAAGGCAGGAAACGACCCTCAGCTAGAAACCGGAGGCTCTGACATTTTATGTGGCGCAGCCCCTTGCTCCACCCACTAGGAAGGCACCACATAGGGTCAGGGAAACTGGCGCCAAGTTTACCAAGAGGAGGCCCGAGGCAGCCGGACAGAAGTGTTGGTAAGAAAGGCCAGACAAAGGACACACAAAGGGGGTCCTGTGAAGCACTCCAAAGTTATCTGGGAGTTGTCTGAGCCCCTCACCTGGTGAGCACAGTACGACGTGGGCAGCCGTTACCTGCAGATGTGGTCTGGATAATAAGAACTGTGAGTAAAGGCCCTGAACTGCATCACTGACTCCGTGTCGTTACTGCTGCTGCCCTGCACCATCACCCCCATCCTCCGCATACACTGCCCTGAGGCTATATTCCTCCCGTGGGGAGTTATGCTATGCTCTGCTGCACCCACAACACCAGCCTTAGCGGTCTGCCCTGTAGCGGCGGTTCACTCTGACCGCAATCCACGGGTGGCGTAGTCGGACATTTAAACATCAAAACCACATAAATAGTTCCGCCACTGGTTTGACCGCCCTGAGCCACGGAACCGGATCGCCGCCACGAAGACTACAACCACCAGCATCCACCAAAAAGGGTCCGGCTCCGGGTGTCCCAAGGCCCAGGGGGTGCGTCAGAACATTTTCATCACCTTTCACAATCACCAATGGGACAAGGCAGGGATGTCTTCTGTCCCCTCTCTTATACATCCTAGTGACGGAGCACCTGCTCTCATCAATTCGCCATAACCCCAATATTAGGTGGATTGAGGTGGGAGGCACCGAGTACAAGTGCTCTCTATTTGCTGATGATGTCCTAGTATATATCACTCAATCACATATATCCATCCATGCTGTTATGGCTGAAATAGATCACTTTGTTACATGGTCAAATTCTAAAATCAATGCAGCGAAGTCTGAGGCCCTCGATGTCTCCCTCCCCAAATCCATATAGGATTCCATCCAGTCCAACTTTCCCTTTGCCTGGCCCTCACAGGGTATCAAATACTTAGGAATTCCTATTCATAGAGACCTCTCCCATCTATCTTATCTTAATTTTGGGCCCTTTATTGAACAATTCCATACAGACCACGGTTGGCAAGTTAGAACTGTAAGATTCACTACGTGAACCACTGGTGTTTTGTGGAAAAGCACATGTACACCGCGTTCCAAATTATTATGCAAAAAGTGTTTAGGAGTGATAAGGGAAGAATTTGTTTGTTTGTCAGTTAAACTCATTGATGGTGATGTGTGTCAGGGCTCTTTATATCACTGTAAGCAATTGCAGACACCTGTGCTAATTAGTTTGGCAGGTGTGTCCAATGAAAGGCAAGACTACTTAAGAAGGCTCTCTCACATTATTAAGCAGCCTACATTTTCTGCCAAAATGGGAAAGAAAAAGGATGTGTCGGCTGCTGAGAAGCAACAAATTGTGGAGTGTTTAGGTCAAGGCATGACTACAATCAACATTGTGCGATGATCAGGATGAAGTGTCTTGGCAATCAAGAAGTATGTAGCTGATTCACAGTACACACGTGTGCGTGCTGATAAGGGCAAATTGAGGACTCTTTCCTACAGGCAATTACGTCAGGTTGAAAGAGCAGCGGCAAAAAAGCCTTGTCATAGCAGCAGACAAGTTTTTGAAGCTGCTTGTGCCTCCAACGTCCCCCGAACAACAAGATGCAGGGTCCTTCAGAGGTTTGCAGCTGTGCATACGCCATCCTGTCGACCTCCTCTATCCACTTCACACAAGCAGAAACGGCTCCAGTGGGCCAAACATTACATGAAGACTGATTTCAAAACTGTTTTGTTCACGGATGAGTGCCGTGCAGCGCTCGATGGTCCAGATGAATGGAGTGGAGGATGGCTGGTTGATGGACACCCCACGCAAACACGGCTACAGCGCCAACAAGGAGGAGGTGGAGTAATGTTTTGGGCTGGAATCATGGGGAGAGAGATTGTCGGCCCCTTTAGGATCCCTGAAGGCGCTAAAGATGAACTCCATAATGTATGTGGATTTTCTCAAACAGCACTTCCTGCCATGGTTCAAGAAGAAGAACCGTGTATTTCACAGCAAGATCATTTTTCTGCATGATAATGCACCATCTCATGCTGCACATAAAACATCTGCATCTCTGGCTGATATGGGCATAAAAGGGGACAAACTTATGGTGTGACCCCCATGCTCCCCTGACCTCTACCCCATTCAGAACCTTTGGAGCATCATTAAAAGGAGTGTCTATGATGGCGGGAGGCAGTTCACATCTAAGCAACAGCTCTGGGAGGGTATTCTGTCCTCATGCAAAACAATTGAAGCAGAAACCATCCAAAACCTGACAAATTCAATGGACGAGAGAGTTCAGAAGCTCCTTTCGAACAAGGGGTCCTATGTGAAAATGTAACATCACCTAGAATAAAGTTTTGAGTTGAAAACTGTTTGATTTCAGTTTCTAACAACCTGCTAATGCTTATAATTTCAAAAATGACCATTTTTTTGGTCTTTATTAAAATGAAAAGGTTGATCGAAAAGTTTGGGGGATCTAAGAGTGTGGCAACCCAGTAGTCATGATTACTTCGAATTCTGACAATATGAGGGTCATGCTGCAGGTAGTGCAGCAAGAAGGCACTTATGTGTCTTGCGCATCTCGGAGCCCCAAAATTATTTTCCGGGCTAGATGCAGCTAAAAATTATTTTTAATTTTAAATCTGGTGAAGCTTATTATAGATGGCCTAATAGGATCAGTGCTGCACACTGCTACAAAGCCCAAATTATTTTCCAGTCAAGATACAGATAAACATGATTAGTAATTTGAAAGCTTAAAACGGTTGGTAGGGTGATTTTAACCAATCATCAAGCTTTTACTCTCCCCAGGATGACACAGGGGTAGAAAAGTCGTTTCAGATCCATGATTTGTTCATCTTTATGAACGTGAGTCTGTCTACATTATCAGTGGAGAGCCGCGTGCGCTTATCTGTCAGCAAACCACCAGCAGCGCTGAACACACGTTCAGACAGAACGCTGGCTGCGGGGCATGACAAGATCTCCAAGGCGTAAGTGGCTAGCTCCGGCCATTTATCCAGATTGGAAGCCCAAAAAGAGCAAGGGTCCAGTGACACAGTCGTGGCTTCAATGTTTACTTGGAGATACTCCTGTACCATCGTCTCTAGGCGTTGACTATGTGTCAGACTTCTTGTCTCCTGTGGCCTTGCAAAGGATGGGCTAAAAAAGTGGTGAAATGATTCCGCAAAATTGATGTTACCAGCAGATACTGTGGTTCTGTTACGGTTTGAGTGCTGAACACTTGACGGTCCCACGGTTGGCAAGTTGGAACTGTGAGATTCACTACGTGCACCACTGGTATTTTGTGGAAAAGCACATGTGAGATTCTGCAACAGTCTCTGCTGATACTCCTGCATGCGTGCATCCCTTTCTATGGCAGGAATAATTTCTGCAAATTTACTTTTGTACCGGGGATCTAACAGTGTGGCAACCCAGTAGTCAGGATTATTTCTAATTCTCACAATTCGAGGGTCATGTTGCAGGTAGTGCAGCAAGAAGGCACTCATGTGTGTTGCGCATCCAGGAGCACCAAGTCCCTGTTGTGTTGGTGGCGAGGTAACAATCATGCTTCCTTCCTCTGTCCTCTCCCCCCAACCTCGCAGAACAGAAATGTGATCAAGGTCTCCCTCATCTGATGAGTCTTCCATCAGTTCGTCCTCCACTTCTTCCTGGGCTCCTGCACCTTCCTCACTAGTTTGGCTGCTACCATGCGCCCTGGTAAAATCATCTCCCCCACCCTCACATGCCTGCCGCCTTGGTGCTGCCGACCGTCTGGACCTTGCAGATGTTAGCCCTTCCGCATACAACTCCTCCTCCTCTACTTCCTCCACCTCCTCTTGTGCCACCACCTGACTCCGAATTCTGTTTAACATGTGCTCCAGCATGTAAATCACCGGAATAGTCATGCTGATAATGGCATCGTCAGCACTAAACATCTTCGTCGCCATTTCAAAACTGTGCAGAAGGGTGCATAGGTCCCTGATCTGAGACCACTCCTCCAGCGTGATTTGCCCCACCTCTGAATCTCGTTGGCCCAGGCTATACGTCAGAACGTATTGCACCAGGGCTTGTCGGTGCTGCCACAGTCGCTGCAACATGTGCAGAGTTGAATTCCACCGGGTAGGCACATCGCATTTTAGCCGGTGAAGTGGCAGGCCCAACGACTTCTGTATAGATGTAAGTCGCTGAGCTGCGGGATGCGAACGGCGGAAGTGAGCACACAGCGACCGTGCCCTCTGCAGAAGGCCATCTAGTCTGGGATAGTGGGCTAAAAATTGCTGGACAACCAGGTTCAACACGTGAGCCATACAAGGCACGTGTGTGACATTGCCCCGGCGAAGGGCCGCACCCAGGTTTGCAGCATTGTCGCACACGGCCTTCCCTGGTTTCAGGTCCAGTGGAGACAACCATTCATGAAATTGGTTCTCCAAAGCTGACCACAACTCCTCAGCTGTGTGACTCACATTTCCCAGACATTTCAATGTAAAAACCGCCTGATGACGTTGAGCCCTACTGCCAGCATAGTAAGGAGGTGTGCAGGATCCCTTCTGCGCAGTTAGAAAGCTTGTGGCATGACCAGACAGGCTTTGGGTGCAGCTGGAAGACCGAGAAGAGGTTGAGGAGGCAGAAGCAGTGGAGGAACTTTGACATAAAGAGGATTGACGCACAACTCGTGGGGACGGCAAGACTTGGACAGCAGACCCTTGTCCTGCTGTCACCATAGTTACCCAGTGCCCAGTCAGCGACATGTAACGCCCCTGTCCATGCTTACTCGTCCAAGTGTCTGTGGTGAAATGCACCCTGTCACACACAGAGTTTCTCAAAGAAGCGGTGATGTTGTGTGCGACATGCTGGTGGAGCGCAGGCAAACCTTTCTTTGAGAAGTAGTGCCGACTGGGCATCTGGTACTGGGGCACTGCGACGGACATAAGGTCTCGAAAATCCTCTGTGTCCACCAGGCGGAAAGGCAGCATTTCTGTAGCCAAGAGCTTGCAGATGGTGAAATTCAACCTCTTAGCTTTCTCATGGCTAGGAGGAAATGGTCTTTTACTTGTCCACATCTGAGGGACCGAGGGCTGGCTATTGTGCTTAGACGGGGTTGATAAGGGTGTCCCCGGCAAACTGCCGGTCTGTGAGGAAGATGCAGGCGGACATGTTAGGTTGCCTTGATCCAAAGGTGGTGCTATCGATGTCGGACAGCGCTCAAGACCAGCTGGTGTTACCACCTCCAAAGAAAATGATGACCTGCCAATCACGCTGGCTGTTGCGGGTAAAGAGGTGGCAGGTCTGCGCCCCAAAACAGGTGTGACTGCTGTCCCCCCAGTCACAGAGGATGAAGAGGCCGCGGATGCACAAGATATGGCAGACGGTGGTTGGCCCGGCCGGCTAGGCCGCATTGTAGCACACTGAGCTTCCCACTGCAACTTATGCTTCATGTCCATGTGCCGGTTCATGCATGAAGTACTCAAACTATGTATTTTTTGGCCTCTACTTAGCTTTTGCTGACAAATGTTACAGATAACACGAGTTGGGTCATCTTTATCGATCTGAAAAAATGCCCAGGCTATGCAAGGCTTAGCACCCATGCGACCTGAAGAGCCACCACGACTTGTGGTGAGAGGCAGAGTTGTGTTTGAGGATGCAGTTGTTGACGTGCTTCCAGTACTACGTCTCTGTCCAGGAAGGCGCAACCTGACCTCGTCGTCACTAGCATCTTCCTCCACCTCCTCTGCTGACCTCATCTCTTGGCTGACTGTGGGTTGACAGTAAGTGGGATCTCCGACCTCATCATCATCACCCTGTGCGTTATCACACCCGTCGTCCTCAGAGCCAACCTGTTCCTGCCCTGACAAAAAACTAAAGTTGTCGCTCCAATCAGGTATTTGAGTCTTATCATCGTCTTCCTCATTGTCTCCACCAACAGGAGTTACAGTTTGGCAATGAGGGTCTACATTATGGTCAGAACCTTCTGTGTCTGGTCCTGGATCCGACTCATAAAGATTCTGGGCATCAGTGCAGATCATTTCCTCGTCTGGATTCACAGAAGCGCTGGAGTCGACCTCTGATTCCCAGGCTATAGTATGAGTAAACAGCTCTGCAGACTCAACCATCTGTTCTACCTCATACTCAGACGAGCAGCTGGAGATTTGGGAGCTGTGAGGAAGCAAGTGCGATTTGGGTGACACCTTTGAGGACTGGAGTATTTGTGATGTTGAAGTTGATGTGGAGGAGAGCCCACTTAAAGGAGCACTTGATATCCGTTGAAGCACCTGCTGTTTTTGTGCCTCATCTGGAATTTGTAGCGATTGGCGTGGCCGTAAGAAAGGGATCTTATCACATTGTCCGCTAAAAGAAGTAGACATTTTAGTTTGGCTGGAAGATGGTCTTTCTTCTGCACCTACCCCACGGACACAACCTTTTTTCCCCTTCCCAACACGCCTATTCCCCTTTCCACCAGCAGCAGGCCTTTTTCCACTCATTTTGGTGGTTAACTAATTCACAACTCTGGAGTTGTTTGCACAAAAAAACAATGGATGGTAACCGAGCAGAGCTGAGTGGCCAAACTGTGGTATTAGGCCAAAACTATTGGCTGGGTTAGATGCAGAAAAAAATTATTTTTAATTTGCAACCTGATGGAGGTCAGTATAGATGGACTAATAGACCAAGTCCCACACGCCGCTAGAAGCCCAAATATTTTTTCAGAGCTAGATGCAGAAAATTTTTTTATTCAATTTGCAACCTGATGGAGGTCAGTATAGATGGACTAATAGACCAAGTCCCACACACTGCTAGAAGCCCAAATATTTTTTCAGAGCTAGATGCAGAAAAAAATTATTTTTAATTTGCAACCTGATGGAGGTCAGTATAGATGGACTAATAGACCAAGTCCCACACACCGCTAGAAGCCCAAATATTTTTTCAGAGTTAGATGCAGAAAAAAATTATATTCAATTTGCAACCTGCTGGAGGTCAGTATAGAAGGACTAATAGAACAAGTCCCACACACTGCTAGAAGCCCAAATATTTTTTCAGAGCTAAATGAAGAAAAAAATTATTTTTAATTTGCAACCTGATGGAGGTCAGTATAGATGGACTAATAGACCAAGTCCCACACACTGCTAGAAGCCCAAATATTTTTTCAGAGCTAGATGCAGAAAAAAAATATTTTTAATTTGCAACCTGATGGAGGTCAGTATAGATGGACTAATAGAACAAGTCCCACACGCTGCTAGAAGCCCAAATATTTTTTCAGAGATAAATGAAGAAAAAAATTATTTTTAATTTGCAACCTGATGGAGGTCAGTATAGATGGACTAAAAGACCAAGTCCCACACACTGCTAGAAGCCCAAATATTTTTTCAGAGCTAGATGCAGAAAAAAATTATTTTTAATTTGCAACCTGATGGAGGTCAGTATAGATGGACTAATAGACCAAGTCCCACACACCGCTAGAAGCCCAAATATTTTTTCAGAGCTAGATGCAGAAAAAAATTATATTCAATTTGCAACCTGCTGGAGGTCAGTATAGAAGGACTAATAGAACAAGTCCCACACACTGCTAGAAGCCCAAATATTTTTTCAGAGCTAAATGAAGAAAAAAATTATTTTTAATTTGCAACCTGATGGAGGTCAGTATAGATGGACTAATAGACCAAGTCCCACACACTGCTAGAAGCCCAAATATTTTTTCAGAGCTAGATGCAGAAAAAAATTATTTTTAATTTGCAACCTGATGGAGGTCAGTATAGATGGACTAATAGACCAAGTCCCACACACCGCTAGAAGCCCAAATATTTTTTCAGAGCTAGATGCAGAAAAAAATTATATTCAATTTGCAACCTGCTGGAGGTCAGTATAGAAGGACTAATAGAACAAGTCCCACACACTGCTAGAAGCCCAAATATTTTTTCAGAGCTAAATGAAGAAAAAAATTATTTTTAATTTGCAACCTGATGGAGGTCAGTATAGATGGACTAATAGACCAAGTCCCACACACTGCTAGAAGCCCAAATATTTTTTCAGAGCTAGATGCAGAAAAAAATTATTTTTAATTTGCAACCTGATGGAGGTCAGTATAGATGGACTAATAGACCAAGTCCCACACACCGCTAGAAGCCCAAATATTTTTTCAGAGCTAGATGCAGAAAAAAATTATATTCAATTTGCAACCTGCTGGAGGTCAGTATAGAAGGACTAATAGAACAAGTCCCACACACTGCTAGAAGCCCAAATATTTTTTCAGAGCTAAATGAAGAAAAAAATTATTTTTAATTTGCAACCTGATGGAGGTCAGTATAGATGGACTAATAGACCAAGTCCCACACACTGCTAGAAGCCCAAATATTTTTTCAGAGCTAGATGCAGAAAAAAAATATTTTTAATTTGCAACCTGATGGAGGTCAGTATAGATGGACTAATAGAACAAGTCCCACACGCTGCTAGAAGCCCAAATATTTTTTCAGAGATAAATGAAGAAAAATTTATTTTTAATTTGCAACCTGATGGAGGTCAGTATAGATGGACTAATAGACCAAGTCCCACACACTGCTAGAAGCCCAAATATTTTTTCAGAGCTAGATGCAGAAAAAAATTATTTTTAATTTGCAACCTGATGGAGGTCAGTATAGATGGACTAATAGACCAAGTCCCACACACCGCTAGAAGCCCAAATATTTTTTCAGAGCTAGATGCAGAAAAAAATTATATTGAATTTGCCACCTGCTGGAGGTCAGTATAGAAGGACTAATAGAACAAGTCCCACACACTGCTAGAAGCCCAAATATTTTTTCAGAGCTAAATGAAGAAAAAAATTATTTTTAATTTGCAACCTGATGGAGGTCAGTATAGATGGACTAATAGACCAAGTCCCACACACTGCTAGAAGCCCAAATATTTTTTCAGAGCTAGATGCAGAAAAAAATTATTTTTAATTTGCAACCTGATGGAGGTCAGTATAGATGGACTAATAGACCAAGTCCCACACACCGCTAGAAGCCCAAATATTTTTTCAGAGCTAGATGCAGAAAAATTTTTTATTCAATTTGCAACCTGATGGAGGTCAGTATAGATGGACTAATAGACCAAGTCCCACACACTGCTAGAAGCCCAAATATTTTTTCAGAGCTAGATGCAGAAAAAAATTATTTTTAATTTGCAACCTGATGGAGGTCAGTATAGATGGACTAATAGACCAAGTCCCACACACTGCTAGAAGCCCAAATATTTTTTCAGAGCTAGATGCAGAAAAAATTTATTTTTAATTTGCAACCTGATGGAGGTCAGTATAGATGGACTAATAGACCAAGTCCCACACACCGCTAGAAGCCCAAATATTTTTTCAGAGCTAGATGCAGAAAAAAATTATATTCAATTTGCAACCTGCTGGAGGTCAGTATAGAAGGACTAATAGAACAAGTCCCACACACTGCTATAAGCCCAAATATTTTTTCAGCGCTAAATGAAGAAAAAAATTATTTTTAATTTGCAACCTGATGGAGGTCAGTATAGATGGACTAATAGACCAAGTCCCACACACTGCTAGAAGCCCAAATATTTTTTCAGAGCTAGATGCAGAAAAAAATTATTTTTAATTTGCAACCTGATGGAGGTCAGTATAGATGGACTAATAGACCAAGTCCCACACACCGCTTGAAGCCCAAATATTTTTTCAGAGCTAGATGCAGAAAAATTTTTTATTCAATTTGCAACCTGATGGAGGTCAGTATAGATGGACTAATAGACCAAGTCCCACACACTGCTAGAAGCCCAAATATTTTTTCAGAGCTAGATGCAGAAAAAAATTATTTTTAATTTGCAACCTGATGGAGGTCAGTATAGATGGACTAATAGACCAAGTCCCACACACTGCTAGAAGCCCAAATATTTTTTCAGAGCTAGATGCAGAAAAAAATTATTTTTAATTTGCAACCTGATGGAGGTCAGTATAGATGGACTAATAGAACAAGTCCCACACGCTGCTAGAAGCCCAAATATTTTTTCAGAGATAAATGAAGAAAAAAATTATTTTTAATTTGCAACCTGATGGAGGTCAGTATAGATGGACTAATAGACCAAGTCCCACACACTGCTAGAAGCCCAAATATTTTTTCAGAGCTAGATGCAGAAAAAAATTATTTTTAATTTGCAACCTGATGGAGGTCAGTATAGATGGACTAATAGACCAAGTCCCACACACCGCTAGAAGCCCAAATATTTTTTCAGAGCTAGATGCAGAAAAAAATTATATTCAATTTGCAACCTGCTGGAGGTCAGTATAGAAGGACTAATAGAACAAGTCCCACACACTGCTAGAAGCCCAAATATTTTTTCAGAGCTAAATGAAGAAAAAAATTATTTTTAATTTGCAACCTGATGGAGGTCAGTATAGATGGACTAATAGACCAAGTCCCACACACTGCTAGAAGCCCAAATATTTTTTCAGAGCTAGATGCAGAAAAAAATTATATTCAGTTTGCAACCTGATGGAGGTCAGTATAGATGGACTAATAGAATGATGCTATGCCCAAAAGATTTTACTTCACTAGGTGCAGTAAAAAAATTGGTATTCTATACACAGGTGGTATATCTTGCAACACAGATAGGCTACTCCACTGACTAACACACTCTGCAATAGGCCAAAAAGGATTAGCTTTGCTAGATTCAGCCAAATGCTGTGAAAAAAACTTGCACAGCACTGGCACAGACCTGCCTGGCAAAAACTGATAGGAACTGATGTAACCTAGTACTGAAAAGGACTCCAATTACAATTAGTCTTTACTCCCACAATCTATCTATTTAAGAGCACAGACCTGCTTGATAAAAGTCGTAGGAAATGCTGTAACCTAGTCCTTAAAAGGACTGCAATCACAACTATTCCCTACTCCCAAGCTATCTGTATATTTGTGCGAAAATTGGCTTGAAATTAACAAGGTATAGCGCACACAGCAACAGCGGTGCCGTCTAACACGCAGCTGCAGCAGTGAGAAAATGGTGGCGACGGGGAAAATGGCTTGGTCTTATAGGGCAAGGACATGTGACATACACTGCCAATCACACATGCCCTTGCTTGTGTGAAAAAAAGCACTTCGCTCCGTGTGTGCGCTGCTGATAGGCTGACAGATTGCACCTCCCCACTGTAAATGCGGGAAAGAGAAAAAAAAATGGAGATCTTCATTGTTCCTGCAGAAATCCATCCCCTGCCCCTCCCCCCGCCCCGCTGTACACTCAAACTGCGTATTAACATTAATTTTCATCATTACTGAGAAAAAATCCAGTTATGATTTTGGTGCACGAACAGTTATCGAACATAACCTCGAACAGCCGAATTTTTCTCAAATTGTTCGTGTTCGCCGACCGGCTCGAACACCGCCCAAAACAGCTCGAATTTGAGATTGGCGAACAGTTCGAGTAGAACAACGCTCATCTCTACTAATGACTTTGTGAATGACAAACCAGTTGCGGACCACAAAAACAGCATCGTTTTTTTCACTTCAAAACAATACAGTACACCTCTTTTTTTTCTATTAAAGGGATAATTTTTGGATGGATTATTAAAATACTATTGCTTTTTCATTTAGCAAATCGCAAATCTCTTTATTCCCCAAAAGCTCTTTATATCCCCTAAATATGGATAATTTTTGCACTCAGCCATGTAAAAATGCCACAACTTCTTCCATTTGCACAACCTGTCAATAAACAACAGCAATGCATGCATCTGCCCCCAAAAAGGGATAACTTTTAGAAAGTTTATACAATTTAGGGATCCAAAAAAGTCTGAGACCACAGTTTATTGTGAAATACGTTATTGGTTACTTCTGATTACCACCGTTTCCGCCTAGCCAAATAGGTGGAAGTCATTTGGACATTAAAAAGGCTGTCTTTGTATTAAAGAGTTCAAAACATGTCTAATTGAATCCAATTGAACTTCACAATGTTCTTCACATATTTTACAATCGGACGCTTTTTATGTATGCAATTCGCACAAATTAATTTGCTGCAAATCTGTTTTTGGGGTGAATTTCAAAAGATCCATTTATCTCTATTGCTGAAGATAAATAACTATTTTTCAGCCAATCAAGAAATTTCCATAGAGTATAAAAAGATCAACTCCAGAGAGATACATCTTGTGCTATTTACAGTACAGACAAAAAGTTTGGAGACACCTTCTCATTTAAAGATTTCATAGTATTTTCATGACTATGAAAATTGTACATCACACTGAAGGCATCAAAACTATGAATTAACACATGTGGAATTATATACAATTGAAAATATGTCTTATATTCTAGGTTCTTCAAAGTAGCCACCTTTTGCTTTGATGATTGCTTTGCACACTCTTGGCATTCTCTTGATGAGCTTCAAGAGGTAGTCACCGGAAATGGTCTTCCAACAATCTTGAAGGAGTTCCCAGAGATGCTTAGCACTTGTTGGCCCTTATGCCTTCACTCTGCGGTCCAGCGCACCCCAAACCATCTCGATTGGGTTCAGGTCTGGTGACTGTGGAGGCCAGGTCATCTGGCGTAGCACCCCATCACTCTCCTTTTAGTCAAATAGCCCTTACACAGCCTGGAGGCGTGTTTGGGGTCATTGTCCTGTTGAAAAATAAATGATGGTCCAACTAAACACAAACTGGATGGAATAGCATGCCGCTGCAAGATGCTGTGGTAGCCATGTGGGTTCAGTATGCCTTCAATTTTGAATAAATCAACTGTGTCACCAGCAAAGCACCCCCACACCATCACACCTCCTCCTCCATGCTTCACGGTGGGAACCAGGCATGTAGAGTCCATCCGTTCACTTTTTCTGCGTCGCGCAAAGACACGGTGGTTAGAACCAAAGATCTCAAATTTGGACTCATCAGACCAAAGCATAGATTTCCACTGGTCTAATGTCCATTCCTTGTGTTCTTTAGCCCAAACTTGTCTCTTCTGCTTGTTGCCTGTCCTTAGCAGTGGTTTCCTAGCAGCTATTTTACCATGAAGGCCTGCTGCACAGAGTCTCCTCTTAACAGTTGTTGAAGAGATGTGTCTGCTGCTAGAACTCTGTATGGCATTGATCTGGTCTCTAATCTGAGCTGCTGTTAATCTGCAATTTCTGAGGCTGGTAACTCGGATAAACTTATCCTCAGGCTGCGTGCCCACGATGCATTTTTCATGCGTTTCCGCTGCGGAATTTCCGCAGCGGAAACACATCAAAAACGCATGGTAATCCGCACCTCATGGTCCCCAATGGCATTCCGCAATGTCAATGCACATGCTGCGGATTTTTCCGCAGCGTTTCTGCAGCGCTCATAAATCCGCAGCATGTTCATTAATTTTACGGAAGCGCAGCGGAAGCGCCTCCATTGACTTGCATTGAGACGCATATAATGCGCGTCTGTACATTTGTACACGCGGATTATATGCGATTCAATGTGCGGATGGTACCCAGTTCTGGAGGAGAGAAGATTCTCATCCAGACCTGGGTACCAATTTACCTGTAAAAAAAAGAATAAAATAAAAAATAAAGTTTATATTCACCTTTCCGGTGGCCCCTGCAGCAGTTCTCCTTCCAGGACCTGAGATGACGTCGCGGTCACGTGACCGCAGGCTGTCTCGCGAGATGCCGGCAAGCCAGGAATTAACCAGGAAGGAGCGCGACAGCACACGCGGTGGGGCATCGGATGTAAGTATAGCTTTATTTTTTATTTTTACGGTCACACTGTATAAATCCATGCCATTTGCATGGATTTATACAGTGTGACCTAGTTGTCAAGCACTTTCCAAGTGATGCTATAGCCTGGAAAGTGCTTGTCAGTCCGCATGCGGAAACACATGCGTTAATGCATGTGGATACGCATCTGAATCCGCATGTATTCTGCAGGAAAAACGCATGCACAATCTGCATGCGTTTTTTCTGCCAGGGAGATGCAGAAATGCTGCAGAAATTTTCTGCTTCATTTCTGCATCGTGGGCACATAGCCTCAGAAGCAGAGGTGACTCTTGGTCTTCCTTTCCTGGGCCAGCCCTCATGTGAGCCAGTTTCTTTGTAGCGCTTAATGGTTTTTGCAACTGCACTTGGGGACACTTTCAAAGTTTTCCCAATTTTTCGGACTGACTGACCTTCATTTCTTAAAGTAATGATGGCCACTCGTTTTTCTTTACTTAGCTGCATTTTTCTTGCCATAATACCAATTCTAACAGTCTATTCAGTAGGACTATCAGCTGTGTATCCATCAGACTTCTGCACAACACAACTGATGGTCCCAACCCCATTTATAAGGCAAGAAATCCCACTTATTAAACCTGACAGGGCACACCTGTGAAGTGAAAACCTTTTCCGGTGACTACCTCTTGAAGCTCATCAAGCGAATGCCAAGAGTGTGCAAAGCAGTCATCAAAGCAAAAGGTGGCTACTTTGAAGAACCTAGAATATACAACATATTTTCAGTTGTTTCACACTTTTTTGTTAAGTATATAATTCCACATGTGTTAATTCATAGTTTTGATGCCTTCAGTGTGAATGTACAATTTTCAAAGTCATGAAAATACAGAAAAATCTTTAAATGAGAAAGTGTGTCCAAACTTTTGGTCTGTACTGTATTTCTATGGAAAATTACATGAATTCAAAAGGAATATTGCACCCTGCTATTTCCTGGTCATAGCTTTAAACTGAAGTTTAAAGATCTCCTAAATACTTTAGAGCTTGTTAAAAATCAACCAGGTACATAAACACAATTCTAATGCCTGTGTGCAGTCATCAAACTTTTTCCCATTGTTTTTACAGTTTGTGTTGGAGGAAAAAAAAGTAGTCAAATTCAATCTGGTCCAACAGCTTTTTGTCTCACTTGATTAACAGGAAGATAAGATAAAACTATTATTTTTTTGTACCGCATTCCGAAACATGATACACACATCTAACCTGCTGAAAAAGCATGCTAAGATAATATGAAAACATTACATTGGCTGTTTATTTTTGTTCTATATATTTTTTATCCGGTAAGGTTATGTTGAGCATTTAGAACCATAAAATACTAGTCATTTATTAGTCTTATAAATGAACCTTTTTATTTGTTTGGCTCTCAATTAGAGATGAGCGTTGTTCGACTCGAACTGTTCGCCAATCTCAAATTCGAGCTGTTTTGGGCGTTGTTCGAGCCGATCGGCGAACACGAACGATTTGAGAAAAATTCGGCTGTTCGAGGTTATGTTCGATAACTGTTCGTGCACCAAAATCATAACTGGATTTTTTCTCAGTAATGATGAAAATTAATGTTAATACGCAGTTTGAGTGTACAGCGGGGCAGGGGGAGGGGCAGGGGATGGATCTCTGCAGGAATAATGAAGATCTCCATTTTTTTTTCTCTTTCCTGCATTTACAGGGGGGAGGTGCAATCTGTCAGCCTATCAGCAGCGCACACACGGAGCGAAGTGCTTTTTTTCACACAAGCAAGGGCATGTGTCATTGGCAGTGTATGTCACATGTCCTTGCCCTATAAGACCCAGCCATTTTCCCCGTCGCCACCATTTTCTCACTGCTGCAGCTGCGTGTTAGACGGCACCGCTGTTGCTGTGTGCGCTATACCTTGTTAATTTCAAGCCAATTTTCGCACAAATCTACAGATAGCTTGGGAGTAGGGAATAGTTGTGATTGCAGTCCTTTTAAGGACTAGGTTACAGCATTTCCTACGACTTTTATCAGGCAGGTCTGTGCTCTTAAATAGATAGGTTGTGGGAGTAAAGACTAATTGTAATTGCAGTCCTTTTCAGGACTAGGTTACATCAGTTCCTATCAGTTTTTGCCAGGCAGGTCTGTGCCAGTGCTGTGCAAGTTTTTTTCACAGCATTTGGCTGAATCTAGCAAAGCTAATCCTTTTTGGCCTATTGCAGAGTGTGTTAGTCAGTGGAGTAGCCTATCTGTGTTGCAAGATATACCACCTGTGTATAGAATACCAATTTTTTTACTGCACCTAGTGAAGTAAAATCTTTTGGGCATAGCATCATTCTATTAGTCCATCTATACTGACCTCCATCAGGTTGCAAATTGAATATAATTTTTTTCTGCATCTAGCTCTGAAAAAATATTTGGGCTTCTAGCAGTGTGTGGGACTTGTTCTATTAGTCCATCTATACTGACCTCCATCAGGTTGCAAACTGAATATAATTTTTTTCTGCATCTAGCTCTGAAAAAATATTTGGCCTTCTAGCAGTGTGTGGGACTTGTTCTATTAGTCCATCTATACTGAACTCCATCACGTTGCAAATTCAAAATAATTTTTTGTCTGCATCTAGCTCTGAAAAAATATTTGGCCTTCAAGCAGTGTGTGGGACTTTCTCTATTAGTCCATCTATACTGACCTCCATCAGGTTGCAAACTGAATATATTTTTTTTCTGCATATACCTCTGAAAAAATATTTGGGCTTCTAGCTGTGTGTGGGACTTGTACTATTAGTCCATCTATACTGACCTCCATCAGGTTGCAAACTGAATATAGTTTTTTTCTGCATCTAGCTCTGAAAAAATATTTGGCTTTCTAGCAGTGTGTGGGACTTGTTCTATTAGTCCACCTATACTGACCTCCATCAGGTTGCAAATTCAAAATAATTTTTTGTCTGCATCTAGCTCTGAAAAAATATTTGGCCTTCTAGCAGTGTGTGGGACTTTCTCTATTAGTCCATCTATACTGACCTCCATCAGGTTGCAAATTGAATATAATTTTTTTCTGCATCTAGCTCTGAAAAAATATTTGGGCTTCTAGCAGTGTGTGGGACTTGTTCTATTAGTCCATCTATACTGACCTCCATCAGGTTGCAAACTGAATATAATTTTTTTCTGTATCTAGCTCTGAAAAAATATTTGGCCTTCTAGCAGTGTGTGGGACTTTTTCTATTAGTCCATCTATACTGACCTCCATCAGGTTGCAAATTAAAAATAATTTTTATCTGCATCTACCTCTGAAAAAATATTTGGGCTTCTAGCTGTGTGTGGGACTTGTTCTATTAGTCCATCTATACTGACCTCCATCAGGTTGCAAACTGAATATAATTTTTTTCTGCATCTAGCTCTGAAAAAATATTTGGCCTTCTAGCAGTGTGTGGGACTTTCTCTATTAGTCCATCTATACTGACCTCCATCAGGTTGCAAATTAAAAATAATTTTTATCTGCATCTAGCTCTGAAAAAATATTTGGTCTTCTAGCAGTGTGTGGGACTTTCTCTATTAGTCCATCTATACTGACCTCCATCAGGTTGCAAATTAAAAATAATTTTTATCTGCATCTACCTCTGAAAAAATATTTGGGCTTCTAGCTGTGTGTGGGACTTGTTCTATTAGTCCATCTATACTGACCTCCATCAGGTTGCAAACTGAATATAATTTTTTTCTGTATCTAGCTCTGAAAAAATATTTGGCCTTCTAGCAGTGTGTGGGACTTTTTCTATTAGTCCATCTATACTGACCTCCATCAGGTTGCAAATTAAAAATAATTTTTATCTGCATCTACCTCTGAAAAAATATTTGGGCTTCTAGCTGTGTGTGGGACTTGTTCTATTAGTCCATCTATACTGACCTCCATCAGGTTGCAAACTGAATATAATTTTTTTCTGCATCTAGCTCTGAAAAAATATTTGGCCTTCTAGCAGTGTGTGGGACTTTCTCTATTAGTCCATCTATACTGACCTCCATCAGGTTGCAAATTAAAAATAATTTTTATCTGCATCTAGCTCTGAAAAAATATTTGGTCTTCTAGCAGTGTGTGGGACTTTCTCTATTAGTCCATCTATACTGACCTCCATCAGGTTGCAAATTAAAAATAATTTTTATCTGCATCTACCTCTGAAAAAATATTTGGGCTTCTAGCTGTGTGTGGGACTTTCTCTATTAGTCCATCTATACTGACCTCCATCAGGTTGCAAATTAAAAATAATTTTTATCTGCATCTAGCTCTGAAAAAATATTTGGCCTTCTAGTTGTGTGTGGGACTTTCTCTATTAGTCCATCTATACTGACCTCCATCAGGTTGCAAATTAAAAATAATTTTTTGTCTGCATCTAGCTCTGAAAAAATATTTGGCCTTCTAGCAGTGTGTGGGACTTTCTCTATTAGTCCATCTATACTGACCTCCATCAGGTTGCAAACTGAATATATTTTTTTTCTGCATCTAACCCAGCCAATAGTTTTGGCCTAATACCACTGTTTGGCCACTCAGCTCTGCTCGGTTCCCATCCATTGTTTTTTTGTGCAAACAACTCCAGAGTTGTGAATTAGTTAACCACCAAAATGAGTGGAAAAAGGCCTGCTGCTGGTGGAAAGGGGAATAGGCGTGTTGGGAAGGGGAAAAAAGGTTGTGTCCGTGGGGTAGGTGTTAAAGCAACAGTATCATCTGCAGAAGTAAGACCATCTTCCAGCCAAACTAAAATGTCTACTTCTTTTAGCGGACAATGTGATAAGATCCCTTTCTTACGGCCACGCCAATCGCTACAAATTCCAGATGAGGCACAAAAACAGCAGGTGCTTCAACGGATATCAAGTGTTCCTTTAAGTGGGCTCTCCTCCACATCAACTTCAACATCACAAATACTCCAGTCCTCAAAGGTGTCACCCCAATCGCACTTGCTTCCTCACAGCTCCCAAATCTCCAGCTGCCCGTCTGAGTATGAGGTAGAACAGATGGTTGAGTCTGCAGAGCTGTTTACTCATACTATAGCCTGGGAATCAGAGGTCGACTCCAGCGCTTCTGTGAATCCAGACGAGGAAATGATCTGCACTGATGCCCAGAATCTTTATGAGTCGGATCCAGGACCAGACGCAGAAGGTTCTGACCATAATGTAGACCCTCATTCCCAAACTGTAACTCCTGTTGGTGGAGACAATGAGGAAGACAATGATGAGACTCAAATACCTGATTGGAGCGACAACTTTAGTTTTTTGTCAGGGCAGGAACAGGTTGGCTCTGAGGACGACGGGTGTGATAACGCACAGGGTGAAGATGATGAGGTTGGAGATCCCACTTACTCTCAACCCACAGTCAGCCAAGAGATGAGGTCAGCAGAGGAGGTGGAGGAGGATGCTAGTGACGATGAGGTCAGGTTGCGCCTTCCTGGACAGAGACGTAGTACTGGAAGCACGTCAACAACTGCATCCTCAAACACAACTCTGCCTCTCACCACAAGTCGTGGTGGCTCTTCAGGTCGCATGGGTGCTAAGCCTTGCATAGCCTGGGCATTTTTTCAGATCGATAAAGATGACCCAAGTCATGTTATCTGTAACATTTTTCAGCAAAAGCTAAGTAGAGGCCAAAAAATACATAGTTTGAGTACTTCATGCATGAACCGGCACATGGACATGAAGCATAAGTTGCAGTGGGAAGCTGATGGTGCTACAATGCGGCCTAGCCGGCCGGGCCAACCACCGTCTGCCATATCTTGTGCATCCGCGGCCTCTTCATCCTCTGTGACTGGGGGGACAGCAGTCACACCTGTTTTGGGGCGCAGACCTGCCACCTCTTTACCCGCAAAAGCCAGCGTGATTAGCAGGTCATCATTTTCTTTGGAGGTGGTAATACAAGCTGGTGTTGAGCGCTGTCCGACATCGATAGCACCACCTTTGGATCAAGGCAACCTAACATGTCCGCCTGCATCTTCCTCACAGACCGGCAGTTTGCCGGGGACACCCTTATCAACCCCGTCTAAACACAATAGCCAGCCCTCGGTCCCTCAGATGTGGACAAGTAAAAGACCATTTCCTCCTAGCCATGAGAAAGCTAAGAGGTTGAATTTCACCATCTGGAAGCTCTTGGCTACAGAAATGCTGCCTTTCCGCCTGGTGGACACAGAGGATTTTCGAGACCTTATGTCCGTCGCAGTGCCCCAGTACCAGATGCCGAGTCGGCACTACTTCTCAAAGAAAGGTGTGCCTGCGCTCCACCAGCATGTCACACACAACATCACCGCTTCTTTGAGAAACTCTGTGTGTGACAGGGTGCATTTCACCACAGACACTTGGACGAGTAGGCATGGACAGGGGCGTTACATGTCGCTGACTGGGCACTGGGTAATTATGGTGACAGCAGGACAAGGGCTGCTGTCCAAGTCTTGCCGTCCCCACGCGTTGTGCGTCAATCCTCTTTATCTCAAAGTTCCTCCACTGCTTCTGCCTCCTCAACCTCCTCTCGGTCCTCCACCTGCACCCAAAGCCTGTCTGGTCATGCCACAAGCTTTCTAACTGCGCAGAAGGGATCCTGCACACCTCCTTACTATGCTGGCAGTAGGGCTCAACGTCATCAGGCGGTTTTTACTTTGAAATGTCTGGGAAACGTGAGTCACACAGCTGAGGAGTTGTGGTCAGCGCTGGAGAACCAATTTCATGAATGGTTGTCTCCACTGGACCTGAAACCAGGGAAGGCCGTGTGCGACAATGCTGCAAACCTGGGTGCGTCCGTTCGCCGGGGCAATGTCACACACGTGCCTTGTATGGCTCACATGTTGAACCTGGCTGTCCAGCAATTTTTAGCCCACTATCCCGGACTAGATAGCCTTCTGCAGAGGACACGGTCGCTGTGTGCTCACTTCCACCTTCGTATCCCGCAGCTCAGTGACTTACATCTATACAGAAGTCGTTGGGCCTGCCACTTCACCGGCTAAAATGCGATGTGCCTACCCGGTGGAATTCAACTCTGCACATGTTGCAGCGACTGTGGCAGCACCGACAAGCCCTGGTGCAATACGTCCTGACGTATAGCCTGGGCCAACGAGATCCAGAGATGGGGCAAATCACGCTGGAGGAGTGGTCTCAGATCAGGGACCTATGCACCCTTCTGCACAGTTTTGAAATGGCGACGAAGATGTTTAGTGCTGACGATGCCAGTATCAGCATGACTATTCCGGTGATTTACATGCTGGAGCACATGTTAAACAGAATTCGGAGTCAGATGGTGGCACAAGAGGAGGTGGAGGAAGTAGAGGAGGAGGAGTTGTATGCGTAAGGGCTAACATCTGCAAGGTCCAGACGGTCGGCAGCACCAAGGCGGCAGGCATGTGAGGGTGGGGGAGATGGTTTTACCAGGGCGCATGGTAGCAGCCAAACTAGTGAGGAAGGTGCAGGAGCCGAGGAAGAAGTGGAGGACGAACTGATGGAAGACTCATCAGATGAGGGAGACCTTGATCACATTTCTGTTGTGCGAGGTTGGGGGGAGAGGACAGAGGAAGGAAGCATGATTGTTACCTCGCCACCAACACAACAGGGACTTGGTGCTCCTGGATGAGCAACACACATGAGTGCCTTCTTGCTGCACTACCTGCAACATGACCCTCGAATTGTGAGAATTAGAAATAATCCTGACTACTGGGTTGCCACACTGTTAGATCCCCGGTACAAAAGTAAATTTGCAGAAATTATTCCTGACATAGAAAGGGATGCACGCATGCAGGAGTATCAGCAGAGACTGTTGCAGAATCTTACATGTGCTTTTCCACAAAACACCAGTGGTGCACGTAGTGAATCTCACAGTTCCAACTTGCCAACCGTGGGACCGTCAAGTGTTCAGCACTCAAACCGTAACATAACCACAGTATCTGCTGGTAACATCAATTTTGCGGAATCATTTCACCACTTTTTTAGCCCATCCTTTGCAAGGCCACAGGAGACAAGAAGTCTGACACATAGTCAACGCCTAGAGACGATGGTACAGGAGTATCTCCAAGTAAAAATTGAAGCCACGACTGTGTCACTGGACCCTTGCTCTTTTTGGGCTTCCAATCTGGATAAATGGCCGGAGCTAGCCACTTACGCCTTGGCGATCTTGTCATGCCCCGCAGCCAGCGTTCTGTCTGAACGTGTGTTCAGCGCTGCTGGTGGTGTGCTGACAGATAAGCGCACGCGGCTCTCCACTGATAATGTAGACAGACTCACGTTCATAAAGATGAACAAATCATGGATCCGAAACGACTTTTCTACCCCTGTGTCATCCTGGGGAGAGTAAAAGCTTGACGATTGGTTAAAATCACCTCACCAACCGTTTTAAGCTTTCAAATTACTAATCATGTTTATCTGTATATTGGCTGGAAAATAATTTGGGCTTTGTAGCAGTGTGCATCACTGATTCTATTAGGCCATCTATAATAAGCTCCACCAGATTTAAAATTACTAATCATGTTTATATGTATCTTGGCTGGAAAATAATTTGGGCTTTGTAGTAGTGTGCAGTACTGATTCTATTAGGCCATCTATACTAAGCTCCGCCAGATTTAAAATTACTAATCATGTTTATCTGTACCTTGGCTGGAAAATAATTTGGGCTTTGTAGCAGTGTGCAGCACTGATTCTATTAGGCCATCTATACTAAGCTCCACCTGATTTAAAATTAATAATAATTTTTAGCTGCATCTAGCCCGGAAAATAATTTTGGGGCTCCGAGATGCGCAAGACACATAAGTGCCTTTTTGCTGCACTACCTGCAACATGACCCTCGTATTGTCAGAATTCGAAGTAATCCTGACTACTGGGTTGCCACACTCTTAGATCCCCCAAACTTTTCGATCAACCTTTTCATTTTAATAAAGACCAAAAAATTGGTTATTTTTGAAATTATAAGCATTAGCAGGTTATTAGAAACTGAAATCAAAAGTTTTCAACTCAAAACTTTATTCTAGGTGATGTTACATTTGCACATAGGACCACTTGTTCGAAAGGAGCTTCTGAACTCTCTCGTCCATTGAATTTGTCAGGTTTTGGATGGTTTCTGCTTCAATTGTTTTGCATGAGGACAGAATACCCTCCCAGAGCTGTTGCTTAGATGTGAACTGCCTCCCGCCATCATAGACACTCCTTTTGATGATGCTCCAGAGGTTCTGAATGGGGTAGAGGTCAGGGGAGCATGGGGGTCACACCATAAGTTTGTCCCCTTTTATGCCCATATCAGCCAGAGATGCAGATGTTTTATGTGCAGCATGAGATGGTGCATTATCATGCATAAAAATGATCTTGCTTGTGGAATACACGGTTCTTCTTCTTGAACCATGGCAGGAAGTGCTGTTTGAGAAACTCCACATACATTATGGAGTTCATCTTTACCCCTTCAGGGATCCTAAAGGGGCCGACAATCTCTCTCCCCATGATTCCAGCCCAAAACATTACTCCACCTCCTCCTTGTTGGCGCTGTAGCCATGTTTGCGTGGGGTGTCCATCAACCAGCCATCCTCCACTCTATCCATCTGGACCATCGAGCGTTGCACGGCACTCATCCGTGAACAAAACAGTTTTGAAATCAGTCTTCATGTAATGTTTGGCCCACTGGAGCCGTTTCTGCTTGTGTTCAGTGGATAGAGGAGGTCGACAGGATGGCGTATACACAGCTGCAAACCTCTGAAGGACCCTGCATCTTGTTGTTTGGGGGACGTTGGAGGCACCAGCAGCTTCAAAAACTTGTCTGCTGCTATGACAAGGCTTTTTTGCCGCTGCTCTTTTAACCTGATGTAATTGCCTGTAGGAAAGAGTCCTCAATTTGCCCTTATCAGCACGTACACGTGTGTACTGTGAATCAGCTACATACTTCTTGATTGCCAAGACACTTCATCCTGATCATTGCGCAATGTTGATTGTATTCATGCCTTGACCTAAACACTCCACAATTTGTTGCTTCTCAGCAGCCGACACATCCTTTTTCTTTCCCATTTTGGCAGAAAATGTAGGCTGCTTAATAATGTGGGACAGCCTTCTTAAGTAGTCTTGCCTTTCATTGGACACACCTGCCAAACTAATTAGCACAGGTGTCTGCAATTGCTTACAGTGATAAAAAGAGCCCTGACACACATCACCATCAATGAGTTTAACTGACAAACAAACAAATTCTTCCCTTATCACTCCTAAACACTTTTTGCATAATAATTTGGAACACAGTGTACATGTGCTTTACCACAAAACACCAGTGGTTCACGTAGTGAATCTTACAGTTCTAACTTGCCAACCGTGGTCTGTATGGAGTTGTTCAATAAAGGGCCCAAAATTAAGATAACATAGATGGGAGAGGTCTCTATGAATAGGAATTCCTAAGTATTTGATACCCTGTGAGGGCCAGGCAAAGGGAAAGTTGGACTGGATGGAATCCTGTATGGATTTGGGGAGGGAGACATCGAGGGCCTCAGACTTCGCTGCATTGATTTTAAAATTTGACCATGTAACAAAGTGATCTATTTCAGCCATAACAGCATGGATGGATATATGTGATTGAGTGATATATACTAGGACATCATCAGCAAATAGAGAGCACTTGTACTCGGTGCCTCCCACCTCAATCCACCTAATATTGGGGTTACGGCGAATTGATGAGAGCAGGTGCTCCGTCACTAGGATGTATAAGAGAGGAGACAGAGGACATCCCTGCCTTGTCCCATTGGTGATTGTGAAAGTTGATGAAAATGTTCTGAGACACCCCCTGGGCCTTGGGACACCCGGAGCCGGACCCTTTTTGGTGGATGCTGGTGGTTGTAGTCTCCGTGGCGGTGACCCGGTTCCGTGGCTCAGGGCGGTCAAACCAGTGGCGGAACTATTTATGTGGTTTTGATGTTTAAATGTCCGACTACGCCACCCGTGGATTTCGGTCAGAGTGAACCGCCGCTGCAGGGCAGACCGCTGAGGCTGGTGTTGTGAGTGCAGCAGAGCGTAGCATAACTCCCCACGGGAGGAGTATAGCCTCAGGGCAGTGTATGCGGAGGATGGGGGTGATGGTGCAGGGCAGCAGCAGTAATGACACGGAGTCAGTGATGCAGTCCAGGCCCTTTACTCACAGTTCTTATTATCCAGACCACGTCTGCAGGTAACGGCTGCCCACGTCGTACTGTGCTCACCAGGTTCCGTGGCTCAGGGCGGTCAAACCAGTGGCGGAACTATTTATGTGGTTTTGATGTTTAAATGTCCGACTACGCCACCCGTGGATTTCGGTCAGAGTGAACCGCCGCTGCAGGGCAGACCGCTGAGGCTGGTGTTGTGAGTGCAGCAGAGCGTAGCATAACTCCCCACGGGAGGAGTATAGCCTCAGGGCAGTGTATGCGGAGGATGGGGGTGATGGTGCAGGGCAGCAGCAGTAATGACACGGAGTCAGTGATGCAGTCCAGGCCCTTTACTCACAGTTCTTATTATCCAGACCACGTCTGCAGGTAACGGCTGCCCACGTCGTACTGTGCTCACCAGGTGAGGGGCTCAGACAACTCCCAGATAACTTTGGAGCGCTTCACAGGACCCCCTTTGTGTGTCCTTTGTCTGGCCTTTCTTACCAACCCTTCTGTCCGGCTGCCTCGGGCCTCCTCTTGGTAAACTTGGCGCCAGTTTCCCTGACCCTATGTGGTGCCTTCCTAGCGGGTGTAACGAGGGGCTGCGCCACATAAAATGTCACAGCCTCCGGTTTCTAGCTGAGGGTTGTTTCCTCCCTCCACTTGTTTCGGGGACCGGTCTCCCCCTTTGGCCTGACCCCTCCACGCAGGTGGATTCGGGCATGCGGTGGCGACTCGCCCGTCCGCACCCCTGGGATCCCTTCGTTCCTCATTCCTGGAGCCTTCTCCGTTCCTCTTCCTTCCTTCTCCCTCTTCCAGGCCTGGGCCTCTGTTACTAGGCCCGCCTCCGGAGCAGAGCTCATGCAGAGCCCCTGCTCCCTGTCACTTCTGCTCAGACTTCTCTGCACTGAACTAAGATGGTGCCCACCTTTTATACTCCCTTCTCAATGCACCCAGGAACTGCTTCCTCCCTGCTCCTGCACTACAGGGTTCCCCTTCCTCAGGGTTCCCTCCCCCCACTCCAGCCAGGGACAGGGACTGTCGTGCCCATCTCAGGGGCATATTGGTCGCCCTGCCCCACGGCAATGTGGTGTAATGCATGCAGGTGTCGGGTCCTGATCCACACTCCATCCTTACCTGAGAGTGAGATATCACACCTCTGGGTGAGGTGCAATACCTCTGTAGCAACCGAGCCCTCAGGGTGCTACAGTTCCATTTATCTTCAGCCTAGGTGACGTATTGCGATACAGGGCCGTTATTTGGGCTATAAAAGGGTCCCCTAGACCCCTACCCCAAGCTTTTTAAGAGAATCACATATGGCGTGCCAGGAGACTCTATGGAATGCTTTCTCAGCATCCAACGAGAGTATCTAATTACAAATTTTTAACTGCATCTAGCCCAGGAAATACTTTGTGCCTAGTAGCAGTGTCTGCTAGTCAGCGGATTATCCCGGCTGTTAAGCAAGCTACACCACCTGTAGTTTGGACACTTAATTTTTTCAAAGGAAATGCTTTGGGACCACGGGATACTCGGTGAAGAGCATCAGGAGGCACCCCAAGGCATAGGGGCTGGGACTGGCAGTAGGATGCCTTGCGGTGGACAGCCGAGCTCGATCCTTATAAAAGCTTTTTAACTGCAGCAGCTTTAGTGGACGCTACTGGAGCTGGAATTACGCGGCTGCTGGCATGAGACTTGCCCTCCAATAGATCCTTGTAAATGGATTTAAAGTATATTCATTCAAATTAGAGAGACAATTTAAATTAAAAAGCTTAGAGCTGCCTCCACCACAGGGGGGCTCGCTCGACCCACCAGCGGACAGGCACCAGTATTGGGAGAGGGGGGCTGGCCGTCAGGGTTCACCGCGGCTCTGGCTCAAACCCGGGGACACGGAGGTGGCACGGGCAGGAGCGGACTGGCCGTGTCGGCTTCTCACTTTTTGGATTTTAGAAGGGCATGACATGCCTATATCTGTGTCTCCCCCTCCTTTTACTCCTCCACCTCTTTTCTTTTCGCATGACTATATGTACTTGTCACTTTTCCATGTGTTAGTTGTGTCTTCTGAGCAGTTTGTCAGCTTTTGGACACCTTTGAAGGTGTTTTCTATGTGTTTCTATGTGTTTTTGTTTGCCTGCCATTGGTTTTAACGGTGTTCGAAGGTGTTCGACGAACAGTTCGACGAACACACGGGTGTTCGACGAACAGTTCGGCGAACACACAGGTGTTCGACGAACCGAACCGAACTCGAACACTACAGGGGTGGCTCAACACTACTCTCAATATGATTTTTGCTATTTTTGGCAATTTATATATGAACAATGTGCAGTATCTTTTTTAACATTTTTGTATTAATTGGAGTCAATTTATCAAGCAATTTATGCCTGTTTTCTTGTGTGAAAGAAATTATGAATGCATCAACTAGCCCTAGTTTCATTAGTAATATTTTATTGTTAAACATTTGTCAAAAAATATACAATCAGTTTTTGGAAGGTAATGCTTTTTTTGCTTAGGAAACATAGCTAAAGAACAATTCCAAAGAAGAATTGACCCAGCCAAGTCACTTCACACTCAGCCATTCTAAGTCGATGAATGAATGTTATCGAAAAACTCCAATGACTCCCTTGAAAGTACCCCTAAGGGGATCAACTGTGTCTTTGAGCTGTCTTAGACTATACAAGCTTATCTTGTGCTCACTCGTTGACATGTAAGTGCATTTGTCATGTCACTTATTATAATAATTATATATATTTTTTTAATACGGAACAGCTATTCACATTAATTTTTTTATCCATAATACAGTTATAAAAAAGCTTGAAATGTCATAAAATGTTAATCTAAAACTGGGAAAACAGATGGGTTATTCTGCTCTGCTGTGAGAGAAAGGATGAAAGATACCAATCCAATTGCAAGAGGTTTATTCGTAAACGCATTTCAAAGTATACAACCTTATCAAGAAAAGCCGTCTCATTATTTGTTCTGATGGAGAAGTTGTATACTTTGAAATGCGTTGAAGAATAAACCCCCCGCAATTGGATTGGTATCTCACATTCTTTCCTTCACGGCAGCGCAGAATACCCCATCTATTTTCCAAGTTTTATGCTTTTATCTCCTCATGGGTCTTCAGCAGCTTTAAGCCTTATCAGTGGTTATGTGCACACAACCCATCAAGGTGAGCACAATCATGCATATCCTCTGACACTGTTACCCAGATAAGACCCTGTGACGACACAGCATTTAATCTTAATTATCCAGACATAAATTCAGTAGGCCAGGAGACATACACTATTATCTTTATGTTGACTTTTTAATTTATGTGTTTTTCTTTGGTTGGTCAAGAAACATAAACTATTGTTTGAATAAGTCTGGATGTTGACACTTGAGATGATATTTACTGCAACTTATTGTTTGCTAACTTTGCATGACAAGGATGCAGGTCCATTGAACAATGGATGTTTGCAAAATATGTTAATTGACAATTATGTGGGCCCTGTGGCTTGTTGAACTGCAAAACAGAGAAGGATGAACTATGCAGATTGATTAAATGCTCAAACAATGAGAGATGAGTCCCTACCACCTCCCCCCTCCCGATTTTTGGATGATGACATGAACCACAGATGTGGATATATGAACGACCCCTATTCTTCTGAGAGAGACTTTTACAAAATCACAGCTAAGAGAAATTCTTCAGGACAGCAACCAAGACAAATGGCTCCTTCAAGAGGGACACAGATTTGACTTTACAGGATGTCAGCTTATGGGACAATGACCCCAGCTGGAAGAACACAGATCTGTCCCATTGACCATCACTGGAATCCATGGATACATTTGGGGAAGCAAACATTGTGACCCTCTGGACACCTGGCCCCATGGATATGTTCAAAGAAGCCAGGTTTGGACTATTCAGTCACCTGAACCCTGGGAGATGTGTGGTTAAGCCAGGATTATGACCCTCCGGTCACCTACCCCAGGGATACATTTAGGAAAATCATGCTGGGATCCTCCGGTCACTTGGTCCCATGGAGACGTTCGGAGAAGCCAGGTTGGGACCCTCCGGTCACCTGGTCACATACTTCAATGGAATGTTAGCTTCCTAAGCTTATCGTTACCTCCTCTGCTGGTACCCACCAAAAATGGGGTGCCACTGGTGGGAAGTAGTTGGCCCTGGAAGGCCCGAAGTCGCAGTGGCTTTAATCCTAGTGAGTCAGCGGAAGAGTAAGACTCTGTCATTTTGAACCATCTTGGGTATTTGTTGGGACTGTTCTATATGTTTATTGTCTGTTTGGTGGTTCTATAAAGTATTGCCACACTGTTATACTTTCACCCTGTGTTATCTGAGTGGTTTTCTGCCCACGGGAGACCCTGTGTCTCCTCAGACCCTATTTACGCTGTCGCTCTTCTCCAGTTTCTCTCTCTTGGATAAAATGTTAGTTGTTGCTAAAACATTTTGAGATTTTTGCTGTTTTTACTTCAGTGCCAGCAAGGTCTGCCAACTTTATAAAAAGTGGGTGGAGGTTGGCAGGAAGAGACAAACCGTGCTCATCAGAATTTATGCCACAATAGTGGAATAAATTATGACAGTAATATATGCATTTTCCTGACTGCATGGCAGCTGAAAGATGAGCACATTTTATTAACCACTTCACCGCTGAGCCTGTTTTCATGTTCCTGACAAGGCCAAATTTTACAATTCTGACAAGTGACACTTTATGAGGTAATAACTCTGAAATGCTTCAACATATTCCAGTGATTCTGAGAAAGTTTTTTTGTGACACATTGTACTTTATGTTAGTGGTAAATTTAGGTCGATATTTTTTGCATTTAGTTGTGAAAATATTGAAGTTTGGTGACAATTTTAAAAATGTTGCAATTTTCAAATTTTTATTTTTATGCCCTTAAACCAGATAGTTTTATTAGTCAAAATAGTTAGCAAATAACAATTACCACATGTCTACTTTACATCAGCATCATTTCTGAAAAATATTTTTTTTTGTTAGGAAGTTAGAAAGGTTAAAAGTTTAGCAGCAATTTCTAATTTTTCCAACTAAATTTACAAATCCAATTTTCACATTTGAAGTGACTTTGAGAGGGCTATATGACAGAAAATACAGAAAAGTGTAACCATTTTAAAAACTGCTCCCCTGAAAATTCTCAAACCCCCATTCAAGAAGATTATTAACCCTTCAGGTGCTTGACAGGAATTAAAAAAATGTGGAAGTAAAAATGTAAAATTTTACTTGTTCCCTCAAAAATATTGATTTAGCTGCAAATTTTGCATTTTTACACTGGTAACAGGAGAAAATGAACCATACAATTTGTCGTGAAATTTCTCCTGAGAACGCTGATACCCCATATGTGAATATGTTGTGGCGCATGGCATTGTTTGGAAGGAAAGGAGCACCATTTGACTTTCAGAATGCAAAATTGGCTGTAATAGATAGATGATGTCATGTTGCATTTGCAAAGCCCCTGATGTGCCTAAACAATGGACACCCTCCACAAGTGACCCCATTTTGGAAACTAAACTTCTTGGGGAATTCATCTATGGGTGTAGTGAGCATTTTTAACCCTCAAGGGATTCACAGAATTGTATAACATTGGGCTGAGTTAATCGGAAATTACCATTTTTTCCACTAAAATGTTGCTTTGGCCCCATGTTTTCAATTTTCAAATAGAATAATAGGAGAAAATGAATTATAATGATAATACATTATGCAATTTATGCTGAGTACGCCAATACCCCATTTGTGGTCAAAAACTACTTTTGAGGCACAGTGCAAAGCTCAGAAGTGAAGAAGCACAGATTTTGCTGGAAAGATTTGAGGGTGCCGTGTCACATTGCTAGAGCCCCTACGGTGCCAGAGGAGCAGAACTTCCCCACAAATGACCCTATTTTACAAACTACACTCCCCCAAAATTGAATTTAACTAGGGGTGCATTGAGCATTTTGACACCACATGTGCCTGACAGAATTTTATACCATAGGGCAGTAAAGAAAGAATATCTAAATTTTTACCACTAAAATGTTGTTTTAGCCCCAAATTTTTAATTTTTCTAGTAGCTAATAGGAAAACATGGACCTCACAGTTGATATACAAATTCTCCGGGGTGTGCCAATGCCCTACATTCAGGAAATACTTTTTAAGCACAGTGCAAAGCTCAAAAGAGGAGAACCATATTATAGTGCAGATTTGGCTGTTAAGGTTTGCGGCTGCCATGACCCACTAAAAGAGCCCCTGGTTTGCTAGAACAAAAAAACTCAGCCATAGGTGACCCCATTTTACAAACTACACATCTCAATGAATTCATATAAGGGTGCATTGATCATATTTACACCACAGGTGTGTCACAGAATTTGATACCATTGGGCAGTGAAGAAAAAATAATTACATATTTACCACAAAAATTTTGTTTTAACCCCAGATTTTACACTTCACATTGGCAATTGGGTAAAAATAGCACCAAAATTTGTCACAATTTCTGCTGAACATATAAACACCTCATATGTGACTGTACAGTACTGCTTAGCCACATGCCGAGAATCGGGAGCGATGGAACGCCATTTGCCTCCTGGAGCACAGATTTTCCTAGAACGCTACAGAAATGCAAATATGTGGACGCAATATGTGATTTAGGCACGATGGGGTTCAGAGTGAGGTGGCATTTGGATTTGGGAGAGAAAAATTTGCAGGATCTTTTGGGTGGGCGAGGAGCCAGTGTTTTTCCAAAGCCTTTGTGCTACCAGTAACATGGAATCCCCCTTTATTTCTGATAGCAGATGAGGGACCTGAGTGTGGACTTGCTTTTTTTGTGGATTGGGTTGAAGTTTTTATTGGGAAGATTTTACATAATATTTTAGATCACATTTATACTGTTCTCTACTATGCGCAGTTATATTGGTGTGTCCATCTAAATCTCCGAAAGACATGGTTAAGATGAAACCCATGAGGGATCCATTCACTATAATGAGGCAGCAGATTTATTCTAAACTCCGTCTGGCCTCTGTTCAGTGGTGTCCTTTTCAGAGCACAAAACTGTGGCTAACCGCACTTTTATGCATGTTTGAAAAGAATTATAGGCCAGACAGAGTCCAAAGTGTTTCCATATGCCTCATTATAGGGAATCTTCCGCCAGGGGTGCCATCTGAATCACGTATTTCAGAGATTTATACGGAAATCCCGGTGAAAGCGCTCAGGACAGAACGGGGAATAAATGTGAGCCGAGCCTTACTGCAATCTTTGAAAAAGGGAACTTCAGCGTAGTCATAATATAAAAAATGCCTTTATTCCAATCAATTTAAAATCCAATCCTACATAGTAGACATCGGGAGGGAAGGACTATCAGTGTTGCAAACGTGTTTCGGATATTTAATCCTTTTTCATTGCAATTCTTGTGTCAGTGTGTCACCCTTTCGTCCGTTTTTACCATCAGTGTCAGTGTTTTTCGCGAACGAATGAATAAATTACAATGCTTCTCCTATAGTTTGCAATGTTAAAAACGGACGGCACATGGATGGCATACGGGCTCAGACTTGTATTGTCCCTTGTCATCCATAATGCAAAAAAACAAAAAAAACAAACACATTCCTGTAAGTTACGCACAGACACACAGTTCATGAAAAGCATGGACATGTGAACAGCACCATAGGTTATAATTATAATTAGTATGTGTTGCATCTATGAAAAAAATGGATACAACATGTACGTTCAACACTGATGACTAAATGAGGCCTTAAGTAATAAGTCTACCCCGATATGTTTTTTTACATTCTGGTAAATGTTTCTGGTAATTTATTGTTCTGCAAAATAGATTTAGTATTAGATTTTGTCTTTTTTTAGCTTTACATTTTGGTTAGGTACTTGGCAAAAGTAGTTGATAGATAGGTAATCGTTTCACAGTGATTGGTAGGAGGGACATTTTTAGGGGATATCATATCATGTATTTATACAACTGTGTATTTGTTTTTTAGTTTCAAAATATTTTATTTATCATTTTCAACAGTTTAACATAAAGGGAACGGGATACATGGAGGAAAAAGTGATAATAGGGGAAAGAAAAAAAGAAAAAAGGGAGGTACAACATGGGACCAGGACTAGAAAGAAAATAAAATGTACAGTATCAATGACATTTATAGCATTTGGTATTGTAAATGTTTTCAGCTAGTCATTGAAATAAATAGAGCAAGAGTTAATTTATACAGAAATTAGATAAATCTTACAATATCCATATGAATCCAAACATATTGTAAGTAGGTCAACCTTATTGTCTTATTTTCCAATCCACTTTCATGACGAGAGATTTAAAGCCACATAAAGGAAAGAGTCAGATAGTTGATCTAGCCAAATATTGCAAAAAAAAACTTGAATGTATCAGTTCTTGCAGCATTGATACGTTCATATAAAATTAGTGTATTCTACTTTTAATTTCAGGTAGTGATAATACTGAGGTCTTCCATTTAGAAGCAATATGTGTTTGTGAAGCCATAGTTATGTAATTGATTAACCTGTTCATTTTATTAGTGATACCTTTAGGTTAATTTCCAAAAAGCAGAACCGTAGGGTCAAGTTGTATTGATCTACTTGTTAGGTCATAATTAAAATGGTCCACTAAATGTGTTTCATATCACCGGGTACATTACAACCCCTGAAGAATCTGTTACATTGGGACATATTTTATGTAGCTTTCTAGGAACATAGCATGCTCTACAGTGGCATGTAAAAGCTTACTGTTATTTTGAACAGTTAAGCAAGTTGAAGATGAAATGATATCGAAATGGGCTGAAGTTAAAGATGACACATCTACTTTTTATTTTAATGAAAATATATATTATATTATGATATAGTAATTCTATACATTTTAAAAATTCCAAAAAGAAAAATGGGCAGATGCAAAAGTTTGTGCACCCTGCATGGTTAGTACCTAATAGCACCCACCTTTTGAAAGTATCACAGCTTTTTGTAGCCAACCAAGAGTATTTAAATTCTTGATTGAGGGATTTTCATTCATTCTTCCTTGGAAAATTCATTATCCATTAGTAGAAATTATACTCTTTTCAAGTTCAGCTTTTTTTTTACAGATGGTGCTATGTTTGCATCAAGAATTTGTTGAAATTTCATTGAATCCAATCTTCACTCTACCCATGAAATATTCCCTGTGACATTGGCTGCAACACAACCTGAGTCTGCTAAATCTTTCTGAAGGTCTTTTGCAGCCAAGCGGGGGTTCTGATTTGCCTCTTTAGCAATCCTACAAGCAGCTCTCACTGAAATTTTGCTTGGTCTTTCAGACCCTATCTTGACCTCCACTGTTCCTGTTAACTGCCATTTCTTAATTACATTTCAATCTGAGGAAAGGGAAATTTGAAAACGCTATGCTATCTTTTTATAACCTTCTCCAGCTTTGTGGGCCCCCACCATTTTCATTTACAGAGTGCTAGGAAGCTACCTAGAAGAACCCATGGCTGCTGTTTTTTGGCACAAGGTTAGAGGAGGCCGGGTTTTTTAAAATTGGAAAATTTGCATTAACTGGCCTTTCCTAATGATGATAGGGAACAAGCCATAACCCTCACAGGCTAATTAAGGTCAGAAACCTTGGTCTTATCTGAGCACACAAATCTTCAAGGGTGCCCATACTTTTGAATCAGCCCATTTTCCTTTCTGTAATTTTTAAAACGTAAAAAAATGACAATTTATTTTTTTGTTTGCTTTGCCTAAAATACAAAGGAAATGTGTCATCATTAACTTTAGGCCTTTTAGAGATCATTTCATATTCAACTTGCTTAACTGTTCACAATAACAGTAATTTTGACTAGGGGTGCCTAAAATTTAACATGCCGTTGTATGTAATAATTTGAGGGATGTTTTAGTAAGTGACGTTTGGTTGCTACCTTTTGATAATTTATCACAGCAATGATACCAGTTATCACTAGTAGGGATGGGCGTACCCGAATGGTAAAGTTAAAGGGGTAATGGTTTTGGGGTTGACGTCAGCTGTGTAATGTCCGCTTACATCAAGCCCAGGGGTTAGTAATGGAGAGGTGTCTATCAGACACCCCATTACTAACCCCATAGTGAAAAGTAATCAGCACATAGAAAATTCCGTTAATTGTACAAAATGCTTCATCACCCTCTTTTACCCATTTATTACCTTTAAATTATCAAATAATCCAAAGGGGTCCACCGTCAATCCATCTCACATCCCACAACGATTCCCAACTCTGCCACATCTGGATGGTGTATTGAGTGGTGACATTGACATGAGTAATGCAATTGCTCTGCCCTCCAGCCGGAACACATCGAGAGTAGTGTGAGAACCCGGTTACTGCAAAGAGCGCTGTGTGTTTATTACTTTTCATTACGGGATTAGTAATGGGGGTGTCTGATAGACGCCTCTCCATTACTAACCCCTGGGCTTGATGTCAGTGGACATTACATCTGACATCAACCCCAAAATGTTACCCCACTTGCCAACACACCAGGGCAAGCGGCAAGAGCCAAGGCTAAGAGCCAGAATTGGCAAATCTAATGGATGCGCCACTTCTGGGGTGGCTGAGGGCTGGTGTTATTAGTCTGGGGGGGGGGGGCAATATCCATGTCCTCTTCCCAGCTTATTAATTTCACACTGCAGCTGTCTGCTTAGCCTTTTCTGTTCAAATTGAAACGTGTCAACACCAGAACACTGTCCTGCTTGTGACCTGATTTTAATGAAATTGTAATAAAGCTGCCAAGATTTTATCGGAGATGCCGGCTTTTTTTGTTATATTGGATTTTTTTTTTAGTGTCTAGCTGAAACACACCATAAGGTGACCGCCCAAGAGGGTGTGATGTTACCCAATATGGAGCAGTTCGTTGATCAAATAAGTATCTTATCCTACACGTTTCAAAGGAATCTTCCTTCTTCGTCCCTGATATCTTATCCTATGCGTTTCTAAGGAATCATCCTTCATTCCTGATGAAGAAGTGAAGGACGATTCCTTTGAAACATATAGGATAAGATACTCCTTTGACTGTTCCGTTGTGGGTGCCATCACACTTTCTTGGGCGGATTTCTCAATCTAATTGTGGTTAGCTTGTTGCAGCGCTACTGGATGCAGCGCTGTAAAGGAACGATGAACACCGACTATTTACTCACAGAGAAACCAACAGGTGAATATCACCTCTCCCTCTGCTCTACAGACTGGAACTTTTGATTGATTGTACTATTGGATTCTGGATTCCTTGGATTCTCTACAAATTTGGACTCTTATCAACATTGGTAGGATCTATATATTTTATGCACATTTATGTCATTTACCTGCAGGTATTTAGTGATGCACTACATCGTGGTTTTCATATTTGTCTTGATTCTCATCTGTTATAACTACACAAGACTAAGTAGTTATATATTATTGTTTTTGCAATTCATGTTATGTTGTTTAAAAATACTATATCTACTGCCAATGAGAATTTCAGTTATAAAATTATATTTCTAAGAAACATGCTCTGGGTTTATGGAAAAATAGATAAATCAGATTGTGAGTCCCATTGGGAGCAGGCACATATGGGAGTGGTGCCAATTTTTTTTTAACACACTGCAATATATATTGCTGCTAAAGAAACAACAAATTATAACTTTGTATATAAGGAATATGTTAAGGAACTGCTGAAAAATGTCTGTGTTAAGGTTTGTTTATAGTTGCACAAAAGTTATTCACAAAACTTTATTACTTTGCTTTGTTCATCATGCCCTACATTGATTCACAAGCTGATATATCAGAGTTCAAGGCAGCAGTAAGATATTCACTGGAAAAAAATAAAACATTAACTCAGTTATTCTGAGTCACCACAAAGCTTCATGAATATAGTGCACAGACTAATATACCAATGGTGACATGTAAAATTTTTCATATTCTACATCTGTATTATCAAATTTCTCAATCATACCCTGATAATAAAATTAGTAAGCAAAGGGTTCTAAGAGGTAATGTTTCTCCTTGGCTTGACATGCCAATGTTTGGAGGCTTATAAGACTTGCAATACTCTTCTGGGAAATAAAACATGCAAGCTGGCTCTTCAGAGAGGAAGAGAACTTGGTCTCTAGTTCCACCTACTGGATGTAGCAGTCCTAAAAGTCACTATTGACCCTTTAACGAGTCTTGCCACATGAATTAGGATAAAAGCCAAATTGAAAATTACAAATTGAGATTCTGGTTAGGATTTTATCCGAAGTTATATGGCAAGGCTTGTTAAAGGTTTGATATTGACTTTTAGGATTGCTACTTACAATAAGTGGCACTAAGGTTCAAGTCCTCTTCCTCTCTGAAGAGGCAATTTGCAGTTTACAGAAATGAAATAGTAATATCCGCAGTGGAAAAATAAGGAGCCAATTCCTAGCAGGTTATTTGCATGTTCTGTTACTTGATTTATGAGACTAATGGTTGCATATCTGAAAGCCAACTAACATGCATAAACTAGTCAAGGTTTTTGCAAATACATTTGATTTAACATTTATATCAATATTTTACTTTAAGAAAAACATATGTATTAGTAGTAATACCTTGGCTGACTACTTCTGTGGTCCAAAAGAAGAGCACTAAGGAGATCCACCATGCAAATAAAAAGAGCCTATTTGACGTCTTCATAATTTATAGATGAAATACACCATCTTAGCTCACGGTAGTTTGTATTTCTAACTAAGGCAGGTGATTGTCAAAGTGACTTTCCGAAGGATGGCAGAAGTCACTTTTAATCTAGTCCATCAGCTCATTACCACTCCTACAAATTCTTATTCTTTAAAACGAACCTAAACTCACATATTGCCTGAGGCAACTTTTCTCTATGAGGAAGCTGCAAAATGCTGACAGCAACAAATAACTTATCAATTCATTAATAGACTTAAAGAAAACATATTATGATAAAGTCACCATAACCAGATGATGCAAACTGCCTGCAGCACCTCTGATTCTTCATTGATACCTGCCATTAGCACAAAATGTGGTTGTCAATTAATTTACTACAGTCAGGGGCGTATTTTGTCTTTATGTTACCCTAGACACTTTAAGTGGTTACACCCCCCTTCACTAGTAAGTCAGACTATGGGTATGTGCAATGGATTAAAGAAATAAATGTTCCAGCTACAAAAAGGTAACTTTTAAAAAATTCTTAGAAAAATTTATTTTAGAAAAATTATTTTAAAAATAGACAAACAGATAGGATACAAGGGCCGCAGTGGCTAATACCATGTACCAACCATACAAAAAACGCACAGAAAAGAGGATAATAGGCTACGCATTTCAACTGCCACTGCAGTCTTTATCCCTGCTGGGAAAAAGACTGGAGTGGCAGTTGAAATGCATAGCCTATTATCCTCTTCTCTGTGCGTTTTTTTGCATGGTTGGTACATGGTATTAGCCACTGTGGCCCTTGTATCCTATCTGTTTTTAAAATAATTTTTCTCAAATAAAATTTTCTAAGAAATTTTTTAAAAATTCACTTTTTGGAGCTGGAACATTTATTTCTTTAATCCATTGCTTAACTAGGTGACGATCAGAAGGAAGTTCCGTGCACTACTCTGGAAAATTGGTGAGCTGACAACTATTTTTTTCCTAACTGCTTTATGGGTATGTGCACACCATGTCTTTTTCAGGTGGGCATATTCAGTAACTGGCTGAAAAAGCGTTAAACAAATGCTTAAAAAGAATGAAGAGAGTCACTGAAATGTAAAAACGACTTGCTGGGCATATGTTCAGTCGTTTAAAGTGGTTGTGCCACCATATAATTTTATATATATATGTATATATATATATGTATATACATATATATATATACAGTGGTGGCCAAAAGTATTGGCACCCCTGCAATTCTGTCAGATAATACTCAGTTTCTTCCTGAAAATGATTGCAATCACAAATTCTTTGGTCTTATTATCTTCATTTAATTTGCTTGCAAGGAAAAAACACAAAAGAGAATGAAGCAAAAATCAAATCATTGATCATTTCACGCAAAACTCCAAAAATGGGCCAGACAAAAGTATTGGCACCCTCAGCCTAATACTTGGTTGCACAACCTTTAGCCAAAATAACTGCGAACAACCGCTTCCGGTAACCATCAATGAGTTTCTTACAATGCTCTGCTGGAATTGTAGACCATTCTTCTTTGACAAACTGCTCCAGGTCCCTGATATTTGAAGTGTGCCTTCTCCAAACTGCCATTTTGAGATCTCTCCACAGGTGTTCTATGGGATTCAGGTCTAGACTCATTGCTGGCCACCTTAGAAGTCTCCAGTGCTTTTTCTCAAACCATTTTATAGTGCTTTTGGAAGTGTGTTTTGGGTCATTGTCCTGCTGGAAGACCCATGACCTCTGAGGAAGACCCAGCTTTCTCACACTGGGCCCTACATTATGCTGCAAAATTTGTTGGTAGTCTTCAGACTTCATAATGCCATGCTCACGGTCAAGCAGTCCAGTGCCAGAGGCAGCAAAGCAACCCCAAAACATCAGGGAACCTCCACCATGTTTGACTGTAGGGACTGTGTTCTTTTCTTTGAATGCCTCTTTTTTTTTCCTGTACACTCTATGTTGATGCTTTTTCCCAAAAAGCTCTACTTTTGTCTCATCTGACCAGAGAACATTCTTCCAAAACGTTTTAGGCTTTCTCAGGTAAGTTTTGGCAAACTCCAGCCTGGCTTTTTTATGTCTCGGGGTAAGAAGTGGGGTCTTCCTGGGTATCCTATCATACAGTCCCTTTTCATTCAGATGCCGATGGATAGTACGGGTTGACACTGTTGTACCCTTGGACTTCAGGGCAGCTTGAACTTGTTTGGATGTTAGTCGAGGTTCTTTATCCACCATCCGCACAATCTTGCGTTGAAATCTCTCGTCAATTTTTCTTTTCCGTCCACATCTAGGGAGGTTAGCCACAGTGCCATGGGCTTTAAACTTCTTGATGACACTGCGTACGGAAGACATAGGAACATTCAGGTCTTTGGAGATGGACTTGTAGCCTTGAGATTGCTCATGCTTCCTCACAATTTGGTTTCTCAAGTCCTCAGACAGTTCTTTGGTCTTCTTTCTTTTCTCCATGCTCAATGTGGTACACACAAGGACACAGGACAGATGTTGAGTCAACTTTAATCCATGTTAACTGGCTGCAAGTGTGATTTAGTTATTGCCAACACCTGTTAGGTGCCATAGGTAAGTTACAGGTGCTGTTAATTACACGAATTAGAGAAGCATCACATGATTTTTCAAACAGTGCCAATACTTTTGTCCACCCCCTTTTTTAGGTTTGGTGTGCAATTATATCCAATTTGGCTTTAGGACAATTCTTTTGTGTTTTTTCATTGAATACAAGTTAAATGATGATAATAATACCAAAGAATTTGTGATTGCAACCATTTTCAGGAAGAAACTGAGTATTATCTGACAGAATTGCAGGGGAGCCAATACTTTTGGCCACCACTGTATATATATATATATATATATATATATATATATATATATATATATATATACAGTCATGGCCAAAAGTTTTGAGAATGACACCAAAATTATATTTTCACATGATCTGCTGGCCTCTGGTTTTTATTAGTGTTTGTCTGATGTTTATATCACATACATAAATATAATTGCAATCATATTATGAGTACCAATAAGTTATATTGACAGTTAGAAGGAGTTAGTGCAGCAAGTCAATATTTGCAGTGTTGCCCCTTCTTCTTCAAGACCTCTGTAATTCTCCCTGGCATGCTCTCAATCAACTTTTGGACCAAATCCTGACTGATAGCAGTCCATTCTTGCATAATCAATGCTTGCATTTTGCCAGAATTTGTTGGTTTTTGTTTGTCCACCCATCTCTTGATGATTGACCACAAGTTCTCAATGGGATTAAGATCTGGGGAGTTTCCAGGCCATGGACCCAAAATATCTATGTTTTGTTCCATGAGCCATTTAGTTATCACCTTTGCTTTATGGCAAGGTGCTCCATCATGCTGGAAAAGGCATTGTTGGGCCCCAAACTGCTCTTGGACGGTTGGGAGAAGTTGCTCTTGGAGGACATTCTGGTACCATTCTTTATTCATGGCTGTGTTTTTAGGCAAGACTGTGAGTGAGCCGATTCCCTTGGCTGAGAAGCAACCCCACACATGAATGGTTTCAGGATGCTTTACAGTTGGCATGAGACAAGACAAGTGGTAGCGCTCACCTCTTCTTCTCCGAATAAGCTGTTTTCCAGATTTCCCAAACAATCGAAAAGGGGATTCATCAGAGAAAATGACTTTGCCCCAGTCCTCAGCAGTCCACTCCCTGTACCTTTTGCAGAATATCAGTCGGTCCCTGATGTTTTTTCTGGAGAGAACTGGCTTCTTTGCTGCCCTCCTTGAAACCAGCCCTTGCTCAAAGAGTCTCCGCCTCACAGTGCGTGCAGAAGCACTCATACCAGCCTGCTGCCATTCCTGAGCAAGCTCGGCACTGCTGGTATTCCGATCCCACAGCTGAAACAGTTTTAAGATACGGTCCTGGCACTTGCTGGTCTTTCTTGGGCGCCCTGGAGCCTTTTTGACAACAATGGAAGCTCTCTCCTTGAAGTTCTTGATGATGCGATAGATTGTTGACTGAGGTGCAATCTTTGTAGCTGCGATACACTTCCCTGTTAGGCCATTTTTGTGCAGTGCAATGATGGCTGCACGTGTTTCTTTAGAGATAGCCATGGTTAACTGAAGAGAAACAATGATACCATGAACCAGCCTCCTTTTAAAGTGTCCAGTGATGTCATTCTTACTTAATCATGACTGATTGATCGCCAGCCCTGTCCTCATCAACACCCACCCCTGTGTTAATGGATCAATCACTAAAACGATGTTAGCTGCTCCTTTTAAGGCAGGACTGCAATGATGTTGAAATGTGTTTTGGGGGTTAAAGTTCATTTTCTGGGCAAATATTGACTTTGCAAGGACAGTAATTGCTGTTAAGCTGATCACTCTTTGACATTCAGGAGTCTATGCAAATTGCCATTACAAAAAATGAAGCAGTAAACTTTGGAAAAATTACTATTTGTCTCATTCTCAATACTTTTGGCCATGACTGTATGTACAGTACAGACCAAAAGTTTGGACACACCTTCTCATTTAAAGATTTTTCTGTATTTTCATGGCTTCGAAAATTGTACATTCACACTGAAGGCATCAAAACTATGAATTAACACATGTGGAATTATATACTTAACAAAAAAGTGTGAAACAACTGAAAATATGTCTTATATTCTAGGTTCTTCAAAGTAGCCACCTTTTGCTTTGATGACTGCTTTGCACACTCTTGGCATTCTCTTGATGAGCTTCAAGAGGTAGTCACCGGAAATGGTCTTCCAACAATCTTGAAGGAGTTCCCAGAGATGCTTAGCACTTGTTGGCCCTTTTGCCTTCACTCTGCAGTCCAGCTCACCCCAAACCATCTCGATTGGGTTCAGCTCTTTCTCTTTTTGCAGAGGTCAGCCTCTCCCACTTCTTCCTTCACAGCTGTCTCTGAGGCTGGTATCTTCTCCCACATCTCCTCCTGTCTACAGACTTCCCCCAGCTTCATGGAAAAAATCTTAAACCGTGAAGTGTTAGGCTGTGTGCCCACGATGCGTTTTTTAAGCGTTTCCGCAGTGGCAAAAACGCTGCGGAAACGCATTAAAAACGCCTGGTAGAAGGCCTGCCATGTTCCCCGATGATAATCCGCATGTGCTGTGCACATGCTGCGGACATTTCCGCTGCGGATTATCATTGCAGAAAAAAAAACAGAACTACCAATTATTTTGCGGAAGTGCTGAGTTTTCGCCACAATTGACTTGCATTAGAACGCGCCCATTCCGCAAGACTGCATCTGTACTTGCTTAATTGGCGCGTTCTAATGTGTGGATGGTACCCGGGTGTAGAGGAGAGGAGAGTCTCATCCACACCCTGGTACCATTAAAAAATCTGTGAAAAAAGAATAAATTAAAAAAAATATATATACTTACCTTCCGGCGGCCCGCGCTGTGCTCCTCCTTGCTTCCCGGTACTTCGCGATGGAATGAAGGACCTGCGCTGATGTCAGAGTCATGTTACGCGACGATGACGTCGGCAGGTCCTTCAATCCACCGCTGCCGGCAGCTGGGACGGTGAAGCAAGACAGCGTGGGCCATCGGAGGGTAAGTATATATTTATTTTTTTAATTTTTTACATTCTTTCGGTCACACTATATAAATCCATGCTGTTTGTATGGATTTATATAGTGTGACCAAGTTGACAAGCACTTTTCAAGTGATGCTAAAATCGCTTGGAAAGCACCTGTCAACCCGCATGCGGAAATGCAAGTGAAGAACGCTTCACTTCTGCTTGTCCCTGGCAGGAAAACGCATGTACAATCCGCATGTACAATCCGCATGCGTTTTTTTCTGCCACGGAGATGCAGAAACGCTCAGGAAAAAATCCTGAGCATTTCTGCATCGTGGGCACATATCATGGGCGATTGTCTGCTCAATCGTTGCTGCCAGTGCAGAGAGCAATGGTTGTGATGAGATTATCTTCTGGTTGCTGCTTTCTGCAAAGGGAATGACAGCGGACAAAGCTCATTACAATGAGAGCATTATCATCTATACCCATGCAGAAAGGTGCAACCAGATGACAAACTCATCACAGCTTTTTACTGATTCAGCATCCCCTCTCGTCCCCCATACTTTCTATATCCTTCTATAGATCCCACATTCTTTGTATGTCTTCCCACTGATCCCTGCCTCTTTTCTCACTTACAGTTTTGTGAGAGAAGATACAGATTCGCTGGTAGAGCTTTCAAAATTAAAAAAGTGTATCCTTTTAAAAAAAAAAAAAAAAAACTATATATATATATATATATATATATATATATAATAAACTTTTTTTATAAACTAATATTATTGTAAACTTATCATTTCTGCATACTTTTTCTAACCCTAACTTGGGTTAGGACTAAGATTTGGGTTAGGACTAGGATTAGAGGTAAGACTATGGCGAGGGTTATGATTGAAAATAGGACTAGTGTTAACGAACGGATGAAGGTAAAAGCTGTAATTAGGATGAGATAAGAACTAGAGTAAGGACTAAGATTAGGACTAGGATGAGGGTTAGGGAAAGGGCTGCGGCCACCATACACGTTAGATTAACATCTACAGATATTGGTGGGATTGGCTGGCAGTCTTATGTGTATAGGGCTTGAGAATGCTGATTTTTCATCAACCTTTTATGGGCTTGTCCACTACTAGCACAGATTCACCTATATTCAAAGTATAGAAAATTAATGAACTCACAGAAAATACACATAAAAACTACTATTTATTATTATCATATTAAAACTTAAGCAATACAGAAAAATTCCTTCAAAAAATAGATAACCATATCCAATATACAATCGCCCCCTCTTGGGGTGCATAGGTGAGGAAGGGGGAACCAATGGTCCTAAGCTTACCCCTAATCTGGTCCATAAATGTCTGCAGAGGTTGGCACCCTCTTGAAATGCCTGTGGTGTCCCCCTCCTCAGCAGCTTTCCCCAACTCTCCCTGTTAATTCCTAATCAGATGCAAGGCAAGGGGTGATTCCATACAGGATACCAGGTAGCCAATCCACCAATCCTGGACACAACAAAATACACCCAACACGCCACTGCAACTCGGTGTAAGCAAATGAAACAAACATTGGTGAATTAAACGAATATAAGAATGTACTGCATAAACTACGCTCTTAGTGAGATAACTGTAGTTCAATTCAATTATACTAAGGATACAACTCAACAGAGCTCCATATATGTTAGTAATCATATATTATTACTAGAATCATAGAATCATAGAATCATAGAATCATAGAATGGTAGAGTTGGAAGGGACCTCCTGGGTCATCTGGTCCAACCCCCTGCTCAAAGCAGGATTCACTAAATCATCTCAGACAGATGTCTGTCCAGCCTCTGTTTGAAGACGTCCATTGAAGGGGAACTCACCACCTCTCGTGGCAGCCTGTTCCACTCATTAATCACCCTAACTGTCAAAAAGTTTTTTCTAATATCTAATCTGTGTCTCCTCCCATTTAGTTTCATCCCATTGCTTCTAGTCTTTCCTTGTGCAAATGAGAATAAAGATGATCCTTCTACAATGTGACAGCCCTTGACATATTTGTAGACAGCTATTAAGTCTCCTCTCAGTCTTCTTTTTTGCAAGCTAAACATTCCCAAATCCTGCAACCGTTCCTCATAGGACATGGTTTGCAGACCAGTCACCATTCTGGTCGCTCTTCTCTGAACTTGTTCCAGTTTGTCTATGTCTTTTTTAAAATGTGGTGCCCAAAACTGTACACAGTATTCCAGATGAGGTCTGACCAAAGAAGAGTAAAGACCAATAATGACTTCACGTGATCTAGACTGTATGCGTCTGTTAATACATCCCAGAATTGTATTTGCCTTTTTTGCTGCTGCATCACACTGTTGACTCATGTTCAGCCTATGATCTATTAGTATACCTAAGTCTTTTTCACATGTACTGTTGCTTAGCTCTATTCCTCCCATTCTGTATATGCTTTTTTCATTTTTATTGCCCAGATGTAGTACTTTGCATTTTTCCCTGTTAAAAACCATTCTGTTGGTTGCTGCCCACTGCTCCAGTTTATTTAGGTCTTTTTGAATCCTCTCTCTCTCTTCTCTAGTATTAGCTATCCCTCCTAGCTTTGTGTCATCAGCAAATTTAATCAGTTTACCCTCAATTCCTTCATCTAAATCATTGATAAAGATGTTGAACAATACAGGTCCCAGGACGGAGCCCTGTGGTACCCCACTTGAGACATTCATCCAGCTGGATGTGAAGCCATTTACAATCACCCTTTGAGTCCGATCACTAAGCCAGTTATGAATCCACCTAACAGTTGCCTGGTCCATTGCATACTTGGTCATTTTTTCAATAAGGATGGTGTGAGATACTTTGTCAAATGCTTTGCTGAAGTCAAGATATACTATATCTACAGCATTTCCCTGATCCACCCAGTCAGTGATTCTGTCATAGAAGGAAATTAAGTTAGTCTGACATGACTTGTTAGTTATAAACCCATGCTGACTCTGGTTAATCACTTCATTCTTATCCAGGTACTTACATACATGTTGTTTAATAATTTGTTCAAAGATCTTTCCTGGTATAGAAGTCAGACTCACCGGCCTATAGTTCCCTGGGTCCACCTTCTTCCCCTTTTTGAAGATAGGAACAACATTTGCTCTTCTCCAGTCTTCTGGGACTTCTCCTGTTCTCCAAGAATTTTCAAAGATTATGGAGAGTGGTTCTAAAATTTCTTCTACGATCTCCTTCAGTACTCTGGGGTGTAATTCATCTGGACCTGGAGACTTGAACTCATTTATGTTAGCTAAATATTCCCTCACAATCTTTCTGTTTACAGATAACTTGGATTCTTCTATTCCTTTAAAAGGACAGTGAAGATCAGTTGATGTTACATTTTCTTTCTGAGAGAAAACAGATGCAAAATAGGAATTAAAAAGTTTGGCCTTCTCAACATCCTCTCTTACCATTTCTCCATTTTCATCCTGTAAAAATCCTATAGCATCTTTGACTCTTCTTTTACTTTTGACATACCCCCAAAATCCTTTTTTATTGCTTTTGACATCTCTTGCAAGCCTTAATTCATTGTCAGCTTTAGCTAACCTGATACATGCCCTGCAGGATCTGCAGACTGCATTATAATCTTCTTTAGATATGCCTCCCTCTTTCCATTTAATAAACATTTCTTTCTTTCTTTTTAGCATGTGTTTAAGTTCTGTGTTTATCATCCTGGTTTCCTTAAATGCTTCCCATTCTTCCTACTTTTCGGGATTGTTAACGATTGTGCTTTGAGAATCTCATTTTTAAAAATTTCCCATCCTTCCTGGACATTTTTGTCCTTAAGGACATCCAGCCATTGGATCCCTCCTATTCTCTTTCTGAGTCTCTTAAAATCTGCCTTTCTAAAATCTAACCTTGAAGTTTGAGTCTTCACATGTCTTCCTCCTCTAGTTATCCAAAATTCTATAATAGCATGATCGCTGCCTCCTAGGGTCCCAGCCACTTTTACCTCCTCAACCATTTCCTCCTTGTTTATAAGGATTAGATCCAAAGTAGCAGATCCCCTTGTTTTCTCCCCTACCTTTTGGAAGATAAAGTTGTCAGCAAGAGAGGATAAGAATTTGCTTGACCTGTTAGTTTTACTTGAGAGAGATTCCCAACAAATGTCTGGATAGTTGAAATCTCCCATGACCACTACGTCATATTTTTTTGAGAACTTGGTCATTTGATACATAAAGAGTTCATCCATATCTTCAGCTTGCCCAGGTGGCCTGTAGTAAATGCCTACAATGGTGTCCTTTCCGTTGTTCTCTCCTTGTATTCTTACCCAAACAGTTTCCACAGAACTCCCAGTCTCTGAAGCTTCAATCTCTGTGCAGATATACGCTTTTCTAACATACAATGCGACACCTCCTCCTCGTTTATCAAGTCTGTTTCTTGCAAATAAGTTGTATCCTTTTAGCCTTTTATTCCAATCATGTGTATCGTCCCACCAAGTTTCAGTGATTCCAATGACATCATATTCCTTTTCCTGCGTTAGTAGTTCTAATTCTCCTTGTTTGTTGCCCATGCTTTGTGCATTTGTATAAAAACATTTTAGTTTGTGATTGGTTTCTCTTCCTCCCATATTTTTATTATTTAAATTGTTTTGTCTTTGTTCTTCCTTTCCACTTCCAGTAGCAGAGATCTCAATAGTATTTGTCAGCTGTATGGCTTTTTCTGGCCTTTTGCTTCCCTTCCCACATTGTTCTAGTTTAAAGCTCTCCTGATGAGTGCAGCAAGGCAATTTCCAAATACATGTTTTCCAGTCTTCGTAAGGTGCACCCCATCTCTAGCAAGTAGTCCATCATATAGGTAATTCATTCCGTGATCCAGAAATCCAAATCCTTGTTGACGGCACCATCGACGTAGCCAGTTGTTCACCTGTAGAATCTTATTCCACCTCATTGCTCCATGGCCATCCACTGGGAGGATGGATGAGAAGACCACCTGCGCTCCCAATTCTTTCACTTTCTTGCCCAAGTCTTCAAAGTCACTGCAGATGGTTTCCAGGTCCTTTCTTGCGGTGTCATTTGTCCCCACATGTATTAGCAGGAATGGGTAGTGATCTGTAGGTCTGAAGAGTCTTGATATCCTGTCAGACACATCTTTAATTTTTGCTCCTGGAAGACAGCACATTTCTCTTGAGGTTATGTCTGGTCTGCAGATAGCAGCCTCTGTTCCTCTTAACAGGGAATCCCCCATGACCACCACTCTCCGTTTTTTCTTCACAACATTCTTCTCACAGGGTTGAGCGAGTATGTTCTGTCCGAGTATGCTCGGGCTGAGCTCCGAGAATTTACAGCTGCTCGGTGAGAAGGTAAAATCGCTCCCGTGTGCATGATTTGCAACTGTTTGACAGCTTTATTACATGTGAGGAATGTGTAAGAAATAGACATTCCTCACATGTAATAAAGCTGTCAAACAGTTGCAAATCATGCACACGGGAGCGATTTAACCTTATCACCGAGCAGCTGTAAATACTCGGAGCTCGGCCCGAGCATACTCGGCTAAAGGTTTAATAGAACATACTCGCTCAACACTAATTATTACTAGTGATGAGCGAGCATGCTCGCTACTGCTCGGTGCTCGCTCGTGCATCTCACTGCTTGAGATGCTCGGAGCTCGCAGAATATTTCCGGGTTGCTCGGGAACTCATGTCCCCTCCCTGCATGTTTGGCGCTCTTTAGAGAGCCAATGAACATGCAGGGATTGCCTGCCATGCACTGTAATGCCGTAGCCATGTTAATTGTGGGCATTACAGTGATTGGCTGGCCGCACAGCGTCATCAGGTATATATCAGACCTGGTGCCACCATGCTCTTCACAGTCACTCTGATCAGACAGTGTAGGGAGAGCTGCTGCTGCGTCAGGGACAGATTTGATTGTGTATTAGGTAGTGTAGGGAAAAAAAACGTACATTACACATATCCATCTTAACAAACAGTCCTTCTGAGGACTAATCCATCTGCAGAGATATCAGGCGGGCAGGGTGTATAGGCAGGCAGTGTATATAGTAGACTACAGTGCATATAGCACAAGAGGCTCCATTCCAATTCTGCCTTCTGCTGCTGTTAGAAATTTTGATACAAAGGTCCAGGTCTCAGAGGCCAGGAATACTTTTATTTGGATCTTAATCCTCATTATTTGCTTAAAAAGCAATCCAGAGAACACCATTTTTGCTGCGCAATTTGCTTGTTGGCACTGCAGAATACAGCCAAGTCATTTCCATATTAGAACGCTAGAAATCCAGTTATTTAAAAACATGTTTTCTCCGTCAAACGGATCACATATACGTTGTCAGAAAATACTGCCATTTCTGGCCTCCATTAAAAATTTCCTTTAGTGTGTCATTGAAGCAATTCACCACAGTTTGCTGTTCAAACTACTTACCTACAGGCCAGGTATTTAAAACTCTGTTTTCTCCGTCAAACGGATCACATATACGTTGTCAGAAGATACTGCCATTTCTGGCCTACATTAAAAATTTCCTTTAGTGTGTCATTGAAGCAATTCACCGCAGTTTGCTGTTCAAACTACTTACCTACAGGCCAGGTACTTAAAACTCTGTTTTCTCCGTCACACGGATCACATATAAATTTGCTCCAAACTCAGTCATTTGTAATGAGTGTGGAAGATACTGTCCTCCATTTAAAATGGGCAAGGCACGTGGCAAGGGACGGGGAACTGGACGTGATGGTAATGGTGCATGCAAAGGCCGAGGACAAGGCCGTGGGCAAGCCGAAATTGTGCCACAACAAACACCCACATCTTCTCGCCTGACCTTCCTGTCCCAATTTCTAGGGGACTGCAGCACACCACTATTGAACCCAGAGCAGTGTCAAAAGGTTGTTGGTTGGATAGCGGCTAAAGCTTCCAGTCACTTAGCCACCACCACCACCCTGTCTTCCACACGGTCAAGTCTCAGTAGCTGTGAGTCTGGACCGCATATTCCTCACCCTGATCCTCCTTCTTCCCACCATGCCGAGTACCCAGAGACAACTGATTCCACACTTGGACACTCGGAAGAACTTATCACTTTTCCATTTATAGATTCGGGCCTCTCGCCCGGTCCACTTGAAGAGGGGACCAGGGTGCGGAAGTGGTAGACGAGGTGGTGGATGAGGACAGCAGCACACAGGGGGAGGGAGGTGTAGCACCCCAACAGGCAGGAAGAAGCAGTGTGGTGGTCTCAGACAGAAGGCAGGCTACCGTTCCCCGTAACACTAACACGAAGGAAGTTGCCAGTACAACTGTTAGGTCTTCCCAAGTCTAGTTGTTTTAAAAAGACTCTGCCGATAACCCCAAAAAGGCCATTTGCAACACCTGCCTGGCCAGCATCAGCAAGGGTGGAAAAACGACCAGCCTGACCACCACCAGCATGATCAGGCACATGGCAGCAAAGAACCCGACTTTGTGGGCCGAACCCCAGGGTCCAGGAACAGTGTCTGCGGGTGGCACCATTGCTTCTTCCGCTGTTGTGCATGCAAGCCAATCCCCTGTCCATGGTGCATGCGAAGATGCCTCCTGCCCTGCACCTGTCATTGCACATTCTCAAGTAGCAGCATCAGGAAGGAAGAACGTCCATGTAAAGCCCACCTAACCACGGATATGTGGACAAGTGCTTGTGGGCAGGGACAGTACATCTCGCTGACGGCACACTGGGTTAACATAGTGGAAGCCGGGACCCTGTCGGACCTTGGACGGAACACGTCCTCCCAACGCCAAGGATTGCAGGCCCTAGGTCAATCAGGGTTGCCCCCACTTTCTACAGCTCCTGCACCTCATCCTCCTCAGCCTCCTCCTCTTCAGCCTCCATCTCCAAAATGACCACATCAGTCACAAGATGGAAGCACTGCCTCGGCCAAGCGGCAACATGCTCTGCTGAAGCTATTATGCTTAGGTAGGTGAAAAATCACACAATGCTGAAGAGTTGTGGACAGCTCTAAAAGTGCAGGCAGATCTGTGGCACACACCGCTGAAACTACAGCCAGGCATAGTTGTATGTGACAATGGCCAGAACCTGGTGGCGGCTCTGAGGCGAGGCGAGCTCACACACGTACCATGCCTGGCCCATGTGCTTAACCCTAGAACGCATGACCATAAAAATCTACTTTTTCACATACTTGGGGCCTTTTAGGCCCGTGTGCAAATAACTTGGAATAACTCAAGCGAAAATATCAAACAACTATATACCTGAGGAATACCTAGAGTTTCAAAATTCTAACTAAAGTAATCTTGCAGAAAATAGAAAACAATTAACAGGGCGGGCCTGCGAGGCCCCAGGTATGCATTCTAGGGTTAACCTCGTGGTTCAGTGGTTTCTCAAATCCTACCCAGAGCTGCCGCATCTGCTTGTTAAAGCACGCCGCCTGTGTGCCCATTTTAGAAAGCCAGCTACAGCTTCCTTCGCCCTTGCAGTGTTTCAGCAGCATTTGCAGCTACCAGCTCACAGACTGGTGTGTGATGTCCTGACGTGCTGGAACTCTACACTGCAGATGTTGGGAAGGATTTGTGAGCAGTAGAGGGCAGTTGTTGAGTACCAGCATCAACAAGGCCGTCGCTATTCAGTTCAGACTCCACACATAAGACCTCAGGAGTGGACATGGATGTCAGACATATGTACCATCCTCCAAAACTTTGAGGACTCCACCAAGATGGTGAACGGCGATGACGCCATAATTAGCGTCACCATCCCGCTTCCCTGTCTTCTGAAACGCTATCTGCTCACAATCAAAGAGGATGCATTGCAGGCGGAGCACGATAAGATGGAGTAAGGAACCATAAAGGGTGATTACACACAGCCAGGCCTCATCTCATCCCAAAGTGGATTGGGTGACAATGAGGAAGAGGAGGAGGAGGAGGAAGGACAGGAGCTAGTTTCATGCACTATAGATGGTACTACCTGCACAGCTGTCATACCGTCTGTTCAGCATGGATGGCCAGAGGACAAAGAGGATGAGGAGGAGGAGAGCATGGTCAGTCATCCTCTTGGTGAGGACACGGAAGTCGTGCCTGTTAGTAGCCTGGCACACATGGCTGAGTTTATGTTTCTCTGCCTTTCCCATGACCCTCGCATTCTCAAAATTTTGGGTGACAGTCACTACTGATTGCTGACACTTCTAGACCCTCGCTACAAGGAGAACTTTATATCTCTTATTCCTGAGGCGGACAGGTCTACAAAAATGGAGCTGTACCAGAAGGCCCTTGTTGCGGAACTATTAAAAAAATTCCCATCTGAAAACGCTGGCGGCAGCGGGCACACTTCGTTGGACAACCAAGGAGTACAGGCGAGAGAGACACAACTTCAATCCAGCAGAGGCAGGGGGACACTGTCCAAGTTCTGGGAGAGTTTTCTCAGATCCTCCCATCGCAAAGGCCCTGAGGCGCTGGGTACTCTCACAAGGAGTGCAAAGTTTGGGAAGATGCTGAGGGAGTACCTTGCCGACCGTACCAAAGTCCTCCTTGATTCCACTGTGCCTTATAATTATTGGGTATCCAAGCTGGATACGTGGAATGAACTGGCTCTCTATGCCTTGGAGGTCCTTGCCTGCCCTGCCGCCAGCGTTTTATCAGAGCGGGTTTTTAGTTCCGCTGGTGGAATTATAACTGATAAGCGCATCCGCCTGTCAACTGAAAATGCTGACAGGCTGACTCTTATAAAAATGTACAGGGGATGGATTGGGCGAGACTTCTCAACACCACCGAATCATAGCAGTGTAACATAAACTCCAATCCAGTGTCTTTTCTTGGGAGGTGTATTCCCATGCACCTTTTCACACCCACACATGGATATATGCTTCCTGATTTTGGCTATTTGCTCTTGTCCTCCTCCTTCTCCTCATCCTCCACCACCATATCACCAGGGTGACCGTGGTGCGTGATGCAACACCCACCTAATTTTTTTAAAGGCTGTTTATGATGCCCGTTAAAAAAATTTTTTATACAGTATGTTCATGTATACCCTCCATGGGTAAATGTTTGTCAGCCCATAAACTTAGTGCATGGGCATTACAAGTATAAGAGGCCCGCTCCTTTCTAATGGGAACATTTTTTTATGAGGCCCTCCTCCTCGTCTCTTCCAAGGGGCATTGAAGTGCCTCCAAACATTTGGCAGCCCTTGCATTCACTGCATAGGCCAACACTATGGGAGACTCTCTCCTTTCTAATGGGAATTGGTCGTGACTGTGGCCCTTCTCTGTGTGTCTTTAAATTTTTAGTGGGGTTTTTCCTAAAATTGTTGGACTCACTGCATACCCTATAACTGTATAGCAGACTCTCTCCTTTCTGATGTGAACATGTCGTGCCTTGTTACAGTGGCCCTGCTCTGTGTGTCTTTAAATTCTTAGTGGGGTTTTTCCTAAAATTGTCAGCCGTTGGACTCACTGCATACCCTATAACTGTATAGCAGACACTCTCCTTTCTAATGGGAACATTTCGTACTTGTTACTGTTTCCCTGCTCCATGTGTCTTTACATTCTTAGTGGGGTTTTTCCTAAAATTGTCAGCCGTTGGACTCACTGCATACCATATAACTGTATAGCAGACCCTCTTCTTTCTAATAGGAACATGTCATACCTTGTTTTTGTGGCCCTGCTCCGTGTGTCTTTAAATTCTTAGTGGTGTTTTTACTAAAATTGGTCAGCCGTTGGACTCACTGCATACCCTATAAATGTATAGCAGACCCTCTCCTTTCTAATGGGAACATGTCGTACCTTGTTACTGTGGCCCTCGTCCGTGTGTCTTTAAATTCTTAGTGGGGTTTTTCCTAAAATTGTCAGCCGTTGGACTCACTGCATACCCTATAACTGTATAGCAGACTCTCTCCTTTCTAACGGGAACATGTCGTACCTTGTTACTGTGGCCCTGCTCTGTGAGTCTTTAAATTCTTAATGGTGTTTTTCCTAAAATTGTCAGTCGTTGGACTCACTGCATACCCTATAACTGTATAGCAGACCCTCTCCTTTCTAATGGGAACATGTCGTACCTTGCTACTGTAGCCCTGCTCTATGTGTCTTTAAATTCTTAGTGGGGTTTTCCCAAATTTTGGCAGCCCTTGCTGTCACAGCATGGGCATTACCACTATAGGAGACCAGCTCCTTTATATTGGGAACAATTTTTTTACTGAGATCCTCCTCTATGTCTCTTCAAAGGGGTATTGGGTTGCGTCCAAAGTTTTGTCAGCCCTTGCTGTCACTGGATACGCAATGACAGTATAGGAGACCCACTTGTTAATAATGGGAACAACAAAGCATAGCCAGCTGATGGCTCTCTAACAATAGCTAGGGCCGACTACTGGACTTTTAAGAATAGTAAGGGCTGTCTGATGTCCCTATAAAAATAGGCTTTATGACTTTCAAAGTCCCTCCATCATAAATAAAACAGGATGTGTCTAATGATGTGTCACAAACCACATTGCAAGATAAGGTTGTAAAATGTTAAAATGACATTTCCCGGTGAATGCATTTGTCTTAAAAAAAAAAATGTAAAAAAAACAAAACAATAGGATCTTTCTTTAGTATAAAAAACAGCGTCACCAATTTAACAACAATGTAATCACACTGTTCAGCTCATGGATCTCCTCCTCCATCTCCGAAATGACCACATGAGTCTCAAGCTGACAGCACTGCAGCACTGCCTTGGCCAAGCGGCAACAGGCTGTGCTGAAGATAACATGCTTAATGTTTAATTGACAAACCGCCCAACACTGCATAGTTGTTGAAAGCTGTAACACAGCAGCCTGATCTGTGGCTCTCACCGCTGAACATACAGCCAGGCATGGTCGTGTGTGACAATGGGCGGAAACTGGTGACGGAGAAATGACATCCGGGGTAGATACGGTTTCCCTCTATGCCAGTCCTTTCACCGAGCTAAAGAATATGGCTGTGGTGAAATACAACTCCACTGAGAAGCTGTTTCAGATTGAAAAACATTGTGCCCACCAGAGGATTTGATTCTGAGGGCTAACCTTTCTCCCCCACTCAAGAGCCCCATAGCAGCTGCAAAGTTAGCGCTATCATGAACTCTCCTGAGGTAGAAGCCAAGGCACACCAGAGGATTCTCTGGTGGGACCGTCCAACCCTGCCAAGAAGCAGTCCTGGCTAAGAAAAATGTGTGGAAAGTTTCCTGGACTCTCTATGGCTGCTTTTTTTTACTGAGGAGGAAACACATGTAAACATGGGGAGAACATACAAGGTCCTTGCAGATGTTGTCCTTGCTGGGATTTGAACCCAGGATCCCAGCACTGCAAGTCTTCAGTGCTAACCACTGATCCAATGTGCTGCCATCCACCCTCTAATATCTAACAGGCTGGAGAAACTTGCACCTACTGCCACTCTATCTTCAGCTCCTTTGTGAGAAAATGTATTTGGGCAGCCACTCAGTCTACCAAATAAAATTCCTGAGAAGGAAATTGAGGATGGCTTCACTACTGGTACTGGGGGCAGTGCTAATACCATGGCGTCGTACCATAGTTTGCTGGAAATATTCCAGGCTGGTAGGAGGCAATCAAATTCTCCCAGAAAAGTACCAGCAGTAATATTCAGGGACCCGCGCTTGTAGAAGACAGAGACAACACCAGGAGAAATAGTGACGGCTGGGGACCGATTATGGACACGAGGCATGAGGCATGTGGTTGTGAAAAGCTTCCGCCTCCACGAGCCTAAAAGGCCACATTTCAAGTGAAAGCGGCTTTACAGGACTTCCTGTGAGAAATGACATGCAGGGAAGATAGGGTTTCCCTCTATGCCAGTCTTTTCACCGAGCTAAATACAACTGTCGGCAAAAAAAGTTGTGGACTGGTTCCGTACCGTCCCTGGCCACATTCACCTGTCCAGGTGTTTGTGGTTAGGCGGTCCTTCCCAGTAAGTGCACTGGGGAGGACACGGGTAATGTTGTGGGACCCGTGCTTGGGGAAGGTGGAGGCGATACCGGGAAATATAGTGGCGGCTGGGGACCGAGTATGGACACCCGGCTGCCACCGACATGAGGTTATGAAAAGCTTCCGCCTCCACAAGCCTAAAAGGCCACATTTCAAGTGCAAGCAGCTGTCAAAAATTTGGCAGTATAGTATTGCAGCCTGTGGGTGGGTGGGTGGCTAGCTGCCTGCATACTTGTACTTGCATTCCAAGGAAAGGGGTAGGGACAACTGAACGCTGCAGTGGGACAAGGACGTGGACGGTGATTGTTGCAAGTCTGCAACGACAGGTTCATAGCGGGAGGCATCTTCGCATGCGCCAAGGATCACTTATGATGGGCACACTTTTAGGCAGTGACCTGAGAGTCAGAGATGCTTCCAGAGGTCATGCTTCATGACTTTTCAGCACTGTATGCATGTGTCTGATGATGTGTCACACACCACATGGCCAGATAAGGTTGTAAAATGTTAAAATGAAATTTCCTGGTGAATGCGTTTGTCTTGGTTGAAAGCAATGCAAAAGTGCAAAAACGCATCAAAAACGCTATGTGTGAACATAGCCCAAGGTGTGGAGTAGTATTTTTGGTTTTGGTTATTTATTTTGCTTTATATACATTGTACATGTCATGGAAAGGATGTTCCTTAACATATTTCCCAGGAAAATCCATTTTGGTTTCGTTTTGGTATGTTTTATTGTGAGTCCTTTAACCCCTTAAGCCCCGCGGGTGGTTTGCACGTTAATGACCGGGCCAATTTTTACAATTCTGACCACTGTCACTTTATGAGGTAATTACTCTGGAACGCTTCAACGGATCCCCCTGATTCTGAGAATGTTTTTTCGTGACATATTGTACTTCATGATTGTGGAAAAATTTCTTCGATATCATTTGCGTTTATTTGTGAAAAAAATGGAAATTTGGCGAAAATTTTGAAAATTTTGCAATTTTCAAAATTTGAATTTTTAAGCCCTGAAATCAGAGCGATATGTCACACAAAAGAGTTAATAAATAACATTTCCCACATGTCTACTTTACATCAGCACAATTTTGGAACCAAAATTTTTTTTTTTAAGGAAGCTATAAGGGTTAAAAGTTGACCAGCGATTTCTCATTTTTCCAACAAAATTTACAAAACCATTTTTTTAGGGACCACATCACATTTGAAGTCACTTTGAGAGGTCTTTATGACAGAAAATACCCAAAAGTGACACCATTCTAAAAACTGCACCCCTCAAGGTGCTCAAAACCACATTCAAGAACTTTATTAACCCTTCAGATGCTTCATAGGAATTTTTTGAATGTGGAAGAAAAAAATGAACATTTAACTTTTTTCACAAAAATGTTAATTTAGACCCAATTTTTTTTATTTTCACAGGGGTAACAAGAAAAAATGGACTGCAAAATTTGTTGTGCGATTTCCCCTGGGCACGCAGATACCCAATATTTGGGGAAAAAACACTGTTTGGGCGCACTGTAGGTCTCGGAAGGGAAGGAGCGCCATTTGACTTTTTGATTGTAAAATTTGCTTGAATAATTAGCAGACACCATGTTGCGTTTAGAGAGCCCCTGTGTGCCCAAACATTGGAGCTCCCCCACAAGTGACCCCATTTTGGAAACTAGACCCCCCAAGGCACCTATCTAGATGCATAGTGAGCAGTTGCAACCCCCAGGTGCTTCACAAATTGATTCGTAATAATGAAACAGTGAAAAAAAAAACACTTTTTCATTTTTACAAATCAATTTGTGAAGCACCTAGGGGTTCCAAGTGCTCACTATGCATCTAGAATGGTGCCTTGGGGGGTCTAGTTTCCAAAATGGGGTCACTTGTGGGGGAGCTCCAGTGTTTGGGCACACAGGGACTCTCTAAATGCAACATGGTATCCGCTAACAAATTGAATGGAAAATCGGCTCAAATTGTTAGCGGACACCACATTGCGTTTGGAGAGCCCCTCTGTGCCCAAACTTTGGAGCTCCCCCACAAGTGACCCCATTTTGGAAACTAGACCCCCCAAGGCACCTTTCTAGATGCATAGTGAGCACTTGGAACCCCCAGGTGCTTCACAAATTGATTCGTAATAATGAAAAAGTGAAAAAAAAAACACTTTTTCATTTTTATGAATCAATTTGTGAAGCACCTGGGGTTCCAAGTGCTCACTATTCATCTAGATAGGTGCCTTGGGGGGTCTAGTTTCCAAAATGGGGTCACTTGTGGGGGAGCTCCAATGTTTGGGCACACAGGGACTCTCCAAATGCAACATGATATCCGCTAACAATTTGAGCCGACAATTTGTTAGCGGATATCATGTTGCATTTGGAGAGTCCCTGTGTGCCCAAACATTGGAGCTCCCTGACAAGTGACCCCATTTTGGAAACTAGACCCCCCAAGGCACCTATCTAGATTCATAGTGAGCAATTGGAACCCCAGGTGCTTCACAAATTGATTCATAAAATTGAAAAAGTGTTTTTTTTTTCACTTTTTCATTATTACGAATCAATTTGTGAAGCACCTGGGGGTTCCAAGTGCTCACTATGCATCTAGAAAGGTGCCTTGGGGGGTATAGTTTCCAAAATGGGGTCACTTGTGGGGGAGCTCCAAAGTTTGGGCACAGAGGGGCTCTCCAAACGCAATGTGGTGTCCGCTAACAATTTGAGCCGATTTTCCATTCTATTTGTTAGCGGATACCATGTTGCATTTAGAGAGTCCCTGCGTGCCCAAACATTGGAGCTCCCCCACAAGTGACCCCATTTTGGAAACTAGACCCCCCAAGGAACCTATCTAGATTCATAGTGAGCACTTGGAACCCCAGGTGCTTCACAAATTGATTCATAAAAATGAAAAAGTGTTTTTTTTTTCACTTTTTCATTTTTACCAATCAATTTGTGAAGCACCTGGGGATTCCAAGTGCTCTCTATGCATCTAGATAGGTGCCTTGGGGGGTCTAGTTTCCAAAATGGGGTCACTTGTGGGGGAGCTCTAATGTTTGGGCACACAGGGGCTCTCCAAACGCAACATGGCGTCCGCTAACAATTTGAGCCGATTTTCCATTCAATTTGTTAGCGGACACCATGTCGCGTTTGGAGAGCCCGTGATGTGCCTAAACAGTGGAGCTCCCCCACAAGTGTCCCCATTTTGGAAACTATACCCCTCAAGGATTTTATTAAGGTGTATAGTGAACATTTTGAACCCAGAGGTAAGGCACAGAATTTGTTTACATTAGGTCATCATATTGAATAAGTTGTCATTATTCTTGAGTGCAAGTGCTCGCTTCTTGAGTTTGCATCGGGTACTCAGGTATGCACCATGTACAGCGTGTGCTCGAGTGACATGCTCGAGTCCCTGCTCCGCATGTTTCACGGTTATTAGACACCCAAATTAAAACATGCGGGGATCGCTCGTGCATGGCAGGCAATCCCCGTAAAGTTTTTTGGCCGCGAAGCATATGGGGCAGAGACTCGAGCATGTCACTCAAATACCCACGATACTCAATGCATACCAGAGCACCCGATGCAAACTCAAGTAGCGAGCACTTGCTCTCAACACTAGAGATGAGCGTTGTTCTACTCGAACTGTTCGCCAATCTCAAATTCGAGCTGTTTTGGGTGGTGTTCGAGCCGTTCGGCGAACACGAACGATTTGAGAAAAATTCGGCTGTTCGAGGTTATGTTCGATAACTGTTCGTGCACCAAAATCATAACTGGATTTTTTCTCAGTAATGATGAAAATTAATGTTAATACGCAGTTTGAGTGTACAGCGGGGTGGGGGGAGGGGCAGGGGATGGATCTCTGCAGGAACAATGAAGATCTCCATTTTTTTTTCTCTTTCCCGCATTTGCAGTGGGGAGGTGCAATCTGTCAGCCTATCAGCAGCGCACACACGGAGCGAAGTGCTTTTTTTCACACAAGCAAGGGCATGTGTCATTGGCAGTGTATGTCACATGTCCTTGCCCTATAAGACCAAGCCATTTTCCCCGTCGCCACCATTTTCTCACTGCTGCAGCTGCATGTTAGACGGCACCTCTGTTGCTGTGTGCGCTATACCTTGCTAATTTCAAGCCAATTTTCGCACAAATCTACAGATAGCTTGGGAGTAGGGAATAGTTGTGATTGCAGTCCTTTTAAGGACTAGGTTACAGCATTTCCTACGACTTTTATCAGGCAGGTCTGTGCTCTTAAATAGATAGATTGTGGGAGTAAAGACTAATTGTAATTGGAGTCCTTTTCAGGACTAGGTTACATCAGTTCCTATCAGTTTTTGCCAGACAGGTCTGTGCCAGTGCTGTGCAAGTTTTTTTCACAGCATTTGGCTGAATCTAGCAAAGCTAATCCTTTTTGGCCTATTGCAGAGTGTGTTAGTCAGTGGAGTAGCCTATCTGTGTTGCAAGATATACCACCTGTGTATAGAATACCAATTTTTTTACTGCACCTAGTGAAGTAAAATCTTTTGGGCATAGCATCATTCTATTAGTCCATCTATACTGACCTCCATCAGGTTGCAAATTGAATATAATTTTTTTCTGCATCTAGCTCTGAAAAAATATTGGGCTTCTAGCTGTGTGTGGGACTTGTTCTATTAATCCATCTATACAGACCTCCATCAGGTTGCAAACTGAATATATTTTTTTCTGCATCTACCTCTGAAAAAATATTGGGCTTCTAGCTGTGTGTGGGACTTGTTCTATTAATCCATCTATACAGACCTCCATCAGGTTGCAAACTGAATATATTTTTTTCTGCATCTACCTCTGAAAAAATATTGGGCTTCTAGCTGTGTGTGGGACTTGTTCTATTAATCCATCTATACAGACCTCCATCAGGTTGCAAACTGAATATATTTTTTTCTGCATCTACCTCTGAAAAAATATTGGGCTTCTAGCTGTGTGTGGGACTTGTTCTATTAATACATCTATACAGACCTCCATCAGGTTGCAAACTGAATATATTTTTTCTGCATCTACCTCTGAAAAAATATTGGGCTTCTAGCTGTGTGTGGGACTTGTTCTATTAATCCATCGATACAGACCTCCATCAGGTTGCAAACTGAATATATTTTTTTCTGCATCTACCTCTGAAAAAATATTGGGCTTCTAGCTGTGTGTGGGACTTGTTGTATTAGTCCATCTATACTGACCTCCATCAGGTTGCAAACTGAATATATTTTTTTCTGCATCTACCTCTGAAAAAATATTGGGCTTCTAGCTGTGTGTGGGACTTGTTGTATTAGTCCATCTATACTGACCTCCATCAGGTTGCAAACTGAATATATTTTTTTCTGCATCTACCTCTGAAAAAATATTGGGCTTCTAGCTGTGTGTGGGACTTGTTCTATTAATCCATCTATACAGACCTCCATCAGGTTGCAAACTGAATATATTTTTTTCTGCATCTACCTCTGAAAAAATATTGGGCTTCTAGCTGAGTGTGGGACTTGTTCTATTAATCCATCTATACAGACCTCCATCAGGTTGCAAACTGAATATATTTTTTTCTGCATCTACCTCTGAAAAAATATTGGGCTTCTAGCTGTGTGTGGGACTTGTTCTATTAATCCATCTATACAGACCTCCATCAGGTTGCAAACTGAATATATTTTTTTCTGCATCTACCTCTGAAAAAATATTGGGCTTCTAGCTGTGTGTGGGATTTGTTCTATTAATACATCTATACAGACCTCCATCAGGTTGCAAACTGAATATATTTTTTCTGCATCTACCTCTGAAAAAATATTGGGCTTCTAGCTGTGTGTGGGACTTGTTCTATTAATCCATCTATACAGACCTCCATCAGGTTGCAAACTGAATATATTTTTTTCTGCATCTACCTCTGAAAAAATATTGGGCTTCTAGCTGTGTGTGGGACTTGTTGTATTAGTCCATCTATACTGACCTCCATCAGGTTGCAAACTGAATATATTTTTTTCTGCATCTACCTCTGAAAAAATATTGGGCTTCTAGCTGTGTGTGGGACTTGTTGTATTAGTCCATCTATACTGACCTCCATCAGGTTGCAAACTGAATATATTTTTTTCTGCATCTACCTCTGAAAAAATATTGGGCTTCTAGCTGTGTGTGGGACTTGTTCTATTAATCCATCTATACAGACCTCCATCAGGTTGCAAACTGAATATATTTTTTTCTGCATCTACCTCTGAAAAAATATTGGGCTTCTAGCTGAGTGTGGGACTTGTTCTATTAATCCATCTATACAGACCTCCATCATGTTGCAAACTGAATATATTTTTTTCTGCATCTACCTCTGAAAAAATATTGGGCTTCTAGCTGTGTGTGGGACTTGTTCTATTAATCCATCTATACAGACCTCCATCAGGTTGCAAACTGAATATATGTTTTTCTGCATCTACCTCTGAAAAAATATTGGGCTTCTAGCTGTGTGTGGGACTTGTTGTATTAGTCCATCTATACTGACCTCCATCAGGTTGCAAACTGAATATATTTTTTTCTGCCTCTACCTCTGAAAAAATATTGGGCTTCTAGCTGTGTGTGGGACTTGTTGTATTAGTCCATCTATACTGACCTCCATCAGGTTGCAAACTGAATATATTTTTTTCTGCATCTACCTCTGAAAAAATATTGGGCTTCTAGCTGTGTGTGGGACTTGTTCTATTAATCCATCTATACAGACCTCCATCAGGTTGCAAACTGAATATATTTTTTTCTGCATCTACCTCTGAAAAAATATTGGGCTTCTAGCTGTGTGTGGGACTTGTTCTATTAATTCATCTATACAGACCTCCATCAGGTTGCAAACTGAATATATTTTTTTCTGCATCTACCTCTGAAAAAATATTGGGCTTCTAGCTGTGTGTGGGACTTGTTCTATTAATCCATCTTTACAGACCTCCATCAGGTTGCAAACTGAATATATTTTTTTCTGCATCTACCTCTGAAAAAATATTGGGCTTCTAGCTGTGTGTGGGACTTGTTCTATTAATCCATCTATACAGACCTCCATCAGGTTGCAAACTGAATATATTTTTTTCTGCATCTACCTCTGAATAAATATTGGGCTTCTAGCTGTGTGTGGGACTTGTTCTATTAATCCATCTATACAGACCTCCATCAGGTTGCAAATTGATAATAATTTTTTTCTGCATCTAACCCAGCCAATAGTTTTGGCCTAATACCACAGTTTGGCCACTCAGCTCTGCTCGGTTCCCATCCATTGTTTTTTTGTGTAAACAACTCCAGAGTTGTGAATTAGTTAACCACCAAAATGAGTGGAAAAAGGCCTGCTGCTGCTGGAAAGGGGAATAGGCGTGTTGGGAAGGGGAAAAAAGGTTGTGTCCGTGGGGTAGGTGTTAAAGCAACAGTAACATCTGCAGAAGAAAGACCATCTTCCAGCCAAACTAAAATGTCTACTTCTTTTAGCGGACAATGTGATAAGATCCCTTTCTTACGGCCACGCCAATCGCTACAAATTCCAGATGAGGCACAAAAACAGCAGGTGCTTCAACGGATATCAAGTGCTCCTTTAAGTGGGCTCTCCTCCACATCAACTTCAACATCACAAATACTCCAGTCCTCAAAGGTGTCACCCCAATCGCACTTGCTTCCTCACAGCTCCCAAATCTCCAGCTGCCCGTCTGAGTATGAGGTAGAACAGATGGTTGAGTCTGCAGAGCTGTTTACTCATACTATAGCCTGGGAATCAGAGGTCTACTCCAGCGCTTCTGTGAATCCAGACGAGGAAATGATCTGCACTGATGCCCAGAATCTTTATGAGTCGGATACAGGACCAGACGCAGAAGGTTCTGACCATAGTGTAGACCCTCATTCCCAAACTGTAACTCCTGTTGGTGGAGACAATGAGGAAGACGATGATAAGACTCAAATACCTGATTGGAGCGACAACTTTAGTTTTTTGTCAGGGCAGGAACAGGTTGGCTCTGAGGACGACAGGTGTGATAACGCACAGGGTGATGATGATGAGGTTGGAGATCCCACTTACTGTCAACCCACAGTCAGCCAAGAGATGAGGTCAGCAGAGGAGGTGGAGGAAGATGCTAGTGACGACGAGGTCAGGTTGCGCCTTCCTGGACAGAGACGTAGTACTGGAAGCATGTCAACAACTGCATCCTCAAACACAACTCTGCCTCTCACAACAAGTCGTGGTGGCTCTTCAGGTCGCATGGGTGCTAAGCCTTGCATAGCCTGGGCATTTTTTCAGATCGATAAAGATGACCCAACTCGTGTTATCTGTAACATTTGTCAGCAAAAGCTAAGTAGAGGCCAAAAAATACATAGTTTGAGTACTTCATGCATGAACCGGCACATGGACATGAAGCATAAGTTGCAGTGGGAAGCTCAGTGTGCTACAATGCGGCCTAGACGGCCGGGCCAACCACCGTCTGCCATATCTTGTGCATCCGCGGCCTCTTCATCCTCTGTGACTGGGGGGACAGTAGTCACACCTGTTTTGGGGCGCAGACCTGCCACCTCTTTACCCGCAACAGCCAGCGTGATTGGCAGGTCATCATTTTCTTTGGAGGTGGTAACACCAGCTGGTGTTGAGCGCTGTCCGACATCGATAGCACCACCTTTGGATCAAGGCAACCTAACATGTCCGCCTGCATCTTCCTCACAGACCGGCAGTTTGCCGGGGACACCCTTATCAACCCCGTCTAAGCACAATAGCCAGCCCTCGGTCCCTCAGATGTGGACAAGTAAAAGACCATTTCCTCCTAGCCATGAGAAAGCTAAGAGGTTGAATTTCACCATCTGCAAGCTCTTGGCTACAGAAATGCTGCCTTTCCGCCTGGTGGACACAGAGGATTTTCGAGACCTTATGGCCGTCGCAGTGCCCCAGTACCAGATGCCCAGTCGGCACTACTTCTCAAAGAAAGGTGTGCCTGCGCTCCACCAGCATGTCGCACACAACATCACCGCTTCTTTGAGAAACTCTGTGTGTGACAGGGTGCATTTCACCACAGACACTTGGACGAGTAGGCATGGACAGGGGCGTTACATGTCGCTGACTGGGCACTGGGTAACTATGGTGACAGCAGGACAAGGGGCTGCTGTCCAAGTCTTGCCATCCCCACGAGTTGTGCGTCAATCCTCATTATGTCAAAGTTCCTCCACTGCTTCTGCCTCCTCAACCTCCTCTCGGTCTTCCACCTGCACCCAAAGCCTGTCTGGTCATGCCACAAGCTTTCTAACTGCGCAGAAGGGATCCTGCACACCTCCTTACTATGCTGGCAGTAGGGCTCAACGTCATCAGGCGGTTTTTACATTGAAATGTCTGGGAAATGTGAGTCACACAGCTGAGGAGTTGTGGTCAGCTCTGGAGAACCAATTTCATGAATGGTTGTCTCCACTGGACCTGAAACCAGGGAAGGCCGTGTGCGACAATGCTGCAAACCTGGGTGCGGCCCTTCGCCGGGGCAATGTCACACACGTGCCTTGTATGGCTCACGTGTTGAACCTGGTTGTCCAGCAATTTTTAGCCCACTATCCCAGACTAGATGGCCTTCTGCAGAGGGCACGGTCGCTGTGTGCTCACTTCCGCCGTTCGCATCCCGCAGCTCAGCGACTTACATCTCTACAGAAGTCGTTGGGCCTGCCACTTCACCGGCTAAAATGCGATGTGCCTACCCGGTGGAATTCAACTCTGCACATGTTGCAGCGACTGTGGCAGCACCGACAAGCCCTGGTGCAATACGTTCTGACGTATAGCCTGGGCCAACGAGTTTCAGAGGTCGGGCAAATCACGCTGGAGGAGTGGTCTCAGATCAGGGACCTATGCACCCTTCTGCACAGTTTTGAAATGGCGACGAAGATGTTTAGTGCTGACGATGCCATTATCAGCATGACTATTCCGGTGATTTACATGCTGGAGCACATGTTAAACAGAATTCGGAGTCAGGTGGTGGCACAAGAGGAGGTGGAGGAAGTAGAGGAGGAGGAGTTGTATGCGGAATGGCTAACATCTGCAAGGTCCAGACGGTCGGCAGCACCAAGGCGGCAGGCATGTGAGGGTGGGGGAGATGGTTTTACCAGGGCGCATGGTAGCAGCCAAACTAGTGAGGAAGGTGCAGGAGCCCAGGAAGAAGTGGAGGACGAACTGATGGAAGACTCATCAGATGAGGGAGACCTTGATCACATTTCTGTTGTGCGAGGTTGGGGGGAGAGGACAGAGGAAGGAAGCATGATTGTTACCTCGCCACCAACACAACAGGGACTTGGTGCTCCTGGATGCGCAACACACATGAGTGCCTTCTTGCTGCACTACCTGCAACATGACCCTCGATTTGTGAGAATTAGAAATAATCCTGACTACTGGGTTGCCACACTGTTAGATCCCTGGTACAAAAGTAAATTTGCAGAAATTATTCCTGCCATAGAAAGGGATGCACGCATGCAGGAGTATCAGCAGAGACTGTTGCAGAATCTTACATGTGCTTTTCCACAAAATACCAGTGGTGCACGTAGTGAATCTCACAGTTCCAACTTGCCAACCGTGGGACCGTCAAGTGTTCAGCACTCAAACCGTAACAGAACCACAGTATCTGCTGGTAACATCAATTTTGCGGAATCATTTCACCACTTTTTTAGCCCATCCTTTGCAAGGCCACAGGAGACAAGAAGTCTGACACATAGTCAACGCCTAGAGACGATGGTACAGGAGTATCTCCAAGTAAACATTGAAGCCACGACTGTGTCACTGGACCCTTGCTCTTTTTGGGCTTCCAATCTGGATAAATGGCCGGAGCTAGCCACTTACGCCTTGGAGATCTTGTCATGCCCCGCAGCCAGGGTTCTGTCTGAACGTGTGTTCAGCGCTGCTGGTGGTGTGCTGACAGATAAGCGCACGCGGCTCTCCACTGATAATGTAGACAGACTCACGTTCATAAAGATGAACAAATCATGGACCCGAAACGACTTTTCTACCCCTGTGTCATCCTGGGGAGAGTAAAAGCTTGATGATTGGTTAAAATCACCCTACCAACCGTTTTAAGCTTTCAAATTACTAATCATGTTTATCTGTATCTTGGCTGGAAAATAATTTGGGCTTTGTAGCAGTGTGCAGCACTGATTCTATTAGGCCATCTATAATAAGCTCCACCAGATTTAAAATTACTAATCATGTTTATCTGTATCTTGACAGGAAAATAATTTGGGCTTTGTAGCAGTGTGCAGCACTGATCCTATTAGGCCATCTATACTAAAGCTTCACCAGATTTAAAATTAATAATAATTTTTAGCTGCATCTAGCCCGGAAAATAATTTTGGGGCTCCGAGATGCGCAAGACACATAAGTGCCTTCTTGCTGCACTACCTGCAGCATGACCCTCATATTGTCAGAATTCGAAGTAATCATGACTACTGGGTTGCCACACTCTTAGATCCCCCAAACTTTTCGATCAACCTTTTCATTTTAATAAAGACCAAAAAAATGGTCATTTTTGAAATTATAAGCATTAGCAGGTTGTTAGAAACTGAAATCAAACAGTTTTCAACTCAAAACTTTATTCTAGGTGATGTTACATTTTCACATAGGACCCCTTGTTCGAAAGGAGCTTCTGAACTCTCTCGTCCATTGAATTTGTCAGGTTTTGGATGGTTTCTGCTTCAATTGTTTTGCATGAGGACAGAATACCCTCCCAGAGCTGTTGCTTAGATGTGAACTGCCTCCCGCCATCATAGACACTCCTTTTAATGATGCTCCAAAGGTTCTGAATGGGGTACAGGTCAGGGGAGCATGGGGGTCACACCATAAGTTTGTCCCCTTTTATGCCCATATCAGCCAGAGATGCAGATGTTTTATGTGCAGCATGAGATGATGCATTATCATGCAGAAAAATGATCTTGCTGTGAAATACACGGTTCTTCTTCTTGAACCATGGCAGGAAGTGCTGTTTGAGAAAATCCACATACATTATGGAGTTCATCTTTAGCGCCTTCAGGGATCCTAAAGGGGCCGACAATCTCTCTCCCCATGATTCCAGCCCAAAACATTACTCCACCTCCTCCTTGTTGGCGCTGTAGCCGTGTTTGCGTGGGGTGTTCATCAACCAGCCATCCTCCACTCCATCCATCTGGACCATCGAGCGCTGCACGGCACTCATCCGTGAACAAAACAGTTTTGAAATCAGTCTTCATGTAATGTTTGGCCCACTGGAGCCGTTTCTGCTTGTGTGAAGTGGATAGAGGAGGTCGACAGGATGGCGTATGCACAGCTGCAAACCTCTGAAGGACCCTGCATCTTGTTGTTCGGGGGACGTTGGAGGCACAAGCAGCTTCAAAAACTTGTCTGCTGCTATGACAAGGCTTTTTTGCCGCTGCTCTTTCAACCTGACGTAATTGCCTGTAGGAAAGAGTCCTCAATTTGCCCTTATCAGCACGCACACGTGTGTACTGTGAATCAGCTACATACTTCTTGATTGCCAAGACACTTCATCCTGATCATCGCACAATGTTGATTGTAGTCATGCCTTGACCTAAACACTCCACAATTTGTTGCTTCTCAGCAGCCGACACATCCTTTTTCTTTCCCATTTTGGCAGAAAATGTAGGCTGCTTAATAATGTGAGACAGCCTTCTTAAGTAGTCTTGCCTTTCATTGGACACACCTGCCAAACTAATTAGCACAGGTGTCTGCAATTGCTTACAGTGATATAAAGAGCCCTGACACACATCACCATCAATGAGTTTAACTGACAAACAAATTCTTCCCTTATCACTCCTAAACACTTTTTGCATAATAATTTGGAACGCAGTGTACATGTGCTTTTCCACAAAACACCAGTGGTTCACGTAGTGAATCTTACAGTTCTAACTTGCCAACCGTGGTCTGTATGGAGTTGTTCAATAAAGGGCCCAAAATTAAGATAACATAGATGGGAGAGGTCTCTATGAATAGGAATTCCTAAGTATTTGATACCCTGTGAGGGCCAGGCAAAGGGAAAGTTGGACTGGATGGAATACTATATGGATTTGGGGAGGGAGACATCGAGGGCCTCAGACTTCGCTGCATTGATTTTAAAATTTGACCATGTAACAAAGTGATCTATTTCAGCCATAACAGCATGGATGGATATATGTGATTGAGTGATATATACTAGGACATCATCAGCAAATAGAGAGCACTTGTACTCGGTGCCTCCCACCTCAATCCACCTAATATTGGGGTTATGGCGAATTGATGAGAGCAGGTGCTCCATCACTAGGATGTATAAGAGAGGGGACAGAGGACATCCCTGCCTTGTCCCATTGGTGATTGTGAAAGGTGATGAAAATGTTCTGATGCACCCCCTGGGCCTTGGGACACCCGGAGCCGGACCCTTTTTGGTGGATGCTGGTGGTTGTATTCTTCATGGCGGCGACCCGGTTCCGTGGCTCAGGGTGGTCAAACCAGTGGCGGCGCTATTTATGTGGTTTTGATGTTTAAATGTCCGACTACGCCACCCGTGGATTGCGGTCAGAGTGAACCGCCGCTGCAGGGCAGACCGCTGAGGCTGGTGTTGTGGGTGCAGCAGAGCGTAGCATAACTCCCCACGGGAGGAGTATAGCCTCAGGGCAGTGTATGCGGAGGATGGGGGTGATGGTGCAGGGCAGCAGCAGTAACGACACGGAGTCAGTGATGCAGTCCAGGGCCTTTACTCACAGTTCTTATTATCCAGACCACGTCTGCAGGTAACGGCTGCCCACGTCGTACTGTGCTCACCAGGTGAGGGGCTCAGACAACTCCCAGATAACTTTGGAGCGCTTCACAGGACCCCCTTTGTGTGTCCTTTGTCTGGCCTTTCTTACCAACCCTTCTGTCCGGCTGCCTCGGGCCTCCTCTTGGTAAACTTGGCGCCAGTTTCCCTGACCCTATGTGGTGCCTTCCTAGCGGGTGTAGCGAGGGGCTGCGCCACATAAAATGTCACAGCCTCCGGTTTCTAGCTGAGGGTCGTTTCCTGCCTCCACTAGTTTCGGGGACCGGTCTCCCCCTTTGGCCTGACCCCTCCACGCAGGTGGATTCGGGCGTGCGGTGGTGACTCGCCCGTCCGCACCCCTGGGATCCCTTCATTCCTCGTTCCTGGAGCCTTCTCCGCTCCTCTTCCTTCCTTCTCCCTCTTCCAGGCCTGGGCCTCTGTTACTAGGCCCGCCTCCGGAGCAGAGCTCATGCAGAGCCCCTGCTCCCCGCCACTTCTGCTCAGACTTCTCTGCACTGAACTAAGATGGTGCCCACCTTTTATAGTCCCTTCTCAATGCACCCAGGAACTGCTCCTGCACTACAGGGTTCCCCTTCCTCAGTGTTCCCTCCCCCCACTCCAGCAAGGGACAGGGACTGTCGTGCCCATCTCAGAGGCATATTGGTCGCCCTGCCCCACGGCAATGTGGTGTAATGCATGCAGGTGTCGGGTCCTGATTAGAGATGAGCGTTGTTCTACTCGAACTGTTCGCCAATCTCAAATTCGAGCTGTTTTGGGCGGTGTTCGAGCCGGTCGGCGAACACGAACAATTTGAGAAAAATTCGGCTGTTCGAGGTTATGTTCGATAACTGTTCGTGCACCAAAATCATAACTGGATTTTTTCTCAGTAATGATGAAAATTAATGTTAATACGCAGTTTGAGTGTACAGCGGGGCGGGGGGAGGGGCAGGGGATGGATCTCTGCAGGAACAATGAAGATCTCCATTTTTTTTTCTCTTTCCCGCATTTGCAGTGGGGAGGTGCAATCTGTCAGCCTATCAGCAGCGCACACACGGAGCGAAGTGCTTTTTTTCACACAAGCAAGGGCATGTGTGATTGGCAGTGTATGTCACATGTCCTTGCCCTATAAGACCAAGCCATTTTCCCCGTCGCCACCATTTTCTCACTGCTGCAGCTGCGTGTTAGACGGCACCGCTGTTGCTGTGTGCGCTATACCTTGTTAATTTCCAGCCAATTTTCGCACAAATATACAGATAGCTTGGGAGTAGGGAATAGTTGTGATTGCAGTCCTTTTAAGGACTAGGTTACAGCATTTCCTACGACTTTTATCAGGCAGGTCTGTGCTCTTAAATAGATAGATTGTGGGAGTAAAGACTAATTGTAATTGGAGTCCTTTTCAGGACTAGGTTACATCAGTTCCTATCAGTTTTTGCCAGGCAGGTCTGTGCCAGTGCTGTGCAAATTTTTTTCACAGCATTTGGCTGAATCTAGCAAAGCTAATCCTTTTTGGCCTATTGCAGAGTGTGTTAGTCAGTGGAGTAGCCTATCTGTGTTGCAAGATATACCACCTGTGTATAGAATACCAATTTTTTTACTGCACCTAGTGAAGTAAAATCTTTTGGGCATAGCATCATTCTATTAGTCCATCTATACTGACCTCCATCAGGTTGCAAACTGAATATAATTTTTTTCTGCATCTAGCTCTGAAAAAATATTTGGGCTTCTAGCAGTGTGTGGGACTTGGTCTATTAGTCCATCTATACTGACCTCCATCAGGTTGCAAATTAAAAATAATTTTTTTCTTCATTTAGCTCTGAAAAAATATTTGGGCTTCTAGCAGTGTGTGGGACTTGTTCTATTAGTCCTTCTATACTGACCTCCAGCAGGTTGCAAATTGAATATAATTTTTTTCTGCATCTAGCTCTGAAAAAATATTTGGGCTTCTAGCGGTGTGTGGGACTTGGTCTATTAGTCCATCTATACTGACCTCCATCAGGTTGCAAATTAAAAATAATTTTTTTCTGCATCTAGCTCTGAAAAAATATTTGGGCTTCTAGCAGTGTGTGGGACTTGGTCTATTAGTCCATCTATACTGACCTCCATCAGGTTGCAAATTAAAAATAATTTTTTTCTTCATTTATCTCTGAAAAAATATTTGGGCTTCTAGCAGCGTGTGGAACTTGTTCTATTAGTCCATCTATACTGACCTCCATCAGGTTGCAAATTAAAAATAATTTTTTTCTGCATCTAGCTCTGAAAAAATATTTGGGCTTCTAGCAGTGTGTGGGACTTGGTCTATTAGTCCATCTATACTGACCTCCATCAGGTTGCAAATTAAAAATAATTTTTTTCTGCATCTAGCTCTGAAAAAATATTTGGGCTTCTAGCAGTGTGTGGGACTTGGTCTATTAGTCCATCTATACTGACCTCCATCAGGTTGCAAATTAAAAATAATTTTTTTCTGCATCTAACCCAGCCAATAGTTTTGGCCTAATACCACAGTTTGGCCACTCAGCTCTGCTCGGTTACCATCCATTGTTTTTTTGTGCAAACAACTCCAGAGTTGTGAATTAGTTAACCACCAAAATGAGTGGAAAAAGGCCTGCTGCTGGTGGAAAGGGGAATAGGCATGTTGGGAAGGGGAAAAAAGGTTGTGTCCGTGGGGTAGGTGCAGAAGAAAGACCATCTTCCAGCCAAACTAAAATGTCTACTTCTTTTAGCGGACAATGTGATAAGATCCCTTTCTTACGGCCACGCCAATCGCTACAAATTCCAGATGAGGCACAAAAACAGCAGGTGCTTCAACGGATATCAAGTGCTCCTTTAAGTGGGCTCTCCTCCACATCAACTTCAACATCACAAATACTCCAGTCCTCAAAGGTGTCACCCAAATCGCACTTGCTTCCTCACAGCTCCCAAATCTCCAGCTGCCCGTCTGAGTATGAGGTAGAACAGATGGTTGAGTCTGCAGAGCTGTTTACTCATACTATAGCCTGGGAATCAGAGGTCGACTCCAGCGCTTCTGTGAATCCAGACGAGGAAATGATCTGCACTGATGCCCAGAATCTTTATGAGTCGGATCCAGGACCAGACACAGAAGGTTCTGACCATAATGTAGACCCTCATTCCCAAACTGTAACTCCTGTTGGTGGAGACAATGAGGAAGACGATGATAAGACTCAAATACCTGATTGGAGCGACAACTTTAGTTTTTTGTCAGGGCAGGAACAGGTTGGCTCTGAGGACGACGGGTGTGATAACGCACAGGGTGATGATGATGAGGTCGGAGATCCCACTTACTGTCAACCCACAGTCAGCCAAGAGATGAGGTCAGCAGAGGAGGTGGAGGAAGATGCTAGTGACGACGAGGTCAGGTTGCGCCTTCCTGGACAGAGACGTAGTACTGGAAGCACGTCAACAACTGCATCCTCAAACACAACTCTGCCTCTCACCACAAGTCGTGGTGGCTCTTCAGGTCGCATGGGTGCTAAGCCTTGCATAGCCTGGGCATTTTTTCAGATCGATAAAGATGACCCAACTCGTGTTATCTGTAACATTTGTCAGCAAAAGCTAAGTAGAGGCCAAAAAATACATAGTTTGAGTACTTCATGCATGAACCGGCACATGGACATGAAGCATAAGTTGCAGTGGGAAGCTCAGTGTGCTACAATGCGGTCTAGCCGGCCGGGCCAACCACCGTCTGCCATATCTTGTGCATCCGCGGCCTCTTCATCCTCTGTGACTGGGGGGACAGCAGTCACACCTGTTTTGGGGCGCAGACCTGCCACCTCTTTACCCGCAACAGCCAGCGTGATTGGCAGGTCATCATTTTCTTTGGAGGTGGTAACACCAGCTGGTCTTGAGCGCTGTCCGACATCGATAGCACCACCTTTGGATCAAGGCAACCTAACATGTCCGCCTGCATCTTCCTCACAGACCGGCAGTTTGCCGGGGACACCCTTATCAACCCCGTCTAAGCACAATAGCCAGCCCTCGGTCCCTCAGATGTGGACAAGTAAAAGACCATTTCCTCCTAGCCATGAGAAAGCTAAGAGGTTGAATTTCACCATCTGCAAGCTCTTGGCTACAGAAATGCTGCCTTTCCGCCTGGTGGACACAGAGGATTTTCGAGACCTTATGTCCGTCGCAGTGCCCCAGTACCAGATGCCCAGTCGGCACTACTTCTCAAAGAAAGGTGTGCCTGCGCTCCACCAGCATGTCGCACACAACATCACCGCTTCTTTGAGAAACTCTGTGTGTGACAGGGTGCATTTCACCACAGACACTTGGACGAGTAGGCATGGACAGGGGCGTTACATGTCGCTGACTGGGCACTGGGTAACTATGGTGACAGCAGGACAAGGGGCTGCTGTCCAAGTCTTGCCGTCCCCACGAGTTGTGCGTCAATCCTCTTTATGTCATTTTTCCTCCACTGCTTCTGCCTCCTCAACCTCCTCTCGGTCTTCCACCTGCACCCAAAGCCTGTCTGGTCATGCCACAAGCTTTCTAACTGCGCAGAAGGGATCCTGCACACCTCCTTACTATGCTGGCAGTAGGGCTCAACGTCATCAGGCGGTTTTTACATTGAAATGTCTGGGAAATGTGAGTCACACAGCTGAGGAGTTGTGGTCAGCTCTGGAGAACCAATTTCATGAATGGTTGTCTCCACTGGACCTGAAACCAGGGAAGGCCGTGTGCGACAATGCTGCAAACCTGGGTGCGGCCCTTCGCCGGGGCAATGTCACACACGTGCCTTGTATGGCTCACGTGTTGAACCTGGTTGTCCAGCAATTTTTAGCCCACTATCCCAGACTAGATGGCCTTCTGCAGAGGGCACGGTCGCTGTGTGCTCACTTCCGCCGTTCGCATCCCACAGCTCAGCGACTTACATCTCTACAGAAGTCGTTGGGCCTGCCACTTCACCGGCTAAAATGCGATGTGCCTACCCGGTGGAATTCAACTCTGCACATGTTGCAGCGACTGTGGCAGCACCGACAAGCCCTGGTGCAATACGTTCTGACGTATAGCCTGGGCCAACGAGATTCAGAGGTGGGGCAAATCACGCTGGAGGAGTGGTCTCAGATCAGGGACCTATGCACCCTTCTGCACAGTTTTGAAATGGCGACGAAGATGTTTAGTGCTGACGATGCCATTATCAGCATGACTATTCCGGTGATTTACATGCTGGAGCACATGTTAAACAGAATTCGGAGTCAGGTGGTGGCACAAGAGGAGGTGGAGGAAGTAGAGGAGGAGGAGTTGTATGCGGAAGGGCTAACATCTGCAAGGTCCAGACGGTCGGCAGCACCAGGGCGGCAGGCATGTGAGGGTGGGGGAGATGATTTTACCAGGGCGCATGGTAGCAGCCAAACTAGTGAGGAAGGTGCAGGAGCCCAGGAAGAAGTGGAGGACGAACTGATGGAAGACTCATCAGATGAGGGAGACCTTGATCACATTTCTGTTGTGCGAGGTTGGGGGGAGAGGACAGAGGAAGGAAGCATGATTGTTACCTCGCCACCAACACAACAGGGACTTGGTGCTCCTGGATGCGCAACACACATGAGTGCCTTCTTGCTGCACTACCTGCAACATGACCCTCGAATTGTGAGAATTAGAAATAATCCTGACTACTGGGTTGCCACACTGTTAGATCCCCGGTACAAAAGTAAATTTGCAGAAATTATTCCTGCCATAGAAAGGGATGCACGCATGCAGGAGTATCAGCAGAGACTGTTGCAGAATCTTACATGTGCTTTTCCACAAAATTCCAGTGGTGCACGTAGTGAATCTCACAGTTCCAACTTGCCAACCGTGGTCTGTATGGAATTGTTCAATAAAGGGCCCAAAATTAAGATAACATAGATGGGAGAGGTCTCTATGAATAGGAATTCCTAAGTATTTGATACCCTGTGAGGGCCAGGCAAAGGGAAAGTTGGACTGGATGGAATCCTATATGGATTTAGGGAGGGAGACATCGAGGGCCTCAGACTTCGCTGCATTGATTTTAAAATTTTACCATGTAACAAAGTGATCTATTTCAGCCATAACAGCAGGGATGGATATATGTGATTGAGTGATATATACTAGGACATCATCAGCAAATAGAGAGCACTTGTACTCGGTGCCTCCCACCTCAATCCACCTAATATTGGGGTTATGGCGAATTGATGAGAGCAGGTGCTCCGTCACTAGGATGTATAAGAGAGGGGACAGAGGACATCCCTGCCTTGTCCCATTGGTGATTGTGAAAGGTGATGAAAATGTTCTGACGCACCCCCTGGGCCTTGGGACACCCAGAGCCGGACCCTTTTTGGTGGATGCTGGTGGTTGTAGTCTTCGTGGCGGCGATCCGGTTCCGTGGCTCAGGGCGGTCAAACCAGTGGCGGAACTATTTATGTGGTTTTGATGTTTAAATGTCCGACTACGCCACCCGTGGATTGCGGTCAGAGTGAACCGCCGCTACAGGGCAGACCGCTAAGGCTGGTGTTGTGGGTGCAGCAGAGCGTAGCATAACTCCCCACGGGAGGAGTATAGCCTCAGGGCAGTGTATGCGGAGGATGGGGGTGATGGTGCAGGGCAGCAGCAGTAACGACACGGAGTCAGTGATGCAGTTCAGGGCCTTTACTCACAGTTCTTATTATCCAGACCACGTCTGCAGGTAACGGCTGCCCACGTCGTACTGTGCTCACCAGGTGAGGGGCTCAGACAACTCCCAGATAACTTTGGAGCGCTTCACAGGACCCCCTTTGTGTGTCCTTTGTCTGGCCTTTCTTACCAACACTTCTGTCCGGCTGCCTCGGGCCTCCTCTTGGTAAACTTGGCGCCAGTTTCCCTGACCCTATGTGGTGCCTTCCTAGCGGGTGGAGCAAGGGGCTGCGCCACATAAAATGTCAGAGCCTCCGGTTTCTAGCTGAGGGTCGTTTCCTGCCTCCACTAGTTCGGGGACCGGTCTCCCCCTTTGGCCTGACCCCTCCACGCAGGTGGATTCGGGCGTGCGGTTGCGACTCGCCCGTCCGCACCCCTGGGATCCCTTCATTCCTCGTTCCTGGAGCCTTCTCCGCTCCTCTTCCTTCCTTCTCCCTCTTGCAGGCCTGGGCCTCTGTTACTAGGCCCGCCTCCGGAGCAGAGCTCATGCAGAGCCCCTGCTCCCTGCCACTTCTGCTCAGACTTCTCTGCACTGAACTAAGATGGTGCCCACCTTTTATACTCCCTTCTCAATGCACCCAGGAACTGCTTCCTCCCTGCTCCTGCACTGCAGGGTTCCCCTTCCTCAGTGTTCCCTCCCCCCACTCCAGCCAGGGACAGGTACTGTCGTGCCCATCTCAGGGGCATATTGGTCGCCCTGCCCCACGGCAATGTGGTGTAATGCATGCAGGTGTCGGGTCCTGATCCACACTCCATCCTTATCTGAGAGTGAGATATCACACCTCTGGGTGAGGTGCAATACGTCTGTAGCAACCGAGCCCTCGGTGCTACAGTTCCATTTATCTTCAGCCTAGGTGACGTATTGTGATACAGGGCCGTGATTTTGGCTATAAAAGGGTCCCCTAGACCCCTACCCCAAGCTTTTTAAGAGAATCATATATGGCGTGCCAGGAGACTCTATGGAATGCTTTCTCAGCATCCAACGAGAGTATCTACTTACAAATTTTTAACTGCATCTAGCCCAGGAAATACTTTGTGCCTAGTAGCAGTGTCTGCTAGTCAGCGGATTATCCCGGCTGTTAAGCAAGCTACACCACCTGTAGTTTAGACACTTAATTTTTTCAAAGGAAATGCTTCGGGACCATGGGATACTCGGTGAAGAGCATCAGGAGGCACCCCAAGGCATAGGGGCTGGGACTGGCACTAGGATGCCTTGCGGTCGACAGCCGAGCTCTATCCTTATAAAAGCTTTTTAACTGCAGCAGCTTTAGTGGACGCTACTGGAGCTGGAATTACGCGGCTGCTGGCATGAGACTTGCCCTCCAATAGATCCTTGTAAATGGATTTAAAGTGTATTCATTCAAATTAGAGAGACAATTTAAATTAAAAAGCTTAGAGCTGCCTCCACCACAGGGGGGCTCGCTCGACCCACCAGCGGACAGGCACCAGTATTGGGAGAGGGGGGCTGGCCATCAGGGTTCACCGCGGCTCTGGCACAAACCCGGCGACACGGAGGTGGCACGGGCAGGAGCGGACTGGCCGTGTCGGCTTCTCACTTTTTGGATTTTAGAAGGGCATGACATGCCTATATCTGTGTCTCCCCCTCCTTTTACTCCTCCACCTCTTTTATTTTCGCATGACTATATGTACTTGTCACTTTTCCATGTGTTAGTTATGTCTTCTGAGCAGTTTGTCAGCTTTTGGACACCTTTGAAGGTGTTTTCTATGTGTTTCTATGTGTTTTTGTTTGCCTGCCATTGGTTTTAGCGGTGTTCGAAGGTGTTCGACGAACACACGGGTGTTCGACGAACCGAACCGAACTCGAACACTACGGGGGTGGCTCAACACTACTCAACACTAGTCGCCATATCGTCATCTTTTTTTCTTACTTTTGAAAAAAATCCCAACCCCAGCCCTAGCCCTAGCACAACCCTAGCCCTAGCACAACCCTAACCCTAGCACAACCCTAGCCCCAGCACAACCCTAGCCCCAGCACAACCCTAGCCCCAGCACAACGCTAGCCCCAAACCCAGCCCTAACCCTAGCCCAATCCTAACCCAAGAGTTTATTTTTCACGCCGTTCCTTGTGCGGTATAAGTGATTAGACGACTTTATTCTTCGGGTCGGTGTGATTACAGCAATGCCAGAATCATATGGGGTTTTTATGACTGACAGCTGTCACACACTAAAAGACGCATTTTTTGTAAAATCTAGTTTTTGCATCGCCATATTTTGAGAGCTATAATTTTTCCAGATTTTGGCAGACAGTCATGTGATGGCTCGTTTTTTGCGGGATGACTTGACGTTGTTATTGGTGCCATTTTCAGGCACGTGACATTTTTTGATCGCTTTCTATTCCGATTTTTGGGAGGCAGAATAAACAAAAACCAAGAATTCAGGAATTGTTTTTTTTTTTTTTTATTCTGTTCCGCGTGTGGTAAAATTGATGAGGTAGCTTTATTCTTCGGGTCAGTACGTTTACAGCGGTACCACATTTGTATCATTTTTCTATGTTTTGGCGCTTATACACAATAAAAGCTATTTTATAGAAAAAAATATTTTTTAGTATCGCTTTATTCTGAGAGCTATAACTTTTTTATTTTTCGGCTGATGGAGCTGTATGGTGGCTTGTTTTTTGCGGGACGAGATGACGTTTTCAGCGGTATCATTTTTATTTATATGAGTCTTTTTGATCGCGTGTTATTCCACTTTTTGTTTGGCGGTATGGTGATAAAGCATTGTTTTTTGCTTCGTTTTTTTTTTTTTTTACCGTGTTCACTGAAGGGGTTAACTAGTGGGACAGTTTTATAGGTCAGGTTGTTCCGGACGCGGCGATACCAAATATGCGTACTTTTATTGTTTTTTTTTTATTTTTTTTATAATAATATTTATTGATGGGTACATTATATTTTTATTTTTGGTGTATTATTTTTTTTAATTTTTTATAATATTTTTGCACATTTTTTTTTTCCACTTTCACACAGTTTATACACTTTATTACTTTGTCCCACTCTGGGACTTTCACTTTTTTTTTTCTGATCGCCTGCATGGCACAGGAATGGAGCACCATCCCTATGCCATGAAGGCTGTCAGAAGTGCACAGTGTGAAGATTGCTTGGAGATGCCCTGTGCATGTCCAAGCAATCTTCCTGCTCTCTGGTGACCCGGATGTTGTCATGACGACATCGGGTCGTCATGGCAACACCCGGGAAGCCTTTGCAGACTGCGCTGGAAGCCGGAAGAGAAGGTGAGTATCGCCGATCACCTCCCCTTGCCTCCGCAATGCCACGATCGACTTCGATCGCAGCATCGCGGGGGTTAATGTGCTGTACCGGGTGTCAACTGTGACAATCAGCTGACAACCGGCGGCGATCGCGCCCGCACAGCCTGCGTGCGCGCGCGATGACGTACTAATACGGGTCTGGCTCTTAAGTCCCAGGGCACAGACGCGTATTAGTACGTCAGATGTTATTAAGGGGTTAAAGTGGCGTAATACCTCTGACAATGTTGTTGACAGAAGTGACCTGGGAGTCAGGTCTGCTTCCAGGGGTCTTCCCCATGCTGTCCCCATGTCATTTAAGCACTGTTCCCATCGATTTGGGCAATTTTTAGGCCCTCTGCAGACCGCCGGGGGGAGCCGCCTGAAAAATGCTCGAGTTTCCCATAGACTTACATTGGGCTCATTGCTCGGGTCGAGCACCCGAGTATTCCAATTTGCTCGACCCGAGCAACCAGTACCCGAGCATTTTAGTGCTCGCTCATTACTACAAATAGCCTTACATGTGTGGTTCTGCACAATTACCCTTTATATGCAAATTGCTGAGGGGTTTCTTGTGATTCACTTATAGCAGTTACATATATTGGTAGTATTTTCCATCTATTGGTACCCACAAGGTCTTTTTCCACAGGATATAATTGTGATTCTATATATGTGTCACTTGAGTCTTTTGTCACTTTATCTAATGCTATTCTGGGCCTCACCTTTGTATTTGTGAACTCTGAATTGCATGTTACATATCTTGGGGCTATATATTTATTATATATGGTTATTTATGATATTTGTCTGGGCGGGACATTCTATATACCATGTTTATGGCTTTTTAAATGATTTTAAGATTGTTTGTCTATGTTCAATAAACTTTTTGAAATTATCATTATAGGAGGTGTGCTCGTCCCTATTTAGTGCTTTTTTCTCCTTATATGATTATGGTTCCTTTCTCTGCAAGATGTAGCACCACCGTTTATACTATTAGATGTATTTGTGGTACAACCCCATATCCCCTTTGTTGTATCACTAAGCACATTACACTATATGGATTGCTAATTCAATCCAGAAAAATTTTGGATGCTTTTTTGGACTGTTATATACCACTGAAATATCTTCTAGAGAATGTAATATTCTATGGTTGAGCAATATAATAGCGAAATCTTTTTGAACACTTTCTTTGAGGTTTATATACCACAGAAATGTATCCCAGAGCACGTAATAGTATATAGATGGCATATTAAATACAGAACAATTTTTTAATGCTTTTTTTGGGGGGTTATATACCACCAAAATGTACCCCCGAGCATGTAATACTCTATGAATGCGCAATACAACCCCTGGCAAAAATTATGGAATCACCGGGCTCGGAGGATGTTCATTCAGTTGTTTAATGTTGTTGAAAAAAAGCAGATCACAGACATGGCACAAAACTAAAGTCATTTCAAATGGCAACTTTATGGCTTTAAGAAACACTAAAAGAAATCAAGAATAAAAATGTGGTACTCAGTAAGGGTATTTTTTTTCAGACCAAGCAGAGGAAAAAATTATGGAATCACTCAATTTTGAGGAAAAAAGTATGGAATCATGAAAAACAAACACACAAAAGAACGCTCCAATACATCACTAGTATTTTGTTGTACCACCTCTGGCTTTAATAACAGCTTGCAGTCTCTGAGGCATGAACTTAATGAGTGACAAACAGTACTCTTCATCAATCTGGCTCCAACTTTCTCTGATTGCTGTTGCCAGATCAGCTTTGCAGGTTGGAGCCTTGTCATGGACAATTTTCTTCAACTTCCCCCAAAGATTTTCAATTGGATTGAGATCCGGACTATTTGCAGGCCATGACATTGGCCTTATGTGCCTTCTTTCAAGGAATGTTTTCACCATTTTTGCTCTATGGCAGGATGCATTATCATCTTGAAAAATGATGTCATCATCCCCAAACATCCTTTCAATTGATGGGATAAGAAAACTGTCCAAAATATCAATGTAAACTTGGGCATTTATTGAAGATGTAATGAAAGCCATCTCCCCAGTGCCTTTACCTGACATGCATCCCCATATCATCGATGACTGTGGAAATTTGCATGTTCTCTTCAGGCAGTCATCTTTATAAATCTCATTGGAACGGCACCAAACAAAAGTTCCAGCATTATCACCTTGCCCAATGCAGATTCGCGATTCATCACTGAATATGACTTTCATCCAGTCATCCACAGTCCACAAATGCTTTTCCTTAGCCCATTGTAACCTTGTTTTTTTCTGTTTAGGTGTTAATGATTAGTGTTGAGTCACCCCCGTAGGGTTCGGTTTGGTTAGTCAAACACCGGGATGTTCGTGGAACTGTTCGTCGAACACCGTTGATCACCATTAAAACCAATGGCAGGCAAATAAAAATACATAGAAAACACCTTCAAAGGTGTCCAAAAGCTGTCAAACTGCTCAGAAGACACTTTCTTTAAAAAAGCCGGCCGGCAATATAGCATCGGTACCCGACAATTTAGAAAAGAAAGAATAGAGCATCACACATAGATTAGATAGATATAAACATGTCAGTCACATATATAATAAGTAGAGTGACAGTGTTGGTTACTGTACTTGTCATTTAGTGTAAAGGATTTATTTAAAAAAATAATAGTGTTTTCATGCACCTTCTCTTTAAAGAAGCCGGCCGGCAATTCAGCAGCGGTACCCGACAATTTAGAACAGAAAGATAGAGCATCACACACAGATTAGATAGATAGAAACATGTCAGTCACATATATAAGAAGTACAGTGACAGTGTTGGTTACTGTACTTGTCATTTAGTGTTAAAATAAAGGATTTATTAAAAAAAAAATTGGCGTGGGGTTCCCCGTAATTTTAGTCTCTAGCGGAGGTTAAGCAGACGGCTGGGGCAGATGTTTGAAGCCTGGGAAGGGGGTAATACCCACGGAGCTTCCCAGGCTACTAATATCAGCCCCCAGCTGAATACCTAGCCTTTACTAGCTATTAAAATGGAGGACCCCCCCCAAAAAATGACGTGGGGTCCCCCCTATTTTAATAGCTAGCAAAGGCTAGGCAGACAGCTGGGGGCTGATATTAATAGCCCAGGAAGGGTGCCATGAATATTGGCCCCCTCCCAGGCTAGAAACACCAGCCGTCAGCCGTCCCAGTAATGGCGCATTCGTAGGATGCGCCAATTCTGGCACTTAGCCTCGCTCTTCCCACTGCCCTGTAGCGGTGGCAGTGGGGTAATAGGGCTGGGGTTGATGTCAGCTTATAATGCCAGCTGACATCAAGCCCAGGTTAGTAATGGAGAGGCGTCTATAAGACACCCCCATTACTAACCCCATAGTCAAAGTTAAAAAAAAACACAAACACCCAGAATAAAGTCCTTTAATTGAAATAAACACACAATTCTTTATTGTTCTAAATTAAACCATACTTACCATCAAGCCCATTCCAGCTGAAGCCAACGATCTCCTGCAATAAAAGAAAAATAATAAAGCAACATCATCCTTACCTTTCCATGGTTCCCAGGACAGCTCCAGCTCTGCTACATTGAGATGACAGGCTGGACCGCAGCAGAAAGCTGCCATCCAGCCTGTCATCCCGCAGACAATGAGAAGCGCAAGCATGCTTGCGCTCCTCAGTGTCAGGCTGTGACGGCATCCAGATGAGCCGAGTTCATGTCCAATGAACTCAGCTCACCTCATGCACGTCACTGACAGCGTGGGAAAATTCTCACGCTGAAGCGCTGAGTGCAGGAGAATTTTCCCACGCTGTCAGTGACGTGCATGAGGTGAGCTCATGTCCAATGAACTCAGCTCCCCTCATGTACGTCACTGACAGCGTGGGAAAATTCTCCTGCACTCAGCGCTTCAGCGTGAGAATTTTCCCACGCTGTCAGTGATGTGCATGAGGTGAGCTCATGTCCAATGAACTCAGCTCACCTCATGTACGTCATTGACAGCGTGGGAGAATTCTCACGCTGAAGCACTGAGTGCAGGAGAATTTTCCCACGCTGTCAGTGACGTGCATGAGGTGAGCCGAGTTCATTGGACATGAACTCGGCTCATCTGGATGCCGTCACAGCCTGACACTGAGGAGCGCAAGCATGCTTGCGCTTCTCATTGTCTGCGGGATGACAGGCTGGATGGCAGCTTTCTGCTGCGGTCCAGCCTGTCATCTCAATGTAGCAGAGCTGGAGCTGTCCTGGGAACCATGGAAAGGTAAGGATGATGTTGCTTTATTATTTTACTTTTATTGCAGGAGATCGTTGGCTTCAGCTGGAATGGGCGTGATGGTAAGTATGGTTTAATTTAGAACAATAAAGAATTGTGTGTTTATTTCAATTAAAGGACTTTATTCTGGGTGTTGTGTTTTTTTTAAATACTTTACTAGAAATTCATGGCGGTCATGTCTAATATTGGCGTGACCCCATGAATTTCGGACTTAGGGCCAGCTGATAATACCAAGCTGGCCCTAACCCCTTTATTACCCAGTGAGCCACCGCACCAGGGCCCTGGATGAGTTGGGTACAGCGCCAGAAGATGGCGCTTCTATGAACGCGCCATTTTCCGGGGTGGCTGCGGACTGCAATTTGCAGTGGGGGGGGGGCACAGAAAGCTTGGGCCTCCCTGCGCTGCTGATTTCAGCCCCCAGCTGCCTAGTTGTACCTGACTGGACACAAAAATAGGGCGAAGCCCCACGTATTTTTTTTTTAATTATTTCATGAAATTCATGAAATAATTAAGAAAAAAAGGCCTTCCCTATATTGTTGTGTCCGGCCAGGTACAAATAGGCAGCTGGTGGTTGGGGGCTGCCCGTTTCTGCCTGCTGTACCTGGCTGGACACAAATATAGTGCGAAGCCCCACGTCAGTTCAGCAGCAGATGCTGTTTTTGTTAAAGTAGTTTTTATTAAGAAATTTTAAATATAAGTGGGGTAAAGAAAAAGGGGGGAGATAGACTATAAATACACAGTAATATAGAAGCAAAATAAAATCGTAAAAGCAAAATTAAATTTGATGAAAGATACAGGCAAAATAATGGGTGGAAAGACTTAAGGATGAGAAGGGGGGAGGAAAAATAAGGTTTGTTAAAGAAAATGGAGAAAAAAGAAAAAATTAGAGGGATTGAAGGAAAATGAAATAGATTGGTATGTACAGTATAGGCAAGGAAAGGAGGCTACAGACACCTGCAGAAAAAAAGCAGCAGAAAGAATGCAGCATTTACGCTACTTGTGAACACGGCCTCAGCATTAGTTTTATTAAATTTTTTTATGGGTTTAATTGAGAAAAATTTAAATTACGCCATTTTTTCTTTTTAAAATCATTTACCTATCCCTGTAAATCTGCTCACTAGTAATGAGCGAACATGCTCGATTCTCGCCCGAGCATCACTGTGCTCGACAAGCTCGGCGAGTATTTCCAGGTTGCTCAGGTGGAAACTCGGGTCCCCTCCCTGCATGTTTGGCGCTCTTTGGAGAGCCAATGAACATGCAGGGATTGCCTGCCATGCACCGTAATGCCGTAGCCATGTTGGTTGTGGGCATTACAGTGATTGGCTGCCCGCACAGCGTCATCAGGTCTGTATAGGCCTGGCGCCGCTATGCTCCTCACAGTCTACCCCAGAAACAGGCAGAGTAAGGAGAGGTGCTGCTGAGTAGTGTTGAGCCACCCCCGTAGTGTTCGAGTTCGGTTCGGTTCGTCGAACACCCGTGTGTTCGCCGAACTGTTCGTCGAACTGTTCGTCGAACACCTTCGAACACCGTTAAAACCAATGGCAGACAAACAAAAACACATAGAAACACATAGTAAACACCTTCAAAGGTGTCCAAAAGCTGACAAACTGCTCAGAAGACACAACTAACACATGGAAAAGTGACAAGTACATATAGTCATGCGAAAAGAAAAGAGGTGGAGGAGTAAAAGGAGGGGGAGACACAGATATAGGCATGTCATGCCCTTCTAAAATCCATAAAGTGAGAAGCTGACACGTTCAGTCCGCTCCTGCCCGTGCCACCTCTGTGTCGCCGGGTTTGTGCCAGAGCCGCGGTGAACCCTAACGGCCAGCCCCCCTCTCCCCATACAGGTGCCTGTCCGCTGGTGGGTCGAGCGAGCCCCCCTGTGGTGGAGGCAGCTCTAAGCTTTTTAATTTAAATTGTCTCTCTAATTTGAATGAATACACTTTAAATCCATTTACAAGGATCTATTGGAGGGCAAGTCTCATGCCAGCAGCCGCGTAATTCCAGCTCCAGTAGCGTCCACTAAAGCTGCTGCAGTTAAAAAGCTTTTATAAGGATCGAGCTTGGCTGTCCACCGCAAGGCATCCTACTGCCAGTCCCAGCCCCTATGCCTTGGGGTGCCTCCTGATGCTCATCACTGAGTATCCCGTGGTCCCAAAGCATTTCCTTTGAAAAAAATAAGTGTCCAAACTACAGGTGGTGTAGCTTGCTTAACAGCCGGGATATTCCGCTGACTAGCAGACACTGATACTAGGCACAAAGTATTTCCTGGGCTAGATGCAGTTAAAAATTTGTAATTAGATACTCTCGTTGGATGCTGAGAAAGCATTCCACAGAGTCTCCTGGCACGCCATATATGATTCTCTTAAAAAGCTTGGGGTAGGGGTCTAGGGGACCCTTTTATAGCCAAAATCACGGCCCTGTATCACAATACGTCACCTAGGCTGAAGATAAATGGAACTGTAGCACTCTGAGGGCTCGGTTGCTACAGAGGTATTGCACCTCACCCAGAGGTGTGATATCTCACTCTCAGGTAAGGATGGAGTGTGGATCAGGACCCGACACCTGCATGCATTACACCACATTGCCGTGGGGCAGGGCGACCAATATGCCCCTGAGATGGGCACGACAGTCCCTGTCCCTGGCTGGAGTGGGGGGAGGGAACACTGAGGAAGGGGAACCCTGTAGTGCAGGAGCAGGGAGGAAGCAGTTCCTGGGTGCATTGAGAAGGGAGTATAAAAGGTGGGCACCATCTTAGTTCAGTGCAGAGAAGTCTGAGCAGAAGTGGCAGGGAGCAGGGGCTCTGCATGAGCTCTGCTCCGGAGGCGGGCCTAGTAACAGAGGCCCAGGCCTGGAAGAGGGAGAAGGAAGGAAGAGAAGCGGAGAAGGCTCCAGGAACGAGGAATGAAGGGATCCCAGGGGTGCGGACGGGCGAGTCGCCACCGCACGCCCGAATCCACCTGCGTGGAGGGGTCAGGCCAAAGGGGGAGACCGGTCCCCGAAACTACTGGAGGCAGGAAACGACCCTCAGCTAGAAACCGGAAGCTGTGACATTTTATGTGGTGCAGCCCCTCGCTACACCCGCTAGGAAGGCACCACATAGGGTCAGGGAAACTGGCGCCAAGTTTACCAAGAGGAGGCCCGAGGCAGCCGGACAGAAGGGTTGGTAAGAAAGGCCAGACAAAGGACACACAAAGGGGGTCCTGTGAAGCGCTCCAAAGTAATCTGGGAGTTGTCTGAGCCCCTCACCTGGTGAGCACAGTACGACGTGGGCAGCCGTTACCTGCAGACGTGGTCTGGATAATAAGAACTGTGAGTAAAGGCCCTGGACTGCATCACTGACTCCGTGTCGTTACTGCTGCTGCCCTGCACCATCACCCCCATCCTCCGCATACACTGCCCTGAGGCTATACTCCTCCTGTGGGGAGTTATGCTACGCTCTGCTGCACCCACAACACCAGCCTCAGCGGTCTGCCCTGCAGCGGCGGTTCACTCTGACCGCAATCCACGGGTGGCGTAGTCGGACATTTAAACATCAAAACCACATAAATAGTTCCGCCACTGGTTTGACCACCCTGAGCCACGGAACCGGGTCGCCGCCACGAAGACTACAACCACCAGCATCCACCAAAAAGGGTCCGGCTCCGGTTGTCCCAAGGCCCAGGGGGTGCATCAGAACATTTTCATCACCTTTCACAATCACCAATGGGACAAGGCAGGGATGTCCTCTGTCCCCTCTCTTATACATCCTAGTGACGGAGCACCTGCTCTCATCAATTCGCCATAACCCCAATATTAGGTGGATTGAGGTGGGAGGCACCGAGTACAAGTGCTCTCTATTTGCTGATGATGTCCTAGTATATATCACTCAATCACATATATCCATCCATGCTGTTATGGCTGAAATAGATCACTTTGTTACATGGTAAAATTTTAAAATCAATGCAGCGAAGTCTGAGGCCCTCGATGTCTCCCTCCCCAAATCCATATAGGATTCCATCCAGTCCAACTTTCCCTTTGCCTGGCCCTCACAGGGTATCAAATACTTAGGAATTCCTATTCATAGAGACCTCTCCCATCTATGTTATCTTAATTTTGGGCCCTTTATTGAACAACTCCATACAGACCACGGTTGGCAAGTTAGAACTGTAAGATTCACTACGTGAACCACTGGTGTTTTGTGGAAAAGCACATGTACACTGTGTTCCAAATTATTATGCAAAAAGTGTTTAGGAGTGATAAGGGAAGAATTTGTTTGTTTGTCAGTTAAACTCATTGATGGTGATGTGTGTCAGGGCTCTTTATATCACTGTAAGCAATTGCAGACACCTGTGCTAATTAGTTTGGCAGGTGTGTCCAATGAAAGGCAAGACTACTTAAGAAGGCTGTCTCACATTATTAAGCAGCCTACATTTTCTGCCAAAATGGGAAAGAAAAAGGATGTGTCGGCTGCTGAGAAGCAACAAATTGTGGAGTGGTTAGGTCAAGGCATGACTACATTCAACATTGTGCGATGATCAGGATGAAGTGTCTTGGCAATCAAGAAGTATGTAGCTGATTCACAGTACACACGTGTGCGTGCTGATTAGTGTTGAGCCACCCCCGTAGTGTTCGAGTTCGGTTCGGTTCGTCGAACACCCGTGTGTTCGCCGAACTGTTCGTCGAACTGTTCGTCGAACACCTTCGAACACCGTTAAAACCAATGGCAGGCAAACAAAAACACATAGAAACACATAGAAACCACCTTCAAAGGTGTCCAAAAGCTGACAAACTGCTCAGAAGACACAACTAACACATGGAAAAGTGACAAGTACATATAGTCATGCGAAAATAAAAGAGGTGGAGGAGTAAAAGGAGGGGGAGACACAGATATAGGCATGTCATGCCCTTCTAAAATCCAAAAAGTGAGAAGCCGACACGGCCAGTCCGCTCCTGCCCGTGCCACCTCCGTGTCGCCGGGTTTGTGCCAGAGCCGCGGTGAACCCTGATGGCCAGCCCCCCTCTCCCAATACTGGTGCCTGTCCGCTGGTGGGTCGAGCGAGCCCCCCTGTGGTGGAGGCAGCTCTAAGCTTTTTAATTTAAATTGTCTCTCTAATTTGAATGAATACACTTTAAATCCATTTACAAGGATCTATTGGAGGGCAAGTCTCATGCCAGCAGCCGCGTAATTCCAGCTCCAGTAGCGTCCACTAAAGCTGCTGCAGTTAAAAAGCTTTTATAAGGATCGAGCTCGGCTGTCCACCGCAAGGCATCCTACTGCCAGTCCCAGCCCCTATGCCTTGGGGTGCCTCCTGATACTCTTCACTGAGTATCCCATGGTCCCGAAGCATTTCCTTTGAAAAAATTAAGTGTCTAAACTACAGGTGGTGTAGCTTGCTTAACAGCCGGGATAATCCGCTGACTAGCAGACACTGCTACTAGGCACAAAGTATTTCCTGGGCTAGATGCAGTTAAAAATTTGTAATTAGATACTCTCGTTGGATGCTGAGAAAGCATTCCATAGAGTCTCCTGGCACGCCATATATGATTCTCTTAAAAAGCTTGGGGTAGGGGTCTAGGGGACCCTTTTATAGCCAAAATCACGGCCCTGTATCGCAATACGTCACCTAGGCTGAAGATAAATGGAACTGTAGCACCCTGAGGGCTCGGTTGCTACAGACGTATTGCACCTCACCCAGAGGTGTGATATCTCACTCTCAGGTAAGGATGGAGTGTGGATCAGGACCCGACACCTGCATGCATTACACCACATTGCCGTGGGGCAGGGCGACCAATATGCCCCTGAGATGGGCACGACAGTCCCTGTCCCTGGCTGGAGTGGGGGGAGGGAACACTGAGGAAGGGGAACCCTGTAGTGCAGGAGCAGGGAGGAAGCAGTTCCTGGGTGCATTGAGAAGGGAGTATAAAAGGTGGGCACCATCTTAGTTCAGTGCAGAGAAGTCTGAGCAGAAGTGGCAGGGAGCAGGGGCTCTGCATGAGCTCTGCTCCGGAGGCGGGCCTAGTAACAGAGGCCCAGGCCTGGAAGAGGGAGAAGGAAGGAAGAGGAGCGGAGAAGGCTCCAGGAACGAGGAATGAAGGGATCCCAGGGGTGCGGACGGGCGAGTCGCCACCGCACGCCCGAATCCACCTGCGTGGAGGGGTCAGGCCAAAGGGGGAGACCGGTCCCCGAACTAGTGGAGGCAGGAAACGACCCTCAGCTAGAAACCGGAGGCTCTGACATTTTATGTGGTGCAGCCCCTCGCTACACCCGCTAGGAAGGCACCACATAGGGTCAGGGAAACTGGCGCCAAGTTTACCAAGAGGAGGCCCGAGGCAGCCGGACAGAAGTGTTGGTAAGAAAGGCCAGACAAAGGACACACAAAGCGGGTCCTGTGAAGTGCTCCAAAGTTATCTGGGAGTTGTCTGAGCCCCTCACCTGGTGAGCACAGTACGACGTGGGCAGCCGTTACCTGCAGACGTGGTCTGGATAATAAGAACTGTGAGTAAAGGCCCTGGACTGCATCACTGACTCCGTGTCGTTACTGCTGCTGCCCTGCACCATCACCCCCATCCCCCGCATACACTGCCCTGAGGCTATACTCCTCCCGTGGGAAGTTATGCTACGCTCTGCTGCACCCACAACACCAGCCTCAGCGGTCTGCCCTGTAGCGGCGGTTCACTCTGACCGCAATCCACGGGTGGCGTAGTCGGACATTTAAACATCAAAACCACATAAATAGTTCCGCCACTGGATTGACCGCCCTGAGCCACGGAACCGGGTCGCCGCCACGAAGACTACAACCACCAGCATCCACCAAAAAGGGTCCGGCTCCGGGTGTCCCAAGGCCCAGGGGGTGCGTCAGAACATTTTCATCACCTTTCACAATCACCAATGGGACAAGGCAGGGATGTCCTCTGTCCCCTCTCTTATACATCCTAGTGACGGAGCACCTGCTCTCATCAATTCGCCATAACCCCAATATTAGGTGGATTGAGGTGGGAGGCACCGAGTACAAGTGCTCTCTATTTGCTGATGATGTCCTAGTATATATCACTCAATCACATATATCCATCCATGCTGTTATGGCTGAAATAGATCACTTTGTTACATGGTAAAATTTTAAAATCAATGCAGCGAAGTCTGAGGCCCTCGATGTCTCCCTCCCCAAATCCATATAGGATTCCATCCAGTCCAACTTTCCCTTTGCCTGGCCCTCACAGGGTATCAAATACTTAGGAATTCCTATTCATAGAGACCTCTCCCATCTATGTTATCTTAATTTTGGGCCCTTTATTGAACAATTCCATACAGACCACGGTTGGCAAGTTAGAACTGTAAGATTCACTACGTGAACCGCTGGTGTTTTGTGGAAAAGCACATGTACACCGCGTTCCAAATTATTATGCAAAAAGTGTTTAGGAGTGATAAGGGAAGAATTTGTTTGTTTGTCAGTTAAACTCATTGATGGTGATGTGTGTCAGGGCTCTTTATATCACTGTAAGCAATTGCAGACACCTGTGCTAATTAGTTTGGCAGGTGTGTCCAATGAAAGGCAAGACTACTTAAGAAGGCTCTCTCACATTATTAAGCAGCGTACATTTTCTGCCAAAATGGGAAAGAAAAAGGATGTGTCGGCTGCTGAGAAGCAACAAATTGTGGAGTGTTTAGGTCAAGGCATGACTACAATCAACATTGTGCGATGATCAGGATGAAGTGTCTTGGCAATCAAGAAGTATGTAGCTGATTCACAGTACACACGTGTGCGTGCTGATAAGGGCAAATTGAGGACTCTTTCCTACAGGCAATTACGTCAGGTTGAAAGAGCAGCGGCAAAAAAGCCTTGTCATAGCAGCAGACAAGTTTTTGAAGCTGCTTGTGCCTCCAACGTCCCCCGAACAACAAGATGCAGGGTCCTTCAGAGGTTTGCAGCTGTGCATACGCCATCCTGTCGACCTCCTCTATCCACTTCACACAAGCAGAAACGGCTCCAGTGGGCCAAACATTACATGAAGACTGATTTCAAAACTGTTTTGTTCACGGATGAGTGCCGTGCAGCGCTCGATGGTCCAGATGGATGGAGTGGAGGATGGCTGGTTGATGAACACTAGTGTTGAGCCACCCCCGTAGTGTTCGAGTTCGGTTCGGTTCGTCGAACACCCGTGTGTTCGCCGAACTGTTCGTCGAACTGTTCGTCGAACACCTTCGAACACCGTTAAAACCAATGGCAGGCAAACAAAAACACATAGAAACACATAGAAAACACCATCAAAGGTGTCCAAAAGCTGACAAACTGCTCAGAAGACACAACTAACACATGGAAAAGTGACAAGTACATATAGTCATGCGAAAAGAAAAGAGGTGGAGGAGTAAAAGGAGGGGGAGACACAGATATAGGCATGTCATGCCCTTCTAAAATCCAAAAAGTGAGAAGCCGAGACGGCCAGTCCGCTCCTGCCCGTGCCACCTCCGTGTCGCCGGGTTTGTGCCAGAGCCGCGGTGAACCCTGACGGCCAGCCCCCCTCTCCCAATACTGGTGCCTGTCCGCTGGTGGGTCGAGAGAGCCCCCCTGTGGTGGAGGCAGCTCTAAGCTTTTTAATTTAAATTGTCCCTCTAATTTGAATGAATACACTTTAAATCCATTTACAAGGATCTATTGGAGGGCAAGTCTCATGCCAGCAGCCGCGTAATTCCAGCTCCAGTAGCGTCCACTAAAGCTGCTGCAGTTAAAAAGCTTTTATAAGGATCGAGCTCGGCTGTCCACCGCAAGGCATCCTACTGCCAGTCCCAGCCCCTATGCCTTGGGGTGCCTCCTGATGCTCTTCACTAAGTATCCCGTGGTCCCGAAGCATTTCCTTTGAAAAAATTAAGTGTCCAAACTACAGGTGGTGTAGCTTGCTTAACAGCCGGGATAATCCGCTGACTAGCAGACACTGCTACTAGGCACAAAGTATTTCCTGGGCTAGATGCAGTTAAAAATTTGTAAGTAGATACTCTCGTTGGATGCTGAGAAAGCATTCCATAGAGTCTCCTGGCACGCCATATATGATTCTCTTAAAAAGCTTGGGGTAGGGGTCTAGGGGACCCTTTTATAGCCAAAATCACGGCCCTGTATCACAATACGTCACCTAGGCTGAAGATAAATGGAACTGTAGCACCGAGGGCTCGGTTGCTACAGACGTATTGCACCTCACCCAGAGGTGTGATATCTCACTCTCAGATAAGGATGGAGTGTGGATCAGGACCCGACACCTGCATGCATTACACCACATTGCCGTGGGGCAGGGCGACCAATATGCCCCTGAGATGGGCACGACAGTCCCTGTCCCTGGCTGGAGTGGGGGGAGGGAACACTGAGGAAGGGGAACCCTGCAGTGCAGGAGCAGGGAGGAAGCAGTTCCTGGGTGCATTGAGAAGGGAGTATAAAAGGTGGGCACCATCTTAGTTCAGTGCAGAGAAGTCTGAGCAGAAGTGGCAGGGAGCAGGGGCTCTGCATGAGCTCTGCTCCGGAGGCGGGCCTAGTAACAGAGGCCCAGGCCTGCAAGAGGGAGAAGGAAGGAAGAGGAGCGGAGAAGGCTCCAGGAACGAGGAATGAAGGGATCCCAGGGGTGCGGACGGGCGAGTCGCCACCGCACGCCCGAATGCACCTGCGTGGAGGGGTCAGGCCAAAGGGGGAGACCGGTCCCCGAACTAGTGGAGGCAGGAAACGACCCTCAGCTAGAAACCGGAGGCTCTGACATTTTATGTGGCGCAGCCCCTTGCTCCACCCGCTAGGAAGGCACCACATAGGGTCAGGGAAACTGGCGCCAAGTTTACCAAGAGGAGGCCCGAGGCAGCCGGACAGAAGTGTTGGTAAGAAAGGCCAGACAAAGGACACACAAAGGGGGTCCTGTGAAGCGCTCCAAAGTTATCTGGGAGTTGTCTGAGCCCCTCACCTGGTGAGCACAGTACGACGTGGGCAGCCGTTACCTGCAGACGTGGTCTGGATAATAAGAACTGTGAGTAAAGGCCCTGAACTGCATCACTGACTCCGTGTCGTTACTGCTGCTGCCCTGCACCATCACCCCCATCCTCCGCATACACTGCCCTGAGGCTATACTCCTCCCGTGGGGAGTTATGCTACGCTCTGCTGCACCCACAACACCAGCCTTAGCGGTCTGCCCTGTAGCGGCGGTTCACTCTGACCGCAATCCACGGGTGGCGTAGTCGGACATTTAAACATCAAAACCACATAAATAGTTCCGCCACTGGTTTGACCGCCCTGAGCCACGGAACCGGATCGCCGCCACGAAGACTACAACCACCAGCATCCACCAAAAAGGGTCCGGCTCCGGGTGTCCCAAGGCCCAGGGGGTGCGTCAGAACATTTTCATCACCTTTCACAATCACCAATGGGACAAGGCAGGGATGTCCTCTGTCCCCTCTCTTATACATCCTAGTGACGGAGCACCTGCTCTCATCAATTCGCCATAACCCCAATATTAGGTGGATTGAGGTGGGAGGCACCGAGTACAAGTGCTCTCTATTTGCTGATGATGTCCTAGTATATATCACTCAATCACATATATCCATCCCTGCTGTTATGGCTGAAATAGATCACTTTGTTACATGGTAAAATTTTAAAATCAATGCAGCGAAGTCTGAGGCCCTCGATGTCTCCCTCCCTAAATCCATATAGGATTCCATCCAGTCCAACTTTCCCTTTGCCTGGCCCTCACAGGGTATCAAATACTTAGGAATTCCTATTCATAGAGACCTCTCCCATCTATGTTATCTTAATTTTGGGCCCTTTATTGAACAATTCCATACAGACCACGGTTGGCAAGTTGGAACTGTGAGATTCACTACGTGCACCACTGGTATTTTGTGGAAAAGCACATGTAAGATTCTGCAACAGTCTCTGCTGATACTCCTGCATGCGTGCATCCCTTTCTATGGCAGGAATAATTTCTGCAAATTTACTTTTGTACCGGGGATCTAACAGTGTGGCAACCCAGTAGTCAGGATTATTTCTAATTCTCACAATTCGAGGGTCATGTTGCAGGTAGTGCAGCAAGAAGGCACTCATGTGTGTTGCGCATCCAGGAGCACCAAGTCCCTGTTGTGTTGGTGGCGAGGTAACAATCATGCTTCCTTCCTCTGTCCTCTCCCCCCAACCTCGCACAACAGAAATGTGATCAAGGTCTCCCTCATCTGATGAGTCTTCCATCAGTTCGTCCTCCACTTCTTCCAGGGCTCCTGCACCTTCCTCACTAGTTTGGCTGCTACCATGTGCCCTGGTAAAATCATCTCCCCCACCCTCACATGCCTGCTGCCCTGGTGCTGCCGACCGTCTGGACCTTGCAGATGTTAGCCCTTCCGCATACAACTCCTCCTCCTCTACTTCCTCCACCTCCTCTTGTGCCACCACCTGACTCCGAATTCTGTTTAACATGTGCTCCAGCATGTAAATCACCGGAATAGTCATGCTGATAATGGCATCGTCAGCACTAAACATCTTCGTCGCCATTTCAAAACTGTGCAGAAGGGTGCATAGGTCCCTGATCTGAGACCACTCCTCCAGCGTGATTTGCCCCACCTCTGAATCTCGTTGGCCCAGGCTATACGTCAGAACGTATTGCACCAGGGCTTGTCGGTGCTGCCACAGTCGCTGCAACATGTGCAGAGTTGAATTCCACCGGGTAGGCACATCGCATTTTAGCCGGTGAAGTGGCAGGCCCAACGACTTCTGTAGAGATGTAAGTCGCTGAGCTGCGGGATGCGAACGGCGGAAGTGAGCACACAGCGACCGTGCCCTCTGCAGAAGGCCATCTAGTCTGGGATAGTGGGCTAAAAATTACTGGACAACCAGGTTCAACACGTGAGCCATACAAGGCACGTGTGTGACATTGCCCCGGCGAAGGGCCGCACCCAGGTTTGCAGCATTGTCGCACACGGCCTTCCCTGGTTTCAGGTCCAGTGGAGACAACCATTCATGAAATTGGTTCTCCAGAGCTGACCACAACTCCTCAGCTGTGTGACTCACATTTCCCAGACATTTCAATGTAAAAACCGCCTGATGACGTTGAGCCCTACTGCCAGCATAGTAAGGAGGTGTGCAGGATCCCTTCTGCGCAGTTAGAAAGCTTGTGGCATGACCAGACAGGCTTTGGGTGCAGGTGGAAGACCGAGAGGAGGTTGAGGAGGCAGAAGCAGTGGAGGAAAAATGACATAAAGAGGATTGACGCACAACTCGTGGGGACGGCAAGACTTGGACAGCAGCCCCTTGTCCTGCTGTCACCATAGTTACCCAGTGCCCAGTCAGCGACATGTAACGCCCCTGTCCATGCCTACTCGTCCAAGTGTCTGTGGTGAAATGCACCCTGTCACACACAGAGTTTCTCAAAGAAGCGGTGATGTTGTGTGCGACATGCTGGTGGAGCGCAGGCACACCTTTCTTTGAGAAGTAGTGCCGACTGGGCATCTGGTACTGGGGCACTGCGACGGACATAAGGTCTCGAAAATCCTCTGTGTCCACCAGGCGGAAAGGCAGCATTTCTGTAGCCAAGAGCTTGCAGATGGTGAAATTCAACCTCTTAGCTTTCTCATGGCTAGGAGGAAATGGTCTTTTACTTGTCCACATCTGAGGGACCGAGGGCTGGCTATTGTGCTTAGACGGGGTTGATAAGGGTGTCCCCGGCAAACTGCCGGTCTGTGAGGAAGATGCAGGCGGACATGTTAGGTTGCCTTGATCCAAAGGTGGTGCTATCGATGTCGGACAGCGCTCAAGACCAGCTGGTGTTACCACCTCCAAAGAAAATGATGACCTGCCAATCACGCTGGCTGTTGCGGGTAAAGAGGTGGCAGGTCTGCGCCCCAAAACAGGTGTGACTGCTGTCCCCCCAGTCACAGAGGATGAAGAGGCCGCGGATGCACAAGATATGGCAGACGGTGGTTGGCCCGGCCGGATAGACCGCATTGTAGCACACTGAGCTTCCCACTGCAACTTATGCTTCATGTCCATGTGCCGGTTCATGCATGAAGTACTCAAACTATGTATTTTTTGGCCTCTACTTAGCTTTTGCTGACAAATGTTACAGATAACACGAGTTGGGTCATCTTTATCGATCTGAAAAAATGCCCAGGCTATGCAAGGCTTAGCACCCATGCGACCTGAAGAGCCACCACGACTTGTGGTGAGAGGCAGAGTTGTGTTTGAGGATGCAGTTGTTGACGTGCTTCCAGTACTACGTCTCTGTCCAGGAAGGCGCAACCTGACCTCGTCGTCACTAGCATCTTCCTCCACCTCCTCTGCTGACCTCATCTCTTGGCTGACTGTGGGTTGACAGTAAGTGGGATCTCCGACCTCATCATCATCACCCTGTGCGTTATCACACCCGTCGTCCTCAGAGCCAACCTGTTCCTGCCCTGACAAAAAACTAAAGTTGTCGCTCCAATCAGGTATTTGAGTCTTATCATCGTCTTCCTCATTGTCTCCACCAACAGGAGTTACAGTTTGGGAATGAGGGTCTACATTATGGTCAGAACCTTCTGCGTCTGGTCCTGGATCCGACTCATAAAGATTCTGGGCATCAGTGCAGATCATTTCCTCGTCTGAATTCACAGAAGCGCTGGAGTCGACCTCTGATTCCCAGGCTATAGTATGAGTAAACAGCTCTGCAGACTCAACCATCTGTTCTACCTCATACTCAGACGGGCAGCTGGAGATTTGGGAGCTGTGAGGAAGCAAGTGCGATTTGGGTGACACCTTTGAGGACTGGAGTATTTGTGATGTTGAAGTTGATGTGGAGGAGAGCCCACTTAAAGGAGCACTTGATATCCGTTGAAGCACCTGCTGTTTTTGTGCCTCATCTGGAATTTGTAGCGATTGGCGTGGCCGTAAGAAAGGGATCTTATCACATTGTCCGCTAAAAGAAATAGACATTTTAGTTTGGCTGGAAGATGGTCTTTCTTCTGCACCTACCCCACGGACACAACCTTTTTTCCCCTTCCCAACACGCCTATTCCCCTTTCCACCAGCAGCAGGCCTTTTTCCACTCATTTTGGTGGTTAACTAATTCACAACTCTGGAGTTGTTTGCACAAAAAAACAATGGATGGTAACCGAGCAGAGCTGAGTGGCCAAACTGTGGTATTAGGCCAAAACTATTGGCTGGGTTAGATGCAGAAAAAAAATATTTTTAATTTGCAACCTGATGGAGGTCAGTATAGATGGACTAATAGACCAAGTCCCACACACCGCTAGAAGCCCAAATATTTTTTCAGAGCTACATGCAGAAAATTTTTTTATTCAATTTGCAACCTGATGGAGGTCAGTATAGATGGACTAATAGACCAAGTCCCACACACTGCTAGAAGCCCAAATATTTTTTCAGAGCTAGATGCAGAAAAAAATTATTTTTAATTTGCAACCTGATGGAGGTCAGTATAGATGGACTAATAGACCAAGTCCCACACACCGCTAGAAGCCCAAATATTTTTTCAGAGCTAGATGCAGAAAAATTTTTTATTCAATTTGCAACCTGATGGAGGTCAGTATAGATGGACTAATAGACCAAGTCCCACACACTGCTAGAAGCCCAAATATTTTTTCAGAGCTAGATGCAGAAAAAAATTATTTTTAATTTGCAACCTGATGGAGGTCAGTATAGATGGACTAATAGACCAAGTCCCACACACCGCTAGAAGCCCAAATATTTTTTCAGAGCTAGATGCAGAAAAAAATTATTTTTAATTTGCAACCTGATGGAGGTCAGTATAGATGGACTAATAGACCAAGTCCCACACACCGCTAGAAGCCCAAATATTTTTTCAGAGCTAGATGCAGAAAAAAATTATATTCAATTTGCAACCTGCTGGAGGTCAGTATAGAAGGACTAATAGAACAAGTCCCACACACTGCTAGAAGCCCAAATATTTTTTCAGAGCTAAATGAAGAAAAAAATTATTTTTAATTTGCAACCTGATGGAGGTCAGTATAGATGGACTAATAGACCAAGTCCCACACACCGCTAGAAGCCCAAATATTTTTTCAGAGCTAGATGCAGAAAATTTTTTTATTCAATTTGCAACCTGATGGAGGTCAGTATAGATGGACTAATAGACCAAGTCCCACACACTGCTAGAAGCCCAAATATTTTTTCAGAGCTAGATGCAGAAAAAAATTATTTTTAATTTGCAACCTGATGGAGGTCAGTATAGATGGACTAATAGACCAAGTCCCACACACTGCTAGAAGCCCAAATATTTTTTCAGAGCTAGATGCAGAAAAAAATTATTTTTAATTTGCAACCTGATGGAGGTCAGTATAGATGGACTAATAGAACAAGTCCCACACGCTGCTAGAAGCCCAAATATTTTTTCAGAGATAAATGAAGAAAAAAATTATTTTTAATTTGCAACCTGATGGAGGTCAGTATAGATGGACTAATAGACCAAGTCCCACACACTGCTAGAAGCCCAAATATTTTTTCAGAGCTAGATGCAGAAAAAAATTATTTTTAATTTGCAACCTGATGGAGGTCAGTATAGATGGACTAATAGACCAAGTCCCACACACCGCTAGAAGCCCAAATATTTTTTCAGAGCTAGATGCAGAAAAAAATTATATTCAATTTGCAACCTGCTGGAGGTCAGTATAGAAGGACTAATAGAACAAGTCCCACACACTGCTAGAAGCCCAAATATTTTTTCAGAGCTAAATGAAGAAAAAAATTATTTTTAATTTGCAACCTGATGGAGGTCAGTATAGATGGACTAATAGACCAAGTCCCACACACTGCTAGAAGCCCAAATATTTTTTCAGAGCTAGATGCAGAAAAAAATTATATTCAGTTTGCAACCTGATGGAGGTCAGTATAGATGGACTAATAGAATGATGCTATGCCCAAAAGATTTTACTTCACTAGGTGCAGTAAAAAAATTGGTATTCTATACACAGGTGGTATATCTTGCAACACAGATAGGCTACTCCACTGACTAACACACTCTGCAATAGGCCAAAAAGGATTAGCTTTGCTAGATTCAGCCAAATGCTGTGAAAAAAACTTGCACAGCACTGGCACAGACCTGCCTGGCAAAAACTGATAGGAACTGATGTAACCTAGTCCTGAAAAGGACTCCAATTACAATTAGTCTTTACTCCCACAATCTATCTATTTAAGAGCACAGACCTGCCTGATAAAAGTCGTAGGAAATGCTGTAACCTAGTCCTTAAAAGGACTGCAATCACAACTATTCCCTACTCCCAAGCTATCTGTATATTTGTGCGAAAATTGGCTTGAAATTAACAAGGTATAGCGCACACAGCAACAGCGGTACCGTCTAACACGCAGCTGCAGCAGTGAGAAAATGGTGGCGACGGGGAAAATGGCTTGGTCTTATAGGGCAAGGACATGTGACATACACTGCCAATCACACATGCCCTTGCTTGTGTGAAAAAAAGCACTTCGCTCCGTGTGTGCGCTGCTGATAGGCTGACAGATTGCACCTCCCCACTGCAAATGCGGGAAAGAGAAAAAAAAATGGAGATCTTCATTGTTCCTGCAGAGATCCATCCTCTGCCCCTCCCCCCGCCCCGCTGTACACTCAAACTGCGTATTAACATTAATTTTCATCATTACTGAGAAAAAATCCAGTTATGATTTTGGTGCACGAACAGTTATCGAACATAACCTCGAACAGCCGAATTTTTCTCAAATTGTTCGTGTTCGCCGACCGGCTCGAACACCGCCCAAAACAGCTCGAATTTGAGATTGGCGAACAGTTCGAGTAGAACAACGCTCATCTCTAATGAACACCCCACGCAAACACGGCTACAGCGCCAACAAGGAGGAGGTGGAGTAATGTTTTGGGCTGGAATCATGGGGAGAGAGATTGTCGGCCCCTTTAGGATCCCTGAAGGCGCTAAAGATGAACTCCATAATGTATGTGGATTTTCTCAAACAGCACTTCCTGCCATGGTTCAAGAAGAAGAACCGTGTATTTCACAGCAAGATCATTTTTCTGCATGATAATGCACCATCTCATGCTGCACATAAAACATCTGCATCTCTGGCTGATATGGGCATAAAAGGGGACAAACTTATGGTGTGACCCCCATGCTCCCCTGACCTCTACCCCATTCAGAACCTTTGGAGCATCATTAAAAGGAGTGTCTATGATGGCGGGAGGCAGTTCACATCTAAGCAACAGCTCTGGGAGGGTATTCTGTCCTCATGCAAAACAATTGAAGCAGAAACCATCCAAAACCTGACAAATTCAATGGACGAGAGAGTTCAGAAGCTCCTTTCGAACAAGGGGTCCTATGTGAAAATGTAACATCACCTAGAATAAAGTTTTGAGTTGAAAACTGTTTGATTTCAGTTTCTAACAACCTGCTAATGCTTATAATTTCAAAAATGACCATTTTTTTGGTCTTTATTAAAATGAAAAGGTTGATCGAAAAGTTTGGGGGATCTAAGAGTGTGGCAACCCAGTAGTCATGATTACTTCGAATTCTGACAATATGAGGGTCATGCTGCAGGTAGTGCAGCAAGAAGGCACTTATGTGTCTTGCGCATCTCGGAGCCCCAAAATTATTTTCCGGGCTAGATGCAGCTAAAAATTATTTTTAATTTTAAATCTGGTGGAGCTTATTATAGATGGCCTAATAGGATCAGTGCTGCACACTGCTACAAAGCCCAAATTATTTTCCAGTCAAGATACAGATAAACATGATTAGTAATTTGAAAGCTTAAAACGTTTGGTAGGGTGATTTTAACCAATCATCAAGCTTTTACTCTCCCCAGGATGACACAGGGGTAGAAAAGTCGTTTCGGATCCATGATTTGTTCATCTTTATGAACGTGAGTCTGTCTACATTATCAGTGGAGAGCCGCGTGCGCTTATCTGTCAGCACACCACCAGCAGCGCTGAACACACGTTCAGACAGAACGCTGGCTGCGGGGCATGACAAGATCTCCAAGGCGTAAGTGGCTAGCTCCGGCCATTTATCCAGATTGGAAGCTCAAAAAGAGCAAGGGTCCAGTGACACAGTCGTGGCTTCAATGTTTACTTGGAGATACTCCTGTACCATCGTCTCTAGGCGTTGACTATGTGTCAGACTTCTTGTCTCCTGTGGCCTTGCAAAGGATGGGCTAAAAAAGTGGTGAAATAATTCCGCAAAATTGATGTTACCAGCAGATACTGTGGTTCTGTTACGGTTTGAGTGCTGAACACTTGACGGTCCCACGGTTGGCAAGTTGGAACTGTGAGATTCACTACGTGCACCACTGGTATTTTGTGGAAAAGCACATGTAAGATTCTGCAACAGTCTCTGCTGATACTCCTGCATGCGTGCATCCCTTTCTATGGCAGGAATAATTTCTGAAAATTTACTTTTGTACCGGGGATCTAACAGTGTGGCAACCCAGTAGTCAGGATTATTTCTAATTCTCACAATTCGAGGGTCATGTTGCAGGTAGTGCAGCAAGAAGGCACTCATGTGTGTTGCGCATCCAGGAGCACCAAGTCCCTGTTGTGTTGGTGGCGAGGTAACAATCATGCTTCCTTCCTCTGTCCTCTCCCCCCAACCTCGCACAACAGAAATGTGATCAAGGTCTCCCTCATCTGATGAGTCTTCCATCAGTTCGTCCTCCACTTCTTCCTGGGCTCCTGCACCTTTCTCACTAGTTTGGCTGCTACCATGCGCCCTGGTAAAACCATCTCCCCCACCCTCACATGCCTGCCGCCTTGGTGCTGCCGACCTTCTGGACCTTGCAGATGTTAGCCCTTCCGCATACAACTCCTCCTCCTCTACTTCCTCCACCTCCTCTTGTGCCACCACCTGACTCCGAATTCTGTTTAACATGTGCTCCAGCATGTAAATCACCGGAATAGTCATGCTGATAATGGCATCGTCAGCACTAAACATCTTCGTCGCCATTTCAAAACTGTGCAGAAGGGTGCATAGGTCCCTGATCTGAGACCACTCCTCCAGCGTGATTTGCCCCACCTCTGAATCTCGTTGGCCCAGGCTATACATCAGAACGTATTGCACCAGGGCTTGTCGGTGCTGCCACAGTCGCTGCAACATGTGCAGAGTTGAATTCCACCGGGTAGGCACATCGCATTTTAGCCGGTGAAGTGGCAGGCCCAACGACTTCTGTAGAGATGTAAGTCGCTGAGCTGCGGGATGCGAACGGCGGAAGTGAGCACACAGCGACCGTGCCCTCTGCAGAAGGCCATCTAGTCTGGGATAGTGGGCTAAAAATTGCTGGACAACCAGGTTCAACACGTGAGCCATACAAGGCACGTGTGTGACATTGCCCCGGCGAAGGGCCGCACCCAGGTTTGCAGCATTGTCGCACACGGCCTTCCCTGGTTTCAGGTCCAGTGGAGACAACCATTCATGAAATTGGTTCTCCAGAGCTGACCACAACTCCTCAGCTGTGTGACTCACATTTCCCAGACATTTCAATGTAAAAACCGCCTGATGACGTTGAGCCCTACTGCCAGCATAGTAAGGAGGTGTGCAGGATCCCTTCTGCGCAGTTAGAAAGCTTGTGGCATGACCAGACAGGCTTTGGGTGCAGGTGGAAGACCGAGAGGAGGTTGAGGAGGCAGAAGCAGTGGAGGAACTTTGACATAAAGAGGATTGACGCACAACTCGTGGGGACGGCAAGACTTGGACAGCAGCCCCTTGTCCTGCTGTCACCATAGTTACCCAGTGCCCAGTCAGCGACATGTAACGCCCCTGTCCATGCCTACTCGTCCAAGTGTCTGTGGTGAAATGCACCCTGTCACACACAGAGTTTCTCAAAGAAGCGGTGATGTTGTGTGCGACATGCTGGTGGAGCGCAGGCACACCTTTCTTTGAGAAGTAGTGCCGACTGGGCATCTGGTACTGGGGCACTGCGACGGACATAAGGTCTCGAAAATCCTCTGTGTCCACCAGGCGGAAAGGCAGCATTTCTGTAGTCAAGAGCTTGCAGATGGTGAAATTCAACCTCTTAGCTTTCTCATGGCTAGGAGGAAATGGTCTTTTACTTGTCCACATCTGAGGGACCGAGGGCTGGCTATTGTGCTTAGACGGGGTTGATAAGGGTGTCCCCGGCAAACTGCCGGTCTGTGAGGAAGATGCAGGCGGACATGTTAGGTTGCCTTCATCCAAAGGTGGTGCTATCGATGTCGGACAGCGCTCAAGACCAGCTGGTGTTACCACCTCCAAAGAAAATGATGACCTGCCAATCACGCTGGCTGTTGCGGGTAAAGAGGTGGCAGGTCTGCGCCCCAAAACAGGTGTGACTGCTGTCCCCCCAGTCACAGAGGATGAAGAGGCCGCGGATGCACAAGATATGGCAGACGGTGGTTGGCCCGGCCGGCTAGGCCGCATTGTAGCACACTGAGCTTCCCACTGCAACTTATGCTTCATGTCCATGTGCCGGTTCATGCATGAAGTACTCAAACTATGTATTTTTTGGCCTCTACTTAGCTTTTGCTGACAAATGTTACAGATAACACGAGTTGGGTCATCTTTATCGATCTGAAAAAATGCCCAGGCTATGCAAGGCTTAGCACCCATGCGACCTGAAGAGCCACCACGACTTGTGGTGAGAGGCAGAGTTGTGTTTGAGGATGCAGTTGTTGACGTGCTTCCAGTACTACGTCTCTGTCCAGGAAGGCGCAACCTGACCTCGTCGTCACTAGCATCTTCCTCCACCTCCTCTGCTGACCTCATCTCTTGGCTGACTGTGGGTTGACAGTAAGTGGGATCTCCGACCTCATCATCATCACCCTGTGCGTTATCACACCCGTCGTCCTCAGAGCCAACCTGTTCCTGCCCTGACAAAAAACTAAAGTTGTCGCTCCAATCAGGTATTTGAGTCTTATCATCGTCTTCCTCATTGTCTCCACCAACAGGAGTTACAGTTTGGGAATGAGGGTCTACATTATGGTCAGAACCTTCTGCGTCTGGTCCTGGATCCGACTCATAAAGATTCTGGGCATCAGTGCAGATCATTTCCTCGTCTGGATTCACAGAAGCGCTGGAGTCGACCTCTGATTCCCAGGCTATAGTATGAGTAAACAGCTCTGCAGACTCAACCATCTGTTCTACCTCATACTCAGACGGGCAGCTGGAGATTTGGGAGCTGTGAGGAAGCAAGTGCGATTTGGGTGACACCTTTGAGGACTGGAGTATTTGTGATGTTGAAGTTGATGTGGAGGAGAGCCCACTTAAAGGAGCACTTGATATCCGTTGAAGCACCTGCTGTTTTTGTGCCTCATCTGGAATTTGTAGCGATTGGCGTGGCCGTAAGAAAGGGATCTTATCACATTGTCCGCTAAAAGAAGTAGACATTTTAGTTTGGCTGGAAGATGGTCTTTCTTCTGCAGATGTTACTGTTGCTTTAACACCTACCCCACGGACACAACCTTTTTTCCCCTTCCCAACACGCCTATTCCCCTTTCCACCAGCAGCAGGCCTTTTTCCACTCATTTTGGTGGTTAACTAATTCACAACTCTGGAGTTGTTTGCACAAAAAAACAATGGATGGTAACCGAGCAGAGCTGAGTGGCCAAACTGTGGTATTAGGCCAAAACTATTGGCTGGGTTAGATGCAGAAAAAAATTATTTTGAATTTGCAACCTGATGGAGGTCAGTATAGTTGGACTAATAGAGAAAGTCCGACACACTACTAGAAGGCCAAATATTTTTTCAGAGGTAGATGCAGAAAAAAATATATTCAGTTTGCAACCTGATGGAGGTCAGTATAGATGGACTAATACAACAAGTCCCGCACACAGCTAGAAGCCCAAATATTTTTTCAGAGGTACTGTAGATGCAGATAAAAATTATTTTTAATTTGCAACCTGATGGAGGTCAGTATAGATGGACTAATAGAGAAAGTCCGACACACTACTAGAAGGCCAAATATTTTTTCAGAGGTAGATGCAGAAAAAAATATATTCAGTTTGCAACCTGATGGAGGTCAGTATAGATGGACTAATACAACAAGTCCCACAGACAGCTAGAAGCCCAAATATTTTTTCAGAGGTACTGTAGATGCAGATAAAAATTAGTTTTAATTTGCAACCTTATGGAGGTCAGTACAGATGGACTAATAGAGAAAGTCCGACACACTACTAGAAGGCCAAATATTTTTTCAGAGCTAGATGCAGAAAAAAATTATATTCAGTTTGCAACCTGATGGAGGTCAGTATAGATGGACTAATAGAGAAGGTCCGACACACTACTAGAAGGCCAAATATTTTTTCAGAGGTAGATGCAGAAAAAAATATATTCAGTTTGCAACCTGATGGAGGTCAGTATAGATGGATTAATAGAACAAGACCCACACACAGCTAGAAGCCCAATATTTTTTCAGAGGTAGATGCAGAAAAAAATATATTCAGTTTGCAACCTGATGGAGGTCAGTATAGATGGGCTAATAGAACAAGTCCCACACACTGCTAGAAGCCCAAATATTCTTTCAGAGGTACTGTAGATGCAGATAAAAATTAGTTTTAATTTGCAACCTGATGGAGGTCAGTATAGATGGACTAATAGAGAAAGTCCGACACACTACTAGAAGGCCAAATATTTTTTCAGAGGTAGATGCAGAAAAAAATATATTCAGTTTGCAACCTGATGGAGGTCAGTATAGATGGATTAATAGAACAAGACCCACACACAGCTAGAAGCCCAATATTTTTTCAGAGGTAGATGCAGAAAAAAATATATTCAGTTTGCAACCTGATGGAGGTCAGTATAGATGGACTAATAGAACAAGTCCCACACACTGCTAGAAGCCCAAATATTTTTTCAGAGGTACTGTAGATGCAGATAAAAATTAGTTTTAATTTGCAACCTGATGGAGGTCAGTATAGATGGACTAATAGAGAAAGTCCGACACACTACTAGAAGGCCAAATATTTTTTCAGAGGTAGATGCAGAAAAAAATATATTCAGTTTGCAACCTGATGGAGGTCAGTATAGATGGATTAATAGAACAAGACCCACACACAGCTAGAAGCCCAATATTTTTTCAGAGGTAGATGCAGAAAAAACTATATTCAGTTTGCAACCTGATGGAGGTCAGTATAGATGGACTAATAGAACAAGTCCCACACACTGCTAGAAGCCCAAATATTTTTTCAGAGGTACTGTAGATGCAGATAAAAATTAGTTTTAATTTGCAACCTGATGGAGGTCAGTATAGATGGACTAATAGAGAAAGTCCGACACACTACTAGAAGGCCAAATATTTTTTCAGAGCTAGATGCAGAAAAAAATTATATTCAGTTTGCAACCTGATGGAGGTCAGTATAGATGGACTAATAGAGAAAGTCCGACACACTACTAGAAGGCCAAATATTTTTTCAGAGGTAGATGCAGAAAAAAATTATATTCAGTTTGCAACCTGATGGAGGTCAGTATAGATGGATTAATAGAACAAGACCCACACACAGCTAGAAGCCCAATATTTTTTCAGAGGTAGATGCAGAAAAAACTATATTCAGTTTGCAACCTGATGGAGGTCAGTATAGATGGACTAATAGAACAAGTCCCACACACTGCTAGAAGCCCAAATATTTTTTCAGAGGTACTGTAGATGCAGATAAAAATTAGTTTTAATTTGCAACCTGATGGAGGTCAGTATAGATGGACTAATAGAGAAAGTCCGACACACTACTAGAAGGCCAAATATTTTTTCAGAGGTAGATGCAGAAAAAAATATATTCAGTTTGCAACCTGATGGAGGTCAGTATAGATGGATTAATAGAACAAGACCCACACACAGCTAGAAGCCCAATATTTTTTCAGAGGTAGATGCAGAAAAAAATATATTCAGTTTGCAACCTGATGGAGGTCAGTATAGATGGACTAATAGAACAAGTCCCACACACTGCTAGAAGCCCAAATATTTTTTCAGAGGTACTGTAGATGCAGATAAAAATTAGTTTTAATTTGCAACCTGATGGAGGTCAGTATAGATGGACTAATAGAGAAAGTCCGACACACTACTAGAAGGCCAAATATTTTTTCAGAGGTAGATGCAGAAAAAAATATATTCATTTTGCAACCTGATGGAGGTCAGTATAGATGGATTAATAGAACAAGACCCACACACAGCTAGAAGCCCAATATTTTTTCAGAGGTAGATGCAGAAAAAACTATATTCAGTTTGCAACGTGATGGAGGTCAGTATAGATAGACTAATAGAACAAGTCCCACACACTGCTAGAAGCCCAAATATTTTTTCAGAGGTACTGTAGATGCAGATAAAAATTAGTTTTAATTTGCAACCTGATGGAGGTCAGTATAGATGGACTAATAGAATGATGCTATGCCCAAAAGATTTTACTTCACTAGGTGCAGTAAAAAAATTGGTATTCTATACACAGGTGGTATATCTTGCAACACAGATAGGCTACTCCACTGACTAACACACTCTGCAATAGGCCAAAAAGGATTAGCTTTGCTAGATTCAGCCAAATGCTGTGAAAAAAACTTGCACAGCACTGGCACAGACCTGCCTGGCAAAAACTGATAGGAACTCATGTAACCTAGTCCTGAAAAGGACTGCAATTACAATTAGTCTTTACTCCCACAACCGATCTATTTAAGAGCACAGACCTCCCTGATAAAAGTCGTAGGAAATGCTGTAACCTAGTCCTTAAAAGGACTGCAATCACAACTATTCCCTACTCCCAAGCTATCTGTATATTTGTGCGAAAATTGGCTTGAAATTAACAAGGTATAGCGCACACAGCAACAGCGGTGCCGTCTAACACGCAGCTGCAGCAGTGAGAAAATGGTGGCGACGGGGAAAATGGCTTGGTCTTATAGGGCAAGGACATGTGACATACACTGCCAATGGCACATGCCCTTGCTTGTGTGAAAAAAAGCACTTCGCTCCGTGTGTGCGCTGCTGATAGGCTGACAGATTGCACCTCCCCACTGTAAATGCGGGAAAGAGAAAAAAAAATGGAGATCTTCATTGTTCCTGCAGAGATCCATCCCCTGCCCCTCCCCCCACCCCGCTGTACACTTAAACTGCGTATTAACATTAATTTTCATCATTACTGAGAAAATATCCAGTTATGATTTTGGTGCACGAACAGTTATCGAACATAACCTCGAACAGCCGAATTTTTCTCAAATTGTTCGTGTTCGCCGAACGGCTCGAACACCGCCCAAAACAGCTCGAAACTAGATTGGCGAACAGTTCGAGTAGAACAACGCTCATCTCTAGTGCTGATAAGGGCAAATTGAGGACTCTTTCCTACAGGCAATTACGTCAGGTTAAAAGAGCAGCGGCAAAAAAGCCTTGTCATAGCAGCAGACAAGTTTTTGAAGCTGCTGGTGCCTCCAACGTCCCCCGAACAACAAGATGCAGGGTCCTTCAGAGGTTTGCAGCTGTGCATACGCCATCCTGTCGACCTCCTCTATCCACTTCACACAAGCAGAAACGGCTCCAGTGGGCCAAACATTACATGAAGACTGATTTCAAAACTGTTTTGTTCACGGATGAGTGCTGTGCAGCTCTCGATGGTCCAGATGGATGGAGTGGAGGATGGCTGGTTGATGGACACCCCACGCAAACATGGCTACAGCGCCAACAAGGAGGAGGTGGAGTAATGTTTTGGGCTGGAATCATGGGGAGAGAGATTGTCGGCCCCTTTAGGATCCCTGAAGGCGCTAAAGATGAACTCCATAATGTATGTGGATTTTCTCAAACAGCACTTCCTGCCATGGTTCAAGAAGAAGAACCGTGTATTTAACAGCAAGATAATTTTTTTGCATGATAATGCACCATCTCATGCTGCACATAAAACATCTGCATCTCTGGCTGATATGGGCATAAAAGGGGACAAACTTATGGTGTGACCCCCATGCTCCCCTGACCTCTACCCCATTCAGAACCTCTGGAGCATCATCAAAAGGAGTGTCTATGATGGCGGGAGGCAGTTCACATCTAAGCAACAGCTCTGGGAGGGTATTCTGTCCTCATGCAAAACAATTGAAGCAGAAACCATCCAAAACCTGACAAATTCAATGCACGAGAGAGTTCAGAAGCTCCTTTCGAACAAGGGGTCCTATGTGAAAATGTAACATCACCTAGAATAAAGTTTTGAGTTGAAAACTGTTTGATTTCAGTTTCTAATAACCTGCTAATGCTTATAATTTCAAAAATGACCATTTTTTTGGTCTTTATTAAAATGAAAAGGTTGATCGAAAAGTTTGGGGGATCTAAGAGTGTGGCAACCCAGTAGTCATGATTTCTTCGAATTCTGACAATATGAGGGTCATGTTGCAGGTAGTGCAGCAAGAAGGCACTTATGTGTCTTGCGCATCTCGGAGCCCCAAAATTATTTTCCGGGCTAGATGCAGCTAAAAATTATTATTAATTTTAAATCTGGTGGAGCTTAGTATAGATGGCCTAATAGGATCAGTGCTGCACACTGCTACAAAGCCCAAATTATTTTCCAGTCAAGATACAGATAAACATGATTAGTAGAGATGAGCGTTGTTCTACTCGAACTGTTCGCCAATCTCAAATTCGAGCTGTTTTGGGCGGTGTTCGAGCCGGTCGGCGAACACGAACAATTTGAGAAAAATTCGGCTGTTCGAGGTTATGTTCGATAACTGTTCGTGCACCAAAATCATAACTGGATTTTTTCTCAGTAATGATGAAAATTAATGTTAATACGCAGTTTGAGTGTACAGCGGGGCGGGGGGAGGGGCAGGGGATGGATCTCTGCAGGAACAATGAAGATCTCCATTTTTTTTTCTCTTTCCCGCATTTGCAGTGGGGAGGTGCAATCTGTCAGCCTATCAGCAGCGCACACACGGAGCGAAGTGCTTTTTTTCACACAAGCAAGGGCATGTGTGATTGGCAGTGTATGTCACATGTCCTTGCCCTATAAGACCAAGCCATTTTCCCCGTCGCCACCATTTTCTCACTGCTGCAGCTGCGTGTTAGACGGCACCGCTGTTGCTGTGTGCGCTATACCTTGTTAATTTCAAGCCAATTTTCGCACAAATATACAGATAGCTTGGGAGTAGGGAATAGTTGTGATTGCAGTCCTTTTAAGGACTAGGTTACAGCATTTCCTACGACTTTTATCAGGCAGGTCTGTGCTCTTAAATAGATAGATTGTGGGAGTAAAGACTAATTGTAATTGGAGTCCTTTTCAGGACTAGGTTACATCAGTTCCTATCAGTTTTTGCCAGGCAGGTCTGTGCCAGTGCTGTGCAAGTTTTTTTCACAGAATTTGGCTGAATCTAGCAAAGCTAATCCTTTTTGGCCTATTGCAGAGTGTGTTAGTCAGTGGAGTAGCCTATCTGTGTTGCAAGATATACCACCTGTGTATAGAATACCAATTTTTTTACTGCACCTAGTGAAGTAAAATCTTTTGGGCATAGCATCATTCTATTAGTCCATCTATACTGACCTCCATCAGGTTGCAAACTGAATATAATTTTTTTCTGCATCTAGCTCTGAAAAAATATTTGGGCTTCTAGCAGTGTGTGGGACTTGGTCTATTAGTCCATCTATACTGACCTCCATCAGGTTGCAAATTAAAAATAATTTTTTGCTGCATCTAGCTCTGAAAAAATATTTGGGCTTCTAGCGGTGTGTGGGACTTGGTCTATTAGTCCATCTATACTGACCTCCATCAGGTTGCAAATTAAAAATAATTTTTTTCTGCATCTAGCTCTGAAAAAATATTTGGGCTTCTAGCAGTGTGTGGGACTTGGTCTATTAGTCCATCTATACTGACCTCCATCAGGTTGCAAATTAAAAATATTTTTTTTCTTCATTTAGCTCTGAAAAAATTTTTGGGCTTCTAGCAGTGTGTGGGACTTGTTCTATTAGTCCTTCTATACTGACCTCCAGCAGGTTGCAAATTGAATATAATTTTTTTCTGCATCTAGCTCTGAAAAAATATTTGGGCTTCTAGCGGTGTGTGGGACTTGGTCTATTAGTCCATCTATACTGACCTCCATCAGGTTGCAAATTAAAAATAATTTTTTTCTGCATCTAGCTCTGAAAAAATATTTGGGCTTCTAGCAGTGTGTGGGACTTGGTCTATTAGTCCATCTATACTGACCTCCATCAGGTTGCAAATTAAAAATAATTTTTTTCTTCATTTAGCTCTGAAAAAATATTTGGGCTTCTAGCAGTGTGTGGGACTTGTTCTATTAGTCCTTCTATACTGACCTCCAGCAGGTTGCAAATTGAATATAATTTTTTTCTGCATCTAGCTCTGAAAAAATATTTGGGCTTCTAGCGGTGTGTGGGACTTGGTCTATTAGTCCATCTATACTGACCTCCATCAGGTTGCAAATTAAAAATAATTTTTTTCTGCATCTAACCCAGCCAATAGTTTTGGCCTAATACCACAGTTTGGCCACTCAGCTCTGCTCGGTTACCATCCATTGTTTTTTTGTGCAAACAACTCCAGAGTTGTGAATTAGTTAACCACCAAAATGAGTGGAAAAAGGCCTGCTGCTGGTGGAAAGGGGAATAGGCGTGTTGGGAAGGGGAAAAAAGGTTGTGTCCGTGGGGTAGGTGCAGAAGAAAGACCATCTTCCAGCCAAACTAAAATGTCTACTTCTTTTAGCGGACAATGTGATAAGATCCCTTTCTTACGGCCACGCCAATCGCTACAAATTCCAGATGAGGCACAAAAACAGCAGGTGCTTCAACGGATATCAAGTGCTCCTTTAAGTGGGCTCTCCTCCACATCAACTTCAACATCACAAATACTCCAGTCCTCAAAGGTGTCACCCAAATCGCACTTGCTTCCTCACAGCTCCCAAATCTCCAGCTGCCCGTCTGAGTATGAGGTAGAACAGATGGTTGAGTCTGCAGAGCTGTTTACTCATACTATAGCCTGGGAATCAGAGGTCGACTCCAGCGCTTCTGTGAATCCAGACGAGGAAATGATCTGCACTGATGCCCAGAATCTTTATGAGTCGGATCCAGGACCAGACGCAGAAGGTTCTGACCATAATGTAGACCCTCATTCCCAAACTGTAACTCCTGTTGGTGGAGACAATGAGGAAGACGATGATAAGACTCAAATACCTGATTGGAGCGACAACTTTAGTTTTTTGTCAGGGCAGGAACAGGTTGGCTCTGAGGACGACGGGTGTGATAACGCACAGGGTGATGATGATGAGGTCGGAGATCCCACTTACTGTCAACCCACAGTCAGCCAAGAGATGAGGTCAGCAGAGGAGGTGGAGGAAGATGCTAGTGACGACGAGGTCAGGTTGCGCCTTCCTGGACAGAGACGTAGTACTGGAAGCACGTCAACAACTGCATCCTCAAACACAACTCTGCCTCTCACCACAAGTCGTGGTGGCTCTTCAGGTCGCATGGGTGCTAAGCCTTGCATAGCCTGGGCATTTTTTCAGATCGATAAAGATGACCCAACTCGTGTTATCTGTAACATTTGTCAGCAAAAGCTAAGTAGAGGCCAAAAAATACATAGTTTGAGTACTTCATGCATGAACCGGCACATGGACATGAAGCATAAGTTGCAGTGGGAAGCTCAGTGTGCTACAATGCGGTCTAGCCGGCCGGGCCAACCACCGTCTGCCATATCTTGTGCATCCGCGGCCTCTTCATCCTCTGTGACTGGGGGGGACAGCAGTCACACCTGTTTTGGGGCGCAGACCTGCCACCTCTTTACCTGCAACAGCCAGCGTGATTGGCAGGTCATCATTTTCTTTGGAGGTGGTAACACCAGCTGGTCTTGAGCGCTGTCCGACATCGATAGCACCACCTTTGGATCAAGGCAACCTAACATGTCCGCCTGCATCTTCCTCACAGACCGGCAGTTTGCCGGGGACACCCTTATCAACCCCGTCTAAGCACAATAGCCAGCCCTCGGTCCCTCAGATGTGGAGAAGTAAAAGACCATTTCCTCCTAGCCATGAGAAAGCTAAGAGGTTGAATTTCACCATCTGCAAGCTCTTGGCTACAGAAATGCTGCCTTTCCGCCTGGTGGACACAGAGGATTTTCGAGACCTTATGTCCGTCGCAGTGCCCCAGTACCAGATGCCCAGTCGGCACTACTTCTCAAAGAAAGGTGTGCCTGCGCTCCACCAGCATGTCGCACACAACATCACCGCTTCTTTGAGAAACTCTGTGTGTGACAGGGTGCATTTCACCACAGACACTTGGACGAGTAGGCATGGACAGGGGCGTTACATGTTGCTGACTGGGCACTGGGTAACTATGGTGACAGCAGGACAAGGGGCTGCTGTCCAAGTCTTGCCGTCCCCACGAGTTGTGCGTCAATCCTCTTTATGTCATTTTTCCTCCACTGCTTCTGCCTCCTCAACCTCCTCTCGGTCTTCCACCTGCACCCAAAGCCTGTCTGGTCATGCCACAAGCTTTCTAACTGCGCAGAAGGGATCCTGCACACCTCCTTACTATGCTGGCAGTAGGGCTCAACGTCATCAGGCGGTTTTTACATTGAAATGTCTGGGAAATGTGAGTCACACAGCTGAGGAGTTGTGGTCAGCTCTGGAGAACCAATTTCATGAATGGTTGTCTCCACTGGACCTGAAACCAGGGAAGGCCGTGTGCGACAATGCTGCAAACCTGGGTGCGGCCCTTCGCCGGGGCAATGTCACACACGTGCCTTGTATGGCTCACGTGTTGAACCTGGTTGTCCAGCAATTTTTAGCCCACTATCCCAGACTAGATGGCCTTCTGCAGAGGGCACGGTCGCTGTGTGCTCACTTCCGCCGTTCGCATCCCGCAGCTCAGCGACTTACATCTCTACAGAAGTCGTTGGGCCTGCCACTTCACCGGCTAAAATGCGATGTGCCTACCCGGTGGAATTCAACTCTGCACATGTTGCAGCGACTGTGGCAGCACCGACAAGCCCTGGTGCAATACGTTCTGACGTATAGCCTGGGCCAACGAGATTCAGAGGTGGGGCAAATCACGCTGGAGGAGTGGTCTCAGATCAGGGACCTATGCACCCTTCTGCACAGTTTTGAAATGGCGACGAAGATGTTTAGTGCTCACGATGCCATTATCAGCATGACTATTCCGGTGATTTACATGCTGGAGCACATGTTAAACAGAATTCGGAGTCAGGTGGTGGCACAAGAGGAGGTGGAGGAAGTAGAGGAGGAGGAGTTGTATGCGGAAGGGCTAACATCTGCAAGGTCCAGACGGTCGGCAGCACCAGGGCGGCAGGCATGTGAGGGTGGGGGAGATGATTTTACCAGGGCGCATGGTAGCAGCCAAACTAGTGAGGAAGGTGCAGGAGCCCAGGAAGAAGTGGAGGACGAACTGATGGAAGACTCATCAGATGAGGGAGACCTTGATCACATTTCTGTTGTGCGAGGTTGGGGGGAGAGGACAGAGGAAGGAAGCATGATTGTTACCTCGCCACCAACACAACAGGGACTTGGTGCTCCTGGATGCGCAACACACATGAGTGCCTTCTTGCTGCACTACCTGCAACATGACCCTCGAATTGTGAGAATTAGAAATAATCCTGACTACTGGGTTGCCACACTGTTAGATCCCCGGTACAAAAGTAAATTTGCAGAAATTATTCCTGCCATAGAAAGGGATGCACGCATGCAGGAGTATCAGCAGAGACTGTTGCAGAATCTTACATGTGCTTTTCCACAAAATACCAGTGGTGCACGTAGTGAATCTCACAGTTCCAACTTGCCAACCGTGGTCTGTATGGAATTGTTCAATAAAGGGCCCAAAATTAAGATAACATAGATGGGAGAGGTCTCTATGAATAGGAATTCCTAAGTATTTGATACCCTGTGAGGGCCAGGCAAAGGGAAAGTTGGACTGGATGGAATCCTATATGGATTTAGGGAGGGAGACATCGAGGGCCTCAGACTTCGCTGCATTGATTTTAAAATTTTACCATGTAACAAAGTGATCTATTTCAGCCATAACAGCAGGGATGGATAAATGTGATTGAGTGATATATACTAGGACATCATCAGCAAATAGAGAGCACTTGTACTCGGTGCCTCCCACCTCAATCCACCTAATATTGGGGTTATGGCGAATTGATGAGAGCAGGTGCTCCGTCACTAGGATGTATAAGAGAGGGGACAGAGGACATCCCTGCCTTGTCCCATTGGTGATTGTGAAAGGTGATGAAAATGTTCTGACGCACCCCCTGGGCCTTGGGACACCCGGAGCCGGACCCTTTTTGGTGGATGCTGGTGGTTGTAGTCTTCGTGGCGGCGATCCGGTTCCGTGGCTCAGGGCGGTCAAACCAGTGGCGGAACTATTTATGTGGTTTTGATGTTTAAATGTCCGACTACGCCACCCGTGGATTGCGGTCAGAGTGAACCGCTGCTACAGGGCAGACCGCTAAGGCTGGTGTTGTGGGTGCAGCAGAGCGTAGCATAACTCCCCACGGGAGGAGTATAGCCTCAGGGCAGTGTATGCGGAGGATGGGGGTGATGGTGCAGGGCAGCAGCAGTAACGACACGGAGTCAGTGATGCAGTTCAGGGCCTTTACTCACAGTTCTTATTATCCAGACCACGTCTGCAGGTAACGGCTGCCCACGTCGTACTGTGCTCACCAGGTGAGGGGCTCAGACAACTCCCAGATAACTTTGGAGCGCTTCACAGGACCCCCTTTGTGTGTCCTTTGTCTGGCCTTTCTTACCAACACTTCTGTCCGGCTGCCTCGGGCCTCCTCTTGGTAAACTTGGCGCCAGTTTCCCTGACCCTATGTGGTGCCTTCCTAGCGGGTGGAGCAAGGGGCTGCGCCACATAAAATGTCAGAGCCTCCGGTTTCTAGCTGAGGGTCGTTTCCTGCCTCCACTAGTTCGGGGACCGGTCTCCCCCTTTGGCCTGACCCCTCCACGCAGGTGGATTCGGGCGTGCGGTGGCGACTCGCCCGTCCGCACCCCTGGGATCCCTTCAATCCTCGTTCCTGGAGCCTTCTCCGCTCCTCTTCCTTCCTTCTCCCTCTTGCAGGCCTGGGCCTCTGTTACTAGGCCTGCCTCCGGAGCAGAGCTCATGCAGAGCCCCTGCTCCCTGCCACTTCTGCTCAGACTTCTCTGCACTGAACTAAGATGGTGCCCACTTTTTATACTCCCTTCTCAATGCACCCAGGAACTGCTTCCTCCCTGCTCCTGCACTGCAGGGTTCCCCTTCCTCAGTGTTCCCTCCCCCCACTCCAGCCAGGGACAGGGACTGTCGTGCCCATCTCAGGGGCATATTGGTCGCCCTGCCCCACGGCAATGTGGTGTAATGCATGCAGGTGTCGGGTCCTGATCCACACTCCATCCTTATCTGAGAGTGAGATATCACACCTCTGGGTGAGGTGCAATACGTCTGTAGCAACCGAGCCCTCGGTGCTACAGTTCCATTTATCTTCAGCCTAGGTGACATATTGTGATACAGGGCCGTGATTTTGGCTATAAAAGGGTCCCCTAGACCCCTACCCCAAGCTTTTTAAGAGAATCATATATGGCGTGCCAGGAGACTCTATGGAATGCTTTCTCAGCATCCAACGAGAGTATCTACTTACAAATTTTTAACTGCATCTAGCCCAGGAAATACTTTGTGCCTAGTAGCAGTGTCTGCTAGTCAGCGGATTTTCCCGGCTGTTAAGCAAGCTACACCACCTGTAGTTTGGACACTTAATTTTTTCAAAGGAAATGCTTCGGGACCACGGGATACTTAGTGAAGAGCATCAGGAGGCACCCCAAGGCATAGGGGCTGGGACTGGCACTAGGATGCCTTGCGGTGGACAGCCGAGCTCGATCCTTATAAAAGCTTTTTAACTGCAGCAGCTTTAGTGGACGATACTGGAGCTGGAATTACGCGGCTGCTGGCATGAGACTTGCCCTCCAATAGATCCTTGTAAATGGATTTAAAGTGTATTCATTCAAATTAGAGGGACAATTTAAATTAAAAAGCTTAGAGCTGCCTCCACCACAGGGGGGCTCTCTCGACCCACCAGCGGACAGGCACCAGTATTGGGAGAGGGGGGCTGGCCGTCAGGGTTCACCGCGGCTCTGGCACAAACCCGGCGACACGGAGGTGGCACGGGCAGGAGCGGACTGGCCGTCTCGGCTTCTCACTTTTTGGATTTTAGAAGGGCATGACATGCCTATATCTGTGTCTCCCCCTCCTTTTACTCCTCCACCTCTTTTCTTTTCGCATGACTATATGTACTTGTCACTTTTCCATGTGTTAGTTGTGTCTTCTGAGCAGTTTGTCAGCTTTTGGACACCTTTGAAGGTGTTTTCCATGTGTTTCTATGTGTTTTTGTTTGCCTGCCATTGGTTTTAACGGTGTTCGAAGGTGTTCGACGAACAGTTCGACGAACAGTTCGGCGAACACACGGGTGTTCGACGAACCGAACCGAACTCGAACACTACGGGGGTGGCTCAACACTAATGATTAGTAATTGTAAATCTGGTGGAGCTTATTATAGATGGCCTAATAGAATCAGTGCTGCACACTGCTACAAAGCCCAAATTATTTTCCAGCCAAGATACAGATAAACATGATTAGTAATTTGAAAGCTTAAAACGGTTGGTAGGGTGATTTTAACCAATCATCAAGCTTTTACTCTCCCCAGGATGACACAGGGGTAGAAAAGTCGTTTCGGATCCATGATTTGTTCATCTTTATGAACGTGAGTCTGTCTACATTATCAGTGGAGAGCCGCGTGCGCTTATCTGTCAGCACACCACCAGCAGCGCTGAACACACGTTCAGACAGAACACTGGCTGCGGGGCATGACAAGATCTCCAAGGCGTAAGTGGCTAGCTCCGGCCATTTATCCAGATTAGAAGCCCAAAAAGAGCAAGGGTCCAGTGACACAGTCATGGCTTCAATGTTTACTTGGAGATGCTCCTGTACCATCGTCTCTAGGCGTTGACTATGTGTCAGACTTCTTGTCTCCTGTGGCCTTGCAAAGGATGGGCTAAAAAAGTGGTGAAATGATTCCGCAAAATTGATGTTACCAGCAGATACTGTGGTTCTGTTACGGTTTGAGTGCTGAACACTTGACGGTCCCACGGTTGGCAAGTTGGAACTGTGAGATTCACTACGTGCACCACTGGTGTTTTGTGGAAAAGCACATGTAAGATTCTGCAACAGTCTCTGCTGATACTCCTGCATGCGTGCATCCCTTTCTATGGCAGGAATAATTTCTGCAAATTTACTTTTGTACCGGGGATCTAACAGTGTGGCAACCCAGTAGTCAGGATTATTTCTAATTCTCACAATTCGAGGGTCATGTTGCAGGTAGTGCAGCAAGAAGGCACTCATGTGTGTTGCGCATCCAGGAGCACCAAGTCCCTGTTGTGTTGGTGGCGAGGTAACAATCATGCTTCCTTCCTCTGTCCTCTCCCCCCAACCTCACACAACAGAAATGTGATCAAGGTCTCCCTCATCAGATGAGTCTTCCATCAGTTCGTCCTCCACTTCTTCCTGGGCTCCTGCACCTTCCTCACTAGTTTGGCTGCTACCATGCACCCTGGTAAAACCATCTCCCCCACCCTCTCATGCCTGCCGCCTTGGTGCTGCCGACCGTCTGGACCTTGCAGATGTTAGCCCTTCCGCATACAACTCCTCCTCCTCTACTTCCTCCACCTCCTCTTGTGCCACCACCTGACTCCGAATTCTGTTTAACATGTGCTCCAGCATGTAAATCACCGGAATAGTCATGCTGATAATGGCATCGTCAGCACTAAACATCTTCGTCGCCATTTCAAAACTGTGCAGAAGGGTGCATAGGTCCCTGATCTGAGACCACTCGTCCAGCGTGATTTGCCCCACCTCTGGATCTCGTTGGCCCAGGGTATACGTCAGAACGTATTGCACCAGGGCTTGTTGGTGCTGCCACAGTCGCTGCAACATGTGCAGAGTTGAATTCCACCGGGTAGGCACATCGCATTTTAGCCGGTGAAGTGGCAGGCCGAACGACTTCTGTAGAGATGTAAGTCGCTGAGCTGCGGGATGCGAACGGCGGAAGTGAGCACACAGCGACCGTGCCCTCTACAGAAGGCCATCTAGTCTGGAATAGTGGGCTAAAAATTGCTGGACAACCAGGTTCAACACGTGAGCCATACAAGGTACATGTGTGACATTGCCCCGGCGAAGGGCCGCACCCAGGTTTGCAGCATTGTCGCACACGGCCTTCCCTGGTTTCAGGTCCAGTGGAGACAACCATTCATGAAATTGGTTCTCCAGAGCTGACCACAACTCCTCAGCTGTGTGACTCACATTTCCCAGACATTTCAAAGTAAAAACCGCCTGATGATGTTGAGCCCTACTGCCAGCATAGTAAGGAGGTGTGCAGGATCCCTTCTGCGCAGTTAGAAAGCTTGTGGCATGACCAGACAGGCTTTGGGTGCAGGTGGAAGACCGAGAGGAGGTTGAGGAGGCAGAAGCAGTGGAGGAACTTTGACATAAAGAGGATTGACGCACAACTTGTGGGGACGGCAAGACTTGGACAGCAGCCCCTTGTCCTGCTGTCACCATAGTTACCCAGTGCCCAGTCAGCGACATGTAACGCCCCTGTCCATGCCTACTCGTCCAAGTGTCTGTGGTGAAATGCACCCTGTCACACACAGAGTTTCTCAAAGAAGCGGTGATGTTGTGTGCGACATGCTGGTGGAGCGCAGGCACACCTTTCTTTGAGAAGTAGTGCTGACTGGGCATCTGGTACTGGGGCACTGCGACGGACATAAGGTCTCGAAAATCCTCTGTGTCCACCAGGCGGAAAGGCAGCATTTCTGTAGCCAAGAGCTTGCAGATGGTGAAATTCAACCTCTTAGCTTTCTCATGGCTAGAAGGAAATGGTCTTTTACTTGTCCACATCTGAGGGACCGAGGGCTGGCTATTGTGCTTAGACGGGGTTGATAAGGGTGTCCCCGGCAAACTGCCGGTCTGTGAGGAAGATGCAGGTGGACATGTTAGGTTGCCTTGATCCAAAGGTGGTGCTATCGATGTCGGACAGCGCTCAACACCAGCTGGTGTTACCACCTCCAAAGAAAATGATGACCTGCCAATCACGCTGGCTGTTGCGGGTAAAGAGGTGGCAGGTCTGCGCCCCAAAACAGGTGTGACTGCGGTCCCCGCAGTCACAGAGGATGAAGAGGCAGCGGATGCACAAGATATGGCAGATGGCGGTTGGCCCGGCCGGCTAGGCCGCATTGTAGCACACTGAGCTTCCCACTGCAACTTATGCTTCATGTCCATGTGCTGGTTCATGCATGAAGTACTCAAACTATGTATTTTTTGGCCTCTACTTAGCTTTTGCTGACAAATTTTACAGATAACACGAGTTGGGTCATCTTTATCGATCTGAAAAAATGCCCAGGCTATGCAAGGCTTAGCACCCATGCGACATGAAGAGACACCACGACTTGTGGTGAGAGGCAGAGTTGTGTTTGAGGATGCAGTTGTTGACGTGCTTCCAGTACTACGTCTCTGTCCAGGAAGGCGCAACCTGACCTCGTCGTCACTAGCATCTTCCTCCACCTCCTCTGCTGACTTCATCTCTTGGCTGACTGTGGGTTGACAGTAAGTGGGATCTCCAACCTCATCATCATCACCCTGTGCGTTATCACACCCGTCGTCCTCAGAGCCAACCTGTTCCTGCCCTGACAAAAAACTAAAGTTGTCGCTCCAATCAGGTATTTGAGTCTCATCATCGTCTTCCTCATTGTCTCCACCAACAGGAGTTACAGTTTGGGAATGAGGGTCTACATTATGGTCAGAACCTTCTGCGTCTGGTCCTGGATCCGACTCATAAAGATTCTGGGCATCAGTGCAGATCATTTCCTCGTCTGGATTCACAGAAGCACTGGAGTCGACCTCTGATTCCCAGGCTATAGTATGAGTAAACAGCTCTGCAGACTCAACCATCTGTTCTACCTCATACTCAGACGGGCAGCTGGAGATTTGGGAGCTGTGAGGAAGCAAGTGCGATTGGGGTGACACCTTTGAGGACTGGAGTATTTGTGATGTTGAAGTTGATGTGGAGAAGAGCTCACTTACAGGAGCACTTGATATCCGTTGAAGCACCTGCTGTTTTTGTGCCTCATCTGGAATTTGTAGCGATTGGCATGGCCGTAAGAAAGGGATCTTATCACATTGTCCGCTAAAAGAAGTAGACATTTTAGTTTGGCTGGAAGATGGTCTTTCTTCTGCAGATGTTACTGTTGCTTTAACACCTACCCCACGGACACAACCTTTTTTCCCCTTCCCAACACGCCTATTCCCCTTTCCACCAGCAGCAGGCCTTTTTCCACTCATTTTGGTGGTTAACTAATTCACAACTCTGGAGTTGTTTGCACAAAAAAACAAAGGATGGGAACCGAGCAGAGCTGAGTGGCCAAACTGTGGTATTAGGCCAAAACTATTGGCTGGGTTAGATGCAGAAAAAAATTATATTCAATTTGCAACCTGATGGAGGTCAGTATAGATGGACTAATAGAACAAGTCCCACACACAGCTAGAAGCCCAAATATTTTTTCAGAGGTAGATGCAGAAAAAAATTGTATTCAGTTTGCAACCTGATGGAGGTCAGTATAGATGGACTCATAGAACAAGTCCTACACACAGCTAGAAGCCCAAATATTTTTTCAGAGGTAGATGCAGAAAAAAAATATATTCAGTTTGCAACCTGATGGAGGTCAGTATAGATGGACTAATAGAGAAAGTCCCACACACTGCTAGAAGCCCAAATATTTTTTCAGAGCTAGATGCAGAAAAAAATTATATTCAGTTTGCAACCTGATGGAGGTCAGTATAGATGGACTAATAGAACAAGTCCCACACACAGCTAGAAGCCCAAATATTTTTTCAGAGGTAGATGCAGAAAAAAATTATATTCAGTTTGCAACCTGATGGAGGTCTGTATAGATGGATTAATAGAACAAGTCCCACACACAGCTAGAAGCCCAAATATTTTTTCAGAGGTAGATGCAGAAAAAAATTATATTCAGTTTGCAACCTGATGGAGGTCTGTATAGATGGATTAATAGAACAAGTCCCACACACAGCTAGAAGCCCAATATTTTTTCAGAGGTAGATGCAGAAAAAAATATATTCAGTTTGCAACCTGATGGAGGTCAGTATAGATGGACTAATAGAGAAAGTCCCACACACTGCTAGAAGGCCAAATATTTTTTCAGAGCTAGATGCAGACAAAAAATTATTTTTAATTTGCAACCTGATGGAGGTCAGTATAGATGGACTAATAGAGAAAGTCACACACACTGCTAGAAGGCCAAATATTTTTTCAGAGCTAGATGCAGATATAAATTATTTTTAATTTGCAACCTGATGGAGGTCAGTATAGATGGACTAATAGAGAAAGTCCCACACACTGCTAGAAGGCCAAATATTTTTTCAGAGCTAGATGCAGAAAAAAATTATATTCAGTTTGCAACCTGATGGAGGTCAGTATAGATGGACTAATAGAACAAGTCCCACACACAGCTAGAAGCCCAAATATTTTTTCAGAGGTAGATGCAGAAAAAAATTATATTCAGTTTGCAACCTGATGGAAGTCTGTATAGATGGATTAATAGAACAAGTCCCACACACAGCTAGAAGCCCAATATTTTTTCAGAGGTAGATGCAGAAAAAATATATATTCAGTTTGCAACCTGATGGAGGTCAGTATAGATGTACTAATAGAGAAAGTCCCACACACTGCTAGAAGGCCAAATATTTTTTCAGAGCTAGATGCAGACAAAAAATTATTTTTAATTTGCAACCTGATGGAGGTCAGTATAGATGGACTAATAGAGAAAGTCCCACACACTGCTAGAAGGCCAAATATTTTTTCAGAGCTAGATGCAGATATAAATTATTTTTAATTTGCAACCTGATGGAGGTCAGTATAGATGGACTAATAGAGAAAGTCCCACACACTGCTAGAAGCCAAAATATTTTTTCAGAGCTAGATGCAGAAAAAAATTATATTCAGTTTGCAACCTGATGGAGGTCAGTATAGATGGACTAATAGAACAAGTCCCACGCACAGCTAGAAGGCCAAATATTTTTTCAGAGGTAGATGCAGATAAAAATTATTTTTAATTTGCAGCCTGATGGAGGTCAGTATAGATGGACTAATAGAGAAAGTCCCACACACTGCTAGAAGGCCAAATATTTTTTCAGAGCTAGATGCAGACAAAAAATTATTTTGAATTTGCAACCTGATGGAGGTCAGTATATATGGACTAATAGAGAAAGTCCCACACACTGCTAGAAGGCCAAATATTTTTTCAGAGCTAGATGCAGATAAAAATTATTTTTAATTTGCAACCTGATGGAGGTCAGTATAGATGGACTAATAGAGAAAGTCCCACACACTGCTAGAAGGCCAAATATTTTTTCAGAGCTAGATGCAGACAAAAAATGATTTTGAATTTGCAGCGTGATGGAGGTCAGTATAGATGAGCTAATAGAACAAGTCCCACACACTGCTAGAAGGCCAAATATTTTTTCAGAGGTAGATGCAGAAAAAATTATATTCAGTTTGCAACATGAGGGAGGTTAGTATAGATGGACTAATAGAACAAGTCCCACACACTGCTAGAAGCCCAAATATTTTTTCAGAGCTAGATGCAGAAAAAAATTATATTCAATTTGCAACCTGATGGAGGTCAGTATAGATGGACTAATAGAATGATGCTATGCCCTAAAGATTTTACTTCACTAGGTGCAGTAAAAAAATTGGTATTCTATACACAGGTGGTATATCTTGCAACACAGATAGGCTACTCCACTGACTAACACACTCTGCAATAGGCCAAAAAGGATTAGCTTTGCTAGATTCAGCCAAATGCTGTGAAATAAACTTGCACAGCACTGGCACAGACCTGCCTGGCAAAAACTGATAGGAACTGATGTAACCTAGTCCTGAAAAGGACTGCAATTACAATTAGTCTTTACTCCCACAATCTATCTATTTAAGAGCACAGACCTGCCTGATAAAAGTCGTAGGAAATGCTGTAACCTAGTCCTTAAAAGGACTGCAATCACAACTATTCCCTACTCCCAAGCTATCTGTAGATTTGTGCGAAAATTGGCTTGAAATTAACAAGGTATAGCACACACAGCAACAGCGGTGCCGTCTAACACGCAGCTGCAGCAGTGAGAAAATGGTGGCGACGGGGAAAATGGCTTGGTCTTATAGGGCAAGGACATGTGACATACACTGCCAATGACACATGCCCTTGCTTGTGTGAAAAAAAGCACTTCGCTCCGTGTGTGCGCTGCTGATAGGCTGACAGATTGCACCTCCCCACTGTAAATGCGGGAAAGAGAAAAAAAAATGGAGATCTTCATTATTCCTGCAGAGATCCATCCCCTGCCCCTCCCCCCACCCCGCTGTACACTCAAACTGCGTATTAACATTAATTTTCATCATTACTGAGAAAAAATCCAGTTATGATTTTGGTGCACGAACAGTTATCGAACATAACCTCGAACAGCCGAATTTTTCTCAAATCGTTCGTGTTCGCCGAACGGCTCGAACACCGCCCAAAACAGCTCGAATTTTAGATTGGCGAACAGTTCGAGTCGAACAACGCTCATCTCTACTGCTGAGTCAGGAAGAGATTTTCTTGCTTATAGTTAGTATAGATATTCCACAACACATGTATATATATATATATATATATATATATATATATATATATATATATATATATATATATATATATAAATATATATATATACAGCACAGACCAAAAGTTTGGACACATCTTCTCATTTAAAGATTTTTCTGTATTTTCATGGCTATGAAAATTATACATTCACCCTGAAGGCATCAAAACTATGAATTAACACATGTGGAATTATATACTTAACAAAAAAATGTGAAACAACTGAAAATGTGTCTTATATTCTAGGTTCTTCAAAGTAGCCACCTTTTGCTTTGATGACTGCTTTGCACACTCTTGGAATTCTCTTGATGAGCTTCAAGAGGTAGTCACCGGAAATGGTTTTCATTTCACAGGTGTGCCCTGTCAGGTTTAATAAGTGGGATTTCTTGCCTTATAAATGGGATTGGGACCATCAGTTGTGTTGTGCAGAAGTCTAGTGGATACACAGCTGATAGTCCTACTGAATAGACTGTTAGAATTTGCATTATGGCAAGAAAAAAAGCAGGTATGTAAAGAAAAACGAGTGGCCATCATTACTTTAAGAAATGAAGGTCAGTCAGTGCGAAAAATTGGGCAAACTTTGAAAATGTCCCCAAGTGCAGTTGCAAAAACCATCAAGCGCTACAAAGAAACTGGCTCACATGAGGACCGCCCCAGGAAAAGAAGACCAAGAGTCACCTCTGCTTCTGAGGATAAGTTTATCCGAGTCACCAGCCTCAGAAATCGCAGGTTAACAGCAGCTCAGATTAGAGACCAGGTCAATGCCACACAGAGTTCTAGCAGCAGACACATCTCTTCAACAACTATTAAGAGGAGACTTTGTGCAGCAGGCCTTCATGGTAAAATAACTGCTAGGAAACCACTGCTAAGGACAGGCAACAAGCAGAAGAAACTTGTTTGGGCTAAAGAACACAAGGAATGGACATTAGACCAGTGGAAATCTGTGCTTTGATCTGATGAGTCCAAATTTAAGATCTTTGGTTCCAACCACTCTGTCTTTGTGCAACCCAGAAAAGGTGAACGGATGGACTCTACATGCCTGGTTCCCACCGTGAAGTATGGAGGAGGAGGTGTGATGGTGTGGGGGTGCTTTGCTGGTGACACTGTTGGGGATTTATTCAAAATTGAAGGCATACTGAACTAGCATGGCTACCACAGCATCTTGCAGCGGCATGCTATTCCATCCGGTTTACGTTTAGTTGGACCACCATTTATTTTTCAACAGGACAATGACCCCAAACACACCTCCAGGCTGTGTAAGGGCTATTTGACCAAGAAGGAGAGTGATGGGGTGCTACGCCAGATGAACTGGCCTCCACAATCACCAGATCTGAACCCAATCGAGATGGTTTGGGGTGAGCTGGACCGCTGAGTGAAGGAAAAGGGCCAACAAGTGCTAGGCATCTCTGGTAACTCCTTCAAGATTGTTGGAAGACCATTTCTGGTGACTACCTCTTGAAGCTCATCAAGAGAATGCCAAGAGTGTGCAAAGCAGTCATCAAAGCAAATGGTGGCTACTTTGAAGAACCTAGAATATAAGACATATTTTCAGTTGTTTCACACTTTTTTTGTTAAGTATATAATTCCCCATGTGTTAATTCATAGTTTTGATGCCTTCAGTGTGAATGTACAATTTTCTAGTCATGAAAATACAGAAAAATCTTTAAATGAGAAGGTGTGTCCAAACTTTTGGTCTGTACTGTATATATACAGTTATATGAAAAAGTTTGAGCACCCCTATTAATCTTAAGCTTAATGTTTTATAAAAATTGGTGTTTTTGCAACAGCTATTTCAGTTTGATATATGTAATAACTGTTGGACACAGTAATGTTTCTGCCTTGAAATGAGGTTTATTGTACTAACAGAAAATGTGCAATCTGCATTCAAACAAAATTTGTCAGGTGCATAAGTATGGGCACCCTTATCATTTTCTTGTTTTAAATACTTTTTACTGACTTACTAATGCACTTTTTTTGGTTTTGTAACCTCATTGAGCTTTGAACTTCATAGCCAGTTGTATGCAATCATGAAAAAAGCTACTTAAAGTGGCCACTTGCAAGTTGTTCCTCTGTTTGAATCTCCTCTGAAGAGTGGCATCATGGGCTCCTCAAAACTGTCAAATGATCTGAAAACAAAGATTATTCAACATAGTTGTTCGGGGGAAGGATACAAAAAGCTGTCTCAGCAATTTAACCTGTCAGTTTCCACTGTGAGGAACATAGTAAGGAAATGGAAGAACACAGGGACAGTTCTTGTTAAGGCCAGAAGTGGCAGGCCAAGAAAAACATCAGAAAGGCAGAGAAGAAGAATGGTGAGATCAGTCAAGGACAATCCTCAGACCACCTTCAGAGAGCTACAGCATCAACTTGCTGCAGATGGTGTCACTGTGCATCGGTCAACTATACAATGCACTTTGCACAAGGAGAAGCTGTATGGGAGAGTGATGCAAAAGAAACCGTTTCTGGAAGCACGCCACAAAGAGTCGGCTGAGGTATGCAAAAGCACATTTGGAGAAGCCAATTTCTTTTTGAAAGAAGGTCATGTGGACTGATGAAACCAAGATTGAGTTGTTTGGTCATACAAAAAGGCGTTATGCATGGCGGCAAAAAAACACAGCATTCCAAGAAAAACACTTGCTACCCATAGTAAAATTTGGTGGAGGTTCCATCATGCTTTGGGGCTGTGTGGCCAATGCCGGCACCGGGAATCTTGTTAAAGTTGAGGGATGCATGGATTCCACTCAGTATCAGCAGATTCTTGACAATAATGTTCAAGAATCAGTGACAAAGTTGACGTTACGCAGGGGATGGATCATTCAGCAAGACAATGATCCAAAACACCGCTCCAAATCTACTCAGGCATTCATGCAGAGGAGCAATTACAATGTTCTGGAATGGCCATCCCAGCCCCCAGACCTGAATATCATTGAACATCTGTGGGATCATTTGAAGAGGGCTGTCCATGCTCGGCGACCATCAAACTTAACTGAACTGGAATTGTTTTGTAAAGAGGAATGGTCAAAAATACCTTCATCCAGGATCCAGGAACTCATTAAAAGCTACAGGAAGCGACTAGAGGCTGTTATTTTTGCAAAAGGAGAATCTACTAAATATTATTGTCACTTTTCTGGTGAGGTGCCCATACTTATGCACCTGTCAAATTTTGTTTGAATGCAGATTGCACATTTTCTGTTAGTACAATAAACCTCATTTCAAGGCAGAAACATTACTGTTTCCAACAGTTATTACATATATCAAACTGAAATAGCTGTTGCAAAAACACCAATTTTTATAAAACATTAAGCTTAAGATTAATAGGGGTGCCCAAACTTTTTCAAATAACTGTGTATATATATATATACATATACTGTATATACACTGCTCAAAAAAATAAAGGGAACACTCAAATAACACATCCTAGATCTGAATGAATGAAATATTCTCATTGAATACTTTGTTCTGTACAAAGTTGAATGTGCTGACAACAAAATCACACAAAAATCATCAATGGAAATCAAATTTATTAACCCATGGAGGCCTGGATTTGGAGCCACCCCAAAAATTTAAGTGGAAAAACACACTACAGGCTGATCCAACTTTGATGTAATGTCCTTAAAACAAGTCAAAATGAGGCTCAGTATTGTGTGTGGCCTCCAAGTGCCTGTATGACCCCCCTACAACGCCTGGGCATGTTCCTGATGAGGTTGTGGATGGTCTCGTGTGAGATCTCCTCCCAGACCTGGACTAAAGCATCCGCCAACTCCTGGACAGTCTGTGGTGCATTGTGACGTTGGTGGATGGAGCGAGACATGATGTCCCAGATGTGCTCAATCAGATTCAGGTTTGGGGAACGGGCGGGCCAGTCCATAGCTTCAATGCCTTCATCTTGCAGGAACTGCTGACACACTCCAGCCACATGAGGTCTGGCATTGTCCTGCATTAGGAGGAACCCAGGGCCAACCGCACCAGCATATGGTCTCACAACGGGTCTGAGGATCTCATCTCGGTACCTAATGGCAGTCAGGCTACCTCTGGCGAGCACATGGAGGGCTGTGCAGCCCTCCAAAGAAATTCCACCCCACACCATTACTGACCCACTGCCAAACCAGTTATGCTGAAGGATGTTGCAGGCAGCAGATCACTCTCTACGGCGTCTCCAGACTCTGTCTTGTCTGTCACGTGCTCAGTGTGAACCTGCTTTCATCTGTGAAGAGCACAGGGCGCCAGTGGCGTCTTTGGCAATCCTGGTGTTCTGTGTCAAATGCTAAGCGTCCTGCACAGTGTTGGGTTGTGAGCACAACCCCCATCAGTGGACGTCGGGCCTTCATACCACCCTCATGGAGTCGGTTTCTAACCGTTTGTGCAGACACATGCACATTTGTGGCCTGCTGGAGGTCATCTTGCAGGGCTCTGGCAGTGCTCCCCCTGCTCCTCCTTGCACAAAGGCGGAGGTAGCGGTACTGCTGCTGGGTTGTTGCCCTCCTATGGCCCCCTCCACATCTCCTGGTGTACTGGCCTGTCTCCTGGTAGTGCCTACAGCCTCTGGACACTACGCTGACAGACACAGCAAACCTTCTTGCCACAGCTCGCATTTATGTGCCATCCTGGATGAGCTGCACTACCTGAGCAATTTCTGTGGATTGTAGAGTCCATTTCATGCAACCACGAGTGTGAAAGCACAACCAACATTCAAAAGTGACCAAAACATCAGCCAGAAAGCATTGATACTGAGATGTGGTCTGTGGTCCCCACCTGCAGAACCACTCCTTTATTGAGAATGTCTTGATAATTGCCAATAATTTCCATCTATTGTCTATTCCATTTGCACAACAGCATGTGAAATAGATTGTCAATCAGTGTTGCTTCCTAAGTGGACAGTTTGATTTCAAGGAAGTTTGATTTACTTGGAGTTATAGTCTGTTGTTTAAGTGTTCCCTTTATTTTTTTGAGCAGTGTATATATATATCCATGGGAACTAAAAGTCCTTCTGATGACTAATCCAGTTGCATATAATCAGGGTTAGGCAGGCAGGCAGTGTATGTGGCAGTGCACATAGCGCAAGAGGGTCCATTGAATGTCCTGTCTGCTGCTGCTGTAATAATTACAGATATTTGTAGACATAGCCCCATATATCAGGGGTCAGGGCAAATTTTTTTTTATCTTAATCCTGGTTATTTGCTTAAAAAGCAATCCAGAGTACACCATTTTTCTGCTCAATTTGCTTGTTAGCATAGAATTCAGCCAGATCTGTTCCATATTTCAGCGATAAAAATCCAGAAATTTGCACTGAACCTGGAAAATATTGGCCTCCTTTTCCATTCTGTTGCCATGTGTCCGTCAAACTATTCATACTAGGTCTATGTGAAGAATAATATTAGTAAATTACAAGTCTGCTATTTAAAACCGTGGTTCTCTGTCAGACATATCACATATAACAGTGTTAAAAAATCTGCCATTTCTGCCTTTCATTTCGTTGCAGTGTGTTGGTCATGCTATTCACACTAGGTCTCTGTGAAGAGTAATATTAGTTAATTACAGGCCTGCTATTTAAAACCGTGGTTCTCTGAAAGACGTAACACATATAACTGCATTCCAAAATTAGCCATTTCTAGTGAATGTGGAAAATATTGTCCTCCATTTAAAATGGGCAAGGTGCGTGGCAAGGGACGGGGAAATGGACATGATGGTGATGGTGCATGCAGAGGCCGAGGCCATGGGCAAGCTGAAATTGTGCCACAACAAACACCCACATCTTGTCGCCCGACCTTCCTGTCCCAATTGCTAGGGGACCGCAGCACACCACTATTGAACCCAGAGCAATGTCAAAAGGTTGTTGGTTGGATAGCAGATAATGCTTCCAGTCACTCAGCCACCACCACTAGTACCTTGTCTTCCACACGGTCAAGTCTCAGTAGCCGTGAGTATGGACCGCATATTCCTCAACCTGATCCTCCTTCCTCCCACCATGCCGAGTGCCCAGAGACAACTGATCCCATAATTGGACACTCAGAAGAGCTGTTCACTTTTCCATTTGTATATTCGGGCTTCTCGTCCGGCCAGCTTCAAGCGAGTCAATAGGAGAATGCATGTAGCGATGCCCAAATATTTGAGCAGCCACGGTCACATGAAGGCAATGGTGGGAAAGTGCAATTACTGTCACAAGAGGTGGATGATGTTGATGATGAGACACAATTGCCAGAAAGTCAGGAGGAGTATCAGGGAGTGGAAGTGGAAGACGAGGTGGTGGATGATATAGTAACTGACCCAACCTGGCAGGGGGACATGAAGAGCGATGAAAGCAGCATACAGGGGGAGGGAGGCTTAGCACCACAACAGTCAGGAAGAAGCAGTGTGGTGGTCGCAGACACAAGGTGGGAAAGCGTTCCCAGTAACACCAACACAATGGAAGTTGACAGTACAACTGTTAGGTCTTCCCGAGTCTGATTGTTTTTTAAAGACTCTGCAGATAACCCCAAAAAGGCCTTTTGCACCACCTGCCAGGCCAGCATCAGCAGGGGTAGCAAAACTAGCAGCTTAACCACCACCAGCATGATCAAGCACATGGTAGCAAATCAGCCTACTAAGTGGGCCGAATCTCAGGGTCCAGAAACAGTGTCTGCAGGTGACACCACTGCTTCTTCCACTGTTGTGTATGCACGCCAATCCCCTGTCCATGCCGCATGCAAAGATGCCTCTCACACTGCACATGTCGGTGCACTCTCTCAACTAGCACCATCAGCAAGCACGTCCACTTCCTTGTCCCAGTGCAGCGTTCAGTTGTCCCTGCCCCAGTCCTTGGAACGCAAGCCCAAATGCGCAGCCAACGCCCCACAGGTCACACTACTAAATTCACACATTTCGCGACTGCTTGCGCTCGAAATGTTGTCTTTTAGGCTCATGGAGACGGAAACTTTACGCAACCTGATGGTGGCGGCTGTCCCTTGGTACTCGGACCCCAATCGCCACTATTTCTCCTGGTGTGCTGTCCTCGCATTACACGAGCAGGTGTCCCACAACATTAACCGTGCCCTCAACAATTCAGTTATTGGGAAAGTCCACCTAACCACAGACACGTGGACAGGGACGGTACATCTCGCTGATGGCACACTGGGTTAATATAGTGGAAGACGGGACCCAGCCGGACCTTGGGACGGAACACGTCCTCCCAATGCTGAGAATTGCGGGCCCTGGGTCAATCTGGGTTGCCCCCACATTCTACAGCTCCTGCACCTCCTCCTCCTCCTGTTCAGCCTCCATCTTCGAAATGAGCACATCAGTCAGAAGCTAGAAGCACTGCAGCACTGTCTCGGCCAAGCGGAAACAGGCTGTGCTGAAGCTAATATGCTTGGGTGACAAACCGCACACTGCTGAAGAGTTGTGGACAGCTCTGAAAAAGCAGGCAGATCTGTGGCTGACACCGTTGAGCCTACAGCCAGGCATGGTCATGTGTGACAATGGCCGGAACCTGGTGGCGGCCTTGAAGCGAGGTGAGCTCACACATGTACCATGTCTGGCCCATGTGCTCCAACCTCATGGTTCAGCTGTTTCTCAAAACCTACCCAGATCTGTCGTATATGCTTGTCAAAGTATGCCGCGTATGTGCCCATTTTAAAAAGTCAGCTATAGCTTCCACCGCCCTTGCCGTGCTTCAGCAGCGTTTGCAGCTTCCAGCTCATCGATTGGTGTGTGATGTCCCCACGCATTGGAACTCTACATTGCAGATGTTGGGAAGGATTCGTGAGCAGAAGAGGGCAGTTGTTGATTACCAGCATCAACAAGGACGTCGGTATTCAGGTCAGACTCCACACATAAAACCTCAGTGGACATGGATTTCAGATATCTGTACCATACTCCAAAACTTTGAGGACTCTACCAAGATGGTGAGCGGCGATGATGCCATAATTAGCATCACCATCCCGCTTCTGTCTTCGGAAACGCTCTCTGCTCACAATTAAAGAGGAAGCATTGCAGGCGGAGCACAATGAGATGGAGCAAGGAACTCGATCTCATCCCAAAGTGGATTGGGTGACAATGAGGAGGAGGAGGAGGAAGAAGAACAGGAGCTAGTTTCCTGCGCTATAGATGTTACTACCTGCACAACTGTCATACTGTCTGTTCAACGTGGATGGCCCGAAGACAGGAAGGAGGAGGTAGGATGAGGGGGAGGATGAGGAGGAGAGAATGGTCAATCGTTTTCTTGGTGAGGACTAGTGTTGAGCCACCCCCGTAGTGTTCGAGTTCGGTTCGGTTCGTCGAACACCCGTGTGTTCGCCGAACTGTTCGTCGAACTGTTCGTCGAACACCTTCGAACACCGTTAAAACCAATGGCAGGCAAACAAAAACACATAGAAACACATAGAAAACACCTTCAAAGGTGTCCAAAAGCTGACAAACTGCTCAGAAGACACAACTAACACATGGAAAAGTGACAAGTACATATAGTCATGCGAAAAGAAAAGAGGTGGAGGAGTAAAAGGAGGGGGAGACACAGATATAGGCATGTCATGCCCTTCTAAAATCCAAAAAGTGAGAAGCCGAGACGGCCAGTCCGCTCCTGCCCGTGCCACCTCCGTGTCGCCGGGTTTGTGCCAGAGCCGCGGTGAACCCTGACGGCCAGCCCCCCTCTCCCAATACTGGTGCCTGTCCGCTGGTGGGTCGAGAGAGCCCCCCTGTGGTGGAGGCAGCTCTAAGCTTTTTAATTTAAATTGTCCCTCTAATTTGAATGAATACACTTTAAATCCATTTACAAGGATCTATTGGAGGGCAAGTCTCATGCCAGCAGCCGCGTAATTCCAGCTCCAGTAGCGTCCACTAAAGCTGCTGCAGTTAAAAAGCTTTTATAAGGATCGAGCTCGGCTGTCCACCGCAAGGCATCCTAGTGCCAGTCCCAGCCCCTATGCCTTGGGGTGCCTCCTGATGCTCTTCACTAAGTATCCCGTGGTCCCGAAGCATTTCCTTTGAAAAAATTAAGTGTCCAAACTACAGGTGGTGTAGCTTGCTTAACAGCCGGGATAGTCCGCTGACTAGCAGACACTGCTACTAGGCACAAAGTATTTCCTGGGCTAGATGCAGTTAAAAATTTGTAAGTTGATACTCTCGTTGGATGCTGAGAAAGCATTCCATAGAGTCTCCTGGCACGCCATATATGATTCTCTTAAAAAGCTTGGGGTAGGGGTCTAGGGGACCCTTTTATAGCCAAAATCACGGCCCTGTATCACAATACGTCACCTAGGCTGAAGATAAATGGAACTGTAGCACCGAGGGCTCGGTTGCTACAGACGTATTGCACCTCACCCAGAGGTGTGATATCTCACTCTCAGATAAGGATGGAGTGTGGATCAGGACCCGACACCTGCATGCATTACACCACATTGCCGTGGGGCAGGGCGACCAATATGCCCCTGAGATGGGCACGACAGTCCCTGTCCCTGGCTGGAGTGGGGGGAGGGAACACTGAGGAAGGGGAACCCTGCAGTGCAGGAGCAGGGAGGAAGCAGTTCCTGGGTGCATTGAGAAGGGAGCATAAAAGGTGGGCACCATCTTAGTTCAGTGCAGAGAAGTCTGAGCAGAAATGGCAGGGAGCAGGGGCTCTGCATGAGCTCTGCTCCGGAGGCGGGCCTAGTAACAGAGGCCCAGGCCTGGAAGAGGGAGAAGGAAGGAAGAGGAGCGGAGAAGGCTCCAGGAACGAGGAATGAAGGGATCCCAGGGGTGCGGACGGGCGAGTCGCCACCGCACGCCCGAATCCACCTGCGTGGAGGGGTCAGGCCAAAGGGGGAGACCGGTCCCCGAACTAGTGGAGGCAGGAAACGACCCTCAGCTAGAAACCGGAGGCTCTGACATTTTATGTGGCGCAGCCCCTTGCTCCACCCGCTAGGAAGGCACCACATAGGGTCAGGGAAACTGGCGCCAAGTTTACCAAGAGGAGGCCCGAGGCAGCTGGACAGAAGTGTTGGTAAGAAAGGCCAGACAAAGGACACACAAAGGGGGTCCTGTGAAGCGCTCCAAAGTTATCTGGGAGTTGTCTGAGCCCCTCACCTGGTGAGCACAGTACGACGTGGGCAGCCGTTACCTGCAGACGTGGTCTGGATAATAAGAACTATGAGTAAAGGCCCTGAACTGCATCACTGACTCCGTGTCGTTACTGCTGCTGCCCTGCACCATCACCCCCATCCTCCGCATACACTGCCCTGAGGCTATACTCCTCCCGTGGGGAGTTATGCTACGCTCTGCTGCACCCACAACACCAGCCTTAGCGGTCTGCCCTGTAGCGGCGGTTCACTCTGACCGCAATCCACGGGTGGCGTAGTCGGACATTTAAACATCAAAACCACATAAATAGTTCCGCCACTGGTTTGACTGCCCTGAGCCACGGAACCGGATCGCCGCCACGAAGACTACAACCACCAGCATCCACCAAAAAAGGTCCGGCTCCGGGTGTCCCAAGGCCCAGGGGGTGCGTCAGAACATTTTCATCACCTTTCACAATCACCAATGGGACAAGGCAGGGATGTCCTCTGTCCCCTCTCTTATACATCCTAGTGACGGAGCACCTGCTCTCATCAATTCGCCATAACCCCAATATTAGGTGGATTGAGGTGGGAGGCACCGAGTACAAGTGCTCTCTATTTGCTGATGATGTCCTAGTATATATCACTCAATCACATATATCCATCCCTGCTGTTATGGCTGAAATAGATCACTTTGTTACATGGTAAAATTTTAAAATCAATGCAGCGAAGTCTGAGGCCCTCGATGTCTCCCTCCCTAAATCCATATAGGATTCCATCCAGTCCAACTTTCCCTTTGCCTGGCCCTCACAGGGTATCAAACACTTAGGAATTCCTATTCATAGAGACCTCTCCCATCTATGTTATCTTAATTTTGGGCCTTTTATTGAACAATTCCATACAGACCACGGTTGGCAAGTTGGAACTGTGAGATTCACTACGTGCACCACTGGTATTTTGTGGAAAAGCACATGTAAGATTCTGCAACAGTCTCTGCTGATACTCCTGCATGCGTGCATCCCTTTCTATGGCAGGAATAATTTCTGCAAATTTACTTTTGTACCGGGGATCTAACAGTGTGGCAACCCAGTAGTCAGGATTATTTCTAATTCTCACAATTCGAGGGTCATGTTGCAGGTAGTGCAGCAAGAAGGCACTCATGTGTGTTGCGCATCCAGGAGCACCAAGTCCCTGTTGTGTTGGTGGCGAGGTAACAATCATGCTTCCTTCCTCTGTCCTCTCCCCCCAACCTCGCACAACAGAAATGTGATCAAGGTCTCCCTCATCTGATGAGTCTTCCATCAGTTCGTCCTCCACTTCTTCCTGGGCTCCTGCACCTTCCTCACTAGTTTGGCTGCTACCATGCGCCCTGGTAAAATCATCTCCCCCACCCTCACATGCCTGCCGCCCTGGTGCTGCCGACCGTCTGGACCTTGCAGATGTTAGCCCTTCCGCATACAACTCCTCCTCCTCTACTTCCTCCACCTCCTCTTGTGCCACCACCTGACTCCGAATTCTGTTTAACATGTGCTCCAGCATGTAAATCACCGGAATAGTCATGCTGATAATGGCATCGTCAGCACTAAACATCTTCGTCGCCATTTCAAAACTGTGCAGAAGGGTGCATAGGTCCCTGATCTGAGACCACTCCTCCAGCGTGATTTGCCCCACCTCTGAATCTCGTTGGCCCAGGCTATACGTCAGAACGTATTGCACCAGGGCTTGTCGGTGCTGCCACAGTCGCTGCAACATGTGCAGAGTTGAATTCCACCGGGTAGGCACATCGCATTTTAGCCGGTGAAGTGGCAGGCCCAACGACTTCTGTAGAGATGTAAGTCGCTGAGCTGCGGGATGCGAACGGCGGAAGTGAGCACACAGCGACCGTGCCCTCTGCAGAAGGCCATCTAGTCTGGGATAGTGGGCTAAAAATTGCTGGACAACCAGGTTCAACACGTGAGCCATACAAGGCACGTGTGTGACATTGCCCCGGCGAAGGGCCGCACCCAGGTTTGCAGCATTGTCGCACACGGCCTTCCCTGGTTTCAGGTCCAGTGGAGACAACCATTCATGAAATTGGTTCTCCAGAGCTGACCACAACTCCTCAGCTGTGTGACTCACATTTCCCAGACATTTCAATGTAAAAACCGCCTGATGACGTTGAGCCCTACTGCCAGCATAGTAAGGAGGTGTGCAGGATCCCTTCTGCGCAGTTAGAAAGCTTGTGGCATGACCAGACAGGCTTTGGGTGCAGGTGGAAGACCGAGAGGAGGTTGAGGAGGCAGAAGCAGTGGAGGAACTTTGACATAAAGAGGTTTGACGCACAACTCGTGGGGACGGCAAGACTTGGACAGCAGCCCCTTGTCCTGCTGTCACCATAGTTACCCAGTGCCCAGTCAGCGACATGTAACGCCCCTGTCCATGCCTACTCGTCCAAGTGTCTGTGGTGAAATGCACCCTGTCACACACAGAGTTTCTCAAAGAAGCGGTGATGTTGTGTGCGACATGCTGGTGGAGCGCAGGCACACCTTTCTTTGAGAAGTAGTGCCGACTGGGCATCTGGTACTGGGGCACTGCGACGGACATAAGGTCTCGAAAATCCTCTGTGTCCACCAGGCGGAAAGGCAGCATTTCTGTAGCCAAGAGCTTGCAGATGGTGAAATTCAACCTCTTAGCTTTCTCATGGCTAGGAGGAAATGGTCTTTTACTTGTCCACATCTGAGGGACCGAGGGCTGGCTATTGTGCTTAGACGGGGTTGATAAGGGTGTCCCCGGCAAACTGCCGGTCTGTGAGGAAGATGCAGGCGGACATGTTAGGTTGCCTTGATCCAAAGGTGGTGCTATCGATGTCGGACAGCGCTCAAGACCAGCTGGTGTTACCACCTCCAAAGAAAATGATGACCTGCCAATCACGCTAGCTGTTGCGGGTAAAGAGGTGGCAGGTCTGCGCCCCAAAACAGGTGTGACTGCTGTCCCCCCAGTCACAGAGGATGAAGAGGCCGCGGATGCACAAGATATGGCAGACGGTGGTTGGCCCGGCCGGCTAGACCGCATTGTAGCACACTGAGCTTCCCACTGCAACTTATGCTTCATGTCCATGTGCCGGTTCATGCATGAAGTACTCAAACTATGTATTTTTTGGCCTCTACTTAGCTTTTGCTGACAAATGTTACAGATAACACGAGTTGGGTCATCTTTATCGATCTGAAAAAATGCCCAGGCTATGCAAGGCTTAGCACCCATGCGACCTGAAGAGCCACCACGACTTGTGGTGAGAGGCAGAGTTGTGTTTGAGGATGCAGTTGTTGACGTGCTTCCAGTACTACGTCTCTGTCCAGGAAGGCGCAACCTGACCTCGTCGTCACTAGCATCTTCCTCCACCTCCTCTGCTGACCTCATCTCTTGGCTGACTGTGGGTTGACAGTAAGTGGGATCTCCGACCTCATCATCATCACCCTGTGCGTTATCACACCCGTCGTCCTCAGAGCCAACCTGTTCCTGCCCTGACAAAAAACTAAAGTTGTCGCTCCAATCAGGTAATTGAGTCTTATCATCGTCTTCCTCATTGTCTCCACCAACAGGAGTTACAGTTTGGGAATGAGGGTCTACATTATGGTCAGAACCTTCTGCGTCTGGTCCTGGATCCGACTCATAAAGATTCTGGGCATCAGTGCAGATCATTTCCTCGTCTGGATTCACAGAAGCGCTGGAGTCGACCTCTGATTCCCAGGCTATAGTATGAGTAAACAGCTCTGCAGACTCAACCATCTGTTCTACCTCATACTCAGACGGGCAGCTGGAGATTTGGGAGCTGTGAGGAAGCAAGTGCGATTTGGGTGACACCTTTGAGGACTGGAGTATTTGTGATGTTGAAGTTGATGTGGAGGAGAGCCCACTTAAAGGAGCACTTGATATCCGTTGAAGCACCTGCTGTTTTTGTGCCTCATCTGGAATTTGTAGCGATTGGCGTGGCCGTAAGAAAGGGATCTTATCACATTGTCCGCTAAAAGAAGTAGACATTTTAGTTTGGCTGGAAGATGGTCTTTCTTCTGCACCTACCCCACGGACACAACCTTTTTTCCCCTTCCCAACACGCCTATTCCCCTTTCCACCAGCAGCAGGCCTTTTTCCACTCATTTTGGTGGTTAACTAATTCACAACTCTGGAGTTGTTTGCACAAAAAAACAATGGATGGTAACCGAGCAGAGCTGAGTGGCCAAACTGTGGTATTAGGCCAAAACTATTGGCTGGGTTAGATGCAGAAAAAAATTATTTTTAATTTGCAACCTGATGGAGGTCAGTATAGATGGACTAATAGACCAAGTCCCACACACCGCTAGAAGCCCAAATATTTTTTCAGAGCTAGATGCAGAAAAAAATTATTTTTAATTTGCAACCTGATGGAGGTCAGTATAGATGGACTAATAGACCAAGTCCCACACACCGGAGAAGCCCAAATATTTTTTCAGAGCTAGATGCAGAAAAAAATTATATTCAATTTGCAACCTGCTGGACGTCAGTATAGAAGGACTAATAGAACAAGTCCCACACACTGCTAGAAGCCCAAATATTTTTTCAGAGCTAAATGAAGAAAAAAATTATTTTTAATTTGCAACCTGATGGAGGTCAGTATAGATGGACTAATAGACCAAGTCCCACACACTGCTAGAAGCCCAAATATTTTTTCAGAGCTAGATGCAGAAAAAAATTATTTTTAATTTGCAACCTGATGGAGGTCAGTATAGATGGACTAATAGACCAAGTCCCACACACCGCTAGAAGCCCAAATATTTTTTCAGAGCTAGATGCAGAAAATTTTTTTATTCAATTTGCAACCTGATGGAGGTCAGTATAGATGGACTAGTAGACCAAGTCCCACACACTGCTAGAAGCCCAAATATTTTTTCAGAGCTAGATGCAGAAAAAAATTATTTTTAATTTGCAACCTGATGGAGGTCAGTATAGATGGACTAATAGACCAAGTCCCACACACTGCTAGAAGCCCAAATATTTTTTCAGAGCTAGATGCAGAAAAAAATTATTTTTAATTTGCAACCTGATGGAGGTCAGTATAGATGGACTAATAGAACAAGTCCCACACGCTGATAGAAGCCCAAATATTTTTTCAGAGATAAATGAAGAAAAAAATTATTTTTAATTTGCAACCTGATGGAGGTCAGTATAGATGGACTAATAGACCAAGTCCCACACACTGCTAGAAGCCCAAATATTTTTTCAGAGCTAGATGCAGAAAAAAATTATTTTTAATTTGCAACCTGATGGAGGTCAGTATAGATGGACAAATAGACCAAGTCCCACACACCGCTAGAAGCCCAAATATTTTTTCAGAGCTAGATGCAGAAAAAAATTATATTCAATTTGCAACCTGCTGGAGGTCAGTATAGAAGGACTAATAGAACAAGTCCCACACACTGCTAGAAGCCCAAATATTTTTTCAGAGCTAAATGAAGAAAAAAATTATTTTTAATTTGCAACCTGATGGAGGTCAGTACAGATGGACTAATAGACCAAGTCCCACACACTGCTAGAAGCCCAAATATTTTTTCAGAGCTAGATGCAGAAAAAAATTATATTCAGTTTGCAACCTGATGGAGGTCAGTATAGATGGACTAATAGAATGATGCTATGCCCAAAAGATTTTACTTCACTAGGTGCAGTAAAAAAATTGGTATTCTATACACAGGTGGTATATCTTGCAACACAGATAGGCTACTCCACTGACTAACACACTCTGCAATAGGCCAAAAAGGATTAGCTTTGCTAGATTCAGCCAAATGCTGTGAAAAAAACTTGCACAGCACTGGCACACACCTGCCTGGCAAAAACTGATAGGAACTGATGTAACCTAGTCCTGAAAAGGACTCCAATTACAATTAGTCTTTACTCCCACAATCTATCTATTTAAGAGCACAGACCTGCCTGATAAAAGTCGTAGGAAATGCTGTAACCTAGTCCTTAAAAGGACTGCAATCACAACTATTCCCTACTCCCAAGCTATCTGTATATTTGTGCGAAAATTGGCTTGAAATTAACAAGGTATAGCGCACACAGCAACAGCGGTGCCGTCTAACACGCAGCTGCAGCAGTGAGAAAATGGTGGCGACGGGGAAAATGGCTTGGTCTTATAGGGCAAGGACATGTGACATACACTGCCAATCACACATGCCCTTGCTTGTGTGAAAAAAAGCACTTCGCTCCGTGTGTGCACTGATGATAGGCTGACAGATTGCACCTCCCCACTGCAAATGCGAGAAAGAGAAAAAAAAATGGAGATCTTCATTGTTCCTGCAGAGATCCATCCCCTGCCCCTCCCCCCGCCCCGCTGTACACTCAAACTGCGTATTAACATTAATTTTCATCATTACTGAGAAAAAATCCAGTTATGATTTTGGTGCACGAACAGTTATCGAACATAACCTCGAACAGCCGAATTTTTCTCAAATTGTTCGTGTTCGCCGACCGGCTCGAACACCGCCCAAAACAGCTCGAATTTGAGATTGGCGAACAGTTCGAGTAGAACAACGCTCATCTCTAGTGAGGACATGGAAGTCTTGCATCTTTGCAGTCTGGCACACATGGCTGAGTTTATGTTACACTGCCTTTCCCGTGACCCTCACGTTGTTCAAATTTTGGGTGACAGTCATTACTGGTTGGTGACACTTCTAGACCCATGCTACAAGAAGAACTTTCTGTCTCTAATTCCCTTGCAGGACAGGCCTAATAAAATGGGGCACTACCAGAATGCCCTTGTTGCGAAATTATTCAAAAAATTCCCATCTGAAAACGCTGATGGCAGAGGTCACAGTTTGTTGGACAACCAAGGAATACAGGCGAGAGAGACACAAATGCAATCCAGCAGAGGCAGGGGAACACTGTCAAAATTCTGGGACAGTTTTCTCAGACTCTCCCATCGCACAGGCCGTGAGGCGCGGGGTACTCTCCCAAGGAAGCAAAAGTTTCGGAAAATGCTGAGGGAGTACCTTGCCGACCATACCAACGTCCTCAGTGATTCCTCTGTGCCTTATAATTATTGGGTATCCAACCTGGACACATGGCATGGACTGGCTCTCTACGCCTTGGAGTTTCTGGCCTGCCCTGTCACCAGCGTTTTGTCAGAGCGGGTTTTTAGTGCCGCTGGCGGAATCATAACCGATAGGCGCATCCGCCTGTCAACTGAAAATGCTGACAGGCTGACTCCTATAATAATGAACAAGGGCTGAATTGGGCCAGACTTCTCAACACCACCGAATGATAGCACCATAGCATAAACTCAAATAGAGTGTCCTTTTTTTCGGGAAGTCTAACACTATTCGAATGCATCTCTCTCTTCACACCCAGACTTGCTTTCTGATTTTGTGTATTTGCTCTTGTCCTCCTCCTTCTCCTCATCCTCCACCACAATATCTACCATATTACCATATCTATGTCTCTTGCAAGGGGCATTGGAGTTCCTCCAAATGTTTGGCAGCTGTTGCATTCACTGCATAGGCAAATAGTATGGGAGACCTACTTTCTAATAATGGGAACATTGTTTTCAGGTGGCCCTACTGACCTCTACATCTCTTGCAAGAGACATTGGAGTTCCTACAAGTTTTTGGCAGCTGTTGCATTTACTTCATAGGCAAACAGTAAAGGAGACGCACTTCCTAATAATAATAACATTGTTTTCAGGAGGCCCTCTGACCTCTACGTCTCTTTCAAGGGGAGTTGGAGTTCCTCCAAATTTTTGGCAGCCGTTGCATTCACTCCATAGGCAAACAGTATAGAGAACCACTTCCTAACAATTGGTACATTGTTTTCAGGAGGCCCTCCGACCTCTACATCTCTTGCAAGGGACATTGGAGTTCCTCCAAATTTTTGGCAGCTGTTGCATTCACTGCATAGGCAAACAGTATGGGAGACCCACTTCCTAATAATGGGAACATTGTTTTCAGGAAGTCCTCCAACCTCTACGTCTCTTGCAAGGGACATTGGAGCTCCTCCAAATTTTTGGCAGCTGTTTCATTCCCTGCATAGGCAGACCCACTCCTTTCTAATGGGAGCATGCCGTTACTGTGACCCAGCTCTATGTGTCTTTAAATTGTTATTGGCGTATTTCCTAAATTTTGGCTGCCGTTGGACTCACTGCATACCCTAGAACTGGATAGCAGACCCGCTCCTTTCTAATGGGAACATGTCATTACTGTGGCCCAGCTCTATGTGTCTTTATATTGGTAATTGGGTTTTTCCCAAATTTTGGCAGCCCTTGCACTGACTGCATGGGCATTACCACTAAAGCAGACCCACTCCTTTATAATAGGAACATTTTTTTACTGAGGCCCTCCTCTGTCTTTTCAAAGGGGTATTGGGGTGTGTCCAAATTATTGGCAGCCCTTGCAATCACTGCATACCCAATAACATTATAGGAGACACACTCTTTAATAATGAGAACAACAAAGCATAGCCGACTGCTGGCCCTTTAAGAATAGTAAGGGCCACCTGATGGCCCTATAAAAGTAGTCTTTGTGACTTTCAGAGTCCCTTCTTCATAAATGAAACAGGATGTGCTTGATGATGTCTCACACCACATGGACAGATAAGGCAGTAAAATGTTAAAATTACATTTCCTGGTGAATGCATTTTTCAAGATTGAAAAAAAAAATGCAAAAACGCAGCAAAAACGCTACGTGTGAACATAGCCCAAGGTGTGGAGGAGGATTTTTGTTTTTGGTTGTTTATTTTGCCTTATATACAAGTCATTACCCTGGAAAGGATGTTCCTTAACATTTTTCCCACGAAAATCCATTTCGGTTTCACTTTTGTATGTTTTATTGTGAGTCCGAAAAAGTGGCGTAATACCTCTGACAACATTGTTGACAGCCATGATCTGGGAGTCAGAGATGCTTCCAGGGGTCATCCCCATGCTGTTTCCATGTTATTTGAGCACTGTTCCCATCGATTTGGGCATTTTTTATGCCCTCTGCAGACCACCGGAGGGGGCCGCCAGAAAAATGCTTGAGTTTCCCATAGACTTTACATTGGGCTCATTACTCGGACCAAGCACTCAGGCATTCCAATGTGCTCGACCCAAGCATTTTAGTGCTCGCTCATCACTAGTAATCTTCCTTCACACTACAAAGTAAGTGGAGCTTTAACCCCTTAACTCCTCACCTCCCCGTGTGGACCTACCGTGCTCTTTGGTTGGCCCTCCTTTTTTTTTGTTTGCCTATTTAGCTGTTTTACAATACAGCACTTGATTAGGATGTTCGAACCTCGTTCTAGCAGGCTGGTTCAGCGTTAACAAGGTTATTAACATTCAAGATATCTATCTAGCGTAAGTGTTTTATTCGTTTTTCTTCCCCTTCTCCGTCCTCAGGAGCGCTCTGTTTTCAGCCTTTTTTCTTGTATCCTTCTATTTTTTGGCAGCTGTTGCACTTAAAGCAAAGGATTTACCAGTCTAAATTCCCACTACTTAAAAATAGGAAAAAAATGTTTTCTGAGGCCCTCCTCTACAAGTCTTCCCGGATGTGTTGCAGTCCTGTCTTCTAATTTTTGGCAGCCCTTGTACTTAGTGCATAGGCTTTATGAGTCTAGGAGTCCGACTACCTAACAATTTTAACAGAATGTTTATGCGGCCCTCCTTTATGTCTAATACAAGATGTATCAGAGTCACTCTTCCTTTTAATTTTTGGCAGTTCTTGCATTGTCTGCACAGGTTTTATGAATTTGAGTCCCTCCTTCATAAATTTAACAGGATGTGTCCGACTATGCCACACACTCCACATGCCCAGATAAGGTACTAAAATCTTAAAATTACATTTACCAGTGACTACCGGTGGGTGTAGTTTTATTTACCCTCTACTATGTCATCTACTGTAGTCATAGGCGACTGCAAAATATGGTGAGAGATGGCTCGGCTATAAAGGGGTGGAGAATGCATTTTTTTGTTTGTTTTTTCTCATTTTAATTTTGCTTTACATATAAGTCATTATACAGGAAAGAATGTTCCTAACATTTTTTTCTGTAAAATCCATTTTATCTCCGGTTTAGTATTGTTTTATTTTCAGTCCGTTAAAGAGGAGTAATACTCTGACAACATTGTTTCTGGCAGTGACCTTGGAGTCAGGAATGCATCCAGGCGTCTTCCCCATGCTGTTTCAATACTAAATTTGGGGAAAAAAGTAAAGCACCACTGTATTCTCTCATATTAGACAACAACAAAATTCTTGACCATGGAAGCCTTTGCTCCATGAAAATTTTATCCACTATACCTCTTATATCATTGAAATACCCAGACTTTGGTGTCAGTTATAGCTTATTATGCTGTTAAACAAAATACACCAGAAATTGAATATATTTATTATCAAATTTTTTTGCAATTTTTGATTTGGGAAACACATTAAACATCACAAGAATATTATGAATCATAGTTTGCAATTGTATAGTCAAACTTCATAGTTTGTTATTGAGAGTTCATGGTTTCCTTTATTGAGTCTATTGGTTTGGTCCATGTCTATTTTCTTGACAGTCTATGGTTTTGTCTTGTGAGTTTATGGTTTGTTCATATGAGTCCACGGTTAGTTCATGTGAACTGTGTAGTTTGTGTTTGTAGAGTTTTTAGTTTTGTGTTATAAAAATCAATGTTATTTTATTTCGTAGTCTATGGTTTTAAAACTTGACATGATATTTTCTGAATCCAATGTTTGTTATATATGAAGGAACCTACAGTAGAGAGTAAGCAACAATACTTGGCATGTAGTAAGCAAATGACACATAAGCAATGCTACATAATTTGCAAAAAGATAAGGAAGTATTTTAGGATTAGACCTCTTTTATTCAGCTGTGTATAAAATAATAACCTGTAGCATTGTCTAAAAGACTCCTCACTAAGTTTAGTTCATAGGAGAAATGTAGGTGACAGGTTCTTTTCAAAGGCATGTAAGGAAAAAAAAAGTTTGTAACGATTATAGTAACATACAAGTGCTGCTCTAACTAAAAATGTATATTCCGAAACAAAGGGTGGTATATCATATCCAAAGGTTTCAAGCTATGCATTTCAAATCAAATCCTTTCTTCAGTCCTCATTCAAAAGGGGGTATAAAATTTGATTTAAACATTACATGTTTCCTTGAGTTTCTTATGAAAATGTTCTCTTAAAGTGGTTGAAAACTACGTTTAGTGTTTTACATAACTAAACTTTTTTGATTTTCCACACAGCTGTCACATTTTGGCCTGGGAACTTTTCTTGAAGAATGCGATTTATCTAGAAGAAATCACAAAAGATTTATAACTGTTCATTAACATAGTATTGTATTAATAAATTACTAATTCTATTCCTTACCTCTTTTGCAATTAGCTCTTCAGATTTCTCATCACTTGATGAATATTTAATTGTCATTAATAGGCTGTTGGCATCTGCAAAAAAAAGTAATACATGATTAAATTAGAGTTTGTAAGATAAAATTAAAAAGTACCAGTTAGCACAAATATGTTTTTGAGAAAAAGCTGGAAAGTTTAGGAAGACATTTGTGAAACACATAACTTCATGTAGATATGTATTAGTCAGGTATGAATCCAGTGCTGCTTACCAAGGAATGTACAGAACTTATCAACTGCTGTACCCTAAAGGATCAATTACTTATTACTTCCTGATTACCTTGTCCAATAAACTACAGGCTTCTCAAGGGCAAATTTTCCTGAAAATTCTTGTGCAAGTATAATAAATCTCAACATCTATAATATAATCAGCCAAGCGTCGCTCTGTCTGAAGCCTTTATTGACTGCGCATGCACTGAACGAATGCACTGAACGCAAACCGCGATCTCCGGTGCCATACTTACATACTTACATGACCGGGAGGAGCGTTGCCGCGGCGCATCTCTTCTGGCCGGAGACCAGGGGCGGAGTGAAGGCGTCAGAGTCGGCGCATGAGCATAGCACTGTCCGGCGCCATTTTACTGAAGACACATTTGCAGTGCGTCTTCAGCAAAATGGCACCGGACAGCGCAGTTCTCCGGTGCCGCACTCCTTTACGGCCTCCAGCAGAACAGGACACAGCAGCGCTGGAGCACAGGGAAGAAAGGTGAGTATAAGTGTTTATTTTTTTTGTATGTGTGCAGCATGAAAGGAATGAGGGGTGCCATAGATACCAGGATTGGGGGGATGAGGGGGCCACACATACCAGGATTGGGGAATGAGGGAGCCATGCATACCAGAATTGGAGATGAGGGGGCCACGCATACCAGGATTGGGGGATGAGGGAGCCACGCATACCAGGATTGGGGGATGAGGGGGCCACGCATACCAGAATTGGGGATGAGGGGGCCACGCATACTAGGATTGGGGGATGAGGGGGCACCATGCATACCAGGATTGGGGGATGAGGGGTACCATGCATACCAGGATTGGGGGATGAGGGATACCATGCATACCAGGATTGGGGGATAAGGAGTACCATGCATACCAGGATAGGGATAAGGGGGCCATACATGCCAGGATTGGGGATGAGAAAGCCATGCATACCAGGGTGAGGCATTGGGTACCATACATAACAGGATTGGGGGATGAGTGGTGCCATACATACCAGGATTGGGATGAGGGGTGCCATGCATACCAGGATTGGGGATGGTGGGGTGTCATGCATACCAGGATTGGGGATGAGGGATGCCATGCATACCAGGATTGAGGGGTGCCATGCATACCAGGATTGAGGAGTACCATGCATACCAGGATTGTGGGGTGCGGGGTACCATGCATACGAGGATTGGGGGATGAGGGGTACCATGCATACCAGGATAGGGATCTGGTGGGGCCATGCATACCAGGATTCGGATGAGGGGCCATGCATACCAGGATAGGGATGAGGGATACCATCTATACCAGAATAGGAATGAGGGGTACCATGCATACCAGGATTGAGGGTGAGGGGTGCCATGCATACCAGGATTGAGGGTGAGGGGTGAAATGCATACCAGGATTGGGGGTGAGGGGTGCCATGCATACCCGGATTGGGGGTGAGGGATGCCATGCATACCAGGATTGGGGTTGAAGGGTGGCCTTGCATACCAGGTTTGAGGGTGAGGGGTGCCATGCGCACCAGGATTGAGGGTGAGGGATGCCATGCGTACCAGGATTGGGGGTGAGGGGTGGCATGCGTACCAGGATTGGAGGCGAGGGGTGCCATGCATACCAGGATTGAGGGTGAGGGGTGCCATGCGTACCAGGATAGGGATCTGGGGGGGCCATGCATACCAGGATTCGGGTGAGGGGCCATGCATACCAGGATAGGGATGAGGGGTACCTTGTATACAAGAAAAGGAATGAGGGGTACCATGCATACCAGGATTGAGGGTGAGGGGTGCCATGCATACCAGGATTGGGATGAGGGGTGCCATGCATACCAGGATTGGGGATGGTGGGGTGTCATGCATACCAGGATTGGGGATGAGGAATGCCATGCATACCAGGATTGAGGGGTGCCATGCATACCAGGATTGAGGAGTACCATGCAAACTAGGATTGCGGGGTGAGGGGTACCATGTATACCAGGATTGAAGGTGAGGGGTGCTATGCATACCAGGATTGAGGGTGAGGGGTGCCTTGAGGGTGAGGGGTGCCATGAATACCAGGATTGGGGGTGAGGGGTGCCATGCATACTAGGATTACGGGAGAGGGGTGCCATGCGTACCAGGATTGAGGGTGAGGGGTGCCATGTGTACCAGGATTGGGGGTGAGGGGTGCCATGTGTACTAGGATTGGAGGTGAGGGGTGCCATACATACCAGGATTGAGGGTAAGGGGTGCCATGCATACCAAGATTGAGGGTGAGGGGTGCCATGCGTACCAGGATTGAGGGTGAGGGGTGCCATGTGTACCAGGATAGGGATGAGGGCAGCACATAACAGGATGGGGGAACAGGATTGGGGAGCACAAATACCAGGATGGGGGCAGCACAAATACCAGGATGGGGGCAGCACAAATACCAGGAAGGGGACAGCACAAATACAAGGATGGGGGCAGCACAAATGCCAGGAAGGGGGCAGCACAAATACCAGCATGGGAGACCATATACCAATAAAAATGCTTGCCACCTGGGCGTAGAACGGGCTCAATAGCTAGTAGAATATAATACTCCATCTCATAGTTTGAGAGACTAGGAAGCCTATATATTGACGGTTGTTTTTAAAAGGAACCTGTCACCAGAAAAGCTATTAACCTGCAGATATGGGGTTAATCTTCAGGTTAATAGCATTATTAATCTGCCTGGCACTGGCACTTATCCAAACATTGCTGGTGAAAATGAACTTTATTCTCTCCTACAGCTTTCCAGTTTCAGTCACAGGGCGGCGCTTGTTCAGTCACCACTTAATCACCGCTCAGTATACAAATCGGTGGCTGTAACGAAGTCCCCGGCACTGACTGACACTGGGTCTGTATTGGGGCCAGCTATCAGTCAGGGCTAGGGGCGCAGTTACAGCTGCTGCTTTGTATACTCAGCGGTAACTCAGGAAGGGTGACTGAATCTGCGGCGCCCACGTGACTGAAACCAGAATGCTGTGTGGGGAATAAAGTTCATTTTCTCCCCACAGTGTTTGGCTAAGTGCAGGTGCCAAGCAGGTTAGTATCACTATTAATCTGCAGATTAAGCACATATCTGCAGGTAACTAGCGTTTAGTCTGGTGATAGATTCCCTTTAAGTTTACTTACAAAGGTCGGTTACTATCAGCATTGATTCCCTTTATGTTCTGACAAATAAGATAGTGGCATTTTGAGAAAATTAATCCATAGTGACCTATTCTTTAATCACTGGTGACTAGTGTTGAGCATTCCGATACTGAAATATCAGGTATCGGCCGATATTCGCGGTATCGGAATTCCGATACTTAATTCCGATACTTTTACAATATCGAATACCGGAATCGGAAGTTCCCATAATGCCTGCGCTCTGCAGTGTCTCTGAAGGATGACAAGATCCAGCCTGTCATCAGAATGCCATCCCAGCGTGAGAGAATTCTCCTGATTGTTTAAAAGCCGGCGGGCGGTAAAAAGCCGCCGGCTTTTAAACAATCACACGGCCCCATACTGCTTCCCTGCAGCCTCCCACCCCGATCCTCCGCTCCCCTTGCCACCTCCAATCCCAATCGTAAGTTAGGACCGGGCGGGGAGCACAGCACCAAGGAGCGGGGAGCGAAGGACCCGGGCGGGGAAGCCGGCAGTGAAAAGACTTCACCGCCGGCTTTCCCGTTCTGTGCTGCGCTTTCCCGCCGGTTATTTCAAATGAACAGCTGAGGTATCAGGTGATGCCGATCAGCTGTTCATTTGAAGTAGCCGCGGTGCCCTCAGAGGGTTCATGTGAGTTCATGCTTGACTGCATTGCATGAACTCACATGAACTTTCCCACGGCCACACAGGTCAGCCTCACCTCCCAGACCATCAGACCCGTCATGATTGGTGTGTGCGGGTGTGCGCGATGTCTGTGCGATGTATGCGGGTGTGCGCGGTGTCTGTGCGATGTCTGCGAGTGTGTGCGGGTGTGCGCTGTGTCTGTGCGATGTGTGCGGGCGTGTGCGTGCAGGCAGACATAGGCCGATGTGACACTACTACTCCCATCGGCCTATGTCTGTCCCCGGTCCACTCGTGCCAGCAGGATCAGCTCGATGGGAGCAGTAGTTCCCATCAGCCTGATCCTGCTATTTAAATTGCCCTACTGTGTCCCCAATAAATTTTAAATACATGTCATTGGTGGCCAGTGGTTGCCTACAATAAATTAGTTTATACATTACCTGTCCCCGCCGATCGCCACCTAAAATAAAGTAAAAAATAAAAAACTACACCTAGACACCTAATTCCCCGAAGCCATCGATCTCCTGTAATAAAATATAAAATAATAAACCACAACCTTATCCTTACCCCTGCGTAGCAGTCCACGAGTGTCCCACGAAGATCTCCAGTTCAGAGCAGCCACATAGAATGTGACCGCTCTGAACCGCTGCCGCCGCTAGAATGACGGGGCCGTAAAGCAGCCCTGTCATTGCATAAGCGGGTTCACCAGAGTTCAGGCAGCGCTGCTCCGGTCAGCTCCTTTACGGCCCTGCTGTATCGTGAGAAATTCCCACGGTACAGCAGTGCCGTAAAGGAGGACTCCGGAGCTGCGCTGCCTGAATGCACTCCGATGACCTCAGTCAGTGGCTCCTGCTGCCGGGAGCGGACGTGTTCCCGGCAGCGTGAGCTTACAGCAGCCATGCACAGCTGTCACCATCTCCAGATGTGACAGCTGTGCATGGGAGATCAGCGCTGGAACGTGGACAGGTAACTATTTTTTTTTTTTTAGTAAACTAAGAATTAAATAAAATGGTGTGTTTTATTTCAAATAAATTATTTTTTTCTGGGTGAAGTGTGTTTTTTCTTTTTAACACTTTGTAGGTTAGTAATGGGGGTGTCTTATAGATGCCCATCATTACTAACCTGGGCTTCATGGCAGCTGGCGCTGACATGAACCCCAGCCCTATTACCCCCTGCCACCGCACCAGGGCAGCGTGGAAGAGCGAGGCTAAGTGCCAGAGTTGGCGCATCCTATGGATGCGCCATTTCTGGGGCGGCTGACGGCTGGTGTTTCTAGCCTGGGAGGGGGCCAATATTCATGGCACCCTTCCTGGGCTATTAATATCAGCCCCCAGCTGTCTGCCTAGCCTTTGCTAGCTATTAAAATAAGGGGGACTCCACGTCATTTTTTGGGGGGGGTCCCCCATTTTAATAGCTAGTAAAGGCTACGTATTCAGCTGGGGGCTGATATTAGTAGTCTGGGAAGCTCTGTGGGTATTACCCCCTTCCCAGGCTTCAAACATCTGCCCCAGCCGTCTGCTTAACCTCCGCTAGAGACTAAAATTATGGGGGATCCCACGCCAATTTTTTTTTAAAATAAATCCTTTATTTTAACACTAAATGACATTTGAGGAGTTAATAAAGATGCAGTCCCTAAATTATTATTTATTTTTTAATTAATTTTTCCCAAAAATTTTGACGTGGGCTTTGCTATATTTTTGTATGCCAGCCAGGTACAGCATCCAGCTTCTATGAACGCGCTATTTTCCGGGGTGGCTGCGGACTGCAATTTGCAGCGGGGGGGGGCCCAGAAAGCTTGGGCCTCCCTGCGCTGCAGATTCCATCCCCCAGCTGCCTAGTTGTACCTGGCTGGACACAAAAATAGGGAGAAGCCCCACGTATTTTTTTTTTTAATTATTTCATGAAATTCATGAAATAATAAAGAAAAAAAGGGCTTCCCTATATTGTTGTGTCCGGCCAGGTACAAATAGGCAGCTGGTGGTTGGGGGCAGCCCGTTCCTGCCTGCTGTACCTGGCTGGACCCAAATATAGTGCGAAGCCCCACGTCAATTTTTTTTTAATTATTTCAGGAAATTCATGAAATAATAAAAAAAAAATTGATGTGGGGCTTCGCCCTATATTTGTGTCCAGCCAGGTACAGCAGGCAGGAACGGGCTGCCCCCAACCACCAGCTGCCAATTTGTACCTGGCCGGACACAACAATATAGGGAAGCCCTTTTTTTAAAAAATTATTTCATGAAATAATTAAAAAAAAATTGACGTGGAGCTTCGCACTATATTTGGGTCCAGCCAGGTACAGCAGGCAGGAACGGGCTGCCCCCAACCACCAGCTGCCTATTTGTACCTGGCCGGACATAACAATATAGGGAAGCCCTTTTTTTCTTAATTATTTCATGAATTTCATGAAATAATTAAAAAAAAAAATACGTGGAGCTTCGCCCTATTTTTGTGTCCAGCCAGGTACAACTAGGCAGCTGGGGGCTGGAATCTGCAGCGCAGGGAGACCCAAGCTTTCTGGGCCCCACCCGCTGCAAATTGCAGTCCGCAGCCGCCCCGGAAAATGGCGCGTTCATAGAAGCGCCATCTTCTGGCGCTGTACCCAACTCATCCAGGGCCCTGGTGCGGTGGCTCACTGGGTAATAAAGGGGTTAAGGCCAGCTTGGCATTATCAACTGGCCCTAAGCCCGAAATTCATGGGGTCACGCCAATATTAGACATGACCACCATGAATTTCTAGTAAAGTATTTAAAAAAAACACAACACCCAGAAAAAAGTCCTTTAATTGAAATAAAGACACAATTCTTTATTGTTCTAAATTAAACTATACTTACCATCACGCCCATTCCAGCTGAAGCCAACGATCTCCTGCAATAAAAGAAAAATAATAAACCAACCTCATCGTTACCTTTCCATGGTTCCCACGACAGCTTCAGCTCTGCTACATCGAGATGACAGGCTGGACCGCAGCAGAACGCTGCCATCCAGCCTGTCATCCCGCAGACACTGAGAAGCGCAGGCATGCTTGCGCTCCTCAGTGTCTCTCTGTGACGGCATCCAGATGAGCCGAGGTCATGTCCAATGAACTCGGCTCACCTCATGCACGTCACTGACAGCGTGGGAAAATTCTCACGCTGAAGCGCTGAGTGCAGGAGAATTTTCCCACGCTGTCAGTGACGTGCATGAGGTGAGGTCATGTCCAATGAACTCGGCTCACCTCATGCACGTCACTGACAGCGTGGGAGAAATCTCCTGCACTCAGCGCTTCAGCGTGAGAATTCTCCCACGCTGTCAGTGACGTGCATGAGGTGAGCTGAGTTCATTGGACATGACCTCACCTCATGCACGTCACTGACAGCGTGGGAAAATTCTCACGCTGAAGCGCTGAGTGCAGGAGAATTCTCCCACGCTGTCAGTGACGTGCATGAGGTGAGCCGAGTTCATTGTTGGCTCATCTGGATGCTGTCACAGAGAGACACTGAGGAGCGCAAGCATGCCTGCGCTTCTCAGTGTCCGCGGGATGACAGGCTGTATGACAGCGTTCTGCTGCGGTCCAGCCTGTCATCTCGATGTAGCAGAGCTGGAGCTGTCCTGGGAACCATCGAAAGGTAAGGATGAGGTTGCTTTATTATTTTTCTTTTATTGCAGGAGATCGTTGGCTTCAGCTGGAATGGGCGTGATGGTAAGTATGGTTTAATTTAGAACAATAAAGAATTGTGTATTTATTTCAATTAAAGGACTTTATTCTGGGTGTTTGTGTTTTTTTTTTAACTTTGACTATGGGGTTAGTAATGGGGGTGTCTTATAGACGCCTCTCCATTACTAACCTGGGCTTGATGTCAGCTGGCATTATAAGCTGACATCAACCCCAGCCCTATTACCCCCTGCCACCGCTACAGGGCAGTGGGAAGAGCGAGGCTAAGTGCCAGAATTGGCGCATCCTATGAATGCGCCATTTCTGGGGCGGCTGACGGCTGGTATTTCTAGCCTGGGAGGGGGCCAATATTCATGGCTCCCTTCCTGGGTTATTAATATCAGCCCCCAGCTGTCTGCCTAGCCTTTGCTAGCTATTAAATTAGGGGGGACCCCACGTCATTTTTTTGGGGGGGTCCCCCATTTTAATAGCTAGTAAAGGCTATGTATTCAGCTGGGGGCTGATATTAGTAGCCTGGGAAGCTCCGTGGGTATTACCCCCTTCCCAGGCTTCAAACATCTGCCCCAGCTGTCTGCTTAACCTCCGCTAGAGACTAAAATTAAGGGGAACCCCACGCCAATTTTTTTTTAAATAAATCCTTTATTTTAACATTAAATGACAAGTACAGTAATCAACACTGTCACTGTACTTCATATATATGTGACTGACATGTTTCTATCTATCTAATCTATGTATGATTCTCTATTCCTTCTATTCTAAATTGTCTGGTACAGATGCTGAATTGCCGGCCGGCTTTCTTAAAGAGACGGTGCATGAAAACACTTATTTTTTTAAATAAATCCTTTACACTAAATGACAAGTACAGTAAGCAACACTGTCACTGTACTTCATATATATGTGACTGACATGTTTCTATCTATCTAATCTATGTGTGGTGCTCTATTCTTTCTGTTGTAAATTGTCGGGTACCGGTGTATGCCGCTGATGAATTGCCGGCTTTTCGCATAATACATTCTACATTATTCTTAGTTGTTTTACTTCATGTAGAATTAACCTACAAGGAAAGAATGGGTTTATTTTCATTCCGATATTAGTGTCCCATTGACTTGCATTGGTTTCCGGTATCGGAATCGGCGATATCCGATACTTTTTGAGTATCGGTCCGATCCAATCCGATACGATATTTCCTGATATCGGAAGGTATCGCTCAACACTATTGGTGACCAAAAATAATTTAACGTAACATGTTAAACAAAGATTTCCATAAGTTACCAATTTTTCTGCAGGTATTCTTATGTCTTCTGAATGCCTTTTAGAAAAGCTCCATATCCCTCTAATCTTTCTCCAGTAAGGGACTCCATACACAATAGTTAGCTGAATGATGGTTCGGCCGGCAGCCAACTCTCCTGAATACTGCAAACACAGGAGCACATTATGTGCTAAGCACTCCAGTGTTTTGGACAAGACAGCCGCTATTGGACTACAAGGATCGGCAGTATAAAATCAGACATATCAGATCCTTATTTCTCCGAACATCATCTGTTGGGAGAGAATCCGAAGGCCCTCATACACATTAAACTGTAGGACAGTTTGTCCAACAATTTATTTTATCTATGGAGACTTTACATCATTACTGTGCTGTGGAAAGCATTTATCTAATGTCTATGACTACAAGTTACACATTTTTTTTAAAGATTAAGATCAAGATCAGATCAGGTTATCACATATCCACAGGGCCATATGATAGTGATAATTAAGTTATCATCTATGGATCTCACAAATAGAACCACCACCAATCCCAAGAATGGGTTTATACAGTGCCACAACTAAAGGAATCAGATGAAAAAAGTAGCTGTATAGTCTGGCTTCTGCCACAAAGATGGACAAGCTGGTTAAAGGAAAATTAGATTTTTATTGAACTTGAACTATGTGTTTCAGGGACAGTCTATCCCCTTCATCAGCTATATTCAAACAGGAAGTCACTAGTGTTGAGCGAGTATGTTCGGTTAATCCTTTCGCCGAGTATACTCGGCCGAGCACCGAGTATTTATAGAATGCTCGGGCTTTAAGTTTTCGTCGCTCCGCGAACATGATTTGCAACTGTTTGACAGATTTAATACATGTGAGGAATGCTGGAAAAACAGGCATTCCTCACATGTATTCAATCTGTCAAACAGTTGCAAATCATGTTCGCGGAGCGACGAAAACTTAAAGCCCGAGCATTCTATAAATACTCGGTGCTCGGCCGAGTATACTTGGTAAAAGGGTTAACCGAACATACTCGCTCAACACTAGAAGTCACCTCCGGGACATTAGAGATGAGCGTTGTTCTACTCGAACTGTTCGCCAATCTCAAATTCGAGCTGTTTTGGGCGGTGTTCGAGCCATTCGGCGAACACGAACAATTTGAGAAAAATTCGGCTGTTCGAGGTTATGTTCGATAACTGTTCGTGCACCAAAATCATAACTGGATTTTTTCTCAGTAATGATGAAAATTAATGTTAATACGCAGTTTGAGTGTACAGCGGGGTGGGGGGAGGGGCAGGGGATGGATCTCTGCAGGAACAATGAAGATCTCCATTTTTTTTTCTCTTTCCCGCATTTACAGTGGGGAGGTGCAATCTGTCAGCCTATCAGCAGCGCACACACGGAGCGAAGTGCTTTTTTTCACACAAGCAAGGGCATGTGTCATTGGCAGTGTATGTCACATGTCCTTGCCCTATAAGACCAAGCCATTTTCCCCGTCGCCACCATTTTCTCACTGCTGCAGCTGCATGTTAGACGGCACCGCTGTTGCTGTGTGCGCTATACCTTGTTAATTTCAAGCCAATTTTCGCACAAATATACAGATAGCTTGGGAGTAGGGAATAGTTGTGATTGCAGTCCTTTTAAGGACTAGGTTACAGCATTTCCTACGACTTTTATCAGGCAGGTCTGTGCTCTTAAATAGATCGGTTGTGGGAGTAAAGACTAATTGTAATTGCAGTCCTTTTCAGGACTAGGTTACATGAGTTCCTATCAGTTTTTGCCAGGCAGGTCTGTGCCAGTGCTGTGCAAGTTTTTTTCACAGCATTTGGCTGAATCTAGCAAAGCTAATCCTTTTTGGCCTATTGCAGAGTGTGTTAGTCAGTGGAGTAGCCTATCTGTGTTGCAAGATATACCACCTGTGTATAGAATACCAATTTTTTTACTGCACCTAGTGAAGTAAAATCTTTTGGGCATAGCATCATTCTATTAGTCCATCTATACTGACCTCCATCAGGTTGCAAATTAAAACTAATTTTTATCTGCATCTACAGTACCTCTGAAAAAATATTTGGGCTTCTAGCAGTGTGTGGGACTTGTTCTATTAGTCCATCTATACTGACCTCCATCAGGTTGCAAACTGAATATATTTTTTTCTGCATCTACCTCTGAAAAAATATTGGGCTTCTAGCTGTGTGTGGGTCTTGTTCTATTAATCCATCTATACTGACCTCCATCAGGTTGCAAACTGAATATAATTTTTTTCTGCATCTAGCTCTGAAAAAATATTTGGCCTTCTAGTAGTGTGTCGGACTTTCTCTATTAGTCCATCTATACTGACCTCCATCAGGTTGCAAATTAAAACTAATTTTTATCTGCATTTACAGTACCTCTGAAAAAATATTTGGGCTTCTAGCAGTGTGTGGGACTTGTTGTATTAGTCCATCTATACTGACCTCCATCAGGTTGCAAACTGAATATATTTTTTTCTGCATCTACCTCTGAAAAAATATTTGGCCTTCTAGTAGTGTGTCGGACTTGCTCTATTAGTCCATCTATACTGACCTCCATCAGGTTGCAAATTAAAAATAATTTTTATCTGCATCTACAGTACCTCTGAAAAAATATTTGGGCTTCTAGCTGTGTGCGGGACTTGTTGTATTAGTCCATCTATACTGACCTCCATCAGGTTGCAAACTGAATATAATTTTTTTCTGCATCTACCTCTGAAAAAATATTTGGCCTTCTAGTAGTGTGTCGGACTTTCTCTATTAGTCCATCTATACTGACCTCCATCAGGTTGCAAATTAAAACTAATTTTTATCTGCATCTACAGTACCTCTGAAAAAATATTTGGGCTTCTAGCAGTGTGTGGGACTTGTTCTATTAGTCCATCTATACTGACCTCCATCAGGATGCAAACTGAATATATTTTTTTCTGCATCTACCTCTGAAAAAATATTGGGCTTCTAGCTGTGTGTGGGTCTTGTTCTATTAATCCATCTATACTGACCTCCATCAGGTTGCAAACTGAATATATTTTTTTCTGCATCTACCTCTGAAAAAATATTTGGCCTTCTAGTAGTGTGTCGGACTTTCTCTATTAGTCCATCTATACTGACCTCCATCAGGTTGCAAATTAAAACTAATTTTTATCTGCATCTACAGTACCTCTGAAAAAATATTTGGGCTTCTAGTAGTGTGTGGGACTTGTTCTATTAGTCCATCTATACTGATCTCCATCAGGTTGCAAACTGAATATAGTTTTTTCTGCATCTACCTCTGAAAAAATATTGGGCTTCTAGCTGTGTGTGGGTCTTGTTCTATTAATCCATGTATACTGACCTCCATCAGGTTGCAAACTGAATATATTTTTTTCTGCATCTACCTCTGAAAAAATATTTGGCCTTCTAGTAGTGTGTCGGACTTTCTCTATTAGTCCATCTATACTGACCTCCATCAGGTTGCAAATTAAAACTAATTTTTATCTGCATCTACAGTACCTCTGAAAAAATATTTGGGCTTCTAGCAGTGTGTGGGACTTGTTCTATTAGTCCATCTATACTGACCTCCATCAGGTTGCAAACTGAATATATTTTTTTCTGCATCTACCTCTGAAAAAATATTGGGCTTCTAGCTGTGTGTGGGTCTTGTTCTATTAATCCATCTATACTGACCTCCATCAGGTTGCAAACTGAATATATTTTTTTCTGCATCTACCTCTGAAAAAATATTTGGCCTTCTAGTAGTGTGTCGGACTTTCTCTATTAGTCCATCTATACTGACCTCCATCAGGTTGCAAATTAAAACTAATTTTTATCTGCATCTACAGTACCTCTGAAAAAATATTTGGGCTTCTAGTAGTGTGTGGGACTTGTTCTATTAGTCCATCTATACTGACCTCCATCAGGTTGCAAACTGAATATATTTTTTTCTGCATCTACCTCTGAAAAAATATTGGGCTTCTAGCTGTGTGTGGGTCTTGTTCTATTAATCCATCTATACTGACCTCCATCAGGTTGCAAACTGAATATATTTTTTTCTGCATCTACCTCTGAAAAAATATTTGGCCTTCTAGTATTGTGTCGGACTTTCTCTATTAGTCCATCTATACTGACCTCCATCAGGTTGCAAACTGAATATAATTTTTTTCTGCATCTAACTCTGAAAAAATATTGGGCTTCTAGCTGTGTGTGGGTCTTGTTCTATTAATCCATCTATACTGACCTCCATCAGGTTGCAAACTGAATATATTTTTTTCTGCATCTACCTCTGAAAAAATATTTGGCCTTCTAGTAGTGTGTCGGACTTTCTCTATTAGTCCATCTATACTGACCTCCATCAGGTTGCAAATTCAAAATAATTTTTTTCTGCATCTAACCCAGCCAATAGTTTTGGCCTAATACCACAGTTTGGTCACTCAGCTCTGCTCGGTTACCATCCATTGTTTTTTTGTGCAAACAACTCCAGAGTTGTGAATTAGTTAACCACCAAAATGAGTGGAAAAAAGCCTGCTGCTGGTGGAAAGGGGAATAGGCGTGTTGGGAAGGGGAAAAAAGGTTGTGTCCGTGGGGTAGGTGTTAAAGCAACAGTAACATCTGCAGAAGAAAGACCATCTTCCAGCCAAACTAAAATGTCTACTTCTTTTAGCGGACAATGTGATAAGATCCCTTTCTTACGGCCACGCCAATCGCTACAAATTCCAGATGAGGCACAAAAACAGCAGGTGCTTCAATGGATATCAAGTGCTCCTTTAAGTGGGCTCTCCTCCACATCAACTTCAACATCACAAATACTCCAGTCCTCAAAGGTGTCACCCAAATCGCACTTGCTTCCTCACAGCTCCCAAATCTCCAGCTGCCCGTCTGAGTATGAGGTAGAACAGATGGTTGAGTCTGCAGAGCTGTTTACTCATACTATAGCCTGGGAATCAGAGGTCGACTCCAGCGCTTCTGTGAATCCAGACGAGGAAATGATCTGCACTGATGCCCAGAATCTTTATGAGTCGGATCCAGGACCAGACGCAGAAGGTTCTGACCATAATGTATACCCTCATTCCCAAACTGTAACTCCTGTTGATGGAGACAATGAGGAAGACGATGATAAGACTCAAATACCTGATTGGAGCGACAACTTTAGTTTTTTGTCAGGGCAGGAACAGGTTGGCTCTGAGGACGACGGGTGTGATAACGCACAGGGTGATGATGATGAGGTCGGAGATCCAACTTACTGTCAACCCACAGTCAGCCAAGAGATGAGGTCAGCAGAGGAGGTGGAGGAAGATGCTAGTGACGACGAGGCCAGGTTGCGCCTTCCTGGACAGAGACGTAGTACTGGAAGCACATCAACAACTGCATCCTCAAACACAACTCTGCCTCTCACCACAAGTCGTGGTGGCTCTTCAGGTCGCATGGGTGCTAAGCCTTGCATAGCCTGGGCATTTTTTCAGATCGATAAAGATGACCCAACTCGTGTTATCTGTAACATTTGTCAGCAAAAGCTAAGTAGAGGCCAAAAAATACATAGTTTGAGTACTTCATGCATGAACCGGCACATGGACATGAAGCATAAGTTGCAGTGGGAAGCTCAGTGTGCTACAATGCGGCCTAGCCGGCCGGGCCAACCACCGTCTGCCATATCTTGTGCATCCGCGGCCTCTTCATCCTCTGTGACTGGGGGGACAGCAGTCACACCTGTTTTGGGGCGCAGACCTGCCACCTCTTTACCCGCAACAGCCAGCGTGATTGGCAGGTCATCATTTTCTTTGGAGGTGGTAACACCAGCTGGTGTTGAGCGCTGTCCGACATCGATAGCACCACCTTTGGATGAAGGCAACCTAACATGTCCGCCTGCATCTTCCTCACAGACCGGCAGTTTGCCGGGGACACCCTTATCAACCCCGTCTAAGCACAATAGCCAGCCCTCGGTCCCTCAGATCTGGACAAGTAAAAGACCATTTCCTCCTAGCCATGAGAAAGCTAAGAGGTTGAATTTCACCATCTGCAAGCTCTTGGCTACAGAAATGCTGCCTTTCCGCCTGGTGGACACAGAGGATTTTCGAGACCTTATGTCCGTCGCAGTGCCCCAGTACCAGATGCCCAGTCGGCACTACTTCTCAAAGAAAGGTGTGCCTGCGCTCCACCAGCATGTCGCACACAACATCACCGCTTCTTTGAGAAACTCTGTGTGTGACAGGGTGCATTTCACCACAGACACTTGGACGAGTAGGCATGGACAGGGGCGTTACATGTCGCTGACTGGGCACTGGGTAACTATGGTGACAGCAGGACCAGGGGCTGCTGTCCAAGTCTTGCCGTCCCCACGAGTTGTGCGTCAATCCTCTTTATGTCAAAGTTCCTCCACTGCTTCTGCCTCCTGAACCTCCTCTCGGTCTTCCACCTGCACCCAAAGGCTGTCTGGTCATGCCACAAGCTTTCTAACTGCGCAGAAGGGATCCTGCACACCTCCTTACTATGCTGGCAGTAGGGCTCAACGTCATCAGGCGGTTTTTACATTGAAATGTCTGGGAAATGTGAGTCACACAGCTGAGGAGTTGTGGTCAGCTCTGGAGAACCAATTTCATGAATGGTTGTCTCCACTGGACCTGAAACCAGGGAAGGCCGTGTGCGACAATGCTGCAAACCTGGGTGCGGCCCTTTGCCGGGGCAATGTCACACACGTGCCTTGTATGGCTCACGTGTTGAACCTGGTTGTCCAGCAATTTTTAGCCCACTATCCCAGACTAGATGGCCTTCTGCAGAGGGCACGGTCGCTGTGTGCTCACTTCCGCTGTTCGCATCCCGCAGCTCAGCGACTTACATCTCTACAGAAGTCGTTGGGCCTGCCACTTCACCGGCTAAAATGCGATGTGCCTACCCGGTGGAATTCAACTCTGCACATGTTGCAGCGACTGTGGCAGCACCGACAAGCCCTGGTGCAATACGTTCTGACGTATAGCCTGGGCCAACGAGATTCAGAGGTGGGGCAAATCACGCTGGAGGAGTGGTCTCAGATCAGGGACCTATGCACCCTTCTGCACAGTTTTGAAATGGCGACGAAGATGTTTAGTGCTGACGATGCCATTATCAGCATGACTATTCCGGTGATTTACAGGCTGGAGCACATGTTAAACAGAATTCGGAGTCAGGTGGTGGCACAAGAGGAGGTGGAGGAAGTAGAGGAGGAGGAGTTGTATGCGGAAGGGCTAACATCTGCAAGGTCCAGAAGGTCGGCAGCACCAAGGCGGCAGGCATGTGAGGGTGGGGGAGATGGTTTTACCAGGGCGCATGGTAGCAGCCAAACTAGTGAGGAAGGTGCAGGAGCCCAAGAAGAAGTGGAGGACGAACTGATGGAAGACTCATCAGATGAGGGAGACCTTGATCACATTTCTGTTGTGCGAGGTTGGGGGGAGAGGACAGAGGAAGGAAGCATGATTGTTACCTCGCCACCAACACAACAGGGACTTGGTGCTCCTGGATGCGCAACACACATGAGTGCCTTCTTGCTGCACTACCTGCAACATGACCCTCGAATTGTGAGAATTAGAAATAATCCTGACTACTGGGTTGCCACACTGTTAGATCCCCGGTACAAAAGTAAATTTGCAGAAATTTTTCCTGCCATAGAAAGGGATGCACGCATGCAGGAGTATCAGCAGAGACTGTTGCAGAATCTTACATGTGCTTTTCCACAAAATACCAGTGGTGCACGTAGTGAATCTCACAGTTCTAACTTGCCAACCGTGGGACCGTCAAGTGTTCAGCACTCAAACCGTAACAGAACCACAGTATCTGCTGGTAACATCAATTTTGCGGAATCATTTCACCACTTTTTTAGCCCATCCTTTGCAAGGCCACAGGAGACAAGAAGTCTGACACATAGTCAACGCCTAGAGACAATGGTACAGGAGTATCTCCAAGTAAACATTGAAGCCACGACTGTGTCACTGGACCCTTGCTCTTTTTGGGCTTCCAATCTGGATAAATGGCCGGAGCTAGCCACTTACGCCTTGGAGATCTTGTCATGCCCCGCAGCCAGCGTTCTGTCTGAACGTGTGTTCAGCGCTGCTGGTGGTGTGCTGACAGATAAGCGCACGCGGCTCTCCACTGATAATGTAGACAGACTCACGTTCATAAAGATGAACAAATCATGGATCCGAAACGACTTTTCTACCCCTGTGTCATCCTGGGGAGAGTAAAAGCTTGATGATTGGTTAAAATCACCCTACCAAACGTTTTAAGCTTTCAAATTACTAATCATGTTTATCTGTATCTTGACTGGAAAATAATTTGGGCTTTGTAGCAGTGTGCAGCACTGATCCTATTAGGCCATCTATAATAAGCTCCACCAGATTTAAAATTAAAAATAATTTTTAGCTGCATCTAGCCCGGAAAATAATTTTGGGGCTCCGAGATGCGCAAGACACATAAGTAGAGATGAGCGTTGTTCTACTCGAACTGTTCGCCAATCTCAAATTCGAGCTGTTTTGGGCGGTGTTCGAGCCGGTCGGCGAACACGAACAATTTGAGAAAAATTCGGCTGTTCGAGATTATGTTCGATAACTGTTCGTGCACCAAAATCATAACTGGATTTTTTCTCAGTAATGATGAAAATTAATGTTAATACGCAGTTTGAGTGTACAGCGGGGCGGGGGGAGGGGCAGGGGATGGATCTCTGCAGGAACAATGAAGATCTCCATTTTTTTTTCTCTTTCCCGCATTTGCAGTGGGGAGGTGCAATCTGTCAGCCTATCAGCAGCGCACACACGGAGCGAAGTGCTTTTTTTCACACAAGCAAGGGCATGTGTGATTGGCAGTGTATGTCACATGTCCTTGCCCTATAAGACCAAGCCATTTTCCCCGTCGCCACCATTTTCTCACTGCTGCAGCTGCGTGTTAGACGGCACCGCTGTTGCTGTGTGCGCTATACCTTGTTAATTTCAAGCCAATTTTCGCACAAATATACAGATAGCTTGGGAGTAGGGAATAGTTGTGATTGCAGTCCTTTTAAGGACTAGGTTACAGCATTTCCTACGACTTTTATCAGGCAGGTCTGTGCTCTTAAATAGATAGATTGTGGGAGTAAAGACTAATTGTAATTGGAGTCCTTTTCAGGACTAGGTTACATCAGTTCCTATCAGTTTTTGCCAGGCAGGTCTGTGCCAGTGCTGTGCAAGTTTTTTTCACAGCATTTGGCTGAATCTAGCAAAGCAATACTTTTTGGCCTATTGCAGAGTGTGTTAGTCAGTGGAGTAGCCTATCTGTGTTGCAAGATATACCACCTGTGTATAGAATACCAATTTTTTTTACTGCACCTAGTGAAGTAAAATCTTTTGGGCATAGCATCATTCTATTAGTCCATCTATACTGACCTCCATCAGGTTGCAAACTGAATATAATTTTTTTCTGCATCTAGCTCTGAAAAAATATTTGGGCTTCTAGCAGTGTGTGGGACTTGGTCTATTAGTCCATCTATACTGACCTCCATCAGGTTGCAAATTAAAAATATTTTTTTTCTTCATTTAGCTCTGAAAAAATATTTGGGCTTCTAGCAGTGTGTGGGACTTGTTCTATTAGTCCTTCTATACTGACCTCCAGCAGGTTGCAAATTGAATATAATTTTTTTCTGCATCTAGCTCTGAAAAAATATTTGGGCTTCTAGCGGTGTGTGGGACTTGGTCTATTAGTCCATCTATACTGACCTCCATCAGGTTGCAAATTAAAAATAATTTTTTTCTGCATCTAGCTCTGAAAAAATATTTGGGCTTCTAGCAGTGTGTGGGACTTGGTCTATTAGTCCATCTATACTGACCTCCATCAGGTTGCAAATTAAAAATAATTTTTTTCTTCATTTAGCTCTGAAAAAATATTTGGGCTTCTAGCAGTGTGTGGGACTTGTTCTATTAGTCCTTCTATACTGACCTCCAGCAGGTTGCAAATTGAATATAATTTTTTTCTGCATCTAGCTCTGAAAAAATATTTGGGCTTCTAGCGGTGTGTGGGACTTGGTCTATTAGTCCATCTATACTGACCTCCATCAGGTTCCAAATTAAAAATAATTTTTTTCTGCATCTAGCTCTGAAAAAATATTTGGGCTTCTAGCAGTGTGTGGGACTTGGTCTATTAGTCCATCTATACTGACCTCCATCAGGTTGCAAATTAAAAATAATTTTTTTCTTCATTTAGCTCTGAAAAAATATTTGGGCTTCTAGCAGTGTGTGGGACTTGTTCTATTAGTCCTTCTATACTGACCTCCAGCAGGTTGCAAATTGAATATAATTTTTTTCTGCATCTAGCTCTGAAAAAATATTTGGGCTTCTAGCGGTGTGTGGGACTTGGTCTATTAGTCCATCTATACTGACCTCCATCAGGTTGCAAATTAAAAATAATTTTTTTCTGCATCTAGCTCTGAAAAAATATTTGGGCTTCTAGCGGTGTGTGGGACTTGGTCTATTAGTCCATCTATACTGACCTCCATCAGGTTGCAAATTAAAAATAATTTTTTTCTGCATCTAGCTCTGAAAAAATATTTGGGCTTCTAGCAGTGTGTGGGACTTGGTCTATTAGTCCATCTATACAGACCTCCATCAGGTTGCAAATTAAAAATAATTTTTTTCTTCATTTAGCTCTGAAAAAATATTTGGGCTTCTAGCAGTGTGTGGGACTTGTTCTATTAGTCCTTCTATACTGACCTCCAGCAGGTTGCAAATTGAATATAATTTTTTTCTGCATCTAGCTCTGAAAAAATATTTGGGCTTCTAGCGGTGTGTGGGACTTGGTCTATTAGTCCATCTATACTGACCTCCATCAGGTTGCAAATTAAAAATAATTTTTTTCTGCATCTAGCTCTGAAAAAATATTTGGGCTTCTAGCAGTGTGTGGGACTTGGTCTATTAGTCCATCTATACTGACCTCCATCAGGTTGCAAATTAAAAATAATTTTTTTCTTCATTTAGCTCTGAAAAAATATTTGGGCTTCTAGCAGTGTGTGGGACTTGTTCTATTAGTCCTTCTATACTGACCTCCAGCAGGTTGCAAATTGAATATAATTTTTTTCTGCATCTAGCTCTGAAAAAATATTTGGGCTTCTAGCGGTGTGTGGGACTTGGTCTATTAGTCCATCTATACTGACCTCCATCAGGTTGCAAATTAAAAATAATTTTTTTCTGCATCTAGCTCTGAAAAAATATTTGGGCTTCTAGCGGTGTGTGGGACTTGGTCTATTAGTCCATCTATACTGACCTCCATCAGGTTGCAAATTAAAAATAATTTTTTTCTGCATCTAGCTCTGAAAAAATATTTGGGCTTCTAGCAGTGTGTGGGACTTGGTCTATTAGTCCATCTATACTGACCTCCATCAGGTTGCAAATTAAAAATATTTTTTTTCTTCATTTAGCTCTGAAAAAATATTTGGGCTTCTAGCAGTGTGTGGGACTTGTTCTATTAGTCCTTCTATACTGACCTCCAGCAGGTTGCAAATTGAATATAATTTTTTTCTGCATCTAGCTCTGAAAAAATATTTGGGCTTCTAGCGGTGTGTGGGACTTGGTCTATTAGTCCATCTATACTGACCTCCATCAGGTTGCAAATTAAAAATAATTTTTTTCTGCATCTAACCCAGCCAATAGTTTTGGCCTAATATCACAGTTTGGCCACTCAGCTCTGCTCGGTTACCATCCATTGTTTTTTTGTGCAAACAACTCCAGAGTTGTGAATTAGTTAACCACCAAAATGAGTGGAAAAAGGCCTGCTGCTGGTGGAAAGGGGAATAGGCGTGTTGGGAAGGGGAAAAAAGGTTGTGTCCGTGGGGTAGGTGCAGAAGAAAGACCATCTTCCAGCCAAACTAAAATGTCTACTTCTTTTAGCGGACAATGTGATAAGATCCCTTTCTTATGGCCACTCCAATCGCTACAAATTCCAGATGAGGCACAAAAACAGCAGGTGCTTCAACGGATATCAAGTGCTCCTTTAAGTGGGCTCTCCTCCACATCAACTTCAACATCACAAATACTCCAGTCCTCAAAGGTGTCACCCAAATCGCACTTGCTTCCTCACAGCTCCCAAATCTCCAGCTGCCCGTCTGAGTATGAGGTAGAACAGATGGTTGAGTCTGCAGAGCTGTTTACTCATACTATAGCCTGGGAATCAGAGGTCGACTCCAGCGCTTCTGTGAATCCAGACGAGGAAATGATCTGCACTGATGCCCAGAATCTTTATGAGTCGGATCCAGGACCAGACGCAGAAGGTTCTGACCATAATGTAGACCCTCATTCCCAAACTGTAACTCCTGTTGGTGGAGACAATGAGGAAGACGATGATAAGACTCAAATACCTGATTGGAGCGACAACTTTAGTTTTTTGTCAGGGCAGGAACAGGTTGGCTCTGAGGACGACGGGTGTGATAACGCACAGGGTGATGATGATGAGGTCGGAGATCCCACTTACTGTCAACCCACAGTCAGCCAAGAGATGAGGTCAGCAGAGGAGGTGGAGGAAGATGCTAGTGACGACGAGGTCAGGTTGCGCCTTCCTGGACAGAGATGTAGTACTGGAAGCACGTCAACAACTGCATCCTCAAACACAACTCTGCCTCTCACCACAAGTCGTGGTGGCTCTTCAGGTCGCATGGGTGCTAAGCCTTGCATAGCCTGGGCATTTTTTCAGATCGATAAAGATGACCCAACTCGTGTTATCTGTAACATTTGTCAGCAAAAGCTAAGTAGAGGCCAAAAAATACATAGTTTGAGTACTTCATGCATGAACCGGTACATGGACATGAAGCATAAGTTGCAGTGGGAAGCTCAGTGTGCTACAATGCGGTCTAGCCGGCCGGGCCAACCACCGTCTGCCATATCTTGTGCATCCGCGGCCTCTTCATCCTCTGTGACTGGGGGGACAGCAGTCACACCTGTTTTGGGGCGCAGACCTGCCACCTCTTTACCCGCAACAGCCAGCGTGATTGGCAGGTCATCATTTTCTTTGGAGGTGGTAACACCAGCTGGTCTTGAGCGCTGTCCGACATTGATAGCACCACCTTTGGATGAAGGCAACCTAACATGTCCGCCTGCATCTTCCTCACAGACCGGCAGTTTGCCGGGGACACCCTTATCAACCCCGTCTAAGCACAATAGCCAGCCCTCGGTCCCTCAGATGTGGACAAGTAAAAGACCATTTCCTCCTAGCCATGAGAAAGCTAAGAGGTTGAATTTCACCATCTGCAAGCTCTTGGCTACAGAAATGCTGCCTTTCCGCCTGGTGGACACAGAGGATTTTCGAGACCTTATGTCCGTCGCAGTGCCCCAGTACCAGATGCCCAGTCGGCACTACTTCTCAAAGAAAGGTGTGCCTGCGCTCCACCAGCATGTCGCACACAACATCACCGCTTCTTTGAGAAACTCTGTGTGTGACAGGGTGCATTTCACCACAGACACTTGGATGAGTAGGCATGGACAGGGGCGTTACATGTCGCTGACTGGGCACTGGGTAACTATGGTGACAGCAGGACAAGGGGCTGCTGTCCAAGTCTTGCCGTCCCCACGAGTTGTGCGTCAATCCTCTTTATGTCATTTTTCCTCCACTGCTTCTGCCTCCTCAACCTCCTCTCGGTCTTCCACCTGCACCCAAAGGCTGTCTGGTCATGCCACAAGCTTTCTAACTGCGCAGAAGGGATCCTGCACACCTCCTTACTATGCTGGCAGTAGGGCTCAACGTCATCAGGCGGTTTTTACATTGAAATGTCTGGGAAATGTGAGTCACACAGCTGAGGAGTTGTGGTCAGCTCTGGAGAACCAATTTCATGAATGGTTGTCTCCACTGGACCTGAAACCAGGGAAGGCCGTGTGCGACAATGCTGCAAACCTGGGTGCGGCCCTTCGCCGGGGCAATGTCACACACGTGCCTTGTATGGCTCACGTGTTGAACCTGGTTGTCCAGCAATTTTTAGCCCACTATCCCAGACTAGATGGCCTTCTGCAGAGGGCACGGTCGCTGTGTGCTCACTTCCGCCGTTCGCATCCCGCAGCTCAGCGACTTACATCTCTACAGAAGTCGTTGGGCCTGCCACTTCACCGGCTAAAATGCGATGTGCCTACCCGGTGGAATTCAACTCTGCACATGTTGCAGCGACTGTGGCAGCACCGACAAGCCCTGGTGCAATACGTTCTGACGTATAGCCTGGGCCAACGAGATTCAGAGGTGGGGCAAATCACGCTGGAGGAGTGGTCTCAGATCAGGGACCTATGCACCCTTCTGCACAGTTTTGAAATGGCGACGAAGATGTTTAGTGCTGACGATGCCATTATCAGCATGACTATTCCAGTGATTTACATGCTGGAGCACATGTTAAACAGAATTCGGAGTCAGGTGGTGGCACAAGAGGAGGTGGAGGAAATAGAGGAGGAGGAGTTGTATGCGGAAGGGCTAACATCTGCAAGGTCCAGACGGTCGGCAGCACCAGGGCGGCAGGCATGTGAGGGTGGGGGAGATGATTTTACCAGGGCGCATGGTAGCAGCCAAACTAGTGAGGAAGGTGCAGGAGCCCAGGAAGAAGTGGAGGACAAACTGATGGAAGACTCATCAGATGAGGGAGACCTTGATCACATTTCTGTTGTGCGAGGTTGGGAAGAGAGGACAGAGGAAGGAAGCATGATTGTTACCTCGCCACCAACACAACAGGGACTTGGTGCTCCTGGATGCGCAACACACATGAGTGCCTTCTTGCTGCACTACCTGCAACATGACCCTCGAATTGTGAGAATTAGAAATAATCCTGACTACTGGGTTGCCACACTGTTAGATCCCCGGTACAAAAGTAAATTTGCAGAAATTATTCCTGCCATAGAAAGGGATGCACGCATGCAGGAGTATCAGCAGAGACTGTTGCAGAATCTTACATGTGCTTTTCCACAAAATACCAGTGGTGCACGTAGTGAATCTCACAGTTCCAACTTGCCAACCGTGGTCTGTATGGAATTGTTCAATAAAGGGCCCAAAATTAAGATAACATAGATGGGAGAGGTCTCTATGAATAGGAATTCCTAAGTATTTGATACCCTGTGAGGGCCAGGCAAAGGGAAAGTTGGACTGGATGGAATCCTATATGGATTTAGGGAGGGAGACATCGAGGGCCTCAGACTTCGCTGCATTGATTTTAAAATTTTACCATGTAACAAAGTGATCTATTTCAGCCATAACAGCAGGGATGGATATATGTGATTGAGTGATATATACTAGGACATCATCAGCAAATAGAGAGCACTTGTACTCGGTGCCTCCCACCTCAATCCACCTAATATTGGGGTTATGGCGAATTGATGAGAGCAGGTGCTCCGTCACTAGGATGTATAAGAGAGGGGACAGAGGACATCCCTGCCTTGTCCCATTGGTGATTGTGAAAGGTGATGAAAATGTTCTGACGCACCCCCTGGGCCTTGGGACACCCGGAGCCGGACCCTTTTTGGTGGATGCTGGTGGTTGTAGTCTTCGTGGCGGCGATCCGGTTCCGTGGCTCATGGCGGTCAAACCAGTGGCGGAACTATTTATGTGGTTTTGATGTTTAAATGTCCGACTACGCCACCCGTGGATTGCGGTCAGAGTGAACCGCCGCTACAGGGCAGACCGCTAAGGCTGGTGTTGTGGGTGCAGCAGAGCGTAGCATAACTCCGCACGGGAGGAGTATAGCCTCAGGGCAGTGTATGCGGAGGATGGGGGTGATGGTGCAGGGCAGCAGCAGTAATGACACGGAGTCAGTGATGCAGTTCAGGGCCTTTACTCACAGTTCTTATTATCCAGACCACGTCTGCAGGTAACGGCTGCCCACGTCGTACTGTGCTCACCAGGTGAGGGGCTCAGACAACTCCCAGATAACTTTGGAGCGCTTCACAGGACCCCCTTTGTGTGTCCTTTGTCTGGCCTTTCTTACCAACACTTCTGTCCGGCTGCCTCGGGCCTCCTCTTGGTAAACTTGGCGCCAGTTTCCCTGACCCTATGTGGTGCCTTCCTAGCAGGTGGAGCAAGGGGCTGCGCCACATAAAATGTCAGAGCCTCCGGTTTCTAGCTGAGGGTCGTTTCCTGCCTCCACTAGTTCGGGGACCGGTCTCCCCCTTTGGCCTGACCCCTCCACGCAGGTGGATTCGGGCGTGCGGTGGCGACTCGCCCGTCCGCACCCCTGGGATCCCTTCATTCCTCGTTCCTGGAGCCTTCTCCGCTCCTCTTCCTTCCTTCTCCCTCTTGCAGGCCTGGGCCTCTGTTACTAGGCCCGCCTCCGGAGCAGAGCTCATGCAGAGCCCCTGCTCCCTGCCACTTCTGCTCAGACTTCTCTGCACTGAACTAAGATGGTGCCCACCTTTTATACTCCCTTCTCAATGCACCCAGGAACTGCTTCCTCCCTGCTCCTGCACTGCAGGGTTCCCCTTCCTCAGTGTTCCCTCCCCCCACTCCAGCCAGGGACAGGGACTGTCGTGCCCATCTCAGGGGCATATTGGTCGCCCTGCCCCACGGCAATGTGGTGTAATGCATGCAGGTGTCGGGTCCTGATCCACACTCCATCCTTATCTGAGAGTGAGATATCACACCTCTGGGTGAGGTGCAATACGTCTGTAGCAACCGAGCCCTCGGTGCTACAGTTCCATTTATCTTCAGCCTAGGTGACGTATTGTGATACAGGGCCGTGATTTTGGCTATAAAAGGGTCCCCTAGACCCCTACCCCAAGCTTTTTAAGAGAATCATATATGGCGTGCCAGGAGACTCTATGGAATGCTTTCTCAGCATCCAACGAGAGTATCTACTTACAAATTTTTAACTGCATCTAGCCCAGGAAATACTTTGTGCCTAGTAGCAGTGTCTGCTAGTCAGCGGATTATCCCGGCTGTTAAGCAAGCTACACCACCTGTAGTTTGGACACTTAATTTTTTCAAAGGAAATGCTTCGGGACCACGGGATACTTAGTGAAGAGCATCAGGAGGCACCCCAAGGCATAGGGGCTGGGACTGGCACTAGGATGCCTTGCGGTGGACAGCCGAGCTCGATCATTATAAAAGCTTTTTAACTGCAGCAGCTTTAGTGGACGCTACTGGAGCTGGAATTACGCGGCTGCTGGCATGAGACTTGCCCTCCAATAGATCCTTGTAAATGGATTTAAAGTGTATTCATTCAAATTAGAGGGACAATTTAAATTAAAAAGCTTAGAGCTGCCTCCACCACAGGGGGGCTCTCTCGACCCACCAGCGGACAGGCACCAGTATTGGGAGAGGGGGGCTGGCCGTCAGGGTTCACCGCGGCTCTGGCACAAACCCGGCGACACGGAGGTGGCACGGGCAGGAGCGGACTGGCCGTCTCGGCTTCTCACTTTTTGGATTTTAGAAGGGCATGACATGCCTATATCTGTGTCTCCCCCTCCTTTTACTCCTCCACCTCTTTTCTTTTCGCATGACTATATGTACTTGTCACTTTTCCATGTGTTAGTTGTGTCTTCTGAGCAGTTTGTCAGCTTTTGGACACCTTTGAAGGTGTTTTCTATGTGTTTCTATGTGTTTTTGTTTGCCTGCCATTGGTTTTAACGGTGTTCGAAGGTGTTCGACGAACAGTTCGACGAACAGTTCGGCGAACACACGGGTGTTCGACGAACCGAACCGAACTCGAACACTACGGGGGTGGCTCAACACTACACATAAGTGCCTTCTTGCTGCACTACCTGCAGCATGACCCTCATATTGTCAGAATTCGAAGTAATCATGACTACTGGGTTGCCACACTCTTAGATCCCCCAAACTTTTCGATCAACCTTTTCATTTTAATAAAGACCAAAAAAATGGTCATTTTTGAAATTATAAGCATTAGCAGGTTGTTAGAAACTGAAATCAAACAGTTTTCAACTCAAAACTTTATTCTAGGTGATGTTACATTTTCACATAGGACCCCTTGTTCGAAAGGAGCTTCTGAACTCTCTCGTCCATTGAATTTGTCAGGTTTTGGATGGTTTCTGCTTCAATTGTTTTGCATGAGGACAGAATACCCTCCCAGAGCTGTTGCTTAGATGTGAACTGCCTCCCGCCATCATAGACACTCCTTTTAATGATGCTCCAAAGGTTCGGAATGGGGTAGAGGTCAGGGGAGCATGGGGGTCACACCATAAGTTTGTCCCCTTTTATGCCCATATCAGCCAGAGATGCAGATGTTTTATGTGCAGCATGAGATGGTGCATTTTCATGCAGAAAAATGATCTTGCTGTGAAATACACGGTTCTTCTTCTTGAACCATGGCAGGAAGTGCTGTTTGAGAAAATCCACATACATTATGGAGTTCATCTTTAGCGCCTTCAGGGATCCTAAAGGGGCCGACAATCTCTCTCCCCATGATTCCAGCCCAAAACATTACTCCACCTCCTCCTTGTTGGCGCTGTAGCCGTGTTTGCGTGGGGTGTCCATCAACCAGCCATCCTCCACTCCATCCATCTGGACCATCGAGCGCTGCACGGCACTCATCCGTGAACAAAACAGTTTTGAAATCAGTCTTCATGTAATGTTTGGCCCACTGGAGCCGTTTCTGCTTGTGTGAAGTGGATAGAGGAGGTCGACAGGATGGCGTATGCACAGCTGCAAACCTCTGAAGGACCCTGCATCTTGTTGTTCGGGGGACGTTGGAGGCACAAGCAGCTTCAAAAACTTGTCTGCTGCTATGACAAGGCTTTTTTGCCGCTGCTCTTTCAACCTGACGTAATTGCCTGTAGGAAAGAGTCCTCAATTTGCCCTTATCAGCACGCACACGTGTGTACTGTGAATCAGCTACATACTTCTTGATTGCCAAGACACTTCATCCTGATCATCGCACAATGTTGATTGTAGTCATGCCTTGACCTAAACACTCCACAATTTGTTGCTTCTCAGCAGCCGACACATCCTTTTTCTTTCCCATTTTGGCAGAAAATGTAGGCTGCTTAATAATGTGAGAGAGCCTTCTTAAGTAGTCTTGCCTTTCATTGGACACACCTGCCAAACTAATTAGCACAGGTGTCTGCAATTGCTTACAGTGATATAAAGAGCCCTGACACACATCACCATCAATGAGTTTAACTGACAAACAAACAAATTCTTCCCTTATCACTCCTAAACACTTTTTGTATAATAATTTGGAACGCAGTGTACATGTGCTTTTCCACAAAACACCAGTGGTTCACGTAGTGAATCTTACAGTTCTAACTTGCCAACCGTGGTCTGTATGGAATTGTTCAATAAAGGGCCCAAAATTAAGATAATATAGATGGGAGAGGTCTCTATGAATAGGAATTCCTAAGTATTTGATACCCTGTGAGGGCCAGGCAAAGGGAAAGTTGGACTGGATGGAATCCTATATTGGTTTGAGGAGGGAGACATCGAGGGCCTCAGACTTTTCTGCATTGATTTTAAAATTTTACCATGTAACAAAGTGATCTATTTCAGCCATAACAGCATGGATGGATATATGTGATTGAGTGATATATACTAGGACATCATCAGCAAATAGAGAGCACTTGTACTCGGTGCCTCCCACCTCAATCCACCTAATATTGGGGTTATGGCGAATTGATGAGAGCAGGTGCTCCGTCACTAGGATGTATAAGAGAGGGGACAGAGGACATCCCTGCCTTGTCCCATTGGTGATTGTGAAAGGTGATGAAAATGTTCTGACGCACCCCCTGGGCCTTGGGACACCCGGAGCCGGACCCTTTTTGGTGGATGCTGGTGGTTGTAGTCTTCGTGGTGGCGACCCGGTTCCGTGGCTCAGGGCGGTCAAACCAGTGGCGGAACTATTTATGTGGTTTTGATGTTTAAATGTCCGACTACGCCACCCGTGGATTGCGGTCAGAGTGAACCGCCGCTACAGGGCAGACCGCTGAGGCTGGTGTTGTGGGTGCAGCAGAGCGTAGCATAACTCCCCACGGGAGGAGTATAGCCTCAGGGCAGTGTATGCGGAGGATGGGGGTGATGGTGCAGGGCAGCAGCAGTAACGACACGGAGTCAGTGATGCAGTCCAGGGCCTCTACTCACAGTTCTTATTATCCAGACCACGTCTGCAGGTAACGGCTGCCCACGTCGTACTGTGCTCACCAGGTGAGGGGCTCAGACAACTCCCAGATAACTTTGGAGCACTTCACAGGACCCCCTTTGTGTGTCCTTTGTCTGGTCTTTCTTACCAACACTTCTGTCCGGCTGCCTCGGGCCTCCTCTTGGTAAACTTGGCACCAGTTTCCCTGACCCTATGTGGTGCCTTCCTAGCGGGTGTAGCGAGGGGCTGCGCCACATAAAATTTCAGAGCCTCCGGTTTCTAGCTGAGGGTCGTTTCCTGCCTCCACTAGTTCGGGGACCGGTCTCCCCCTTTGGCCTGACCCCTCCACGCAGGTGGATTCGGGCGTGCGGTGGCGACTCGCCCGTCCGCACCCCTGGGATCCCTTCATTCCTCATTCCTGGAGCCTTCTCCGCTCCTCTTCCTTCCTTCTCCCTCTTCCAGGCCTGGGCCTCTGTTACTAGGCCCGCCTCCGGAGCAGAGCTCATGCAGAGCCCCTGCTCCCTGCCACTTCTGCTCAGACTTCTCTGCACTGAAATAAGATGGTGCCCACCTTTTATACTCCCTTCTCAATGCACCCAGGAACTGCTTCCTCCCTGCTCCTGCACTACAGGGTTCCCCTTCCTCAGTGTTCCCTCCCCCCACTCCAGCCAGGGACAGGGACTGTCGTGCCCATCTCAGGGGCATATTGGTCGCCCTGCCCCACGGCAATGTGGTGTAATGCATGCAGGTGTCGGGTCCTGATCCACACTCCATCCTTACCTGAGAGTGAGATATCACACCTCTGGGTGAGGTGCAATACGTCTGTAGCAACCGAGCCCTCAGGGTGCTACAGTTCCATTTATCTTCAGCCTAGGTGACGTATTGCGATACAGGGCCGTGATTTTGGCTATAAAAGGGTCCCCTAGACCCCTACCCCAAGCTTTTTAAGAGAATCATATATGGCGTGCCAGGAGACTCTATGGAATGCTTTCTCAGCATCCAACGAGAGTATCTAATTACAAATTTTTAACTGCATCTAGCCCAGGAAATACTTTGTGCCTAGTAGCAGTGTCTGCTAGTCAGCGGATTATCCCGGCTGTTAAGCAAGCTACACCACCTGTAGTTTAGACACTTAATTTTTTCAAAGGAAATGCTTCGGGACCATGGGATACTCAGTGAAGAGCATCAGGAGGCACCCCAAGGCATAGGGGCTGGGACTGGCAGTAGGATGCCTTGCGGTGGACAGCCGAGCTCGATCCTTATAAAAGCTTTTTAACTGCAGCAGCTTTAGTGGACGCTACTGGAGCTGGAATTACGCGGCTGCTGGCATGAGACTTGCCCTCCAATAGATCATTGTAAATGGATTTAAAGTGTATTCATTCAAATTAGAGAGACAATTTAAATTAAAAAGCTTAGAGCTGCCTCCACCACAGGGGGGCTCGCTCGACCCACCAGCGGACAGGCACCAGTATTTGGAGAGGGGGGCTGGCCATCAGGGTTCACCGCGGCTCTGGCACAAACCCGGCGACACGGAGGTGGCACGGGCAGGAGCGGACTGGCCGTGTCGGCTTCTCACTTTTTGGATTTTAGAAGGGCATGACATGCCTATATCTGTGTCTCCCCCTCCTTTTACTCCTCCACCTCTTTTATTTTCGCATGACTATATGTACTTGTCACTTTTCCATGTGTTAGTTGTGTCTTCTGAGCAGTTTGTCAGCTTTTGGACACCTTTGAAGGTGTTTTCTATGTGTTTCTATGTGTTTTTGTTTGCCTGCCATTGGTTTTAACGGTGTTCGAAGGTGTTCGACGAACAGTTCGACGAACAGTTCGGCGAACACACGGGTGTTCGACGAACCGAACTCGAACACTACGGGGGTGGCTCAACACTACGGGACATATACAGGACTGAGATGACATAACAATTGCACTTGAGTTATTAACCCATTGATTACAAGAGCATGTCATTTCCGTCTGGTATATGAGGTGACTTCCTGTTTGAGTATACCTGAAGAAAGGGATAGACCATCCCTGAAATGCGTAGTTCAAATTCAATAAAAATCCCATTTTACCTTAACCTGCTCAGTGTCTGAATGAAATGGCTACTTTTTCCTTTGGTTTCAATATTCAGTTCCATGATGACACATTTGGTAAGGGTGGGGGCGGTCAGATCAGCAACCCTGAAAGGAATCAACTCTGCCGCTTTTCAGTGTTGTGGTGGCTCAGCACAACTACCTCAAGTAAGTAATCCCGCCCTCCTGAGGTGTCGTTCATCCATGATTAATTCACAATTTTTTTTTGAGTTTTTTTCTTTATAACTAAAGAAATGGCAGTTGAGCATTTATTGTCTATGGGACTGCCAGAGATAACTGAGTACAGTGCTTTTTGTCTAATTCTGACAGTCTTATAGACATTGAGTGGTGTTGCAGTGTGTATGCTGTACACAGCTCCAATCAGATGGGGCACTGCAGAACCCTATTTTGGGGGGTGATTTCTGGAAGTCTTGGTGGCTTAATTGTTCTTACTTTAATACCTATTTAATTGCAAACATATTGCAAAAATGTCAAAATACTTACTAGTTTTTACCACTATTTCTGAGCTTTCTCCTTGTATTGTAGAATTTCCAATTAGAGATTAGAGATGAGCGTTGTTCTACTCGAACTGTTCGCCAATCTCAAATTCGAGCTGTTTTGGGCGGTGTTCGAGCCGGTCGGCGAACACGAACAATTTGAGAAAAATTCGGCTGTTCGAGGTTATGTTCGATAACTGTTCGTGCACCAAAATCATAACTGGATTTTTTCTCAGTAATGATGAAAATTAATGTTAATACGCAGTTTGAGTGTACAGCGGGGCGGGGGGAGGGGCAGGGGATGGATCTCTGCAGGAACAATGAAGATCTCCATTTTTTTTTCTCTTTCCCGCATTTGCAGTGGGGAGGTGCAATCTGTCAGCCTATCAGCAGCACACACACGGAGCGAAGTGCTTTTTTTCACACAAGCAAGGGCATGTGTGATTGGCAGTGTATGTCACATGTCCTTGCCCTATAAGACCAAGCCATTTTCCCCGTCGCCACCATTTTCTCACTGCTGCAGCTGCGTGTTAGACGGCACCGCTGTTGCTGTGTGCGCTATACCTTGTTAATTTCAAGCCAATTTTCGCACAAATATACAGATAGCTTGGGAGTAGGGAATAGTTGTGATTGCAGTCCTTTTAAGGACTAGGTTACAGCATTTCCTACGACTTTTATCAGGCAGGTCTGTGCTCTTAAATAGATAGATTGTGGGAGTAAAGACTAATTGTAATTGGAGTCCTTTTCAGGACTAGGTTACATCAGTTCCTATCAGTTTTTGCCAGGCAGGTCTGTGCCAGTGCTGTGCAAGTTTTTTTCACAGCATTTGGCTGAATCTAGCAAAGCTAATACTTTTTGGCCTATTGCAGAGTGTGTTAGTCAGTGGAGTAGCCTATCTGTGTTGCAAGATATACCACCTGTGTATAGAATACCAATTTTTTTACTGCACCTAGTGAAGTAAAATCTTTTGGGCATAGCATCATTCTATTAGTCCATCTATACTGACCTCCATCAGGTTGCAAACTGAATATAATTTTTTTCTGCATCTAGCTCTGAAAAAATATTTGGGCTTCTAGCAGTGTGTGGGACTTGGTCTATTAGTCCATCTATACTGACCTCCATCAGGTTGCAAATTAAAAATAATTTTTTTCTTCATTTAGCTCTGAAAAAATATTTGGGCTTCTAGCAGTGTGTGGGACTTGTTCTATTAGTCCTTCTATACTGACCTCCAGCAGGTTGCAAATTGAATATAATTTTTTTCTGCATCTAGCTCTGAAAAAATATTTGGGCTTCTAGCGGTGTGTGGGACTTGGTCTGTTAGTCCATCTATACTGACCTCCATCAGGTTGCAAATTAAAAATAATTTTTTTCTGCATCTAGCTCTGAAAAAATATTTGGGCTTCTAGCAGTGTGTGGGACTTGGTCTATTAGTCCATCTATACTGACCTCCATCAGGTTGCAAATTAAAAATAATTTTTTTCTTCATTTATCTCTGAAAAAATATTTGGGCTTCTAGCAGCGTGTGGGACTTGTTCTATTAGTCCATCTATACTGACCTCCATCAGGTTGCAAATTAAAAATAATTTTTTTCTGCATCTAGCTCTGAAAAAATATTTGGGCTTCTAGCAGTGTGTGGGACTTGGTCTATTAGTCCATCTATACTGACCTCCATCAGGTTGCAAATTAAAAATAATTTTTTTCTGCATCTAACCCAGCCAATAGTTTTGGCCTAATACCACAGTTTGGCCACTCAGCTCTGCTCGGTTACCATCCATTGTTTTTTTGTGCAAACAACTCCAGAGTTGTGAATTAGTTAACCACCAAAATGAGTGGAAAAAGGCCTGCTGCTGGTGGAAAGGGGAATAGGCGTGTTGGGAAGGGGAAAAAAGGTTGTGTCCGTGGGGTAGGTGCAGAAGAAAGACCATCTTCCAGCCAAACTAAAATGTCTACTTCTTTTAGCGGACAATGTGATAAGATCCCTTTCTTACGGCCACGCCAATCGCTACAAATTCCAGATGAGGCACAAAAACAGCAGGTGCTTCAACGGATATCAAGTGCTCCTTTAAGTGGGCTCTCCTCCACATCAACTTCAACATCACAAATACTCCAGTCCTCAAAGGTGTCACCCCAATCGCACTTGCTTCCTCACAGCTCCCAAATCTCCAGCTGCCCGTCTGAGTATGAGGTAGAACAGATGGTTGAGTCTGCAGAGCTGTTTACTCATACTATAGCCTGGGAATCAGAGGTCGACTCCAGCGCTTCTGTGAATCCAGACGAGGAAATGATCTGCACTGATGCCCAGAATCTTTATGAGTCGGATCCAGGACCAGACGCAGAAGGTTCTGACCATAATGTAGACCCTCATTCCCAAACTGTAACTCCTGTTGGTGGAGACAATGAGGAAGACGATGATAAGACTCAAATACCTGATTGGAGCGACAACTTTAGTTTTTTGTCAGGGCAGGAACAGGTTGGCTCTGAGGACGACGGGTGTGATAACGCACAGGGTGATGATGATGAGGTCGGAGATCCCACTTACTGTCAACCCACAGTCAGCCAAGAGATGAGGTCAGCAGAGGAGGTGGAGGAAGATGCTAGTGACGACGAGGTCAGGTTGCGCCTTCCTGGACAGAGACGTAGTACTGGAAGCACATCAACAACTGCATCCTCAAACACAACTCTGCCTCTCACCACAAGTCGTGGTGGCTCTTCAGGTCGCATGGGTGCTAAGCCTTGCATAGCCTGGGCATTTTTTCAGATCGATAAAGATGACCCAACTCATGTTATCTGTAACATTTGTCAGCAAAAGCTAAGTAGAGGCCAAAAAATACATAGTTTGAGTACTTCATGCATGAACCGGCACATGGACATGAAGCATAAGTTGCAGTGGGAAGCTCAGTGTGCTACAATGCGGTCTAGCCGGCCGGGCCAACCACCGTCTGCCATATCTTGTGCATCCGCGGCCTCTTCATCCTCTGTGACTGGGGGGACAGCAGTCACACCTGTTTTGGGGCGCAGACCTGCCACCTCTTTACCCGCAACAGCCAGCGTGATTGGCAGGTCATCATTTTCTTTGGAGGTGGTAACACCAGCTGGTCTTGAGCGCTGTCCGACATCGATAGCACCACCTTTGGATCAAGGCAACCTAACATGTCCGCCTGCATCTTCCTCACAGACCGGCAGTTTGCCGGGGACACCCTTATCAACCCCGTCTAAGCACAATAGCCAGCCCTCGGTCCCTCAGATGTGGACAAGTAAAAGACCATTTCCTCCTAGCCATGAGAAAGCTAAGAGGTTGAATTTCACCATCTGCAAGCTCTTGGCTACAGAAATGCTGCCTTTCCGCCTGGTGGACACAGAGGATTTTCGAGACCTTATGTCCGTCGCAGTGCCCCAGTACCAGATGCCCAGTCGGCACTACTTCTCAAAGAAAGGTGTGCCTGCGCTCCACCAGCATGTCGCACACAACATCACCGCTTCTTTGAGAAACTCTGTGTGTGACAGGGTGCATTTCACCACAGACACTTGGACGAGTAGGCATGGACAGGGGCGTTACATGTCGCTGACTGGGCACTGGGTAACTATGGTGACAGCAGGACAAGGGGCTGCTGTCCAAGTCTTGCCGTCCCCACGAGTTGTGCGTCAATCCTCTTTATGTCATTTTTCCTCCACTGCTTCTGCCTCCTCAACCTCCTCTCGGTCTTCCACCTGCACCCAAAGCCTGTCTGGTCATGCCACAAGCTTTCTAACTGCGCAGAAGGGATCCTGCACACCTCCTTACTATGCTGGCAGTAGGGCTCAACGTCATCAGGCGGTTTTTACATTGAAATGTCTGGGAAATGTGAGTCACACAGCTGAGGAGTTGTGGTCAGCTCTGGAGAACCAATTTCATGAATGGTTGTCTCCACTGGACCTGAAACCAGGGAAGGCCGTGTGCGACAATGCTGCAAACCTGGGTGCGGCCCTTCGCCGGGGCAATGTCACACACGTGCCTTGTATGGCTCACGTGTTGAACCTGGTTGTCCAGCAATTTTTAGCCCACTATCCCAGACTAGATGGCCTTCTGCAGAGGGCACGGTCGCTGTGTGCTCACTTCCGCCGTTCGCATCCCGCAGCTCAGCGACTTACATCTCTACAGAAGTCGTTGGGCCTGCCACTTCACCGGCTAAAATGCGATGTGCCTACCTGGTGGAATTCAACTCTGCACATGTTGCAGCGACTGTGGCAGCACCGTCAAGCCCTGGTGCAATACGTTCTGACGTATAGCCTGGGCCAACGAGATTCAGAGGTGGGGCAAATCACGCTGGAGGTGTGGTCTCAGATCAGGGACCTATGCACCCTTCTGCACAGTTTTGAAATGGCGACGAAGATGTTTAGTGCTGACGATGCCATTATCAGCATGACTATTCCGGTGATTTACATGCTGGAGCACATGTTAAACAGAATTCGGAGTCAGGTGGTGGCACAAGAGGAGGTGGAGGAAGTAGAGGAGGAGGAGTTGTATGCGGAAGGGCTAACATCTGCAAGGTCCAGACGGTCGGCAGCACCAGGGCGGCAGGCATGTGAGGGTGGGGGAGATGATTTTACCAGGGTGCATGGTAGCAGCCAAACTAGTGAGGAAGGTGCAGGAGCCCAGGAAGAAGTGGAGGACAAACTGATGGAAGACTCATCAGATGAGGGAGACCTTGATCACATTTCTGTTGTGCGAGGTTGGGGGGAGAGGACAGAGGAAGGAAGCATGATTGTTACCTCGCCACCAACACAACAGGGACTTGGTGCTCCTGGATGCGCAACACACATGAGTGCCTTCTTGCTGCACTACCTGCAACATGACCCTCGAATTGTGAGAATTAGAAATAATCCTGACTACTGGGTTGCCACACTGTTAGATCCCCGGTACAAAAGTAAATTTGCAGAAATTATTCCTGCCATAGAAAGGGATGCACGCATGCAGGAGTATCAGCAGAGACTGTTGCAGAATCTTACATGTGCTTTTCCACAAAATACCAGTGGTGCACGTAGTGAATCTCACAGTTCCAACTTGCCAACCGTGGTCTGTATGGAATTGTTCAATAAAGGGCCCAAAATTAAGATAACATAGATGGGAGAGGTCTCTATGAATAGGAATTCCTAAGTATTTGATACCCTGTGAGGGCCAGGCAAAGGGAAAGTTGGACTGGATGGAATCCTATATGGATTTAGGGAGGGAGACATCGAGGGCCTCAGACTTCGCTGCATTGATTTTAAAATTTTACCATGTAACAAAGTGATCTATTTCAGCCATAACAGCAGGGATGGATATATGTGATTGAGTGATATATACTAGGACATCATCAGCAAATAGAGAGCACTTGTACTCGGTGCCTCCCACCTCAATCCACCTAATATTGGGGTTATGGCGAATTGATGAGAGCAGGTGCTCCGTCACTAGGATGTATAAGAGAGGGGACAGAGGACATCCCTGCCTTGTCCCATTGGTGATTGTGAAAGGTGATGAAAATGTTCTGACGCACCCCCTGGGCCTTGGGACACCCGGAGCCGGACCCTTTTTGGTGGATGCTGGTGGTTGTAGTCTTCGTGGCGGCGACCCGGTTCCGTGGCTCAGGGCGGTCAAACCAGTGGCGGAACTATTTATGTGGTTTTGATGTTTAAATGTCCGACTACGCCACCCGTGGATTGCGGTCAGAGTGAACCGCCGCTACAGGGCAGACCGCTAAGGCTGGTGTTGTGGGTGCAGAAGAGCGTAGCATAACTCCCCACGGGAAGAGTATAGCCTCAGGGCAGTGTATGCGGAGGATGGGGGTGATGGTGCAGGGCAGCAGCAGTAACGACACGGAGTCAGTGATGCAGTTCAGGGCCTTTACTCACAGTTCTTATTATCCAGACCACGTCTGCAGGTAACGGCTGCCCACGTCGTACTGTGCTCACCAGGTGAGGGGCTCAGACAACTCCCAGATAACTTTGGAGCGCTTCACAGGACCCCCTTTTTGTGTCCTTTGTCTGGCCTTTCTTACCAACACTTCTGTCCGGCTGCCTCGGGCCTCCTCTTGGTAAACTTGGCGCCAGTTTCCCTGACCCTATGTGGTGCCTTCCTAGCGGGTGGAGCAAGGGGCTGCGCCACATAAAATGTCAGAGCCTCCGGTTTCTAGCTGAGGGTCGTTTCCTGCCTCCACTAGTTCGGGGACCGGTCTCCCCCTTTGGCCTGACCCCTCCACGCAGGTGGATTCGGGCGTGCGGTGGCGACTCGCCCGTCTGCACCCCTGGGATCCCTTCATTCCTCGTTCCTGGAGCCTTCTCCGCTCCTCTTCCTTCCTTCTCCCTCTTGCAGGCCTGGGCCTCTGTTACTAGGCCCGCCTCCGGAGCAGAGCTCATGCAGAGCCCCTGCTCCCTGCCACTTCTGCTCAGACTTCTCTGCACTGAACTAAGATGGTGCCCACCTTTTATACTCCCTTCTCAATGCACCCAGGAACTGCTTCCTCCCTGCTCCTGCACTGCAGGGTTCCCCTTCCTCAGTGTTCCCTCCCCCCACTCCAGCCAGGGACAGGGACTGTCGTGCCCATCTCAGGGGCATATTGGTCGCCCTGCCCCACGGCAATGTGGTGTAATGCATGCAGGTGTCGGGTCCTGATCCACACTCCATCCTTATCTGAGAGTGAGATATCACACCTCTGGGTGAGGTGCAATACGTCTGTAGCAACCGAGTCCTCGGTGCTACAGTTCCATTTATCTTCAGCCTAGGTGACGTATTGTGATACAGGGCCGTGATTTTGGCTATAAAAGGGTCCCCTAGACCCCTACCCCAAGCTTTTTAAGAGAATCATATATGGCGTGCCAGGAGACTCTATGGAATGCTTTCTCAGCATCCAACGAGAGTATCTACTTACAAATTTTTAACTGCATCTAGCCCAGGAAATACTTTGTGCCTAGTAGCAGTGTCTGCTAGTCAGCGGATTATCCCGGCTGTTAAGCAAGCTACACCACCTGTAGTTTGGACACTTAATTTTTTCAAAGGAAATGCTTCGGGACCACGGGATACTTAGTGAAGAGCATCAGGAGGCACCCCAAGGCATAGGGGCTGGGACTGGCACTAGGATGCCTTGCGGTGGACAGCCGAGCTCGATCCTTATAAAAGCTTTTTAACTGCAGCAGCTTTAGTGGACGCTACTGGAGCTGGAATTACGCGGCTGCTGGCATGAGACTTGCCCTCCAATAGATCCTTGTAAATGGATTTAAAGTGTATTCATTCAAATTAGAGGGACAATTTAAATTAAAAAGCTTAGAGCTGCCTCCACCACAGGGGGGCTCTCTCGACCCACCAGCGGACAGGCACCAGTATTGGGAGAGGGGGGCTGGCCGTCAGGGTTCACTGCGGCTCTGGCACAAACCCGGCGACACGGAGGTGGCACGGGCAGGAGCGGACTGGCCGTCTCGGCTTCTCACTTTTTGGATTTTAGAAGGGCATGACATGCCTATATCTGTGTCTCCCCCTCCTTTTACTCCTCCACCTCTTTTCTTTTCGCATGACTATATGTACTTGTCACTTTTCCATGTGTTAGTTGTGTCTTCTGAGCAGTTTGTCAGCTTTTGGACACCTTTGAAGGTGTTTTCTATGTGTTTCTATGTGTTTTTGTTTGCCTGCCATTGGTTTTAACGGTGTTCGAAGGTGTTCGACGAACAGTTCGACGAACAGTTCGGCGAACACACGGGTGTTCGACGAACCGAACCGAACTCGAACACTACGGGGGTGGCTCAACACTATTAGAGATGAAACCACAACTTTGTAAACATGTCCAGGAGACAAACTTTCAAGTTTATATGTTGTATTTCCTGTAAAATTTACATTTCCACTGATCTGGATGAGATAACCACTTACACCTCCTTCTGGAGGCTGCCAGTTTAGAGTAAAAGAAGTGGTAGTGATATATTTTTGCAATTAAGTTCTTCACTGCTCCAGGTCCTACAAAGGAAAAAGTAAAATATTTTGTTAAAAAATATTATTATAACATTAGAGAAATTCCACTGAAAGTTAAATGTAGTGGTGGATTATAATATGGTGGTGTAAATTGCAACCTGGGGACTGAGGCTCTAGGAGACCCATGGCTGCTCAGGGCACCCATTAGATTTGAAGATAGTAAGACTCAACTAGGGCAGATTGTGGGCTATGACAGGGAAATCAAACATTATCTATTGGATTTAGTCAATAAATACAATCATGGCTTGATGATAATCATACTAATTTTCAGCTCTAGAAACCGTACTTGGCCTTGAAGCAGAGGTGCACATAATGTCCTGAGGCTACTGAAGTAAGGGCTCTGTGAGCATTGGTGCCAGGAGCTTAAGAGAAACCTCAGATTGGGGAAGGTAAGTATATTGATCTGGTCTGAAGAATGAATATTGTTTCCTTTCTCTTAATTTAGGGATCTAATTTTAATTTATTTATGCATCTAAATAAATTTTAGGGTCTAGACTGGGGTCTTTATGATGGGGTCTGTTCTACCAATTGTTCGTTTATTTGTAGATTTCTAGGAGAAAAAAACGCACAATACAGAGCTCTAAAATAACAGGCACACTCCACATCTAGAGAAAAGAACGTTTCACCATCATCACATCGGGTGATTCTTTACTTCAAGAAAAGGAAGACCTTGGATTTTTATGTCACATAATAATGTGATGGTCGTTTTATGGAACAAGTTCAAGGAGGGTCGAATCATTGTTAATTTTAAGCTGTGTGCTCTGGCACTGACGTTAAAAGACTCCGTGGCAGCAAACAGGCATATCTGTAATTAGGCTCATCAACCTCATTACTATGTTGTTTTAGCCCTTTCCTTTCCAGATTGTTCATCTTAAAAGGAACCCTGGCCTGAATGCCTTTCTTGAAAAAATATATCAGAGCTTATGGATAGAGATAAGTGAACCTTTAAATGTTCGTTTTGTCCCAGCTTGGCGAACTTCCCGATATTCGCCGAATAATTTGCCGAACAGTTTGACGTACATACCGAACACCATTCAATGGGAGGTAAAATGCATACACAACACTTTCACATGGTCCCAAAAACTGCTAAAACAGCTCAAATTAGGGGCAGACACCAGGAAAAGTGGCATCAATTGACCCACAGTACAAATTTTATAATGACAAAGCAGCAGTCAGCCATGGGCCAAGCATGAGGTATCAGGGTCTGGGGCAGCATTTACAGCTTTGAATTGGACTTCAAATTAAGACTAGGTGGGTGAAGGATCAGTATAGGCCTGCTGTGCTGAGAGCCCTAATACCACATGTAACAACTCAAGCTGCATTTATGCTCAGCCACACTCAGATGACAGAAAAATCTGTTTCATGGAGTAATATTGGTACAAAAATTTAAGGATAGTAACACAGGTAGTTGACTGAAAGTAAGTGGAGGCCTGCTGGTCTGGGAGGCCTACTGCTACAGGCAACACACATGAAGGAGAACCAACCAGGAGTCTCCCCATTTCCAAAAATTAGGAGCTGACACCACCAAAGTGGCATCAATTTCAGTAGAGAAGAACTAGTATAATTGAGATCGACATATCTTCCACTACCGCCAACCCAGCAGATGGAGACCCAATCAGGAGTCTCTCTCCACATTTCAAAAAATTATTGTTAACATTTGCAGCAGCAACAGCAGGCACAGAATCCATGACAAAGATATCACAGACTATAATTACGCAAGATCAATGCAGCACACTAAAAACTACAACATCGCCTAGTCTGCACAGTCTGCAATAGGGGTGCAAAAGTCTTTGGAGAGCCATGACTTGTTCATCTTGATGAAAGTTAGGTGGTCTATACTTTCAGGGGATAGAAAGCTGCGCTGATCAGTCAGGACACCTACAGCAGCGTTGAAAACATGTTCTGAGAGAACGCTGGCTGCCGGGCATGATAAAACCTCCAAGGCGTGACAGGCGAGCTCAGACCATTCATCTATTGAAGACCAAATTATAAAATGGTCCAAATCTCTCTGATGGTATTGATATTGAGCTTGAGATACTCTTGCACCATCCTCTCCAGTCGTACACCACGTGTCAGACTTCTACTATGATTTGCTGGTGCACGAGCAGGTCTAAAAAATGTGTGAAAGTAATCACAGAAATTGCTTCTGCCACTTACACTGCTGTTGCTAATGCTTTTGCATCGACGAACTGACGTTCCTGAGGTTGGAAGTCTAGACCTGCCATGCACATTGTGTGCCTCACTGCTGTCTTTGGGAAAATCTGTTTTAAGGTTGTCTAAAAGTGTGTTTCAATACTCCAGCATGTGCGGGACTCCTTCCAGGGCGGGAAGCATCTGGCAAAATTTACTCTTGTTAAGTGGATCTAACAGAGTGGCAACCAAGTAGTCAGCACTATTTTGAATCCTAACTATAAGGGAATCATGTTGCAGCAAGAAGGCGCTCATGTGTCGGGCTCTTCCATACATTCCAAGCCCATGCTCTGTTGGAGGCTGGGTAACTCTGATGCTTGTTTCCTCCATCACCTCCTGCCAACCACAAACAACAGAGAGGGAATGATTATCCTCTTCATCTCCTGACTGTTGGTCGCCCATCACCTCTTCCTCCTCCATTTGTTCCTGGGCTCCTGCACCTTCACTAACAGTTTGTCTGGTATAACCAGCCCCCTTCGATCGCTGTAATCCACTCTTCTTTGGCACCCGCCTGTGTGACGACAGTCTGGAAGTTAGAGACCTTGTTTTCCCTTCTGCATCCTCCTCTGCTTCCTCCTCTTCCTCTGGGACCACCACCTCCTCCAGTAGGCTATTCAAAGTCTGCTCTAGCATGTAGATGACCGGAATAGTGATGCTGATGATGGCATCATCAGCACTAACCATCTTAGTAGCCATTTCAAAACTGTGCAGAAGAGTGCTGAGGTCCTTAATCTGTACCAACTCCGCAAATGTGATTTGCACCACATCCGAACTGCGTTGGCCCAGGCTATACAACCCGAGATACTGTGTCAGGGCTCGTCGCTGCAACATGTACAGAGTGGAATTCCACTGTGTCTGTATATTGCATATCAACCGGTTAACTGGCAGGAACAAAGAACTCTGTATCGATGCAAGTTGATGACCTGAGGGGTGTGAACGGCAGAAGTGAGCACACTGCTTCTATGTTTTTTGAAGGAGCTCATCCAGGCCAGGATAGTGGTGAAATTGCTGTACCACCAGGTTGAGGACATGAGCCATGCAAGGCACATGTGAGAGCTTGCCCCGACGTAGGGCCTCCACCAGGTTTGCACCATTATCGCACATGGCCTTCTCTGGCTCCAGGTTCAGCGGAGACAGCCATTGCTCAAACTCGGCCTGGATAACTGTCCACAACTCTTCAGCAGTATGACTGAAATTTCCAAGGCATATTCATTTTAACACTGCCTGATTGTGGTGAACCCTGGCTGTGCAGTACAGAGGTTGTGGGGATTCGCTCTGCACTGTTGGAACACGTATCTCATTAAGGTAGGGGTTGAGGCCGCAGGTAGGGTGCCCTAGAGGGGGTGGAGGAGGCAGAAGCAGTGGAGGAAGTGTGAAATACAGAGGTTTGTTCTGCAAGCCTTGGGGATTCCAAGATTTGTGAAGCAGACCCTTCTCCGCCTGTCCCCACAGCTACAAGAAACACCCAGTGCCCAGTCAGCGAGATGTAATGCCCCTGGCAATGCTTACTCATCCAGGTGTCTGTGGTGAAATGCACCCTGGAAGACATAGATGATGTTGTGTGCGACATGCTGGTGTAGCGTAGGCACAGCTTTCTTAGAGAAGTAAAGGCGACTGGGCAACTGATGCTAGGGGACTGTGACGGCCATCAGCTTTCGGAAACCGTTTATATCAACCAGGCAGAAAGGCAGCATTTATGTGGTCAACAGCTGTGCTGAAAGAGGGCGGAGTAGGGTGAACACGACAAACTGCTGGACCGTGAGTGAGGTGCAGGCGGAGATGTTATGGTGGATTGAGAAAGATGTGGTGTGCTCGTTGAAGCAAAAACAACAGGCATGTCCACTTCCATTACAGCTGACGGGCTCTCACTCAGCCTGACTGGAGCGGGTAAACAAGTGGAGGTTCTGCGGTTGGAGACCTGCGTGAAAACATTTGGCACATTGACAGAGGAGGAGGAAGAAGCAGCAGATGCAGTTGATGGGGCAGCTGATGGTTGGTGAGGCCCACTGGTCAGCGTTTTTATTGCAGAGATTGCCAGAGTAAAGCATGTTGATCGCGCATGTGATGGTTCATTCATGTAGTAGTAAAATGATTGCAATTTTTCCCTCTACTGAGTCTTTTAGTGCAAAGTTGTCTAATAACGTGAGTTGGCTCATCCTTTACAGTGTGAAGAAAGGCCCAGGCTAGGCAACCCTTGCTGGCCCTGCGAGCTGCAGACCCTCGACCACTGCTGGCCACAGCCACAGTTTTGGCTAAGGATGCAGTGCTCGTGTGATTGCATTACTTCGTGTCTGTGCCATAGGGCGCAACGTAACCTCCTCATGTTCCTCCTCCTCCACCTCCTCAGATGAGTTTCTCAGCTGCATGCCTCTGGGTTCACATCAAGTGGGATCTACAACCTCATCATCATCCTCTCTGTTATCCCATTCCTCGCCATGAGTCACCCTCCTCCTCTTCCTGTCCTGACAGCACAGTACAGTCCGCCTGAGCCTCATGTATCTGAGTCTCATCAGGATAACCCCCCGGGGGTTAAAGTCTGGTTACGAGGGTCAGGATGCTACTCGGACCCTACTTCCTCCTGCCCTAGATCAAACCTAAAAAAATGTTGGACATTGGTGCAGATGCTTTCCTCCTCTTGAGTCTGTGCATCTTTGGAGCAGACTTCTGATGCCCATGACATAGAATGTGTGAACAGCTCTGCCGACTCACCCATCTTTGGTTCCCTACAGTCAGTTGGGCGGTTGGAGAGTTGTGATGCAGGGGAAAACAAGGGTAATTGGGGTGCCACCTCTGAGGACTGTACGGTGTGTGATGTTAAGGTGAAGGAAGAGGGGGAGAGGCCACTTGATGCAGCACTTGTCATCCACTGGAGCACATGCTCTTTCTGGCCCTCATCTACAATGGGTACTACTGTGCGGCTGCCAAAGAAAGGGAGTGGAGTCGCCCGTCCAGTAACAGAAGTTGTCAGTTGTGTTTGCATAGGATGTGACGGTATTGGTTCACTAGAGCTTTCACTAACATTACCACCTACCCCACATATACCTTGGACACCAAGCCTATTACCCCTTCCACCGCGACCTCTCTTTTTCCCACTCATGTTGCTCAGATAGTGTGGTTGGAGCACGCTATTACCAAAAAAAAATAGATTTTTTACTGTGCTTGAGGCCTGAATACAGTAGAATATATGCGCCAAAAAATTTCAAGCTGAGATGTGGCCTGCTGTATCACGTTAGTACCAGAATCAATTCGATTTTTTACTGTGGATGAGGCATGTATAAAATAGAATATATGCTCCAAACAATTTCAAATTGAGAACTCCCCTGCTGTATCACGTTAGTAATAGAAGAAACTATTTTTTTTTACTGTGAATGAGCTCTGCATACAGCTGAATTTCATCGTCAGAAAAATTCAAGCTGAGATGTGACGTGCTGTATCACGTTAGTAACAGAAAAAATTAGATTTTCAAAGGTGTACTCATGCATGGAGCACAATAGAAGCAGTGCACCACAGAGTTCTATGCTGAAATGTGCCCTGCTGTCTTTGTCTGGACCTCACTAATAGCACAAAAAAAATCAGCTGGAAGGATGATTTCACAGCCACACAGGACCCTATCTATCTAAACTATCTGACTTAGAAGCAACCCCCTAGCTAACTATCTAAAATCTTTCAGTATCCAGGAGCAGACCAGGAACATCCTCTCTGAGCTGCTATACTAACAAAATGGCACTAAAACAACATGTCCGCTCTTTATATAGAGAGGGACATGTGATTTCAGCAGTCAATGGCACAAGCCCTTGTGTCTGGACATTGTGGATGGTTCTTGTACCCTGATTGGCTAGCTGCAATTTGCACATATTAAGTTAAGAAAAAAAAATTAGATTACCAGCACGCCACTCTTCTGACCTCTCCCCATCCCCTCTCCTCATCAAACACGTTCCCCCCGCTCATCATATAGCACCACTATCCTAGCCAAAGTGCTGAAAATGCTGTAGTGGAAACGCAATAATTTGCCAGACTTTTACGGAATTTTGCCAATTTTAAGTAAAAAAGCTCGGTGTCCGATTACGAATCCGAATGTGCAACGTTCATTCCGAATTTGAAATTGGTGAACGTTTTTCGAACATGTTCGCTCATCTCTACTTATATATAGTAGAATTCTGCAGAAGGGATGTTGATCCAGGTATTTTTATGATTTAGGCAATTAATGTCTGTCTGAGGCTATTTTAGCTTCATCTGGATCAACATGTTAGGAAAATATATTGAACTTGACGGCCCGATGTCTTTCATTAAAGCTCAAGACTGGATTTATTCATCCATGTAACATGTAACACATTCCGAGATCGGACCACTTCAGTATCCTGACTCAAACTTGATAGTCTTATAGGTTTGTATGAGACCATCGAGTTCTGGTCAGGAAACCTGTGCCTGGGGTGTGTCGTGCATTTTAGTCCGAACTCAGACCACAGAACACACATGTGAGAATCCTAACTACTATGAAACTATGTTTCAGAATTGCTTTATGAAATTAAAGTGAGATTTTTTAGGCACATTGTGATGTTTAAAATTACACATCAAAACAATAAAAACTATGTTCTGCCATGTCTTTACTCCCAGAAAAATAAACTATTTAATAAAATGAATCTCTCAAAAGTGTCACATACATTGCTATTGCAGAAAAATATGCTTTATTTCTTCCCACCATACTCACTTGTGTAATTATCTATTTGTAAGAATTCTCCTTTCACATCTTCTCCTACAATAGCAGAGACTTGGAAGGTGTAATGATTTCCGGGAATCAGGCCTCTAGCAGTGTAGGAAGTTGTGGGCACAATTATATAGAATGTAGAATCTTCCACCATCTGGATCAGGTAAGAGCTTGCATCTCCAATTGGTTTTTCCCAGTATAGTGATATAGAATTGGGAATGCTGTTCTCGATCATCAGGTTTCTGACCACTTCAGGTCCTGGAAGAATAGACAGTGATCTTGTATAATAATCTTCAACATTTGTTTATTAGTTACTTACTGGTTTCTAGTAGCAGTAGGAAAAATGTATTCTGCCTTGAGAATTGAGATTATTTAGAGTGAATTACACAGGTTACAGGTCTGAATATATTCAATATGTAAAGCACCAGAGTGCAGGACGGAGGCCCTCCAGTACACAGGGCATGGGTCAGATCTTCTTGCTTCCTGTTACACGGTTGGTGGTGGTCGAGTCCGGTGCCTGGCGCTTTGGGGACAAAAAAAGGGGCACATGGCTATTGGTGTGCGGGTGTTAAATGCCACTTTGACAGTTCCCTCTAAGTGTGTGATGTTGATAGCATGCAGAGGGAGACAGGAGAGTCACAGAGCCAGGTTAACGATGAACAGGTTAACTTTACTTCAACACAGCCAGAAGGATGAGAGCCATAGATGGTACACTGGAAACATGTGCAGATGACAAAACAGTCCCAAATCACAGACAGCATACTGTATGGTAGCTGATACAGAGAACTGGGCGCATAAGAGGAACTCATGACAGCAAGTCCCTCCATTGGACTAAATCTGGTGTTCCGCACTGAACGCTGTGAAAAATACCTTCCATCATTTCAGGATTTCAATCCCTGAATGACCTCCATGTCCCAGGCTCACTACCATTCATTAATGTGTGAGTCGTGTTGGCAGATGTTTTTTTCCCATAGTTTCTATGAGTAACTACTCCTTGCTGAATGTTCTTCCTGCATTCTGGGCATGCTTGCAAGGGCAACAGATCTGTGTGCACGGTAGAATCAGGGCATCACTCACCCCACTAGTAGACGTTTGGTGTTTTTCCTCACATTTCCCTTGGATTATCTGCTCGATAAAGGCCTGGTGGAACAGGGGAATAAATTCCCTCACATGACTTCTTGAGCTGTGTGGGTGCTGTGGTACTTCTCTGTAGATTCTAAATAGAGATGAGTGGTGTTTGACTAGAACTGTTCGCCCATCTCAAATTCGAGCTGTTTTGGGCGGTGTTCGAGTCGTTCGACGAATGCTGTTCGAGGTTATGTTCGATAACTGTTCATGCACCAAAAGCGTGTCCTGCATGTCTGGCACTATTTAGAGCACCAATCATGCAGGGATTGTCTGCCACTCACTGTAATGCCACAGCCATAGTGGTTGTGGCATTACAGTGGTTGCCAAATCGATGGGAACAGTGCTCACAGTGATATATGAAAAGCCGGCAATTCAGTAGCGGCATACACCGGTACCCGACAATTTAGAACAGAAAGAATAGAGCATCACACATCGATTACATAGATAGAAACATGTCAGTCACATATATAAGAAGTACAGTGACAGTGTTGGCTACTGTACTTGTCATTTAGTGTTAAAGGATTTATTATAAAAAAATAATAGTGTTTTCATGCACCTGTCTCTTTAAAAAAGCCGACCGGCAATTCAGCATCTGTACCCGACAATTTAGAATAGAAAGAATAGAGCATCACACATAGATTAGATAGATAGAAACATGTCAGTCACATATATAAGAAGTACAGTGACAGTGTTGATTACTGTACTTGTCATTTAGTGTTAAAATAAAGGATTTATTCAAAAAAAAAATTGGCATGGGTTCCCAGTAATTTTAGCCTCTAGCGGAGTTTAAGCAGACGGCTGGGGCAGATGTTTGAAGCCTGGGAAGGGGGTAATACCCACGGAGCTTCCCAGGCTACTAATATCAGCCCCCAGCTGAATACCTAGCCTTTACTAGCTATTAAAATGGGGGACCCCAAAAAAAAATGACGTGGGGTTCCCCCTAATTTAATAGCTAGCAAAGGCTAGGCAGACAGCTGGGGGCTGATATTAATAGCCCAGGAAGGGTGCCATGAATATTGGCCCCCTCCCAGGCTAGAAACACCAGCCATCAGCTGCTCCAGAAATGGGGAATATTTTTGTGTCCTGCCAGGTACAGCAGGCAGGAACGGGCTGCCCCCAACCCCCAGATGCCTATTTGTACCTGGCTGGAAACAAAAATACAGGGAAGCCCTTTTTTTAATTATTTCATGAATTTCATGAAATAATTAAAAAAAAATTGCCCTGGGGCATCGCCCTATTTTTGTGTCCAGCCAGGTACAGCAGGCAGGAATGGCTGCCCCCAACCACCAGCTTTTTTTTTTTAATTATTTCATGAATTTCATGAAAAAGCTAAAAAAAAAATACGTGGGGCTTCGCCCTATTTTTGTGTCCAGCCAAGTACATCTAGGCAGCTGGGGGCTGGAATCTGCAGCGCAGGGAGGACCAGGCTTTCTGGGCCCCCCTGCTGCAAATTGCTGTCCGCAGCCACCCCAGAAAATGGCGCGTTCATAGAAGCGCCATCTTCTGGCGCTGTACCCAACTCATCCAGGGCCCTGGTGCGGTGGCTCACTGGGTAATAAAGGGGTTAGGGCCAGCTTGGCATTATCAGGTGGCCCTAAGCCCGAAATTCATGGGGTCACGCCAATATTGGACATGACCGCCATGAATTTCTAGTAAAGTATTTAAAAAAACACAACACCCAGAAAGTCCTTTAATTGAAATAAACACACAATTTTTTAATGTTCTAAATTAAACCATACTTACCATCACGCCCATTACAGCTGAAGCCAATGTCTTCTGCAATAAAAGTAAAATAATAAAACAACATCATCCTTACCTTTCCATGGTTCCCACGATGGCTCCAGCTCTGCTACATTCACATGACAGGCTGGATCGCAGCCGAAAGCTGCCATCCAGCTTGCCTTGCCGCAGACACTGAGAAGCGCAGGCATGCTTGTGCTCTGCAGTGTCTGGCTGTGACGGCATCCAGATGAGCCGAGGTCATGTCCAATGAACTCAGCTCACCTCATGCCCATCACTGACAGCGTGGGAAAATTCTCCTGCGCTTAGCGCTTCAGCAGGAGAATTCTCCCACTCTGGGATGGCATTGAGGTGACATGATGGATCACAGCTGAGAGCTGCCATCCAGCATGCCATCCTTCATCGACACTGCAGAGCGCAGGCATGCTTGCGCTCTGCAGTGTCTCTGAAGGATGATGAGCTGGATGGCAGCGTTCAGCTGCGATCCAGCCTGTTATCTCAATGCCATCCCAGCGAGGGAGAATTCTCCTTCTGAAGCGCTCAGGAATTCTCCCACGCTGTCAGTGACATGCATGAGGTGAGCTGAGTTCATTGGACATGGGCTCACCTCATGCATGTCACTGACAGTGTGGGAAAATTCCCTCACGCTCACAGCAAGCGCAGGAGAATTTTCCCACGCTGTCAGTGACGTGCATGAGGTGAGCTGAGTTCATTGGACATGACCTCGGCTCATTTTTATGCTGTCACAGCCAGACACTGAGGAGCACAAGTGTGCATGTGCTTCTCAGTGTCTGCGGCATGGCAAGCTGGATGGCAGTTTTCGGCTGCGATCCAGCCTGTAATGTGAATATAGCAGAGATGGAACCGTTGTGGGAACCATGGAAAGGTAAGGATGATGTTGGTTTATTATTTTACTTTTATTGCAGAAGACATTGGCTTCAGCTGGAATGGGCGTGATAATAAGTATGGTTTAATTTAGAACAATAAAGAATTGTGTGTTTATTTCAATTAAAGGACTTTATTCTGGGTGTTTGTGTTTTTTTTTAACTTTGACTATGGGGTTAGTAATGGGGGTGTCTTATAGAAGCCTCTCCATTACTAACCTGGGCTTTACGTCAGCTGGCATTATTAGCTGACATCAACCCCAGCCCTATTAACCCACTACCACCGCTACAGGACAGTGGGAAGAGCGAGGCTAAGTGCCAGAATTGGGGCATCCTATGGATGCGCCATTTGTGGGGCGGCTGATGGCTGGTGTTTCTAGCCTGGGAGGGGGCCAATATTCATGGCACCCTTCCTGGACTATCAATATCAGCCCCCAGCTGTCTACCTAGCCTTTGCTAGCTATTAAAATAGGGGGGACCCCTCGTCATTTTTTTGGGGGTCCCCCATTTTAATTGCTAGTAAAGGCTAGGTATTCAGCTGGGGACTGATATTAGTAGCCTGGGAAGCTCCGTGGGTATTATCCCCTTCCCAGGCTTCAAACATCTGCCCCAGCCGTCTGCTTAACCTCCGCTAGAGACAAAAATTACGGGGAGCTCCACGCCAATTTTTTTTTTAATAAATCCTTTATTTTAACACTAAATGACAAGTACAGTAATCAACAATATCACTTTATTTCATATATATGTGACTGACATGTTTCTATCTATCTAATCTATGTGTGATGCTCTATTCTTTCTGTTCTAAATTGTCGGGTACCGATGCTGAACTGCCGGCCGGCTTTTTTAAAGAGACGGTGCATGAAAACACTATTATTTTTTTTTAATAAACCCTTTAACACTAAATGACAAGTACAGTAAGCAACACTGTCACTGTTCTAAATTGTCGGGTACCGGTGTATGCCGCTGCTGAATTGCCGGCCGGCTTTTTTAAAGAGAGTGTCTTCTGAGCAGTTTGTAAGCTTTTGGACACCTTTGAAGGTGTTTTCTATGTGTTTTCTATATGTTTCTATGTGTTTTCGTTTGCCTGCCATTGGTTTTAACGGTGTTCGACGGTGTTCTAAGTAGAGTTGAGCCACCCCCGTAGTGTTCGAGTTCGGTTCGTCGAACACCCGTATGTTCGCCGAACTGTTCGTCGAACTGCTCGTGGAACACCGTCGAACACCGTTAAAACCAATGGCAGGCAAGCAAAAACACATAGAAAACACCTTCAAAGGTGTCCAAAACCTGACAAACTGCTCAGAAGACACAACTAACACATGGAAAAGTGACAAGTACATATAGTCATGCGAAAAGAAAAGAGGTGGAGGAGTAAAAGGAGGGGGAGACACAGATATAGGCATGTCATGCCCTTCTAAAACCAAAAAAGTGCGAAACTGACACGGCCTGTCCGTTCCTGCCCGTGCGACCTCCGTGTCGCCGGGTTTGTGCCAGAGCTGCGGTGGACCCTGACGGCCAGCCCCCCTTTCCCAATACTGGTGCCTGTCCGCTGGTGGGTCGAGCGAGCCCCCCTGCGGTGGAGGCAGGTCTAAGCTTTTTAATTTAAATTGTCTCTCTAATTTGAATGAGTACACTTTAAATCCTTTTACAAGGATCTAATGGAGGGCAAGTCTGATGCCAGCAGCCGTGGAAATTCCAGCTCCAGCAGTGTCCACTAAAGCTGCTGCAGTTAAAAAGCTTTTATAAGGATAGAGCTTGGCGGTCCACCGCAAGGCGTCCTACCACCAGTCCCAACCCCTGTGCCTTGGGGTGCCTCCCCGATGCTCTTCACTGAGTGTCCCGGGGGCCCGAAGCATTTCCTTAGAAAAAATTAAGTGTCTCAACTACAGGTGGTGTAGCTTGCTTAACAGGTGGGATAATCGGCTGACTAGCAGACACTGCTACTAGGTCCAAAGTATTTCCTGGGCTAGATGCAGTTAAAAATTTGTAATTAGATCTACAGACGGTGGCTACTCCGCTGACTAGCAGACACTGCTACTAGGCCCAAAGTATTGCCTGGGCTAGATGCAGTTAAAAATTTGTAATTAGATACTCTCGTGTCCAAACTACAGGTGGTGTAGCTTGCTTAACAGGTGGGATAATCCGCTGACTAGCAGACACTGCTACTAGGCCCAAAGTATTGCTTAGGCTAGATGCAGTTAAAAATTTGTAATTAGATACTCTCGTTGGATGCTGAAAAAGCATTCCATTGAGTCTCCTGGCACGCCATATATTATTGTCTTAAAAAGCTTGGGGTAGGGGTCTAGGGGACCCTTTTATAGCCAAAATCATGGCCCTGTATCGCAATCCGTCAGCTAGGCTGAAGATAAATGGAACATTTTCATCACCTTTCATAATCACCAATGGGACAAGGCAGGGATGTCCTCTGTCCCCTATCTTATACATCCTAGTGATGGAGCACCTTCTCTCATCAATTCGCGATAACCCCAATATTAGGTGGATTGAGGTGGGAGGCACCGAGTACAAGTGCTCTGCATTTGCTGATGATGTCCTAGTATATATCACTCAATCACATATATCCATCCCTGCTGTTATGGCTGAAATAGATCACTTTGTTACATGGTCAAATTTTAAAATTAATGCAGCGAAGTCTGAGGTCCTCGATGTCTCCCTCCCCAAATCCATACAGGACTCCATCCAGTCCAACTTTCCCTTTGCCTGGCCCTCACAGGGTATCAAATACTTAGGAATTCATATTCATAGAGACCTCTCCCGTCTATTTTATCTTAATTTTGGGCCCCTTATTGAACAACTCCATAAAGACTTTACTTCTTGGACGGTGAAGGATTTTTCCTGGTTCGGCAGAATAAGTATACTAAATATGAACGTCCTACCTAAACTCTTATACCTCTACCAAACCATTCCCTCAAATTTTTGGAAAAGACTATGCAGTAGCTTTTAGTCTCCCCAGGATGACACAGGTAGGCCGGATGGTGGTTGTCCCGGCCCACTAGGCCGCATTGTAGCACAGTGAGCTTCGCACTGTAACTTATGCTTCATATCCATGTGACGGTTCATGCATGAAGTACTCAAACTATGTATTTTTTGGCCTCTACTTAGCTTTTGGTGACAAATGTTACAGATAACACGAGTTGGGTCATCCTTAGTGATCTGAAAAAATGCACAGACTATGCAAGGTTTAAAGCCCATGCGACTCTGCTACTATCAATACTATCAAATGATTGGCTGGGTTAGATGCAGAGCGTCTGGGTTTGGTTGGGGGTTTATAAGAGACAGAGGCTGTGTAGTGATACGACACCGACAACTGGAAGGAGATAAAGCAGGCCTCATACGGCCCAACGGTGTTCACTTAATGGATATTGGACTGGACATATTCCTGTCAGGACTCCAGGACGGAGTGGAACAAGCGTTAAGAGTGATGGATGGGGGTCGGAGTCCTGCATACGAGTAAGCAGGATCCTCTGTGGCCTGGAAATAGAAAGGACACTTATTGGCCAACTTGCCGTTGTGGAGACTGGAGACACAGGGCATGCTGCAACAAGCTGAATTATTTTAGAAATAAAATGCATTTCTAATGGAATGAGTATAAACAGTTAATAAAGCTGTGTCCGATCCTCACCCATCAAGTTGTAAGAGTTACATGATTGTATTGTCAATGAAAGGGGGGCGTTAGGGGGCTGAGCGTCTGGGTTTGCTAAGGGGTCCCCACAGTCTGCCTAGGCTAGATGCATTTAAAAATCATTATTAGATACACAGGCGGTGTAGCTTGCTTCGAAGCTGGGTTACTACGCTGAGTAGCAGACACTGAAGCTTTGGAGCAGACCTCTGAGTAAACAGCTCTTCAGACTTAACCATCTGTGTTACCCCAAGCCATAGTGTATGTATTTTCTTACGGTTAAAAGAATGCAGCTAAAAATTATTAGGAATTTGCAAGCTGGTGGAGCTTAGTATAGATGGCATAATAGAATGAGTACCACACACTGCTACAGGCCCAAAATTATTTTCCAGACAAGATGCAGCTAAAAATAATTAGTAATTTGCAAGCTGGTGGAGCTTAGTATAGATGACATAATAGAATGAGTACCACACACTGCTACAGGCCCAAACTTATTTTACAGACAAGATGCAGCTAAAAATTATTAGTAATTTGAAAGCTTAAAACGGTTGGTGAGATGATTTTACGAAATCCTCAAGCTTTTACTCTCCCCAGGATGACACAGGGGTAGAAAAGTCCTTGCGGATCCATGATTTGTTCATCTTTATGAACGTGTGTCTGTCTACATTCTCAGTGGACAGTTTGCATGCGCTTATCTGTCAGCACACCACCAGCAGCGCTGAACACACGTACAGAGAGAACGCTGGCTGCGGGGCATGACAAGATCTCCAAGGCGTAAGTGGCGAGCTTCGGCCATTTATCCAGATTGTAAGGCCAAAAAGAGCAAGGGTCCAGTTGTAATGCAGGTGCTGGAATGCAACGCACAGAGACACAAGGCGAGAACAGTCAGAGATGTTTGTAAACAGTTTTATACAACAGGTATACTGAAACAAGGGATTAGCAATAAGGGTAATGAACATTGGTTTGAAATATCAGAAAAATACAAAATTTCTCAAAGTAAGGCGCAGTCTCTTAAAATAAGGTGCAGTCTCTTAAAGTAAGGTGATGCCCTCAAGCATGAGAGACACCACACAAGTTCTTTAACCGTGAATTTGGCCCTAGCGGGGGTCACCGGTTATTCCCGCTAGGCCGTGAGTTTCTTTCCGGATAAATTCAATTAAATCACGTTGTGCTACTTTAGCCCCAACCGTTCCCCTCCCAACCTGAGTACTTAAACCCAATTGTCCCCGGTCCCGTGGGTGAGCAGTGGAAGTGACGGCCCTGCTCACATATGCAGCTCCTCTCTGCTTGGCCGTTGGAGGCAGTCTCTCGAGCCTTGGATAGGGGGGTCCAGGCCTCGTCTGTCGGCGGCCGACGTCGGGTTCCGCGAACTCACTCAGCACCCCGATCAGGTTCCTATTATCCTCAGCAGGCACAGCACTCGGGTCACAACTGTGAGGGATCTGGAGTTCTTTTACCAGTGCCCGGCTGGAGCACCTCTCAGGCCTCTAGATTTGGCCTGTCACACAGGGTTTCTCAGGACGCAGGGAGCACGTCTGCTCCTCTCTGCTGCTTGGCGCCAAAGACCCATCAGGTTTGGCGCGCTGGCCTCTTATCTCTCTGAACTCCTTCCTGGAAGTCACCTGATCGGGTCCAGCATCTGAATCAGCCCTCTCTGCAACTTCCCTTGTATATTTTGGTTCGGCTTGACTGTCTCTGGCCAGTAGATGGCAGTCTCGCTCCATCCTTGAAACGTCATGTTGAAGCTCTTTTACAAGTTTTCTTGCTCGTTCTACATTCCTCCCTCCTTTTTGCTCGCCAGTCCTCGGGCGAGTGGACTCCTCGCAGAATTGATGTCTCCTTCCAGGCAGTGCAAGCTCAGACAGGAGTTGGGCACACTCCTGCGTTTTCTGTTGAATTCGAGACCAGATAAACTCTTCCTGAGCATACCGTTAGGAGGAATTCTGGCATTAGCCCACTAAGTTCTGCGGGGCTCTTCTTGCGGAGGAGACTCCGGGAGATCCGAGGAATCAACTTCTGGGGATTGCAAATCATTTCCTGACTCATTCTGACTTCCACTCGGGAGTGGCACCAACGGTTCTGACGGGCCCAACTGCATTGTGGCCCACCCTTCTTCATCCCCCAAGGTTCCTGTATGTGGCACTTCAGCCAACACGTCTGAGGGCCCAGCCCCGTTACAGACTTCTGCTTCAGAGGAGCAAGGTCGCAACATATTACGGTGCAACACCCTGGATGTCGCGGCGTCATCCCCTTCGGGCCTAACCTCGTAGACGAGGTTGTCTGGGTGGACCTTCTTCACCACCCGATATGGTATTGCCTCCCAACGATGGTCCAGCTTACTCCCAAATCGTTTAGCCCTCACCAGCACTCGGTCTCCTGGCTGAAGCGATCCACCTGTGGTCGGGGGCCGAACTGCATGCTCTACTTCCTGAAACTTCTGAGCAACCAGTTTTCTCACGGTATGGAGTCGACGCTGGTGTTCTCGAATCCAGGTACTTGGGCTACTGCCCGGACCGGGGTCTTCTGAGTCTAGCTCCAGCTCGGTGATTTCCCGGCCACTTCTTCCAAACAGCAACATGTAGGGGGTGTAGCCGGTGGTTGCATGAACTCGATTATTATACACCCACACCAGCTCGGACACGAATTCAGGCCACTTCATCTTTTTGTTCGCTTCCAGTGTTCGCAACATTTGCAACAGGGTTCGGTTAAAGCACTCGCATGCACCGTTCCCTTGCGGGTGGTAGGGCGTTGTCCGGGAACGGTCGATTCCATAGATGCGGTATAGCTCATCCATCACTCGTCCTTGGAAGCAGGCCCCCTGGTCAGAATGTATTCGCTTCGGGCACCCATAAATCCGGATGAAATCTTGACAGATGGCCTTGGCTGCGGCTTCTGCCGTCTGATCTTTAGTGGGCGTCACTACTGCAAACTTGATGAAGTGATCAGTCATGACTAAACAGTGTCCATAACCGTTGTATGAAGTTCCTACCATCAAGTAGTCACTCATCAAGACTTCCAAAGGGGCAGAAGTTCGGATGGTCTGAATGGGAGCTCTTTGCTCCGGGGGCTTGTTCAACTCACACTGGCGACATGTTCGGCAGACCCCCTCGACTTCTTGTTGCAGTTGAGGCCAATACACCAGCCGTTGCCACCACCGGAAGGTCTTTTCTACTCCGAAGTGAGCACCTCTTCTATGAGCTTCTTGGGCTAGCTGTGTTACTAGCGCTCCTGGAACTACCACTTGCCAGGTAACATCAAACTCTCGAGGCAGCTGGATTCTTCGGCATAGAAAGCCGTCCTTCAGGAGGAGCCTCTCCCACTGGCCTAGGATTTGTAGGGTAGTTGGAAGTGAAGCGGCTCTGGTTTCCTGGTCGGGTCTCTGATTAAGGGCGACCCATTCTCTCAACTTTGCTAGCTCCGGGTTGGATTGCTGCAGATGTATCCATTCGTCTCTTGAACGGGCCAGAATCTGAGTGGGCCTCGGCTCCTCTCTGGTCTCTTGGGCGTCGACCACAGCAGCGGCGAACTGGCTGAAATCCGGGATCTCGTCGCCTTCGAGCTCCTCATCTCTGTCCTTCTTCGGCCCCGCCTGAGTGACCCGGGACAGGGCATCTGCATGTGTGTTCAGGGCCTTGGACCGATAGGCGATTTTATACTGGAATTTGGACATCCTTGCGACCCACCGCTGTTCTAACGCGCCCAGTTTGGCGTTCTCCAAGTGGGCCAAAGGGTTGTTATCTGTCCGCACTTGCACTTCTGACCCTGACAGGTACTCAGCAAATTTCTCGGTCATGGCCCACACCAGTGCCAGTAGCTCCAGCTTAAACGAACTGTAGTTGCCGGATTCTTCTCCGTATCTCGGAGTGACCTGCTGGCATACGCGCTCACTCGCTCTTTCCCTCCTTATACTTGAGCCAGCACTGCTCCCAGCCCATGCAAGCTTCCATTTCTTCCAGGAGGTGGCGTCCAGCCAATGGTTCTCTTCCATGTTCCTGGCTATTGAGGGACACGTCTAGGGTCCATGGTTTTCCTTCCACTGGTGCCAGCCCTATAGCGTCAGCTCTAGTAAGGGCCTCCGGCATTACGCACACTCGCGCCACCTCTTGTCGGGGCAACAACTGTAAACTGGTGCCACTTAAATTGATGCAGCGCACGGGTACTCGACCGTGCCGCACGGTGGCCAGAGTTCAAGCAATCAGGAGTCCAGAGGGCGCTTCTTCTCCCTCCACTGGTTCAACTTGAATGTCCACGCCCTCTATGGACACATGTGCCAGCACCGGCAAAGTGAGTACAGTCTGTCCCACCGGCTGTGTCATTGTGACTTCGGGCGGTATCGATACCTTACCAAGGTACTGGGAGGTAGTGGGCAACTTTTGAATCTGACTGACCCGCACGAGGTGCTGGAACACTGTCTTGTTAGCTGGGTCTCGAGTGGCGTGGGTCCAGTTGTTTTTGCTACAGCCCTCAGCCAGGAACTGTCCGACTTCTTTCAGCACATTCATGCCCAGGGTTACAATGGGCCCATCGGCTCCGGGCGCGGTGGTCAGTACGATCGCTTTTTGACCGAGGTACTTTCCACATGCCCGCATGGACATCCATACTACTCCCGCTACTGGGATAGGTAGTTGATTAGCCGCCACCAGTATGACAGTGGGTTCCCGGCAGGAACGAGCGACTTCAGGAAATTGACTTTGGAAGTACGTCTCAGGCATAGTGGTCACTTGAGACCCGGTGTCAATCAAACAGCGGATCCGCTGCCCATTGAATTCAGCCCAGATAATGGGCCTCTCGGAGACAATGTCTTCAGAGCTCCCTCTTCTACTCTCTGAAGCTCGAGACCCCACGGTATGCTCCACAACCGTGGGGCATTTTAGTTTAACGGCTGTCCCCTCCTCCTCTTTTCTCGGTTGGGACAGTCTTTGGAGATATGCCCCCTACCTCCGCAGATCCAGCACTCCGGTCCTCGTTCTGCCGATAGGTCGGGTACATGTCGTGCTGGGGCCAGATAGGAACGACTTTCTCGTTCTGGTCTCCGTCCGCGTTGAGCAGTACGGTCCATCGGCAAGGGGGCAGCAGGAGTCTTCCTAATCGAATTCAGCTCACCCCGAATGTCTCGAATTTCCTGACGTATTTCCCATACCCAATCAGGCTCTTGGTTGGTGAATCCAGGAGCAATTGCCTCATGACTTCTAACTGTAGCTTTGAGAACAAGAACTTCTCTCTCCAGGACTCTAGCTTCAGCCCCTACCTGCAGGAAGCCCATATCAGGGCTCAATCGCAGCCGCTCCTTCAGGATCTGCCTCAGGGAAGGGTCTTTCAAGCCAGCAATCAGTTGGTCACGCAACACCTCATCAAATGGTCCCAGTCCTCGGTTCCCATCTCGAGTTTTCTTAGTGATATGGGCCGTCACTTCCTGTAATGCATTAACATACTGATTTACTGTCTCATTTTCCCCTTGGACCCGCTGAAACAACCGTAAGCGCAAGTGTTCCAAATCTGTAGTGTCACCGTGCATGTCCTCTAGAATTTTTATCACTTTATCCACGGTGTCACGGTCCCCAGGTGGGCGGTACATCACAGTTTGTTGGGCCTCTCCATCAAGGGTTAGGAGGGCCAGCTCCGCCTGGGCTAGAGGGTCAAGGAGATACATACGTAGCATACTTCTCAGTCTTTCTGCCCAATCCAAAAGTGACATGCCATCCCCTGTAAACTTGGGAAGATGGCTAAGCATAACCCCCAGGGGTATATGGCTCCGTCCGGACCCAGCCGCAGACTGATCCGCCATCTCTGCGTCTGAATGTTGCATTCTGCCGACTACGCCAAATGTAATGCAGGTGCCGGAATGCAACGCACAGAGACACAAGGTGAGAACAGTCAGAGATGTTTGTAAACAGTTTTATACAACAGGTATACTGAAACAAGGGATTAGCAACTAGGGTAATGAACATTGGTTTGAAATATCAGAAAAATACAAAATTTCTCAAAGTAAGGCGCAGTCTCTTAAAATAAGGCGCAGTCTCTTAAAATAAGGCACAGTCTCTTAAAGTAAGGTGATGCCCTCAAGCATGAGAGACACCACACAAGTTCTTTAACCGTGAATTTGGCCCTAGCGGGGGTCACCGGTTATTCCCGCTAGGCCATGAGTCTCTTTCCGGATAAATTCAATTAAATCACGTTGCGCTACTTTAGCCCCCACCGTTCCCCTCCTAACCTGATTACTTAAACCCAATTGTACCCGGTACCGTGGGTGAGCAGTGGAAGTGACGGCCCTGCTCTCATATGCAGCTCCTCTCTGCTTGGCCGTTGGAGGCAGTCTCTCGAGCCTTGGATAGGGGGGTCCAGGCCTCGTCTGTCGGCGGCCGACGTTGGGTTCTGCGAAATCACTCAGCACCGCGATCAGGTTCCTAGTATCCTCAGCAGGCACAGCACTCGGGTCACAACTGTGAGGGATCCGAAGCTCTTTTACCGGTGCCCGGCTGGAGCACCTCTCAGGCCTCTGGATTTGGCCTGTCACATGGGGTTTCTCAGAACGCAGGGAGCATGTCTGCTCCTCTCTGCTGCTTGGCGCCAAGACCCCTCAGGTTTGGCGCGCTGGCCTCTTATCTCTCTGAACTCCTTCCTGGAAGTCACCTCATCGGGTCCAGCATCTGAATCTGCCCTCTCTGTAACTTCCCTTGTATATTTTGGTTCCTCTTGACTGTCTCTGGCCAGTAGATGGCAGTCTCGCTCCATCCTTGAAACGTCATGTTGAAGCTCTTTTACAAGTTTTCTTGCTCGTTCTACATTCCTCCCTCCTTTTTGCTCGCCAGTCCTCGGGCGAGTGGACTCCTCGCAGAATTGATGTCTCCTTCCAGGCAGTGCAAGCTCAGACAGGAGTTGGGCACACTCCTGCGTTTTCTGTTGAATTCGAGACCAGATAAACTCTTCCTGAGCATACCGTTAGGAGGAATTCCGGCATTAGCCCGCTCAGTTCTGCGGGGCTCTTCTTGCGGAGGAGACTCCGGGAGATCCGAGGAATCAACTTCTGGGGATTGCAAATCATTTCCTGACTCATTCTGACTTCCACTCGGGAGTGGCACCAACGGTTCTGACGGGCCCAACTGCATTGTGGCCCACCCTTCTTCATCCCCCAAGGTTCCTGTATGTGGCACTTCAGCCAACACGTCTGAGGGCCCAGCCCCGTTACAGACTTCTGCTTCAGAGGAGCAAGGTCGCAACATATTACGGTGCAACACCCTGGATGTCGCGGCGTCATCCCCTTCGGGCCTAACCTCGTAGACGAGGTTGTCTGGGTGGACCTTCTTCACCACCCGATATGGTATTGCCTCCCAACGATGGTCCAGCTTACTCCCAAATCGTTTAGCCCTCACCAGCACTCGGTCTCCTGGCTGAAGCGATCCACCTGTGGTCGGGGGCCGAACTGCATGCTCTACTTCCTGAAACTTCTGAGCAACCAGTTTTCTCACGGTATGGAGTCGACGCTGGTGTTCTCGAATCCAGGTACTTGGGCTACTGCCCGGACCGGGGTCTTCTGAGTCTAGCTCCAGCTCGGTGATTTCCCGGCCACTTCTTCCAAACAGCAACATGTAGGGGGTGTAGCCGGTGGTTGCATGAACTCGATTATTATACACCCACACCAGCTCGGACACGAATTCAGGCCACTTCATCTTTTTGTTCGCTTCCAGTGTTCGCAACATTTGCAACAGGGTTCGGTTAAAGCACTCGCATGCACCGTTCCCTTGCGGGTGGTAGGGCGTTGTCCGGGAACGGTCGATTCCATAGATGCGGTATAGCTCATCCATCACTCGTCCTTGGAAGCAGGCCCCCTGGTCAGAATGTATTCGCTTCGGGCACCCATAAATCCGGATGAAATCTTGACAGATGGCCTTGGCTGCGGCTTCTGCCGTCTGATCTTTAGTGGGCGTCACTACTGCAAACTTGATGAAGTGATCAGTCATGACTAAACAGTGTCCATAACCGTTGTATGAAGTTCCTACCATCAAGTAGTCACTCATCAAGACTTCCAAAGGGGCAGAAGTTCGGATGGTCTGAATGGGAGCTCTTTGCTCCGGGGGCTTGTTCAACTCACACTGGCGACATGTTCGGCAGACCCCCTCGACTTCTTGTTGCAGTTGAGGCCAATACACCAGCCGTTGCCACCACCGGAAGGTCTTTTCTACTCCGAAGTGAGCACCTCTTCTATGAGCTTCTTGGGCTAGCTGTGTTACTAGCGCTCCTGGAACTACCACTTGCCAGGTAACATCAAACTCTCGAGGCAGCTGGATTCTTCGGCATAGAAAGCCGTCCTTCAGGAGGAGCCTCTCCCACTGGCCTAGGATTTGTAGGGTAGTTGGAAGTGAAGCGGCTCTGGTTTCCTGGTCGGGTCTCTGATTAAGGGCGACCCATTCTCTCAACTTTGCTAGCTCCGGGTTGGATTGCTGCAAATGTATCCATTCGTCTCTTGAACGGGCCAGAATCTGAGTGGGCCTCGGCTCCTCTCTGGTCTCTTGGGCGTCGACCACAGCAGCGGCGAACTGGCTGAAATCCGGGATCTCGTCGCCTTCGAGCTCCTCATCTCTGTCCTTCTTCGGCCCCGCCTGAGTGACCCGGGACAGGGCATCTGCATGTGTGTTCAGGGCCTTGGACCGATAGGCGATTTTATACTGGAATTTGGACATCCTTGCGACCCACCGCTGTTCTAACGCGCCCAGTTTGGCGTTCTCCAAGTGGGCCAAAGGGTTGTTATCTGTCCGCACTTGCACTTCTGACCCTGACAGGTACTCAGCAAATTTCTCGGTCATGGCCCACACCAGTGCCAGTAGCTCCAGCTTAAACGAACTGTAGTTGCCGGATTCTTCTCCGTATCTCGGAGTGACCTGCTGGCATACGCGATCACTAGAGATGAGCGTTGTTCTACTCGAACTGTTCGCCAATCTCAAATTCGAGCTGTTTTGGGCGGTGTTCGAGCCGGTCGGCGAACACGAACAATTTGAGAAAAATTCGGCTGTTCGAGGTTATGTTCGATAACTGTTCGTGCACCAAAATCATAACTGGATTTTTTCTCAGTAATGATGAAAATTAATGTTAATACGCAGTTTGAGTGTACAGCGGGGCGGGGGGAGGGGCAGGGGATGGATCTCTGCAGGAACAATGAAGAACTCCATTTTTTTTTCTCTTTCCCGCATTTGCAGTGGGGAGGTGCAATCTGTCAGCCTATCAGCAGCGCACACACGGAGCGAAGTGCTTTTTTTCACACAAGCAAGGGCATGTGTGATTGGCAGTGTATGTCACATGTCCTTGCCCTATAAGACCAAGCCATTTTCCCCGTCGCCACCATTTTCTCACTGCTGCAGCTGCGTGTTAGACGGCACCGCTGTTGCTGTGTGCGCTATACCTTGTTAATTTCAAGCCAATTTTCGCACAAATATACAGATAGCTTGGGAGTAGGGAATAGTTGTGATTGCAGTCCTTTTAAGGACTAGGTTACAGCATTTCCTACGACTTTTATCAGGCAGGTCTGTGCTCTTAAATAGATAGATTGTGGGAGTAAAGACTAATTGTAATTGGAGTCCTTTTCAGGACTAGGTTACATCAGTTCCTATCAGTTTTTGCCAGGCAGGTCTGTGCCAGTGCTGTGCAAGTTTTTTTCACAGCATTTGGCTGAATCTATCAAAGCTAATCCTTTTTGGCCTATTGCAGAGTGTGTTAGTCAGTGGAGTAGCCTATCTGTGTTGCAAGATATACCACCTGTGTATAGAATACCAATTTTTTTACTGCACCTAGTGATGTAAAATCTTTTGGGCATAGCATCATTCTATTAGTCCATCTATACTGACCTCCATCAGGTTGCAAACTGAATATAATTTTTTTCTGCATCTAGCTCTGAAAAAATATTTGGGCTTCTAGCAGTGTGTGGGACTTGGTCTATTAGTCCATCTATACTGACCTCCATCAGGTTGCAAATTAAAAATAATTTTTTTCTTCATTTAGCTCTGAAAAAATATTTGGGCTTCTAGCAGTGTATGGGACTTGTTCTATTAGTCCTTCTATACTGACCTCCAGCAGGTTGCAAATTGAATATAATTTTTTTCTGCATCTAGCTCTGAAAAAATATTTGGGCTTCTAGCGGTGTGTGGGACTTGGTCTATTAGTCCATCTATACTGACCTCCATCAGGTTGCAAATTAAAAATAATTTTTTTCTGCATCTAGCTCTGAAAAAATATTTGGGCTTCTAGCAGTGTGTGGGACTTGGTCTATTAGTCCATCTATACTGACCTCCATCAGGTTGCAAATTAAAAATAATTTTTTTCTTCATTTATCTCTGAAAAAATATTTGGGCTTCTAGCAGCGTGTGGGACTTGTTCTATTAGTCCATCTATACTGACCTCCATCAGGTTGCAAATTAAAAATAATTTTTTTCTGCATCTAGCTCTGAAAAAATATTTGGGCTTCTAGCAGTGTGTGGGACTTGGTCTATTAGTCCATCTATACTGACCTCCATCAGGTTGCAAATTAAAAATAATTTTTTTCTGCATCTAGCTCTGAAAAAATATTTGGGCTTCTAGCAGTGTGTGGGACTTGGTCTGTTAGTCCATATATACTGACCTCCATCAGGTTGCAAATTGAATAAAAAAATTTTCTGCATCTAGCTCTGAAAAAATATTTGGGCTTCTAGCGGTGTGTGGGACTTGGTCTATTAGTCCATCTATACTGACCTCCATCAGGTTTCAAATTAAAAATATTTTTTTTCTGCATCTAGCTCTGAAAAAATATTTGGGCTTCTAGCAGTGTGTGGGACTTGGTCTATTAGTCCATCTATACTGACCTCCATCAGGTTGCAAATTAAAAATAATTTTTTTCTTCATTTAGCTCTGAAAAAATATTTGGGCTTCTAGCAGTGTGTGGGACTTGTTCTATTAGTCCTTCTATACTGACCTCCAGCAGGTTGCAAATTGAATATAATTTTTTTCTGCATCTAGCTCTGAAAAAATATTTGGGCTTCTAGCGGTGTGTGGGACTTGGTCTATTAGTCCATCTATACTGACCTCCATCAGGTTGCAAATTAAAAATATTTTTTTTCTGCATCTAGCTCTGAAAAAATATTTGGGCTTCTAGCGGTGTGTGGGACTTGGTCTATTAGTCCATCTATACTGACCTCCATCAGGTTGCAAATTAAAAATAATTTTTTTCTGCATCTAGCTCTGAAAAAATATTGGGCTTCTAGCAGTGTGTGGGACTTGGTCTATTAGTCCATCTATACTGACCTCCATCAGGTTGCAAATTAAAAATAATTTTTTTCTTCATTTAGCTCTGAAAAAATATTTGGGCTTCTAGCAGTGTGTGGGACTTGTTCTATTAGTCCTTCTATACTGACCTCCAGCAGGTTGCAAATTGAATATAATTTTTTTCTGCATCTAGCTCTGAAAAAATATTTGGGCTTCTAGCGGTGTGTGGGACTTGGTCTATTAGTCCATCTATACTGACCTCCATCAGGTTACAAATTAAAAATAATTTTTTTCTGCATCTAGCTCTGAAAAAATATTTGGGCTTCTAGCGGTGTGTGGGACTTGGTCTATTAGTCCATCTATACTGACCTCCATCAGGTTGCAAATTAAAAATAATTTTTTTCTGCATCTAGCTCTGAAAAAATATTTGGGCTTCTAGCAGTGTGTGGGACTTGGTCTATTAGTCCATCTATACTGACCTCCATCAGGTTGCAAATTGAATAAAAAAAATTTCTGCATCTAGCTCTGAAAAAATATTTGGGCTTCTAGCGGTGTGTGGGACTTGGTGTATTAGTCCATCTATACTGACCTCCATCAGGTTGCAAATTAAAAATAATTTTTTTCTGCATCTAACCCAGCCAATAGTTTTGGCCTAATACCACAGTTTGGCCACTCAGCTCTGCTCGGTTACCATCCATTGTTTTTTTGTGCAAACAACTCCAGAGTTGTGAATTAGTTAACCACCAAAATGAGTGGAAAAAGGCCTGCTGCTGGTGGAAAGGGGAATAGGCGTGTTGGGAAGGGGAAAAAAGGTTGTGTCCGTGGGGTAGGTGCAGAAGAAAGACCATCTTCCAGCCAAACTAAAATGTCTACTTCTTTTAGCGGACAATGTGATAAGATCCCTTTCTTACGGCCACGCCAATCGCTACAAATTCCAGATGAGGCACAAAAACAGCAGGTGCTTCAACGGATATCAAGTGCTCCTTTAAGTGGGCTCTCCTCCACATCAACTTCAACATCACAAATACTCCAGTCCTCAAAGGTGTCACCCAAATCGCACTTGCTTCCTCACAGCTCCCAAATCTCCAGCTGCCCGTCTGAGTATGAGGTAGAACAGATGGTTGAGTCTGCAGAGCTGTTTACTCATACTATAGCCTGGGAATCAGAGGTCGACTCCAGCGCTTCTGTGAATCCAGACGAGGAAATGATCTGCACTGATGCCCAGAATCTTTATGAGTCGGATCCAGGACCAGACGCAGAAGGTTCTGACCATAATGTAGACCCTCATTCCCAAACTGTAACTCCTGTTGGTGGAGACAATGAGGAAGACGATGATAAGACTCAAATACCTGATTGGAGCGACAACTTTAGTTTTTTGTCAGGGCAGGAACAGGTTGGCTCTGAGGACGACGGGTGTGATAACGCACAGGGTGATGATGATGAGGTCGGAGATCCCACTTACTGTCAACCCACAGTCAGCCAAGAGATGAGGTCAGCAGAGGAGGTGGAGGAAGATGCTAGTGACGACGAGGTCAGGTTGCGCCTTCCTGGACAGAGACGTAGTACTGGAAGCACGTCAACAACTGCATCCTCAAACACAACTCTGCCTCTCACCACAAGTCGTGGTGGCTCTTCAGGTCGCATGGGTGCTAAGCCTTGCATAGCCTGGGCATTTTTTCAGATCGATAAAGATGACCCAACTCGTGTTATCTGTAACATTTGTCAGCAAAAGCTAAGTAGAGGCCAAAAAATACATAGTTTGAGTACTTCATGCATGAAGCGGCACATGGACATGAAGCATAAGTTGCAGTGGGAAGCTCAGTGTGCTACAATGCGGTCTAGCCGGCCGGGCCAACCACCGTCTGCCATATCTTGTGCATCCGCGGCCTCTTCATCCTCTGTGACTGTGGGGACAGCAGTCACACCTGTTTTGGGGCGCAGACCTGCCACCTCTTTACCCGCAACAGCCAGCGTGATTGGCAGGTCATCATTTTCTTTGGAGGTGGTAACACCAGCTGGTCTTGAGCGCTGTCCGACATCGATAGCACCACCTTTGGATCAAGGCAACCTAACATGTCCGCCTGCATCTTCCTCACAGACCGGCAGTTTGCCGGGGACACCCTTATCAACCCCGTCTAAGCACAATAGCCAGCCCTCGGTCCCTCAGATGTGGACAAGTAAAAGACCATTTCCTCCTAGCCATGAGAAAGCTAAGAGGTTGAATTTCACCATCTGCAAGCTCTTGGCTACAGAAATGCTGCCTTTCCGCCTGGTGGACACAGAGGATTTTCGAGACCTTATGTCCGTCGCAGTGCCCCAGTACCAGATGCCCAGTCGGCACTACTTCTCAAAGAAAGGTGTGCCTGCGCTCCACCAGCATGTCGCACACAACATCACCGCTTCTTTGAGAAACTCTGTGTGTGACAGGGTGCATTTCACCACAGACACTAGGACGAGTAGGCATGGACAGGGGCGTTACATGTCGCTGACTGGGCACTGGGTAACTATGGTGACAGCAGGACAAGGGGCTGCTGTCCAAGTCTTGCCGTCCCCACGAGTTGTGCGTCAATCCTCTTTATGTCATTTTTCCTCCACTGCTTCTGCCTCCTCAACCTCCTCTCGGTCTTCCACCTGCACCCAAAGCCTGTCTGGTCATGCCACAAGCTTTCTAACTGCGCAGAAGGGATCCTGCACACCTCCTTACTATGCTGGCAGTAGGGCTCAACGTCATCAGGCGGTTTTTACATTGAAATGTCTGGGAAATGTGAGTCACACAGCTGAGGAGTTGTGGTCAGCTCTGGAGAACCAATTTCATGAATGGTTGTCTCCACTGGACCTGAAACCAGGGAAGGCCGTGTGCGACAATGCTGCAAACCTGGGTGCGGCCCTTCGCCGGGGCAATGTCACACACGTGCCTTGTATGGCTCACGTGTTGAACCTGGTTGTCCAGCAATTTTTAGCCCACTATCCCAGACTAGATGGCCTTCTGCAGAGGGCACGGTCGCTGTGTGCTCACTTCCGCCGTTCGCATCCCGCAGCTCAGCGACTTACATCTCTACAGAAGTCGTTGGGCCTGCCACTTCACCGGCTAAAATGCGATGTGCCTACCCGGTGGAATTCAACTCTGCACATGTTGCAGCGACTGTGGCAGCACCGACAAGCCCTGGTGCAATACGTTCTACGTATAGCCTGGGCCAACGAGATTCAGAGGTGGGGCAAATCACGCTGGAGGAGTGGTCTCAGATCAGGGACCTATGCACCCTTCTGCACAGTTTTGAAATGGCGACGAAGATGTTTAGTGCTGACGATGCCATTATCAGCATGACTATTCCGGTGATTTACATGCTGGAGCACATGTTAAACAGAATTCGGAGTCAGGTGGTGGCACAAGAGGAGGTGGAGGAAGTAGAGGAGGAGGAGTTGTATGCGGAAGGGCTAACATCTGCAAGGTCCAGACGGTCGGTAGCACCAGGGCGGCAGGCATGTGAGGGTGGGGGAGATGATTTTACCAGGGCGCATGGTAGCAGCCAAACTAGTGAGGAAGGTGCAGGAGCCCAGGAAGAAGTGGAGGACGAACTGATGGAAGACTCATCAGATGAGGGAGACCTTGATCACATTTCTGTTGTGCGAGGTTGGGGGGAGAGGACAGAGGAAGGAAGCATGATTGTTACCTCGCCACCAACACAACAGGGACTTGGTGCTCCTGGATGCGCAACACACATGAGTGCCTTCTTGCTGCACTACCTGCAACATGACCCTCGAATTGTGAGAATTAGAAATAATCCTGACTACTGGGTTGCCACACTGTTAGATCCCCGGTACAAAAGTAAATTTGCAGAAATTATTCCTGCCATAGAAAGGGATGCACGCATGCAGGAGTATCAGCAGAGACTGTTGCAGAATCTTACATGTGCTTTTCCACAAAATACCAGTGGTGCACGTAGTGAATCTCACAGTTCCAACTTGCCAACCGTGGTCTGTATGGAATTGTTCAATAAAGGGCCCAAAATTAAGATAACATAGATGGGAGAGGTCTCTATGAATAGGAATTCCTAAGTATTTGATACCCTGTGAGGGCCAGGCAAAGGGAAAGTTGGACTGGATGGAATCCTATATGGATTTAGGGAGGGAGACATCGAGGGCCTCAGACTTCGCTGCATTGATTTTAAAATTTTACCATGTAACAAAGTGATCTATTTCAGCCATAACAGCAGGGATGGATATATGTGATTGAGTGATATATACTAGGACATCATCAGCAAATAGAGAGCACTTGTACTCGGTGCCTCCCACCTCAATCCACCTAATATTGGGGTTATGGCGAATTGATGAGAGCAGGTGCTCCGTCACTAGGATGTATAAGAGAGGGGACAGAGGACATCCCTGCCTTGTCTCATTGGTGATTGTGAAAGGTGATGAAAATGTTCTGACGCACCCCCTGGGCCTTGGGACACCCAGAGCCGGACCCTTTTTGGTGGATGCTGGTGGTTGTAGTCTTCGTGGCGGCGATCCGGTTCCGTGGCTCAGGGCGGTCAAACCAGTGGCGGAACTATTTATGTGGTTTTGATGTTTAAATGTCCGACTACGCCACCCGTGGATTGCGGTCAGAGTGAACCGCCGCTACAGGGCAGACCGCTAAGGCTGGTGTTGTGGGTGCAGCAGAGCGTAGCATAACTCCCCACGGGAGGAGTATAGCCTCAGGGCAGTGTATGCGGAGGATGGGGGTGATGGTGCAGGGCAGCAGCAGTAACGACACGGAGTCAGTGATGCAGTTCAGGGCCTTTACTCACAGTTCTTAATATCCAGACCACGTCTGCAGGTAACGGCTGCCCACGTCGTACTGTGCTCACCAGGTGAGGGGCTCAGACAACTCCCAGATAACTTTGGAGCGCTTCACAGGACCCCCTTTGTGTGTCCTTTGTCTGGCCTTTCTTACCAACACTTCTGTCCGGCTGCCTCGGGCCTCCTCTTGGTAAACTTGGCGCCAGTTTCCCTGACCCTATGTGGTGCCTTCCTAGCGGGTGGAGCAAGGGGCTGCGCCACATAAAATGTCAGAGCCTCCGGTTTCTAGCTGAGGGTCGTTTCCTGCCTCCACTAGTTCGGGGACCGGTCTCCCCCTTTTGCCTGACCCCTCCACGCAGGTGGATTCGGGCGTGCGGTGGCGACTCGCCCGTCCGCACCCCTGGGATCCCTTCATTCCTCGTTCCTGGAGCCTTCTCCGCTCCTCTTCCTTCCTTCTCCCTCTTGCAGGCCTGGGCCTCTGTTACTAGGCCCGCCTCCGGAGCAGAGCTCATGCAGAGCCCCTGCTCCCTGCCACTTCTGCTCAGACTTCTCTGCACTGAACTAAGATGGTGCCCACCTTTTATACTCCCTTCTCAATGCACCCAGGAACTGCTTCCTCCCTGCTCCTGCACTGCAGGGTTCCCCTTCCTCAGTGTTCCCTCCCCCCACTCCAGCCAGGGACAGGGACTGTCGTGCCCATCTCAGGGGCATATTGGTCGCCCTGCCCCACGGCAATGTGGTGTAATGCATGCAGGTGTCGGGTCCTGATCCACACTCCATCCTTATCTGAGAGTGAGATATCACACCTCTGGGTGAGGTGCAATACGTCTGTAGCAACCGAGCCCTCGGTGCTACAGTTCCATTTATCTTCAGCCTAGGTGACGTATTGTGATACAGGGCCGTGATTTTGGCTATAAAAGGGTCCCCTAGACCCCTACCCCAAGCTTTTTAAGAGAATCATATATGGCGTGCCAGGAGACTCTATGGAATGCTTTCTCAGCATCCAACGAGAGTATCTACTTACAAATTTTTAACTGCATCTAGCCCAGGAAATACTTTGTGCCTAGTAGCAGTGTCTGCTAGTCAGCGGATTAAGCAAGCTACACCACCTGTAGTTTGGACACTTAATTTTTTCAAAGGAAATGCTTCGGGACCACGGGATACTTAGTGAAGAGCATCAGGAGGCACCCCAAGGCATAGGGGCTGGGACTGGCAGTAGGATGCCTTGCGGTGGACAGCCGAGCTCGATCCTTATGAAAGCTTTTTAACTGCAGCAGCTTTAGTGGACGCTACTGGAGCTGGAATTACGCGGCTGCTGGCATGAGACTTGCCCTCCAATAGATCCTTGTAAATGGATTTAAAGTGTATTCATTCAAATTAGAGGGACAATTTAAATTAAAAAGCTTAGAGCTGCCTCCACCACAGGGGGGCTCTCTCGACCCACCAGCGGACAGGCACCAGTATTGGGAGAGGGGGGCTGGCCGTCAGGGTTCACCGCGGCTCTGGCACAAACCCGGCGACACGGAGGTGGCACGGGCAGGAGCGGACTGGCCGTCTCGGCTTCTCACTTTTTGGATTTTAGAAGGGCATGACATGCCTATATCTGTGTCTCCCCCTCCTTTTACTCCTCCACCTCTTTTCTTTTCGCATGACTATATGTACTTGTCACTTTTCCATGTGTTAGTTGTGTCTTCTGAGCAGTTTGTCAGCTTTTGGACACCTTTGAAGGTGTTTTCTATGTGTTTCTATGTGTTTTTGTTTGCCTGCCATTGGTTTTAACGGTGTTCGAAGGTGTTCGACGAACAGTTCGACGAACAGTTCGGCGAACACACGGGTGTTCGACGAACCGAACCGAACTCGAACACTACGGGGGTGGCTCAACACTAGCGATCACTCGCTCTTTCCCTCCTTATACTTGAGCCAGCACTGCTCCCAGCCCATGCAAGCTTCCATTTCTTCCAGGAGGTGGCGTCCAGCCAACGGTTCTCTTCCATGTTCCTGGCTATTGAGGGACACGTCTAGGGTCCATGGTTTTCCTTCCACTGGTGCCAGCCCTATAGCGTCAGCTCTAGTAAGGGCCTCCGGCATTACGCACACTCGCGCCACCTCTTGTCGGGGCAACAACTGTAAACTGGTGCCACTTAAATTGATGCAGCGCACGGGTACTCGACCGTGCCGCACGGTGGCCAGAGTTCGAGCAATCAGGAGTCCAGAGGGCGCTTCTTCTCCCTCCACTGGTTCAATTTGAATGTCCACGCCCTCTATGGACACATGTGCCAGCACCGGCAAAGTGAGTACAGTCTGTCCCACCGGCTGTGTCATTGTGGCTTCGGGCGGTATCGATACCTTACCAAGGTACTGGGAGGTAGTGGGCAACTTTTGAATCTGACTGACCCGCACGAGGTGCTGGAACACTGTCTTGTTAGCTGGGTCTCGAGTGGCGTGGGTCCAGTTGTTTTTGCTACAGCCCTCAGCCAGGAACTGTCCGACTTCTTTCAGCACATTCATGCCCAGGGTTACAATGGGCCCATCGGCTCCGGGCGCGGTGGTCAGTACGATCGCTTTTTGACCGAGGTACTTTCCACATGCCCGCATGGACATCCATACTACTCCCGCTACTGGGATAGGTAGTTGATTAGCCGCCACCAGTATGACAGTGGGTTCCCGGCAGGAACGAGCGACTTCAGGAAATTGACTTTGGAAGTACGTCTCAGGCATAGTGGTCACTTGAGACCCGGTGTCAATCAAACAGCGGATCCGCTGCCCATTGAATTCAGCCCAGATAATGGGCCTCTCGGAGACAATGTCTTCAGAGCTCCCTCTTCTACTCTCTGAAGCTCGAGACCCCACGGTATGCTCCACAACCGTGGGGCATTTTAGTTTAACAGCTGTCCCCTCCTCCTCTTTTCTCGGTTGGGACAGTCTTTGGAGATATGCCCCCTACCTCCGAAGGTCCAGCACTCCGGTCCTCGTTCTGCCGATAGGTCGGGTACATGTCGTGCTGGGGCCAGATAGGAACGACTTTCTCGTTCTGGTCTCCGTCCGCGTTGAGCAGTACGGTCCGTCGGCAAGGGGGCAGCAGGAGTCTTCCTAATCGAATTCAGCTCACCCCGAATGTCTCGAATTTCCTGACGTATTTCCCATACCCAATCAGGCTCTTGGTTGGTGAATCCAGGAGCAATTGCCTCATGACTTCTAACTATAGCTTTGAGAACAAGAACTTCTCTCTCCAGGACTCTAGCTTCAGCCCCTACCTGCAGGAAGCCCATATCAGGGCTCAATCGCAGCCGCTCCTTCAGGATCTGCCTCAGGGAAGGGTCTTTCAAGCCAGCAATCAGTTGGTCACGCAACACCTCATCAAATGGTCCCAGTCCTCGGTTCCCATCTCGAGTTTTCTTAGTGATATGGGCCGTCACTTCCTGTAATGCATTAACATACTGATTTACTGTCTCATTTTCCCCTTGGACCCGCTGAAACAACCGTAAGCGCAAGTGTTCCAAATCTGTAGTGTCACCGTGCATGTCCTCTAGAATTTTTATCACTTTATCCACGGTGTCACGGTCCCCAGGTGGGCGGTACATCACAGTTTGTTGGGCCTCTCCATCAAGGGTTAGGAGGGCCAGCTCCGCCTGGGCTAGAGGGTCAAGGGGATACATACGTAGCATACTTCTCAGTCTTTCTGCCCAATCCAAAAGTGACATGCCATCCCCTGTAAACTTGGGAAGATGGCTAAGCATAACCCCCAGGGGTATATGGCTCCGTCCGGACCCAGCCACAGACTGATCCGCCATCTCTGCGTCTGAATGTTGCATTCTGCCGACTACACCAAATGTAATGCAGGTGCCGGAATGCAACGCACAGAGACACAAGGTGAGAACAGTCAGAGATGTTTGTAAACAGTTTTATACAACAGGTATACTGAAACAAGGGATTAGCAACAAGGGTAATGAACATTGGTTTGAAATATCAGAAAAATACAAAATTTCTCAAAGTAAGGCGCAGTCTCTTAAAATAAGGCGCAGTCTCTTAAAATAAGGCACAGTCTCTTAAAGTAAGGTGATGCCCTCAAGCATGAGAGACACCACACAAGTTCTTTAACCGTGAATTTGGCCCTAGCGGGGGTCACCGGTTATTCCCGCTAGGCCATGAGTCTCTTTCCGGATAAATTCAATTAAATCACGTTGCGCTACTTTAGCCCCCACCGTTCCCCTCCTAACCTGATTACTTAAACCCAATTGTCCCCGGTACCGTGGGTGAGCAGTGGAAGTGACGGCCCTGCTCTCATATGCAGCTCCTCTCTGCTTGGCCGTTGGAGGCAGTCTCTCGAGCCTTGGATAGGGGGTCCAGGCCTCGTCTGTCGGCGGCCGACGTTGGGTTCTGCGAAATCACTCAGCACCGCGATCAGGTTCCTAGTATCCTCAGCAGGCACAGCACTCGGGTCACAACTGTGAGGGATCCGAAGCTCTTTTACCGGTGCCCGGCTGGAGCACCTCTCAGGCCTCTGGATTTGGCCTGTCACACGGGGTTTCTCAGAACGCAGGGAGCATGTCTGCTCCTCTCTGCTGCTTGGCGCCAAAGACCCCTCAGGTTTGGCGTGCTGGCCTCTTATCTCTCTGAACTCCTTCCTGGAAGTCACCTCATCGGGTCCAGCATCTGAATCTGCCCTCTCTGCAACTTCCCTTGTATATTTTGGTTCCTCTTGACTGTCTCTGGCCAGTAGATGGCAGTCTCGCTCCATCCTTGAAACGTCATGTTGAAGCTCTTTTACAAGCTTTCTTGCTCGTTCTACACAGTGACACAGTCATGCCTTCGATGTTTACTTGGAGATACTCCTGTACCATCGTCTCTAGGCGTTGACTATGTGTCAGACTTCTTGTCTCCGGTGGCCTTGCAATGGATGGGCTAAAAAAGCTGTGAAATGATTCCGCAAAATTGCTGTTACCAGCAGATACTGTGTTTCTGTTACGGTTTGAGTGCTGAACACTCGAGAGTCCCACGGTTGGCAAGTTAGAACTGTGAGATTCACTACGTGCACCACTGGTGTTTTGTGGAAAAGCACATGTAAGATTCTGCAACAGTCTCTGATTATACTCCTGCATGCGTGAATCTCTTTCTATGGCAGGAATTATTTTGGCAAATTTACTTTTGTACCGGGGATCTAAGAGTGTGGCAACCCAGTAGTCAGGATTATTTCGAATTCTGACAATTCGATGGTCATGTTGCAGGTAGTGCAGCAAGAAGGCACTCATGTGTGTTGCGCATCCAGGAGCACCAAATCCCTGTTGTGTTGGTGGCGAGGTAACAATCATGCTTCCTTCCTCTGCCCTCTCCCCCCAACCTCGCACAACAGAAATGTGATCAAGGTCTCCCTCATCTGATGAGTCTTCCATCAGTTCATCCTCCACTTCTTCCTGGGCTCCTGCACCTTCCTCACTAGTTTGGCTGCTACCATACCCCCTGGTAAATCCATCTCCCCCACCCTCACATGCCTGCCGCCTTGGTGCTGCCGACCGTCTGGACCTTGCAGATATTAGCCCTTCCGCATACAACTCCTCTTCCTCTACTTCCTCCACCTCCTCTTGTCGCACCACCTGACTCCGAATTCTGTTTAACATGAGCTTCAGCATGTAAATAACTGGAATAGTCATGCTGATAATGGCATCGTAAGCACTAAACATCTTCGTCGCCATTTCAAAACTGTGCAGAAGGGTGCATAGCTCCCTGATCTGAGACCACTCTTCCAGCGTGATTTGCCCCACCTCTGGATCCCGTTGGCCCAGGCTATACGTCAGACTGTATTGCACCAGGGCTTGTCGGTACTGCCACAGTCGCTGCAACATGTGCAGAGTTGAATTCCACCGGGTAGGCACATCGCATTTTAGCCGGTGAAGTGGCAGGCCCAACGACTTCTGTAGAGATGTAAGTCGCTGAGCTGCAGGATGCGAATGGTGGAAGTGAGCACACAGCGACCGTGTCCTCTGCAGATGGCCATCTAGTCCGGGATGGTGGCCTAAAAATTGCTGGACAACCAGGTTCAACACGTGAGCCATACAAGGCACGTGTGTGACATTGCCCCGGTGAAGGGCCGCACAGAGGTTTGCAACATTGTCGCACACGGCCTTCCCTGGTTTCAGGTCCAGTGGAGACAACCATTCATGAAACTGGTTCTCCAGAGCTGACCACAACTCCTCAGCTGTGTGACTCACATTTCCCAGACATTTCAAAGTAAAAACTGCCTGATGACATTGAGCCCTGCTGCCAGCATAGTAAGGAGATGTGCAGGATCCCTTCTGCGCAGTTAGAAAGCGTATGGCAAGACCAGACAGGGTTTGGATGCAGGTGGAAGACCGAGAGGAGGTTGAGGAGGCAGAAGCAGTGGAGGACCTTCGAGATAAAGAGGATTGACGCACAACTCGTGGGGACGGCAAGACTTGCACAGCAGCCCCTTGTACTGCTGTCACCATAGTTACCCAGTGCCCAGTCAGCGACATGTAACGCCCCTGTCCATGCCTACACGTCCAAGTGTCTGTGGTGAAATGCACCCTGTCACACACAGAGTTTCTCAAAGAAGCGGTGTTGTTGTGTGCGACATGCTGGTGGAGCGCAGGCAGTAGTGCCGACTGGGCATCTGGTACTGGGGCACTGCGACGGACATAAGGTCTCGAAAATCCTCTTTGTCCACCAGGCGGAAAGGCAGCATTTCTGTAGCCAAGAGCTTGCAGATGGTGAAATTCAACCTCTTTGCTTTCTCATGGCTAGTTGGAAATGGTCTTTTACTTGTCCACATCTGAGGGACCGAGGGCTGGCTGTTGTGCTTAGACGGGGTTGAGAAGGGTGTCCCCGGCAAACTGCCGGTCTGTGAGGAAGATGCAGGCGGACATGTTAGGTTGCCTTGATCCAAAGGTGGTGCTCTCGATGTCGGAGAGCGCTCAACACCAGCTGGTGTTTCCACCTCCAAATAAAATGATGACCTGCCAATCACGCTGGCTGTTACAGGTACAGAGGTGGCAGGTCTGCGTCCCAAAACAGGTGTGACTGCTGTCCCCCCAGTCACAGAGGATGAAGAGGCCACGAATGCACAAGATGTGGCAGATGGTGGTTGGCCCGGCACGCTAGGCCGCATTGTAGCACAGTGAGCTTCCCACTGCAACTTATGCTTCATATCCATGTGACGGTTCATGCATGAAGTACTCAAACTATGGATTTTTTGGCCTCTACTTAGCTTTTGGTGACAAATGTTACAGATAACACGAGTTGGGTCATCCTTATCGATCTGAAAAAATGCCCAGGCTATGCAAAGCTTAGCACCCATGCGACCTGAAGAGCCACCACGACTTGTGGTCAGAGGCAGAGTTGTGTTTGAGGATGCAGTTGTTGACGTGCTTCCAGTACTACGTCTCTGTCCAGGAAGGCGCAACCTGACCTCGTCGTCACTACCATCCTCCTCCACCTACTCTGCTGACCTCATCGACTGGCTGACTGTGGGTTGACAGTAAGTGGGATCTGCAACCTCGTCATCATCACCCTGTGTGTTCTCACACCCGTCATCCTCAGAGCCAACCTCTTCCTGCCCTGACAAAAAATTCAAGTTGTCGCTCCAATCAGGTATTTGCGTCTCATCATCGTCTTCCTCATTGTCTCCACCAACAGGTGTTACAGTTTGGGAACGAGGGTCTACATTATGGTCAGAACCTTCTGCGTCTGGTCCTGGATCCGACTCATAAAGATTCTGGGCATCAGTGCAGATCATTTCCTCGTCTGGATTCACAGAAGCTCTGGAGCCGACCTCTGATTCCCAGGCTATAGTATGAGTAAACAGCTCTGCAGACTCAACCATCTTTTCTACCCCATACTCAGATGGGCAGCTGGAGACTTGGGGGCTGTGAGGAAGCAAGTGCGATTGGGGTGACACCTCTGAGGACTGGAGTATTTGTGATGTTGAAATTGAGGTGGAGGAGAGCCCACTTAAAGGAGCACTTGATATCCGTTGAAGCATCTGCTGTTTTTGTGCCTCATCTGGAATTTGTAGCAATTGGTGTGGCCGTAAGAAAGGGATCGTATCACATTGTCCGCTAAAAGAAGTAGACATCTTAGTTTGGCTGGAAGATGGTCTTTCTTCTGCAGATGTTACTGTTGCTTTAACACCTACCCCACGGACACAACCTTTTTTTCCCTTCCCAACACGCCTATTCCCCTTTTCACCAGCAGCAGGCCTTTTTCCACTCATTTTGGTGGTTAACTAATTGACAACTCTGGAGTTGCTTGCACAAAAAACGATGGATGGGAACCGAGCAGAGCTGAGTGGCCAAACTGAGGTATTAGCCCAAAAGAATTGGCTGGGTTAGATGCAGTAAAACAATTTTATTACATACACAGGTGGTGGAGCTTAGTATAAAAGAACTAATAGAATGAGTCCCACACACTGCTACAAGTCCAAAATTATTTTCCGAGCTAGATGCAGATAAAAATTATTTGTAATTTGCAAGCTGGTGGAGCTTAGTATAGATGGACTAATAGAATAAGTCCCACACACTGCTACAAGCCCAAAATTATTTTCCGAGCTAGATGCAGATAAAAATTATTTGTAATTTGCAAGCTGGTGGAGCTTAGTATAGATGGACTAATAGAATAAGTCCCACACACTGCTACAAGCCCAAAATTATTTTCCGAGCTAGATGCAGCTAAAAATTATTTGCAATTTGCAAGCTGGTGGAGCTTAGTATAGATGGCCTAATAGAATGAGTACCACACACTGCTACTATGCCCAAAATTATTTTCCAGACAATATGCAGCTAAAAATTATTTGTAATTTGCAAGCTGGTGGAGCTTAGTATAGATGGCCTAATAGAATGAGTACCACACACTGCTACTATGCCCAAAATTATTTTCCGAGCTAGATGCAGCTAAAAATTATCTGTAATTTGCAATCTGGTGGAGCTTAGTATAGATGAACTAATAGAAAAAGCCCCACACACTGCTACAAGCCCAAAATTATTTTCCGAGCTAGATGCAGCTAAAAATTATTTGTAATTTGCAAGCTGGTGGAGCTTAGTATAGATGGACTAATAGAATAAGTCCCACACACTGCTACAAGCCCAAAATTATTTTCTGAGCTAGATGCAGATAAAAATTATTTGTAATTTGCAAGCTGGTGGAGCTTAGTATAGATGGACTAATAGAATAAGTCCCACACACTGCTACAAGCCAAAATTATTTTCCGAGCTAGATGCAGATAAAAATTATTTGTAATTTACAAGCTGGTGGAGCTTAGTATAGATGGACTAATAGAATGAGTCCCACACACTGCTACAAGCCCCAAATTATTTTCAGAGCTAGATGCAGATAAAAATTATTTGTAATTTGCAAGCTGGTGGAGCTTAGTATAGATGGCCTAATAGAATGAGTACCACACACTGCTACTATGCCCAAAATCATTTTCCAGACAAGATACAGCTAAAAATTATTAGTAATTTGCAAGCTGGTGGAGCTTAGTATAGATGGCCTAATAGAATGAGTACCACACACTGCTACTATGCCCAAAATCATTTTCCAGACAAGATGCAGCTAAAAATTATTAGTAATTTGCAAGCTGGTGGAGCTTAGTATAGATGGCCTAATAGAATGAGTACCACACACTGCTACTATGCCCAAAATTATTTTCCAGACAAAATGCAGCTAAAAATTATTTGTAATTTGCAAGCTGGTGGAGCTTAGTATAGATGGACTAAAAGAATAAGTCCCACACACTGCTACAAGCCCAAAATTATTTTCCGAGCTAGATGCAGATAAAAATTATTTGTAATTTACAAGCTGGTGGAGCTTAGTATAGATGAACTAATAGAAAAAGCCCCACACACTGCTACAAGCCCAAAATTATTTTCCGAGCTAGATGCAGCTAAAAATTATTTGTAATTTGCAAGCTGGTGGAGCTTAGTATAGATGGACTAATAGAATAAGTCCCACACACTGCTACAAGCCCAAAATTATTTTCCGAGCTAGATGCAGATAAAAATTATTTGTAATTTGCAAGCTGGTGGACCTTAGTATAGATGGCCTAATAGAATGAGTACCACACACTGCTACTTTGCCCAAAATTATTTTCCAGACAAGATGCAGCTAAAAATGATTTGTAATTTGCAAGCTGGTGGAGCTTAGTATAGATGGACTAATAGAATAAGTCCCACACACTGCTACATGCCCAAAATTATTTTCCGAGCTAGATGCAGCTAAAAATTATTTGTAATTTGCAAGCTGGTGGACCTTAGTATAGATGGCCTAATAGAATGAGTACCACACACTGCTACTATGCCCAAAATTATTTTCCAGACAAGATGCAGCTAAAAATTCTTTGTAATTTGCAAGCTGGTGGAGCTTAGTATAGATCGACTAATAGAATAAGTCCCACACACTGCTAAAAGCCCAAAATTATTTTCCGAGCTAGATGCAGATAAAAATTATTAGTAATTTGCAAGCTGGTGGAGCTTAGTATAGATGGCCTAATAGAATGATTCTATGCCCAAAAGGTTTTACTTGGCTAGGTGCAGTAAAAAAAATTGTATTCTATACACAGGTGGTGTAGCTTGCAACACAGATATGCTACTCCACTGACTAACACACACTGCAAGAGGCTAAAAAGGATTTGCTTAGCTAGTTTTAGCCAAATGCTGTGAAAAACACTTGCACAGCACTGGCACAGACCTGCCAGGCAAAAAGTCGTAGGAAATGCTGTAACCTAGTCCTCAAAAGGACTGCAATTACAAGTAGACCCTACTCCCAACCTATCTATTTAAGAGCACAGACCTGCCTGTTAAAAGTCGTAGGAAATGCTGTAACCTAGTCCTCAAAAGGACTGCAATCACAACTATTCCCTACTCCCAAGCTATCTGTATATTTCTGAGAAAATTGGCTTGAAATTAACACTGAAAGTATAGCGCACACAGCAACAGCGGTGCCGTCTAACACGCTGCTGCAGGAGTGAGAAAATGGTGGCGACGGGGAAAATGGCTGGGTCTTATAGGGGAAGGACATGTGACATACACAGCCAATGACACATGCCCTTGCTTGTATGAAAAAAAGCAGTTTGCTCCGTGTGTGCACTGCTGATAGGCTGACAGATTGCACCTCCCAACTGTAAATGCGGGAAAGAGAAGAAAAAATGGAGATCTTCATTATTTATGCAGAGATCCATACCCTGCCCCTCCCCCCGCCCCGCTGTACACTCAAACTGTGTATTAACATTGATTATCAGCATTACTGTGAAAAAATCCAGTTATGATTTTGGTGCACGAACAGTTATCGAACATAACCTCGAACAGCCGGATTTTTTTCAAATCGTTCGTGCTCGCCGTACGGCTCGAACACCGCTCAAAACAGCTCGAATTTGAGATTGGCGAACAGTTCGAGTTGAACACCGCTCATCTCTAGTTCTAAGGTGTTCGACAAACAGTTCCACAAACATCCCGGTGTTCGACGAACCGAACCGAACCCGAATACTACGGGGGTGGCTCAACACTAATTCTAAACTCTGTACTCCGAACTCTGACTAGAACTGTATTTGCTATAACTTTATATATACATACAGTAACTCCACCCACCAAACTATTCCCATAGCAACCTGCCTTGATGAGGAGACTTAACCATTTCACTTAAAAACAGTGTTACAGACAATTATATACATAGAACTTCTTACATATCATGAATAATTTACACAGAGTTTTTAGTAAAACAACTTTGGGGCATTACATATATAATAGAATTGTGTTGTCACACAAGTCACAAGTAAAAAGCCTTATTTTTTATTATATTTCTAGGGCATTGAATAGTTTTATTTTAAACAGGAGCAAACATAAGACCATAAACCATCAGTCAATACCTGAGGCCATGGTTTAGGCTGTGTGCCCACGATGAGTTTTTCAAGCGTTTACGCTGTGGAATTTCTGCAGCTTAAATGCTTGGTAAATGCTTGGTAAACCTTCCCCCATGGTCTCCAATACAATTCCGCACTTTCAATGCCCATGCTGCGTATTTTTCCGCAGCGTTTATGCTGCGCTCAAAAATACGCAGCATGCCCATTAATTTTGCGGAGACGCAGCGTAATCGCCGCCATTGACTTGCATTAGAACGCGCCAATTCCGCAAGACTGCATCTGTACATGCGTAATTGGCGCGTTCTAATGTGCGGATGATACCCGGGTGTGGATGACAGGAGACTCTCATCCAGACCTGGGTACCATAGAATCTGTAAAAAAAGAATTTAAAATAAAAAATAAAGTTTATACTCACCTTCTGATGTCCTCCCGGTGTTTTGTCCACGCCGTCCGGTCTCTTGCAATGCTTGCGCTGTTGTGAAGGACCTGCCATGACGTCACTGAGTCATGTGACCCATCACATGACTCAATGATGTCACCGCAGGTCCTTCACACCACCGCGAGCAGTGCAAGAGACCGGACGCAGCAGAGATGACACCGGGAAGACACCAGAAGGTGAGTATAATCTTTTATTTTTATTTTTGACCATTCTTATTCTTTTTTTTAACTATTACTTGGTCACACTATATAAATCCATGCCGGTTGCATGGATTTATATAGTGTGACCAACTTGTGAAGCATTTTCCAAGTGATGCTCAAAATCGCTTGGAAAACTGCTTGAAAAAACGCATGCGAAAATGCATGTAAAAACGCTGAAAAAACATTTCCCTCTGGCAGAAAAACCGCATGTAAATCTGCGTGCGTTTTTTTCTGCCAGAGAGAGGCAAAAACGCTCTGCATCAAATCTGCTACGTGGGCACATAGCCTTCAGTGGGACTGTAATAGGAGTTGACACAGCAGTGTGCTAGCTGTACACCATGGCCTAAGGTATTGACTATTACCTCATACTGCTCTGCACTAGTGAGGAGCGAACGCACTCGCCACTACTCGGTACTCGCCCGAGCATCATGGTGCTCGACAAGCTCGGCGAGTATTTCCGGGTTGCTCGGGCGGGAACTTGGGTCCCCTCCCTGCATATTTGGCACTCTTTAGAGAGCCAATGAACATGCAGGGATTGCCTGCCATGCACTGTAATGCTGTAGCCAGGTTGGTTGTGGGTATTACAGTGATTGGCTGGCCGCACAGCGTCATCAGGTGTATATCAGACCACGTGCCGCCATGCTCGTCAAAGTCACTCTGGATCAGACAGTGTAGGGAAAGCTGCTGCTGTGTCAGTGAGAGATTTGCTTGTGTATTAGGTAGTGTAGGGAGAAAAACCGTACATTACACATTTCCATCTTAACAAACAGTCCTTTTGAGGACTAACTAATCCATCTGCAGAGATATCAGGCAGGCAGTGTATATAGGCAGGCAGGGTATATAGCAGACTGCAGTGCATATAGCACTAGAGGCTCCAGTCCAGTTCTGTCGGCTGCTGCTGTTAGATATTTCTGGAAATAGGCCCAGGTCTCAGGGGCCAGGAATATTTTTTTTTGCATCTTAATCCTCATTATTTGCTTAAAAAGCAAACCAGAGAACACGTTTTTTCTGCGCCATTTGCTTGTTGGCACTGCAGAATACAGCCAGGTCCTTTCCATATTACAGCGCTAAAATCCATCTATTTAAAACTGTGTTTTCTCCGTCACACGGATCACATATTTTCAGAAAATACTGCCATTTCTGGCCTGCATCAAAATTTTTTTTCAGTGTGTCAGCAAAGTTTTTGACACTGGTTTGCTGTTGAAAACAGTTACCTACAGGCCAGGTATTTAAAACTGTGTTTTCTCCGTCACACGGATCACATATACGTTTTCAGACAATACTGCCATTTCTGGCCTCCATTAAAAAAAAATTTCCGTGTGTCAGTGAAGAAATTGACACCAGATTGCTGTTCAAAATAGGAACCTACAAACCAGGTATTTAAAACCGTGTTTTCTCCGTCAAACGGATTACATATACGTTGTTAAAAACTACTGCCATTTCTGGCCTCCATTAAAAAAAATTTTCAGTGTGTCAGTGAAGCAATAGACACCAGATTGCTGCTCAAAATAGTTACCTACAGGCCAGGTATTTAAAACAGTGTTTTCTCCGGCACACGTATTACATATACGTTTTCAGAAAATACTGCCATTTCTGGCCTCCATTAAAAAAATTTCAGTGTGTCAGTGAAGCAATTGACACCAGATTGCTGTTCAAAATAGTTACCTACAGGCCAGGTATTTAAAACTGTGTTTTCTCCGTCACACGGATCACATATACGTTGTCAAAAAATACTGCCATTTCTGGCCTCCATTAAAACATTTTTTTAGCGTGTCAGCAAAGTTTTTGACACTGGTTTGCTGTTCAAAACAGTTACCTACAGGCCAGGTATTTAAAATTGTGTTTTCTTCGCACACAGATCACATATACGTTTTCAGAAAATACTGCCATTTCTGGCCTCTATTAAAAAAAAATTTCAGTGTGTCAGTGAAGTAATTGACACCAGATTGCGGTTCAAAACAGTTACCTACAGGCCAGGTATTTAAAACTGTGTTTTCTCCGTCACACGGCTCACATATACATTATCAAAAAATACTGCCATTTCTGGCCTCCATTAATATTTTTTTTTTCAGTGTGTCAGCAAAGTTTTGACACTGGTTTGCTGTTCAAAACAATTACCTAGAGGCCAGGTATTTAAAACTGTATTTTCTTCGTCACACGGATTACATATACGTTTTCAGAAAATACTGCCATTTCTGGCCTCCAATAAAAAAAAATTTCAGTGTGTCAGTGACGCAATTGACACCAGATTGCTGTTCAAAATAGTTACCTACAGGTCAGGTATTTAAAACTGTGTTTTCTCCGTCAAACGGATTACATATATGTTTTCAGAAAATACTGCCATTTCTGGCCTCCATTAAAAAAAAATTTCAGTGTGTCAGCAAAGTTTTTGACACTGGTTTGCTGTTCAAAACAGTTACCTACAGGCCAGGTATTTAAAACTGTGATTTCTCCGTCACACGGATTACATATACGTTTTCAGAAAATACTGCCATTTCTGGCCTCCATTAAAAAGTTTTTTCAGTGTGTCAGTGAAGTAATTGACACCAGATTGCTGTTCAAAATAGTTACCTACAGGCCAGGTATTTAAAACTGTGTTTTCTCCGTCACACGGCTCACATAAACGTTGTCAAAAAATACTGCGATTTCTGGCCTCCATTAATTTTTTTTTTCAGTGTGTCAGCAAAGTTTTGACACTGCTTTGCTGTTCAAAACAGTTAACTACAGGCCAGGTATTTAAAACTGTGTTTTCTCCGTCACACGGATTACATATACGTTTTCAGAAAATACTGCCAATTCTGGCCTCTACTAAAAAAAAATTTCAGTGTGTCAGTGAAGCAATTGACACCAGATTGCTGTTCAAAATAGTTACCTACAGGCCAAGTATTTAAAACTGTGTTTTCTCCATCGTACGGATTACATACAGTACAGACCAAAAGTTTGGACACACCTTCTCATTTAAAGATTTTTCCGTCTTTTCATAACTTTGAAAATTGTACATTCACACTGAAGGCATCAAAACTATGAATTAACACATGTGGAATTATATACTTAACAAAAAAGTGTGAAACAACTGAAAATATGTCTTATATTCTAGGTTCTTCAAAGTAGCCACCTTTTGCTTTGATGACTGCTTTGCACACTCTTGGCATTCTCTTGATGAGCTTCAAGAGGTAGTCACCGGAAATGGTTTTCACTTCACAGGTGTGCCCTGTCAGGTTTAATAAGTGGGATTTCTTGCCTTATAAATGGGGTTGGGACCATCAGTTGTGTTGTGCAGAAGTCAGGTGGATACACAGCTGATAGTCCTACTAAATATACTGTTAGAATTTGTATTATGGCAAGAAAAAAGCAGCTAAGGAAAGAAAAACGAGTGGCCATCATTACTTTAAGAAATGAAGATCAGTCAGTGCGAAAAATTGGGCAAACTTTGAAAGTATCCCCAAGTGCAGTTGCAAAAACCATCAAGCGCTACAAAGAAACTGGCTCACATGATAACCGCCCCAGGAAAGGGAGACCAAGAGTCACCTTTGCTTCTGAGGATAAGTTTATCCGAGTCATCATCCTCAGAAATCGCAGGCTAACAGCAGCTCAGATTAGAGACCAGGTCAATGGCACACAGAGTTCTGGCAGCAGACACATCTCTACAACAACTGTTAAGAGGAGACTTTGTGCAGCAGGCCTTCATGGTAAAATAGCTGCTAGGAAACCACAGCTAAGGACGGGCAACAAGCAGAAGAGACTTGTTTGAGCTAAAGAACACAAGGAATGGACATTAGAACCAGTGGAAATCTGTGCTTTGGTCTGATGAGTCCAAATTTGAGATCTTTGGCTCCAACCACCGTGTCTTTGTGTGACTCATAAAAGGTGAACGGATGGACTCTACATGCCTGGTTCCCACCGTGAAGCATGGAGGAGGAGGTGTGATGATGTGGGGGTGCTTTGCTGGTGACACTGTTGGGGATTTATTCTAAATTGAAGGCATACTGAACCAGCATGGCTACTACAGCATCTTGCAGCGGCATGCTATTCCATCCGGTTTGCGTTTAGTTGGACCATCATTTATTTTTCAACAGGACAATGACCCCAAACACACCTTCAGGCTGTGTAAGGGCTATTTGACCAAGAAGGAGAGTGATGGGGTGCTACGCCAGATGACCTGGCCTCCACTGTCACCAGACCTGAACCCAATCGAGATGGTTTGGGGTGAGCTGGACTGCAGAGTGAAGGCAAAAGGGCCAACAAGTGCTAAGCATCTCTGGGAACTCCTTCAAGATTGTTGGAAGACCATTTCCGGTGACTACCTCTTGAAGCTCATCAAAAGAATGCCAAGAGCGTGCAAAGCAGTCATCAAAGCAACAGGTAGCTACTTTGAAGAACCTAGAATATAAGACATATTTTCAGTTGTTTCACACTTTTTTGTTAACTATATAATTCCACATGTGTTAATTCATAGTTTTGATGACTTCAGTGTGAATGTACAATTTTTATAGTCATGAAAATACAGAAAAATCTTTAAATGAGAAGGTGTGTCCAAACTTTTGGTCTGTACTGTATACGTTTTCAGAAAATACTGCCATTTCTGGCCTCCGTTAAAAAAAAATTTCAGTGTGTCAGTGAAGCAATTGACACCAGATTGCTGTTTAAAATGGTTACCTACAGGACAGGTATTTAAAACTGTGTTTTCTCTGTCACACAGATTACATATACGTTTTCAGAAAATACTGCCATTTCTGGCCGCCATTAAAAAAAAATTTCAGTGTGTCAGTGAAGCAATTGACACCAGATTGCTGTTCAAAATAGTTACCTACAGGCCAGGTATTTAAAACTGTGTTTTCTCCGTCACACAGATTACATATATGTTTTCAGAAAATACTGCCATTTCTGGCCTCAATTAAAAAAAAATTTCAGTGTGTTAGCAAAGTTTTTGACACTGGTTTGCTGTTCAAATCAGTTACCTACAGGCCAGGTATTTAAAACATTGTTTTCTCCGTCACACGGATTACATATACGTTTTCAGGAAATACTGCCATTTCTGGCCTCCTTTAAAATAAATTTTCAGTGTGTCAGTGAAGCAATTGACACCAGATTGCTGTTCAAAATAGTTACCTACAGGCCAGGTATTTAAAACTGTGTTTTCTCCGTCACACGGCTCACATATACATTGTCAGAAAATACTGCCATTTCTGGCCTCCATTAAAACATTTTTCAGTGTGTCAGCAAAGTTTTTGACACTGGTTTGCTGTTTAAAACAGTTGCCTACAGGCCAGGTATTTAAAACCGTGTTTTCTCTGTCACACAGATTACATATACGTTTTCAGAAAATACTGCCATTTCTAGCCTCCATTAAAAAGTCTTTTCAGTGTGTCAGTGAAGTAATTGACACCAGATTGCTGTTCAAAATAGTTACCTGCAGGCCAAATATTTAAAACTGTGTTTTCTCCATCACACGGCTCACATATACATTGTCAAAAAATGCAGACATTTCTGGCCTCCATTAATATTTTTTTTTTCAGTGTGTCAGCAAAGTTTTGACACTGGTTTGCTGTTCAAAACAGTTACCTACAGGCCAGGTATTTAAAACTGTGTTTTCACTGACACGGATTACATATACGTTTTCAGAAAATACTGCCAATTCTGCCCTCTATTAAAAAAAAATTTCAGTGTGTCAGTGAAGCAATTGACACCAGATTGCTTTTCAAAATAGTTACCTACAGGCCAGGTATTTAAAACTGTGTTTTCTCTGTCATGCGGATTACATATACGTTTTCAGAAAATACTGCCATTTCTGGCCTCCATTAAAAAAAATTTTCAGTGTGTCAGTGAAGCAATTGACACCAGATTGCTGTTCAAAATAGTTACCTACAGGCCAGGTATTTAAAATCGTGTTTTCTCCGTCACATGGCTCACATATACGTTGTCAGAAAATACTGCCATTTCTGGCCTCCATTAAAAATTTCTTTCAGCGTGTCAGTCAAGCAATTCACAGCAGTTTGCTGGTCAAACTACTTACCTACAGGCCAGGTATTTAAAACTCTGTTTTCTCCGTCACACGGATCACATATAAATTTGGTCCAAACTCAGTCATTTGTAGTGAGCATGGAAGATGCTGTCCTCCATTTAAAATGGGCAAGGCACGTGGCAAGGAACAGGGAACTGGACGTGATGATAATGGTGCATTCAGAGGCTGAGGACAAGGCCGTGGGCAAGCTGAAATTGTGCCACAACAAGCACCCACATCTTCTCTCCTGATCTTCCTGTGCCAATTTTTAGGGGACCGCAGCACACCACTATTGAACCCAGAGCAGTGTCAAAAGGTTGTTGGTTGGATAGCGGATAATGCTTCCAGTCACTTAGCCCCCACCACCACCACCCTGTCTCAGTAGCCGTGAGTCTGGACGCATATTCCTCACCCTGACCCTCTTTCCTCCCACCATGCCGAGTACCCAGAGACAACTGATCTCACACTTGGACACTCTGAATAGCTGTTCACTTTTCCATTTATAGATTCAGGCCTCTCGCCTGGTCCACTTGAAGCGGGGCAAGAGGAGATCGCATGTAGCGATGCCCAAATATTTGAGCAGCCACGGTCACACGAAGGCGACGGTGGGAAAGTGTCACAAGAGGTGGACGATGATGAGACACAATTGCCAGAAAGTCAGGAGGAGGACCAGGGTGCGGAAGTGGAAGACAAGCTGGTGTATGATATAGTAACTGACCCAACCTGGCAGTAGGACATGCAAAGCGAGGACAGCAGCACACAGGAGGAGGGAGGCAGAGCACCCCAACAGGCAGGAAGAAGCAGTGTGGTGGCTGCAGACAGAAGGCAGGCAACCGTTCCCCTTAACACCAACACGAAAGAAGTTGCCAGTACAACTGTTAGATCTTCCCGAGTCTGGTTGTTTTTTAAAGACTCTGCCGATAACCCCAAACAGGCCATTTGCAACACGTGCCAGGCCAGCATCAGCAGGGGTGGCAAAACGACCAGCATGACCACCATCAGCATGATCAGGCACATGGCAGCAAAGCACCCGACTTTGTGGGCCGAACCCCAGGGTCCAGGAACAGTGTCTGCGGGTGGCACCATTGCTTCTTCCGCTGTTGTGCATGCAAGCCAATCCCCTGTCCATGGTGCATGTGAAGATGCCTCCTGCCTTGCACCTCTCGTTACACACTCTCAAGTAGCAGCATCAGGAAGCACGTCCATGTCCTTGTCCCAGCGCAGCGTTCAGTTGTCCATACCCCAGTCCTTGGAACGCAAGCGCAAATATGCAGCCAACGCCCCACAGGCCACACTACTAAATTCTCACATTTCACGACGGACTGCGCTCGAAATGTTGCCTTTTAGGCTCGTGGAGACAGGAGAATTCCGTAACCTGATGGCGGCAGCAGTCCCTTGGTACTCGGTCCCCAGCTGCCACTATTTCTCCCGATGTGCCGTCGCCGCATTACACAAGCACGTGTCCCAAAACATTAGCTGTGCTCTCAACAACGCAGTTACAGGTAAAGTCCACCTAACCACGCACAAGTGGACAAGTGCTTTTGGGCAGGGACGGTACATCTCGCTGACGGCACACTGGGTTAAGATAGTGGAAGCCGGGACCCAGTCGGACCTTGGGACGAAACACGTCCTCCCGATGACAAGGATTGCGGGCCCTTAGTCAATCAGGGTTGCCCCCACAGTCTACAGCTCCTGCACCTCATCCTCCTCAGCCTCCATCTCCGAAATGACCACATCAGTCACAAGCTGGAAACACTGCAGCACTGCCTCGGCCAAGTGGCAACAGGCTGTGCTGAAGCTAATATGCTTAGGTGAAAAACCACACAATGCTGAAGAGTTGTGGACAGCTCTGAAAGAGCAGGCAGATCTGTGGCTCACAACGCTGAACCTATAGCCAGGCATGGTCGTGTGTGACAATGTCCGGAACCTGGTGGCGGCTCTGAGGCAAGGCGAGCTCACACACGTAGCATGCCTGGCTAATGTGCTTAACCTCATGGTTCAGCGGTTTCCCAAATCCTACCCGGAGCTGCCGGATCTGCTTGTTAAAGTACGCTGCCTGTGTTCCAATTTAAGAAAGTCAACTACAGCTTCCGCCGCCCTTGCAGTGTTTCAGCAGCGTTTGCAGCTTCCGGCTCACAGACTGGTGGGTGATGTCCCCACGCTTTGGAACTCAACACTGCAGATGTTGGGAAGGATTTGTGAGCAGAAGAGGACAGTTGTTGAGGCCGTCAACAAGGCCGTCGGTATTCAGTTCAGACTCCACACTTAATACCTCAGGAGTGGACATGTATGTCAGACATATGTACCATCCTCCAAAACTTTGAGGACTCCACCAAGATAGTGAGCGGTGATGACGCCATAATTAGAGTCACCATCCCGCTGTCATGCTGTCTGTTCAGCGTGGATGGCCAGATGACAGAGAGGAGGAGTAGAGCATGGTCAGTCATCCTCTTGGTGAGGACACGGAAGTCTTGCCTGTTAGTAATCTGGCACGCATGGCCGAGGTTATGTTACGCTGCCTTTCCCATGACCATCGCGTTTTCAAAATTTTGGGTGACAGTCATTACTGGTTGGTGACACTTCTAGACCCACGCTACAAGGAGAACTTTATATCTCTTATTCCTGAGGCGGACAGGTCTACAAAAATGGGGCTGTACCAGAAGGCCCTTGTTGCGGAACTATTAAAAAACTTTCCATCTGAAAACGCTGGTGGCAGAGGGCACACTTCGTTAGACAACCAAGAAGTACAGGCGAGAGACACACAACTTCAATCCAGAAAAGGCAGGGGAACACTGTCAAAGTTCTGGGAGAGTTTTCTCAGACTCTCCCATCGGACAGACCCTGAGGCGCGGGGTCCTCTCACAAGGAGTGCAAAGTTTGGGAAGAAGCTGAGGGAGTACCTTACCAACTGTACTAACGTCCTCCGTGATTCTGCTGTGCCTTATAATTATTGGGTATCCAAGCTAGATACGTGGAATGAACTGGCTCTCTATGCCTTGGAGGTCCTGGCCTGCCCTGCCGCTAGCGTTTTATCAGAGCGGGTTTTTAGTGCCGCTGGTGGAATTATAACTGAAAAGTGCATCCGTCTGTCAACTGAAAATGCTGACAGGCTGACTCTTATAAAAATGTACAGGGGCTGGATTGGGCCAGACTTCATAACACTACTATATTATAGCAGCATAACATAAACTCCAATCCAGTGTCTTTTCTTGGGAGGTGTATTCCCATGCACCTTTTCACACCCACACATGGGTATACGCTTCCTGATTTTGGCTATTTGCTCATGTCCACCTCCTTCTCCTCAACCTCCACCACCATATCACCAGGGTGACCATGGTCCGTGATGCAACACCCATCTAATTTTTGGAAAGGGTGTTTATGATGCCCATAAAAAAATGTTTTATACAGTATGTTCATGTATACCCCCCAGGGGTAAATCTTTGTCAGCCCATACACTTAGTGCATGGGCATTACAAGTATAGGAGGCCAGCTCCTTTCTAATGTGAAAATTTTTATGAGGCCCTCCTCCACGTCTCTTCCAAGGGGCATTGAAGTGCCTTCAAGTTTTTGGAAGCCCTTGCATTCACTGCATAGGCCAACACTATGGGAGACTCTCTCCTTTCTATTGGGAATTTGTCGTTACTGTGGCCCTGCTCTGTGTGTCTTTAAATTCTTAGTGGGGTTTTTCCTAAAATTGTCAGCCGTTGGACTCACTGCATGCCCTATAACTGTATAGCAGACTCTCTCCTTTCTAATGGGAACATATCGCACTTGTTACTGTGGCCCTACTCCATGTGTCTTTAAATACTTAGTGGAGTTTTTACTAAAATTGTCAGCTGTCGGACTCACTGCATACCCTATAACTGTATAGCAGACCCTCTCCTTTCTAATGGGAACATGTCGTACTTGTTACTGTGGCCCTGCTCTCTGTGTCTTTATATTCTCAGCGGGGTTTTACCTAAAGTTGTCAGTCGTTGAACTCACTGCATACCCTATAACTGTATAGCAGACTCTCTCCTTTCTAATGGGAACATGTCGTACTTGTTACTGTGGCCCTGCTCCATGTGTCTTTAAATTCTTAGTGGGGTTTTTCCTAAAATTGTCAGCCGTTGGACTTACTGCATACCCTATAACTGTATAGCAGACTCTCTCCTTTCTAATGGGAACATATCGCACTTGTTACTGTGGCCCTGCTCCATGTCAATTTAAATACTTAGTGGAGTTTTTACTAAAATTGTCAGCCGTTGGACTCACTGCATACCTTATAACTGTATAGCAGACCCTCTCCTTTCTAATGGGAACATGTCGTACCTTGTTACTGTGGCCCTGCTCCATGTGTCTTTAAATTCTTAGTGGGGTTTTTCCTAAAATTGTCAGCTGTTGGACTCACTGCATACCCTATAACTGTATAGCAGACCCTCTCCTTTCTAATGGGAACATGTCAGACTTTGTTACTGTGGCCCTGCTCTGTGTGTCTTTAAATTCTTAGTGGGGTTTTTCCTAAAATTGTCAGCCGTTGGACTCATTGCATACCCTATAACTGTATAGCAGACTCTCTCCTTTCTAATGGGAACATATCGCACTTGTTACTGTGGCCCTGCTCCATGTCAATTTAAATACTTAGTGGAGTTTTTACTAAAACTGTCAGCCGTTGGACTCACTGCATACCCTATAACTGTATAGCAGACCCTCTCCTTTCTAATGGGAACATGTCGTACCGTGTTACTGTGGCCCTGCTCTATGTGTCTTTAAATTCTTAGTGGGGTTTTTCCTAAAATTGTCAGCTGTTGGACTCACTGCATACCCTATAACTGTATAGCAGACCCTCTCCTTTCTAATGGGAACATGTCAGACTTTGTTACTGTGGCCCTGTTCTGTGTGTCTTTAAATTCTTAGTGGGGTTTTTCCTAAAATTGTCAGCCGTTGGACTCACTGCATACCCTATAACTGTATAGCAGACTCTCTCCTTTCTAATGGGAACATGTTGTACTGGTTACTGTGGCCCGGCTCCATGTGTCTTTAAATTCTTAGTGGGGTTTTTCCTAAAATTGTCAGCCGTTGGACTCACAGCATACCTTATAACTGTATAGCAGACTCTCTCCTTTCTAATGGGAACATGTCATACTTGTTACTGTGACCCTGCTCTGTGTGTCTTTAAATTCTTAGTGGTGTCGTACTTGTTACTGTGACCCTGCTCCATGTCTTTAAATTCTTAGTGGGGTTTTTCCTAACATTGTCAGACGTTGGACTCACTGCATACCCTATATCTGTATAGCAGACCCTCTCCTTTATAATGGGAACATGTCGTACCTTGTTACTGTGGCCCTGCTCTACGTGTCTTTAAATTCTTAGTGGGGATTTTCCCAAATTTTGGCAGCCCTTGCAGTCACAGCATGGGCATTACCACTATAGGAGACCCGCTATAATTATAATTATAATTTTTTTTAACTGAGACCCTCCTCTATGTCTCTTCAAAGGGGTATTGGGTTGCGTCCAAATTTTTGGCAGCCCTTGCAGTCACTGGATAAGCAATAACAGTATAGGAGACCCACTTGTTAATAATGGGAAAACAAAGTATAGCCGGCTGATGGCTCACTAACAATAGCTAGGGCCGACTGCTGGCCTTTTAAGAATAGTAAGGGCCGTCTGATGTCCCTATAAAAATAGGCTTTATGACTTTCAGAGTCCCTCCATCATAAACAAAACAGGATGTGTCTGACAATGTGTCACACACCCCATTGCCAAATAAGGTTGTAAAATGATGAAATGACATTTCCCGGTGAATGCATTTGTTTTAAAAAAAACATAAAAAAAACAAAACAATAGGTTCTTCTTTAGTATAAAAAACAGCGCCACCAATTTAACAACAATTTAATCACATTGTTCAGCTCATGCACCTCCTCCTCCATCTCCGAAATGACCACATCAGTCACAAGCTGACAGCACTGCAGCACTGCCTTGGTCAAGCGGCAACAGGCTGTGCTGAAGATAACATAGCTAATGATTAATTGAAAAACCACCCAGCTCTACAGAGTTGTTGAAAGCTGTAACACAGCAGCCTGATCTGTGGCTCTCACCGCTGAACATACAGCCAGGCATGGTCGTGTGTGACAATGGGCGGAACCTGTTGACAGAGAAATGACAGCCGGGGTAGATACGGTTCCCCTCTATGCCAGTCCTTTCACCGAGCTAAAAAATATGGCTGTGGTGAAATACAACTCCTACTGAGAAGCTGTTTCAGATTTAAAAACATTGTGCCCACCAGAGGATTTGATTCTGAGGGCTAACCTTTCTCCCCCGCTCAAGAGCCCCATAGCAGCTGCAAAGTTAGCGCTATCATGAACTCTCCTGAGGTAGAAGCCAAGGCACACCAGAGGATTCTCTGGTGGGACCGTCCAACCCTGCCAAGAAGCAGTACTGGCTAAGAAAAGTGTGTGGAAAGGTTCCCGGACACTCTATGGCTGCTTTTTTACTGAGGAGCAAACACAGGGAGAACATACAAAGATGTTGTCCTTGCAGGGATCTGAACCCAGGATCCCAGCGCTGCAAGTTTTCAGTGCTAACCACTGATCCAAAGTGCTGCCGTTCACCCTCTAATATCTAACAGGCTGGAGAAACTTGCACCTACTGCCACTCTATCTTCAGCTCCTTTGTGAGAAAATGTATTTGGACAGCCACTCAGTCTACCAAATAAAATTCCTGAGAAGGAAATTGGGGATGGCTTCGCTACTAGTACTGGGGGCAGTGCTAATACCATGGCGTCGTACCATAGTTTGCTAGAAATATTCCAGGCTTGTAGGAGGCAAGCAAATTCGCACAGAAAAGTACCAGCAGTAATGTTCAGGGACCCCCGCTTGTAGAAGACGGAGACAACACCGGGAGAAATAGTGACGGCTGGGGACCGAGTATGTACACGAGGCATGAGGCATGTGGTTGTGAAAAGCTCCCGCCTCTACGAGCCTAAAAGGCCACATTTCAATTGAAAGCAGCTTTACAGGACTTCCTGTGAGAAATGACATGCAGGGTAGATAGGGTTTCCCTCTATGCCAGTCTTTTCACCGAGCTAAATACAACTGTTAGTAAAAAAAGTTGAGGACTGGCTCCGTACCGTCCCTGGCCAAATTCACCTGTCCACGTGTTTGTGGTTAGGTGGTCCTTCCCAGTAAGTGCACTGGGGAGGGCACGGGTAATGTTGTGGGACCCGTGCTTGTGGAAGGTGGAGGCGATACCGGGAAATATAGTGGTGGCTGGGGACCGAGTATGGACACCCGGCTGCCGCTGGCATGAGGTTATGAAAAACTTCCACCTCCATGAGCCTAAAAGGCCACATTTCAAGTGCAAGCAGCTGTCAAAAATTTGGCAGTATAGTATTGCAGCCTGTGGGTGGGTGGCTGGCTGCCTGCATACTTGCGCTTTCATTCCAAGGAATAGGGTAGGGACAAATGAAAGTTGCAGTGGGACAAGGACATGGATGGTGATTGTTGCAAGTCTGCAACGACAGATTCATGGCGGGAGGCATTTTCGAATGCGCCAAGGATCACTTATGATGGGCACACTTTTAGGCAGTGACCTGGGAGTCAGAGATGCTTCCAGAAGTCTTCCCAATGCTGTTCCCATGACTTTTCAGCACTGTATGCATGTGTCTGATGATGTGTCACACACGTGGCCAGATAAGATTGTAAAATGTTAAAATGAAATTTCCTGGTGAATGCATTTGTCTTAGTTGAAAGCAATGCAAAAGTGCAAAAACGCATCAAAAACGCTACGTGTGAAAATAGCCCAAGGTGTGGAGGATCATTTTTGTTTTTGGTTATTTATTTTGCTTTATATACATTATACATGTCATGGCAAGGATGTTCCTTAACATATTTCCCAGGAAAATCCATTTTGGTTTCGTTTTGGTATGTTTTATTGCGAGTCCGTAAAAGTGGCATAATACCTCTGACAATGTTGTTGACAGAAGTGACCTGGGAGTCAGAAATGCTTCCAGGGGTCTTCCCCATGCTGTCCCCATGTCATTTGAGCACTGTTCCCATCGATTTGGGCAATTTTTAGACCCTCTGCCGACCGCCGGGGGGAGTCACCTGAAAAATGCTCGAGTTTGCCATAGACTTACATTGGGCTCGTTGCTCAGGTCGAGCACCCAAGTATTCCAATTTGCTCGACCCGAGCAACGAGTACCCGAGCATTTTAGTGCTCGCTCTTCACTACTCTGCACTTTAGCTCAATATTAGTGATATGATCTATATTTCGATATTATGATTGTCTTACGATTCTTTGAATAGTCATGTCACTTGTGTATACTGGATCTATAGGCAACATATAATCTAAAAGCTACAGGATTTAAGTTATTGATACTTTAGTGGTGTACATTGTGGCTACTGAACACTATATATATTATCCATTTAAGTGTTGTAATTTACCTGAGTGTCTCTATATTGATGCCCAGTGACCAACATATAGGACTGTCCTACATTCCACTTAGAATTCTGACTCTAACATATGGAACATATTCACAGTTATAATACGTTAGTTCTGATAAATACTAATTCTAATTTAATGCCTGACGTTACACACAGCTGCTATATTTCAGCTATTCAATACTCTGTATGTTAGCTGTACAGGATCCATAGAGCATATTACCAAATTAGAAATTTGTAGTTGTATTGTAATGAACTCTGAGTTGTATGTGGGCCAGTATTAGCTTCTGCACAGCTCTGAACTTCTTTTCTCAAATGTCTTTTAATCGACCTACTGTAACCAATATTCCCTTATGTGTTTAATAAAGTTATTATATTTTGATACCACTTTATATTTGTTTCTCCCCATTGTCTTTTTTAATTAATCTCTGCAATAGATCACTTGTGGATAATTCCCCATAACATACCATTACTGTGAGATTATCTGTTTACTTGTGCAAGTGTCTCTGAATAGTAGAACAATGTACCACAACTCCAGATTCTGCTAAATATTTCTGAAGGTCTTTTGCAGTCAAACAGGAGTTCTGATTTGCCTCTCTAGCAATCCTACATGCAGCTCTGACTGAAATTTTGCTTGGTCTTCCAGACCTTATCTTGACCTCCGCTGTTCCTGTTAAATGCCATTTCTTAATTACATTTCGTACTGAGGAAAGAGCAACTTGAAAACACTTTGCTATCTTTTTATAGCCTTCTCCTGCTTTGTGGGCCTCCACCATTTTCATTTTCAGAGTGCTAGGCAGCTGCTTAGAAGAACCCATTGCTTCTGTTTTTTGACACAAGGTTAGAGGAGGCTGGGTTTTTAGAAAGCTGGGAAATTTGCATCACCTGGCTTTTCCTACTGATGATAGTGAACAAGTCATAACCTCTAAGAGGCTAGTTATGGTCTGAAACCTTGGTCAAGGCTGCCCAAACTTTTGCATTTGCCCATTTTCCTGTTTGTAAATTTTAAAATGTAAAAAAAAATATAATATATATATATATATTTTTTTATAAAATACAAATAAAATGTGTACTCTTTAACTTTAGCCCTTTTAGATATCATTTCATCGTCAACTTGCTTAACTGTGCACGATAACAGTCATTTTGAACAGGGGTGCCCAAACTTTTACATGCCACTGTAACAATATCATGTGATAATGTGGCCAACTGGACAAATGAGTCCTCTAGAGGGAATGAGTGAGCAACCATGGAAGAGCCCATGCAGACAATGCTGGAACATTGCCGGAGATGAATATAGGTGTTACTAATTTACTTGTGGGGTAAAAAAAAAAGCTTGAGAAGCGGGTGTCCGAGTAGTGAACACCCCCTTTAGTTTTAGAAAATGAAACAGTTTATAAAAAAAAGTGTTGTAAGCATTACTATTGGTGAAAGATATCATTCGTATGTTAACATCATACTCACTTGTATAATTATCTATCTGTAAGAATTCTCCTCTCACATCTTCTCCTACAATAGCAGAGACTTGGAAGGTGTAATGATTTCCAGGTATCAGGCCTCCAGCAGTGTAGGAAGTTGTAGGCACAATTATATAGAATGTAGAATCTTCCACCATCTGGATCAGGTAAGAGCTCGCATTTCCAATTGGTTTTTCCCAGGTCAGTGATATAGAATTGGGGGTGATGTTTTCTGTCATCAGGTTTCTGACCACTTCAGGTCCTGGAGGAATAGACAGCGATCATGTATAATAATTTTCAAAATTGTTTTTTGGTTATATTGTATTGGTTACTGGTTTACTGCTAGCAGTAGGAATAATATATTGTAACCTGAGAATTGAGATTAGTTAGAACAGATTACACAAGTTACAGTCATGAATAAACATATATAATCTGTATAAGTGATGTGTGTTGTCACTTTAATATAAATAATAATTTTTATTTATATAGTGCCAACATATTCCGCAGCAGTTTACATTTAAGTAGGGACATGTACAGACAATAAAAACAATACAATGTATCACATTTCAACAGTTAAATGAGGAGTGAGGGCCCTGCTCGCAAGCTTACAATCTATATGGAAATAAGGGGACACAATAGGTAGAACATGGTCATCAGCCAGTATATGTGTAAGTGCAGTTACTGTATGCTATTGGGTGCATGGAGGATGTGGAGACAGATGAATAGGCAGGAGCAGATTAATATTAACATTAAGGCTGTGTGCCCACGTAGCGTTTTTCAAGCGTATATGCTGCGGAATTTCCGCAGCGTAAACGCTTGAAAAACGCATGTATATCCGCACCCCATGGTCCCCAATGGCATTCCGCAATGTCAATGCCCATGCTGCGGATTTTTCCGCAGCGTATATGTTGCGGTCAAAAATCCGCAGCATGTTCATCAATTTTGCGGAAGCGCTGCGGAATCAATGTGCGGATGGTACCCAAGTCTGGAGGAGAGGAGACTCTCCTCCAGACCTGGGTACCAAAGAACCTGTAAAAAAAAGAATAAAATAAAGTTTATACTTATCTTCTGATGTTTTCCCTCCGTCGCGCTGTTGTCTGAAGGACCTGCCACGTCATTGAGTCATGTGACCCACCACATGACTCAATGACGTCACCGCAGGTCCTGCACACAACAGCGTGAGCCGCTCAAGCCTCCGGACGGGGCAGAGAATGCATCAGAAGGTGAGTATAAAGTTTATTTTTTTATTTTTTACCATTCTGAACAAGTTGTCAAGCACTTTTCCAAGTGATGCTTGGAGAAGTGCTTGATAACACGCATGCGGAAATGCATGCAAAGACGCCTCACAAACGCTTCTACCTGGTGGGAAAACCGCATGTAATATCCGCATGCGATTTTCCCGCCAGGGAGAAGCATAAAAAAATTTGCTTCAGGTCCGCAACGTGGGCACATAGCCTTAGGAGGGAACAGGGGAGAGTTAGGTTGGTGAGTTGAGGTGATAGGCTTGTCTAAACAGATGTGTATTTAAAGCAAGTTTAAAAACATGGAGGTTAGATATTAGTTGAAACGTTTGAGGTAGTGCATTAATAAAATAAAAAAATAAATAAATTCCAGAAAACTGGCGCAGCATGAGAGAAGTCTTGGAGGAGAAGGCGTGAAGCTCGGATTAAGGAGATCAGTTGCAGAATGGAGGGCACAGGAAGGGTGATAGACAGAAATGAGGGAAGAGATATAGGATGGTGCAGAACTGTGGAGAGCTTTGTGGGTGAAAGAGATGTGTTTGTATTGTATTCTGTAGTAAATGGGTAACCAGTGCAATGACTGGCACAGGGTAGAGGCATCGGTGAAGTGGCATGATAGAAATAGGACCCTGGCTGCTGCATTCAGAATGGACTGGAGAGGAGAAAGTTTGTTTAGAGTGAGACTGATTAGAAGAGAGTTGCAGTAGTCCAGACGAGAGTGAATAAGAGCAAAAGTAAGAGTTTTTACAGTATCAAAGGTGAGAAAAGGTCAGATTCTGGAGATGTTTTTAAGGTGCAGGTGACATGAGCGAATGAGTGATTGTATATTGTGAATAAAGGAAAGTTGGGTGTCAAATATGACTCCAAGACAGCGAGCTTGCTGCTTGGGAGTTATGGTGGCACCACACAAGGAAATTGCTAAGTCAGCTATAGGTAGGTTAGTAGAGGGAGGAAAAACAAGGAGTTCAGTTTTGGAGAGAGTTCAGTTAGAGGGAGGACATGATGTTAGAGACAGCAGAAAGACAAGCACTGGTATTTTGTATTAGAGTAGGGGTGATGCCAGGTGAAGAGGTATATAGTTGGGTGTCATCAGCATAGAGATACTGGAAACGAAATCTGCTGATGGTTTCTCCAATAGGGGCAGTATACAAAGAGAAGAGGAGGGGGCATAGGACTGGGCCTTGTGGAACCCTGATATTAAGGGAAAGGTTACAGTAAGAAGAGCCAGAAAAAATTACAGTGAAGGAGCGGTTAGAAAGATAGGTGGAGAACCAAGAGAGAACAGTGTCCTTGAGGCCTATAGAGCAGAGCATAGTGAGAAGGAGCTGGTGATCTGAAGTGTCAAAAGTGGCAGAGAGATCCAGGAGAAACAGCAGGGAGTAGTGACCATTACATTTAGCTGTTAATAGATCATTAGAGACTTTAGTGAGGGTAGATTTCTGTCTTCAAAACCGAAATAATAAAATGGAAATAGTCTTATATAATACATTACTTTAGCTCTGGCAACATGGCTGCTCCTCTGTTCACCTTTAAAAGTGTAACATTAACAATCAGTTAATTATTAGAAGGTTATATAAAAATATTGGATAAATTCAGTCTTATTTATCAGCTTAATAGTTTTTAATTAGCTTTGGCCCCATGGAAGTTTTTGAAGCCCTTCAAAATGACCAAAAATGAACATGCAAGGACAAAACATCACCATTTGAAAGTAAAAAAGACTTAATTTGAATTATATTTCTAGGGCCTTGAATATGCTTATTTTGAACAGGAGCAGTCACATATAAGACCATATCATGCATAACTTATACATTGGAAATGATCCCTTAGAGTGCTTTCGCATTGCGCTGATCTTAAAGTTCATGGGTCCCATCGGGGCTTGCATCCGACCCCCTTCCCCTGAAAAAAGGTATTCGGACATTTGCACCAATGGGGCCATAGACTATGCATCTCAGTGGCTGTCTCCAAAATGACCCAAAATGAAGCATGACAGAGTGCACGTTCACTCTGATGGCACCATTATTTTCTATCTCCCCGTCTGCGCATACGTCCAATTCCCATTTTGCGGGGACTTCTGACGCAAGCCCCGACGAGACCCACGAAGTTGAAGATAAAAGCAGTGTGAAAGCACCCTTATTGGTTTTTATCACACTTACTTGTGAAATTAGATGCTGATGAGCTTGCCCCGATTATATTTCCTCTAACAACAGAGGAGACCAGGAATATGTAATAATTCCCCGGTGTCAGGCCTCCAATTGTATCAGAAGTTGTGGTCACGGTTTTATTGAAAGTTGGATCTCCCAGTATCTGGATCCAGTAAGAATCTGCTTTTCCAATAGGCGACTCCCAGGATAGGGATATAGAATTGATGGTGATGTTCTCTGTCTTTAGGTTCGTGATTAAATCAGGTTCTAGAAAAAAATTGTTTACATTAATTTAATTTATTTCTTTGTGTCTCAGTTTCTTTGTATCTTTACAAGTTTAGTACTGAAAACAGGGAGAAGCATTCAACCTAAACGGTAACTAAATTTCAACAAAACTTGAAAAAAGACTGCAGACTAGTTGTTCTCACATTATTTTTAAGTTTCATGGTTTTTCTCTGCAGCCACATCCTTATTTTCCATCGCTCTTCCAATCTGTGCCTCTGCTCAAAAATGTACAATTTTCCCCTTTGTGGGGGGTGTAGAAGCGTTGCCAATGTTTTGCTAGTAGGACTTCTTTAACCGGTTCCCGACCGCCCACTGTAGATAAATGTTGGCGCTTGCTGGGCTCTGTGCAGCGCCGACGTTTAAAAACGGTGGGTGGTCTCGCAGCGCTCAGGACCCCCAGGGTCCTGCAAGCGCTGCGATTCCAGTGCAGAGCATTAGCTCTGACAGGGAACATCATCGGGACCTGATTAGATCAGGTCCCAGTGATGTTAACCCTTAGCTGTCTTCTATATGCTGCGATCTATAGTGATCGCGGCATATAGGAGACAGCAGGAGGAGAGGGGGTCGTCAACTTACCTCTCCGAAGACCTCCGAGTCCTTCCAGGACCTGGGGTTGCTATGGCAACTGGAGGTCACATGACCGCCTCCAGCTCTGCCATATATGGTGTCCTGTCTGGCTCAGCTGCAGCTGTAGCCAGACAGGAGACTCTGACTGAAACAGTCAGGGAAGATCTCATGTAATGTAATGTAATACATGTCTATTACATTACATGAGATCAGTGATCAGAAAAATAAAAATTAATGTCCCATACAGGGACTAAGAAAAAATGTAAAAAAAAAGTTTTTAAACTATTAAAAAAAAAATCACAAAATAAATAAAAATAAATAAATAAAATATTAAACCAATAAATCCGTATATTTTTACAAAACCAAAAGAAGTACACATATTTGGTATCGCCGCGTCCGAAACAACCCGAGCTATAAAACTATCACACTAATTAACTCCTTCTGTGCACACCGTAATAAAAATAAATAAAAAACGGAGCAATAAAATATGCTTTTTCATCATATCACCAAACAAAAAGTGGAAAAAAATGAGATCAAAAAGCAAACTAGAAATAAAAATGGTACCACTGAAAACGTCATCTTGTTACGCAAAAAAAAAGCCACCATACAGCTCCATCAGCCGAAAAATAAAAAAGTTATAGCGCTCAGAATAAAGCAATGCAAAAAAAATATTTTTTTCTATAAAATTGTTTTATTGTGTAAAAGCGCCAAAACATAAAAAAAAATACAGTAAGTGTAGTATCGCTGTAAATGTACTGACCCGATGAATAACGCTGCCTGATCACTTTTACCACACGCAGAACGGCATAAAAAAAACTCAAAAAACAATTCCTGAATTGTTTGTTTTTGTTAATTTTACCTCCCAAAAAATGGAATAGAAAGCGATCAAAAAATGTCACGTACCCAAAAATGATACCAATAAAAATGTCAACTTGTCCCGCAAAAAACAAGCCATCACATGACTCTGTCGGCCGAAATATGGAAAAATTATAGCTCTCAAAATATGGTGATGCAAAAACTAGATTTTGCAAAAAAAGCGTCTTTTAGTGTGTGACAGCTGTCAGTCATAAAAACCCGATATAAATCTGGTATCTCTGTAATCGCACCGACCCGAAGAATAAAGTAATCTAATCAGTTATATCACACTAGGAACGGCGTAAAAAATAAATAAAACCAATTCTTCACCTGCTACTGATTTGTTTATTATGTCTCCCAAAGATCGCAGTAAGGCTCTGCTCACATTTATCCTGCGCTCTGCGCTGAGCACTTACGCCAGAGTTTCCGTGTAAATCTCTGAAATACGTGATTCAGACGGAACCCATGACGGAAGATTCCCTGTAATGAGGCAGATATAGACCACTGTGGACGCCGCCTAGCCTGGGATCCCACGGTGTCATTTGTTTTAGGCATGCATAAAAGTGCGGTTGGCCACAGTTTTGTGCACTTCTGAAAAAAAGGACACCACTAAACAGAGGCCAGATGGTGTCCAGAGTAACTCTGCTGCCTCATTACAGTGAATGGATCCTGCAGGGGTTTCATCTGAATTACATCACTTGGAAATTTAGATGGAAACCCCGATGTAAGTGCTCAGCCTAGAGTGCCGGATAAATGCTCCGTAAAATGTTCCCAATAAAAGCTTCAACTCAGTCCTCAAAAAAAGCTAGTCCCCACTCAGGTCCGTCATCTGTTAAAAATATAAGGGACTTCCAAGTTACTGGTAGCAGAAAGGCTCTGGAAAAGCAAAATGACCCTTGCCCCCCAAAAGAAATTCAGAAAATTTTGTGCTCCCTAATCCAAATGCCTATTCTACAATAATTTTTTTCTCCAATTGTCAAATAGCACTCCGTCCCCCCCAGCTCTCACCGTATGGCTAAGCGGTACGATACAGCCACATATGGGGTATTGACACTTTTAGAAGAAATTGTGTGACACATTTCGGCACCCATTGCCCTGTGTGAAAATGTAAAATCTGAGGGTAAAACATTTTTTTGTGGTAAAAATATAATTATGCTTTTTTCACTGCCCAATGGTATAAATTTAAAAATTAAAAAATACTCACTACTTCCCTAGATGAATTCCTTGAGAGGTGTAGTTTACAAAATGGGGTCACTTGTGGGGGTTTCTGCTGTTTTGGCATGTCAGCGACTCTTCAAATGTGACATGGTGTCTGCTGCCTATCCCAGCCAACATAGCGCTCCTTTCTCTTCCGAACCCTGCCGTACACCAAAGCAGTGGTTTTCCCCCACATATGGGGTATCGGCGTACTCAGGAGAAATTGTACAACAAATTTCATGGTGCAATTTATCCTGTTACCCTTATGATAATACAAAATTAGGGAATGAAAAACATTTTTTGTGGGAAAAATGTGAAAATTTTATTTTTACGGCTCAATATTATAAACTTCTGTGAAGCAGCTGGGGGTGCAAGGTGCTCACCACACATCTAGATAAGTTCCCTAAGGGGTCTAGTTTCCAAAATGGTGGCACTTGTGGGGGGTTTCCACTGTTTAGGCACATTAGGGGCTCCCCAAATGTGACATGGCGTCCGCTAATTATTCAAACAAATTTTACATTCAAAAAGTCAAATGGCGCTCCTTCCCTTTCAAACCCTGCCATGTGTCCAAACAGTAATTTGACTCCATATATGGGGTATCGGCGTGTTCAGGAGAAATTGCACAACAAATTTCATGGTGCAATTTATCCTGTTACCCTTATGATAATACAAGATTAGGGAATGAAAAATATTTTTTGTGGGAAAAATGTGAAAATTTTATTTTTACGGCTCAATATTATAAACTTCTGTGAAGCAGCTGGGGGTGCAAGGTGCTCACCACACATCTAGATAAGTTCCCTAAGGGGTCTAGTTTCCAAAATGGTGGCACTTGTGGGGGGTTTCCACTGTTTAGGCACATTAGGGGCTCCCCAAATGCGACATGGCGTCTGCTAATTATTCAAACAAATTTTACATTCAAAAAGTCAAATGGCGCTCCTTCCTTTTCAAACCCTGCCATGCGCCCAAACAGTAATTTGCCTCCACATATGGGGTATCAGCGTGTTCAGGAGAAATTGCACAACAAATTTCATGGTGCAATTTATCCTATTACCCTTATGATAATGCAAAATTAAGGGATGAAAAACGGTTTTGTGGGAAAAATGGGAAAATTTTATTTTTACAGCTCAATATTATAAACTTCTGTGAAGCACCTTGGGATTCAAGGTGCTCACCACACATCTAGATAAGTTCCCTAAGGGGTCTAGTTTCCAAAATGGTGTCACTTGTGGGGGGTTTCCACTGTTTAGGCACATCAGGAGCTCTCCAAAAGCAACATGGCGTCTGCTAATTATTCAGACAAATTTTACATTCAAAAAGTCTAATGGCGCTCCTTCCCTTCCGAACCCTGCAGTGCGCCCAAACAGTGGTTTTCCCTCACATATGGGGTATCAGCACGCTCAAGAGAAATTGCACAAAAAAATTTGGGGTCCATTTTTTCCTGTTACCCCTGTGAAAATAAAAAAAATTGTGTCTAAAATAACATTTTTGTGAAAAAAGTTAAATGTTAATTTTTTTCTTCCACATTCCAAAAATTCCTGTGAAGCACCAGAAGGGTTAATAAAGTTCTTGAATGTGGTTTTGAGCACCTTGAGCGGTGCAGTTTTTAGAATGGTGTCACTTTTGGGTATTTTCTGTCATAAAGACCCCTCAAAGTGGCTTCAAATATGATGTGGTCCCTAAAAAAATGTTTTTGTAAATTTTGTGGGAAAAATGAGAAATCGCTGGTCAACTTTTAACCCTTATAGCTCCCTAACAAAAAAAAATTTTATTTCCAAAATTGTGCTGATGTAAAGTAGACATGTGGGAAATGTTATTTATTAACTATTTTGTGTGACACATCTCTCTGAATTTAGGGCATGAAAATTCAAAGTTTGAAAATTGCAAAATTTTCAAAATTTTTGCCAAATTTCCAATTTTTTCACAAATAAACGCAAGTTATATCGAAGAAATATTACCACTATCATGAAGTACAATATGTCATGAAAAAACAGTCTCAGAATCAGGGGAACACGTTGAAGCGTTCCAGAGTAATTACCTCATAAAGTGACAGTGGTCAGAATTGAAAAAATTGGCCCGGTCACGAAGGCAAAAACAGGCTCTGGCACGAAGTGGTTAAAAGGGAATGTGCCGCGATTTTTATTTTTGTATAAATAATTATTGATTATATAATCAATTATTTTTAATACAAAATCAAATGTACCACTTTAATGGTTTTTTTTTATTAATTTTTACTTCAGCCACTGGGACTTCCATTTGCATTTGGGTATGTGTAAGTGTCTGAGCAAGACAATTACACACTTTAAATATGACAGCCCCTGGGCATAAGAGACAGTGGTTGCTGTCCAACCGCATCTCTTGTATTGAGGCTGCCTTAGCTGTGACCTGGGCACGCCCCCTGGGCTTTCCAGCTCATAGCTGTGGGAGGAGATCGGCTCCATCTTTTTGCAACTTGCATTGTATGCTGCAGGATGCACTTTGCCCCCTGTCATTGCACATACTACTTAGGAAGTGCAATGACAGGAGCTGCACACCAGGGAAATCATCACATTGCTGAGCTCTGAACAAACTGAGTTGCCGCGCTGCGTGGGAGCAGAGGGAAAGTGAGTACAAGTGTTTATAAGTATTTTTTTCTATGCATTGAATATATGGGGGACATATACAAGGATGGGAGCCCATATACCAGGATGAGGCACATATACCAGGATGGGGGAACATATACCAGGATGGGGAGCATATACAACAATAAGGGACATATACCAGGATAAGGCACATATACCAGGATGAGGGACATATTCTAACATGGGGGACATTTACCAGAATGGGGAACTTTTACCAGAATGGGGGACATATACCAGGATGGATGGCATATATCAGGATAAGGGGCATATACCAGGATAAGTGACATGTACCAGGATGGGGGACATATACCAGGATGGGGGGCATATACCAGGATGGGGGACATATACCAGGATAAGGGACATATACCAGGATGCCTTATATGGGGCACATTATACTGTGGGGTACTATATGGGGCCATTATACTGTGGAGCATTATGTGAGGCACATTATAGTGTGGGGCACTATATGAGGCCATTATACTTTTGGGCACGTTATACTGTAGACAGTATATGAGGCCATTATGCTAAGGGGCATATCATACTGTGGGGCACTATATGAGGCCATTATACTGTGGGACGTATTATAATGACTCATGTCATTTTGGTAAAAAATGCTGTTTATTAGGGTAAACAAGGCTAAAAATCCTTTAGTGCCACAAGAGAGGCACTAAAGGGTGCAAGTTTATTATATGTAGGGGGCATGTGAAATTATGTTTACAGGATATCTACTGTATATATTCTATTTATCTCTTCTATCTTTGTGGTGCCATTGCACTGTGAAGCACTATGTGGGGCCCATTGGACTATATGGCGAATCTAGGGGGTTCAATAGAACGAAAATTATTTTATAAGGGCTGCAAAATTATGAGATATGCTCTTTTTGGTGGGTGGGGGGCAATTAATGTGTGACCCTGCTCTGTCACTTCTATGGGAGTAGTAATGTAGTGGACAGAGCAGGGTCACGCATTATACCACTGCTCTCATAGAATTGGATGGAGCCGGGTCACGCATTACACCACTGCTCCCATAGAAATGTGTGACCCTTCTTTGTCCCGCTCTCTATACTTCTATAGGAGCTTTGGTGAAATGTGTGACCCCGATCTGTCCACTTCTATGGGAGCAGTGGTGACATGTGTGACCCCGTTTCATTCACTTCTATGGGAGCAGTGGTGTAATGTGTGACCACGCTCTCTCTACTTCTATGGGAGCAGTGGTGTAATGTGTGACCTTGCTCTCTCTACTTCTATGGAAGCAGTGGTGTAATGTGTAACCCCGCTCTCTCTACCTCTATGGGAGCAGTGGTGCAATGTGTGACCCTGCTCTCTCTACTTCTATGGAAGCAGTTGTGTAATGTGTGACCCCGCTCTCTCTACTTCTATGGGAGCAGTGGTGTAATGTGTGACCCCCCGCTCCCTCTACTTCCATGGGAATAGTAATATATTGGACGGAGTGGGGTCACACAATGCTCTACTGCTCCCATAGAAGTTGACAGACATTACATATATTAGATACTGCAGATGCCTGGAGTCATTGAAGAGCCAGCAGGCACAAAATTGCCGTTGTTCTTCCGCTGAGCCTGCACCCTCCTGCATCCATGTTTTAAGATTTTTCAATAAAAAATATATTATGGGACAGAGAGTGACACATTTCTTTCTCCTTGAAACTGCGTATCTAATCCCATGCTGAGTGATACACTCCGCTAAGCTCAATATCGAATCTCATCATCTGATAAACGTCACTTAGCCCTTTATTGCAACTAATCCCAGCGTGTGTTACTGTTAGAACCCTCCCCTTTGTTTTTTCCATCCTGTGTTTTGCGGTCACATGACCATCTGCCTTTTGGCTGTGCTGGACTGCAGTGTTGTTTGACTGTTTTGCTAGCCAGGTGCTTCAGTGCCTATATCTCTCAGTTCGCTTGGTCCTTATGGGACCTCTAGTACCTTTTTGTCAGTTTATCTTTTGTGTTCTGCAACAACCTTCTCTGTTCAGGAGGTGTCACATTTTTGTTCCAGTCCTTAGTTCTTTTAGGGACCCCTTCCCTTTATTCTATAGGTCTTCGTTCAGACTAGCCTAGGACTAAGGCGTGTCGGGTCGCTAGGAAAAGGCAGACATCGTAGGGATTCAGCTTAGTCTTACTGCAGGGAAAGCTTTCCCCTTTTTTCCTTAGTACTTGCTTGCAGATCACAACATTAAGTCCAGCCCCAAAAAAATAAAATAATAAGGAAATATTAATACGCGAATCAGTATGGCTTCCGTCCAGGATTTGGCTCAACGCTTGCAGGGGTTGACTCTGGAGGTGGCTGAGCTCCAGCAACACGTGAATAGCTGTTCCGGAGCGCATTTTGTGGAACCCAAGGTAGGACTGCCTGATGTTTTTTATGGTAAACAGCAAGATTTTTTTTCCTTTTAAAAATGCTTGTTTGCTTTATTTTCGTTTGAGACCAAGGTCCTCTGGGAATGAATCACAGCGCATTGGTTTTATTATGTCACTTTTGCGCAATGAACCACAAGGGTAGGCCTTTTCTCTTCAACCTAATGATCCATGTTTGAGGTCGGTAGAAGAGTTCTTTTCTGCTATGGGTCTATTATATGACGATCCTGATCGAATCTCATCTGCTGAGGCAGAACTCAGGCATTTGAATCAGGGGTCAGATGATGCTGAGATTTACTGCACACACTTTAGAAGGTGGGCTTCTGAAGTCAGATGGAATGATCCTGCTCTGAAATCTCTATTTCTTGCTGGTCTGAGTGAAAGGGTTAAGGATTTTCTAATTGCATTTCCTGCACCTGAGACTCTGCAGGATGCCATGCAATTAGCTGTTAGTGTGGATAGCAGGCTGCGATCTGGGCAGAATGAGGTAGACTTCTGTAATGCCATGTCCTAGTCCCCAGAAAATCTGCTCAGACAGCGGAGAACCGATGGAGGTTGGGGCGATGTCGCTCCGCTCTCAGGAAAGAGACCGGAGGTTCGCCGAGGGATTGTGTCTTTATTGTGGTAAAGCTGACCATTTGATTAAGTATTGTGAGCTTCGTTTAAGTAAAGAAAAAACAAACAGGAGTGGATCTGCAGTTTTTCAAAATCTACCCAGACCTGCCAGAGGCGCTTGTGAAAGTACGCCGCGTGTGTGCCCATTTCAGAAAGTCAGCTACAGCTCGAGCCTCCCTGGCAGGGCTTCAGCAGTGTTTACAACTTCCAGCTCACCGACTGGTGTGCGATGTGACTACGCATTGGAAATCAACATTGCAGATGTTTGGAACGATTTTGAGCAGCAGGGAGCAGTTGTTGAGTACCAGCTTCAACACGTCCATCAGCATTCAGGTCAGCCTCCGCACATAAGAGCTGATGAGTGGGCATAGATGTCTGACATCTGTGCCATGTTCCAAAACTTTGAGGACTCCACCAAGATGGTGAGCGGCGATAACACCATAAGTAGTGCCACCATCTCATTTCTCTGTCTACTTAAACGGTCCCTGCTCACAATAAAAGAGGAGGCATTGCAGGTGGAGAAAGGAACAATACAGGGTGATGCTGCTCAGCCCAGCCTCATCTCATCTCAATGCGGATTTGGTGATAATGAATAGGAGGAGGAAGAAGAGAATATAGATAGTCGTACTCTTGGTGAGAAAAGGGAAGTCTTGGCTGTTGGCAGTCTGGCACACAAGGCCGACTTTATGCTCCACTGCCTTTACTGTGATCATCACATTATATGCATTTTGAGCATTACAGAAAACTGGCATGACACGAGAGAATTCTTGGAGACGGAGGTGTGAGGTTCTGATTAAGGAGGATATCAATCTTAGATCATCTGCAGAACGGAGGGCACAGGAGGGGTGATGATTAGTGATGAGCGAGCATGCTTGCTACTGCTCGGTGCTCGCCCGAGCATCTCACTGCTCGAGATGATCGGCGCTCACCGAGTATTTCTGGGGTTGCTCGACGGGAGCTCGGGTCCCCTCCCTGTATGTTTGGTGCTCTTTAGAGCGCCAATAAGCATGTAGGGATTGTCTGCCACACACTAATGCTGCAGCCATGTTGGTTGTGGAAATACAGTGATTGGCTGGCCGCACAGCGTCACCAGGTCTACATCAGACCTGGCGCCACCATGCTCGTCACAACCACTCCAGAATCAGACAGTGTAGGGAGAGCTGCTGCAGAGTTAGGGAGATATTTGCTTGTTTCTAGTTAGTGTAGGTGTACCAGACTATATTAGAGACACATATCCATCTCAACTAACAGTCCTTCTGAGGACTAATCCAGCTGCAGATATATCAGTACTAGGCAGGCAGGCAGAGTATATAGGAGACTGCAGTGCACATAGCAAGAGGGTCCATTCCAGTTCTGTCTGCTGCTTTTACAGATATTTGTAGAAATAGCCCCGGGTATCAGGGGCTAATTTTTTATTTTAATCCTGATTATTTGCTTAAAAAGCAATCCAGAGAACACCATTTTTCTGCGCTATTTGCTTGTTGGCACTGTAGAATACAGTCAGGTCCTTTCCATATTACAGTGGTAAAAATCCAGCTATTTAAAACTGGTTTGTCCGTCACATGGATCACATATAATTGCGCTGAAGATATTGCCATTTCTGGTCTCCATTTTGTTGCAGTGTGTCAGTGAAGTTATTGACACCAGTTTTCTGTTAAAAATACTTACCTACAGGCCAGCTATTTAAAACTGGTTTGTCGGTCACACGGATCACATTATAAGTTCGCTCCAAATTCAGCCATCTGTAGTGAGTGTGGAAGATATTGTCCTCCATATAAAATGAGCAAGGCACGTGGCAAGGGACGTGGGGAACTGGACATGATGGTGCATACAGAGGCCGAGGCCGTGGGCAAGCTGAAATTGTGCCACAACAAACACCCACATCTTCTCGCTCGACCTTCCTGTCCCAATTAATAGGGGACCGCAGAACACCACTATTGAACACAGAGCAGTGTGAAAAGGTTATTGCTTGGATAGCAGATAAAGCTTCCAGTCACTTAGCCACCAACAACACCACCCTGTCTTCCACACGGTCAAGTCTCAGTAGTCATGAGTCTGGAAAGCATATTCCTCACCCTGATCCTCCTTCCTACCACCATGCCGAGTGCCCGGAGACAACTGATCCCACACTTGGACATTCCAAAGAGCTGTTCACTTTTCCATTTATAGATTTGGGCCTCTCACCTGGTCCACTTGAAACGGGGCAAGAGGAGATCGCACGTAGCGATGCCCAAATATTTGAGCAGCCACGGTCATACGAACGCGGCGGTGGGAAATTGTCACAAGAGGTGGACGATGATGAGACACAATTGCCAGAAAGTCAGGAGGAGGACCAGGGTGCGGAAGTGGAAGATGAGGTGGTGTATGATATAGTAACTGACCCAACCTGGCAGGAGGACATGCAGAGCGTGGACAGCAGCACACAGGGGGAGGGAGGCAGAGCACCCCATCAGGCTGGAAGAAGCAGTGTGGTGGCCACAGACAGAAGGCAGGCAACCGTTCCCCGTAACACCAACACGACGGAAGTTGCCAGTACAACTGTTAGGTCTTCCCAAGTTTGGTTGTTTTTTAAAGACTCTGCCGATAACCCCAAAAAGGCCATTTGTACCACCTGCCAGGCCAGCATCAGCAAGGGTAGCAAAACTACCAGCCTGATCACCACCAGCATGATCAGGCACATGGCAGCAAGGCACCCGACTTTGTGGGCCGAACCCAAGGGTCCAGGAACGGTGTCTGCGGGTGACACCACTGCTTCTTCCGCTGTTGTGCATGCAAGCCAACCCCTGTCCATAGCACATGTGAAGATGCCTCCTGCCCTGAACATGTCGTTGCACACTCTCAACTAGCACCATCAGCAAGTGTGTCCTTCTCCCAGCGCAGCGTTGTGTTGTCCATACCCCAGTCCTTGGAACGCATGCGCAAATACGTAGCCAAAATTCCCATGTTTAGGCTCATGGAGACGGTAGCTTTCCGCAACCTGATGGCGGTGGCCGTCCCTTGGTACTCGGGCCCCAGCCACCACTATTTCTCCCTGTGTGCCATCCCCGTATTACATAAGCACGTGTCCCACAATATTAGCCATGCCCTCAACAATGCAGTTACAGGGAAAGTCCACCTAACCACGGACACATGGACAAGTGCTTGTGGGCAGGGATGGTACATCTCGCTGACGGCACACTGGGTTAACATAGTGGAAGCCGGGACCCAGTCGGACCTTGGGACGGAACACATCCTCCCGATGCCGAGGATTGCAGGCCCTAGGACAATCAGGGTAGCCACCACAGTCAAAGCTGCACCCCATCCTCCTCAGCCTCCTCCTCCTCTTCAGCCTCCTTCTCCGAAATGACCACATCAGTCACAAGCTGGAAGCACTGCAGCACTGCCTCAGCCAAGCAGCATCAGGCTGTGCTGAAGCTAATATGCTTAGGTGACAAACCGCACAATGCTGAAGAGTTGTGGACAGTTCTGAAAGAGCAGGCAGATCTGTGGCTGACACCGCTGAACCTACAGCCAGGCATGGTCATGTGTGACAATGGCCGGAACCTGGTGGCCAGGCGAATTCACTCATGAACCATGCCTGGCCCATGTGCTTAACCTTGTGGTTCAGCGGTTTCTCACAACCTACCCGAAGCTGCCGGATCTGCTTGTCAAAGTACGCTGCCTGTGTGCCCATTTTAGAAAGTCAGCTACAGCTTCCACCGTCCTTGCCGTGCTTCAGCAGCGTTTGCAGCTTCCGGCTCACCGACTTGTGTGTGATGTCCCCACGCGTTGGAACTCTACACTGCAGATGTTGAGAAGGATTTGTGAGCAGAAGAGGCCAGTTGTTGACTATCAGCATCAACAAGGCCGTCAGTTTTCAGTTCAGACTCCACTCATAAGACCTCAGGAGTGGACATGGATGTCAGTCATATGTACCATCATCCAAAACTTTGAGGACTCCACCAAGATGGTAAGCAGTGATGACGCCATAATTAGCATCACCATCCCACTTTTCTGTCTTCTGAAACGCTCTCTGCTCACAATTAAAGAGTATGCATTGCAGGCGGTGCACGATGAGCTGGAGCAAGGAACCATACAGGGTGATTACACACAGCCCAGCCTCATCTCATCCTAACATGAATTGGGTGACAATGAGGAAGAGGAGGAGGAAGAACAGGAGCTAGTTTCATTCGCTATAGACGGTACTACCTACACAACTGTCATACCGTCTGTTCAGCGTGGATGGCCTGAGGACAGGGAGGAGGAGGAGGAGAGCATGATCAGTCCTCCTCTTGGTGAGGACATGGAAGTCTTGCTTGTTAGCAATCTGGCAAGCATGGCTGAGTTTACGTTACGCTGCCTTTCCCGTGACCCTCGCGTTCTCTAAATTTTGGGTGACAGTCATTACTGGTTGGTGACACTTCTAGACTGACGCTACAAGGAGAACTTTATATCTCTTATTCCTGCGGCGGATAGGTCTACAAAAATGGGGCAGTACCAGAAGGCCCTTGTTGCGGAACTATTAAAAAAATTCCCATCTGAAAACGCTGGCGGCAGAGGTCGCAGTTCATTGGACAACCAAGGAATACAGCCGAGAGAGACACAACTTCAATCCAGCAGAGGTAGGGGAACACTGTCAAAGTTCTGGGAGAGTTTTCTCAGCCCCTCCCATCGCACAGGCCCTGAGGCGCGGGGTGCTTTCACAAGGAGTGCAAAGTTTGGGAAGATGCTGAGGGAGTACCTTGCCGACCGTACCAACGTCCTCCGTGATTCCTCTGTGCCTTATAATTATTGGTTATCCAAGCAAGACACGTGGAATGAACTGGCTCTCTAAACCTTGCAGGTCCTGGCCTGCCTTGCCGCTAGCGTTTTATCAGAGCGGGTTTTCAGTGCTGCTGGTGGAATTATAACTGATAAGCGCATCCGCATGTCAACATAAAAATGAGCAAAGGCTGGATTGGGCCAGACTTCTCAACACTACCGAATGATAGCAGCATAACATAAACTTAAATCCAGTGTCTTTTTTTGGGAGGTGCATTCCCATGCACCTTTTCACACCCACATATGGGTATACGCTTCCTGATTTTGGCTATTTGCTCTTGTCCTCCTCCTTCTCCTCATCCTCCACCACCATATAACCAGGGTGACCGTGGTCCGTGATGCAACACCCACATAATTTTTTTGTTTATGATGCCCGTAAAAAAAAAATGTATACAGTATGTTCATGTATAACCCCCAGGGGTAAATGTTTGTCAGCCCATACGCTTAGTGCATGGGCAATACAAGTAGAGGCCCACTCCTTTCTAATGGGAACATTTTTTTATGAGGCCCTCCTCCACATCTTTTAAAAGGTGCATTGGAGTGCCTCCCAATTTTGGCAGCCCTTGCATTCACTGCATAGGCCAACAATATGGGAGACCCACTTCCTAATAATGGGAACATTTTTTCAAGAGGCCCTCTACGTCTCTTCCAAGGGGCATTGAAGTGCCTCTCAATTTTTTTTCAGCCCTTACATTCACTGCATAAGACAACACTATAGAAGACCCACTTCCTAATAATGGGAACATTGTTTTTAGGAGGCCCTCTGACTTCCACGTCTCTTACAAGGGGCATTGGAGTGCCTCCAAATTTTTGGCAACCCTTGCATTCACTGCATAGGCAAACACAATAGGAGACCCACTTCCTAATAATGGGAACATTGTTTTCAGGAAGCCCTCTAACCTCCACGTCTCTTACAAGGGGCATTGGAGTGCCTCCAAATTTTTTGCAACCCTTGCATTCACTGCATAGGCAAACACAATGGGAGACCCAGTTCCTAATAATGGGAACATTGTTTTCAGGATGCCCTCCTCTTTGTCTCTGCCAAGGGGCATTGAAGTAGGTCCAAATTTTTGGCAGCCCTTGCATTCACTGCATAGGCAAATAGTATGGGTGACCCACTTCCTAATAATGGGAACATTGTTTTCAGGAGGCCCTTCTCTAAGTCTCTTCAAAGGGGTATTGGGGTGTGTCCAAATTTTCAAAGGGGTATTGGGGTGCGTACAAATTTTGGGCAGCCCTGCCACTCACTGCATACGCAATAACAGTATAGGAGACCCACTCTTTAGTAATGGGAACAACAAAGCATAGCAGGCTGATGGCTCTCTAAGAATAGTGAGGGTCGACTACTGGCCCTTTAAGAATAGTAAAGGCCTCCTGATGGCCCTATAAAAATAGGCTTTGTGACTTTTAGAGTCCCTCCTTCATAAATGAAACAGGATGTGTCTGACCATGTCTCACACACCACATGGCCAGATAAGGTTGTAAAATGTTAAAATTACATCTCCCGGTGAATGCATTAGTCACGGTTGAAAGCAATGCAAAAGTGCAAAAACGCATCAAAAACGCTACCTGAACATAGCTCAAGGTGTGGAGGAGTATTTTTGGTTTTGGTCATTTGTTTTGCCTTATATACAAGTCATTACCCTGAAAAGGATGTTACTTAACATATTTCCCAGGAAAATCCATTTTGGTTTCGTTTTTGTATGTTTTATTGTGAGTCCGTAAAAGTGGCGTAATACCTCTGACAACGTTATTCACAGCAGTGACCTGGGAGTCAGAAATGCTTCCAGGGGTCTTCCCCATGCTGTTCCCATGTCATTTGAGCACTGTTCCCATCGATTTTGGCAATTTTTAGGCCTCTGCAGACCGCCGGGGGGAGCTGCCTGAAAAATGCTTGAGTTTCCCATAGACTTACATTGGGCTCATTGCTCGGGTCGAGTACCCGAGCATTCCAATTTGTTCGACCTGAGCATCGAGCACCCGAGAATTTTAGTGCTCGCTCATCACTAGTGATGATACACAGAAATGAGGTATGAGATATACAGTACAGACCAAAAGTTTGGACACACCTTATCATTTAAAGATTTTTCATGACTTTGAAAATTGTACATTCACACTGAAGGCATCAAAACTATGAATTAACACACGTGGAATTATATACTTAACAAAAAAGTGTGAAACAACTGAAATGATGTCTTATATTCTAGGTTCTTCAAAGTAGCCACCTTTTGCTTTGATGACTGCTTTGCACACTCTTGGCATTCTCTTGATGAGCTTCAAGTTCAGGCTCTTGTTGAAGAATTATAACAAAAAAAAATTCCCATCTGACAACGCTGGCGTTGTTCATTGGACAACCAAGGAGTGCAAGTGAGGGAGACACAAACCAGATGCAGCAGAGGCAGTAGAACGCTGTCAAAGGTCTAGGACAATTTTCTCAGACCCTGCCAGCGCCCAGGCCCTGATACACGGGTACTCTGGAGGACTACCTTGGTGACCATACCAGCGTCCTCCATGATATCTCTCTATCTCTGTGCCTTACAACTGTTGAGTATCCAAGCTGGACACGAGGCATGAACTGTGTCTCTCTATGCCTTCGAGGTCCTGGCTGCTAGTGTTTTGTCAGAGATGGTTTTTAGTACCACCGGGGGCATTTTAACTGATAAAATTGATAGGCACATCCTCCTGTTAACTGAAAATGCTGACAGGCTGACTCTTATAAAAAAGAACAAGGGCTGGATTGGGCCAGATTTCTCAACACCACCAGATGATAGCATCAAACAAACTCAAATCCAGTGGTTATTTTTTGGGAGGGTCTATTCCCATGCACCCCTTCACACCCAGAAATGGGTATACCCTTCATGAATTGTTCTATTTTATGTCACTCTCCTCATTCTCCACCACCATATCACCAGGGTGACCGTGATGCAACACCCACATAATTTTTTAAGGATGTTTCTGATTAGAGACGAGCGAATATTTCAATATTCATTTAGGATTACAATCGCCGTTTTTGCAATATTCGCCAATATAATTGTCGAATATTCGCTGATCATTGCCGAACACCATGGGATTCAATGGGTGCCAAAACCAAATGCATACACAACACCTTCAAACAGGACCAAAAGCTACCAAAAGACATCAATTTAGGGGCAGTCACCAGGAAAGTGCCATCAATTGATCCACAGTACAAGTAGTATGATTATTATTATTTATTATAGCGCCATTTATTCCATTGTTCTTTACATGTGAAAGAGGTCACTGACTGGTACAAGAGCAAAGAAGACCCTGCCTGTGAGGGCGCACAAACAGTCTATGAGTGAGGATACAGTAGGTGAGGGTACAGCTGGTCATGCAGCGATATGGTTAAGCAAGGGTTACTGCAGGTGGTAGGCTTGTCGGAAGAGGTGGGTCTTCAGCTTCCTTTTAAAGGTTTCAACAGTAGGCGAGAGTCTGATATGTTAGGGTACAGAGTTCATGAGTAGAAGGGATGCACGGGAAAAATCTTGTATGTGATTGTGGGAAGAGGCGATAAGATGGAAGTAGATAAGGAGATCTTGTGAGGATTTCAGGTTGCGTGCAGGTATGTACCAGGAGACTAGGTCACAGATACATGGAGGAGACAGGTTGTGGATGGCTTTGCATATCATAGTTACGGTTTTGAAATGAAGTCTCTGGCTAATAGGAAGCCAGTGAAGGGATCTTATAGATTGCAATCTTATAGATTGCTTGAACCAGTCCACAGTAAAATGCAGCCATAGAGTATGCAGGAACATTCACACAGACTTTTCTTAGCCAGGGTTGCTTCTAGGCAGGGTTGGACGGGCCCACCTGAGAATCCTCGGGTTGGCCCTGGCTTCTCCATCAGGAGAATTCATTGCAAGCTTTTCAGCTGCTATGCGGCTCTTGAGTGGAGGAGAAAAGCGGGCCCTCAGAACAAATCCTCTGGTGGGCCCACTGTTTTTCAGTCTGACACTGCTTCTCGGTAAGAGCTGGCATAGAGGGAAACCATATCTACTTCGGCTGTCATTTCTCCGCCACCAGGTCCCGTCCATTGTCACACATGACCATGCCTGGCTGTATGTTCAGAGGTGAGAACCACAGATCAGGCTGCTGTGTTACAGCTTTCAACAACTCTGCAGCGGTGGGCGGTTTCCCTTACCCTGGAAATTAAGCATATTCTCTTCAGCACAGCTTGTTGCCACTTGGCCAAGGCAGTGCTGCAGTGCTTCCATCTTGTGACTGGTCATTTCAGAGATTGAGGCCGAACAAGAGGAGGAGGAGGAGGTCCAGGAGCTGAACAATGTGATTACATTGAGGTTACATTGGCGAGTCAGGTTAAAAAGATCCTACTATGTTTTCATTTTTATTTTTTTACATCTCTTCAAATTTATATTGGAGTTTGTCTTAATTTTTGGCAGCACTTGAAATTTCTGCACATGCAATAACAGTATAGGAGACACACTCCTTAATAATGGGAAGGCAATTCAAATAGATTCTATATTCTAGAATATTAACTGTCGTATCTGAAATTCTTTTACGGGTGAGGTATCGCAGTGCTTAATTGTAAAACACTGTGCAAAACAGTAACTGAAAAAGACCTAGGTGTATTAGTGGACGACAAGCTCACGTTTAGTGGCCAGTGTCAGGCAGCTGCTGCAAAGGCAAATAAAATAATGGGATGCATTAAAAGAGGCATATATGCTCATGAGGAGAACATAATTTTACCTCTATACAAGTCACTATTGAGACCACACTTAGAATATTGTGCACAGTTCTGGTCTCTGGTGTATAAGAAAGACATAGCTGAACTAGAGAGGGTGCAGAGAAGAGCGACCAAGGTTATTAGAGGACTGGGGGGTCTGCAATACCAAGACAAGTTATTACACTTGGGGTTATTTACTGTGGAAAAACGAAGGCTTAGGGGTGATCTTATTACTATGTACAAGTATATGAGGGGACAGTACAAAGACCTGTCTACTGATCTTTTTACTCTGAGGCCAGAGACGGGGACAAGGGGGCATCTTCTACGTCTGGAGGAAAGAAGGTTTAATCATAATCACAGACAGGGATTCTTTACTGTAAGAGCAGTGAGACTATGGAACTCTCTGCCACATGATGTTGTAATGAGTGATTCACTATTAAAATTTAAGAAGGGCATGGATGTCTTTTTTGAAAAGTATAATATTACAGGTTATATATACTAAATTCCTTGATAGGGCGTTGATCCAGGGAACTAGTCTGATTGTCGTATGGCGTCGGGAAGGATTTTTTTTCCCCAATGTGGAGCTTAGTGCTTGCCACATGTTTTTTTTTTTGCCTTCCTCTGGATCAACACGTTAGGCTATGGGTTGAACTAGATGGACTTAGTCTTCCTTCAACCATAAAAACTATGTTACTATGTAAGGATAGCGAATTACATCGATTCAGCCAGGAATTATTGCCTTATACTGAGCACTGCTGGTGCTGCCCAAAAAGAATTAAAATCTATTCTATTCCCTATCGATAACACTGTTAGATGCATTTACAATAGGGACAGGTGCTGCTAGGTGGTATCATCACCAGCTACAGATGAGTGCTCGTTGTGGCAGCATAAATGTCTTCCACAGTCCATAACTTTATTTTTTTTTATTTCTTTGGCATTATCTACAAGTCATTACCCTGGAAAGAATGTTTCGTAACATTTTTTCCATTGTAACTTGTTTTTTGTATGTTCTTTTTTGTCAGTCCGTAAAAGTGGCGTAATAATCTGACAACATTGTTCACAGATATGTTATTTGTCAGCAGCCAACTGTGAATAGGTTTGAACTCCATACTTTAAATGGAGTGTAATATTTGACACGCTCACAAAAATTGTTGGATTATTAGGGCAGTCATATGGGATAACGTCTGATGGCCACGGTTTCAGGCAGTCGGCTAATAGTATGGTATTTGTCAGCGAACACGTGTCAATTGATTCAACAAAACACAGGTGGCTGACTTTAAAAGGAGTGGAATATTTGGCGCGATCCACAAAATTTCTGTATTATTATGGCAGTCATATGGATCACGAGCATCTGATCTTTGAAAAAAGTTCCTCTGCTTCCACAATACAGTAATAAGAATGAAACTAAAAAAATCTGGCTGTATTCTGCGAACAAGCAAATGGAGCTGTAAAATGGTGTACACTGACACACTGCTATAATCTATAAATGGAGGACAATATTTTCCGGTTTACTACAGATGGCTGGATTTGAACCGCAGTTACTGTATATGTGATACGTCTGACGGTGAACCACGGTTTTAAATTGCGGGCCTGTAGTTAACTAATACTATTTTTCACAACAACCTCGTGTGAATAGCTGAACTGACACACTGCAACAAAATTGAAATGGAGGCCAGAAATGGCTGAATTTGGAACGCAGTTATATGTGATACGTCTGGCAAAGAATCACGGTTTTAAATTGCATGCCTGTAGTTTACTAATACTATTCTTCACAATGACCTCGTGTGAACAGCTTCGCCGACACACTGAAACAAAATGGAAATGGAGGCCAATATTTTCCATGTTCACTACAAATTTCTGGATTTTTAACGCTGTAATATGGAAAAGATCTGGCTGTATTCTGCAGTGCTAACAAGCAAATGGAGCAGAAAAATTGTGTACTCTGGATTGCTTTTTAAGCAAATAATCAGAAGTAAGATAAAGAAAAAATTAGCCCTGGCCACTGTTACCTGGGGCTATGTCTACAAATATCTATCATAGCAGGATCAGTCAGAACGTACCATGGACCTTCTTTTGCATTCACTGAAGTCTGTCACATACCCTGGCTGCCTTGCTTTTTAAGCAAATAACCAGGATTAACATAAAAAAAATATTAGCCCTGGCCCCTGATATCTGGGGCTATGTCTACAAATATCTATCATAGCAGGATCAGTCAGAACATGCTATGGACCCTCTTGTACTGTATGCACTGCAGTCTGCCACATACCCTGCCTCCCTTCCTAACTCCTGCTATCAACACTGAATATATGCAGCTGGATTAGTCCTCAAAAGGAAATATATATGTTATGGAATACCTATACTAACTGTAAACAAGCAAATTTCTCCCTGACTCGGCAGCATCTCTCCCTACTCTGCCTGTTTCCGGGGTAGACTGTGACGAGCATAGCGGCACTAAGTCTTATATAGACCTGATGACGCTGTGCGGCCAGCCAAACACTGTAATGCCCACAACCAGCATGGCTACAGCATTACAGTGTGTAGCAAGCAATCCCTGCATGTTTATTGGCTCTCTAAAGAGCGCCAAACATGCAGGGTGGGGACCCAAGATCCTGTCCGAGCAACCTGGAAATACTCGGCGAGCGCCGAGCTTGTCGAGCACAGTGATGCTCGGGCGAGTACAGAGTAGTGGCGAGCACGTTCTCTCATCACTAGTGTTGTCCACTACTTAGACAACATCCTTATCAATCATTATGTTCCCCTCAAGGAAAATAATGACACTCATACTCTCATTGATGCTGGCGCTATTCCAGCAGACTTGGCACTGGCTTTCACAGTACTTGCATGACATAACAACGTCATGCGATACCTGTGACAAATCAGCAGCCATTTTTCTATCCCTTCCTCCTGACAAATGAGACATCTGGAGGAAGTGAGTGAGCAGCCCTGGGAGAGCCTGTGCTGACAATGCTGGAATGACGCTGGAGGTGAATATAAGTGTTACTATTTTACTTAGGGAAACATATTGTTTGAGAATGGGGTGTCCAAGTAGCGCACACCCTCTTTAGTTTTAGAAAATGTAACCATTCATAAAAAAGTGTTAGCAGCATTAATATTGCAGAAAAATATCATTCATATGTTAAATAGTGATGAGCGAGAATGTTCTGCTAACCCTTTCGCCGAGTATGCTCGGGCGAGCACCGAGTAGTTACAGCTGCTCGGTGTTATGTTTGAATCACTCCCGTGTGCATGATTTGCAACTGTTTGACAGTTTTAATACATGTGAGGAATGTCTATTTCTTACACATTCCTCACATGTATTAAAACTGTCAAAACAGTCGTAAATCATGCACATGGGAGTGATTCAAACATAACACAGAGCAGCGGTAACTACTCGGTGCTCACCCGAGCATACTCGGCAAAAGGGTTAACAGAACATACTCGCTCATCACTAATGTTAAAGTTAGACTCACTTGTGTAATTATCTATTTGTACAAATTCTCCTTTCACGTCTTCTCCTACAATAGCAGAGACTTGGAATGTGTAATGATTTCCAGGTATCAGGCCTCCAGCAGTGTAGGAAGTTGTAGGCACAATTATATAGAATGTAGAATCTTCCACCATCTGGATCAGGTAAGAGCTCGCATTTCCAATTGGTTTTTCCCAGGTCAGTGATATAGAATTGGTGGTGATGTTCTCTGTCATCAGGTTTCTGACCACTTCAGGTCCTGGAAGAATAGACAGTGATCATGTATAATAATGTTCAACATTATTTTTTGGTTATATTGTATTGATTACTGGTTTACTGCTAGCAGTAGGAATAATGTATTGTAATCTGAGAATTGAGATTAGTTAGAACATATTACACGGTTACAGCCATGAAAACATATATAATCCATATAAGAGAGTTGTGATGTTACTCTGATTTCTGTCTTGGGAACAGAAACAACAAAATGGAAATAGTCCTATATAATACATTACTTTAGCTCTGGTAATATGGTTGCTCCTCTGTTCACCTTTAAAAAGTGTAACACTAACAATCAGCTAATTACTGGAATGTTATATAGAAATATTGGAGAAATTCAGCCTTATTTGTCAACTTAACAGTTTTTAAAATAGCTTTGGTCCCATAGAGGTTTTTGAAGCCAATGGATATTACCAAAATGGATATACAAGGAAAAAGCATCACCATTTTAAAGTAAAAAAATACTTAACTTTAATGATATTTTTAGGCCCTTGAATAGGCTTATTATGAACATTGGAAATGATTCCTTAGGGTGCTTTAACATTTTGCTTATCTTCATATGTTTGGGTCCCGTCGGGGCTTGCGTCCCTCTGCAAAATGGGATTCGAACATATGCACCAACGGGGTCATACATTATGCATCTGAGTGTCCGCCTCCAGTAGGCATATATGCCAAAAATGATGCACTGAAGAGTGCACATTTGCTCTGCTACACTTTTCTAGTCTTTGGCCCCATCGGCGCATATGTCAGAATCCCATTTTGTGGGGGCTTCAGACGCAAGCCCCGATGAGGCTCACGAAGGTGAAGATAAGCGAAAGTGAAAGCACCCTTATTGCTTTTTATCTCACTTACTTGTGAAAATAGCTGCTGATGACCTCGCCCCGATTATATTTCCTCTAACAATAGGGGAGATCAGGAATATGTAATAATTCCCCGGTTTGAGGCCTCCAATTATATCAGAAATTGTAGTCACGGTTTTATTGAAAGTTGGATCTCCCACTACCTGGATCCAGTAAGAATCTACTTTTCCAATAGGCAACTCCCAGGATAGGGATATAGAATTGGTGGTGATGTTCTCTGTCTTCAGGTTCTTGACTATATCAGGTACTAGAAAAAAATGTACATTCATTTAATTTACTTCTTTGTGCCTCAGTTTCTTTGCATCTTCATTAGTTAAGCACTGAACAAAGGGAGAAAAATTCAACCTAATGGGTAACCAAATTTTCAATAAAACTTGAAAAAAGGCTGCAGACTACTTGTTTTCACATATTCTATTAAATAAACATAGGTTGTTCAAAAGACAGTTCCAATTCATTATACTAGGCTGTCTGCATAGACTTATTTAGACACACAACAAAACCATACAAATTACATCACAAAAGCTGAAGCTGAACTGTCATTAAAGGGGTTGTCCACTACTCAGACAACATCCTTATTAATCATTATTTCCTTCAAGAAAAATAATGACAGCCATACTCTCCTCCGGTGCCTGCACTGTTCCAGCAGTGTCACCACTGGCTCTCGTACGGCTTGCGTGACATAACAGCGTCATGCGCTACCTGTGACCAATCAGCAGCCATTTCACTGTCCCCTCCTTCAGACAAATGAGACATCTGGAGGTAATGAGACAGCAGCTCTGTCCTCTGGGAGAGCCTGTGCTGACAAAGCTGGAATGGCACCTGAGATGAATATTGGTGTTACTATTTCACTTGGAGGAAACATGATGTTTGAGAAGCGCATGTCCGAGTAGTGAACAACCCCTTTAGTTTTAGAAAATGAAAGTGTTCATAAAAAAAGTGTTAAAAGCATTACTATTGCAGAAAAATATAATTTATATGTTAAAGTCAGACTCACTTGTATAATTATCTATTTGTAAGAATTCTCCTCTCACATCTTCTCCTACAATAGCAGAGACTTGGAAGGTGTAATGATTTCCAGGTATCAGGCCTCCAGCAGTGTAGGAAGTTGTGGGCACAATTATATAGAATGTAGAATCTTCCACCATCTGGATCAGGTAAGAGCTCGCATTTCCAATTGGTTTTTCCCAGGTCAGTGATATAGAATTGGTGGTGATGTTCTCTGTCATCAGGTTTCTGACCACTTCAGGTCCTGGAAGAATAGACAGTGGTCATGATTCATGAATAATAATCTTAAACATTGTTCATTAGTTGGTTACTGGTTTACTAACAGCAGTAAGAATAATGTGTTCTAACCTGAGAAATTAGATTAGTTAGAACATATTGCACAGGTTACTGCCCTGAATAAACATAGATACCCCAAATTAGAGAATTGTGTTGTCACTCTGATTTTGGTCTTGGAAACAGAAACAAAAAAAAATGGAAATAGTCCTATATAATACATTACTTTAGCTCTGGTAACATGGCTGCGCCTCTGTTCAACTTGGAAAGATGGAACATTAACTATACAGGGTGGACCATTTATATGGATACACCTAAATTAAATGGGAATGGTTGGTGATATCAACTTCCGTTGCAGCATCCGAAACAACGGATACTGGAAGCCTGTGCTAGCATTTGTTCTGCAGTGTTGCTATCAGTGTGTCAAGAGTGGGAGAAGAGGGTTGCATTGACAATCCAACACAATGGACAGCACTTTGAACACATTTTATAAGTGGTCATAAACTTGTAAATAACTCATGAAAGAATAAAGTTACGTTAAAACAAAGCACACCATTGTTTTTCTTATGAAATTCTCAATAAGTTTAATGTGTCACATGAGCCTCATCCCATTGAAAAAAATAAAGTTGGATCCAAGATGGCGGACTTCGAAATGGCCACCATGGTCACCACCCATCTGGAAAAGTTTTCTACCTCCCATATATTAATGTGCCACAAGCAGGAAGTTGATATCACCAACCATTCCCATTTAATTTTGGTATATCCATATAAATGGCCCACCCTGTATACTAAATACTAGCAGGTTATCCAGAAATATTGGAGAAATATAGTCCCATTCATCCATTCTGTAGAGTATTTTAAAATAGCATTGGCCCCATAGGAATTTTTGAAGCCAATGGGAATTAATTAAAATAGTCATTCACGTTCAAACATACCCATTTCATTGTTACTTCTCTAAGGTTAAAAAAAGCTTACTTTTTATTATATTTCTTATGCCTTGAATAGACTTATTTGAACATGAGTTATCCCACATAATTTATACAGTGGAAATGATCACTAATTGTTTTCATTTTTATAACACTTACTGGTGAAATTAGCTGCTAATGAGTTTGTCCCGAATATATCTCCTCCAACAACAACGGAGACCAGGAATATGTAATAATTCCCCGGTGTCAGGCCTCCAATTGTATCAGAAGTTGTAGTCATGGTTTTATTGAAAGTTGGATCTCCCAGTAATTGGATCAAGTAGAAATCTGCTTTTCCAATTGACAACTCCCAGGATAGGGATATAGAATTGGTGGTGATGTTCTCTAACTTCAAATTCTTGACTATTTCAGGTTCTAGAAAAAAATATACATTAATCAATTTATTTCTGACACAGTGTCTTCGTAACTTTTGAAGTTCAGTAATGAAAATAAGGAGAAACATTCAACTTAAACGAGTTGTCCACTACTTTTCCATTGATGCCTTATCCGTAGGATAGGGCATCAATGTATGATCGGCCGGGGTCCCCCCGCACGTGGTGCCCCCGCTGATCAGCTGTTATCTGTGCCGGCGGTGGCGGATGCTGGCCGGAAGTCCTTACCTGCGGTGCTTGGCCGTCAAGTTGTACTGGCCAGCTCTTGTTACTGCACATCCGCCTCCCATTCAATTGAATAAAAAAATGTATTTATAAATTGGACTATTATTTTTCAGCGAGTGAGGGGATAAAAACAGCAATTCCTACTGGCGTTTTTTTCTATTTTGGTATATTTTTTCATGTTTTTTTTTTTTAATAATTTACACTTTTTCCCCATGTAAAATCTTGTAAGGACTTTGTGGAGCATTTAAACACATTAATACATTTATTTTATTGCTGATTTCTCCCGTATCTGCTGCTGGTATTTTAGCCCCAGTTACAGGAGAAATTCATTCTTTTCTATGCACAGCAAAGCTGTCTGGGTTTCCTAGGACTCAGAAGATCATGCTCTCTTCATATACACAGAGCAGTGAATACAGCAAAAGAGAATGTAGACATGAAAATAAATCATGTCTGCCTTCTCTATATCGGTGTCAGGCTGTGTATAACAGCCAGCTCTCTGACCCCGCAGCTGCATAATGACATACAATTGTCCTACAATGTAGTTACTAGTTACATATTCGAACATCACTGCAGAATAGAATGAGGACCGTCTGTAAATTTAAAGTCTATGGGCAGTCATGAAGTAGCTAATATATTAAGTCGATTGTGCAGACTTATTTAGCCACAAATAAAAAACCATACAAGTTATGTCACAAATGGTGAAGTCGCTTTGTCATTAACCCTTACAAAGTAAAACTGTTCATAAAAAAGTGTTCTATTACTTTTGCTGAAAGGTATTGTGTGCAAGTTTCTATACTAATTGCAAGCCATTTGCTATTCATTTCTGATGTTGCAGTGAGGAAGTTGCAGTGACATTTTGTAAGTGACTTCAGTAAAAGCATCAATGACGTGAGCTACATGTACACCAAGCATTGTGTGTAATATATGCCTTATTGTTACAGAAAGATATCGTTCATGTGTTCCCACCATACTCACTTGTGTAATTATCTATTTGTAAGAATTCACCTCTCACATCTTCTCCTACAATAGCAGAGACTTGGAAGGTGTAATGATTTCCAGGTATGAGGCCTCCAGCAGTGTAGGAAGTTGTAGGCACAATTATATAGAATGTAGAATCTTCCACCATCTGGATCAGGTAAGAGCTCGCATTTCCAATTGGTTTTTCCCAGGTCAGTGATATAGAATTGGGGGTGATGTTCTCTGTCATCAGGTTTCTGACCACTTCAGGTCCTGGAAGAATAGAAAAGGTCATGTATATTAGTCTAAAACAACTTTTTACTTACTGGTTTACTACTAGCAGTAGGAAAATGTATTCTGCCTTGAAAATGTAGATTATTTAGAACGTATTAGACAGTTGACAGCCATGAATAAAAATCTATAATCCACACAAGAGAACTGTGTTGTCACTTTGATTTCTATCTTGGAAACAAAAACAAGAAAATTTAAATAGTCCAATAAAGAACATTACTTTAGCTTCAGTAACATGGCGGCTCCTCTGTTTATCTTGGAAAGATGTAACATTAAAAATCAACAAAATACTAGGAGATTATCCAGAAATATTGGAGAAATCCAACTTTACTTATCATCTACTCCGTGTTTTAAAATAGCTTTGGCTCCATAAGAAGTTTATGAAGTCAATGGGAAGGACCAAAAATGGACGCGCAAGGACAAAGCTTCATCAACCAAAAAAAAGAACTTAATATTTATTTTTAAGGCCTTGAATATGTTTCTTTTGGACAGAAGTTATTGCACCTAAGACCAGGAAATACATAAACTATACAATATAAATGATCACTTATTGTTTTCATAACACTGACCTGTGAAATTAGCTGCTATTGAGTTTACCCCAATTATATCTCCTCTTACAACAGCGGAGACGAGGAATATGTAATAATTCCCCGGTGTCAGGCCTCCAATTATATCAGAAGTTGTAGTCACGGTTTTATTGATGGTTGGATCTCCTAGTACCTGGATCCAGTAAGAATCTGCCTTTCCAGTAGACAACTCCCAGGATAGGGATATAGAATTGGTGGTGATGTTCTCTGTCTTCAGGTTCTTGACTATATTAGGTTCTAGAAGAAAATGTACAATAATTTCATTTATTCCTTTGGGACCCAGTTTCTTAACAACTTCACTAGTTTAGTAGTGAGAATAAGGAAAAATGTCCAACTTAATGTAATAAAGCGATTCAATAAACATACTTATCCACACAAAACATTCAAATAATGTTACAAAAGCCAAAACCGCATTGCCATTAACCTTTAGAAAAAGAACCTATTTATTACAAAAACATGTTCCCATAGTAACTGCAATCCATTTACAATTTCTTACCAATGATGCAGCGGGGAAGCTGTTTTGAAATATAGTGAGTAGTTTCTCAGGAGGCGCACCACATACTTGTGCTACATGTGCAACAATTTGATATATAGGATCCAAAAATGCATTATTTAGGAGATAGCCATCAAATAATACCTAACTGCATATGAATGGCTCAAAGCAACTCCAATAACATATGAACAACCAGGGGAACACACAGAGTTAATTCTTAATTTGAAAAAAGTTATTAAATAGATTATTCAAGGGAAAAGAGTATATAAGGGAACAATTTTAAAACAGAGGAAAAGGTGATCTAGTGAGGTGGATCTCATCCACTGATCAATTGCACGATCATTTACAAACATAATTGCAAAAGTCAATTAAACAATAAATATTACAATGTATATAACAGTCGTAAATTGTAAACTCAATATTGCACAAAGACAAGCACCAATATAATGTGTTTTCCCTTTTAAACAAACATACATAATAGTATTTAAAAGTGCCATTGTGCTGCAGCTACCAGAGGAAAAGACCAGCATATATGTCATAGGTTCATACCCATAGTGCTAGCTCATATACTGTAGGTGTCAGTGGCCGGATGTACCACAAAGGAAGGTCCACAAAGCACGTTTCCCATTTTTCAAGTTTTATTGCTTCATTAGAGAGAAGTCCAGTGTCTTCCATTCCACACTGATCCTTTTAAAAACCAACCTACAATATACTCACATAAGCGTCATTCAGCCAATGGGACCAAGCGAAGTGGCGCATGCGCACTTGAGCCTACCCGTCCTTCTCAGCGTCATGCATGGCTTCACGGTAAGTGTGCGCACATGTGGGAGCAGGGATACGTCACCATGGCTCCCGTGCATGCGCAGACATTGCAGTTGACAACTGGCGACACCAGGGGGAGGAGAGCAGAGCCCACCCGCACACCTCAGCTATTACCATTATATCTACTAGTCAAAGATTGTGTAGAAGTCGCAATGGCGCTCACTTACAATACACCAGAAAATGAATTGATATATAATGGATCACTAAAGTAACAGAAAAAATATAGAATAATCTTTGTCCAATTCACTGTGACCCAAATGTGCAAGTAGCGTTCAAATATATTGTGTGTTCCAAAAAATCATTTAATTTGTGCGCAAAGCATTATGTGTAACCTACACTTTACTATTACTGAAAGATATCGTTCATGTGTTCCCACAATACTCACTTGTGTAATTATCTATTTGTAAGAATTCTCCTCTCACATCTTCTCCTACAATAGCAGAGACTTGGAAGGTGTAATGATTTCCAGGTATCAGGCCTCCAGCAGTGTAGGAAGTTGTAGACACAATTATATAGAATGTAGAATCTTCCACCATCTGGATCAGGTAAGAGCTCGCATTTCCAATTGGTTTCTCCCAGGTCAGTGATATAGAATTGGTGGTGAGGTTCTCTGTCATCAGGTTTCTGACCACTTCAGGTCCTGGAAGAATAGACAGTGATCATGTATAATAATCTTCAACATTTTTTATTGGTTACTTACCTGGTTTACTACTAGTAGCTGGAATAATAAATTCTACCCAGACAATTGAGATTTGTTAGAATTAGTACTTAATTTTAGCTATGCTAACATGGATGCTCCTCTGTTTATCTTAGAAAGGTGTAACATTAACAATCAAGTAAATATTAGATATATTGCAGAAATTTAGCCTTTTTTTATTCTCTTCACTGTGTTTTAAAATTAACCCCGTAAGAAACATTTTTGAAGCCAATGGGAATGATCAAGAATGGACATTCAAGTCAAAATATCCCAAATTTAAGATAAAAAAATGCTTAATTTTTATTACTTTTCTATGACCTTCATTGGTTTTATTTTGAACAATCACACATAAAACCATAAAATACATAAACTATATATTGAAAATGAACTCTTTTTTTTCACACTTACTTGTGAAATTAGCTGCTAATGAGTTTGCCCCGATTATATCTCCTCCAACAACAGCGGAGACCAGGAATATGTAATAATTCCCCGGTGTCAGGCCTCCAATTGTATCAGAAGTTGTAGTCACGGTTTTATTGAAAGTTGGATCTGCCAGTACCTGGATCCCGTAAGAATCTGCTTTTCCAATAGGCGATTCCCAGGATAGGGATATAGAATTGGTGGTGATGTTCTCTGTCTTCAGGTTCCTGACTATATCAGGTTCTAGAGAAAAAAAAGCACACTAAGGCTGTGTGCCCACGATGCGTTTTTTAACCGTTTCCGCAGCGGCAAAAACGCTGCAGAAACGCTTAAAATATGCATGGTAGAAGGCCTGCCATGTCCCCCAAGGATAATCCGCATGTACTGTGCACATGCTGCGGAAATTTCCACTGTGGATTATCATTGCGGAAAAAAACGCAGCACTACCAATTATTTAGCGGAAGTGCTGCGTTTTCGCCACCATTGACTTGCATTAGGACGCGCCAATTCCGCAAGACTGCATCTGTACTTGCGTAATTGGCGCGTTCTAATGTGCGGATAGTACCCGGGTGTGGAGGACAGGAGACTCTCCTCCACACCCAGGTGCCATTAAAAGCTGTAAAAAAAAGAATAAAATAAAAAATAAATATTATATTCACCTTACGACAGCCCCCGGACTCCTTCCCTGAGCTTGCCGATAGATCGCGCAGGACTGAAGGACCTGCGGTGACGTCGAAGTCATGTGACGGCAGGTCCTTCAGTACAGCGTACAGCGATCTGCCGGCAGCCAGCACAGGAGCGCAGTAAGACTGCAGGGGCCAGCGGAAGGTAAGTATAGGTTTATTTTTTACTTTTTGACATTCTCTCGGGTCACACTATATAAATCCATGCCGTTTGCATGGATTTATATACTGTGACCGAGTTGTCAAGCACTTTCCAAGTGATGCTAAAATCGCTTGGAAAGCGCTTGACACCTGCATGCGGAAATGCAAGTGAAGAACGCTTCACTTCCGCTTCTCCCTGGCAGGAAAAACGCATGTACAATCCGCATGCGTTTTTTTCTGCCAGGGAGATGCAGAAATGCTCAGGAAAAAATCCTGAGCATTTCTGCATCATGGGCACATAGCCTTATATACTTTTTTTAACTTAGTTTCTTCATACCTTCAGTAGTTTAGTACTGAGAATAATGAGTACATCCAAATAAATGTATTAAATCAACTGAATAGACTTCTTTAGCAGCACAAAACCAAACAAATTATGTCAGAAATGCTGAAGCCTTATTGTGATTAATCTTAAGAAAATGAAGCAGTTAATAACAAACATTTTGTACTATTATTATTACTTAAAAAAAAAAAAAAAAAAGTTTAAAAGTTCCCATACTAATTGTAAGCCATTTGCAATTAATTTCTTATGAAGCAGTGGGGAAACAGAATCTTAGCAGACGCAACAAAGACATTTGGTTCGTCTGATATAGAATTGGTGGTGATGTTGCCTGTTAGGTTTCTTATAATGTCAGGTCCTGAAAGAAAAGCCGGTGAACATGTATAATAAATGTCAACACTTTGTATATATACAATGACTATTTATAGAAAATAAACCATTTTAACTTGAATACGTAGGTTAATTTGTGCATACGATACAGCAACATTTACAGTCATGATTGGCACCTATACAATCCTGTTGTTGAACTGTGCTGTCGCGTTACCTGTTCCCATTAAAAGAACAAACTGCAATAAAAATGTTCCCCTGTCATTATGCTTGAATAATATTGGACCCACAATTAGTAAAATACAAATTGGATATCCAGGACTCCAAGAATGTGGCAGAAATGATTCCATCATGACAGAAGTATAAGGAAATATTCTGAGTCCATTAGACTTATATAAAATGCCTGAAGCAAAGAGTATAGACAAGGAACATAAAAGCTAATTATTAGCTTTTATTATACTTACTTGTGAAATTAGCTGCTAGTGAGTGATCCCCAATTATATCTCCTCCAACAACAGCAGAGACCAGGAATATATAATAATTCCCAGGCATCAGACCTTCAATTGTATCAGAAGTTGTGGTCACAAGTCTTTTGAGTGTTGAATCCCCCAATATCTCAATCAAGTAAGAATCTGCATTTCCAATACCCAACTCCCAGGTCAGGGATATTGAATTAGTGGTGATGTTCTCTGTCTTCAGGTTCTTCACTACTTTAGGCTCTAAAATAAAAGGTCAGTAAAGTATTTACATATTGTACATAAAAACTTAAATGACTAATCTATTTTATATGTTACTACTGAAAAAAGAAGAAACTATTTACCCAACTTCTAAATTGATTATAAAGCCTTAAAGTAGTCAAATATAGGCAAAAATGGATAATAAATATGATTGATGGTAGCCTTACCACTGCTTGCTTGCATCGTAGATATTACTTGGTTAGAGAGACCCCAAGCCTTCAGGTTCAAGGCAGATAGTCTTTTCAGATCATGATAAACCACAGGGCCCTGGTTGAGGAGGTCTTCCCTGAAAGGCAGAAGAATGGGTTCTTCCTGTGCCATCCTCTTCAGCAGAGAAAACCAACTCCTTTTTGGCCAGTAGGGTACTATTAGAAGGATTTCTGCTTGGTCCTCTTGAATTTTCAGAAGAGTTCATGATATCAATGCTATAGGAGGAAACGCATAGGCTGGACTCAGGCCCCAGTTGTGATTCAAAGCGTCCACGCCCTCTGGTCTGTCTGCTGGATTTTAGAGAAAAGAACCTTCTGACCTTTGAGTTTTGCCTCATTGCAAAAAGGTCTATTTCGGGAAATCCCCAACGGAAAAACAACTGCCGGAAGACCTCGTTGTTTAGTTCCCATTCCGTTGGTAAAATTTTCTGTCCGCTTAGATAGTCTGCCATTATGTTCTTGGTTCCTGCTAGATGGACTGCCGAAATAGACCAGATCGCTTTTTCCGCCCAGGAAAAAATCCTTATGGCTAGGTCCTGGAGTGCTGGGTGCCTTGGGCCCCACTGGTGTCGTAGGAAGGAAACTGCTGTCATGTTGTCTGATAATATCTTCATGTGTTGATTCCTTAACCGAGCTTGGGTGCGCTTTAGTGTCTCCCATATTGCATGTAGATCTCTGTAATTGGATGAGCATGCCTGGACTTCTGCTGGCCAAGTACCCAGAAGAAACTCTCCCTGTAGATGTGCTCCCCATCCTGATCTGCTTGCATCGGTAGTAATCATGACACAAGGGGATGTTATCCACGGGATCCCTTTCTTCAGATTTTCTGGGTTCAGCCACCAAATTAGAGATCTCCTTACTCATGGGGATAAGCAGATCTCTCTGTCCAAGGTTATCTGCCTTCTGTCCCAGGCAGATAGAACTGCCCTCTGAAGATCCCTTGAGTGGAACTGGCTCCAGCGGACACAGGGAATGCAAGATGTTAGGGTGCCCACCTTCATAGCCATCCTGATGGATTTCCGACCTTTTAGAAATCCCTGGACTCTATCTCTTACCGTCCTTGGCTTCACTTCTGGTAAGACAGATATTCTTGCTTCGGAGTCCAAAAGTACCCCCAAAAATATCTTCCTGGCTCCCGGAATCAAATTTGATTTTTCATGGTTGATGATAAAACTTAAATCCTGAAGAGTCATGATGGCTATGCTCAAGTGACTCCGAAGTTGTTCTGAGCTGGCTATCAGAAGAAAGTCATCCAGGTAAGGCACTATGATTATGTTCTTTTTCCTTAGGTAGGCAACTTCTTCTGAAATCAAGTTCGTGAAGACTCTCGGCGCTGACGCTAGGCAAAAGGGAAGGCACTGAAACTGAAAGTGGCAAATTTTTTCCAGAACCCTTATTGCAAAACGGAGATATATTTTGACAAAGGGGGCCTGTTATACTGAACCTTTCCAGTGGTGGGCGAATAAACTCTAGGGAATATCCTTGGGAAATTATCTTTAATATCCATGGGTCCCGAGTTATCCTTGCCCAACTTTTGGCAAAGTAACTGGGACGCCCCCCCAGATCCATGGCGTCATTGCCTTTTGGACTCAGAACTGGAATCAAATAGAGGGGCTCTACCTCTACCCCCTTTAGAGTAGCTCCATCTTCCAGTTTCTTCCTTCCCCTGATACTCCTGTCTCTGGGGTGGGTGGGATTTCTGATAGAGCTGGTATTTTTTAGGTTTTTCATCAGGGAATCCCTTTTTCTTATCGGAGGCCTTTTCCAAGATATCATCTAGGATCGGCCCGAATACCCTTAAACCGGAAAATGGAATGGCACATAAATTATTTTTGATTGAACATCCCCCCACGTTTTCATCCAGATGGCCCACCGGATGAAATTATACAAAGAGTTTTTACGGGCCGCAAACCTGACTGACTCAGCGGAAGCGTCTGCCATGAATCCCGTGGCCAATCTTAACAATGGGAGAGAATCTATTATGTCCTCTCTGGGAGTCTTATTCCTGATATGTTCCTCCAGTTGGTTGATCCACAAATACATGGATCTCGCCACTGAAGTGGCAGCTACAGTACAGACCAAAAGTTTGGACACACCTTCTCATTTAAAGATTTTTCTGTATTTTCATGACTTTGAAAATTGTACATTCATACTGAAGGCATCAAAACTATGAATTAACACATGTGGAATGATATACTTAACAAAAAAGTGGGAAACAACTGAAAATATGTCTTATATTCTAGGTTCTTCAAAGTAGCCACCTTTTGCTTTGATGACTGCTTTCCACACTCTTGGCATTCTCTTGATGAGCTTCAAGAGGTAGTCACCGGAAATGGTTTTCACTTCACAGGTGTGCCATGTCCTAATATCAATATAGGTATGTTAGTTTTTCCCTCTAATACTCCCCCAGGGTCCCCCATACACTGTGTTACTCACACATAACAGGGACTGCTCCTTTGGGGCCTCAGACCTAGCTGTATCCGCCATGGTGCAGCTCAACTGTGGGATTTCCCCCCCCCCTTTAACGGACGCCAGGTAGCTTTTAACCTACTTTCGTCCTAATGTCTCCTAACGCCTTGTATCCCAGCCTGGACAGGAAGAGGATGGTTCGCGCGCACCATGGAGACATCATCGGAAGTGCGCCGAACTTCCGCCGCCCGCTCTCCCTATTTTGAGTGGCGTCCATGGCCGGCGCGAGCCGAGAGCCCCCGCTCTGGGAGAAGCGGCTCAAGACACCAGGAACTCCTCTGCTCGAATGGGACATGGCTGAGTAACCCCCCTTGGCGGGGTGTCAGCCATCGGGCTCCTTGACAGGGGAAGGAGAGGCCACAGCCCCCGATCCTCCTGATACCCAAGAAAGTTTCTTTCTTCAGTGCTTCTCGCTCTTCTGCTCTCGCACCTGTCCTTTACAGGGACAGGAAAAACACTGGGGAAAGAGTGGTAGGAGGGGCTTTTTAACCTCTCGCATTTCCTGTCCCAGTAAAGAATAGGAAGGACGACCTCCATAGTGCCATCAGGATGGAGGTCCTGGAAAAGAGACATAATGGCAGCAAATAAAATACCATTTTATCCATTACCTTTTGGCAATTACTCTTGCTTCTGAATTATAATACTTAGTATTTGGGGTGGATTTTATTTAAATGAGTTGTGCCGCCATCATATTCATATTTATTTTTATTTACTTCCACAAATCACTGCTGACATCAGTAATGGCAATAAATATGTGGACATGATTGAATTTAAAAAGAAACAAGTATTTATTCAAGATTTTATAGAACTTTAAGTAGAAGATCATTATTGGAGACAGACTATGTGAGAAAAAATTTATCCAGCTCTAGCGGAGGCTTACTTGTGTAATTTGATGTTGATACGTTGTCTCCCTGTACTGTATCGTAACCAGTTAAGGATGAGACCAGGAAGGTGTACTGAGTACCAGGTATTAGGTCTTGCACTGTAATCTCAGTTAGTGTAGTGGTTTTATTGTATTTTTCATCGCCCTGGATCTGTATGAGATAAGAACTTGCTCTTCCATCTGGCGGCAGCCAGCTCAGAGATACAGATGTGTCAGTGATGCTAATAATTGTCAGATTCTTCACCTTTTCTGGTCCTTAAGATAAAAGTATCAGTATTTAAAACAGGTTATATTCAGTACACGCCTTTGAAAAAGATCTTAATCAATATCTTATTGAACACTAAAATCATTTACAAAATTTGGACAAGATTGAGTTTCATAGAACTTTTTTAACCCATAGCATGAAAGTAAGGTTAATAATATAACTTTTATTATAAAATCTTCAATTTTAGTCAAATTAGTTAATGCAGAAATGAATACACCCCACATCAAAACCTCTCTTAGGTCCTGGATGCTAAATGGAGAATGATGCTCAACTTTTCTCTTTGAGATTGACCATGATTGGATTTGATTGGGTTCAGATTAAGAGACATACTTGGCCATTTAATCATTTTCACCATTACTTTCTTGAGAAATGCAAAAGTGGCATTAGATGTGTGTTTTGGATCACTGCCATGTTGGAAAAGTGCACGTCTCACAGGGGCATAGAGTGATCGTTACTTACCCAGCTTTGCCTTATCACTTTATTGATGATATGATATTATATATTTTATGTTTGTGAAAATAGGTTAGGTTTACCGCCTTGTCCATATTTCTAGTTGTACCATCTGATAACATGTATAGCAAAGCACTGCACTGTATTACTCTTATATGTATATGGACACTTGGTCTTAATTTTTAGACTTTTTGATGATTGGACATTGGACTACATTGTATCAAATCCTGCTACCATTTATTTGATGCTATTAAATTTCTAATTGTAATATGTTATATATTAGTTATTTATTTACTGTCTCTATTTTTCCACAGTGTTTTTGTAATGTCTGTCACCTACTTTTAAGTGGCCACATAATCCACAGTCATTTAAATAGATCAATGCAAAACTTTATCCTTTTTGCCATCTAATTGCTGTGTAGCAGCACCTGCCACCATTTATTAGACCGTACAGTCTTTCTGGGTTTTGGCATACATTTGTTGTGATTATTTGCTGAGACACCTGAGTGACAAAGTTTCTCTGTGCTCATTCTCTATTCATTATGTTTTTAATTGTTGTTATTTAATAAAAATTATTTGATTATACCTCTGGATGTTATATTTCCCTTTCTTTGTAGGTGTTTATATTCATTACAAGTGTCCTTTAGGCTGTGTGCCCACAATGCGTGTTTTAAGATTTTCCGCAGCGGCAAAAACGCTGCAGAAATGCTTAAAAAACGCATGGTAGAAGGCCTGCCATGTTCCCCAATGATAATCCGCATGTGCTGTGCACATGCTGCTGAAATTTCCGCTGCAGATTATCATTGCGAAAAAAAACACAGCACTACCAATTATTTTGCGGAAGTGCTGCGTTTTCGCCGCCATTGACTTGCATTAGAACGCATGTATTCCGCTTCACTAGATAAGCACATGCGGAATACATGCGTTCAATGTGCGGATGGTACCCAAGTCTAGAGGAGAGGAGACTCTCCTCTGGACCCGGGTACCATAGAAACTGTAAAAAAAATAGAATAAAATAAAAAATAAATATGATACTTAACTTCTGACGGCCTGTGGTGCCCTCCTCCTCCCTTGCCGGCAGATCGTGATGGACTGGAGGACCTGCGCTGAAGTCATAGTCATGGGACGGGTCACACGACGCTGACGTCGGCAGGTGCTTCAGTGTACCGCGATCTGCCGGCAGTCAGCTCCGAGCGAAGCAAGACTCCGGGGGCCATCGGAAGGTAAGTTTAGATTTATTTTTTATTTTTTGACATTCTCTCGGGTCACACTATAAATCCATGCCGTTTGCATGGATTTATATAGTGTGACCAAGTTGACAAGCACTTTCCAAGTGATGCTAAAATCGCTTGGAAAGCGCTTGTCAATCCGCATGCGTTTTCTTCTGCCAGGGAGATGCAGAAACGCTCAGGAAAAAATCCGGAGCATTTCTGCATCGTGGGCACATAGCCTTACACTTTTGCCAACATATAAAAATGTGATGATGCTGAACAAATTCGTTAGGGAAATTACTTTTTTGGGTGTGCAAGATAACAATTTCTGTTTGTAACAAATGGCCAACAATTGTGGGAGTATTTTGTATTACTGTTTGCCATTGAAAATGTTGATTCTGAAAGGAAACTAAAAGGTTTGGTCAGAAAGTGGTTGGGGAGTACTCATTTATGCTGAGCACTCATATCTTTGCTGTTTAAGTCCTTGTTACCAAAAATTGTAAGAGACACTATGGCATCAGTTAATTTAATTCTGGAGTCACCAGTACGAGTCTCAATAAATTACACAAAGAAGATCACAACTCCCTCTTATTCATAGAGTATATAGAACTCCCAAGTTGCTTCATAGGATAGGTTTACAATCAGATGATTGCTACCCTCTTGTCTAGAGAAGGCGCTGTTAGTTTACTTTTTATTGTGTTGTAAAAGTATTTTTATCTATTAAATTAATTCTGCGTCTCTTGCTGGATTGGTAATCACTCCCTTACATGGTTTAACTTCCACTGCATTGTTCATTGTGAATGGAGGAGAAACTGACCTGGAAAGAAGGGGGGATAGGAATCTTCCTCCACCTTATGAAGTAAGTGGAGCTTTAACCCCTTCACTCCCCACCTCCCCGTGTAGACCTACTATGCTCTTGGTCTGACGCTCCTTCTTTTGTTTATTTTTCAGCTGTCTAGAAAAGAAGGTCCAGATTTGGTCCGTATGTTTTGGACGTGTTACTGGCTGGCTGGGTTATGGGCTAATGTAGGAACTTTAACTAGAAAAGACTTTAATATTTAACGCAGGTGAGTTAAGAACCACAAATATGTTTATTTGGATATGTAAGAGCCCTTGAGGGAACAATATCAGAGCAATCAGCAATAGCCAAAGTGATTTAGTGTCTGAATACCACTATTTTTATCAAGAAAAAAAGAGAGGTGCTACAGCTAAGTTTGATGAGCAGAGAAGTAAGTGGATTGGATGTCCATGGGTATTGTCAGATGCTTTAGCACAGGAAGCGTTATCTGAGATAAAATCTGTACTCATAGTAAGCATCAAACTATAAATGGCAGAGGGAAAGGGATGGGGTGGTAATTAGGTGGGGTAGTTGTTTCACTATTGTTATAATACCTAGTCTGCGCATTGACATTTATTTTTTGCAGTGTAATTATTTATCCTGTCATATGGGAATATGTTAGTGTTCCTATTATAAAAAATATATCTTATGATATTGTAGAATAAAAACTTTTTTTTATTATTAAAAAATAAAGTATAGTTTAAAAAGTGATCATGAAAGATTATGAGACCGAAATATTTAATTTCAGGTAAATTTTATTTGTAGCTTTAACTGTGGGCCATGTTTTGATGAGCGTTATGGAATCTGAAAGAATTGCTACAATGAAATGGTAAAGTCCTGGACTTACTGTATTTACTAGATCTGTAGTCTTACGGTGCTTTTAGACTCACCTCCCTTTAACTTTTTACACTTTTATTGCCATATCTTACACTTTTATTCCATATATTTATATCACATCTTCTGTGTTGTCTGTCAATTTGCTGCAGTAAAAACTTCAAAAGGTCATATTCTATATTGAAATCTTATCTTATTATATACTCACTGGTGAAAATGATGTCTGCTGTAGAATCTCCAGTTACATCTTCTCCAGTGACTGCCCTAATGGTAACTGTATATTGGTTTCCAGGTGTCAGACCACTGAACGGGAGCGACTCGGAGGTCGATGGCTCATTCTTGTAAATATCTCCTGTCAATTCAATGAGATAGTGACTGTAATTGCTCTGAGGAGGGAGCCAGGATAGATCCATAGAGTTGGTGGAGATATTGGTGACCTGGACATTCCCAACGACACCAGGACCTGTGATTGGGATAGAAAGTAATAACATCAACCTCAGCAAGGTGTAACTTCTATAGACAGATATAGCTCTATTACATGTACTGTAGGGTCTGTTACACTGGCTTCATGACTATGATTTATAGCAGAACCATGACAGCTATAATTTATCTATTATCGAATGTAGAAAATCTGAACAAGTGTCAGAGATTTTGGTAATTTGTCTTCTAAATACCACTGAAGACTGTCTTATTCTTGTGGGCAAAAATATTGTATCCTAGACAAAAAACAAGAACCTCACTGTGCAATAAAAAGCACAGTGGGCATGAAATTCTTATTAATCTCAACCATTTTGCTGAAACTATAATATGCAAAAACTCAAAGAAATGAACAGGAATGTAAATTGGTGTGCATGCAGCATACAAAGACAGAAACACAATACACAAATACCCTGCAATAAATAAATATGCAGCAATAGTGTATGAAAATAATATTGGGTACTTAGTTAACATAATTTTGATCAAAATAATGCAAAAGCCATCCCACCTCATCACGGTGAACCTATTTGGGACAGTCCTAACTCTAATATTTAAAACCTTATCATTTATCAAGTGACATGCATGTGGATAAAGGTTGAGAGACTGAACCCTGCTAGTGGACACACAGACCTGGGGAGCAACACCTTTCAGCCCTTATCCACAAGCATGTCACTTGACAAACGGTAAGGTTTTAAATATTAGAGTTAGAACTGTCACAAATAGGGTCACCGTGATAACGTTGGAAGGTTTGCCATTATTTTGATCAAAATTATGTTAACTAAGTACCCTATATTATTTTCATGCACTATTGCTGTTTATTTATTTATTGCAGGGTATTTGTGTATTGTGTTTCTGTCTTTGTTTTTTTTTAAACTGTAATGTGCTACAAATATGCACTATGTGAACTTGGCCTTAGTTGGAGACTGCACAGCTCTCCTGTTTTCACAATTGCTGAGTACAACACACAAGATACTTTTTTTTTACTTTTTTACTGTCAGTAGCAAACATCCAGGGACAATTCTACTTACAACAATCACATTAGTTTTTCAGAAAAGTCAATTAACATTATCATTATCTGCAGACAATTATGTAATATTTGTGTCCAGCTCAGGATAGCCATGTCATGTATAATATATAGTAATGTTATGTTGGTGCAATTCTTAGCAAATATTTGTCTCAGAGACCTCAACCAACATTAATCCAACTCTGTTTAGTTTGTATAATACAAATTTATATTTCATTTTGACTGTCTTTGTATACTGACCAAAAATGTCTCCTTATGGGAGCAACGGTTACTATAGGAAACAAGAGAACAGATAGTACTTACGTGTGTACAGACTGATCTGACCAACATAACCATATAAAACCATGTATCTATTATATGCAGAAATCTGAATGTTGTAGAAATTCCCCGATGTCAGATTAGTGATCTGTATTGCTGTAGTATTCACAGTCCAGGTGCTGGATGGTTCTCCATAGACAGAAATGCTGTAGGTTGTATTCTCACCAATGTTAAAATCCCAATTTAGCCAGAAAGAGGTAGTGGTGATAAATGTAGCAGTGATGTTTCCTGTCATTGTGGAAGAAGAAGCGATATATCACATTATGGCATATAATATTATTAATAGACTTTAGAAACAAGTAAAATGTATTTCAACGGCCTAGATTTATTGTGACAAAGTCTATGTAAAAGAGATACATTTATTGCAATAAATAAAACTATCAACATATTATTGCCTTTTCATATAATTGGTGCAACTGGGACTGTGCAAATGTCGGAGTATAAAATCCTCACGGTACATCAGCTATGATTGTAGATTTGCATCTAAATTTATGGTATGTTTAGGCTTTTTTTCTTAATATATTTAAAACAAAATATGTCTCTTTGTAGACCAAAACCACTTCTTTGTTACATTTACATTTTGAGAATGGCGAAATGTATGTCAGAGTTCTGGGGTTTTCCTATCCTGTGTTTTCCCTGCTTATATGGTATGTCTGTCTTTCTGATATTTTCTGAGGTTCTGAAATACTTATAAGGTATCAATCCACTTGGAATTTCTTTCTATATACAGTTCAGACCAAAAGTTTGGACACAGCTTCTCATTTAAAGATTTTTCTGTATTTTCATGACTATGAAAATTGTACATTCACACTGAAGACATCAAAACTATGAATTAACACATGTGGAATTATATACTTAACAAAAAAGTGTGAAACAACTGAAAATATGTCTTATATTCTAGGTTCTTCAAAGTAGCCACCTTTTGCTTTGATGACTGTTTTGCACACTGTTGGCATTCTCTTGAGCTACAAGAGGTAGTCACCGGAAATGGTTTTCACTTCACAGGTGTGCCCTGTCAAGTTTAATAAGTGGGATTTCTTGCCTTATAAATGGGGTTGGGACCATCAGTTGTGTTGTGCAGAAGTCTCGTGGATACACAGCTGATAATCCTGTTAGAATTTGTATTATGGCAAGAAAAAAGCAGCTAAGTAAAGGAAAACGAGTGGCCATCACTACTTTAGGAAATGAAGGTCAGTCAGTGCGGAAAATTGGGAAAGCTTTGAATGTGTCCCCAAGTGCAGTTGCCAAAACCATCAAGCGCTACAAAGAAACTGGCTCACATGAGGACCGCCCCAGGAAAGGAAGACCAAGAGTCACCTCTGCTTCTGAGGATAAGTTTATCCAAGACACCAGCCTCAAAAATCGCAGGTTAACAGCAGCTCAGATTAGAGACCAGGTCAATGCCACACAGAGTTCTAGCAGCAGACACATCTCTTCAACAACTGTTAAGAGGATATTTTGTGCAGCAGGCCTTCATGGTAAAATAGCTGCTAGGAAACCACTGCTAAGGACAGGCAACAAGCAGAAGAGACTTGTTTGGGCTAAAGAACACAAGGAATGGACATTAGACCAGTGGAAATCTGTGCTTTGGTCTGATAAGTCCAAGTTTGAGATCTTTGATTCCAGCCACAGTGTCTTTGTGCGACGCAGAATAGGTGAACGGATGGACTCTACATGCCTGGTTCCCACCGTGAAGCATGGAGGAGGAGGTGTGATGGTGTGGGGGTGCTTTGCTGGTGACACTGTTGGGGATTTATTCAAAATTGAAGGCATACTGAACCAGCATGGCTACCACAGCATCTTGCAGCTGCATGCTATTCCATCCGGTTTGCGTTTAGTTGGACCATCATTTATTTTTCAACAGGACAATGACCCCAAACACACCTCCAGGCCGTGTAAGGGCTATTTGACCAAGTAGGAGAGGGATGGAATGCTACGCCAGATGACATGGCCTCCACAGTCACCAGACCTGAACCCAATCGAGATGGTTTGGGGTGAGCTGTACTGCAGAGTGAAGGCAAAAGGGCCAACAAGTGCTAAGCATCTCTGGGAACTCCTTCAAGATCATTGGAAGGCCATTTCCGGTGACTACCTCTTGAAGCTCATCAAGAGAATGCCAAGAGTGTGCAAAGCAATCATCAAAGCAAAAGGTGGCTACTTTGAAGAACCTAGAATATAAGACGTATTTTCAGTTGTTGCACACTTTTTTGTTAAGTATATAATTCCACATGTGTTAATTCATAGTTTTGATGCCATCAGTGTGAATGTATAATTTTCATAGTCATGAAAATACAGAAAAATCTTTAAATGAGAAGGTGTCCAAACTTTTGGTCTGTACTGTATGTATATTTATTGACACTGCTGCTATATACAGTATAAATATATATATATAGCTATGTATATATATATACAGCTATATATATATATATATATATATATATAATTTTGTTTAGGGAAAATAACATCATTATTATATTATGCTCACTCTCTATACGTTTCACTGTGAAATTACCTTTGTGTATGGCCCTCTCCCTTCTATACATATTTTAAGTGATTTTTATCTTGATGTATTAATAAAATTATATTTTTTATCTAATAATATTTCTTTGTGTTTATTCACGTTTATTAGTAGCACATGTTATCATTTGTTACATATTGCTTTGCAAATACATGTTAAACATGAGAGAATGTATTCAAGTACAATTAAATTCTATTTGAGTTTTACAATAATTCAATATCCTCAAAATGCTGTATTTTTGCAATTCACATTTACATTTTCCATTGAATAACTTTGATGCTATTTGAATTTTCCTGTTGTATTTTGATGATCAGCTGAAATCGAGTCTTAGCTGACTCGTATTATTATTACTATGGCCAAAACATTTCACCTTGTTTGATATGAAGCTCATGTGGGAACTTACACGTCAAAGAGCAAAGATTGTAATTAGTTATTATGAGACGTCCAGTAGTATTACTTTTCTCTAAGTAGAGTGATGACAACATACAGCAGTATACCCAGATATTGAATAAGCTGAGATGATCACACATTTTTTATTCCCAGATTCACTGTCTGCCTATAAGACTAATATTCTCAGTAAGGTTGCAAGGTTCGGATATTGGAAACTGAATATAATCAATTGTGAATGTAAAACAGAACTAAGGAAGGTTGTCAGGTGTCCAAGCTTCTTGTTTTCCCAAATAGAAAACAAAATATATCTATCAATATTAAATTATAAATGTAATGGTCACTCACCTAATACTAAGATATCGCTGGTTCCGCCTAGAAGTCCATTTTCTGCTACTGCAGAGATCCGCACTGTGTACTGGTTCCCACTGGTCAGGTAATTGATTGTCGCTGATTCTGAGTATACGCTGAAACTCTGATGTGGATCTCCTATCACTTCTACCAGATATGAGCTTCTGTTACCTTCTGGAAGCAGCCAGCTGACATTTATTGTGCTGCTGTTTATTCTAGAGGCTTTTAGATCAGTTACAGTGGCCGGTCCTGTGAATGGGGCATAAACACTCATTAATAAAAAATATACATCTAAATAAATGAAACATTTTGAGTGTAATGGCAATCTTCAAAATAAGCAAATGTTATGAAAGGAATATAAAATAAATATGTTTTTAAATACATTCAAGTATCAAAGGTACACATAAAATTACTAAATCATGTCTACCAGGAGAGGTGTGCTTGTCTACATTTTTCTTTTCTATCAGGAGATGAGTGATACTACTAAAATCCAAATTGGCCTGCTTCGACAAACATTTCTGAAACATTTTTTTCACAGTGATTCGCAAACACTGCAGGGTCTCTACAAGCCCTAGCAAGATGCGTGTAACACTCTGAGGTCGCCTAGGACTGTATCCAACCCCTATCTAAATCTTTAACACAAACACAGCTTTGGTAATATCAGTGACCTCATTACAGAAATGCATATTAACTTGGTATTAATCAACAGTCAGTATAATAACAGCGCACTTACAGACTTTTCAGTATTTTTAAAATTAAAAAATGATGACAAGCCATCTGGTGCGACATATAATAAATTAATAAGGAGAATGTATTGTAGGTGGAAAATCATTGTCTGGTTTTGATGTATCATAAGCTAACACCTGCTCGTGGTAAGGCATCTTCACCAAATCACAACATAAACTCAATGGGTCATGAGAGTAAATTATTATTATTATTTATTATTATAGCGCCATTTATTCCATGGTGCTTTACAATTACAATAATCTTGAACACAATGTGACAGCAACTGGTACAGGAGGAGCGAGGACCCTGCCCGCGAAGGCTCACAATCTACAAGGGATGTGTGAGGATACAGTAGGTGAGGGTAAAGCTGGTCGTGCAGCGGTATGGTGGTGCGTTGTTTACTGCAGGTTGTAGGCTTGTTGGAAGAGGTTGGTCTTCAGGCTCCTTTTGAAGGTTTCCACAGTCGACAAGAGTCTGATCTGTTGGGGTATAGAGTTCCAGAGTAGGGGGGAAGCACGGGAGAAATCTTGCATGCGATTGTGGGAGGAGGAGATAAGAGGGGAGTAGAGAAGGAGATCTTGTGAGGATCGGAGGTTGCGTGAGGGTATGTAACGGGAGACTAGGTCAGAGATATATGGAGGAGACAAGTTGTGAATGGCTTTGTATGCCATGGTTAGGGCTTTGAACTGGAGTCTCTGAGCAATGGGGAGCCAGTGATGAGATTGACAGAGAGGAGAGGCCGGGGAATAGCGAGGGGACAGGTGGATTAGTCTGGCAGCAAAGTTTAGGATAGATTGGAGGGGTGCGAGAGTGTTGGAAGGGAGGCCACAGAGCAGGAGGTTGCAGTAGTCGAGGCGAGAGATGATAAGGGCGTGCACTAGTGTTTTTGCAGATTCATGGTTGAGGAATGTGCGGATCCGAGTGATATTTTTGAGTTGAAGTCGGCAGGAAGTGGAAAGGGCTTGAATATGTGGTTTGAAGTAGAGTTCAGAGTCCAGGATTACCCCAAGGCAGCGAGCCTGAGGGACTGGGGAGAGTGGGCAGCCATTGACGTTAATAGATAGGTCAGTTGGGGGGGTTGAATGAGATGGCGGAAAGATGATGAATTCTGTTTTGTCCATGTTAAGTTTTAGAAATCTAGCAGAGAAGAAGGATGAAATAGCAGACAGACCTTGTGGGATTTTGGTTAGTAAGGAGGTGGTATCGGGCCCAGAGAGGTAGATCTGTGTGTCATCAGCATAGAGGTGATAATGAAAGCATGAGACTCTATGAGCTGTCCCAGGCCTAAGGTGTTGATGGAGAAGAGTAGGGGTCCAATAACTGAACCTTGGGGGACACCAATAGATAGGGGGTGAGATGAGGAGGTGGTATGCAAGTGGGAGACACTGAATGTCCGGTCTGTTAGGTATGAGGAGATCCAGGACACGGCCAAGTCTGTGATGTCGAGAGATGAGAGAGTCTGTAGTAAGAGGGAATGGTCCACTGTGTCGAAGGCAGATGACAGGTCTAGGAGGAGGACAGAGTAGTGTCGCTTGGATTTGGCGGTTAGTAGGTCGTTGGTGACTTTAATCCTGCACAGTATAAGTAGAATGGTGCGGTTGGGAACCAGATTGTAGGCGGTCGAAGAGGGAGCAGGAGGAGAGGTGGGAGGTCAGCTCAGAATGGACGTGTTGTTCCAGTAGTTTTGAGGCATAGGGGAGAAGTGATATGGGGCAATAGCTAGTTAAAGAGGATGAGTCAAGGGAGGGCTTTTTGAGGATGGGTGTGATTGAGGCATGTTTGAAGGATGAGGGGAAGACACCAGTTGTTAGTGATAGGTTGAAGAGGTGGGCTAGGGTTGGGATGAAGATAGTGGTAAGGTTTGGGATGAGGTAGGACGGGATTGGGTCAAGTTTTCAGGTGGTGAGGTGTGATTTGGAGAGTAAAGAGGAAAGTTGATCTTTCGTAATGGTGGAGAAGGTGGTTTTGGAGGAGGAGGGTTGAGTGGGTGTGGGGAGGGGCTATGGGTGCTTTAGGCAAAAGCTTTGTCTGATGGTGTCAATCTTCTGCTTGAAGAATGAGGCAAAGTCTTCAGCCGAAATAAGAGGAGAGGGAGGAGGCACTGGGGGGCGGAGGAGAGAATTGAAGGTGTTGAATAGTTGTTTGGGGTTGTGAGATAGGGAGGATATGCGAAGTATGTTTGTTTTGTTGCAGCGAGTGTGGACTTGAAGGTAGTGAGGGACTGTTTGAATGCGAAGAAGTGCTCACTGGAGTGGGACCTTTTCCATCTACGCTCAGCAACCCTGGAAGCCCGTCGCAGTTGTTTAGTTAGGCTGGTGTGCCAGGGTTGTCTGTTGATTGTGCGAGTTTTGTTATGTGTGAGGGGGGGGGACCGAATCGAGAGCAGCAGCTGTTGTGGTGTTGTATAAAGTGGCAGCAACATCTGCATCATGTAAGGAGCTAATGTCTGTAAGAGGGAGAGAGGATTCAGAGAGTGAGTGTAGATCAAGGTGTTTGAGATTTCTGCTAGGGTATGCAAGATTGTGGAGTGGGGATTGTTGCCCTGGAGAGGAGAATGTAAGTAAATGAAAGTTTCTGGCCATAAGTGCTGCAGGCATAACTGCTGCAGTGCACTTTACAGCTCAATGTCATCTCCAAGATGCAGACCACGCTTATGAGAGTACAAAGTGCTAATGGCACTCTTAAAAAAAGAATGGCGGCTATGTACTCTTCATCAAGCCTGAGCACATGCCATCTTTGTGCAAATTGCAGTAGGATTGATGTGGTTTATCGGATGTGATACAGCGGAAGAGGATGGCTGTGCGGAACACTGGTTTAGGCCACAGCCCCATTATCAGTATTTGGTCAGTATTTGGTCAGTATTTTTTCTCAGCCAAAACCAGGTGAGGAATAATCAGAGAAATAGTATAATAGAAAGTGCACCAATTCAGCATTTATCACCCACTCCTGGTTTTGGCTCCCACTCCTGAGAAAAAATACTTACCGAATACTGACCAAATACTTATACAGTAGTGGGGCCGAGGTCTTAAACTGATTATGTCACTATCAGACAAATCATTATCCTACTGTGAAGTCGAGTGATGTCTCATATATTCCATTCTGCTCTCAACTTCCTACCTCTTTTATACACACGCTGGAGGCAAAAGAGGCTAATTGGGACCTGCATTTCATAGTACTATTGCCCGGATGGCTGGTGGCAGTGGGGGGCTGTTGCTGATTGTAGCTCCCACATTCTTAGCTGTGGTATAGATTTGTTTTTCTTTTGCCCATTTATTGCTATTAACATTTTTCCTGTTTAAAACACTGTAATTACCTTTGTTAATCTTTCAAACCCAATTATTTCCCCTTTGTCAAAATGCCGTAAAAAGAAAAGCTAATAGGTACACATCCAGAAGCAAATTGTGGCAATAGGCTGCAGTAGTGATATAGTGTTTGTGGCTATCCAATTGGACTAGTAAAAAAGGTCCGTAAAGACTGATATACACAGTAAAATGGTTGGATTTTTTATACTGTTTACAAAAAAAATCTTCCAAGGACATAGCAAGAAATGCTAAGGAGGTAAGAAAGTACACAACCACAAAAGCCAAATGTAAGGCACTACAATTTTTTTATATATATTTTTATTTTAATTCCCCTCTTCCAAAAAAACTAGACATAAAAAGAATTATGAGATATATGGGTATAAAGAGCTTCCATAGCTGTGTGCTGTGTACAGATGTAAATATGACTGGTAAAACAGGTGTGCAAAAAAAGTAAAAGTTTGTCACATGCACACCACTTTTTTAAGTACACAGTCACAGATATATGTCTGATTTTTGGCTAACTTAGTATAGTCACTTGTTAAGCACACTTTCTCTGAATGACCGTGTGCTCAGATTTATATTTTGCATTTTGTGTTGGCTTCACTGATTTCTAATGCATGAATAATTAAAAAAAAATGTAATTCAAATGCAGCAGGACGAGCTGCCAATCCCAGGACACTATGTCAGTGACCAATCATACTGCACTGGTACTGGCACATCTCCTATGTGTTTCTCCCTCTATTATTATTATTATTATTATTATTATAACGCCATTTATTCCATGGCGCTTTACATGTGAAAAGGGGTATACATAGCAAACAACAAGTACAATAATCCTGAACAAAAACAAATCACTGACTGGTAAAGAAGGAGAGAGGACCCTGCCCGCGAGGGCTAACGATCTACAAGGGATGGGTGAGGATACAGTAGGTGAGGGCACAGCTGGTCGTGCAGTGGTATGGTGGAACGAGGGTTACTGCAGGTTGTAGGCTTGTTGGAAGAGGTTGGTTTTCAGGTTCCTTTTGAAGGTTTCCACGGTAGGCGAATGTCACGGGTGTGTCGCCACGAAGATCGTCACGAGTACACAGCCTGACTTCTCGCAGCTGACTTGTTGGTGCTTTGTGTTTTTCGGCAGTGAGGGAGTTAATTCTCTCTCTCTCTGTGCTAGATGAGGTCCAGCCTCGCCCAGCTGCAATCAATACTTCTGTAGTGAGACTCCTTCAAATGCCTGCTGGTCTGTTTGGGAAGTGTCGGTGAAAGCATTTCATTCAGACTTACAGAGCGGATCGTGGTGTTTGGAGTTTCTGAGATAAGTGTATTTGGAGTGTTTTTTCCCTTTCCTCGCTTTATCATTTATCTCCTTTCCCGTTGGTGTTCCCTCTGTTGTAGTTGTGTAGCTGTTGTATTCAAGGTGGTTTTGGTTTTTCCCTTGTACTGTCTCGTTCGTCTAAGTACTGTGTGTGGGCATATTATTTCTTGTCCCCTTTTGTTGTGATCGGGGTCCTTCTCAGGACTAGATTACTTAGGTGCAGGGATCCTCAGGAGGTAGGGGTTACGCTGGCGGCCTGGACCTCTGTACCTTTAACAGTACCTCCAGGTTGAGGGATTAGTCAGGGCCCCAGCTTGAGGTCAGCTTAGGCCCCCTATCTCCAGTATACAGAGACAGCGTGACATTTTCACCGTCCCACTTAGTTTTTCTCCAGCTACCATGGATCCAGTAGCCGGTCTAGCTCGGCAGTTGCAGAGTTTGTCCATGGAGCTGGCGGACGTTAGGTCCAAGGTTTTGCATCCTCAGGAGCAAGCCGGACCAGAACCTAAAGTAGCTCTCCCTGACAGGTTCACTGGGGGGCGGGACAAGTTTTTTGTTTTCCGGGAGGCATGCAAGTTGTACTTTCGGCTGCGGCCTCGGTCATCGGGGAGTGAAGAACAAAGGGTGGGAATTGTCATCTCGCTCCTACAAGGGGACCCACAATCTTGGGCGTTCTCTCTTCCCCCGGGCTCCCCGGCTCTCCAGTCAGTGGATAGGTTTTTCGCTGCTCTGGGACTCGTATATGATGACCCAGATCGGATCTCCCTTGCTGAGTCTAAGTTACGTAGGATCCAGCAGGGAGATCGTCCGGCGGAGGAATTCTGTTCGGAGTTCCGTAGGTGGGCCACGGACACCCAGTGGAATGACCCGGCTCTTAGGAGTCAGTTTTGTCATGGTTTATCCGACAAATTACAGGATGTGTTGGCACAGTATGACTCTCCCGCGTCACTGGAAGCCGCTATGGCCCTTGCTATTCGCGTTGACAGACGGCTTCGGGAGAGGTGCGGGATAACTCTACCCCCTGTGATGACTCCACCTCCTACAAGGTCCCCTCATATGGTGGTTCCCCTGGTCAGTCCAGAGGAGCCTATGCAATTAGGAGGGACATCATTTCGGGGGAGGGGACCGGTGGTGCGCCATAAGACAGGAAGGTGTTTCTTCTGCGGGAGAAAGGGACATTTTATTGGGGGGTGTCCATCCCGTCCCTTGCAGAGTGAAGAGTCGTCGGAAAACTGTTGATCCCAGGTTGTGTGGTGGACGGCAATCTGGGAGTAGGTATTTCGTCCCTAGGTTCGTCTCAGTTTCTCGTACCGGCGGAGGTGGTGGTGGGTACGAGAACTGAGAGGATATCTGTTCTTCTGGATAGTGGGGCCGGGGCTAATCTGGTTGATGCTCGGTTTGCCCGGGTTCAAGGTATGCGATTGAGTGAGTTGGCTAAACCCATCCCCATATTCTCGATCGATGCCAGGCCTCTCGGTCAGGGAAGTTTTTTGCAAGCTGTGCATGACGTAAAACTTCAAGTGGGGGCGATACATAAAGAACTGTTGTCTTGCTACGTGTTGGAGGGTCTTCCCACTCCTATAGTGTTGGGCCTTCCTTGGTTAGCTAAGCATAACCCGGTTATTAATTGGCAAACCAGAGAGATAAGCCAATGGAGTAAATTCTGTAATAAAAACTGCATGAACACGGTCATCGGTGCGGTTACTCCTTGGGTCTTACCTCCATTTCTGGCGGACTTTGAGGATGTATTCTCGGAGAAAGGGTGTCAGGAACTACCTCCTCATCGCGAGTATGACTGTTCTGTAAAACTGCTCCCTGAGGCCAAGTTACCTAAAGCTAGGTTGTATAACCTTTCTGGTCCTGAGAGGCAGGCCATGAAGGATTATATTTCAGAAAGTCTGGCTAAGGGGCATATTAGACCTTCATCTTCACCGGTGGCTGCGGGGTTCTTCTTTGTTAAGAAGAAAGATGGAGGCCTACGCCCTTGCCTGGATTTCCGTGAACTTAATCGGATTACGGTCCGAGATCCGTATCCTCTCCCACTTATTCCCGATCTCTTTAATCAGATCGTGGGCGCCAAATGGTTCTCTAAGTTGGATCTCAGGGGGGCGTACAATCTGATTAGGATGAAGGAGGGGGATGAGTGGAAGACGGCGTTTAACACTCCGGAGGGGCATTATGAGAACCTTGTCATGCCATTTGGTCTGACTAATGCCCCGGCGGTGTTCCAACACTTTGTTAATGACATTTTTCGCCGCCTGGTGGGACAGTTTGTTGTCATACATCTGGATGATATCTTAATTTACTCGCCGGATCTGGTGTCTCATCAGGAGCACGTTAGGCAGGTGTTACAGATCTTGCGGGATAATAAACTGTATGCCAAATGGGAAAAGTGTGTGTTCGCCGTACAGGAACTCCAGTTTTTAGGCTTCCTGGTTTCAGCGTCCGGTTTTCGTATGGACCCTGGGAAAGTGCGGGCAGTTCTTGAGTGGGATCGGCCAGAGAATCTTAAGGCACTACAACGTTTCCTGGGGTTTGCTAATTATTACCGGAAGTTCATTCGTAATTTCTCGTCCATGGTTAAGCCTCTCACAGACATGACTAAAAAGGGGACGGATTTTTCTAGGTGGTCTGACAAGGCTTGTCAAGCATTTTCCTCCTTGAAAAAATGTTTTGCCTCGGCACCCATACTCATTCAACCTGATGCGTCACAGCCATTCATTGTAGAGGTAGATGCTTCCGAGGTAGGGGTGGGAGCAGTATTGTCACAAGGTTCGTCCCCTGGTAAGTGGCATCCGTGCGACTTTTTCTCTAAAAAATTGTCGTCCGCTGAGAGGAATTACGATGTCGGCAATAGGGAACTCTTGGCCATTAAGTTAGCTTTTGAGGAGTGGCGCCATTTTTTGGAGGGGGCAGTCCATCCGGTCACCGTCATCACCGATCACAAGAACCTGCTATATCTGGAGTCCGCGAAACGTCTGAATCCCAGACAAGCTAGGTGGTCATTGTTTTTTACCAGGTTTAATTTTGTCGTTACATATCGTCCTGGGTCAAAAAATGTAAAGGCGGATGCCTTATCTCGTAGTTTCCCTGGGGCCGGGAATACGGACGACCCGATTCCTATCCTTCAGGAGGGGGTGGTGGTTTCGGCAGTATGCTCTGAGCTGGAGGAGGAGGTATTGGAGGCTCAGGGGGACGCCCCTGTTGGACCTCCGGGGAGACTGTTTGTTCCAGATCAGTTGCGACAAGAGGTGATCGAGGCACACCATAACTCAGTTTTTGCAGGACACCCGGGGAGTAAAGCAACTGTGGATCTCCTCTCGCGTCGGTTTTGGTGGCCTAACTTACATAAGGAGGTGGTAACTTTTGTCGCGTCCTGTGGGGTTTGTGCGCGCTCTAAGACCTCACATACCCGTCCGTCTGGGGCCCTCTTACCTTTGAAGATCCCGGAGCGTCCTTGGACTCATCTGTCTATGGACTTTATTACGGACCTCCCTCCGTCTTCGGGTAAAACGGTCATACTCGTTGTAGTGGACAGGTTCAGCAAGATGGCACATTTTATCGCTCTTCCGGCTCTCCCTAATGCTAAAACTCTTGCGCAGGTGTTCATTGGGGAGATTGTGAGGCTTCACGGGGTACCCTCCGAGGTGGTGTCTGATCGGGGGTCTCAGTTTGTGTCCAAGTTCTGGAAGGCGTTTTGTGCACGGCGGGGGATGCATTTGTCATTCTCATCGGCTTTTCATCCTCAGACCAATGGTCAGACGGAACGTATGAACCAGAGCTTGGAGACATATCTCCGGTGTTTTGTGTCAGAGAACCAGGAGGACTGGGCTTCTTTCTTACCTCTGGCAGAGTTTGCTCTTAATAATAGGCGGAGCGAGTCCACTGGTAAGTCCCCGTTTTTTGGGGCATATGGTTTTCACCCCCAGTTTTGTACTTTCAGTAGGGGGGGCTCTTCGGGGGTTCCTGAGGAGGAACGATTTTCCTCATCACTCGCTTCAGTATGGAGAGGGGTGCTGAAGAATCTGAATACTATGGGGAACCGATACAAACGTATGGCTGATAGGAGGAGAGTGTCTGGTCCGGACCTAAGTGTGAACGATCGGGTATGGTTGTCTACCAGGAATATTAAACTTAAGGTTCCCTCCTGGAAACTGGGTCCCAGGTTCATCGGGCCGTACAGAATCAGTTCTATTATTAATCCGGTGGCATTCCGTCTTGACCTCCCCCCTACGTTTAAAATTCACAACGTGTTCCACAGATCATTGCTTAAGAGGTATGTGGCGCCGGTGGTACCGTCACCTTTACCTCCCCCTCCAGTGGTGGTCAATGGTAACTTGGAGTTCCAGGTATCGAGGGTCATCGATTCACGCTTTAATCGCAGGTCCCTTCAGTACCTGGTTCATTGGAAAGGGTATGGTCCTGAGGAGAGGATGTGGGTTCCTGCGTCGGATATTAACGCAGACCGATTAGTTCGGGCCTTCCACACGACTCACCCGGATAAACCTGGCCCTGAGGGTCCGGAGGCCCCTCGTAGAAGGGGGGGTACTGTCACGGGTGTGTCGCCACGAAGATCGTCACGAGTACACAGCCTGACTTCTCGCAGCTGACTTGTTGGTGCTTTGTGTTTTTCGGCAGTGAGGGAGTTAATTCTCTCTCTCTCTGTGCTAGATGAGGTCCAGCCTCGCCCAGCTGCAATCAATACTTCTGTAGTGAGACTCCTTCAAATGCCTACTGGTCTGTTTGGGAAGTGTCGGTGAAAGCATTTCATTCAGACTTACAGAGCGGATCGTGGTGTTTGGAGTTTCTGAGATAAGTGTATTTGGAGTGTTTTTTCCCTTTCCTCGCTTTATCATTTATCTCCTTTCCCGTTGGTGTTCCCTCTGTTGTAGTTGTGTAGTTGTTGTATTCAAGGTGGTTTTGGTTTTTCCCTTGTACTGTCTCGTTCGTCTAAGTACTGTGTGTGGGCATATTATTTCTTGTCCCCTTTTGTTGTGATCGGGGTCCTTCTCAGGACTAGATTACTTAGGTGCAGGGATCCTCAGGAGGTAGGGGTTACGCTGGCGGCCTGGACCTCTGTACCTTTAACAGTACCTCCAGGTTGAGGGATTAGTCAGGGCCCCAGCTTAGGGTCAGCTTAGGCCCCCTATCTCCAGTATACAGAGACAGCGTGACAGCGAAAGTCTAATATGTTGAGGTAGAGAGTTACAGAGGAAGGGGTTAGCACAGGAGAAATCTTGTATGTGATTGTGGGAAGAGGAGATAAGAGGGAAGTAGAGAAGGAAATCTTGTGAGGATCGGAGGTTGCGTGCATTTAAGTATCGGGAGATTGGTCACGTCACAGATGTATGGAGGAGACAGGTTGTGAATGGCTTAGTATGCCAAAGTTAGGATTTTGAACTGGTGTCTCTGGGCAATGGGGAGCCACTGAAGGGATTGACAGTGAGGAGAGGCCAGGGAATAGCGGGTTATTAGGTGGGTTAGTCAGACAGTAGTGTTTTGGATAGATTGGAGGGGTGCGAGAGTGTTAGAGGGGAGGCCACAAAGCAGGAGATTGCAATAGTCAAAGCAGGAGATGATGAGGTTACGCAATAGTCTTTTTGCAGATTCTTGGTTGAGGAATATGCGGATCCATGGAATATTTTTGAGTTGGAGTCAGCAGCAAGTGGAAAAGGCTTGGATCTGATGTTTGAAGGAGAGATGAGAGTCAAGGGTTACCCTGAGACAGCTAGCTTGCAGGATTGGGGAGAGTGAGCAGCCATTGACTTTGATGGATAGGTCAGTTGGGTGGGTGAGTAAGATGGTGGAAAGATGATGAATTCAAATTCATCCATGTTAACTTTTAGAAATCTAGCAGAGAAGACAGATGAAATAGTGGATACACATTGTGGGATTCAGGGTATTAAGGAGGTGATATTCGGTCCAGAGAGGTAAATCTTTGTGTCATAAGCATAGAGGTGCTACTGAAAGCCGTGGGACTCTATGAGCTGTCCCAGTCTGAAGGTGTAGATGGAGAACAGCAGGGGTTCTGAAACTGAGCCTTGAGGGGCACCAAGAGATAGGGGGTGAGATGAGGAGCTGTTGTGTGAGTGGGAGACTTTAAATGTCCGGTCTGTTCAGTATGAGGAGATCCAAGATAGGGCCATGTCTGTGATACCATGAGATGAGAGAGTCTGTAGTAAGAGGGAATGATCCACTGTGTCGAAGGGAGATGACTGGTCCAGGAGGAGGAGGACAGAGTAGTGTCCCTTGCATTTGGCAGTTAGTAGGTTAGTGGTGACTTTAGTCAGGGCTGTTTCAGTGGAATGGTGCGGTCAGAAGCCAGATTGTAAGCGGTCAAAGAGGGAGCAGGAGGAGAGGTGGGTGGGTACGTCACGTTGGATGTGTTGTTCAAGTAGGTTTGAGGCATAGAGGTGAAGTGAAAAGCTGGGTGAAAGCTAGTCAGAGAGGACAGGTCAAGGGAGGGTTTTTTGAGAATAGGTGTGATCGAGGCATGTTTGAAGCATGAGGGGAAGACAGCAGTTGTTAATGACAGGTTGAACAGGTGGGTTAGGGTTAGGATGAGGACTGTGGTAAGTTTCAATCTCTGCATTAGTCACAGACTACTAATCCCATTTTATTTACTTCAAAGGGTTATCACAGTGTTCTAAATTGTGTTATATAGCACTGTAGATAACATCTACTTTTTCTTTACTAAGGGCTATCACTGTGCGTCATCTATGGTGTTCTCTACTAGATTATCAGTACTCAGAGTTATTACAATTCCATGGTATTTTAAAGGACTGAATGCAGGTTTCCACTGTTACCTTATATGTACTCCCAGTACTACCTGTGGTATTATATAATACTGCCGGTAATATCTAACATATTATCAGTTTCTAATGAATTCTCTTTTCTATTTTATCTTTTTAGAGGAAAGGGCACATGTAGCGGCAAAACAATAATCTTGTGGATTTGGCTGCTGATCTTTTCTAACCATAAGAACGCCCCTAATTATCTATAATTAGGCTCATTGATCTAAGTACTATGGGGGAACACTGGCCTGAATACCTTTTATAAAAAAACAATACAAGAGATTATAGATAATGAAATTCTGCAGTAGGGATGTTGATCCAAGTATTTTTTCTGACAGTTAATGTCTACCTTAAAATGTTTTACCTTCATCTAGGTTAACCAGTTATTAAAATGGTTGGAACTTGATTGCCTAGAGTCTTTTTTCAAACTTGTATCTGGATTTACAAATGAACATATTACATTTTTTTTCAGTTCGGGTACGTACAGCAATGCACAAAAGGACCCCAGGTCTCCTGAAACAAACTCGACAGCCTTAGGCTATGGTCCGATTATGGTAATCACTCTGATCAGACTCTGGTCAGTGTTTGATCAGAGTGTGATCTGATTTTGTTGGATGTGGAGAATTATAAAGAAAATGTCTCCATCTTCTCCTTTCAATGTTTCAGGAAAACTGTGATTTCACTTGAATGTCATCCAAGTGTAGTTCGATGTTTTCCATGAACCAATAGACATGATTGAATGAGTGCCATCCGATTATAGAAGGCTACTCTTGCATGCTGTGACTTTTTCTTAGAACAAATTGGGTCCAAGGAACAAAATCAGACGTGGGCATGGCCCCATCGAATAACGTGGGGATGAGTGTTATTCATCAAAACGATGGATACTACTGGTCCAATTTTCATGGTCATGTGCACGAGCCTATATAGGCATATATGAGGCTGGCAGGTTCTGGTCAGAAGAACGGCCGCCTATCCATGAATAGCATCCGTACTTGGACCATGAAGCACAGATGTGTGAATCTGACCTAACAACTATGAAACTATGTTTATAAATTGGTTTATGAAGAGCATGTGAGGCTTAGGCACAATGTGAAGTTTGAAATTATAGATCAAAACCATACAAACCATGTCACTCCACGATCTTTACCCTTAGAAATATGAAACTATTTATCAAAATGAATCATTTAAAAGCATCTTATAAATTACTATTGCTGAGAATTATTCTTTATTCTATCCCACCATACTCACTTGTGTAATTATCTATTTGTAAGAATTCTCCTCTCACATCTTCTACAATAGCAGAGACTTGGAAGGTGTAATGATTTCCAGGTATCAGGCCTCCAGCAGTGTAGGAAGTTGTAGGCACAATTATATAGAATGTAGAATCTTCCACCATCTGGATCAGGTAAGAGCTCGCATTTCCAATTGGTTTTTCCCAGGTCAGTGATATAGAATTGGGGGTGATGTTCTCTGTCATCAGGTTTCTGACCACTTCAGGTCCTGGAAGAATAGACAGAGATCATGTATAATAATCTTCAACATAGTTTAATGGTTACTTACTGGTTTACTGCTATCAGTAGGAATAATGTGTTCTACCTGGAGAATTGAGACTTGTTTGAGAGTATTACACAGGTTGCAGCTATGAATAAACATATATAATTCTTATATGAGAACTGTGCTGTCACTCAGATTTCTGTCTTGGAAACAGAAACAACAAAATGGAGATAGTCCTATATAATATATTACTTTAGATCTTGTAACATGGCGTCTCCTCTGTTCATCTTGGAAAGATGAATATTAACAATAAGATAACTGCTAGTATATTATCCAGAAATATGGTGGCAATTCAGTCTCATTCATTTATTTTTTAGAGTTTTAAAATAGCTTTGTCCCCACTGGAAATTTTGAAGCTAATGGGAATGAGCTAAAACAATAATGAATGGTCAAAATATCACCATTTCATTGATATTCCCCAAATATTAAAAAGGCTTAATTTTTATTATTTTTCTAGGGACTTTAGTAGGGTTATTTTGAACAAGAATTATCATAAATAAAAACTCAAGATACATAAACTATACATTAGAATTATTCTGCTATTGTTTATTATCACACTTACTTGTGAAATTAGCTGCTAATGAGTTTGCCCCGATTATATCTCCTCCAACAACAGCGGAGACAAGGAATATGTAATAATTCCCCGGTGTCAAGCCTTCAATTGTATCAGAAGTTGTAGTCATGGTTTTATTGAAGGTTGGATCTCCCAGTACCTGGATCCAGTAAGAATCTGCTTTTCCAGTAGGCGAATCCCAGGATAGGGATAAAGAATTGGTGGTGATGTTCTCTGTCCTCAGGTTCTTGACTCTATCAGGTTCTAGAAAAAAATGTACATTACTCCATTTAATCCTTTCTGTCGCAATTTATCTTTAACTTTATTAGTTTACTACTGAGAATAAGAAAGAGACACTGTGAAGAAACAGCGCGAGGGGGGCCCCGCAGAATTCCGCTGTTGCTGCTTCTTGTGGTGGATCCATACCCGGCCACCCGCCTGACGTCACACTATGCCAGACGGAGTACGTGATACAGATCTACCCTTTGCACCACCGTGATGTTCCGCACCCCCCTCAAGGACATGTAAGGTCAGAACTGGTACAGTTCTACGCAGTCAGCTCGTGTCCACATGGGTACAGAGAGACACCAGGGAGCGAGAAAAGGTGGTCCACTCAGTCACTGACGTGGTCCCACACTCACTAACACCCCTGACAGGCTGAGAAGCTCTTTCACTACTTCAGTGAAGCAGAGCCTTGTCGGCTTGGAAGAGCTGCCACCAGTCTCTATTTGATATAACAGACTTATATTGAGCTAGAAACCAGCCCGGTAACGTGTTTGTTGGACCGAACAACAGACGTAAGGTTTGGAGGTTGAGATAAAGGAACAGCCCAAGATTAAATTATATATTTAATTGCCATAAGGGCTCACTAAACCATCTACCATATACATAAGGGTTATACATATACAGTGGTCAGAGTTGCAAATACAAAAGAATGGTACAACAAGTATGAGCAGATCTTAAAGTTAATTACCAGATAGTTGGAAGGCCTGGCTCGGGGGATGGGCGGCCACATGGAGAGGTTGTGGGCCCTCACTTGGTTGGTGGACTTCTCCCACATGTCTTGATGTCATGAGCTCCCCAGGAGAAAGACCATGGGAGGAGACCTGCAGGAGTTTTTAATCTCTCTGGGTCACTCCTAGGGCTGGATTTAACTCTCTACCCTCTGGTCTAAGCTTGCTACCATCTCCCAAAACCAAAATGAGCTACAATTCCTTACTGGATGCTCCTAGGGAGCCGGTTCTGGAGTCATCGGATCCTGCTGGGGTCATGCTACGCGTGGAGACCAAACACAGGGGATCTAGGGGTTTCCAAAAGGCTGGGGCGTGTATCTCCTCACCCCCCTACATGCTAGATTGGGCTGGGATGAAGTCTGGCATTTGCTATCTCCCCCAGAGCTAGAAAATCCATTTTGTGAAAAGCTGGGACATATAGTTCTTCCACAAGTCGGTATTGAAATATAGTACCTTAACAAAAGAGCACATTAGGAATCACTACAGAGGGTCCTTTCTGTCAGCTCAGCTCACAGCTGCAGAGACACTCATACTGAAGCCCCCCTCCCTCCTCTCTTACAACTGCGAGTCGGATTACACTGTGCCTGGAGATCTCTATAAGACCTGACAACCAGGGCACATGTGATTATTCTAGAATATTCTTCACAGACACATTCAGCTTAACCAGTTCATGAGAGGGCTATCCCCTCCCCCATCTGATCATTCACATTTTATCAGATTTTATGTGCTGTTTAATAGAGATGAGCGTTGTTCTACTCGAACTGTTCGCCAATCTCAAATTCGAGCTGTTTTGGGCGGTGTTCGAGCCGTTCGGCGAACACGAACAATTTGAGAAAAATTCGGCTGTTCGAGGTTATGTTCGATAACTGTTCGTGCACCAAAATCATAAGTGGATTTTTTCTCAGTAATGATGAAAATTAATGTTAATACGCAGTTTGAGTGTACAGCGGGGTGGGGGGAGGGGCAGGGGATGGATCTCTGCAGGAATAATGAAGATCTCCATTTTTTTTTCTCTTTCCCGCATTTACAGTGGGGAGGTGCAATCTGTCAGCCTATCAGCAGCGCACACACGGAGCGAAGTGCTTTTTTCACACAAGCAAGGGCATGTGTCATTGGCAGTGTATGTCACATGTCCTTGCCCTATAAGACCAAGCCATTTTCCCCGTCGCCACCATTTTCTCACTGCTGCAGCTGCGTGTTAGACGGCACCGCTGTTGCTGTGTGCGCTATACCTTGTTAATTTCAAGCCAATTTTCGCACAAATCTACAGATAGCTTGGGAGTAGGGAATAGTTGTGATTGCAGTCCTTTTAAGGACTAGGTTACAGCATTTCCTACGACTTTTATCAGGCAGGTCTGTGCTCTTAAATAGATAGGTTGTGGGAGTAAAGACTAATTGTAATTGGAGTCCTTTTCAGGACTAGGTTACATCAGTTCCTATCAGTTTTTGCCAGGCAGGTCTGTGCCAGTGCTGTGCAAGTTTTTTTCACAGCATTTGGCTGAATCTAGCAAAGCTAATCCTTTTTGGCCTATTGCAGAGTGTGTTAGTCAGTGGAGTAGCCTATCTGTGTTGCAAGATATACCACCTGTGTATAGAATACCAATTTTTTTAGTGCACCTAGTGAAGTAAAATCTTTTGGGCATAGCATCATTCTATTAGTCCATCTATACTGACCTCCATCAGGTTGCAAATTGAATATAATTTTTTTCTGCATCTAGCTCTGAAAAAATATTTGGCCTTCTAGCAGTGTGTGGGACTTTCTCTATTAGTCCATCTATACTGACCTCCATCAGGTTGCAAACTGAATATATTTTTTTCTGCATCTACCTCTGAAAAAATATTGGGCTTGTAGCTGTGTGTGGGACTTGTTCTATTAATCCATTTATACAGACCTCCATCAGGTTGCAAACTGAATATAATTTTTTTCTGCATCTACCTCTGAAAAAATATTTGGGCTTCTAGCTGTGTGTGGGACTTGTTCTATTACTCCATCTATACTGACCTCCATCAGGTTGCAAATTGAATATAATTTTTTTCTGCATCTAGCTCTGAAAAAATATTGGGCTTCTAGCTGTGTGTGGGACTTGTTGTATTAGTCCATCTATACTGACCTCCATCAGGTTGCAAACTGAATATATTTTTTTCTGCATCTACCTCTGAAAAAATATTGGGCTTCTAGCTGTGTGTGGGACTTGTTCTATTAATCCATCTATACAGACCTCCATCAGGTTGCAAACTGAATATAATTTTTTTCTGCATCTAGCTCTGAAAAAACATTTGGCCTTCTAGCAGTGTGTGGGACTTTCTCTATTAGTCCATCTATACTGACCTCCATCAGGTTGCAAATTAAAAATAATTTTTATCTGCATCTAGCTCTGAAAAAATATTTGGGCTTCTAGCTGTGTGTGGGACTTGTTCTATTAGTCCACCTATACTGACCTCCATCAGGTTGCAAATTAAAAATAATTTTTATCTGCATCTAGCTCTGAAAAAATATTTGGGCTTCTAGCTGTGTGTGGGACTTGTTCTATTACTCCATCTATACTGACCTCCATCAGGTTGCAAATTGAATATAATTTTTTTCTGCATCTAGCTCTGAAAAAATATTGGGCTTCTAGCTGTGTGTGGGACTTGTTCTATTAATCCATCTATACAGACCTCCATCAGGTTGCAAACTGAATATAGTTTTTTTCTGCATCTAGCTCTGAAAAAATATTTGGCCTTCTAGCAGTGTGTGGGACTTTCTCTATTAGTCCATCTATACTGACCTCCATCAGGTTGCAAATTAAAAATAATTTTTATCTGCATCTACCTCTGAAAAAATATTTGGGCTTCTAGCTGTGTGTGGGACTTGTTCTATTACTCCATCTATACTGACCTCCATCAGGTTGCAAATTGAATATAATTTTTTTCTGCATCTAGCTCTGAAAAAATATTGTGCTTCTAGCTGTGTGTGGGACTTGTTGTATTAGTCCATCTATACTGACCTCCATCAGGTTGCAAACTGAATATATTTTTTTCTGCATCTACCTCTGAAAAAATATTGGGCTTCTAGCTGTGTGTGGGACTTGTTCTATTAATCCATCTATACAGACCTCCATCAGGTTGCAAACTGAATATAATTTTTTTCTGCATCTAGCTCTGAAAAAATATTTGGCCTTCTAGCAGTGTGTGGGACTTTCTCTATTAGTCCATGTATACTGACCTCCATCAGGTTGCAAATTAAAAATAATTTTTATCTGCATCTAGCTCTGAAAAAATATTTGGGCTTCTAGCTGTGTGTGGGACTTTTTCTATTACTCCATCTATACTGACCTCCATCAGGTTGCAAATTGAATATAATTTTTTTCTGCATCTAGCTCTGAAAAAATATTGGGCTTCTAGCTGTGTGTGGGTCTTGTTGTATTAGTCCATCTATACTGACCTCCATCAGGTTGCAAACTGAATATATTTTTTTCTGCATCTACCTCTGAAAAAATTTTGGGCTTCTAGCTGTTTGTGGGACTTGTTCTATTAATCCATCTATACAGACCTCCATCAGGTTGCAAATTGAATATAATTTTTTCCTGCATCTAGCTCTGAAAAAATATTTGGCCTTCTAGCAGTGTGTGGGACTTTCTCTATTAGTCCATCTATACTGACCTCCATCAGGTTGCAAACTGAATATAATTTTTTTCTGCATCTAGCTCTGAAAAAATATTTGGCCTTCTAGCAGTGTGTGGGACTTTCTCTATTAGTCCATCTATACTGACCTCCATCAGGTTGCAAACTGAATATAATTTTTTTCTGCATCTAGCTCTGAAAAAATATTTGGCCTTCTAGCAGTGTGTGGGACTTGTTCTATTAGTCCACCTATACTGACCTCCATCAGGTTGCAAATTCAAAATAATTTTTTGTGTGCATCTAGCTCTGAAAAAATATTTGGGCTTCTAGCTGTGTGTGGGACTTGTTCTATTAGTCCACCTATACTGACCTCCATCAGGTTGCAAATTAAAAATAATTTTTATCTGCATCTAGCTCTGAAAAAATATTTGGGCTTCTAGCTGTGTGTGGGACTTGTTCTATTACTCCATCTATACTGACCTCCATCAGGTTGCAAATTGAATATAATTTTTTTCTGCATCTAGCTCTGAAAAAATATTGGGCTTCTAGCTGTGTGTGGGACTTGTTCTATTAATCCATCTATACAGACCTCCATCAGGTTGCAAACTGAATATAGTTTTTTTCTGCATCTAGCTCTGAAAAAATATTTGGCCTTCTAGCAGTGTGTGGGACTTTCTCTATTAGTCCATCTATACTGACCTCCATCAGGTTGCAAATTAAAAATAATTTTTATCTGCATCTACCTCTGAAAAAATATTTGGGCTTCTAGCTGTGTGTGGGACTTGTTCTATTACTCCATCTATACTGACCTCCATCAGGTTGCAAATTGAATATAATTTTTTTCTGCATCTAGCTCTGAAAAAATATTGTGCTTCTAGCTGTGTGTGGGACTTGTTGTATTAGTCCATCTATACTGACCTCAATCAGGTTGCAAACTGAATATATTTTTTTCTGCATCTACCTCTGAAAAAATATTGGGCTTCTAGCTGTGTGTGGGACTTGTTCTATTAATCCATCTATACAGACCTCCATCAGGTTGCAAACTGAATATAATTTTTTTCTGCATCTAGCTCTGAAAAAATATTTGGCCTTCTAGCAGTGTGTGGGACTTTCTCTATTAGTCCATGTATACTGACCTCCATCAGGTTGCAAATTAAAAATAATTTTTATCTGCATCTAGCTCTGAAAAAATATTTGGGCTTCTAGCTGTGTGTGGGACTTGTTCTATTACTCCATCTATACTGACCTCCATCAGGTTGCAAATTGAATATAATTTTTTTCTGCATCTAGCTCTGAAAAAATATTGGGCTTCTAGCTGTGTGTGGGTCTTGTTGTATTAGTCCATCTATACTGACCTCCATCAGGTTGCAAACTGAATATATTTTTTTCTGCATCTACCTCTGAAAAAATTTTGGGCTTCTAGCTGTTTGTGGGACTTGTTCTATTAATCCATCTATACAGACCTCCATCAGGTTGCAAATTGAATATAATTTTTTCCTGCATCTAGCTCTGAAAAAATATTTGGCCTTCTAGCAGTGTGTGGGACTTTCTCTATTAGTCCATCTATACTGACCTCCATCAGGTTGCAAACTGAATATAATTTTTTTCTGCATCTAGCTCTGAAAAAATATTTGGCCTTCTAGCAGTGTGTGGGACTTTCTCTATTAGTCCATCTATACTGACCTCCATCAGGTTGCAAACTGAATATAATTTTTTTCTGCATCTAGCTCTGAAAAAATATTTGGCCTTCTAGCAGTGTGTGGGACTTGTTCTATTAGTCCACCTATACTGACCTCCATCAGGTTGCAAATTCAAAATAATTTTTTGTGTGCATCTAGCTCTGAAAAAATATTTGTCCTTCTAGCAGTGTGTGGGACTTTCTCTATTAGTCCATCTATACTGACCTCCATCAGGTTGCAAACTGAATATTTTTTTTTCTGCATCTACCTCTGAAAAAATATTTGGGCTTCTAGCTGTGTGTGGGACTTGTTCTATTAGTCCATCTATACTGACCTCCATCAGGTTGCAAATTGAATATAATTTTTTTCTGCATCTAACCCAGCCAATAGTTTTGGCCTAATACCACAGTTTGGCCACTCAGCTCTGCTCGGTTCCCATCCATTGTTTTTTTGTGCAAACAACTCCAGAGTTGTGAATTAGTTAACCACCAAAATGAGTGGAAAAAGGCCTGCTGCTGGTGGAAAGGGGAATAGGCGTGTTGGGAAGGGGAAAAAAGGTTGTGTCCGTGGGGTAGGTGTTAAAGCAACAGTAACATCTGCAGAAGAAAGACGATCTTCCAGCCAAACTAAAATGTCTACTTCTTTTAGCGGACAATGTGATAAGATCCCTTTCTTACGGCCACGCCAATTGCTACAAATTCCAGATGAGGCACAAAAACAGCAGGTGCTTCAACGGATATCAAGTGCTCCTTTAAGTGGGCTCTCCTCCACATCAACTTCAACATCACAAATACTCCAGTCCTCAAAGGTGTCACCCCAATCGCACTTGCTTCCTCACAGCTCCCAAATCTCCAGCTGCCCGTCTGAGTATGAGGTAGAACAGATGGTTGAGTCTGCAGAGCTGTTTACTCATACTATAGCCTGGGAATCAGAGGTCGACTCCAGCGCTTCTGTGAATCCAGACGAGGAAATGATCTGCACTGATGCCCAGAATCTTTATGAGTCGGATCCAGGACCAGACGCAGAAGGTTCTGACCATAATGTAGACCCTCATTCCCAAACTGTAACTCCTGTTGGTGGAGACAATGAGGAAGACGATGATGAGACTCAAATACCTGATTGGAGCGACAACTTTAGTTTTTTGTCAGGGCAGGAACAGGTTGGCTCTGAGGACGACGGGTGTGATAACGCACAGGGTGATGATGATGAGGTTGGAGATCCCACTTACTGTCAACCCACAGTCAGCCAAGAGATGAGGTCAGCAGAGGAGGTGGAGGAAGATGCTAGTGACGACGAGGTCAGGTTGCGCCTTCCTGGACAGAGACGTAGTACTGGAAGCACGTCAACAACTGCATCCTCAAACACAACTCTGCCTCTCACCACAAGTCGTGGTGGCTCTTCAGGTCGCATGGGTACTAAGCCTTGCATAGCCTGGGCATTTTTTCAGATCGATAAAGATGACCCAACTCGTGTTATCTGTAACATTTGTCAACAAAAGCTAAGTAGAGGCCAAAAAATACATAGTTTGAGTACTTCATGCATGAACCGGCACATGGACATGAAGCATAAGTTGCAGTGGGAAGCTCAGTGTGCTACAATGCAGCCTAGCTGGCCGGGCCAACCACCGTCTGCCATATCTTGTGCATCCGCGGCCTCTTCATCCTCTGTGACTGGGGGGACAGCAGTCACACCTGTTTTGGGGTGCAGACCTGCCACCTCTTTACCCGCAACAGCCAGCGTGATTGGCAGGTCATCATTTTCTTTGGAGGTGGTAACACCAGCTGGTGTTGAGCGCTGTCCGACATCGATAGCACCACCTTTGGATCAAGGCAACCTAACATGTCCGCCTGCATCTTCCTCACAGACCGGCAGTTTGCCGGGGACACCCTTATCAACCCCGTCTAAGCACAATAGCCAGCCCTCGGTCCCTCAGATATGGACAAGTAAAAGACAATTTCCTCCTAGCCATGAGAAAGCTAAGAGGTTGAATTTCACTATCTGCAAGCTCTTGGCTACAGAAATGCTGCCTTTCCGCCTGGTGGACACAGAGGATTTTCGAGACCTTATGTCCGTCGCAGTGCCCCAGTACCAGATGCCCAGTCGGCACTACTTCTCAAAGAAAGGTGTGCCTGCGCTCCACCAGCATGTCGCACACAACATCACCGCTTCTTTGAGAAACTCTGTGTGTGACAGGGTGCATTTCACCACAGACACTTGGACGAGTAGGCATGGACAGGGGCGTTACATGTCGCTGACTGGGCACTGGGTAACTATGGTGACAGCAGGACAAGGGGCTGCTGTCCAAGTCTTGCCGTCCCCACGAGTTGTGCGTCAATCCTCTTTATGTCAAAGTTCCTCCACTGCTTCTGCCTCCTCAACCTCCTCTCGGTCTTCCACCTGCACCCAAAGCCTGTCTGGTCATGCCACAAGCTTTCTAACTGCGCAGAAGGGATCCTGCACACCTCCTTACTATGCTGGCAGTAGGGCTCAACGTCATCAGGCGGTTTTTACTTTGAAATGTCTGGGAAATGTGAGTCACACAGCTGAGGAGTTGTGGTCAGCTCTGGAGAACCAATTTCATGAATGGTTGTCTCCACTGGACCTGAAACCAGGGAAGGTCGTGTGCGACAATGCTGCAAACCTGGGTGCGGCCCTTCGCCGGGGCAATGTCACACACGTGCCTTGTATGGCTCACGTGTTGAACCTGGTTGTCCAGCAATTTTTAGCCCACTATCCCAGACTAGATGGCCTTCTGCAGAGGGCACGGTCGCTGTGTGCTCACTTCCGCCGTTCGCATCCCGCAGCTCAGCGACTTACATCTCTACAGAAGTCGTTGGGCCTGCCACTTCACCGGCTAAAATGCGATGTGCCTACCCGGTGGAATTCAACTCTGCACATGTTGCAGCGACTGTGGCAGCACCGACAAGCCCTGGTGTAATACGTTCTGACGTATAGCCTGGGCCAACGAGATCCAGACGTGGGGCAAATCACGCTGGAGGAGTGGTCTCAGATCAGGGACCTATGCACCCTTCTGCACAGTTTTGAAATGGCGACGAAGATGTTTAGTGCTGACGATGCCATTATCAGCATGACTATTCCGGTGATTTACATGCTGGAGCACATGTTAAACAGAATTCGGAGTCAGGTGGTGGCACAAGAGGAGGTGGAGGAAGTAGAGGAGGAGGAGTTGTATGCGGAAGGGCTAACATCTGCAAGGTCCAGACGGTCGGCAGCACCAAGGCGGCAGGCATGTGAGGGTGGGGGAGATGGTTTTACCAGGGCGCATGGTAGCAGCCAAACTAGTGAGGAAGGTGCAGGAGCCCAGGAAGAAGTGGAGGATGAACTGATGGAAGACTCATCAGATGAGGGAGACCTTGATCACATTTCTGTTGTGCGAGGTTGGGGGGAGAGGACAGAGGAAGGAAGCATGATTGCTACCTCGCCACCAACACAACAGGGACTTGGTGCTCCTGGATGCGCAACACACATGAGTGCATTTTTGCTGCACTACCTGCAACATGACCCTCGAATTGGGAGAATTAGAAATAATCTTGACTACTGGGTTGCCACACTGTTAGATCCCCGGTACAAAAGTAAATTTGCAGAAATTATTCCTGCCATAGAAAGGGATGCACGCATGCAGGAGTATCAGCAGAGACTGTTGCAGAATCTTACATGTGCTTTTCCACAAAACACCAGTGGTGCACGTAGTGAATCTCACAGTTCCAACTTGCCAACCGTGGGACCGTCAAGTGTTCAGCACTCAAATCATAACAGAACCACAGTATCTGCTGGTAACATCAATTTTGCGCAATCATTTCACCACTTTTTTAGCCCATCCTTTGCAAGGCCACAGGAGACAAGAAGTCTGACACATAGTCAACGCCTAGAGACGATGGTACAGGAGGATCTCCAAGTAAACATTGAAGCCATGACTGTGTCACTGGACCCTTGCTCTTTTTGGGCTTCCAATCTGGATAAATGGCCGGAGCTAGCCACTTACGCCTTGGAGATCTTGTCATGCCCCGCAGCCAGCGTTCTGTCTGAACGTGTGTTCAGCGCTGCTGGTGGTGTGCTGACAGATAAGCGCACGCGGCTCTCCACTGATAATGTAGACAGACTCACGTTCATAAAGATGAACAAATCATGGATCCGAAACGACTTTTCTACCCCTGTGTCATCCTGGGGAGAGTAAAAGATGGATGATTGGTTAAAATCACCCTACCAACCGTTTTAAGCTTTCAAATTACTAATCATGTTTATCTGTATCTTGGCTGGAAAATATTTTGGGCTTTGTAGCAGTGTGCAGCACTGATTCTATTAGGCCATCAATAATAAGCTCCACCAGATTTAAAATTACTAATCATGTTTATCTGTATCTTGGCTGGAAAATAATTTGGGCTTTGTAGCAGTGTGCAGCACTGATCCTATTAGGCCATCTATACTAAGCTCCACCAGATTTAAAATTAATAATAATTTTTAGCTGCATCTAGCCCGGAAAATAATTTTGGGGCTCCGAGATGCGCAAGACACATAAGTGCCTTCTTGCTGCACTACCTGCAACATGACCCTCATATTGTCAGAATTCGAAGTAATCATGACTACTGGGTTGCCACACTCTTAGATCCGCCAAACTTTTCGATCAACCTTTTCATTTTAATAAAGACCAAAAAAATGGTCATTTTTGAAATTATAAGCATTAGCAGGTTGTTAGAAACTGAAATCAAACAGTTTTCAACTCAAAACTTTATTCTAGGTGATGTTAGATTTTCACATAGGACCCCTTGTTCGAAAGGAGCTTCTGAACTCTCTCGTCCATTGAATTTGTCAGGTTTTGGATGGTTCTGCTTCAATTGTTTTGCATGAGGACAGAATACCCTCCCAGAGCTGTTGCTTAGATGTGAACTGCCTCCCGTCATCAAAGACACTCCTTTTGATGATGCTCCAGAGGTTCTGAATGGGGTAGAGGTCAGGGGTGCATGGGGGTCACACCATAAGTTTGTCCCCTTTTATGCCCATATCAGCCAGAGATGCAGATGTTTTATGTGCAGCATGAGATGGTGCATTATCATGCAAAAAAATGATCTTGCTGTGAAATACACGGTTCTTCTTCTTGAACCATGGCAGGAAGTGCTGTTTGAGAAAATCCACATACATTATGGAGTTCATCTTTAGCGCCTTCAGGGATCCTAAAGGGGCCGACAATCTCTCTCCCCATGATTCCAGCCCAAAACATTACTCCACCTCCTCCTTGTTGGCGCTGTAGCCGTGTTTGCGTGGGGTGTCCATCAACCAGCCATCCTCCACTCCATCCATCTGGACCATCGAGCGCTGCACGGCACTCATCCGTGAACAAAACAGTTTTAAAATCAGTCTTCATGTAATGTTTGGCCCACTGGAGCCGTTTCTGCTTGTGTGAAGTGGATAGAGGAGGTCGACAGGATGGCGTATGCACAGCTGCAAACCTCTGAAGGACCCTGCATCTTGTTGTTCGTGGGACGTTGGAGGCACCAGCAGCTTCAAAAACTTGTCTGCTGCTATGACAAGGCTTTTTTGCCGCTGCTCTTTTAACCTGACGTAATTGCTTGTAGGAAAGAGTCCTCAATTTGCCCTTATCAGCACGCACACGTGTGTACTGTGAATCAGCTACATACTTCTTGATTGCCAAGACACTTCATCCTGATCATCGCACAATGTTGATTGTAGTCATGCCTTGACCTAAACACTCCACAATTTGTTGCTTCTCAGCAGCCGACACATCCTTTTTCTTTCCCATTTTGGCAGAAAATGTAGGCTGCTTAATAATGTGAGACAGCCTTCTTAAGTAGTCTTGCCTTTCATTGGACACACCTGCCAAACTAATTAGCACAGGTGTCTGCAATTGCTTACAGTGATATAAAGAGCCCTGACACACATCACCATCAATGAGTTTAACTGACAAACAAACAAATTCTTCCCTTATCACTCCTAAACACTTTTTGCATAATAATTTGGAACACAGTGTACATGTGCTTTTCCACAAAACACCAGTGGTTAACGTAGTGAATCTTACAGTTCTAACTTGCCAACCGTGGTCTGTATGGAGTTGTTCAATAAAGGGCCCAAAATTAAGATAACATAGATGGGAGAGATCTCTATGAATAGGAATTCCTAAGTATTTGATACCCTGTGAGGGCCAGGCAAAGGGAAAGTTGGACTGCATGGAATCCTATATGGATTTGGGGAGGGAGACATTGAGGGCCTCAGACTTCGCTGCATTGATTTTAAAATTTGACCATGTAACAAAGTGATCTATTTCAGCCATAACAGCATGGATGGATATATGTGATTGAGTGATATATACTAGGACATCATCAGCAAATAGAGAGCACTTGTACTCGGTGCCTCCCAACTCAATCCACCTAATATTGGGGTTATGGCGAATTGATGAGAGCAGGTGCTCCGTCACTAGGATGTATAAGAGAGGGGACAGAGAACATCCCTGCCTTGTCCCATTGGTGATTGTGAAAGGTGATGAAAATGTTCTGACGCGCCCCCTGGGCCTTGGGACACCCGGAGCCGGACCCTTTTTGGTGGATGCTGGTGGTTGTAGTCTCCGTGGCGGCGACCCGATTCCATGGCTCAGGGCGGTCAAACCAGTGGCGGAACTATTTATGTGGTTTTGATGTTTAAATGTCCGACTACGCCACCCGTGGATTGCGGTCAGAGTGAACCGCCGCTCCAGGGCAGACCGCTGAGGCTGGTGTTGTGGGTGCAGCAGAGCGTAGCATAACTCCCCACGGGAGGAGTATAGCCTCAGGGCAGTGTATGCGGAGGATGGGGGTGATGGTGCAGGGCAGCAGCAGTAACGACACGGAGTCAGTGATGCAGTCCAGGGCCTTTACTCACAGTTCTTATTATCCAGACCACGTCTGCAGGTAACGGCTGCCCACGTCGTACTGTGCTCACCAGGTGAGTAGAGATGAGCGTTGTTCTACTCGAACTATTCGCCAATCTCAAATTCGAGCTGTTTTGGGCGGTGTTCGAGCCGGTCGGCGAACACGAACAATTTGAGAAAAATTCGGCTGTTCGAGGTTATGTTCGATAACTGTTCGTGCACCAAAATCATAACTGGATTTTTTCTCAGTAATGATGAAAATTAATGTTAATACGCAGTTTGAGTGTACAGCGGGGCGGGGGGAGGGGCAGGGGATGGATCTCTGCAGGAACAATGAAGATCTCCATTTTTTTTTCTCTTTCCCGCATTTGCAGTGGGGAGGTGCAATCTGTCAGCCTATCAGCAGCGCACACACGGAGCGAAGTGCTTTTTTTCACACAAGCAAGGGCATGTGTGATTGGCAGTGTATGTCACATGTCCTTGCCCTATAAGACCAAGCCATTTTCCCCGTCGCCACCATTTTCTCACTGCTGCAGCTGCGTGTTAGACGGCACCGCTGTTGCTGTGTGCGCTATACCTTGTTAATTTCAAGCCAATTTTCGCACAAATATACAGATAGCTTGGGAGTAGGGAATAGTTGTGATTGCAGTCCTTTTAAGGACTAGGTTACAGCATTTCCTACGACTTTTATCAGGCAGGTCTGTGCTCTTAAATAGATAGATTGTGGGAGTAAAGACTAATTGTAATTGGAGTCCTTTTCAGGACTAGGTTACATCAGTTCCTATCAGTTTTTGCCAGGCAGGTCTGTGCCAGTGCTGTGCAAGTTTTTTTCACAGCATTTGGCTGAATCTAGCAAAGCTAATCCTTTTTGGCCTATTGCAGAGTGTGTTAGTCAGTGGAGTAGCCTATCTGTGTTCAAGATATACCACCTGTGTATAGAATACCAATTTTTTTACTGCACCTAGTGAAGTAAAATCTTTTGGGCATAGCATCATTCTATTAGTCCATCTATACTGACCTCCATCAGGTTGCAAATTAAAAATAATTTTTTTCTTCATTTAGCTCTGAAAAAATATTTGGGCTTCTAGCAGTGTGTGGGACTTGTTCTATTAGTCCTTCTATACTGACCTCCAGCAGGTTGCAAATTGAATATAATTTTTTTCTGCATCTAGCTCTGAAAAAATATTTGGGCTTCTAGCGGTGTGTGGGACTTGGTCTATTAGTCCATCTATACTGACCTCCATCAGGTTGCAAATTAAAAATAATTTTTTTCTGCATCTAGCTCTGAAAAAATATTTGGGCTTCTAGCAGTGTGTGGGACTTGGTCTATTAGTCCATCTATACTGACCTCCATCAGGTTGCAAATTGAATAAAAAAATTTTCTGCATCTAGCTCTGAAAAAATATTTGGGCTTCTAGCGGTGTGTGGGACTTGGTCTATTAGTCCATCTATACTGACCTCCATCAGGTTGCAAATTAAAAATAATTTTTTTCTGCATCTAACCCAGCCAATAGTTTTGGCCTAATACCACAGTTTGGCCACTCAGCTCTGCTCGGTTACCATCCATTGTTTTTTTGTGCAAACAACTCCAGAGTTGTGAATTAGTTAACCACCAAAATGAGTGGAAAAAGGCCTGCTGCTGGTGGAAAGGGGAATAGGCGTGTTGGGAAGGGGAAAAAAGGTTGTGTCCGTGGGGTAGGTGCAGAAGAAAGACCATCTTCCAGCCAAACTAAAATGTCTACTTCTTTTAGCGGACAATGTGATAAGATCCCTTTCTTACGGCCACGCCAATCGCTACAAATTCCAGATGAGGCACAAAAACAGCAGGTGCTTCAACGGATATCAAGGGCTCTCCTCCACATCAACTTCAACATCACAAATACTCCAGTCCTCAAAGGTGTCACCCAAATCGCACTTGCTTCCTCACAGCTCCCAAATCTCCAGCTGCCCGTCTGAGTATGAGGTAGAACAGATGGTTGAGTCTGCAGAGCTGTTTACTCATACTATAGCCTGGGAATCAGAGGTCGACTCCAGCGCTTCCGTGAATCCAGACGAGGAAATGATCTGCACTGATGCCCAGAATCTTTATGAGTCGGATCCAGGACCAGACGCAGAAGGTTCTGACCATAATGTAGACCCTCATTCCCAAACTGTAACTCCTGTTGGTGGAGACAATGAGGAAGACGATGATAAGACTCAAATACCTGATTGGAGCGACAACTTTAGTTTTTTGTCAGGGCAGGAACAGGTTGGCTCTGAGGATGACGGGTGTGATAACGCACAGGGTGATGATGATGAGGTCGGAGATCCCACTTACTGTCAACCCACAGTCAGCCAAGAGATGAGGTCAGCAGAGGAGGTGGAGGAAGATGCTAGTGACGACGAGGTCAGGTTGCGCCTTCCTGGACAGAGACGTAGTACTGGAAGCACGTCAACAACTGCATCATCAAACACAACTCTGCCTCTCACCACAAGTCGTGGTGGCTCTTCAGGTCGCATGGGTGCTAAGCCTTGCATAGCCTGGGCATTTTTTCAGATCGATAAAGATGACCCAACTCGTGTTATCTGTAACATTTGTCAGCAAAAGCTAAGTAGAGGCCAAAAAATACATAGTTTGAGTACTTCATGCATGAACCGGCACATGGACATGAAGCATAAGTTGCAGTGGGAAGCTCAGTGTGCTACAATGCGGTCTAGCCGGCCGGGCCAACCACCGTCTGCCATATCTTGTGCATCCGTGGCCTCTTCATCCTCTGTGACTGGGGGGACAGCAGTCACACCTGTTTTGGGGCGCAGACCTGCCACCTCTTTACCCGCAACAGCCAGCGTGATTGGCAGGTCATCATTTTCTTTGGAGGTGGTAACACCAGCTGGTGTTGAGCGCTGTCCGACATCGATAGCACCACCTTTGGATCAAGGCAACCTAACATGTCCGCCTGCATCTTCCTCACAGACCGGCAGTTTGCCGGGGACACCCTTATCAACCCCGTCTAAGCACAATAGCCAGCCCTCGGTCCCTCAGATGTGGACAAGTAAAAGACCATTTCCTCCTAGCCATGAGAAAGCTAAGAGGTTGAATTTCACCATCTGCAAGCTCTTGGCTACAGAAATGCTGCCTTTCCGCCTGGTGGACACAGAGGATTTTCGAGACCTTATGTCCGTTGCAGTGCCCCAGTACCAGATGCCCAGTCGGCACTACTTCTCAAAGAAAGGTGTGCCTGCGCTCCACCAGCATGTCGCACACAACATCACCGCTTCTTTGAGAAACTCTGTGTGTGACAGGGTGCATTTCACCACAGACACTTGGACGAGTAGGCATGGACAGGGGCGTTACATGTCGCTGACTGGGCACTGGGTAACTATGGTGACAGCAGGACAAGGGGCTGCTGTCCAAGTCTTGCCGTCCCCACGAGTTGTGCGTCAATCCTCTTTATGTCATTTTTCCTCCACTGCTTCTGCCTCCTCAACCTCCTCTCGGTCTTCCACCTGCACCCAAAGCCTGTCTGGTCATGCCACAAGCTTTCTAACTGCGCAGAAGGGATCCTGCACACCTCCTTACTATGCTGGCAGTAGGGCTCAACGTCATCAGGCGGTTTTTACATTGAAATGTCTGGGAAATGTGAGTCACACAGCTGAGGGGTTGTGGTCAGCTCTGGAGAACCAATTTCATGAATGGTTGTCTCCACTGGACCTGAAACCAGGGAAGGCCGTGTGCGACAATGCTGCAAACCTGGGTGCGGCCCTCCGCCGGGGCAATGTCACACACGTGCCTTGTATGGCTCACGTGTTGAACCTGGTTGTCCAGCAATTTTTAGCCCACTATCCCAGACTAGATGGCCTTCTGCAGAGGGCACGGTCGCTGTGTGCTCACTTCCGCCGTTCGCATCCCGCAGCTCAGCGACTTACATCTCTACAGAAGTCGTTGGGCCTGCCACTTCACCGGCTAAAATGCGATGTGCCTACCCGGTGGAATTCAACTCTGCACATGTTGCAGCGACTGTGGCAGCACCAACAAGCCCTGGTGCAATACGTTCTGACGTATAGCCTGGGCCAACGAGATTCAGAGGTGGGGCAAATCACGCTGGAGGAGTGGTCTCAGATCAGGGACCTATGCACCCTTCTGCACAGTTTTGAAATGGCGACGAAGATGTTTAGTGCTGACGATGCCATTATCAGCATGACTATTCCGGTGATTTACATGCTGGAGCACATGTTAAACAGAATTCGGAGTCAGGTGGTGGCACAAGAGGAGGTGGAGGAAGTAGAGGAGGAGGAGTTGTATGCGGAAGGGCTAACATCTGCAAGGTCCAGACGGTCGGCAGCACCAGGGCGGCAGGCATGTGAGGGTGGGGGAGATGATTTTACCAGGGCGCATGGTAGCAGCCAAACTAGTGAGGAAGGTGCAGGAGCCCAGGAAGAAGTGGAGGACGAACTGATGGAAGACTCATCAGATGAGGGAGACCTTGATCACATTTCTGTTGTGCGAGGTTGGGGGGAGAGGACAGAGGAAGGAAGCATGATTGTTACCTCGCCACCAACACAACAGGGACTTGGTGCTCCTGGATGCGCAACACACATGAGTGCCTTCTTGCTGCACTACCTGCAACATGACCCTCGAATTGTGAGAATTAGAAATAATCCTGACTACTGGGTTGCCACACTGTTAGATCCCCGGTACAAAAGTAAATTTGCAGAAATTATTCCTGCCATAGAAAGGGATGCACGCATGCAGGAGTATCAGCAGAGACTGTTGCAGAATCTTACATGTGCTTTTCCACAAAATACCAGTGGTGCACGTAGTGAATCTCACAGTTCCAACTTGCCAACCGTGGTCTGTATGGAATTGTTCAATAAAGGGCCCAAAATTAAGATAACATAGATGGGAGAGGTCTCTATGAATAGGAATTCCTAAGTATTTGATACCCTGTGAGGGCCAGGCAAAGGGAAAGTTGGACTGGATGGAATCCTATATGGATTTAGGGAGGGAGACATCGAGGGCCTCAGACTTCGCTGCATTGATTTTAAAATTTTACCATGTAACAAAGTGATCTATTTCAGCCATAACAGCAGGGATGGATATATGTGATTGAGTGATATATACTAGGACATCATCAGCAAATAGAGAGCACTTGTACTCGGTGCCTCCCACCTCAATCCACCTAATATTGGGGTTATGGCGAATTGATGAGAGCAGGTGCTCCATCACTAGGATGTATAAGAGAGGGGACAGAGGACATCCCTGCCTTGTCCCATTGGTGATTGTGAAAGGTGATGAAAATGTTCTGACGCACCCCCTGGGCCTTGGGACACCCGGAGCCGGACCCTTTTTGGTGGATGCTGGTGGTTGTAGTCTTCGTGGCGGCGATCCGGTTCCGTGGCTCAGGGCGGTCAAACCAGTGGCGGAACTATTTATGTGGTTTTGATGTTTAATTGTCCGACTACGCCACCCGTGGATTGCGGTCAGAGTGAACCGCCGCTACAGGGCAGACCGCTAAGGCTGGTGTTGTGGGTGCAGCAGAGCATAGCATAACTCCCCACGGGAGGAGTATAGCCTCAGGGCAGTGTATGCGGAGGATGGGGGTGATGGTGCAGGGCAGCAGCAGTAACGACACGGAGTCAGTGATGCAGTTCAGGGCCTTTACTCACAGTTCTTATTATCCAGACCACGTCTGCAGGTAACGGCTGCCCACGTCGTACTGTGCTCACCAGGTGAGGGGCTCAGACAACTCCCAGATAACTTTGGAGCGCTTCACAGGACCCCCTTTGTGTGTCCTTTGTCTGGCCTTTCTTACCAACACTTCTGTCCGGCTGCCTCGGGCCTCCTCTTGGTAAACTTGGCGCCAGTTTCCCTGACCCTATGTGGTGCCTTCCTAGCGGGTGGAGCAAGGGGCTGCACCACATAAAATGTCAGAGCCTCCGGTTTCTAGCTGAGGGTCGTTTCCTGCCTCCACTAGTTCGGGGACCGGTCTCCCCCTTTGGCCTGACCCCTCCACGCAGGTGGATTCGGGCGTGCGGTGGCGACTCGCCCGTCCGCACCCCTGGGATCCCTTCATTCCTCGTTCCTGGAGCCTTCTCCGCTCCTCTTCCTTCCTTCTCCCTCTTGCAGGCCTGGGCCTCTGTTACTAGGCCCGCCTCCGGAGCAGAGCTCATGCAGAGCCCCTGCTCCCTGCCACTTCTGCTCAGACTTCTCTGCACTGAACTAAGATGGTGCCCACCTTTTATACTCCCTTCTCAATGCACCCAGGAACTGCTTCCTCCCTGCTCCTGCACTGCAGGGTTCCCCTTCCTCAGTGTTCCCTCCCCCCACTCCAGCCAGGGACAGGGACTGTCGTGCCCATCTCAGGGGCATATTGGTCGCCCTGCCCCACGGCAATGTGGTGTAATGCATGCAGGTGTCGGGTCCTGATCCACACTCCATCCTTATCTGAGAGTGAGATATCACACCTCTGGGTGAGGTGCAATACGTCTGTAGCAACCGAGCCCTCGGTGCTACAGTTCCATTTATCTTCAGCCTATGTGACGTATTGTGATACAGGGCCGTGATTTTGGCTATAAAAGGGTCCCCTAGACCCCTACCCCAAGCTTTTTAAGAGAATCATATATGGCGTGCCAGGAGACTCTATGGAATGCTTTCTCAGCATCCAACGAGAGTATCTACTTACAAATTTTTAACTGCATCTAGCCCAGGAAATACTTTGTGCCTAGTAGCAGTGTCTGCTAGTCAGCGGATTATCCCGGCTGTTAAGCAAGCTACACCACCTGTAGTTTGGACACTTAATTTTTTCAAAGGAAATGCTTCGGGACCACGGGATACTTAGTGAAGAGCATCAGGAGGCACCCCAAGGCATAGGGGCTGGGACTGGCACTAGGATGCCTTGTGGTGGACAGCCGAGCTCGATCCTTATAAAAGCTTTTTAACTGCAGCAGCTTTAGTGGACGCTACTGGAGCTGGAATTACGCGGCTGCTGGCATGAGACTTGCCCTCCAATAGATCCTTGTAAATGGATTTAAAGTGTATTCATTCAAATTAGAGGGACAATTTAAATTAAAAAGCTTAGAGCTGCCTCCACCACAGGGGGGCTCTCTCGACCCACCAGCGGACAGGCACCAGTATTGGGAGAGGGGGGCTGGCCGTCAGGGTTCACCGCGGCTCTGGCACAAACCCGGCGACACGGAGGTGGCACGGGCAGGAGCGGACTGGCCGTCTCGGCTTCTCACTTTTTGGATTTTAGAAGGGCATGACATGCCTATATCTGTGTCTCCCCCTCCTTTTACTCCTCCACCTCTTTTCTTTTCGCATGACTATATGTACTTGTCACTTTTCCATGTGTTAGTTGTGTCTTCTGAGCAGTTTGTCAGCTTTTGGACACCTTTGAAGGTGTTTTCTATGTGTTTCTATGTGTTTTTGTTTGCCTGATATTGGTTTTAACGGTGTTCGAAGGTGTTCGACGAACAGTTCGACGAACAGTTCGGCGAACACACGGGTGTTCGACGAACCGAACCGAACTCGAACACTACGGGGGTGGCTCAACACTACAGGTGAGGGGCTCAGACAACTCCCAGATAACTTTGGAGCGCTTCACAGGACCCCCTTTGTGTGTCCTTTGTCTGGCCTTTCTTACCAACCCTTCTGTCCGGCTGCCTCGGGCCTCCTCTTGGTAAACTTGGCGCCAGTTTCCCTGACCCTATGTGGTGCCTTCCTAGCGGGTGTAGCGAGGGGCTGCACCACATAAAATGTCACAGGCTCCGGTTTCTAGCTGAGGGTCGTTTCCTGCCTCCACTAGTTTCGGGGACCGGTCTCCCCCTTTGGCCTGACCCCTCCACGCAGGTGGATTCGGGCGTGCGGTGGCGACTCGCCCGTCCGCACCCCTGGGATCCCTTCATTCCTCCTTCCTTCCTTCTCCCTCTTCCAGGCCTGGGCCTCTGTTACTAGGCCCGCCTCCGGAGCAGAGCTCATGCAGAGCCCCTGCTCCCTGCCACTTCTGCTCAGACTTCTCTGCACTGAACTAAGATGGTGCCCACCTTTTATACTCCCTTCTCAATGCACCCAGGAACTGCTTCCTCCCTGCTCCTGCACTACAGGGTTCCCCTTCCTCAGTGTTCCCTCCCCCCACTCCAGCCAGGGACAGGGACTGTCGTGCCCATCTCAGGAGCATATTGGTCGCCCTGCCCACGGCAATGTGGTGTAATGCATGCAGGTGTCGGGTCCTGATCCACACTCCATCCTTACCTGAGAGTGAGATATCACACCTCTGGGTGAGGTGCAATACCTCTGTAGCAACCGAGCCCTCAGGGTAATACAGTTCCATTTATCTTCAGCCTAGGTGACGTATTGCGATACAGGGCCGTGATTTTGGCTATAAAAGGGTCCCCTAGACCCCTACCCCAAGCTTTTTAAGAGAATCATATATGGCGTGCCAGGAGACTCTATGGAATGCTTTCTCAGCATCCAACGAGAGTATCTAATTACAAATTTTTAACTGCATCTAGCCCAGGAAATACTTTGTGCCTAGTAGCAGTGTCTGCTAGTCAGCGGATTATCCCGGCTGTTAAGCAAGCTACACCACCTGTAGTTTTGACACTTAATTTTTTCAAAGGAAATGCTTCGGGACCACGGGGTACTCAGTGAAGAGCATCAGGAGGCACCCCAAGGCATAGGGGCTGGGACTGGCAGTAGGATGCCTTGCGGTGGACAGCCGAGCTCGATCCTTATAAAAGCTTTTTAACTGCAGCAGCTTTAGTGGACGCTACTGGAGCTGGAATTACGCGGCTGCTGGCATGAGACTTGCCCTCCAATAGATCCTTGTAAATGGATTTAAAGTGTATTCATTCAAATTAGAGAGACAATTTAAATTAAAAAGCTTAGAGCTGCCTCCACCACAGGGGGGCTCGCTCGACCCACCAGCGGACAGGCACCAGTATTGGGAGAGGGGGGCTGGCCGTCAGGGTTCACCGCGGCTCTGGCACAAACCCGGCGACACAGAGGTGGCACGGGCAGGAGCGGACTGAACGTGTCGGCTTCTCACTTTTTGGATTTTAGAAGGGCATGACATGCCTATATCTGTGTCTCCCCCTCCTTTTACTCCTCCACCTCTTTTCTTTTCGCATGACTATATGTACTTGTCACTTTTCCATGTGTTAGTTGTGTCTTCAGAGCAGTTTGTCAGCTTTTGGACACCTTTGAAGGTGTTTTCTATGTGTTTCTATGTGTTTTTGTTTGCCTGCCATTGGTTTTAATGGTGTTCGAAGGTGTTCGACGAACAGTTCGACGAACAGTTCGGCGAACACACGGGTGTTCGACGAACCAAACCGAACTCGAACACTACGGGGGTGGCTCAACACTACTGTTTAACACTTTTTGCTAAATATAGTTGAAAATCTCAATGCACTTCACTTTTTGCTTTTTTTGACAGGACTGCTAAAAAAAAAATTTAGCTGTGTTTCTCTTTCCAAAAAAAAAAAAAATTTTTATAGATTGGACATATTTTTTTAATGATGGCGATGCCAACTGGAAACCAGTAAGTGACTGGGTCCTGTGAGTGCTTTCTATTTCCTTCCAACTCTGTATACACATCGATTTTACAAAGCAGTGTATATATCAATCGAAAAGGTAGACATAAAAATAAATCTTGCCTTTATGTGGAGTCAGGCGGTGTATGACAGCCAGCTCCCTGCACCCACATATGTACAATGACCTGCAGCTGCCATACAATGCAGTGACATTTTAGAACATCATTGCAGAATAGACAGAGGACTGCCTGGGTATTTAAAGTCTATGGGTGGTCATGAAGTAATATAGTATGAAACATACTGCATGGACTTATTTAGACACAAATCAAAACTTTAAAAATGACATCACAAAAGCTGAAGACACACTGTGCTTAATCTTTATAAAATGTATATTCTGTTGAAAAAGAATCTTGTTCTATATATTATTATTGCTGGACGATATCGTTCATATGTTCTAAAACTAACTGCAAGCCATGTGCTATTAATTGTATTGATGCAGCGGGGACACTCATATTACATTTAGTAAACAGCTTCTCAGCAAATGCACCACAGATATGTGCTACACCTGCACCAAAGTGCTATATGTGACCTCTGCCTTACTATTACTGAAAGAGATCGTTCATGTGTTCCCACCATACTCACTTGTGTAGTTATCTATTTGTAAGAATTTTCCTTTCACATCTTCTCCTACAATAGCAGAGACTTGGAAGGTGTAATGATTTCCAGGTATCAGGCCTCCAGCAGTGTAGGAAGTTGTAGGCACAATTATATAGAATGTAGAATCTTCCACCATCTGGATCAGGTAAGAGCTCACATTTCCAATTGGTTTTTCCCAGTTCAGTGATATAGAATTGGTGGTGATGTTCTCTGTCATCAGGTTTCTGACCACTTCAGGTCCTAGAAGAATAGACAGTGATCATGTACAATAAAATTTTCACCCCTGATTTTTGGTTACTTAGCAGGTTTACTACTGGTGAGAGATGTAGTCAGGGGTTCAGCTCTGGAGGGGGGGCGAAACTTCTGAGTGGGCCCTGGTTACAACTATGGTGAAGCATCCTAATTGAGCTTGTGTAAGGTGCCCCAGCGAGGTTGTCGTGGGCGAGCTGTAGCCCCCTCTCACTCTGGCACCCTACAGACAATTCGTGTCCTCCCTCTGATGTGTGGCTGTGTATGTGGGGTTCTCCACTTACTTCAAACCATCCGATCGCGGCTGTCTCCAGGCATTTCTCTTCTGGGACCAGGGCAGCAATAACTTCAGAGGACACAAGGTTCTTAACCATAACTTTGACTTTACTTGGGGAAGAGGAATATGTACAGTATTTACAGGCAGATATAATGGATAAGGCCCGACAGGCTATTATCTCCCTCACAGGCGCTGGCAACATCTTCAGCCCGGGTTCCCTCTTTAAGTGAAGCATCTCTGTGACTCTAATCTCTAGCCCAAGAGCCTCTTCTGCAATACCAACAGTGTTCCGGATTTGATATCTCCCCAACGTCTTAGCCTGGAGTCCTATTTATCTTCCTCTGCTACCTGCAGACTAGAAGTGCCCCGGGTCCACATTATCTCCATTGAGTTTCTCCAGCCAGCTAACAGGACTCTTGCGTAGGGAGACTTTTACACTGGTGATCCCACTGTCTGAGGATATGGAGCTCCCGTCTACCCTAGCAGCCACCATATAGTCAGGCTGCCCGTACAGTTCACTGTCCTATCTCTTACTAAATCATCACTTCCTGCTTCTGGAAACTAAGCAGAGATTTTCCTAATGTGTCCACCCTCTGTGGACAGTCATCACACTGCATTAACCCCATTACTGTCTGTAACACTGCTAGGAGACTCAACCTAACATCTGCACCCAGGACAGTGGCATCTTGTGGCTCATTACAGGTACTGCAGCCCACAATGCATTATGCCAGAACCAAGCTCTATAACACTCAAGGCTTGGTCAGGGCACTAAGTTCCCCCTCTTCTCTACTGACTGGACCACTGATGCTAACCTCTTAGCTTTGCCTACCAACAGTTCTGAGAGGTTTAACTATGGGAACACTCCCTTTAACTACTTCAGTGCCAAGGGAAGGCTACGTCCTTCCCCACTATTACACTTGTACGGGAAACTCAGCAGATGACCAGGCTGAAAATACATCTCCATACAAAGACGAGAACTGATATTACCGCCATACAGTGACTGTATACTGGTAGATAACAGTCCAGCAAACCATACAAGTAATTACAGTACAATTATATATTAGATGACTTAAAGCTGATGTTGTTTCTGATGGGGTCTTTCATTTTTTCCATCTTTTCTATCTGGCCCAGACTGACATGACAGCTTCTCGAGCCACAACTTGTCTGCAGAGATTGCAACAAAACCACATTTGACTTCTCACATTTCCAGCCGCGTCCCAAACTATTCCCAGCCTGCACAAACTCCTCATCCTGCAAATGTTGCCCAAATACTGCACCTGTTGTGTGGTACAATAACATTGTTCCTGTTAATGCCCACCCTTCTTCCCCTTGCAAAGTAAATTGCCTGTTTTATGCCCTCTAGATGGTAAATTTGCCCCCTAGAAAATATTATTTCCCTGTATAAGTACCCTAGAAAAAGTGGCCACATTTTGCCCATAGAAAGTAATAATACCCCCTCTGTGCCCCATTGATGGACACTATACCCTAAGTGACACTATAAAAATAATACTTCTAAAGTGCCCATTTAACTTTTAATAATGACCCCTGAGTCCCTACATTTATAGCAATAATTTCCTCTGAGTCACCCCATGTACAGTTCCCCTATACACAGTATAATGACCCCAGAGCACCCCTATACACAGTAAAATGGGCCCATAGCTAACCTATACACAATATGATGGGCTCACAGCTCCCCTATACACAGTATAATGCCTCCCACAGTTCCCTTATACACAGCATAATGCACCCACAGTTCCCCCTATACACAAAATGGTGGGCCCACAGCTCCCTTATACACACTGTAGTACACCCACAGCTCCCTTATACACAGTATGATATATCCACAGCTCCGCTATGCAGAATATAATACTTCTCAAAGATCCCTTATACACAGTAAATTGCCCCCACTGCATCTCTACACAATATGGTAGACCACAGTTTCCTTATACACAGTGTGGTGCGCTCATAGCTTCCTTATACACAATATGATGGGCAAACAGCTCTCCTATACACAGTATGCTGGACCCACAGCTCCCCCATAAACAGTATGGTGGGCTCACAGATCCATATACACAGTATGATAGGCCCACAACTCACCTATACACAGTATGATGGGTCCACAGTAGTCCTCATATTGTAAAATGGGCCCACAGATCCCCTATACACAGTTTAGAGCCTACAGCTACAAAATATACTGTATTATGTCCTCACTGCTCCCTCAAAACACAGTATAATGACTGCCACAGTAATCCTCACACTAAATAATGGTCCGCACATTTGCCCCCAAACTGAATAATGGCCTCCACATTTACTCCCACACAATATAATGGCACTCACTGTAGCCGCCACAATGTATGATGGACCTGTCAGTAGCCTGTAAACTATATAATGGCCACACAATTGAAGGAAAGCCCCCAAAGTAATACCCAAACAGTTTAATAGCTCTCACAGTAGCCCCTTCAATGTATGAAGGGCCCCTTTCCACACTGTTCATGATGCCATCACATAACAAGTTTTAGTTAAAGTAAAAAAACATCATATACTTACCTAAACCACGATCTTGATGAGTCCTCCTGCAAAGCACCGATGCATGCATAGAATGCCAGAGGCCCAGCGCGGCACAATGATGTCACCGTGCCGGGACTCAGGTGTCCTGCATGAGTGCTATCGCTCCAGGCACTGTATCATTGGGAAAGAACTAAAATGGTCATGCAGGGAAATAATGTTGCTATTTTATTGTTAATCCCCAAAACAGGCTTAATTTTTGTTGCATTTCTTGGGCCTTGAATAGGCTCATTTTGAATGTGCACTATTACATATCAACTAAATAAAGTATATATATTTATTTATAACACTCACTTGTGAAATTAGCTGCTACAGAGCTAGTCCCAATTATATCTCCTCCAACAACAGCAAAGACCAGGAATATGTAATAATTCCCCGCTGTCAGGCCTCCAATTGTATCAGAAGTTGCAGTCACGGTTTTATTGAAAGTTGGATCTCCCAGTACCTGGATCCAGTAAGAATCTGTTTTTCCAATAGACAGCTCCCAGGAAAGGGATATAGAACTGGTGGTGATGTTCTCTGTCTTCAGGTTCTTGACTATATCAGGTTCTACAAAATTCACATTAAGTTATTTCTCTTTTACTGGCACAGTTTGTTCCTAACTTTACAACTTTGGTACTGAGAATAAGGAGAAACATTCAACTTAGTTAATAACTGAGCCCTATCCCTCCCACCAAGTGACTAGATAGTTTTTCGGGTTTTATCATACTTGCATTTTTATCAACTATAAAAAAGTTCTTGTTAAGATGTTAAAATATTTTTGCCTCCTTTTTAAAGTGTTACATGGAGCTTACATTTTACAATTATTATAAAATTCTTGATATCAGAGAAAATAAAAAGAAAAAACAAAATACATTTCTATTTTTCACATTTATTTTACGACAGCAAGGACTACTAAAAAATATTTAAATGTGTTCACTTTTTCGTAGGAATTATTTTCATAGATTGTACATGTCTTTTTCAATGAGTAAAGGGCCAAAAACAGCGATTCAAAATGGCGCTCTATTGATTTTTGATTATTTTTTTATCACGCCTTTTTTCATGCTTTTGACCCACATAATGTCTTGTAAGAACTTTGGGGAGCATTTGAACACATTTAAACATTTCTTTTATTGCTGATTTTTCCTGTAACCCAGTTGCAAGATAACATTATTCTTCTCTATGAACAACAAAGCTGTCTGGGTTTCCTAGCACCAAGCATCTCATGGTCTCTCCATAAAAGCAGAGATAACATGACTAGTGATGAGTGAACGTGCTCAACACCACTCGGTACTTGCCCGAGCATCACTGTGCTCGACATGCTCGGTGAGTACTTCTGGGTTGCTGGGGCGGGAACTCGGGTCCCCGCCCTGCATGTTTGGCGCTCTGTAGAGAGCCAATGAACATGAAGGGATTGCTTGCAACGCACTGTAATGCCGTAGCCATGTTGGTTGTGGGCATTACAGTGATTGGCTGGCTGCAGAGCATCATCAGGTCTCTATAAGACCTGGTGGCGCTATGCTCGTCACAGTCTACCCCGGAAACAGGCAGAGTAGGGAGAGCTTCTGCTGAGTCAGGGAGAGATTTGCTTGTTTATAGTTAGTATAGGTATTCCACAACATATTTATGTATATATACAGTATATAACAGTGTAAATCGCAAACTCAATATTGCACAAAGACAAGCACCAATATAATGTGTTTTCCCTTCTAAACAAACATACATAATAGTACACTGCTCAAAAAATAAAGGGAACACTCAAATAACACATCCTAGATCTGAATGAATGAAATATTCTCATTGAATACTTTGTTGTGTACAAAGTTGAATGTGCTGACAACAAAATCACACAAAATAATCAATGGAAATCAAATGTATTAACCAATGGAGGCCTGGATTTGGAGTCACCCCCAAAATAAAAAGTGGAAAAACACACTACATGCTGATCCCAGACCTGGACTAAAGCATTCGTCAACTATTGGATAGTCTGTGGAGCAACGTAACGTTTGTGGATGGAGCGAGACAAGATGTCCCAGATGTGCTCAATCGGATTCAGGCCTGGGAAACGGGCAGGCCAGTCCATAGCTTCAATGCCTTCATCTTGCAGGAACTGCTGACACACTCCAGCCACATAAGGTCTAGCATTGTCCTGCATTAGGAGGAACCCAGGGCTAACCACGCCAGCACATGGTCTCACAAGGTATATGAGGATCTCATCTTGGTACCTAATGGCAGTCAGGCTACCTCTGGCGAGCACATGGAGGGCTGTGCGGCCCTCCAAAGAAATTCCACCCCACACCATTACTGACCCACTCTCAAACGGGTAATGCTGAAGGATGTTGCAGGCAGGAGATCACTCTCCATGGCGTCTCCAGACTCAAGTCTGTCACATATGCTCAGTGTGAACCTGCTTTCATCTGTGAAGAGCACAGGGCGCCAGTGGCGACTTTGCCAATCCTGGTGTTCTGTGGAAAATGCCAAACGTCCTGCACGGTGTTGGGCTGTGAGCACAACCCCCATCTGTGGACGTTGGGCCCTCATACCACTATAATGGAGTCGGTTTCTAACCGTTTGTGCAGACACATGCACATATGTGGCCTGTTGGACGTGATTTTGCAGGGCTCTGACAGTGCTACTCCTGTTCCTCCTTGCACAAAGGCGGAGGTAGCGGTCCTGCTGCTGGGTTGTTGCCTTCCTACGGCCGCCTCCACATTTCCTGGTGTACTTGCCTCTCTCCTTGTAGCGCCTCCAGCCTCTGAACACTATACTGACAGACACAGCAAACCTTCTTGCCACAGCTCGCATTGATGTGCCATCCTTGATGAGCTGCACTACCTGAGCAACTTCTGTGGGTTGTAGAGTCCATCTCATGCTACCACGAGTGTGAAAGCACAACCAACAATAAAAAGTGACCAAAACATCAGCCAGAAAGCATTGGTACTGAGATGTGGTCTGTGGTCCCCACCTGCAGAACCACTCCTTTATTGAGGGTGTCTTGATAATTGCCAATAATTTCCATCTATTGTCTATTCCAATTGCACAACAGCATGCAAAATTGATTGTTAATTAGTGTTGCTTCCTAAGTGGACAGTTTGATTTCACAGAAGTTTGATTTACTTGGAGTTATATTCTGTTGTGTAAGTGTTCCCTTTGTTTTTTTTTTAAGTGTATTTAATAGTGTCATTGTGCTTCAGCAACCAGAGGAAAAGACCAGCATATATGTCATAGGTTCATTCCCATAGTGCTAGCTCATATCCTGTCGGTGTCAGTGGCCGGATCTACCACAAAGGAAGATCCACAAAGCACGTTTCCCATTTTTCAAGTTTTATTGCTTCATCAGAGGGAAGTCCAGTATCTTCGATCCAACGCTGATTCTTTTAAAAACCAACCTACAATATACTCACATAAGCGGCATTCAGCCAATGGAACCAAGCGAAGTGGCGCATGCGCACTTGAGCCTACCCATCCTTCTCAGCATCATGCATGGTGTCACGGTAAGTCCGCGCACACGTGGGAGCAGGGACACGTCACTATGGCTCCTGTGCATGCGCAGACACTGCAGTTGACGCCTGGCAACACCAGGGGGAGGAGAGCAGAGCACACCCGCTCACATCGGCTATTACCATTATATCTACTAGTCAAAGATTGTGCAGCAGTCGCAATGGCGCTCACTTACAATACACCAGAAAATGAATTGATATATAGTGGATTATTAAAGTAACAGAAAAAATATAGAATAATCTTTGTCCAATTCACTTTGACCCAAATGTGCAAGTAGCGTTCAAATATATTGTGTGTTCCAAAAATCATTTAATTTGTGCGCAAAGCATTATGTGTAACCTACACTTTACTATTACTGAAAGATATCGCTCATGTGTTCCCACCATACTCACTTGTGTAATTATCGATTTGTAAGAATTCTCCTCTCACATCTTCTCCTACAATAGCAGAGACTTGGAAGGTGTAATGATTTCCAGGTATGAGGCCTCCAGCAGTGTAGGAAGTTGTAGGCACAATTATATAGAATGTAGAATCTTCCACCATCTGGATCAGGTAAGAGCTCGCATTTCCAATTGGTTTTTCCCAGTATAGTGATATAGAATTGGTGGTGATGTTCTCTGTCATCAGGTTTCTGACCACTTCAGGTCCTGGAAGAATAGACAGTGATCATGTATAATAATCTTCAACATTATTATTGGTTACTTACCTGGTTTACTACTAGTAGCTGGAAGAATATATTCTACTCAGACAATTGAGATTTGTTAGAATTAATACATAATTTTAGCTATGCTAACATGGCTGCTCCTCTGTTTATCATGGAAAGGTGTAACATTAACAATATATTGCAGAAATTTAGCCTTTTTTATTCTCTTCACTCTGTTTTAAAATTGACCCTATAATTTTGAATCCAATATGAATGATCAAGAATGGACATTCAAATCAAAACATCGCCATTTTAAGAAAGAATTCTTAGTTTTTATTACTTTTTTATGACTTTCATTGGTTTTATTTTGAACAATCGCACATAAAACCATAAAATACATCAACTATATACTGAAAATTATCACTTATTTTTTCACACTTACTTGTGAAAATTAGCTGCTAATGAGTTTGCCCCGATTATATCTCCTCCAACAACAGCAGAGGCATGGAAAATGTAATAATTCCCCGGTGTCAGGCCTCCAATTGTATCAGAAGTTGTAGTCACGGTTTTATTGAAAGTTGGATCTCCCAGTACCTGGATCCAGTAAGAATCTGCTTTTCCAATAGGCGACTCCCAGGATAGGGATATAGAATTGGTGGTGATGTTCGGTGTCTTCAGGTTCCTGACTATATCAGGTTCTAGAGAAAAAAAGCACATTTATATACTTTATATACTTTTTTTTTAACTCAGTTTCTTCATATCTTCAGTAGTTTATTAGTTGAGAATAAGGAGTACATCCAACTTAATGTATTAAATCAACTATATAAACTTCTTAAGCAGCACAAAACTAAACAAATTATGTCAGAAATGCTGAAGTATCATTGTGATTAATCTTAAGAAAATGAAGCAGTTAATAAAAAAACATTTTGTACTATTATTATTACAAGAAAAAAAAGTTTAAAAATTCCCACACTAATTGCAAGCCATTCACATGTCATTTCTTATGAAGCAGTGGGGAAACAGTATCTCAGCAGATGCAACAAAGACATTAGGTTTACATGTACCAAGCGCTATATGTGACCTCAGCCTTACTATTACTGAATGATATCATTCATGTATTCCCACCATACTCACTTGTGTAATTATCTATATGTAAGAATTCTCCTCTCACATCTTCTCCTACAATAGCAGAGACTTGGAAGGTGTAATGATTTCCAGGTATCAGGCCTCCAGCAGTGTAGGAAGTTGTGGGCACAATTATATAGAATGTAGAATCTTCCACCATCTGGATCAGGTAAGAGCTCGCATTTCCAATTGGTTTTTCCCAGTTCAGTGATATAGAATTGGTGGTGATCTTGCCTGCTGTTAGGTTTCTTATAATGTCAGGTCCTGAAAGAAAAGCCAGTGACCAGGTATAATAAATGTCAACACTTTGTATATATACAATGATTATTTATAGTAAATAAACCATTTTAACTTGAATACGTAGGTTAATTTGTGCACACGATACAGCAACATTTACAGTCATGATTGACACCTATACAATCCTGTTGTTGAACTTTGCTGTCGTGCTACCTGTTCCCATTAAAATAACAAAATGCCGCAAAATTGAATAATATTGGACCCACAATTAGTAAAATACAAATTGGATATCCAGGACTCCAAGAATTTGGCAGAAATTCAGCCTCTATTATTCCATCATGAGAGAAGTATAAGGAAACATTCTGGGTCCATTAGACTTAGATAAGATGTCTGAAGCAAGGAGTATCCCACGTAAGACAAGGAACATAAAAGCTATTTATTAGCTTCTATTATACTTACTTGTGAAATTAGCTGCTAGTGAGTGATCCCCAATTATATCTCCTCCAACAACAGCGGAGACCAGGAATATGTAATAATTCCCCGGCATCAGACCTTCAATTGTATCAGAAGTTGTGGTCACAAGTCTTTTGAGTGTTGAATCCCCCAATATCTCAATCAAGAAAAAATCTGCATTTCCGATACCCAACTTCCAGGTCAGGGATATTGAATTAGTGGTGATGTTCTCTGTCTTAAGTTTCTTCACTACTTCAGGCTCTAAAAGAAAGGTCAGTAAACTATTTACATACTGTACATAAAAACTTAAATTACTAATCTATTTTATATGCTACTACTGAAAAAGAAGAAACTATTTTCCCAGATGCTAAAATCGATTATAAAGCCTTAAAGTGGTCAAAATATAGGCAGAAATAGATAATAAATGTATGATTGCTGGTAGCCTTACCACTGACACCGTGAACAATTATGAGAATTAGGGTGTTTGGTGTGGTGGTCAAACATTCACACTACTGATCCACTCATAGTCACCAATTGTCTATCAGATTGGCTTAGAATATAATCGTATGTCATTTAATGATGTGAAGTTAATTTAACAATGACAAGCAATAGTAGATCCTGTTGTCACTTTAATAAAAATTGTACTTATTACAGCATAAAAAAAAGAGACATAATGCCAGCAAATAAAATACAATTTTATCCATTACCTTTTGGCAATTACTCTTGTTTCTCAATTATAATAATTAGTATTTGGGGTAGAATTTTTTTTAAATGAGCTGTGCCGCCATCATATTCATATTTATTTATATTTACTCCCACATACTGCCACAAACCACTGCTAACCTTAGTAATGGCAATAAATATGTGGACATGATTGAATGTAAAAGGATATAAGTATTTATTCAAGCTTTTATAGAACTTCAAGTAGAAGATCATTACTGGAGACCGGAAATGTGAGAAACCATTGATCCAGCTGTAGCGGAGGCTTACTTGTGTAATTTGATGTTGATACGTTGTCTCCCTGTACTGTATCGTAGCCAGTTAAGGATGAGACCAGGAAGGTGTACTGAGTCCCAGGTATTAGGTCTTGCACTGTAAAGTCAGTTAGTGTAGTGGTTTTATTGTATTTTTCATCTCCCTTGATCTGTATGAGATAAGAACTTGTTCTTCCATCTGGCGGCAGCCAGCTCAGAGATACAGACGTGTCTGTGATACTAAGAATTGTCAGATTCTTCACCTTTCCTGGTCCTTAAGATAAAAGTATCAGTATTTAAAACAGGTTATATTCAGTATTCAGCAGAAAAGAGTACACGCCTTTTGAAAAAGATCTTAATCAATGTCTCACTGAACATTAAAATCATTTCCAAAATTTTGACAAGATTGAGTTTCATAGTACTTTTTTAACCCATAACATGAAAGTAAGGTTAATAATACAACTTTCATTATAAAATCTTCAATTTTACTCAAATTAGTTGATGGAAAAATGAATACACCCCACAACAAAATCTACTACATCTAGTATTTGAGTGACCTCCATGATTTTTTTAGTAAAACACTGAGTCTTCTACGCATGGAATGAACAAGTTAGTAACATATTGCAACATCCATCTTTTCCATTCTTCAATAACGACTTCTCTTAGGTCCTGGAAGCTAAATGGAGAATGATGCTCAACTTCTCTCTTTGAGATTCCCCATGACTGGGTTTAATTGGGTTTCGACTAGAAGACATACTTGGCCACTTAATCATTTTCACCATTACTTTCTTGAGTAATGGAAAAGTGGCATTAGATGTGTGTTTTGGATCACTGCCATGTTGGAAAAGTGCACGTCTCACAGGGGCATAGAGTGATCGTTACTTACCCAGCTTTGCCTTATCACTTTGTTGATGATTTGATATTATGTATTTTATGTTTGTGCAAATAGGTTAGGTTTATCGCCTTGTCCATATCTCAAGTTGTACTGTCTCATAACATGCATAGAGAAACACTGCACTGTATTACTCTTATATTTATATGGCCACTTGGTCTTAATCTTTAGACTTTTTGATTATTGGACATTGCACTACATTGTGTTAAATCCTGCTACTATTTATTTGATGGCATTAGATTTCTAATTGCGACATGTTATATATTAGTCATTTATTTACTATCTCTATTTTTCCACAGTGTTTTTGTAATGTCTGTCACCTACTTTTATGTGGCCGCATTATCCACAGTCATTTAAACAGATTAATACAAAACTTTATCCTTTTTGCCATCTAATTACTGTGTAGCAGCACTTGCCACCATTTATTAGACCGTACAGTCTTTCTGGGTTTTGGCATACATTTGTTGTGATTATTTGCTGGGACACCTGAGTGACGAGGGTCTCTGTACACATTCTCTATTCCTTATGTTTTTAATTGTTGTTATTTAATAAAAAGTATTTGACCTCTGGGCGTTATATTTAACCTTTCTTTGTAGGTTTTTGTAATCATTACAAGTGCCCTTCACTCTTTGGCCAACATATAGAAATGTGATGATGTTGAACAAATTTGTTAGGGAAATTTATTTTTTGTGTGCGCGAGATAACAATTCCTGTTTGTAACAAATGGCCAACAATTGTGGTACTATTTTATATTATTGTTTCCCATTGAAAATGTTGTTTCTGAAAGGAAATTAAAGGTTTATTCAGCAAGTGCTTGGGGCGTACTCATTTATGCTGAGCACTCATATCTTTGCTGTATAAGTCCTTGTTACCAAAAATTGTAAGAGACATTATGGCATCAGTTAATTTAATTCTGGAGTCACCAGTACGAGTCTCAATAAATTACACAAAGAAGATCACAACTCCCTCTTATTCACCGAGTATAAAGAACACCAAGTTTGTTCATAGGATGGGTTTACAATCAGATGATTGCTACCCTCTTGTCTAGAAAAGGCTCTGTTTGTTTACTTTTTATTGCGTTGTAAAAGTCTTTTTATCTGTCAGGGAAATGTTCGTCTATATTTGCCTGACAAAGATGTTCACCCCCCTCCCTTATACCACTTCTGCTCAGCACAAAAGTCCTAATTAACACAGTCATGAGGGAGGCCTTACACAAGCAAATGTCAGCCAAGAACTGGTACAAGCTAACTAAAATGCAAATGTATTTCTTCTTAACACAGACCTGAGATAGATTGCCACCTTCTCAGAGGCCAGAGTTTGGAGGAAAGAGGAAATGGTTCGTTAAGTTCAAAGGCACTCACAAACAATTCCCGACCACCAGCCATAGCCAGGTCGACTTCGATATGAAATATTGCGAGTTCCATACGTCCAACAGTAACGGGACCCATATGTTCAGTGACCAAATCAGCCCTGGAATGTATATGTAGTTTTCCAGGGCTGCAAGCCAAATCAGAGAGCTGTAGCACAAAAACACCAGAATAGCAGACTGCAGCTATGCGATGTGTGGTCTCTAACTGAAGATAAAATCATAAGGGAAAAAATGGCATTGTTTGTACATTTCTGCGATCAACGAGCGATGAGTTATCGCATAAGTTAGCGTTTTTGAATAAGAATGTACAGGCTGAAGACCGGCCCACAGGATGTCAGCACAGGGGGCGTGTGGCCAGATCTCCCCTTAGGGATAAGATATATAAAGAAGCACCCATTGCAGGGGAGAATAAGAATTATAAGCAACGGGTCAACAACAGCATAATCCAACTGGGGAGCCCTTCCTCCACCTATATTGAATCATCTCAGCGATCGTATAGTGTAAGTTATCTTCTTTTATGCTGTTTAATTTATTTTATGTAACTGCTTATGTATTTTAATGTCCCCTTTGTAACATACTTGTATATAATTTTCATAAACACTGCCTCCCTTTTGGATTAAATATAAACTTGAACAGTTTTGTTTCTTTGGTTCTGTAATCGTTCTCTCCCCCGAAGCCATACCCGCTACCAAAACGCAGGTGTCCGGCCAGGCCTGTATTATATTTCAGACTTGGCTGGTGGTGGCAGAGAATAATAATAATTGGGCTATAGTGAAGCTGACAGTGACCATACGGAGGGTGTTAAACACGAATTCCATGCTTTGGAACCCAGAGGTGTGACACCCATACGCTCTCTGGTTGCTTACCGATACCTACGCGGCGAGTAGTCAGGATCATGTACTCGCGACTCCGGACGAAATACTGACAGCGTGATGGTACGGTGAGATATTGCATGATCTCCCCAGTGTTGTCGCTGTGTGTGGTGATTCCTGACATTAACTATTAAATTAATTCTGCGTCTCTTGCTGGCTTGGTAATCACTCCAGTATATGGTTTAACTTCCACTGCATTGTTCATTGTGCACAGAGGACAGACTGACCTGGAAGGAAGGGGGGATAGGAATCTTCCTCCACCCTATGAAGTAAGTGGAGCTTTAACCCCTTAACTCCCCACCTCCGCATGTGGACCTACCGTGCTCTTGGTCTGACACTCCTTTTTTTGTTTGTTTTTTCAGCTGTCTAGGAAAGAAGGTCCAGATTTGGTTCTTATGCTTTGGATGTGTCACTGGCTGGATGGGTTATGGGCTAATGTGGGATCTTTAACTAGAAAAGTCTTTAATATTTAGGTGAGTTAAGAACCAAACATATGTTTATTGGGATATGTACGAGCCCTTGAGGGAACAATATCAGAACAATCAGCAATAGCCGAAGTGATTTAGTGTCTGAATACCACTATTTTTATAGAGAAAAAAAGAAAGGTGCTACAGCTAAGTTTGATGAGCAGAGGAGAGAGTCGATTGGATGTCCATGGGTATTGTCAGATGCTTTAGCACAGGAAGCGTTATCTGAGATAAAATCCGTACTCATAGTAAACATCAAACTATAAATGGCAGGGGGAAAGGGATGGGCGGTAGTTAGGTGGGGTAGTTGTTTCAATATTGTTATAATACCTAGTCTGCTCACTGACATCATTAATTTTTTGCAATGTAATTATTTATCCTGTCATATGGGAATATGTTAGTGGTCCTATTATAAAGAAATACTGTATATGTTATGATATTGTAGAATAAAACATTTTTTTTATTAAAAAAGAAGTTATAGAATAAAAAGTGATCATGAAAGATTATGAGATCAAAATCTCTAATTCCAGGTAAATTTTATTTGTAGCTTTAACTGTGGGCCATGTTTTGATGAGAGTTATGGAATATTAAAGAATTGCTACAATAAAATGGTAAAGCCCTGGACTTACAGTATTTACTAGATCTATAGTCTTACGATGCTTTCAGACCCCCCTCCCTTTTACTTTTTACACTATTATTGCAATATTTTCAGATTAATATTATAATTATTAATAGAATTAATAGAATTTGTGAGGTGTGATATAAGACATAAAGGAAAATATATTACATATAACCAGACAACAGAAAATGAGTCATGTTCACTATAAAAGAAAAAAATAGTATATATATATATATATATATATATATATATATATATATATATATTTATGCTGTTGTCACATCTTCTGTGTTGTTTGTCAATTTGCTGCAGTAAAAGCTTCAAAAGGTCATAGGTCTTTCTATATTGAAATCTTATCTTATTATATACTCACTGGTGAAAATGATGTCTGCTGCAGAATCTCCATTTACATCTTCTCCAGTGACTGCCCTAATGGTAACTGTATATTGGTTTCCAGGTGTCAGACCGCTGACCGCGAGCGACTCGGAGGTCGATGGCTCATTCTTGTAAATATCTCCTGTCACTTCAATGAGATAGTGACTGTAATTACTCTGAGGAGGGAGCCAGGATAGATCCATAGAGTTGGTGGAGATATTGGTGACCTGGACATTCCCGACCACGCCAGGACCTGTGATTGGGATAGAAAGTAATAACAACAACCTCAGCAAGGTGCATCTTCTATAGACAGATATAGCTCTATTACATGTACAGTAGGGTCTGTTACACTGGCTTCATAACTATAATTTATAGCGGAGCCATGACAGCTATAATGAATCTATTATTGAATGCAGGAAATATGAACAAATGTCAGAGATTTTGGTAATTTGTCTTCTAAATACCACTGAAGACTGTCTTATTCTTGTGGACAAAATATTGTATCCTAGACACAAACCAAGAACCTCACTGTGCAATAAAAAGCAGAGTGGGCATGAAATTCATATTAATCTCAACCACTTTGCTGGAACTGTAATATGCAAAAACCTAAAGAAATGAACAGGAATGTAAATTGGTGTGCATGCAGAATACAAAGACAGAAACACAATACACAAATACCCTGTAATAAATAAATATACAGCAATAGTGCATGGAAATAATATAGGGTACTTAGTAGAATTTTGATCAAAATAATGCAAAAGCCATCCCACCTCATCACGGTGAACCTATTTGGGACAGTCCTAACTCTAATATTTAAAACCTTACCGTTTATTAAGTGACATGCATGTGGATAACGGCTCAGAGACTGAACCCTGCTAGTGAACACACAGACCTGGGAAGCAAGACCTCTCAGCCCTTTTCCACATGCATGTCAATTGACAAACGGTAAGGTTTTAAATGTTAGGGTGAGGACTGTCCCAAATACGGTCACCGTTATGAGGTGGGAAGGTTTGGTATTATTTTTATCAAAATTATGTTAACTAAGTACCCTATATTATTTTCATGCACTATTGCAGTTTATTTATTTATTGCAGGATATTTGTGTATTGTGTATTTGACTTTGTTTTTTTTTTTAAACTGTTATGTGCTACAAATACGCACTAAGTGAACTTGGCCTTAGTTGGAGACTGCACAGCTCTCCTGTTTCCAAAATTGCTGGGTACAACACGCAAGATACTTTTTTAACTTTTTTACTGTCAGTAGCAAACATCGGGGGACAATTCTGCTTTCAACATTCACATTAGATTTTCAGACAAGTCTATTAATATTATCATTATCTGCAGACAATTATGTTATATCTGTGGCCAGCTCACGATAGTCATGTCATGTATAATATATAGTAATTAGTGTTGAGCGAGCATGCTTGACACTGCTCGGTACTCGCCCGAGCATCACGCTACTCGGGATGTTAGGCGAGCACCGAGCATTTCCGGGTTACTCGGGCGGGAGCTCGGGTCTCCGCCCTGCATGTTTGGTGCTCTTTACAGAGCCAATGAACATGCAGGGATGGCCAGCCAGTCACTGTAATGCCGCAGCCATGTTGTTTATGGGCATTACAGTGATTGGCTGGCCGCACAGCGTCACCTCGAGTATTTAAAACCGGGCGCCGCCATCTTGGACACAGTCGCTTCGGATTAGACAGTGTAGGGACAGCGCTGCTGAGCTAGGGAGAGATTTATCCTGCAAAATAGTTAGTGCAGGGTCTGTAAAGGCTGCCAGATCAAACAAACAGTCATTCTCAGGACTAATATCCATCCCAGATATCAGGCAGGCAGGCTGTATAGGAGACACAGTGGTTATACCAGCAAACGCTGCTTTATAGTAATGTGTGCTCCTGTTTCTGAAATAGCTGGACTTAGCTCCTGGTCTCGGGGGCCAGTAAAAATCCTTTTTTTTCATCTAAATCCTCTTTTTTTTTTCCTCCTTCACATTGTACAAATACTCGTCTTATTAACCTATTGGTGCCCCCCCACCAAAAAAAAAAGTGTGTCTCTGATTTTTCAGACACAAATATATCTGTTGAAAAGAATCTGGTATAGGCCACAGAAACAGAAGTGTGGTTTTGCAGCTCCACGGGTCAAATCTCTGTAGTATCCAGTTTTGGGCCTTTTGTATCTAAAAAAATACTGTTTGAGTGTGTCGCTCACTGTTCAGCCGCAAATCTATATTTTAAAAAAAGTCTGGTATACACCAGTAAATTAAAACTGTGGTTTTGCTGTTCCAAGGTAAAAAATCTCTATTATCCTGTTTTTCACATTTTTTGCCTTAAAAAAAAACAGTAGTGTCTCCTGACTGTTCAGACACAAAAATATATCTGTTGAAAATAGTCTGATGTAGGCCCGACAAATTCCAGTATGGTCTTGCAGTTCCATGGGTCAAATCTCTGTAGTATCCAGTTTTGGGCCTTTTGTATCTAAAAAAAAAACAGTTTGATGGTGTCGCTCACTGTTCAGCCGCAAATCTATATTTTTAAAAAAGTCTGGTATACACAAGTAAATTAAAACTGTGGTTTTGCTGTTCCATGGTAAAAAATCTCTATTATCCTGTTTTTCGCTTTTTTTGCCTTAAAATAAAACAGTAGTCTCTCCTGACTGTTCAGACACAAAAATATATTGTTATGTTCTGCTACCAGAGCTAAGGAAAGAGAGGACGATAGAACTCAGCTTTATCCCTACGATGTAACAGGGGACCTGATCCTGCGATCAGACCTGCTAAAGTCCTAAGCTAGTCTGTACGGAGACCTATAGATGTGGGGAAGGAATCCCTACAAGTACTAAGGACTGGGAGGAAAATGGGACACCTCCTAACAGAAATAGTAGCAGACAGAGAAACAAACAAAATATATAGAACACTGAGGTCCGTAGACCAAGCAAACTAACAGAGTTAGATACAGAGCACAGGCTAGCTAGAAAGTAGTTATACAATGAAGTCCAGCAAAGCCAGAAGGGCGGAGCAGGATTAAATAGGCCAACAAGGTCATGTGACCAGCAAAGGAAAAAACCTAAGAGCAAGGTTCTAACAGTACCCCCCCTTCTAAGAGGATCCTCCGGATCCCCTAGGACCAGGCTTATCAGGAAATCTCCTGTGAAACGCTCTGATAAGTCTGGACGCGGAAACATCATCTGACCTCACCCAAGAGTTATCCTCGGGTCCGAAACCTTTCCAGGCCACAAGATACTGCAAACTACCTCTATACCGTCTAGAGTTAAAGATGCGAGAAATTTCATATTCCCCGTCCTCCACCACCGGAGGAACAGAGGCAGAGGCGTCACCATCCGACACAACAGCTTTTTTTAACAGAGAGACATGAAATACCGGATTAATTCTCCAGGAGGTAGGAACCTCCAACCTAACAGCAGATTGGTTGACAACCTGAAGCACCTTAAAGGGCCCTACAAACTTGGGACCCAATTTCTTAGAAGGAATCCTCAACCGCAGATTCCTAGAGGACAACCATACCATGTCACCAACAGCGAACAAAACCTCCTGTCGTTTCCTATCAAAGTAGTCTTTAGATTTTCTGTTGGCCTCCTGAAGATTACCACGCACATCCGTCCAAACTCTCTCCAAATCACCGGAAAAATTCTCCTCCTCAGGCACGGCAGATCCCAACTTGGAGAACGACCCAAACGACGGATATCTCCCAGAACAACAAAAAAAAGGCGAACAACCAGCAGAAGAAGATGTATGACTGTTCAGAGCAAATTCAGCAAGTGGCAGAAACTCAGACCACCCCTCTTGATTGTCTGCCACAAAACAACGCAAGAACGGCTCAACATCCTGTTTTTTCCTTTCTGTCTGGCCATTAGATTCAGGATGATATCCGGACGAGAACCATAAATGAACTCCCAACCTGTCACAAAAGGCACGCCAAAAATGAGCCACGAACTGAGGACCCCTATCAGAAACAATGTCAGTAGGAACGCCATGAAGTCTGACAATTTCCTTGACAAAGGCCTTAGCGAGAGTTTTAGCGCAGGGCAGTTTGACGAAGGGAACCAAGTGACACATCTTGCTAAAACGGTCCACGACCACCCAGATGACAGTAAAACCCTCAGAGGGGGGAAGATCAGTTATAAAGTCCATAGCCAAATGTGTCCAAGGAGCACTGGGAACCTCCAAAGGACAAAGCAACCCCGCAGCAGGAGTATGTGAGGACTTAGATCTAGCACATATAGTACATTGACGCACCCACTTAATGACTTCCTTCTGCCATCCAGGCCACCAAAAACTGCGACCCACCAGTCTCTTGGTCTCAGAGATTCCGGGATGACCTGCCAACCGAGATTCGTGACACTCAACAAACAAATCTCTCCTAAAGGTCCCAGGCACAAACAACCTCCCATGAGGAGTGTTAGATGGGGCATTCTCCTGTGCTTTAAGAATCTCATCTTCCAAAACGGAGTCCAAAGCAGCTATCACAACACCTTCTTGTAAAATGTTCTCCTCTTTCTCAGCACCGACTATGGGAGAAAAACTGCGAGACAAGGCATCCGCCTTAACATTCTTAGTACCAGGGATGTAAGTAACGGAGAAATTAAACCGCGAGAAAAACAGTGCCCACCTAGCCTGACGGGCATTCAGGCGCTTGGCAGCATCAAGATATATCAGATTTTTATGATCCGTAAGAACCTGAACGGGAAATTCCGCACCTTCCAAGAAGTGGCGCCAGTGTTCAAATGCGAGTTTAATAGCCAATAATTCCCGATTACCAATATCGTAATTCAGTTCAGTCTCCGAAAATTTTTTTGAAAAAAAGGCACAGGGATGTAATCCATCCCCGTTATCCTGAGACAATACTGCGCCAACCCCCACAGAGGAAGCATCAACCTCAACCAAAAACGGCTTAGTCACATCAGGCTGCATAAGGATGGGAGCAGAGGTGAACCTCTCCTTGAGATACACAAAAGCTTCAATAGCCTCAGAAGACCACTGAACCGCATCAGCACCTTTCTTGGTGAGATCGGTCAGAGGTTTGACAATACTAGAAAAATTTTTTATGAATTTTCTGTAATAATTGGCGAAACCTAAAAACCTCTGTATCGATTTCAAACCAATAGGCCTAGGCCATTCCTGTACAGCTTGAACTTTAACCGGGTCCATCTCAAAACCTTCGCTGGAGATAATGTAACCCAAAAAACTAATTCTCTGTACAGCGAACTCACATTTCTCCAGCTTAGCAAAAAGCGAATTGTCCATTAACAACTGTAATACCTCACGTACGCTCCGCCAATGAGACTCCAGATCCGGCGAATAAATCAATATTCTTCAAAGGGGAACCATCCACAGAAACCACAGCAATGGGGGATGATAAAGGTTCGGGTTTTAAATTGAGTCTTTCCAAGAATCCCCCATCAATTACAATCAGAGTAGACCCACAATCGACAAACACCCCAAATTCCATTAATTTTTCCTGAGCAATCGTGGAAGCAGCTAAAAATACACCCTTGGAATTTAAACAGGCAATACGGGCATGACTGACCATTTTTTTTTTCTTTCTTCATACGAAGCTCACAGCCTTTAATCAAATGACCAGATTTTCCGCAATAGAAACACAAGCCTTCAAAAAATCTACGGTCTTTTTCTTGAGAGCGAGGTGCCACCGATCCAATCTCCATCGGTTCACCACTGTTAGTACACACATTCTCATAACCAGAAACTGACATAGCAGAGGATTTGCTCTCATTAACCCTTGCACGCAGTCTCCTATCCACCCGTATAGCTAATTGCATAGCCTGTTGCAAATCTTCAGGTGTAGGATAAGCAATTAGCAGGTCTTTAACCCTTTCATTGAGCCCAGCAAGAAATAGACTTTTCAGAGCAGAATCGTTCCACCCTGTTTGAGTAGACCATCGACGGAAATGAGTACAATATTTTTCCACATTACCTGATCCCTGTCTCAAACGTCTTAACTCAGTCTCAGCTGATGCGACACGGTCAGGATCATCATATAATAGCCCCAAAGCAGAAAAAAAACTATCCACTGATCTGAAGCATGTATCACTAGGTTGCAAAGAAAAGGCCCACTCCTGAGGCTCTTTGCGCAAAAGTGACATTATGAACCCTATGCGCTGGGATTCATCCCCAGAGGACTTGGGTCTCAAACGAAAATACAATAAGCAAGCATTTTTAAATGAAAAAAATTCTCGGTGTTCACCAAAAAATAAATCCGGCAAACATACCTTAGGCTCCAAGAAATGTGCTCCAGGACAGTTACTCACCTGCTGACGGAGCTCGGCCACCTCCAGAGAGAGTCCCTGCAGGCGATGAGCCAAATCCTGAACCGACACCATGATGGAACAGAAAAATCTTTCCTTAGAGAATTTTCAGGCTGGACTTACTGTTATGTTCTGCTACCAGAGCTAAGGAAAGAGAGGAGATCTGTCCCTACGATAGAACACAGCTTTATCCCTACGATGTAACAGGGGACCTGATCCTGCGATCAGACTTGCTAAAGTCCTAAGCTAGTCTGTACGGAGACCTATAGATGTGGGGAAGGAATCCCTACAAGTACTAAGGACTGGGAGGAAAATGGGACACCTCCTAACAGAAATAGTAGCAGACAGAAAAATAAACAAAATATATAGAACACTGAGGTCCGTAGACCAAGCAAACTAACAGAGTTAGATACAGAGCACAGGCTAGCTAGAAAGTAGTTATACAATGAAGTCCAGCAAAGCCAGAAGGGCGGAGCAGGATTAAATAGGCCAACAAGGTCATGTGACCAGCAAAGGAAAAAACCTAAGAGCAAGGTTCTAACATATATCTGTTGAAAATAGTCTGTTGCAGGCCCAACAAATCACAGTGTGGTTTTGCAGTTCCATGGGTCAAATCTCTGTAGTATCCAGTTTTGGGCCTTTTGTATCTAAAAAAAAACAGTTTGATGGTGTCGCTCACTGTTCATCCGCAAATCTATATTTTTAAAAAAGTCTGGTATACACAAGTGAATTAAAACTGTGGTTTTGCTGTTCCATGGTAAAAAATCTCTATTATCCTGTTTTTCGCATTTTTTGCCTTAAAAAAAAACAGTAGTGTCTCCTGACTGTTGTGACACAAAAATATATCTGTTGAAAATAGTCTGTTGTAGGCCCGACAAATCCCAGTGTGGTTTTGCAGTTCCACGGGTCAAATCTCTGTATTATCCACTTTTGGGCCGTTTGTATCTAAAAAAAAAAAACTGTTTGAGTGTGTCGCTCACTGTTCAGCCGCAAATATATATATTTAAAATTTTATGGTATACCTCAGTAAACGATAACTGTGGTTTTGCCATTCCACGGTAAAAAATCTCTATTATTCAGGTTTTGGTATTTTTTCCGTAAAGAAAAACAGTAATAGTTTCTCCCTGATTGCTCTGATTGTTTAAAAGAGTCGGATGTAGGCCAGAGAAATAGAACTGTGGTTTTCCTCTTCCACTGTTCTAATCTACTTTTTATTACCATTTGGCCATTGATAGTGCGAGTGTAAGCTATTTTACTTCCTTTACAATGGGCAAGGCGCGTGCAAGGGACGTGGAAGTGGACGTTCTGGTGATGGTGCGTGCAGAGGACGGGGCCGTGGCCAAGGTGAAAATGTGCCACAACCAACAGCCACATGTTCTCGCTCCCACTTGTTGACCGAATTACTAGGGAAGCACAGAACAACACCAGTATTGCGAACTGATCAGTGTGAACAGGTTATTAATTGGATAGCAGATAATACTTCCAGTTACCTGGGCACCACCACCTCCGGTCTGTCTTCCACACGGTCAACTCTTAGTAGCCATAAGTCTCGACCGCATACTCCTCCTCACCCTGATGCTCCTTCCTCCCACCATGCCGAGTGTCGTCAGACAGCAACTGATCCCACAGTTGGACACTCTGAAGAGCTGTTCACTGGTCCATTTCCATATTTGTGCCCCTCGCCTGATACGCTTGAAGTGGTGGAAGAGGAGATCCCATGTAGCGATGCCCAAATATTTGAACAGCCACGGCTACAGGAAGTCGACACTGGCCATTTGTCACAAGAGGTGGACGATGACGAGACTCAATTGCCAGGAAGTGAGGAGGAGCATCGTGGTGCGCAAGGGGAAGAGGAGGAGGTGGTGGATGATCTAGTAACTGACCCAACGTGGCAGGAGGACATGCAGAGTGAGGTCAGCAGCACACAGGGGGAGGGAGGCAGAGAACCCCAACAGGCAGGAAGAAGCAGCGTGGTGGCCGCAGACAGAAGGCGGGCAACCGTTCCCCGTAACACCAACACGAGGGACGTTGCCAGTACAAGCGGTAGGTCTTCCAGAGTTTGGAATTTTTTTAAAGACTCTGCTGATAATCCCAAAAAGGCCATTTGTACCCCCTGCCATGCCAGCATCAGCAGGGGTGACAAAACTACCAGCCTGACCACCACCAGCATGATCAGGCACATGGCAGCAAAGCACCCGTCTTTGTGGGGCAAACCCCAGGGTCCACGACCAGTGTCAGCGGGTGTCACCACTGCTTCTTCCGCTGTTGTGCGTGCAATAGAACCCCCTGGTGTGTGTGCAAGGCAATCCCCTGTCCATAATGCATGTAAAGATGCCCCCTCCTCTCAGTCTTCACTTGTTATGGCAGTTTCTCAAGAAACAGCATCAACGTCCACGTCCCACCGCAGCGTTCAATTGTCCATATCCCAGACCTTTGAACGAAAGCGGAAATTCGCAGCTAACGCCCCACAGGCCACAGTCCTAAATTCGCACATTTCACGACTGCTTGTATTGGAAATGCTGCCTTTAAGGCTGGTGGTGTTATGATCTGCTACAAGAACTAAGGAAAGAAAGGGAATCTGTCCCTACAATAAGACTGAGCTGATTCCCTACGTTGCCGCGGGCGACCTGTCCCTTGTGAACAGACCTGCCTTCGTCCTCAGCTAGTCAGAACGCTGACCTATAGAATAAAGGGAGCGGTCCCTAAAAGAACTAAGGATTGGGACAAAATTGGACACCTCCTAGCAGATGTTGTAGCGGAGCAAAAAGACAAACAGACAAAAAGTACTTAGAGGTCCAAAGGACCAAACAAACTAGGGAGATAGGTACAAAAGCACCTGGCTAGATAGAGAGTCAAATAACACTGAAGTCCAGCAAAGCCAGAAGGGCGGAGCTGGAATAAATAGGCAGCACGTCACGTGACCAAAATAGAAAAAAAACTAACAGGAGAGTTCTAACAGTATCCCCTCTTCTATGAGGATCCTCAGGATCCTCCAGGCGCAGGCCTATCAGGAAACCTCCTGTGGAACGCTCTGACAAGTCTAGGGGCAGAGACATCATCCGCCCCTACCCAGGAGTTATCCTCGGGACCGAAACCTTTCCAAGCGACGAGATACTGCAATCTCCCTCTATGTCTTCTGGAATTCAGGATATGAGAAATTTCATATTCACCGTCTTCCACCACCGGAGGAACTCTGACAGTAGCATCCCTATCCGATACATCGGCCTTTTTCAACAAGGAAACATGAAACACAGGATTAATCTTCCAGGAGGTGGGGTCCTCCAACCTAACAGCAGACTGATTAACCACCTGAAGCACCTTAACCCTAGAATGCATACCTGGGGCCTCGCAGGCCCGCCCTGTTAATTGTTTTCTATTTTCTGCAAGATTACTTTAGTTAGAATTTTGAAACTCTAGGTATTCCTCAGGTATATAGTTGTTTGTCATTTTTGTTAGATTTATTCCATGTTATTTGCACACGGGCCTAAAAGGCCCCAGGTATGTGTAAAAGTAGATTTTTATGGTCATGCGTTCTAGGGTTAAATGGCCCCACAAACTTCAGACCCAATTTTTTAGAGGGAATCCTCAACCGCAGATTCTTTGAAGACAACCAAACCATGTCACCCACCGTAAACAAAACGTCTTTATGTTTCCTGTTAAAATACATCTTGGACTTTTTGTTAGCCTCTTGAAGGTTACAACGCATGTCAGTCCAAACTCTCTCCAAATCACTGGAAAAATTCTCCTCCTCCGGCACAGCCGACACCAATTTGGAGAACGAACCAAACGACGGATGTCTTCCAGTACAACAAAATAAAGGAGAACACCCAGCAGAAGAGGATGTATGGTTGTTAAAAGCAAATTCAGCGAGTGGCAGATACTCAGACCACCCCTCTTGATTGTCTGCCACAAAACAACGCAAAAACTGTTCAACATCCTGGTTCTTTCTTTCTGTCTGTCCATTAGACTCAGGATGATACCCAGATGAAAATGACAAATCGACTCCCAACCTGTCACAAAAAGCACGCCAAAAACGAGCCGCGAACTGAGGTCCCCAATCGGAAACAATGTCGGTGGGAACGCCATGGAGTTTGACAATTTCCTTAACAAACGCCTTAGCGAGTGTCTTAGCGCAGGGTAGTTTATTGAAAGGAACCAAATGACACAACTTGCTAAAATGGTCCACGACCACCCAGATGACAGTGAAACCCTCGGACACAGGAAGGTCCATAATAAAATCCATTGCTAGATGCGTCCAAGGTGCACTAGGAACCTCCAGAGGGCAAAGCAACCCCGCAGCAGGGGTATGCGAAGCCTTTGACTTAGCATACACCGTACATTGACACACCCAATTGATGACTTCCTTCTGCCACCCAGGCCACCAAAAACTGCGACTTATAAGTCTCTTAGTCTCAGAAATTCCTGGATGACCTGCCAACCGAGACTCATGATATTCCACAAACAAATCTTTCCTAAAGGTTCTAGGCACAAACAACCTCCCATGGGGAGTGTTAGATGAGGCATCCTCCTGGGCTTTCAGAATCCCATCTTCCAAAACGGAGTCCAATGCTGCTACCACAACTCCTTCCTGTAAAATGCTCTCCTCCTCCTCGGTACCAACCATGGGAGAAAAACTGCGAGATAAAGCATCGGCTTTAATATTCTTGGTACCAGGGATGTAAGTAACAAAAAAATTAAACCGAGAAAAAAAAAGTGCCCACCTAGCCTGACGGGCATTCAAACGCTTGGCAGCATCCAGATAAATCAAATTTTTATGATCAGTGAAAACCTGAACCGGAAAATTAGCACCTTCCAAGAAATGCCGCCAATGTTCAAACGCGAGATTAATAGCCAGCAATTCCCGATTACCAACATCGTAATTAAGTTCGGTTTCTGAAATTTTTTTCGAAAAAAAAGCACAGAGATGTACTCCATCCTTGTTCTCCTGAGACAAAACCCCACCAACCCCCACCGAAGAAGCATCAACCTCGACCAAAAAAGGCTTGGTCTCATCAGGCTGCATAAGGATAGGGGCAGAACTGAACCTCTCCTTCAGATACACAAAAGCTTCAATGGCCTCAGTAGTCCACTGGACAGTATTCGCACCTTTCCTGGTGAGATCGGTCAGTGGCTTAACAATTATAGAAAAATTCTTAATGAATTTTCTGTAATAATTGGCGAAACCCAAAAATCTCTGTATCGATTTCAAACCAATAGGCCTAGGCCATTCCTGCATAGCCTGAACCTTCACCGGGTCCATCTCAAAGCCCTCGCTGGAGATAATGTAGCCCAAAAAACGAATTCTCTGCACAGCGAACTCACATTTCTCCAGCTTAGCAAAAAGTGAATTGTCACTTAATAACTGCAATACCTCACGTACGCTCTGCCAACGAGACTCCAGATCTGGCGAATAAATCAAAATGTCAACCAAATACACAACCACATTCTTACCAATCAAAGGTCTCAGGATGTCAATAATAAGGTTCTGAAAAAACACGGGTGCATTGGTAAGACCAAAAGGCATCACCAGATTCTCAAAATGACCTACCGGAGTGTTAAAAGCAGTTATACATTCATCACCCTCCTTTATTCGTAACAAATTATATGCCCCCCGGAGATCAATTTTAGAGAACCACTTGGCCCCCACTAACTGGTTAAACAAGTCAGGAATTAACGGCAATGGGTAGGAATTGAGTACGGTAATTTTATTAATTTCGCGAAAGTCCAGACATGGACGTAAACCCCCGTGCTTTTTTTTTACAAAAAAAAATCCAACAGCCACAGGTGACTTAGAAGGTCTAATGTGACCAGCAGCCAAGCTCGTCTGTATGTATTCCTCCAAGGCCTTTCTTTCAGGGATAGTCAGATTAAATAAGTGACTCTTGGGAAGAGTAGCTCCAGAAACAAACTCAATGGTGCAAACATAGTCCCTATGAGTAGGTAAAACTTGCGACTCATCCTCTGAAAAAACCTTCCAAAAATCCTGAATAGGTACAGGTAATTCCCCTTTTTCCACAGCCGCAATGCGACCGTTACAACACTTATCATAGCACTTAGGACTCCATGACTTAATCTCATTAGTAGACCAGTCCAGTAAAGGATTGTGCAGTTTTAACTAAGGCAAACCTAAAACTACTGGAAAAGGTAAATTATTTAATACCACCAAATCCAAATTTTCCTTGTGAATACCATTGCTAATGAGGGGAAATTCAGCAACCTTGTGAGTAATATATTTCAAAGGAGTGTAGACAATAGCAATCACAGAAATAGGTGATGACAAAGGTTTGGATTCCAATTTAAGTCTTCCCAAAAACCCCTTATCAATCACATTAAGTGTTGAACCACAATCCACAAATACCTGAAATTCAATCAAATCTTCCTGCAATAAGACTGAGCTGATTCCCTACGTTGCAGCGGGCGACCTGTTCCTTGTGAACAAACCCGCCTTTGTCCTCAGCTAGTCAGAAAGCAGACCTGTAGAATAAAGGGAGGGGTCCCTAAAAGAACTAATGACTGGGACAAAATTGGACACCTCCTAGCAGATGTTGTAGCAGAGCAAAAAGACAAACAGACAAAAAGTACTTAGAGGTCCAAAGGACCAAACGAACTAGGGCGATAGGTACAAAAGCACCTGGCTAGATAGAGAGTCAAATAACACTGAAGTCCAGCAAAGCCAGAAGAGCGGAGCTGGAATAAATAAGCAGCAGGTCAAGTGACCAAAATAGAAAAAAACTAACAGGAGAGTTCTAACAGGTGATGATGGAATCCTTCCGCAACCTTATGGCGGTGGCCGTCCCTCGGTACTCGGTCCCCAGCCGACACTATTTTGCCTGGTGTGCCATCCCCGCACTACACAAGCTCGTGTCCCAAAACATCTGCCGTGCCCTCAACAACGCAGTTACTGGGAGAGTCCACCTGACAACAGACACGTGGACAAGTGCTTGTGGCCAGGGACGGTACATCTCCCTGACGGCACACTGGGTAAACATAGTGGAAGCCGGGACCCAGTCGGACCTTGGGACGGAACACATCCTCCCCACACCGAGGATTGCGGGTCCTATGTCAGTCAGAGTTGCCCCCATAGTGTACAGCTCCTGCGCATCATCCTCCTCCTCCTCCTCATGTTCAGCCTCCATCTCAGATATCACCACATCAGTTACAAGCTGGAAGCACTGCAGTACTGCCTCCGCCAAGCGGCAACAGGCTGTGCTGAAACTCATAAGCTTAGGTGATAAACCTCACACTGCTTGTGAGTTGTGGACAGCTGTGAAAGAGCGGGCAGATCTGTGGCTGAGACAACTGAACCTACATCCAGGCAAGGTCGTGTGTGACAATGGCCGTAATCTGATGGCGGCTCTGAGGCGAGGCGAGATCACACACGTACCATGCCTGGCTCATGTGCTTAACCTCGTGGTTCAGCGGTTTCTTAAATCGTACCCCGAGTTGCCAGATCTGCTCGTGAAAGTACGCTGCCTGTCAGCTCATTTTCGCAAGTCAGCTACTGCTTCCGCCGCCCTTGATGTTGCAGCAGCGTTTGCAGCTTCCGGCACAGCGACTGGTGTGTGATGTCCCCACACGTTGGAACTCTACCCTCCACATGTTGCTAAGGATTTGTGAGCAGAAGAGCAGTTGTGGAGTACCAGCTGCAACAAGGCCGTCGATATTCAGGTAAGACTCCACACATTAGACCTCAGGAGTGGACCTGGATGTCTGACATATGTACCATCCTGACAAACTTTGAGGAGGCCACCAAGATGGTGAGTGGCGATGACGCCATCATTAGTGTCAGCATCCCACTTGTCTGTCTTTTGCAATGCTCTCTGCAGAGAATTAAAGAGGAGGCATTGCAGCCAGAGTATGATGAGATGGATCAAGAAGCCATAGCGGGTGATTACACACAGCCCAGCCTCATCTCATCCCAACATGCATTGGGGGACAATGAGGGAGAGGAGGAGGAGGAGGAAGAACAGGAGCTGGTATCATGCGCTCTAGACGGTAGTACCTGTACAACTGTCATACCGTTGGTTCAGCGTGGGTGGCCTGAGGACAGGGGGGAGGAGGAGGAGGAGAGCATGGTCAGTCATCATCTTGGTGAGGACACGGAAATCTTGCCCGTTACCAGTCTGGCACGCATGGCTGACTTTATGTTACGCTGCCTTAACCGTGACCCTCGCGTTGTCAAAATGTTGGGTGACAGTCATTACTGGTTGGTGACACTTGTAGACCCCCGCTACAAGGAGAACTTTCACTCTCTTATTCCTGAGGTGGAGAGGTATACAAAAATGGGGCAGTACCAGAAGGCCCTTGCTGCAGAACTGTTAAAAAAATTCCCATCTGAACACGCTAGCGGCAGAGGTCACAGTTCGTTGCCCAACCAAGGCGTACATGCGAGAGAGACGCAACTCCAATCCAGCAGAGGCAGGGGAACACTGTCAACGTTCTGGGACAGGTTTCTCAGACCCTCCCTTCGGACAGACCCTGAGGTGCGGGGTACTCTCACAAGGAGTGGAAAGTTTCAAAAGATGGTGAGGTAGTACCTTGCCGACCGTACCAGCATCCTCCGTGATTCCTCTGTGCCTTTTAATTATTGGGTATCCAAGCTGGACACTTGGAATCAACTCGCTCTGTATGCCGTGGAGGTTCTGGCCTGGCCTGCCCTGCCGCTAGTGTGTTATCGGAGCGTGCTTTTAGTGCCGCTGGGGGAATAATAACTGATAAACGCACTCGCCTGTCAACTGACAATGCTGACAAGCTGACCCTTATCAAAATGAACAAGGGCTGGATTGGGCCAGACTTCTCATCACCACCAAATGACAGCAGAGTAACATAAAGTCAAATCCACTGTGTTATTTCGAGAGGTGTATTCACATGCACCGCTTCACACCTACACATGGGTATATGCTTCCTCATTTCGGCGGTTTTATGTTCTTCTCCTTATCCTCAGCCTCCACCACCACTATACCACCAGGGTGACCGTGGTCCATGTTGCCATTATTGAAAGTTCCTCCATCCTTATTTTTGTCAGCTTTTGCTTGGAAGGCATAAGCAAAGACTGTGGATGACCCACTCCCCAATAATGGGAATAATATTTTTAAGATGCTGTACTGTATGGCTCTTCCAAGGGGCATTAAAAGCATCTTGTTATACCACTCTGACCTCCACGTCTCTTCTGAGGGGCATTAAAAGCGTCTTGTTATACCACTCTGACCTCCACGTCTCTTCTGAGGGGCATTAAAAGAGTCTTGTTATTAGTGTTGAGCCACCCCCGTAGTGTTCGAGTTCGGTTCGGTTCGTCGAACACCTTCGAACACTGTTAAAACCAATGGCAGGCAAACAAAAACACATAGAAACACATAGAAAACACCTTCAAAGGTGTCCAAAAGCTGACAAACTGCTCAGAAGACACAACTAACACATGGAAAAGTGACAAGTACATATAGTCATGAGAAAAGAAAAGAGGTGGAGGAGTAAAAGGAGGGGGAGACACAGATATAGGCATGTCATGCCCTTCTAAAATCCAAAAAGTGAGAAGCCGACACGTTCAGTCCGCTCCTGCCCATGCCACCTCCGTGTCGCCGGGTTTGTGCCAGAGCCGCGGTGAACCCTGACGGCCAGCCCCCCTCTCCCAATACTGGTGCCTGTCCGCTGGTGGGTCGAGCGAGCCCCCCTGTGGTGGAGGCAGCTCTAAGCTTTTTAATTTAAATTGTCTCTCTAATTTGATTGAATACACTTTAAATCCATTTACAAGGATCTATTGGAGGGCAAGTCTCATGCCAGCAGCCGCGTAATTCCAGCTCCAGTAGCGTCCACTAAAGCTGCTGCAGTTAAAAAGCTTTTATAAGGATCGAGCTCGGCTGTCCACCGCAAGGCATCCTACTGCCAGTCCCAGCCCCTATGCCTTGGGGTGCCTCCTGATGCTCTTCACTGAGTATCCCGTGGTCCCGAAGCATTTCCTTTGAAAAAATTAAGTGTCCAAACTACAGGTGGTGTAGCTTGCTTAACACCCGGGATAATCCGCTGACTAGCAGACACTGCTACTAGGCACAAAGTATTTCCTGGGCTAGATGCAGTTAAAAATTTGTAATTAGATACTCTCGTTGGATGCTGAGAAAGCATTCCATAGAGTCTCCTGGCACGCCATATATGATTCTCTTAAAAAGCTTGGGGTAGGGGTCTAGGGGACCCTTTTATAGCCAAAATCACGGCCCTGTATCGCAATACGTCACCTAGGCTGAAGATAAATGGAACTGTAGCACCCTGAGGACTCGGTTGCTATAGAGGTATTGCACCTCACCCAGAGGTGTGATATCTCACTCTCAGGTAAGGATGGAGTGTGGATCAGGACCCGACACCTGCATGCATTACACCACATTGCCGTGGGGCAGGGCGACCAATATGCCCCTGAGATGGGCACGACAGTCCCTGTCCCTGGCTGGAGTGGGGGGAGGGAACACTGAGGAAGGGGAATCCTGTAGTGCAGGAGCAGGGAGGAAGCAGTTCCTGGGTGCATTGAGAAGGGAGTATAAAAGGTGGGCACCATCTTAGTTCAGTGCAGAGAAGTCTGAGCAGAAGTGGCAGGGAGCAGGGGCTCTGCATGAGCTCTGCTCCGGAGGCGGGCCTAGTAACAGAGGCCCAGGCCTGGAAGAGGGAGAAGGAAGGAAGAGGAGCGGAGAAGGCTCCAGGAATGAGGAATGAAGGGATCCCAGGGGTGCGGACGGGCGAGTCGCCACCGCACGCCCGAATCCACCTGCATGGAGGGGTCAGGCCAATGGGGGAGACCGGTCCCCGAAACTAGTGGAGGCAGGAAACGACCCTCAGCTAAAAACCGGAGGCTGTGACATTTTATGTGGCGCAGCCCATCGCTACACCCGCTAGGAGGGCAGCACATAGGGTCAGGGAAACTGGCGCCAAGTTTACCAAGAGGAGGCCCGAGGCAGCCGGACAGAAGGGTTGGTAAGAAAGGCCAGACAAAGGACACACAAAGGGGGTCCTGTGAAGCGCTCCAAAGTTATCTGGGAGTTGTCTGAGCCCCTCACCTGGTGAGCACAGTACGACGTGGGCAGCCGTTACCTGCAGACGTGGTCTGGATAATAAGAACTGTGAGTAAAGGCCCTGGACTGCATCACTGACTCCGTGTCGTTACTGCTGCTGCCCTGCACCATCACCCCCATCCTCCGCATACACTGCCCTGAGGCTATACTCCTCCCGTGGGGAGTTATGCTACGCTCTGCTGCACCCACAACACCAGCCTCAGCGGTCTGCCCTGCAGCGGCGGTTCACTCTGACCGCAATCCACGGGTGGCGTAGTCGGACATTTAAACATCAAAACCACATAAATAGTTCCGCCACTGGTTTGACCACCCTGAGCCACGGAACCAGGTCGCCGCCACGAAGACTACAACCACCAGCATCCACCAAAAAGGGTCCGGCTCCGGGTGTCCCAAGGCCCAGGGGGTGCATCAGAACATTTTCATCACCTTTCACAATCACCAATGGGACAAGGCAGGGATGTCCTCTGTCCCCTCTCTTATACATCCTAGTGACGGAGCACCTGCTCTCATCAATTCGCCATAACCCCAATATTAGGTGGATTGAGGTGGGAGGCACCGAGTACAAGTGCTCTCTATTTGCTGATGATGTACTATTATATATCACTCAATCACATATACCATCCATGCTGTTATGGCTGAAATAGATCACTTTGTTACATGGTCAAATTTTAAAATCAATGCAGCGAAGTCTGAGGCCCTCGATGTCTCCCTCCCCAAATCCATATAGGATTCCATCCAGTCCAACTTTCCCTTTGCCTGGCCCTCACAGGGTATCAAATACTTAGGAATTCCTATTCATAGAGACCTCTCCCATCTATGTTATCTTAATTTTGGGCCCTTTATTGAACAACTCCATACAGACCACGGTTGGCAAGTTAGAACTGTAAGATTCACTACGTGAACCACTGGTGTTTTGTGGAAAAGCACATGTACACTGTGTTCCAAATTATTATGCAAAAAGTGTTTAGGAGTGACAAGGGAAGAATTTGTTTGTTTGTCAGTTAAACTCACTGATGGTGATGTGTGTCAGGGCTCTTTATATCACTGTAAGCAATTGCAGACACCTGTGCTAATTAGTTTGGCAGGTGTGTCCAATGAAAGGCAAGACTACTTAAGAAGGCTGTCTCACATTATTAAGCAGCCTACATTTTCTGCCAAAATGGGAAAGAAAAAGGATGTGTCGGCTGCTGAGAAGCAACAAATTGTGGAGTGTTTAGGTCAAGGCATGACTACAATCAACATTGTGCGATGATCAGGATGAAGTGTCTTGGCAATCAAGAAGTATGTAGCTGATTCACAGTACACACGTGTGCGTGCTGATAAGGGCAAATTGAGGACTCTTTCCTACAGGCAATTACGTCAGGTTAAAAGAGCAGCGGCAAAAAAGCCTTGTCATAACAGCAGACAAGTTTTTGAAGCTGCTGGTGCCTCCAATGTCCCCGGAACAACAAGATGCAGGGTCCTTCTGAGGTTTGCAGCTGTGCATATGCCATCCTGTCCACCTCCTCTATCCACTTCACACAAGCAGAAATGGCTCCAGTGGGCCAAACATTACATGAAGACTGATTTCAAAACTGTTTTGTTCACGGATGAGTGCCGTGCAGCGCTCGATGGTCCAGATGGATGGAGTGGAGGATGGCTGGTTGATGGACACCCCACGCAAACACGGCTACAGCGCCAACAAGGAGGAGGTGGAGTAATGTTTTGGCTGGAATCATGGGGAGAGAGATTGTCGGCCCCTTTAGGATCCCTAAAGGCGCTAAAGATGAACTCCATAATGTATGTGGATTTTCTCAAACAGCACTTCCTGCCATGGTTCAAGAAGAAGAACCATGTATTTCACAGCAAGATCATTTTTTTGCATGATAATGCACCATCTCATGCTGCACATAAAACATCTGCATCTCTGGCTGATATGGGCATAAAAGGGGACAAACTTATGGTGTGACCCCCATGCTCCCCTGACCTCTACCCCATTCAGAACCTCTGGAGCATCCTCAAAAGGAGTGTCTATGATGGCGGGAGGCAGTTCACATCTAAGCAACAGCTCTGGGAGGGTATTCTGTCCTCATGCAAAACAATTGAAGCAGAAACCATCCAAAACCTGACAAATTCAATGGACGAGAGAGTTCAGAAGCTCCTTTCGAACAAGGGGTCCTATGTGAAAATGTAACATCACCTAGAATAAAGTTTTGAGTTGAAAACTGTTTGATTTCAGTTTCTAATAACCTGCCAATGCTTATAATTTCAAAAATGACCATTTTTTTGGTCTTTATTAAAATGAAAAGGTTGATCGAAAAGTTTGGGGGATCTAAGAGTGTGGCAACCCAGTAGTCATGATTACTTCGATTTCTGACAATATGAGGGTCATGTTGCAGGTAGTGCAGCAAGAAGGCACTTATGTGTCTTGCGCATCTCGGAGCCCCAAAATTATTTTCCGGGCTAGATGCAGCTACAAATTATTATTAATTTTAAATCTGGTGGAGCTTAGTATAGATGGGCTAATAGGATCAGTGCTGCACATTGCTACAAAGCCCAAATTATTTTCCAGTCAAGATACAGATAAACATGATTAGTAATTAGAAAGCTTAAAACGGTTGGTAGGGTGATTTTAACCAATCATCAAGCTTTTACTTTCCCCAGGATGACACAGGGGTAGAAAAGTCGTTTCGGATCCATGATTTGTTCATCTTTATGAACGTGAGTCTGTCTACATTATCAGTGGAGAGCCGCGTGCGCTTATCTGTCAGCACACCACCAGCAGCGCTGAACACACGTTCAGACAGAACGCTGGCTGCGGGGCATGACAAGATCTCCAAGGCGTAAGTGGCTAGCTCCGGCCATTTATCCAGATTGGAAGCCCAAAAAGAGCAAGGGTCCAGTGACACAGTCATGGCTTCAATGTTTACTTGGAGATACTCCTGTACCATCGTCTCTAGGCGTTGACTATGTGTCAGACTTCTTGTCTCCTGTGGCCTTGCAAAGGATGGGCTAAAAAAGTGGTGAAATGATTCCGCAAAATTGATGTTACCAGCAGATACTGTGGTTCTGTTACGGTTTGAGTGCTGAACACTTGACGGTCCCACGGTTGGCATGTTGGAACTGTGAGATTCACTACGTGCACCACTGGTGTTTTGTGGAAAAGCACATGTAAGATTCTGCAACAGTCTCTGCTGATACTCCTGCATGCGTGCATCCCTTTCTATGACAGGAATAATTTCTGCAAATTTACTTTTGTACCGGGGATCTAACAGTGTGGCAACCCAGTAGTCAGGATTATTTCTAATTCTCACAATTCGAGGGTCATGTTGCAGGTAGTGCAGCAAGAAGGCACTCATGTGTGCTGTGCATCCAGGAGCACCAAGTCCCTGTTGTGTTGGTGGCGAGGTAACAATCATGCTTCCTTCCTCTGTCCTCTCCCCCCAACCTCGCACAACAGAAATGTGATCAAGGTCTCCCTCATCTGATGAGTCTTCCATCAGTTCGTCCTCCACTTCTTCCTGGGCTCCTGCACCTTCCTCACTAGTTTGGCTGCTACCATGCGCCCTGGTAAAACCATCTCCCCCACCCTCACATGCCTGCCGCCTTGGTGCTGCCGACCGTCTGGACCTTGCAGATGTTAGCCCTTCCGCATACAACTCCTCCTCCTCTACTTCCTCCACCTCCTCTTGTGCCACCACCTGACTCCGAATTCTGTTTAACATGTGCTCCAGCATGTAAATCACCGGAATAGTCATGCTGATAATGGCATCGTCAGCACTAAACATCTTCATCGCCATTTCAAAACTGTGCAGAAGGGTGCATAGGTCCCTGATCTGAGACCACTCCTCCAGCGTGATTTGCCCCACCTCCGGATCTCGTTGGCCCAGGCTATACGTCAGAACGTATTGCACCAGGGCTTGTCGGTGCTGCCACAGTCGCTGCAACATGTGCAGAGTTGAATTCCTTCGGGTAGGCACATCGCATTTTAGCCGGTGAAGTGGCAGGCCCAACGGCTTCTGTAGAGATGTAAGTCGCTGAGCTGCGGGATGCGAACGGCGGAAGTTAGCACACAGCGACCGTGCCCTCTGCAGAAGGCCATCTAGTCTGGGATAGTGGGCTAAAAATTGCTGGACAACCAGGTTCAACACGTGAGTCATACAAGGCACGTGTGTGACATTGCCCCGGCGAAGGGCCGCACCCAGGTTTGCAGCATTGTCGCACACGGCCTTCCCTGGTTTCAGGTCCAGTGGAGACAACCATTCATGAAATTGGTTCTCCAGAGCTGACCACAACTCCTCAGCTGTGTGACTCACATTTCCCAGACATTTCAAAGTAAAAATCGCCTGATGACGTTGAGCCCTACTGCCAGCATAGTAAGGAGGTGTGCAGGATCCCTTCTGCGCAGTTAGAAAGCTTGTGGCATGACCAGACAGGCTTTGGGTGCAGGTGGAAGACCGAGAGGAGGTTGAGGAGGCAGAAGCAGTGGAGGAACTTTGACATAAAGAGGATTGACGCACAACTCGTGGGGACGGCAAGACTTGGACAGCAGCCCCTTGTCCTGCTGTCACCATAGTTACCCAGTGCCCAGTCAGCGACATGTAACGCCCCTGTCCATGCCTACTCGTCCAAGTGTCTGTGGTGAAATGCACCCTGTCACACACAGAGTTTCTCAAAGAAGCGGTGATGTTGTGTGCGACATGCTGGTGGAGCGCAGGCACACCTTTCTTTGAGAAGTAGTGCCGACTGGGCATCTGGTACTGGGGCACTGCGACGGACATAAGGTCTCGAAAATCCTCTGTGTCCACCAGGCGGAAAGGCAGCATTTCTGGTGCCAAGAGCTTGCAGATGGTGAAATTCAACTTCTTAGCTTTCTCATGGCTAGGAGGAAATGGTCTTTTACTTGTCCACATCTGAGGGACCGAGGGCTGGCTATTGTGCTTAGACGGGGTTGATAAGGGTGTCCCCGGCAAACTGCCGGTCTGTGAGGAAGATGCAGGCGGACATGTTAGGTTGCCTTGATCCAAAGGTGGTGCTATCGATGTCGGACAGCGCTCAACACCAGCTGGTGTTACCACCTCCAAAGAAAATGATGACCTGCCAATCACGCTGGCTGTTGCGGGTAAAGAGGTGGCAGGTCTGCGCCCCAAAACAGGTGTGACTGCTGTCCCCCCAGTCACAGAGGATGAAGAGGCCGCGGATGCACAAGATATGGCAGACGGTGGTTGGCCCGGCCGGCTAGGCCGCATTGTAGCACACTGAGCTTCCCACTGCAATCTATGCTTCATGTCCATGTGCCGGTTCATGCATGAAGTACTCAAACTATGTATTTTTTGGCCTCTACTTAGCTTTTGCTGACAAATGTTACAGATAACACGAGTTGGGTCATCTTTATCGATCTGAAAAAATGCCCAGGCTATGCAAGGCTTAGCACCCATGCGACCTGAAGAGCCACCACGACTTGTGGTGAGAGGCAGAGTTGTGTTTGAGGATGCAGTTGTTGACGTGCTTCCAGTACTACATCTCTGTCCAGGAAGGCGCAACCTGACCTCGTCGTCACTAGCATCTTCCTCCACCTCCTCTGCTGACCTCATCTCTTGGCTGACTGTGGGTTGACAGTAAGTGGGATCTCCAACCTCATCATCATCACCCTGTGCGTTATCACACCCGTCGTCCTCAGAGCCAACCCGTTCCTGCCCTGACAAAAAACTAAAGTTGTCGCTCCAATCAGGTATTTGAGTCTCATCATCGTCTTCCTCATTGTCTCCACCAACAGGAGTTACAGTTTGGGAATGAGGGTCTACATTATGGTCAGAACCTTCTGCGTCTGGTCCTGGATCCGATTCATAAAGATTCTGGGCATCAGTGCAGATCATTTCCTCGTCTGGATTCACAGAAGCGCTGGAGTCGACCTCTGATTCCCAGGCTATAGTATGAGTAAACAGCTCTGCAGACTCAACCATCTGTTCTACCTCATACTCAGACGGGCAGCTGGAGATTTGGGAGCTGTGAGGAAGCAAGTGCGATTGGGGTGACACCTTTGAGGACTGGAGTATTTGTGATGTTGAAGTTGATGTGGAGGAGAGCCCACTTAAAGGAGCACTTGATATCCGTTGAAGCAACTGCTGTTTTTGTGCCTCATCTGGAATTTGTAGCGATTGCCGTGGCCGTAAGAAAGGGATCTTATCACATTGTCCGCTAAAAGAAGTAGACATTTTAGTTTGGCTGGAAGATGGTCTTTCTTCTGCAGATGTTACTGTTGCTTTAACACCTACCCCACGGACACAACCTTTTTTCCCCTTCCCAACACGCCTATTCCCCTTTCCACCAGCAGCAGGCCTTTTTCCACTCATTTTGGTGGTTAACTAATTCACAACTCTGGAGTTGTTTGCACAAAAAAACAATGGATGGGAACCGAGCAGAGCTGAGTGGCCAAACTGTGGTATTAGGCCAAAACTATTGGCTGGGTTAGATGCAGAAAAAAATTATATTCAATTTGAAACCTGATGGAGGTCAGTATAGATGGACTAATAGAGAAAGTCCCACACACAGCTAGAAGCCCAAATATTTTTTCAGAGGTAGATGCAGAAAAAAAATATATTCAGTTTGCAACCTGACGGAGGTCAGTATAGATGGACTAATAGAGAAAGTCCCACACACTGCTAGAAGGCCAAATATTTTTTCAGAGCTAGATGCAGACAAAAAATTATTTTCAGTTTGCAACCTGATGGAGGTCAGTATAGATGGACTAATAGAACAAGTCCCACACACAGCTAGAAGCCCAAATATTTTTTCAGAGGTAGATGCAGAAAAAAATTATATTCAGTTTGCAACCTGATGGAGGTCTGTATAGATGGATTAATAGAACAAGTCCCACACACAGCTAGAAGCCCAATATTTTTTCAGAGGTAGATGCAGAAAAAAAATATATTCAGTTTGCAACCTGATGGAGGTCAGTATAGATGGACTAATAGAGAAAGTCCCACACACTGCTAGAAGGCCAAATATTTTTTCAGAGGTAGATGCAGAAAAAAAATATATTCAGTTTGCAACCTGATGGAGGTCAGTATAGATGGACTAATAGAGAAAGTCCCACACACTGCTAGAAGGCCAAATATTTTTTCAGAGCTAGATGCAGACACAAAATTATTTTCAGTTTGCAACCTGATGGAGGTCAGTATAGATGGACTAATAGAACAAGTCCCACACACAGCTAGAAGCCCAAATATTTTTTCAGAGGTAGATGCAGAAAAAAATTATATTCAGTTTGCAACCTGATGGAGGTCTGTATAGATGGATTAATAGAACAAGTCCCACACACAGCTAGAAGCCCAATATTTTTTCAGAGGTAGATGCAGAAAAAAAATATATTCAGTTTGCAACCTGATGGAGGTCAGTATAGATGGACTAATAGAGAAAGTCCCACACACTGCTAGAAGGCCAAATATTTTTTCAGAGGTAGATGCAGAAAAAAAATATATTCAGTTTGCAACCTGATGGAGGTCAGTATAGATGGACTAATAGAGAAAGTCCCACACACTGCTAGAAGGCCAAATATTTTTTCAGAGCTAGATGCAGACACAAAATTATTTTCAGTTTGCAACCTGATGGAGGTCAGTATAGATGGACTAATAGAACAAGTCCCACACACAGCTAGAAGCCCAAATATTTTTTCAGAGGTAGATGCAGAAAAAAATTATATTCAGTTTGCAACCTGATGGAGGTCTGTATAGATGGATTAATAGAACAAGTCCCACACACAGCTAGAAGCCCAATATTTTTTCAGAGGTAGATGCAGAAAAAAAATATATTCAGTTTGCAACCTGATGGAGGTCAGTATAGATGGACTAATAGAGAAAGTCCCACACACTGCTAGAAGGCCAAATATTTTTTCAGAGGTAGATGCAGAAAAAAAATATATTCAGTTTGCAACCTGATGGAGGTCAGTATAGATGGACTAATAGAGAAAGTCCCACACACTGCTAGAAGGCCAAATATTTTTTCAGAGGTAGATGCAGATAAAAATTATTTTTAATTTGCAACCTGATGGAGGTCAGTATAGATGGACTAATAGAGAAAGTGCCACACACTGCTAGAAGGCCAAATATTTTTTCAGAGCTAGATGCAGACAAAAAATTATATTCAGTTTGCAACCTGATGGAGGTCAGTATAGATGGATTAATAGAACAAGTCCCACACACAGCTAGAAGCCCAATATTTTTTCAGAGGTAGATGAAGAAAAAAAATATATTCAGTTTGCAACCTGATGGAGGTCAGTATAGATGGACTAATAGAGAAAGTCCCACACACTGCTAAAAGGCCAAATATTTTTTCAGAGCTAGATGCAGACAAAAAATTATTTTTAATTTGCAACCTGATGGAGGTCAGTATAGATGGACTAATAGAGAAAGTCCCACACACAGCTAGAAGCCCAAATATTTTTTCAGAGCTAGATGCAGAAAAAAATTATATTCAGTTTGCAACCTGATGGAGGTCAGTATAGATGGACTAATAGAACAAGTTCCACACACTGCTAGAAGCCTAAATATTTTTTCAGAGCTAGATGCAGAAAAAAATTATATTCAATTTGCAACCAGATGGAGGTCAGTATAGATGGACTAATAGAATGATGCTATGCCCAAAAGATTTTACTTCACTAGGTGCAGTAAAAAAATTGGTATTCTATACACAGGTGGTATATCTTGCAACACAGATAGGCTACTCCACTGACTAGCACACTCTGCAATAGGCCAAAAAGGATTAGCTTTGCTAGATTCAGCCAAATGCTGTGAAAAAAACTTGCACAGCACTGGCACAGACCTGCCTGGTAAAAACTGATAGGAACTGATGTAACCTAGTCTTGAAAAGGACTGCAATTACAATTAGTCTTTACTCCCACAATCTATCTATTTAAGAGCACAGACCTGCCTGATAAAAGTCGTAGGAAATGCTGTAACCTAGTCCTTAAAAGGACTGCAATCACAACTATTCCCTACTCCCAAGCTATCTGTAGATTTGTGCGAAAATTGGCTTGAAATTAACAAGGTATAGCACACACAGCAACAGCGGTGCCGTCTAACACGCAGCTGCAGCAGTGAGAAAATGGTGGCGACGGGGAAAATGGCTTGGTCTTATAGGGCAAGGACATGTGACATACACTGCCAATGACACATGCCCTTGCTTGTGTGAAAAAAGCACTTCGCTCCGTGTGTGCGCTGCTGATAGGCTGACAGATTGCACCTCCCCACTGTAAATGCGGGAAAGAGAAAAAAAAATGGAGATCTTCAATATTCCTGCAGAGATCCATCCCCTGCCCCTCCCCCCACCCCTCTGTACACTCAAACTGCGTATTAACATTAATTTTCATCATTACTGAGAAAAAATCCAGTTATGATTTTGGTGCACGAACAGTTATCGAACATAACCTCGAACAGCCGAATTTTTCTCAAATCGTTCGTGTTCGCCGAAAGGCTCGAACACCGCCCAAAACAGCTCGAATTTGAGATTGGCGAACAGTTCGAGTAGAACAACGCTCATCTCTACTTGTTATACCACACTGACCTCCACGTCTCTTCTGAGGGGCATTAAAAGCGTCTTGCTAAGCTACTGGCACCTCCACGACTCTTCGAACGGGCATTGCATTTCCTCACAATTTTTGGAAGCTTTTGCTTGAAAGGCATAAGGAAAAACTATGGGAGACCCACTCACCAATAATGGGACTTATGTTTGTAATATGCTGTACTGCATGGCTCTTGTAATGGGCATTGCAAGTTGCTCCGTCCTAATTTTTGGAAGCTTTTGCTTGGAAGGCATAAGCAAATACTATGGGAAACCCACTCCCCAATAATAGGACTAATGTTTGTAATATGCTGTACTGCATGGCTCTTGAAACAGGCATTGCAAGTTGCTCCGTCCTAATTTTTGGAAGCTTGTGCTTAGAAGGCATAAGCAAATACTATGGGAGACCCACTCCCCAATAATTGGACTAATGTTTGTAATATGCTGTACTGCATGGCTCTGGAAACAGGCATTGCAAGTTGCTCCGTCCTAATTTTTGGAAGCTTGTGCTTGGAAGGCATAAGCAAATACTATGGGAGAAACACTCCCCAATAATGGGACTAATGTTTGTAATATGCTGTACTGCATGGCTCTTGTAAGAGGCATAGCAAGTTGCTCCGTCCTAATTTTTGGAAGCTTTTGCTTGGAAGGCATAAGCAAATACTATGGGAGACCCACTCCCCAATAATGGGACTAATATTTGTAATATGCTGTACTGCATGGCTCTTGTAAGAGGCATTGCAAGTTGCTCCGACCTAATTTTTGGAAGCTTTTGCTTGGAAGGCATAAACAAATACTATGGGAGACCCACTCCCCAATAATGGGAATAATGTTTTTAGGATGCTGTACTGTATGGCTCTTGTAACGTGCATTAAATCATCTTGTTAAGCTACTGTGACCTCCACGTCTCTTCCAAGGGGCATTAAAACCGTCTTGCTAAACCACTCTGAACTCCACAGCTCTCCCAAGGGGCATTAAAACTGTCTTATTAAGCCACTGTGACCTCCATGTCTCTTCCACGGGGCATTGATATTGTCTTTTTATTCCACTGCAACCTCCACCACTCCTCCAAGAGGCATTAAAACCGTCTTGTTAAGCTACTGTGACCTCCATGTCTCTTCCACGGGGCTTTGATATTGTCTTTTTATTCCACTGTGACCTCCACCACTCTTTCAAGGGGCATTAAAACCGTCTTGTTAAGCTACTGTGACCTCCACGTCTCTTCCAAGGGGCATTGATATTGTCTTTTTATTCCACTGCGACCTCCATCACTCTACCAAAGGGCATTAAAACCATCTTGTTAAGCTACCCTGACCTCCACGTCTCTTCCAAGGGGCATTAACACCCTCTTGTTAAACCACTCTGAACTCCACAGCTCTTCCAAGGGGCATTAAAACCGTCTTACTGTGACCTCCACGTCTCTTCAAAGGGGCATTAAAAGCGTCTTCTTAAGCCACTCTGAACTCCACAGCTCTTCCAAGGGGCACTGAAATTTTGTTTTTAATTACCTTACCTTTAATCTCCACGACTCTTCCAACAGGCATTCTATTTCCTCCTAATTTTAGTCAGCTTATGCTTTTCAATGCAAAGGCGAAAACTAAGGGAGACACACTCCCCAATAATGGGTAGAAGGTTTTTAGTACGCTGTAATCCACGTCTGTTTCAAGGGGCATTGCAGTTCCTCATAATTTTTGGAAAGCCTTCCTTTCACTGCTTAGGCCAACAGTGCACAGGAGACCCAGTTGCTATAAATGGAAAAAAAGGTTTAGTTAAGGCCCTCTGACCTCCATGTCATTTCCAAGGGGCATTGGAGTGCCTCAAAATTCTTGGTAGGCATTACACTCACTGTATGCCCTATAACTGTGTAGCCGAACCGCTCCTTTTCTTACAGAAACATATCCTACAAGACATATGTGGTTGACTGGCCTGATATTGATGTGAATGGTCCCTGTTCCTCCTGCTTTTTCTCCTTTGCCACTACCTCATCCATCATTTATGACCTGAAGCTTTGTTTTAACGGGAGTCATAGAACTTGGATAGTAGCAGGAAAATATCCAGCAATCCTCGGAGGAGGTAGGATATGCGCCAAAACGCTGACCACCTCAGGCCTAGCCGCTACTACATACATGCGCAAGCATTACAACAAAACAAAGCAGATGCTAACTTCTATCATCCTCATCATGCTCCTCACCTTGGCACTCTCAACTCCCCTGATGGAGAAGCGAGGGACAACCGGAGGAGTCTGGTTCTCTGGTGGGCTCGTCCAATGCTGGTCTAAAGCAGGCCAGTCTAAGAAAAGTGTGTGGGTCGGTAACAGGAGAAATAGGGGAGGCTGGGGAACGTTTATGGACACCCGGCCGCCCCCATGCGGCTGGGGACCGAGCGTGGACACCCGGCCGCAGGGCGGCTGGGGACTGAGTATGGATAAAAGGGCCGCCGACGCAGCCATGACATGGTGGCCGGTGTCTGCCTCCACATGCCTAAAAGGCCCAATTTCAAGTGCAAACAAGCTAGCAGTATGGTATTGCAGCCTGGGGGTGGGTGGGTGGCAGGTTGCACACTTACGCTTGCATTCCAACAAAACAAAGCAGATGCTAACTTTTATCATCAATGCTCCTCACCTTGGCACTCTCATCTCCCCTGATGGAGAAGCCCGGGCCCACAGGACGAGTCTGGTTCTCTGGTGGTCTCGTCCAATGCTGCCCTAAAGTAGGCCGGGCTAAGAAAAGTCTGTGGGGATGTTCCGCGGAGAAATCGGGGCGGCTGGGGACCGTTTATGGACACCCGGCTGCCCACAGGCGGCTGGGGACCATGTGTGGACACCCGGCCGCCCCCTGGGGGCTGGGGACCGAGCGTGGACACCCGGCCGCCGGGCGGCTGGGGACTGAGTATGGATACCTCGCTGCCGAAGCAGCCATGAGGTAGTGGCCAGCTTCGGCCTCCTCAAAACTAAAAGGCCCCATTTCAAGTGCAAGCTAGCAGTATAGTATTGCAGCCTGCGGGTGGGTGGGTGGTTGGCTGCATATTTGCACGTGCATTGCAAGGAATGGGGGAGGTACAATTGAACACTGCCATGGGACAAGGACTTGCACGGGGATAGTTGCAAGTCTGCATCTTCTGATGCAGCAAGGATCACTTCTGATGGGCACACTTTTAGGCAGTGACCTGGGAATCAGAGATGCTTCCAGGGGTCTTCCCCATGCCGTCCCCATGTCTTTTCAGCACTGCATGCATGTGTCACACAGCACATGGCCAGATAAGGTTGTAAAATGTTAAAATTACATTTCCCTGTGAATGCATTTGTCACAGTTGAAAGCAATACAAAAGTGCAAAAACGCATAAAAAATGCAACTTGTGAACATAGCCCAAGGTGTGGAGGAGTATTTTTGTTTTTGTTTATTTATTTTACCTTATGCACAAGTCTTTACCCTGGAAAAGAAATTCCTTTACATATTTCACAGGACAAACGTTTTATTATGAGCCTGTAAAAGTGGCTTAATACCTCTGAACACGTTGTGGACAACAGTGACCTGGGGGTCAGAAATGCTTCCTGGGGCGATCCCCATGCTGTCCCCATGTCATTTGAGCACTGTCACTATAGTTTTTGGCACTTTTTAGGCTTCCTACAGACTGCCGGGGGTGCCGCCGCAAAAATGCTCTGGTCTCCCGTAGACTAACATTGGGCTCACTGCTCGGGTCGAGCTCCCGAGTATCACGGTGAGCTCTACCCGAGCTTCGAGCACCCGTGCATTTTAGTGCTCGCTCAACACTAATAGTAATGTTAAGTTGGTGCAATTCTTACCAAATATTTGTCCAGAGGCCTCAACCAACATTAATCCAACTCTGTTTAGGTTGCAGAATACAAATTTATATTTCATTTGACTGTCTTTGTATACTGACCAAAAATATTTCCTTATGGGAGCGACTGTTCCTATAAGAAACAAGAGAACAGATAGTACTTACGTGTGTACAGACTGATCTGACCAACAAAACCATATAAAACCATATATCTATTATATGCAGAAATCTGAATGTTGTAGAAATTCCCCGATGTCAGATTAGTGATCTGTATTGCTGTAGTATTCACAGTCCAGGTGCTGGATGGTTCTCCATAGACAGAAAGGCTGTAGGTTGTATTCTCACCAATGTTAAAATCCCAATTTAGCCAGAAAGAGGTAGTGGTGATAAGTGTAGCAGTGATGTTTCCTGCCATTGTGGAAGAAGAAGCGATATATCACATTATGGTATATAACATAATTACTTGAGTTTAGAAACTAGTAAAATGTATTTCAACGGCCTACATTTATTGTGACTAAGTCTATGTAAAAGAGATAAATTTATTGCAAATAAATAAAACTATCAACATATTATTGCCTTTTCATATAATTGGTGCACCTGGGACTATGCAAATGTCGGAGTATCAAATCCTCACTGTAAATCTGCTATGATTGTAGATTTGCATCTAAATTTTTGCTATGTTCAGGCTTATTTTCTTAATATATTTGAAACAAAATACTTGGGAGACCAAAACCACTTCTTTGCTACTTTTACATTTTGAGAAAGCCACGTGGTGAAATGTATGTCAGATATCTGGGGTTTTCCTATCCTGTGTATTCACAGCTTAGGGTATGTGCACACACGTTGTGTTTTGCAGCGTACAGATGCTGCAGATTTTTATGTAAATTTTCAGTTGCGTCTGGCAGTAACAGCAAAGTCTATGAGAAACCAAAATTCACTGTTCCCACATGTTGCTTTTTGTTTGCTGCATATTTTCAGTGATTAGAAAAAACGCTGAAAGAATTGACATGTCACTTCTTTCAGCGTTTTTTCAGCCATAGGAAGTAATGGGGGGGGGGGTGAAAAAACGCTACAAATAAGCAGTAAAAACGCACCAGAAAATGCACCAGTGTATTTTGCTGCGTATTTGCAGAGTTTTTGATGGCAAAATAGAATGGGATTCTTTATTTCACGGTACTTTACGTGCATTACTAGAGACAGAAGGACAGTGGAAAAAAAGCGGCAAAAACGCAACAAAAAACGCAGCTAAACCTGTGTTTTTCATGCAGCTAAGCTCCTGCACAGAAAAGTTATCAGCAGATTTCCTGCAGATTTTGGTGCAGAAAACGTGCAGAAAAAACACGTGTGCATATACCCTTATATGTGATGTCTGTTAATTTGATACTAATTGAGGTTCTTTAATACTTATAAGGTATCAATCCACTTGGAATTTCTCTCTATACATGAATATTTATTGAGCCTGCTGCTATAACTATGTACAGATCTATAATTTTGCTTAGGGAAAATAACTTCATTATTATATTATGCTCACTCTCTATACGTTTCACTGTGAAATTCCCTTTGTGTATGGCCCTCTCCTTTCTATAAGTATTTTAAGTGATTTTTATCTTGATGTATTAGTAAAATTATATTCATTATCTAATAATATTTCTTTCTTTGTGTTTATTCACGTTTATTAGCAGCATATGTTATTATTTGTTACATATTGCATACTGCTTTGCAAATACATGTTAAACATGAGAGAATGTATTCAAGTAGAATTAAATTCTATTTGAGTTTTACAATAATTCAAAATCCTCAAAATGCTGTATTTTTGCAATTCACATTTACATTTTCCATTGAATAACTTTGATGCTATTTGAATTTTCCTGTTATATTTTGATGATTAGCTGAAATCGAGTCTTAGCCGACTCGTATTATTATTAATATGGGCCAAAACATTTTACCTTGTTTGATATGAAGCTCATGTGGGAACTTACACGTCAAAGAGCAAAGATTGTAATTAGTTATTATGAGACGTCCAGTAGTATTACTTTTCTCTAAGCAAAAAAGAAGCAAGACAAAAATATATCTCATACCCTACCATAATTATATATAAATGTAAAGCAAAATTGCATAATAAATATAGGGTACTTAGTGAACTATTTTTGATCAAAAAAAGTATACAAGCCGTCCCACCAGCGGCAAGGTGACCCTAAATTGGGACGGTACCTATACTGCCTATATTAAAAACCTTACTGTATATCAAAGTTGAAGTAATGCATATAAAAGGGTAGACAAATAGGACCGGGTCCCAACTCCAGACCACCTAGGCCCGTGGTAAGCTACATATATACCAATCAGCTCAACAAAGGGCATGCCACACCCTTAAATTGCACAGAATGCAAACAAGTCAAAAAACCAGACAATGTGAACTGAGGTCTAAGATGGCAGACATACAAGAAACAGAGGCATGTTCACACTAGCAAAAAAGAAGCAAGACAAAAATATATCTCATACCCTACCATAATTATATATAAATGTAAAGCAAAATTGCATAATAAATATAGGGTACTTAGTGAACTATTTTTGATCAAAAAAAGTATACAAGCCGTCCCACCAGCGGCAAGGTGACCCTAAATTGGGACGGTACCTATACTGCCTATATTAAAAACCTTACTGTATATCAAAGTTGAAGTAATGCATATAAAAGGGTAGACAAATAGGACCGGGTCCCAACTCCAGACCACCTGTGTTTATTCACGTTTATTAGCAGCATATGTTATTATTTGTTACATATTGCATACTGCTTTGCAAATACATGTTAAACATGAGAGATTGTATTCAAGTAGAATTAAATTCTATTTGAGTTTTACAATAATTCAAAATCCTCAAAATGCTGTATTTTTGCAATTCACATTTACATTTTCCATTGAATAACTTTGATGCTATTTGAATTTTCCTGTTATATTTTGATGATTAGCTGAAATCGAGTCTTAGCCGACTCGTATTATTATTAATATGGGCCAAAACATTTTACCTTGTTTGATATGAAGCTCATGTGGGAACTTACACGTCAAAGAGCAAAGATTGTAATTAGTTATTATGAGACGTCCAGTAGTATTACTTTTCTCTAAGTAGAGTGATGACAACATACAGCAGTATACCCAGATATTGAATAAGCTGAGATGATCACACATTTTTTATTCCTAGATTCACTGTCTGCCTATAAGACTAATATTCTCAGTAAGGTTGCAAGGTTTTCGGATATTGGAAACTGAATATAATGTATTGTGAATGTAAAACAGAAGTAAGGAAGGTTGTCAGGTGTCCAAGCTTCTTGTTTTCCCAAATACAAAACAAAATATATCTATCAATACTAAATTATAGATATAATGGTCACTCACCTAATACTAAGATATCGCTGGTTCCGCCTAGAAGTCCATTTTCTGCTACTGCAGAGATCCGCACTGTGTACTGGTTCCCACTGGTCAGGTAATTGATTGTCGCTGATTCTGAGTATACGCTGAAACTCTGATGTGGATCTCCTATCACTTCTACCAGATATGAGCTTCTGTTACCTTCTGGAAGCAGCCAGATGACATTTATTGTGCTGCTGTTTATTATAGAGGCTTTTAGCTCAGTTACAGTGGCTGGTCCTGTGAATGGGACATAAACACTCATTATTAAAAATATACATCTAAATAAATGAAACATTTTGAGTTTAATGGCAATCTTCAAAAGAAGCAAATGTTATGACGGCAATGTAAAATAAATATGTTTTTAAACACATTCAAGTATTAAATGTACACATAAAATTACTAAATCATGTCTACATTTTTCTTTTCTATCAGGAGATGAGCGACACTACTAAAATCCAAATTTGCCAGCTTCGACAAACATTTCCGAAACATTTTTTTCGCAGTGATTGCCAAATGCTGCAGGGTCTCTGCATGACTTAGTAAGATGCGTGTAACACTCTGAGGTCTCCTATGACTGTATCCAACCCCTACTCAGATCTTTAGCACAAACACAGCCTTAGTAATGTCAGTGACCTCATTACAGAAATGAATATTAACTTGGTATTAATCAACAGCCAGTATAATAGCGCAATGACAGACATTTCAGTATTTTTAAAATTAAAAAATGATGACAAGTCATCTGGTGTGACATGTCATAAAATGTTCTGCCATATTCCTGTTTGGGACAGCGAAATAATCAATAAGCAGGATGTATTGTAGGTGGAAAATCATTGTCTGGCTTGGAGGTATCATAAGCTAACACCTGCTTGTGGTAAGGCATCTTCACCAAATCACAACATGAACTCAATGGGTCATGAAAGTGAAAGTAAATGAAAGTCTCTGGCCGTAAGTGCTGCAGGCGTAACTGCTGCAGTGCACTTTACAGCTCAATGTCATCTCCAAGATGCAGACCACGTTTATGAGAGTACAAAGCACTAATGGCACTCTTAAAAAAAGAATGGCGGCTATGTTCTCTTCATCAAACCTGAGCACATGCCATCATTGTGCAAAGTGCAGTAAGATTGATGTGGTTCATCAGATGTGATACAGCGGAAAAGGATGACTGTGCAGAACACTGGTTTAGGCCATGGTCCCACTATCGGAATTTGCTCAGTTTTTTTTCTGAGCCAAAACCAGGTGAGGAACAATCAGAGAAAAGGTATAATAGAAACAAATGCACCAATTCTGCATTTATCACCCACTCCTGGTTTTGGCTCCCACTCCTAAGAAAAAATACTGACCAAATACTGATAGTGGGGCCGTGGTCTTAAACTGATGATGTCACTGTCAGAGAAACATTATTCTACTGTGAAGTCGAGTGATATCTCATATATTCCATTCTGCTCTCAACTTCCTACCTCTTTTATACACATGCTGAAGGCAAAAGAGGCTAATTGGGACCTGCATTTCATAGTACTATTGCCCGGATGGCTGGTGGCAGTGGGGGGCTGTTGCTGATTGTAGCTCCCACATTCTTAGCTGTGGTATAGATTTTTTTTCTTTTGCCCTTTTATTTCTATTAACATTTTTCCTGTTTAAAACACTGTAACTTTGTTAATCTTTCAAACCCAATTATTTCCACTTTGTCAAAATGCTGTAAAAAGAAAAGCTAATAGGTACACATCCAGAAAGCAAATTGTGGCAATAGTCTGCAGTAGTGATATAGTGTTTGTGGCTATCCAATTGGACTAGTAAAAACGGTCCGCAAAAACAGATATACACTGTTAAATGGTTGGATTTTTTATACTGTTTCCAAAAAAAATCTTCCAAGGACATAGCAAGAAATGCTAAGGGGGTAAGAAAGTACACAACCACAAAAGCCAAATGAAAGGCACTATAATTTTTTTATATATATTTTTTTTAATTCCCCTCTTTCAAAAAAACTAGACATAACAAAAAATATAAGATATATGGGTATAAAGAGCTTCCATAACTGTGTGCTGTGTACAGATGTAAATGTAACTGGTAATATAGGTGCGTAAAAAAATTAAAGTTTGTCACATGCACACCACTTTTTAAAGTATACAGTCACAGATATATAACAAAACACATTATCCCTACAAGCCGCAAACAGTGATAAACTGGAGACACGACATAATTGAAAGCTAAAAAGCATTTTTTATTATTAAACTCATTAAAAATATTTTTTACACACACATTAAAAATTAAGCAGGAAACTGTAGTAAGTTTTGGGATCAGGTGGGACCGGGATTGAATGAATTCAGTCTTGCATTAGTCACAGACTACTACACCCATCTTATTTAATTCAAAGGGTTATCACAATGTTCTATATTGTGTTATATAGCACAGCAGATAACATCTACTTTATATTTACTAAGCGCTATCACTGTGCGTCATCTATGGTGTTGGATAGGACTGCTTGTAACATCTGCTACATTATTGGTACTGTGAGTTATTACAATTCCATGGTATTTTAAAGGACTGACTGCAGGTTTCCACTGTACATTATACAGTATGTACTCGCAGTATTACCTGTGGAATTACATAGTACTGCCGGTAATATCTAATATATTATCAGTATCTAATGAATTCTCTTTTTTATCTTTTTAGAGGAAAGGGCACGTGTAGCCATAATCTTTAGCTGCTGATCTTTACTAACCCTAACAACAATGCCCCTAATTATCTATAATTAGGCTCATTGACCTAAGTACTTTGAGGGAAAACTGGCCTGAATACCTTAAAAAAAAAAAAACAATAGTAGAAATTATCAGTAATGAAATTCTGCAGAAGGGATGTTGATCCAAGTATTTTTTTCTGACTGAGACAGTTAATGTCTACTTAAAAAATGTTTTACCTTCATCTAGGTTAAGAATTTAGGAAAATAGTTGGAACTTGATTGTCTAGTGTCTTTTTTCAAACTTGTATCCGGATTTACAAATGAACATATTAAAAAGTTTTGCAGTTCGGATACGTACAGCAATGTACAAACCGACCCGAGATCTCCTGAAACAATCTAGACAGCCTTAGGCTAAGGTACGATTATGGTAATCACACTCTGATCAGACTCTGGTCAGTGTTTGATCAGAGTTTGATCAAAGTTTGATCAGAGTGTGATCTGATTTTGTTGGATGCGGAGAATTAAAAAAAAAATGTCTCCATTTTCTCCTTTCAGTGTGTCAGGAAAACTGTGATTTCACTTGAATGTCATCCGAGTGTAGTTCGATGTTTTCCATGAACCAATAGACATGATTGAACGAGTGCCATCCGATTATAGAAGGCATCTAGTGCATGCAGCGACTTTTTATTAGGACAAATGGGGTCCAAAGAAAAAAATCAGACATATGCATGGCCCCATCGAATAACATGGGGACGAGTGCTATCCATCAAAACGATGAATACTACAGGTCCAATGTACATGAGCCAATATAGGCATATATGAGACTGTCAGGTTCTGGTCAGGAGACTGCCAGCCTATCCATCAATAGCATCCACACTTGGACCATGAAGCACAGACGTGTGAATCTGACCTAACAACTATGAAACTATCTTTCTAAATTGTTCTATGGAGAGCATGTGAGGCTTAGGCACATTGTGAAGCTTGAAATTATACATCAAAACCATACAAACCATGTCACTACACGCCTTAGAAATATGAAACTATTTATCAAAATCAATAATTTAAAAGCATCTTATAAATTACTAATGCGGAATGATTCTTTATTCTTTCCCACCATACTCACTTGTGTAATTATCTATTTGTAAGAATTCTCCTCTCACATCTTCTCCTACAATAGCAGAGACTTGGAAGGTGTAATGATTTCCAGGTATCAGGCCTCCAGCAGTGTAGGAAGTTGTAGGCACAATTATATAGAATGTAGAATCTTCCATCATCTGGATCAGGTAAGAGCTCGCATTTCCAATTGGTTTTTCCCAGGTCAGTGATATAGAATTGGGGGTGATGTTCTCTGTCATCAGGTTTCTGACCACTTCAGGTCCTGGAAGAATAGACAGAGATCATGTACAATAATCTACAACACTGTTTATTGGTTACTTACTGGTTTACTGCAATCAGTAGGAATAATGAATTCTACCTTGAAAATTTAGCTTAGTTAGAACGTATTACACGGTTACATCCATAAATAAACATATATATTCCATATAAGAGAACTGTATTGTCACTCTAATTTCTGTTTTGGAAACAGAAAGAACAAAATGAAAATAGTCCTATATAATACATTACTTTACCTCTGGTAACATGGCGGCTTCTCTGTTCATCTTGGAAAGGTGTAACATTAACAATCAGGTAAATACTAGGTGGTTATCCAGAAATAAGAAAGAAATTTAGCCTTATTAAACCACTTAGCAGAGTGTTTTAAAATAGCTTTGGCAGAAAAGAAATTTCTAAACCAATGGGAATGAGCTAAAATAGTCATACAAGAACAAAACATCACCAATGCATTGTTTTTCCTTAGCAAGTTAAAAAAGGCTACATTATGTTGTATTTCTTGGGCCTTGAATAGCCTTATGTCGAACAGAAGCTATTACACATGAACTACACAAAAAAATGATCAAATAAATTTTTTTTCACACTTACTTGTGAAATTAGCTGCTAATGAGTTTGCCCCAATTATATCTCCTCCGACAACAGCGGAGACCAGGAATATGTAATAATTCCCCGGTGTCAGGCCTCCAATTGTATCAGAAGTTGTAGTCACGGTTTTATTGAAAGTTGGATCTCCCAGTACCTGGATCCAGTAAGAATCTGCTTTTCCAGTAGACAATTCCCAGGATAGGGATATAGAATTGGTGGTGATGTTCTCTGCCTTCAGATTATTGACTATATCAGGTTCTAGAAGAAAAAGTACAATAATTTCATTTATTCCTTTGGGACCCAGTTTTTTAACAACTTCACTGGTTTAGTAGTGAGAATAAGAATAAATATCCAACTTAATGTAATAAAGCAATTCAATAAACATTTTTTTCCACACAAAACATTCAAATAATGTTACAAAAGCCAAAACCGCATTGCCATTAACCTTTAGAAAAAGAACCTATTTATTACAAAAACATGTTCCCATAGTAACTGCAATCCATTTACAATTTCTTACCAATGATGCAGCGGGGAAGCTATTTTAAAATTTAGTAAGTAGTTTCTCAGGAGGCGCACCACATACTTGTGCTACATGTGCAACAATTAAATATATAGGATCCAAAAAATGCATTATTTAGGAGATAGCCATCAAACAATACCTAACTGCATATGAATGGCTCAAAGCAACTCCAATAACATATGAACAACCAGGGGAACACACAGAGTTAATTCTTAATTTGAAAAACTTTATTAAATAGATTATTCAAGGGAAAAGAGTATATAAGAGAACAATTTTAAAACAGAGGAAAGGTGATCTAGTGAGGTGGATCTCATCCACTGATCAATTGCACGATCATTTACAAATATAATTGCAAAAGTCAATTAAACAATGAATTTTACAGTGTATATAACAGTGTATATCGCAATCTCAATATTGCATAAAGACAAGCACCAATATAATGTGTTTTCCCTTCTAAACAAACATACATAATAGTATTTAAAAGTGCCATTGAGCTGCAGCTACCAGAGGAAAAGACCAGCATATATGTCATAGGTTCATACCCATAGTGCTAGCTCATATACTGTAGGTGTCAGTAGCCGGATCTACCACAAACGAAGGTCCACAAGGCACGTTTCCCATTTTACAAGTTTTATTGCTTCATCAGAGGGAAGTTGGTGTCTTCCATCCCACGCTTATCCATTAAAAAACCAACCTACAATATACTCACATAAGAGGCATTAAGCCAATGGAACCAAGCAAGGTGGCGCATGCGCACTTTAGGCTACCCGTTCTTCTCAGCGTCATGCATGGTGTCACGGTAAGTCCGCACACATGTGGGAGCAGGGATGCGTCACCATTGCTCCCGTGCATGCGCACACACTGCAGTTGACGCCTGGCAACACCAGAGGGAGGAGGAGAGGAGGAGGAGAGCAGAGCCCACCCGCCCACCTCAGCTATTACAATTATATCTACTAGTCAAAGATTGTGCAGCAGTCGCAATGGGGCTCACTTACAATACACCAGAAAATGAATTGATATATAGTGGATTATTAAAGTAACAGAAAAAATATAGAAAAATCTTTGTCCAATTCACTGTAACTCAAATGTGCAAGTAGCGTTCAAATATATCGTGTGTTCCAAAAATCATTTAAATTGTGCGCAAAGCATTATGTGTAACCTACACCTTACTATTACTGAAAGATATCGCTCATGTGTTCCCACCATACTCACTTGTGTAATTATCGATTTGTAAGAATTCTCCTTTCACATCTTCTCCTACAATAGCAGAGACTTGGAAGGTGTAATGATTTCTAGGTATCAGGCCTCCAGCAGTATAGGAAGTTGTAGACACAATTATATAGAATGTAGAATCTTCCACCATCTGGATCAGGTAAGAGCTCGCATTTCCAATTGGTTTTTCCCAGTATAGTGATATAGAATTGGTGGTGATGTTCTCTGTCATCAGGTTTCTGACCACTTCAGGTCCTGGAAGAATAGACAGTGATCATATATAATAATCTTCAACATTTTTTATTGGTTACTTACCTGGTTTACTACTAGTAGCTGGAAAAATATATTCTACCCAGAAAATTGAGATTTGTTAGAATTAATACATAATTTTAGCTATGCTAACATGGATGCTCCTCTGTTTATCTTGGAAATATTAGATATATTAGATATATTGCAGAAATTTAGCCTTTTTTATTCTCTTCACTGTGTTTTAAAATTGACCCCATAAAAAATTATTTTGAATCCAATATGAATTGATCAAGAATGGACATTCAAATCAAAACATCGCCATATTAAGAAAAAAATGCTTAGTTTTTATTACTTTTTTATGACTTTCATTGGTTTATTTTGAACAATCACACATAAAACCATAAAATACATCAACTATATATTGAAAATTATCATTTATTTTTCACACTTACTTGTGAAATTAGCTGCTAATGAGTTTGCCCCGATTATATCTCCGCCAACAAAAGCAGAGACCAGGAAAATGTAATAATTCCCCGGTGTCAGGCCGCCAATTGTATCAGAAGTTGCAGTCACGGTTTTATTGAAAGTTGGATCTCCCAGTACCTGGATCCAGTAAGAATCTGATTTTCCAATAGGCGACTCCCAGGATAGGGATATAGAATTGGTGGTGATGTTCTCTGTCTTCAGGTTCCTGACTATATCAGGTTCTAGAGAAAAAAAGCACATTTATATACTTTATATACTTTTTTTTTTAACTCAGTTTCTTCATATCTTCAATAATTTAGTACTGAGAATAAGGAGTACATCCAAATTAATGTATTAAATCAACTAAACAGACTTCTTTAGCAGAACAAAACTAAACAAATTATGTCAGAAATGCTGAAGCCTCATTGTGATTAATCTTAAGAAAATGAACCAGTTCATAAAAAGCATTTTGTACTATTTGTTATTATTAATAAAAAAAGGTTAAAAATTCCCATACTAATTGCAAGTCATCCACAATTCATTTCTTATGAAGCAGTGGTGAAACGGAATCTCAGCAGACGCAACAAAGACATTAGGTTTACGTGCACCAAGCGCTATATGTGACCTCTGCCTTACTATTACTGAATGATATCATTCATGTGTTCCCACCATACTCACTTGTGTAATTATCTATCTGTAAGAATTCTCCTCTCACATCATCTCCTACAATAGCAGAGACTTGGAAGGTGTAATGATTTCCAGGTATCAGGCCTCCAGCAGTGTAGGAAGTTGTGGGCACAATTATATGGAATGTAGAATCTTCCACCATCTGGATCAGGTAAGAGCTCGCATTTCCAATTGGTTTTTCCCAGGTCAGTGAAATAGAATTGGTGGTGATCTTGCCTGCTGTTAGGATTCTTATAATGTCAGGTCCTGAAGGAAAAGCCAGTGACAAGGTATAACAAATGACAACACTTTGTATATATACAATGATTATTTATAGAAAATAAACCATTTTAACTTGAATACGTAGGTTAATTGTGCGTACGATACAGCAACATTTACAGTCATGATTGACACCTATACAATCCTGTTGTTGAACTGTGCTGTCGTGCTACCTGTTCTCATTAAAATAACAAACTGCAGGAAAAATTTTTCCCTCTGATTATCATTGAATAATATTGGACCCACAATTAGTAAAATACAAATTGGAAATCCAGGACTCCAAGAATTTGGCAGAAATTCAGCCTCTATTATTCCATCATGAGAGAAGTATAAGGAAACATTCTGGCTCCATTAGACTTAGATAAGATGTCTGAAGCAAGGAGTATCCCACGTAAGACAAGGAACATAAAAGCTATTTATTAGATTCTATTATACTTACTTGTGAAATTAGCTGCTAGTGAGTGATCCCCAATTATATCTCCTCCAACAACAGCGGAGACCAGGAATATGTAATAATTCCCAGGCGTTAGACCTTCAATTGTATCAGAAGTTGTGGTCACAAGTCTTTTGAGTGTTGAATTCCCCAATATCTCAATCAAAAAAAAATCTGCATTTCCGATACCCAACTCCCAGGTCAGGGATATTGAATTAGTGGTGATGTTCTCTGTCTTCAGGTTCTTCACTACTTCAGGCTCTAAAAGAAAGGTCAGTAAACTATTTACATACTGTACATAAAAACTTAAATTACTAATCTATTTTATATGTTAGTACTGAAAAAGAAGAAAATATTTACCCAACTGCTAAATCTATTATAATGCCTTAAAGTGGTCAAAATATAGGCAGAAATAGATAATAAATGTATGATTGCTCGTAGCCTTACCACTGACACCGTGAACAATTATGAGAATTAGGGTGTTTGGTGTGGTGGTCAAACATTCACACTACTGATCCACTCATAGTCACCAATTGTCTATCAGATTGGCTTAGAACATAATCGTATGTCATTTAATGATGTGAAATTAATTTAACAATGACTAGCAATAGTAGATCCTGTTGTCACTTTAATAAAAGTTGCACTTATTACAGCATAGAATAAAGAGGCATAATGCCAGCAAATATGATACAATTTTATCCATTACCTTTAGGCTATTATTCTTGTTTCTCAATTATAATAATTAGTATTTGGGGTGGAATTTTTTTTAAATGAGCTGTGCCGCCATCATATTCACATTTATTTATATTTACTCCCACATACTGCCACAAACCACTGCTGACCTCAGTAATGGCAATAAATATGTGGACATGATTGAATGTAAAAGGATATAAGTATTTATTCAAGCTTTTATAGAACTTCAAGTAGAAGATCATTACTGGAGACCGGATATGTGAGAAACAATTTATCCAGCTGTAGCGGAGGCTTACTTGTGTAATTTGATGTTGATACGTTGTCCCCCTGTACTGTATCGTAGCCAGTTAAGGATGAGACCAGGAAGGTGTACTGAGTCCCAGGTATTAGGTCTTGCACTGTAAAGTCAGTTAGTGTAGTGGTTTTATTGTATTTTTCATCTCCCTGGATCTGTATGAGATAAGAACTTGTTCTTCCATCTGGCGGCAGCCAGCTCAGAGATACAGACGTGTCAGTGATACTAAGAATTGTCAGATTCTTCACCTTTTCTGGTCCTTAAGATAAAAGTATCAATAGTTAAAACAGGTTATATTCAGTATTCAGCAGAAAAGAGTACACGCCTTTTGAAAAAGATCTTAATATCTCACTGAACACTAAAATCATTTCCAAAATTTTGACAAGATTGAGTTTCATAGAAATTTTTTAACCCATAACATGAAAGTAAGGTTAATAATATAACTTTCATTATAAAATCTTCAATTTTACTCAAATTAGTTGATGGAAAATAAATACACCCCACAACAAAATCTACTACATCTAGTATTTTGAGTGACCTCCATGATTTTTTAGTAAAACACTGAATCTTCTACGCATGGAATGAACAAGTTAGCAACATATTGCAACATCCATCTTTTCCATTCTTCAATAACGACTTCTCTTAGGTCCTGGAAGCTAAATGGAAAATGATGCTCAACTTCTCTCTTTGAGATTCCCCATGATTGGGTTTGATTGGGTTCAGACTAGGAGACATACTTGGCCACTTAATCATTTTCACCATTACTTTCTTGAGAAATGCAAAAGTGGCATTAGATGTGTGTTTTGGATCACTGCCATGTTGGAAAAGTGCACGTCTCACAGGGGCATAGAGTGATCGTTACTTACCCAGCTTTGCTTTATCACTTTGTTGATGATTTGATATTATGTATTTTATGTTTGTGAAAATAGGTTAGGTTTATCGCCTTGTCCATATCTCTAGTTGTACAATCTCATAACATGTATAGCAAAGCACTGCACTGTATTACTCTTATATTTATATGGCCACTTGGTCTTATTCTTTAAACTTTTTGATTATTGGACATTGCACTACATTGTGTTAAATCCTGCTACCATTTATTTGATGCCATTCAATTTCTAATTGTGACATGTTAGTTATTTATTTACTATCTCTATTTTTCCACAGTGTTTTTGTAATGTCTGTCACCTACTTTTATGTGGCCGCATAATCCACAGTCATTTAAATAGATCAATACAAAACTTTATCCTTTTTGCCATCTAATTACTGTGTAGTAGCACTTGCCACTATTTATTAGACCATACAGTCTTTCTGGGTTTTGGCATACATTTGTTGTGATTATTTGCTGAGACACCTGAGTGAAGAGGGTCTCTGTACACATTCTCTATTCCTTATGTTTTTAATAGTTGTTCTTTAACCAAAAGTATTTGACCTCTGGGCGTTATATTTCCCTTTCTTTGTAGGTTTTTGAATTCATTACAAGTGTCCTTTATTCTTTGGCCAACATATAGAAATGTGATGATGTTGAACAAATTTGTTAGGGAAATTTCTTTTTTGTGCACGCAAGATAACAATTCCTGTTTGTAACAAATGGCCAACAATTGTGGGACTCTTTTATATTATTGTTTCCCATTGAAAATGTTGATTCTGAAAGGAAACTAAAGGTTTGTTCAGAAAGTGCTTGGGGCACACTCATTTATGCTGAGCACTCATATCTTTGCTGTATGAATCCTTGTTACCAAAAATTGTAAGAGACATTATGACATCAGTTAATTCAATTCTGGAGTCACCAGTACGAGTCTCAATAAATTACACAAAGAAGATCACAACTCCCTCTTATTCACAGAGTATATAGAACACTAAGTTGGTTCATAGGATGGGTTTACAATCAAATGATTGCTACCCTCTTACCTAGAGAAGGCTCTGTTTGTTTACTTTTTATTGCGTTGTAAAAGTCTTTTTATCTGTCAGGGAAATATTAATGTCAGGAAAATGTTCGTCCATATTTGCCTGACATAGATGTTCACCCCCCTTCCTTATTCCGCTTCTGCTCAGCACAAAAACCCTAATTAACACAGTCGTGAGGGAGGCCTTACACAAGCAAATGCCAGCCAAGAACTGGTACAAGCTAACTAAAATGCAAATGTATTTCCTATTAACACAGACCTGAGATAGATTGCCACCTTCTCCCAGGCCAGAGTTTGGAGGAAAGAGGAAATGGTTCGTTAAGTTCAAAGGCACTCACAAACAATTCCCGACCTCCAGCCATAGCCAGGTCGACTCCAATATGAAATATCAAATATTGTGAGTTCCATATGTCCAAAAGTAACGGGACCCATATGTTCAGTGACCAAATCAGCTCAGGAATGTATATGTAGTTTTCCAGGGCTGCAAGCCAAATCAGAGAGCTGTAGTGCAAAAACACCAGAATAGCAGACTGCAGCTATGCAATGCGTGGTCTCTAACTGAAGATGAAATCATAAGGGAAAGAATGGCATCGTTTGCACATTTCTGCGATCAACAAGCGATGAGTTATCACAGAAGCTAGTATTTTTTAATAAGAATGTACAGGCTGGAGGCCGGCCCGCAGGATGTCAGCACAGGGGGCGTGTGGCCAGATCTCCCCTTAGGTATAAGAGAACACATGGACAGTACAGAAGCACTCATTGCAGGGGTGAAAAAGAATTATAAGCAACGGGTCTTGTTCAATAACAGCATAATCCAACTGGGGAGCCCCTCCTCCCCCTATATTAAATCGTCTCAGTGATCGCATAATGTAAGTTGTCTTCTTTTATTCTGTTTATTTTATGTAACTGGTTATGCATTTTAATGTCCCCTTTGTAACATACTTGTATATAATTTTCATAAACACTGTGTTAAGGGGACGGTTGCAACAACTTTATTAATAGTGGAAATCAACCGAACCCGGGGTCCGCGATGCAGCCTGGAAGACTGCGGCCGAACACCTTCCGGGTAAAAAGGTAAAAAAACCAACTGATATATCAATCCCTTCCGTGTTACTGTACACCGACACGGGAATAGGGATTCGCACTATCTCCGCTAACTGCACGAGAGATGTGCGACAAATAATGTAGCCGTAGCCCTGTTAACTGCACAGAGACTACGCAGCAGGCGCTAGGATGTGTGTGTGATTCACGCCTGCGTATACGTGCTCCCAGCCGGCGTGTTACCGAACTGCGGAGTATCTCTCCATGTGACTAACACGCAGTGCTAGGAATACAGAATCTGCAGTCTGCTTGGGGTGTATAGCGACCCCCTTGTCGGAGCCAGACTGTCAGACGAAGCTACCTGCCTCCCTCCATCTAAGGCTGCCTATCCCCCACTAAACCTGCCTGTTCAAAGCTATAACAGCAAGAGCACACGTGGAGCCCAAACAACCAAGCGTCCACACAGTAACACCATCTCAGCTCAATGAACAGAGCGCCCATGTCACGGGCATGCTCGGTGCAGTGCATCCTGGACTTAGGCTGTAGTAGCCCTGTTTCCCTCCGCAACCTATGCTTCACGTTACTAGGAACAAAGACCCGAGAGACAACTTGCACATCTCGTGCACCAGCTAGGCGTTGGGATCGACGGTGATGCTGAGCAGCATCTGCCCCAGCTGGACCATAATGGAAGACCACAGAATCCACTGATGATTCTGAACCCATTTCAGATCCAGCAAACGCCTGACACCTAACATTATCCCCCCTTCTAACATCCCCCTCCACTTGACGCTCATATTCCTCAATGAGCAGGGGAGCATGAATGTGGTCCACCGGTTCCCAGGAACGATCCTCAGATCCATGGCCCCTCCAGTGTACTAGGTAATATTTTTTCCCATGAATCATCTTAGCCCCCACGATCGCCTGTACCTCGAGATGATCACCCCTGGTGTCTGAAGCAGGTTGGGGTTCCGAGAATTTTGTCAGGCGAACCGGCTTAAGGAGCGACACGTGAAAAGTGTTGTGAATCCTCATGTGTCGTGGTAACTGTAACCGGTACACTACGGGGTTTATTTGGGCCAAAATTTTGAAAGGACCAATAAAACGGGGGGCAAACTTAGCAGATTGCCCGCGAACTCTGATATTGCGAGCCGTGAGCCACACCCTGTCGCCCGGAGAGAATACGGGGGCTGGACGGTAATGAGTGTCAGCCGACTCTCTCATCCGATTCTTGGAGGCCAATATAGCATCCTGGGTATGATCCCAAACCTCCCGCGCCTCTAGAGCCCAATCTCTGACCCCAAGTTCCACAGAGGAAAATGGCATAGGAACCGGGACTCGCAGATGTTGGCCATTATTTAGGAGAAACGGAGTCTGACCTGTGGAATCTGCCACTGCGTTGTTTAGAGCAAACTCTGCCCAAGGAAGCAATATCGCCCAATCATTATGGTTGGCCGAAACGAAATGGCGCAAGAATGTCACAAGCGTCTGGTTAGTGCGTTCCACCAGACCATTGGTTTCCGGGTGATAGGCAGTAGAAAGATTCAGTTCAATGCTAAGCAAATTACACAATTCTTTCCAGAACCGGGAGGAAAACTGTGGGCCCCGGTCACAGACAATCCTATCAGGCATTTCGTGGAGACGGAAAATGTGACGAATGAACAGTGATGCCAGAACCCGGGAGGAAGGAACCCTAGGAAGAGGAACCAGGTGAACCATCTTAGAAAAAGGGTCAGAAACCACCCATATTTTCATGTTTCTCCGGGACTCAGGTAACTCGACAATGAAATCCATCCCAACCAGCTCCCAAGGTCTATCCGCCACGGGTAAGGGATGAAGAAGACCAGCCGGCCTCTGACGGGACGATTTATTTCACGCACGCTTGAACATATTCCTTAATGTCCTGGGGTAACCGAGGCCACCAATACGACCGTTGGAGAAACTCCGTGGTACGTTTGACCCCAAAATGACCTCCGATCTTAGAGGCATGTGCCCAGGAGAGCACCTCATTTTGTAGATTAGGAGGAACGAACGTCCTCCCGGGGGGAACCTGGTTTAGGAACACTGGAGCCACCGTCCGAATACATTCCGGAGGAACGATAAGCCTGGGCTCGTCATCGTCCTCAGCCGTATCCATGGACCAGGATAAAGCGTCCGCCTAAGGGTTCTGTTCCCCTTTTAAAAAGTGAATGGAAAAATTGAATCGGGAAAAGAAAAGAGACCACCTGGCCTGACTCGGGTTAAGACGCTGTGCCGTCTGTAGGTACGAGAGATTTTTATGATCGGAATATACCACGAAAGGATGTTTAGCTACCTCCAAGAGGTACCTCCACTCCAAAAAAGCCACCTTAATAGCAAGTAATTCTTTGTTTCCAATCGTATAATTACTCTCTGCTGGAGAGAAGGTCTTGGATAAGAAAAAACATGGTCTTGTCCGACCCTGTTCATTCTTTTGAGAGCGAACCGCTCCTGCTCCGACAGAGGAAGCGTCGACCTCCAGGAAGAATGGCTTGTTCACATCCGGGCGACGGAGAATGGGAGCTCTAGAAAAACAGGATTCAATCTCACGGAACACCTCGGATGTCTCCTTAGACCAATTCTTGGGATTGGCACCCTTCCTGGTTAAAGCGGTCAAAGGAGCCACCAGTGTGGAAAAATGTGGTATGAACTGCCGGTAGTAGTTGATAAAGCCCATGAAGCGTTGTACTGCTTTAAGGGAATGGGGCTCCTGCCAGTTCTGTACCGCCACCAATTTTTGTGGGTCCATGTCCAATCCCTTACTGGATATGATGTAGCCCAGGAACGATAGAGACTCTCGTTTGAACTGGAATTTCTCCAGCTTACAATACAGAGAATTTGCACGCAATCGTTCAAAAACTCTGCGAACATCCTCTCTGTGTGTGGAGAGGTCAGGGGAAAAAATAAGGATATCATCAAGATAGACTACCACGGATGATAGCAGCAAATCCCGAAAGATAGCATTGACAAAATCCTGAAAAACAGCAGGGGCATTGCATAACCCGAAAGGCATGACGAGATACTCGTAATTAGTGTTGAGCCACCCCCAAAGTGTTCGGGTTCGGTTCGGTTTGTCGAACACCAGGATGTTCGAGGATCTGTTCGTCGAACACCTTAGAACACAATCGAACACCGTTAAAACCAATGGCAGGCAAACAAAAACACATAGAAAACACCTACAAAGGTGTCCAAAAGCTGACAAACTGCTCAGAAGACACTCTCGTTAAAAAAGCCGGCCGGCAATTCAGCAGCGGCATACACCGGTATCCGACAATTTAGACAAGAAGGAATAGAGCATCACACATAGATTAGATAGATAGAAACATGTCAGTCACATATATAAGAAGTACAGTGACAGTTTTGGTTACTCTACTTGTCATTTAGTGTTAAAGGATTTATGAAAAAAAATATTAGTGTTTTCATGCACCGTCTCTTTAAAAAAGCCGGCCGGCAATTCAGCAGCGGTACCCGACAATTTATAACAGAAAGAATAGAGCATCACACATAGATTAGATAGATAGAAACATGTCAGTCACATTTATAAGAAGTACATTGATAGTTTTGATTACTGTACTTGTCATTTAGTGTTAAAATAAAGGATTTATTAAAAAAAAAATTGGCGTGGGGTTCCCCGTAATTTTAGTCTCTAGCGGAGGTTAAGCAGACGGCTGGGGCAGATGTTTGAAGCCTGGGAAGGGGGTAATACCCACGGAGATTCCCAGGCTACTAATATCAGCCCCCAGCTGAATACTGTACCTAGCCTTTACTAGCTATTAAAATGGGGGACCCCAAAAAAAATGACGTGGGGTCCCCCCTATTTTAATAGCTAGCAAAGGCTAGGCAGACAGCTGCGGGCTGATATTAATAGCCCAGTAAGGGTGCATGAATATTGTCCCCCTCCAAGGCTAGAAACACCAGCCATCAGCCGCCCCAGAAATGGCGCATCCATAGGATGCGCCAATTATGGCACTTAGCCTCGCTCTTCCCACTGCCCTGTAGCAGTGGCAGTGGGGTAATAGGGTTGGGGTTGATGTCAGCTTATAATGCAAGCTGACATCAAGCCCAGGTTAGTAATGGAGAGGCGTCTATAAGACACCCCCATTACTAACCCCATAGTGAAAGTTACAAAAAAACACAAACACCCAGAATAAAGTCCTTTAATTGAAATAAAGACACAATTCTTTATTGTTCTAAATTAAACCATACTTACCATCACGCCCATTCCAGCTGAAGCCAACGATCTCCTGCAATAAAAGTAAAATAATAAAGCAACATCATCCTTACCTTTCCATGGTTCCCACGACAGCTTCAGCTCTGCTACATTCACATGACAGGCAGGACCGCAGCAGAACGCTGCCATCCAGCTTGCCATGCGGCAGACACTGAGAAGCGCAGGCATGCTTGCGCTCCTCAGTGTCTCGCTGTGACGGCATAAAGATGAGCCGAGGTCATGTCCAATGAACTCAGCTCACCTCATGCACGTCACTGACAGCGTGGGAAAATTCTCAGCGCTCAGCGCTTGAGCAGGAGAATTCTCCCACGCTGGGATGGCATTCAGATGACAGGCTGGATCACAGCTGAGCGCTACCATCCAGCTTGTCATCCTTCAGAGCCACTGCAGAGTGCAAGCATGCCTGCGCTCTGCAGTGTCTATGAAGGATGGCATGCTAGATGGCAGCACTCAGCTGCAATCCAGCCTGTCATCTCAATGCCATGCCAGCGTGGGAGAATTCTCCTGCTCAAGCGCTGAGCGCTGAGAATTTTCCCACGCTGTCAGTGACGTGCATGAGGTGAGGTGAGTTCCTTGGACATGAGCTCACCTCATGCACATCACTGACAGCATGGGAAAATTCTCCAGCTCAAGCGCTAAGCGCTGAGAATTTTCCCACGCTGTCAGTGACGTGCATGAGGTGAGCCGAGTTCATTGGACATGAGCTCACCTCATGCACGTCACTGACAGCATGGGAAAATTCTCCTGCACTCACCGCATGCACAGGAGAATTTTGCCACGCTGTCAGTGACGTGCATGAGGTGACCTGAGTTCATTGGACATGAACTCGGCTCATCTGGATGCCGTCACAGCGAGACACTGAGGAGCGCAAGCATGCCTGCGCTTCTCAGTGTCTGCTGCATGGCAAGCTGGATGGCAGCGTTCTGCTGCGGTCCAGCTTGTCATGTGAATGTAGCAGAGCTGAAGCTGTCGTGGGAACCATGGAAAGGTAAGGATGATGTTGCTTTATTATTTTACTTTTATTGCAGGAGATCGTTGGCTTCAGCTGGAATGGGAGTGATGGTAAGTATGGTTTAATTTAGAACAATAAAGAATTGTGTCTTTATTTCAATTAAAGGACTTTATTCTGGGTGTTTGTGTTTTTTTTTAAACTTTCACTATGGGGTTAGTAATGGGGGTGTCTTATAGACGCCTCTCCATTACTAACCTGGGGTTGATGTCAGCTGGCATTATAAGCTAACATCAACCCCAGCCCTATTACCCCACTGCCACCGCTACAGGGCAGTGGGAAGAGCGAGGCTAAGTGCCAGAATTGGCGCATCCTATGGATGCGCCATTTCTGGGGCGGCTGACGGCTGGTGTTTCTAGCCTGGGAGGGGGCCAATATTCATGGCACCCTTCCTGGGCTATTAATATCAGCCCCCAGCAGTCTGCCTAGCCTTTGCTAGCTATTAAAATAGGGGGGACCCCACGTCATTTTTTTGGGGGTTCCCCATTTTAATAGCTAGTAAAGGCTAGGTATTCAGCTGGGGGCTGATATTTGTAGCCTGGGAAGCTCCGTGGGTATTACCCCCTTCCCAGGCTTCAAACATCTGCCCCAGGGGTCTGCTTAACCTCCGCTAGAGACTAAAATTACGGGGAACCCCACGCCAATTTTTTTTTTAATAAATCCTTTATTTTAACACTAAATGACAAGTACAGTAATCAACACTATCACTGTAATTCTTATATATGTGACTGACATGTTTCTATCTATCTAATCTATGTGTGATGCTCTATACTTTGTGTTATAAATTGTCGGGTACCGCTGCTGAATTGCCGGCCGGCTTTTTTAACCCCTTAAGCCCCGAGGGTGGTTTGCACGTTAATGACCAGGCCAATTTTTACAATTCTGACCACTGTCACTTTATGAGGTAATTACTCTGGAACGCTTCAACGGATCCCCCTGATTCTGAGAATGTTTTTTCGTGACATATTGTACTTCATGATTGTGGTAAAATTTCTTCAATATTACTTGCGTTTATTTGTGAAAAAAAAGGAAATTTGGCGAAAATTTTGAAAATTTTGCAATTTTCAAAATTTGAATTTTTATGCCCTTAAATCAGAGAGATATGTCACACAAAAGAGTTAATAAATAACATTTCCCACATGTCTACTTTACATCAGCACAATTTTGGAATCAAAATTTTTTTTTGTTAGGGAGCTATAAGGATTAAAAGTTGACCAGCGATTTCTCATTTTTCCAACAAAATTTACAAAACCATTTTTTTAGGGACCACATCACATTTGAAGTCACTTTGAGAGGTCTTTATGACAGAAAATACCCAAAAGTGACACCATTCTAAAAACTGCACCCCTCAAGGTGCTCAAAACCACATTCAAGAACTTTATTAACCCTTCAGGTGCTTCACAGGAATTTTTTGAATGTGGAAGAAAAAAATGAACATTTAACTTTTTTCACAAAAATGTTACTTTAGACCCAATTTTTTTATTTTCACAGAGGTAACAAGAAAAAATGGACCCCAAAATTTGTTGTGCAATTTCCCCTGGGCACGCAGATACCCAATATGTGGGGAAAAAACACTGTTTGGGCGCACGGCAGGGCTCGGAAGGGAAGGAGCGCCATTTGACTTTTTGATTGTAAAATTTGCTTGAATAATTAGCGGACGCCATGTTGTGTTTGGAGAGACCCTGTGTGCCCAAACATTGGAGCTCCCCCACAAGTGACCCCATTTTGGAAACTAGACCCCCCAAGGCACCTATATAGATGCATAGTAAGCACTTGGAATCCCCAGGTGCTTCACAAATTGATTCGTAAAAATGAAACAGTGAAAAAAAAAACACTTTTTCATTTTTATGAATCAATTTGTGAAGCACCTGGGGGTTCCAAGTGCTCACTATGCATCTAGATAGGTGCCTTGGGGGGGTCTAGTTTCCAAAATGGGGTCACTTGTGGGAGAACTCCAATGTTTGGGCACACAGGGACTCTCCAAATGCAACATGGTATCCGCTAACAAATTGAATGGAAAATCGGCTCAAATTGTTAGCGGACACCAAGTTGCGTTTGGAGAGTCCCTGTGTGCCCAAACTTTGGAGCTCCCCCACAAGTGACCCCATTTTGGAAACTAGACCCCCAAAGGCACCTATCTAGATGCATAGTGAGCACTTGGAACCCCCAGGTGCTTCACAAATTGATTCGTAAAAATGAAAAAGTGAAAAAAAAATCACTTTTTCATATTTATAAATCAATTTGTGAAACACCTGGGGGTTCCAAGTGCTCACTATGCATCTAGATAGGTGCCTTGGGGGTCTAGTTTCCAAAATGGGGTCACTTGTGGGGGAGCTCCAATGTTTGGACACACAGGGGCTCTCCAAACGCAACATGATGTCCGCTAACAATTTGAGCCGACAATTTGTTAGCGGATTTCATGTTGCATTTGGAGAGTCCCTGTGTGCCCAAACATTGGAGCTCCCCACAAGTGACCCCATTTTGGAAACTAGACCCCCCAAGGCACATATCTAGATGCATAGTGAGCACTTGGAACCCCCAGTTGTTTCACAAATTGATTCATAAATATGAAAAAGTGTTTTTTTTTTCACTTTTTCATTTTTACGAATCAATTTGTGAAGCACCTGGGGGTTCCAAGTGCTCACTATGCATCTAGAATGGTGCCTTGGGGGGTCTAGTTTCCAAAATGGGGTCACTTGTGGGGGAGCTCCAATGTTTGTGCACGCAGCAGCTCTCCAAACGCAAAATGGCGTCCGCTAACAATTTGAGCCGATTTTCCATTCAATTTGCTAGCGGACACCATGTCGCATTTGGAGAGCCCCTGTGTGCCCAAACTTTGGAGCTCCCCCACAAGTGACCCTATTTTGGAAACTAGACACCCCAAGGCACCTATCTAGATGCATAGTGAGCACTTGGAACCCCCAGGTGCTTCACAAATTGATTCGTAAAAATGAAAAAGTGAAAAAAAAACACTTTTTCATATTTATGAATCAATTTGTGAAACATCTGGGGGTTCCAAGTGCTCACTATGCATCTAGATAGGTGCCTTGGGGGGTCTAGTTTCCAAAATGGGGTCACTTGTGGGGGAGCTCCAATGTTTGGGCACACAGGGACTCTCCAAATGCAACATGGTATCCGCTAGCAAATTGTCGGCTCAAATTGTTAGCGGACATCATGTTGCGTTTGGAGAGCCCCTGTGTGCCCAAACATTGGGGCTCCCCCACAAGTGACCCCATTTTGGAAACTAGACACCCCAAGGCACCTATCTAGATGCATAGTGAGCACTTGGTACCCCAAGGTGCTTCACAAATTGATTCGTAAAAATGAAAAAGTGAAAAAAAAACACTTTTTCATATTTATGAATCAATTTGTGAAACACCTGGGGGTTCCAAGTGCTCACTATGAATCTAGATAGGTGCCTTCGGGGGTCTAGTTTCCAAAATGGGGTCACTTATGGGGGAGCTCCAATGTTTGGGCACACAGGGGCTCTCCAAACGCAACATGATATCCGCTAACAATTTGAGCCGACAATTTGTTAGTGGATACCATGTTGCATTTGGAGTGTCCCTGTGTGCCCAAACATTGGAGCTCCCCCACAAGTGACCCCATTTTGGAAACTAGACCCCCCAAGGCACCTATCTAGATGCATAGTGAGCACTTGGAGCCCCCAGGTGTTTCACAAATTGATTCATAAATATGAAAAAGTGTTTTTTTTTTCACTTTTTCATTTTTACGAATCAATTTGTGAAGCACCTGGGGGTTCCAAGTGCTCACTATGAATCTAGATAGGTGCCTTGCGGGGTCTAGTTTCCAAAATTGGGTCACTTGTGGGGGAGCTCCAATGTTTGTGCACGCAGTAGCTCTCCAAACGCAACATGGCGTCCGCTAACAATTTGAGCCGATTTTCCATTCAATTTGTTAGCGGACACCATGTCGCGTTTGGAGAGCCCGTGATGTGCCTAAACAGTGGAGGTCCCCCACAAGTGACCCCATTTTGGAAACTATACCCCTCAAGGATTTTATTAAGGTGTATAGTAAACATTTTGAACCCAGAGGTACGACACAGAATTTGTTTACATTAGGTCATCATATTGAATAAGTTGTCATTAGTCTTGAGCGCAAGTGCTCGCAACTTGAGTTTGCATCGGGTACTCAGGCATGCACCATGTACAGCGTGTGCTCGAGTGACATGCTCGAGTCCCTGCTCCGCATGTTTCACAGTTATTAGACACCCAAAAAAAAACATGCGGGGATCGCTCGTGCATGGCAGGCAATCCCCGCAAAGTTTTTTTGGCCGCGAAGCATATGGGGCAGAGACTCGAGCATGTCACTCAAATACCCACGATACTCAATGCATACCAGAGCACCCGATGCAAACTCAAGTAGCGAGCACTTGCGCTCAACACTAGTCGCCATATCGTCATCTTTTTTCTTACTTTTGAAAAAAATCCCTACCCCATCACAACCCTAACCCCAACCCTAACCCCAACCCCAGCCCTGACCGTAGCACAACCCTAACCGTAGCACAACCCTAACCGTAGCACAACCCTAACCCTAGCACAACCCTAACCCTAGCACAACCCTAACCCCAAACCCAGCCCTAATCCTAGCCCAATCCTAACCAAAGAGTTTATTTTTGATGCCGTTCCTCGTGCGGTATAAGTGATTAGATGACTTTATTCTTCGGGTCGGTGTGATTACAGCAATACCAGAATCATATCGGGTTTTTATGACTGACAGCTGTAACACACAAAAAGACACATTTTTTGTAAAATCTAGTTTTTGCATCGCCATATTTTGAGAGCTATAATTTTTCCAGATTTTGGCAGACAGTCATGTGACAGCTCGTTTTTTGCGGGATGAGTTGACGTTGTTATTGGTGCCATTTTCAGGCACGTGACATTTTTTGATCGCTTTCTATTCCAATTTTTGGGAGGCAGAATAAACAAAAACCAACAATTCAGGAATTGTTTTTTTTTTTTTTTTATTCTGTTCCCCGTCTGGTAAAATTGATAAGGCAGCTTTATTCTTCGGGTCAGTACGTTTACAGCGGTACCACATTTATATCGTTTTTCTATGTTTTGCACTTTTACATAATAAAAGCAATTTTATAGAAAAAAATATTTTTTAGCATAGCTTTATTCTGGGAGCTATAACTTTTTTATTTTTCGGCTGATGGAGCTGTGTGTCAGCTTGTTTTTTGCGGGACGAGATGATGTTTTCAGCAGTACCATTTTTATTTATATTCGTCTTTTTGATCGTGTGTTATTCAATTTTTTATTTGGCGGTATGGTGATAAAGCATTGTTTTTTGCTTCGTTTTTTTTTTTTTTTTTTACCGTGTTCACTGAAGGGGTTAATTAGTGGGAAAGTTTTATAGGTCAGGTTGTTCCGGACGCGGCGATACCAAATATGTGTACTTTTATTGTTTTTTTTGTTTTTTTTTATAATAATATTTATTGATGGGTACATTATATTTTTATCTTTGGTGGATTATTTCATTTATTTTTTTTTTTATATTTTTGCAATTTTTTTTTTTTTTTTTTTTTTCACTTACTGACAGTTTTTATACTTTATTACTTTGTCCCACTCTGGGACTTTCACTTTTTTTTCTCTGATCGCCTGCATGGCACAGGAATGCAGCACCATCTCTGTGTCATACAGGCTATCAGCGCTGCACAGTGAGAAGATTGTTTGGAGATGCATTGCGCATGTCCAAACAATCTTCCTGCTGTCTGGTGACCCGGATGTTGTCATGACGACATCGGGTCGTCATGGCAACACCCGCGAAGCCTTTGCAGACAGCGCTGGAAGCCGGAAGAGGAGGTGAGTATCTGCGATCACCTCCCCTTGCCCCCGTAATGCTGCGATTGGCTGCGATCGACTTCGATCGCAGCATCGCAGGGGTTAATGTGCTGGGAGCGGTGCAGGACCGCTCCCTGCACATAGTATCGGGTGTCAGCTGTGACAATCAGCTGACACCCGGCGGCGATCGCGCCCGCACAGCCTGTGTGCGCGCGCGATCGAGATGACGTACTAATACGGGTCTGGCTCTTAAGTCCCAGGGCACAGACGAGTATTAGTACGTCAGATGTTATTAAGGGGTTAAAGAGACGGTGCATGAAAACACTAATATTTTTTTAATAAATCCTTTACACTAAATGACAAGTACAGTAACCAACACTGTCACTGTACTTCTTATATATGTGACTGACATGCTTCTATCTATCTAATCTATGTGTGATACTCTATTCTTTCGGTTCTAAATTGTCGGGTACCGGTGTATGCCGCTGCTGAATTGCTGGCTTTTCATGTTTCACTGTGAGCACTGTTCCCATCGATTTGGGCAATCACTGTAATGCCACAACCACCATGGCTGTGGCATTACAGTCAGTGGCAGACAATCCCTGCATGATTGGTGCTCTAAATAGCGCCAGACATGCAGGACACGCTTTTGGTGCAAGAACAGTTATCGAACATAACCTCGAACAGCCGAATTTTTTGCAAATCGGTAGCGTTCGTCGAACGACTCGAACACCGCCCAAAAGAGCTCGAATTTGAGATTGGCAAACAGTTCTACTCGATCAACGCTCATCTCTAATCGTAATGACCATCACGAGTTTTAAAGGCTGTTTTCCACTCGTCACCCTCACGGATTCGCACAAGATTATATGCCCCTTGCAGGTCCAATTTAGTGAAGATGTTAGCCCCTCACAACCTGTCAAATAGTTCAGAAATAAGGGGCAGAGGGCATTTATTTTTGATGGTGATGGCATTTAATCCTCTGTAATCAATGCAGAGACGTAAATCACCCTCTTTCTTGTGGACGAAGAAAAACCTCGCTCCAGCAGGAGAGACCGATTTTCTGATAAACCCCCAGGCCAGGTTCTCTTTGATATAATCTGACATGGCCTGGGTCTCGGGGACAGACAGGGGATAAACCCTACCGCGAGGAGGCTCCGTGCCGGGGACCAAATCAATAGGACAGTCATACGGTAGGTGGAGAGGTAAAGTCTCTGCAGCCTTTTTGGAAAAGACGTCCGCAAAACTCTGATATTGCACAGGCAGAGCAGACAGGTTGGTAGAAGGCTCAGAGACTACCCTCCGGGCGGCTGTAACCATACATTGAGAAACACAATTCTCACCCTAGGAAGAAATTCTCCCTGTATTCCAGTCAATGTGTGGAGTGTGACAACTTTGCCATGGAAGACCCAATAGCACCTCATCTAATCCAGCGGGAATAATAAGGAAGGAGATAACCTCCCGGTGACCCTGAGGAAACGACATGGTGAGGCGGATGGACTGGTGAGTGATTTGCGTGTCCATCAGTGAACCGTTCATTGGTTTTGGCAGTAACTCCATAGGAATGGCATGCTTCTGGGCAAACGTTGTTGACAAAAAATTGCCATCGGCGCCAGAATCCACCCACACCCTGGCAGTAACCGTGGTTGTTCCGAAGAACAACGTCACTTCATACAATAATTTGGAGGAAGAAGCCCCTGAATCTAACACACCTCCTCCAACGGTGGTTAGACACCTTCGTTTCCTGACCGCTTGGAACCCTTATTAATGGGGCACTCCATGAGTTGTGCAGGTCGGAAACGAGGGGACTTAGACTTAGTCCGGGATATATCCATAGCTTCAGACTCGGGTCGGGAGCCGCGGGTTTGGAGATAGGTCTAGAGAATGAAGGTGCCAACTGAAACCGAGGTCTGGAGACCTCCAGCTCTAACTTGCTTTCTGCATGATGCAAATCTATTCGGTTAGCGAGAGTTATTAACTCCTCCAGAGAGGTTGGGATCTCTCTGGTAGTTAGAGCATCTTTAATATGCCCAGCCAGACCCCTCCAGAACACCGGGATTAGCGACCGCTCAGACCAATGCAGTTCAGCCGCTAAGGTTCTGAACTGGATGGCATAGTGGCTGGCGGTGACCGAACCCTGGACTAACACAAGAAGCTTAAGAGCCGTATCATGCGTGACCTGAGGACCTAGGAAAACACTCTTTAGGGCACTAAGAAAGAGGCTCGCATTAGCCACTACCGGGTCATTCCGCTCCCACAGAGGGGTAGCCCACTCCAAAGCCCTGTGGGAGAGTAACGAGATGACAAAACCCACTTTTGCCCTTTTGGAGGGGAACCGTGCCTCTATCATCTCTAACTGAATGGAGCACAGATTAATAAAACCTCTGCAGGATCCGCTGTCGCCAGAAAATTTTTCCGGGAGAGCAAAAAGGGGTACTGGAGCAATAGCAGCTGCCGCAGCATTCACCGCAGCCGTGTTCACTAGATTAGCCGCCTGTGAAGCTGCCTGGGTAGCTACTGCAGTGATATCAGCGACCGGGGCAGTTTGTTCCAGAGTCCTAAGTCTGGCCTCAAGTTGCTGTATATAGCGCTGCAGTTGCTGGTTGTCGGCCATGTTCGGCTAGACCCAGGTGCTCTGATACTGTTAAGGGGACGGTTGCAAACAACTTTATTAATAATGGAAAGCAACCGAACCCGGGGTCCGCAATACAGCCTGGAAGACTGTGGCCGAACACATTCCGGGTAAGAAGGTAAAACAACCAACTGATATATCAAATCCTTCCGTGTTACTGCACACCGGGACGGGAATAGGGATTCGCACTATCTCCGTTAACTGCACGAGAGATGTGCGAAAAATAATGTCGCCGTAGCCCTGTTAACTGCACAGAGACTACGCAGCAGGAGCTAGGATGTGTGTGTGATTCACGCCGGCGTATACGTGCTCCCAGCCGGCATGCTACCGGACTGCGGAGTATCTCTCCATGTGGCTAACAGGCGGTGCCGGAAATACGGAATCCGCAGTCTGCTCGGGGTGTATAGAGACCCCCTTGTCGGAGCCCGACTGTCAGACGAAGCAATCTGCCTCCCTCCATCTAAGGCTGCCTATCCCCTGCTAAACCTGCCTGTCCAAAGCTATAACAGCAAGAGCACACGAGGAGCCCAAACAACCAAGCGTCCACACAGTAACACCATCTCAGCTCAATGATCAGAGCGCGCCGCCATGTTTGTGGGTGGGCTATTTAAAGATTAAGCCCTGCCCACCATCGCATTATTGGTGACGTAACCCGCGGCCAATCAGGCGGTGCCAGGTCACCGGATCAGCAGACTCCCAAACCACTAATCATGGTCCGCCATGTCACGGGCATGCTCTGTGCAGTGCATCCTGGACTTAGGTTGTAGTAGCCCTGTTTCCCTCCGCAACCTATGCTTCACATTGCTAGGAACAAAGACCCGAGAGACAACTTGCACATCTCATGCACCAGCTAGGCGTTGGAACCGACGGTGATGCTGAGCAGCCTCTGCCCCAGCTGGACCGGAATGGGAGACCACAGAAACCGCTGATGATTCTGAACCCATTTCAGATCCAGCAAACGTCCGACGCCTAACAAACTGCCTCCCTTTTGGATTAAATATAAAATTAAATAAGTTCTGTTTCTTCGGTTCTGTAATCGTTCCCTCCCTGTAGCCATACCCGCTACCAAAAACGCAGGCGTCCGGCCAGGCCTGTATTATATTTCAAACTTGGCTGGTGGTGGCAGAGAATAATAATAATTGGGCTATCTGTTAGAACCTTGCTGTTAGGTTTTTTTTCCTTTGCTGGTCACATGACTTTGTTGGCCTATTTAATCCTGCTCCGCCCTTCTGGCTTTGCTGGACTTCATTGTATATCTACTTTCTAGCTAGCCTGTGCTCTGTATCTAACTCTGTTAGTTTGCTTGGTCTACGGACCTCTATGTTCTATCTATTTTGTTTGTTCGTCTGTCTGCTACTATTTCTGTTAGGAGGTGTCCCATATTCCTCCCAGTCCTTAGTACTTGTAGAGATTCCCTCCCCACATCTATAGGTCTTCGTACAGACTAGATTAGGACTTTAACAGGTCTGATCGCAGGATCAGGTTCCCTGTTACATCGTAGGGATTCAGCTGAGTCTTATAGTAGGGACAGATCTCCTCTCTTTCCTTAGCTTTAGTAGCAGAACATAACACTATCGTGAAGCTGACAGTGACCGTACGGAGGGTGTTAAACACGGATTCCATGCTTTGGAACGCAGAGGTGTGATGCCCATACGCTCACTGGTCGCTTACTGATACCTACGTGGCGAGTAGTCTGAATCATGTACTCGCGACTCCGGACGAAATACTGACAGCGTGATGGTACGGTGAGATATTGCGTAATTTCCCCAGTGTCGTCGCTGTGTGTGGTGATTCCTGACATTAACTCTTAAATTAATTCTGCGTCTCTTGCTGGTTTGGTAAACACTCCAGTATATGGTTTAACTTCCACTGCATTGTTCATTGTGCACAGAGGACAGGCTGACCTCGAAGGAAGGGGGGGATAGGAATCTTCCTCCACCTTATGAAGTAAGTGGAGCTTTAACCCCTTAACTCCCCACCTCCACGTGTTGACCTACCATGCTCTTGGTCTGACACTCCTTTTTTTGTTTGTTTTTTCCGCTGTCTAGGAAAGAAGGTCCAGATTTGGTCCTTATGTTTTGGACGTGTTACTGGCTGGCTGAGTTATGGGCTAATGTGGGATCTTTAACTAGAAAAGTCTTTAATATTTAGGTGAGTTAAGAACCAAACATATGTTTATTGGGATAAGTACGAGCCCATGAGGGCACAATATCAGAACAATCAGCAATAGCCAAAGTGATTTAGTGTCTGAATACCACTATTTTTATAGAGAAAAAAAGAGAGGTGTTACAGCTAAGTTTGATGAGCAGAGGAGTGAGTGTATTGGATGTTCAGGGGTATTGTCAGATGCTTTAGCACAGGAAGAGTTATCTGAGATAAAATCCGCACTCATAGTAAGCATCAAACTATAAATGGCAGGGGGAAAAGGATGGGTTGGTAGTTAGGTGGGGTAGTTGTTTCAATATTGTTATAATACCTAGTCTGCTCACTGACATCATTTATTTTTTGCAGTGTAATTATTTATCCTGTCATATGGGAATATGTTAGTGGTCCTATTATAAAGAAATACTGTATATGTTATGATATTGTAGAATAAACATTTTTTTTATTAAAAAAGAAGTTATAGATTAAAAAGTGATCATGAAAGATTATGAGATTGAAATCTCTAATTCCAGGTAAATTTTATTTGTAGCTTTAACTGTGGGCCATGTTTTGATGAGAGTTATGGAATATTAAAGAATTTCTACAATAAAATGGTAAAGCCCTGGACTTACTGTATTTACTGGATCTATAGTCTTACGGTGCTTTCAGACTCTCCCTTTTACTTTTTACACTTGTATTGCCATATTTTCAGATTAATAGTATAATTGTTAATAGAATTAATAGAATTTGGGAGGTGTGATATAATAGACATAAATGAAAATATATTACATTTAACCAGACAACAGAAAATGAGTCATGTTCACTATAAAAGAAAAAAATAGTATATATATATATAGATATATTATATGCTGTTGTCACATCTTCTGTGTTATTTGTCAATTGGTTGCAATAAAAACTTCAAAAGGTCATAGGTCTTTCTATATTGAAGTCTTATCTAATTACAGTCATGGCCAAAAGTATTGAGAATGAGACAAATAGTAATTTTTCCAAAGTTTACTGCTTCATTTTTTGTAATGGCAATTTGCATATACTCCTGAATGTCAAAGAGTGATCAGCTTAACAGCAATTACTGTACTTACAAAGTCAATATTTGCCCAGAAAATGAACTTTAACCCCCAAAACACATTTCAACATCATTGCAGTCCTGCCTTAAAAGGAGCAGCTAACATCGTTTTAGTGATTGATCCATTAACACAGGTGTGGGTGTTGATGAGGACAGGGCTGGTGATCAATCAGTCATGATTAAGTAAGAATGACATCACTGGACACTTTAAAAGGAGGCTGGTTCTTGGTATCATTGTTTCTCTTCAGTTAACCATGGTTATCTCTAAAGAAACACGTGCAGCCATCATTGCACTGCACAAAAATGGCCTAACAGGGAAGAGTATCGCAGCTACAAAGATTGCACCTCAGTCAACAATCTATCGCATCATCAAGAACTTCAAGGAGAGAGCTTCCATTGCTGTCAAAAAGGCTCCAGGGCACCCAAGAAAGACCAGCAAGCGCCAGGACCATATCTTAAAACTGTTTCAGCTGCGGGATCGGACTGCCAGCAGTGCCGAGCTTGCTCAGGAATGGCAGCAGGCTGGTGTGAGTGCTTCAGCATGCACTGTGAGGCGGAGACTCTTTGAGCAAGGGCTGGTTTCAAGGAGGGCAGCAAAGAAGCCACTTCTCTCCAGAAAAAACATCAGGGACCGACTGATATTCTGCAAAAGGTACAGGGAGTGGACTGCTGAGGACTGGGGCAAAGTCATTTTCTCTGATGAATCCCCTTTTCGATTGTTTGGGACATCTGGAAAACAGCTTATTCGGAGAAGAAAAGGTGAGCGCTACCACCAGTCTTGTCTCATGCCAACTGTAAAGCATCCTGAAACCATTCATGTGTGGGGTTGCTTCTCAGCCAAGGGAATCGGCTCACTAACAGTCTTGCCTAAAAACACAGCCATGAATAAAGAATGGTACCAGAATGTCCTCCAAGAGCAACTTCTCCCAACCGTCCAAGAGCAGTTTGGCGCCCAACAATGCCTTTTCCAGCATGATGGAGCACCTTGCCATAAAGCAAAGGTGATAACTAAATGGCTCATGGAACAAAACATAGAGATTTTGGGTCCATGGCCTGGAAACTCCCCAGATCTTAATCCCATTGAGAACTTGTGGTCAATCATCAAGAGACGGGTGGACAAACAAAAACCAACAAATTCTGGCAAAATACAAGCAATGATTATGCAAGAATGGACTGCTATCAGTCAGGATTTGGTCCAAAAGTTGATTGAGAGCATGCCAGGGAGAATTACAGAGGTCTTGAAGAAGAAGGGGCAACACTGCAAATATTGACTTGCTGCATAAACTCATTCTAACTGTCAATATAACCTATTGGTACTCATAATATGATTGCAATTATATTTCTGTATGTGATATAAACATCAGACAAACACTAATAAAAACCAGAGGCCAGCAGATCATGTGAAAATATAATTTTGGTGTCATTCTCAAAACTTTTGGCCATGACTGTATATACTCACTGGTGAAAATGATGTCTGCTGTAGAATCTCCAAATACATCTTCTCCAGTGACTGCCCTAATGTTAGCTGTATATTGGTTTCCAGGTGTGAAATCGCTGACTGTGAGCGACTCGGAGGTCGTTGTCTCATTCTTGTAAATATCTCCTGTCACTTCAATGAGATAGTGACTGTAATTGCTCTGAGGAGGGAGCCAGGATAGATCCATAGAGTTAGTGGAGATATTGGTGACCTGGACATTACTGACCACGCCAGGACCTGTGATTGGGATAGAAAGTAATAACAACAACCTCAGCAAGGTGTAACTTCTATAGACAGATATAGCTCTATTACATGTACGGTAGGGTCTGTTACACTGGCTTCATAACTATGATTTATAGCGGAGCCATGACAGCTATAATTAATCTATTATCGAATGCAGAAAATCTGAACAAATGTCAGAGATTTTGGTAATTTGTCTTCTAAATACCACTGAAGACAGTCTTATTCTTGTGGACAAAAATATTGTATCCTAGACAAAAAAGAAGAACCTCACTGTGCAATAAAAAGCACAATGGGCATGAAATTCATATTAATCTCAACCACTTTACTGAAACTATAATATGCAAAAACCTAAAGAAATGAACAGGAATGTAAATTGGTGTGCATGCAGCATACAAAGACAGAAACACAATACACAAATACCCTGCAATAAATAAATATACAGCAATAGTGCATGGAAATAATATAAGGTACTTAGTTAACATAATTTTGATCAAAATAATGCAAAAGCCATTCCACCTCATCACGGTGACCCTATTTGGGACAGTCCTAACTCTAATATTTAAAACCTTACCGTTTATTAAGTGACATGCATGTGGATAAGGGGTGAGAGACTGAACCCTGCTAGTGGACACACAGACCTGCAAAGCAAGACCTCTCAGCCCTTATCCACTAGTGTTGAGCCACCCCCGTAGTGTTCGAGTTCGGTTCGGTTCGTCGAACACCCGTGTGTTCGCCGAACTGTTCGTCGAACTGTTCGTCGAACACCTTCGAACACCGTTAAAACCAATGGCAGGCAAACAAAAACACATAGAAACACATAGAAAACACCTTCAAAGGTGTCCAAAAGCTGACAAACTGCTCAGAAGACACAACTAACACATGGAAAAGTGACAAGTACATATAGTCATGCGAAAATAAAAGAGGAGTAAAAGGAGGGGGAGACACAGATATAGGCATGTCATGCCCTTCTAAAATCCAAAAAGTGAGAAGCCGACACGACCAGTCCGCTCCTGCCCGTGCCACCTCCGTGTCGCCGGGTTTGTGCCAGAGCCGCGGTGAACCCTGATGGCCAGCCCCCCTCTCCCAATACTGGTGCCTGTCCGCTGGTGGGTCGAGCGAGCCCCCCTGTGGTGGAGGCAGCTCTAAGATTTTTAATTTAAATTGTCTCTCTAATTTGAATGAATACACTTTAAATCCATTTACAAGGATCTATTGGAGGGCAAGTCTCATGCCAGCAGCCGCGTAATTCCAGCTCCAGTAGCGTCCACTAAAGCTGCTGCAGTTAAAAAGCTTTTATAAGGATCGAGCTCGGCTGTCCACCGCAAGGCATCCTACTGCCAGTCCCAGCCCCTATGCCTTGGGGTGCCTCCTGATGCTCTTCACTGAGTATCCCATGGTCCCGAAGCATTTCCTTTGAAAAAATTAAGTGTCTAAACTACAGGTGGTGTAGCTTGCTTAACAACCGGGATAATCCGCTGACTAGCAGACACTGCTACTAGGCACAAAGTATTTCCTGGGCTAGATGCAGTTAAAAATTTGTAATTAGATACTCTCGTTGGATGCTGAGAAAGCATTCCATAGAGTCTCCTGGCACGCCATATATGATTCTCTTAAAAAGCTTGGGGTAGGGGTCTAGGGGACCCTTTTATAGCCAAAATCACGGCCCTGTATCGCAATACGTCACCTAGGCTGAAGATAAATGGAACTGTAGCACCCTGAGGGCTCGGTTGCTACAGACGTATTGCACCTCACCCAGAGGTGTGATATCTCACTCTCAGGTAAGGATGGAGTGTGGATCAGGACCCGACACCTGCATGCATTACACCACATTGCCATGGGGCAGGGTGAAAAATATGCCCCTGAGATGGGCACGACAGTCCCTGTCCCTGGCTGGAGTGGGGGGAGGGAACACTGAGGAAGGGGAACCCTGTAGTGCAGGAGCAGGGAGGAAGCAGTTCCTGGGTGCATTGAGAAGGGAGTATAAAAGGTGGGCACCATCTTAGTTCAGTGCAGAGAAGTCTGAGCAGAAGTGGCAGGGAGCAGGGGCTCTGCATGAGCTCTGCTCCGGAGGCGGGCCTAGTAACAGAGGCCCAGGCCTGGAAGAGGGAGAAGGAAGGAAGAGGAGCGGAGAAGGCTCCAGGAACGAGGAATGAAGGGATCCCAGGGGTGCGGACGGGCAAGTCGCCACCGCACGCCCAAATCCACCTGCGTGGAGGGGTCAGGCCAAAGGGGGAGACCGGTCCCCGAACTAGTGGAGGCAGGAAACGACCCTCAGCTAGAAACCGGAGGCTCTGACATTTTATGTGGCGCAGCCCCTCGCTACACCCGCTAGGAAGGCACCACATAGGGTCAGGGAAACTGGCGCCAAGTTTACCAAGAGGAGGCCCGAGGCAGCCGGACAGAAGTGTTGGTAAGAAAGGCCAGACAAAGGACACACAAAGGGGGTCCTGTGAAGTGCTCCAAAGTTATCTGGGAGTTGTCTGAGCCCCTCACCTGGTGAGCACAGTACGACGTGGGCAGCCGTTACCTGCAGACGTGGTCTGGATAATAAGAACTGTGAGTAAAGGCCCTGGACTGCATCACTGACTCCGTGTCGTTACTGCTGCTGCCCTGCACCATCACCCCCATCCTCCGCATACACTGCCCTGAGGCTATACTCCTCCCGTGGGGAGTTATGCTACGCTCTGCTGCACCCACAACACCAGCCTCAGCGGTCTGCCCTGTAGCGGCGGTTCACTCTGACCGTAATCCACGGGTGGCGTAGTCGGACATTTAAACATCAAAACCACATAAATAGTTCCGCCACTGGTTTGACCGCCCTGAGCCACGGAACCGGGTCGCCGCCACGAAGACTACAACCACCAGCATCCACCAAAAAGGGTCCGGCTCCGGGTGTCCCAAGGCCCAGGGGGTGCGTCAGAACATTTTCATCACCTTTCACAATCACCAATGGGACAAGGCAGGGATGTCCTCTGTCCCCTCTCTTATACATCCTAGTGACGGACCACCTGCTCTCATCAATTCGCCATAACCCCAATATTAGGTGGATTGAGGTGGGAGGCACCGAGTACAAGTGCTCTCTATTTGCTGATGATGTCCTAGTATATATCACTCAATCACATATATCCATCCATGCTGTTATGGCTGAAATAGATCACTTTGTTACATGGTAAAATTTTAAAATCAATGCAGCGAAGTCTGAGGCCCTCGATGTCTCCCTCCCCACATCCATATAGGATTCCATCCAGTCCAACTTTCCCTTTGCCTGGCCCTCACAGGGTATCAAATACTTAGGAATTCCTATTCAGAGACCTCTCCCATCTATGTTATCTTAATTTTGGGCCCTTTATTGAACAATTCCATACAGACCACGGTTGGCAAGTTAGAACTGTAAGATTCACTACGTGAACCGCTGGTGTTTTGTGGAAAAGCACATGTACACCGCGTTCCAAATTATTACGCAAAAAGTGTTTAGGAGTGATAAGGGAAGAATTTGTTTGTCAGTTAAACTCATTGATGGTGATGTGTGTCAGGGCTCTTTATATCACTGTAAGCAATTGCAGACACCTGTGCTAATTAGTTTGGCAGGTGTGTCCAATGAAAGGCAAGACTACTTAAGAAGGCTCTCTCACATTATTAAGCAGCCTACATTTTCTGCCAAAATGGGAAAGAAAAAGGATGTGTCGGCTGCTGAGAAGCAACAAATTGTGGAGTGTTTAGGTCAAGGCATGACTACAATCAACATTGTGCGATGATCAGGATGAAGTGTCTTGGCAATCAAGAAGTATGTAGCTGATTCACAGTACACACGTGTGCGTGCTGATAAGGGCAAATTGAGGACTCTTTCCTACAGGCAATTACGTCAGGTTGAAAGAGCAGCGGCAAAAAAGCCTTGTCATAGCAGCAGACAAGTTTTTGAAGCTGCTTGTGCCTCCAACGTCCCCCGAACAACAAGATGCAGGGTCCTTCAGAGGTTTGCAGCTGTGCATACGCCATCCTGTCGACCTCCTCTATCCACTTCACACAAGCAGAAACGGCTCCAGTGGGCCAAACATTACATGAAGACTGATTTCAAAACTGTTTTGTTCACGGATGAGTGCCGTGCAGCGCTCGATGGTCCAGATGGATGGAGTGGAGGATGGCTGGTTGATGGACACCCCACGCAAACACGGCTACAGCGCCAACAAGGAGGAGGTGGAGTAATGTTTTGGGCTGGAATCATGGGGAGAGAGATTGTCAGCCCCTTTAGGATCCCTGAAGGCGCTAAAGATGAACTCCATAATGTATGTGGATTTTCTCAAACAGCACTTCCTGCCATGGTTCAAGAAGAAGAACCGTGTATTTCACAGCAAGATCATTTTTCTGCATGATAATGCACCATCTCATGCTGCACATAAAACATCTGCATCTCTGGCTGATATGGGCATAAAAGGGGACAAACTTACGGTGTGACCCCCATGCTCCCCTGACCTCTACCCCATTCCGAACCTTTGGAGCATCATTAAAAGGAGTGTCTATGATGGCGGGAGGCAGTTCACATCTAAGCAACAGCTCTGGGAGGGTATTCTGTCCTCATGCAAAACAATTGAAGCAGAAACCATCCAAAACCTGACAAATTCAATGGACGAGAGAGTTCAGAAGCTCCTTTCGAACAAGGGGTCCTATGTGAAAATGTAACATCACCTAGAATAAAGTTTTGAGTTGAAAACTGTTTGATTTCAGTTTCTAACAACCTGCTAATGCTTATAATTTCAAAAATGACCATTTTTTTGGTCTTTATTAAAATGAAAAGGTTGATCGAAAAGTTTGGGGGATCTAAGAGTGTGGCAACCCAGTAGTCATGATTACTTCGAATTCTGACAATATGAGGGTCATGCTGCAGGTAGTGCAGCAAGAAGGCACTTATGTGTCTTGCGCATCTCGGAGCCCCAAAATTATTTTCCGGGCTAGATGCAGCTAAAAATTATTTTTAATTTTAAATCTGGTGGAGCTTATTATAGATGGCCTAATAGGATCAGTGCTGCACACTGCTACAAAGCCCAAATTATTTTGCAGTCAAGATACAGATAAACATGATTAGTAATTTGAAAGCTTAAAACGTTTGGTAGGGTGATTTTAACCAATCATCAAGCTTTTACTCTCCCCAGGATGACACAGGGGTAGAAAAGTCGTTTCGGATCCATGATTTGTTCATCTTTATGAACGTGAGTCTGTCTACATTATCAGTGGAGAGCCGCGTGCGCTTATCTGTCAGCACACCACTAGCAGCGCTGAACACACGTTCAGACAGAACGCTGGCTGCGGGGCATGACAAGATCTCCAAGGCGTAAGTGGCTAGCTCCGGCCATTTATCCAGATTGGAAGCCCAAAAAGAGCAAGGGTCCAGTGACACAGTCGTGGCTTCAATGTTTACTTGGAGATACTCCTGTACCATCGTCTCTAGGCGTTGACTATGTGTCAGACTTCTTGTCTCCTGTGGCCTTGCAAAGGATGGGCTAAAAAAGTGGTGAAATGATTCCGCAAAATTGATGTTACCAGCAGATACTGTGGTTCTGTTACGGTTTGAGTGCTGAACACTTGACGGTCCCACGGTTGGCAAGTTGGAACTGTGAGATTCACTACGTGCACCACTGGTATTTTGTGGAAAAGCACATGTAAGATTCTGCAACAGTCTCTGCTGATACTCCTGCATGCGTGCATCCCTTTCTATGGCAGGAATAATTTCTGCAAATTTACTTTTGTACCGGGGATCTAACAGTGTGGCAACCCAGTAGTCAGGATTATTTCTAATTCTCACAATTCGAGGGTCATGTTGCAGGTAGTGCAGCAAGAAGGCACTCATGTGTGTTGCGCATCCAGGAGCACCAAGTCCCTGTTGTGTTGGTGGCGAGGTAACAATCATGCTTCCTTCCTCTGTCCTCTCCCCCCAACCTCGCACAACAGAAATGTGATCAAGGTCTCTCTCATCTGATGAGTCTTCCATCAGTTCGTCCTCCACTTCTTCCTGGGCTCCTGCACCTTCCTCACTAGTTTGGCTGCTACCATGCGCCCTGGTAAAACCATCTCCCCCACCCTCACATGCCTGCCGCCTTGGTGCTGCCGACCTTCTGGACTTTGCAGATGTTAGCCCTTCCGCATACAACTCCTCCTCCTCTACTTCCTCCACCTCCTCTTGTGCCACCACCTGACTCCGAATTCTGTTTAACATGTGCTCCAGCATGTAAATCACCGGAATAGTCATGCTGATAATGGCATCGTCAGCACTAAACATCTTCGTCGCCATTTCAAAACTGTGCAGAAGGGTGCATAGGTCCCTGATCTGAGACCACTCCTCCAGCGTGATTTGCCCCACCTCTGAATCTCGTTGGCCCAGGCTATACGTCAGAACGTATTGCACCAGGGCTTGTCGGTGCTGCCACAGTCGCTGCAACATGTGCAGAGTTGAATTCCACCGAGTAGGCACATCGCATTTTAGCCGGTGAAGTGGCAGGCCCAACGACTTCTGTAGAGATGTAAGTCGCTGAGCTGCGGGATGCGAACGGCGGAAGTGAGCACACAGCGACCGTGCCCTCTGCAGAAGACCATCTAGTCTGGGATAGTGGGCTAAAAATTGCTGGACAACCAGGTTCAACACGTGAGCCATACAAGGCACGTGTGTGACATTGCCCCGGCGAAGGGCCGCACCCAGGTTTGCAGCATTGTCGCACACGGCCTTCCCTGGTTTCAGGTCCAGTGGAGACAACCATTCATGAAATTGGTTCTCCAGAGCTGACCACAACTCCTCAGCTGTGTGACTCACATTTCCCAGACATTTCAATGTAAAAACCGCCTGATGACGTTGAGCCCTACTGCCAGCATAGTAAGGAGGTGTGCAGGATCCCTTCTGCGCAGTTAGAAAGCTTGTGGCATGACCAGACAGGCTTTGGGTGCAGGTGGAAGACCGAGAGGAGGTTGAGGAGGCAGAAGCAGTGGAGGAACTTTGACATAAAGAGGATTGACGCACAACTCGTGGGGACGGCAAGACTTGGACAGCAGCCCCTTGTCCTGCTGTCACCATAGTTACCCAGTGCCCAGTCTGCGACATGTAACGCCCCTGTCCATGCCTACTCGTCCAAGTGTCTGTGGTGAAATGCACCCTGTCACACACAGAGTTTCTCAAAGAAGCGGTGATGTTGTGTGCGACATGCTGGTGGAGCGCAGGCACACCTTTCTTTGAGAAGTAGTGCCGACTGGGCATCTGGTACTGGGGCACTGCGACGGACATAAGGTCTCGAAAATCCTCTGTGTCCACCAGGCGGAAAGGCAGCATTTCTGTAGCCAAGAGCTTGCAGATGGTGAAATTCAACCTCTTAGCTTTCTCATGGCTAGGAGGAAATGGTCTTTTACTTGTCCACATCTGAGGGACCGAGGGCTGGCTATTGTGCTTAGACGGGGTTGATAAGGGTGTCCCCGGCAAACTGCCGGTCTGTGAGGAAGATGCAGGCGGACATGTTAGGTTGCCTTCATCCAAAGGTGGTGCTATCGATGTCGGACAGCGCTCAACACCAGCTGGTGTTACCACCTCCAAAGAAAATGATGACCTGCCAATCACGCTGGCTGTTGCGGGTAAAGAGGTGGCAGGTCTGCGCCCCAAAACAGGTGTGACTGCTGTCCCCCCAGTCACAGAGGATGAAGAGGCCGCGGATGCACAAGATATGGCAGACGGTGGTTGGCCCGGCTGGCTAGGCCGCATTGTAGCACACTGAGCTTCCCACTGCAACTTATGCTTCATGTCCATGTGCCGGTTCATGCATGAAGTACTCAAACTATGTATTTTTTGGCCTCTACTTAGCTTTTGCTGACAAATGTTACAGATAACATGAGTTGGGTCATCTTTATCGATCTGAAAAAATGCCCAGGCTATGCAAGGCTTAGCACCCATGCGACCTGAAGAGCCACCACGACTTGTGGTGAGAGGCAGAGTTGTGTTTGAGGATGCAGTTGTTGACGTGCTTCCAGTACTACGTCTCTGTCCAGGAAGGCGCAACCTGACCTCGACGTCACTAGCATCTTCCTCCACCTCCTCTGCTGACCTCATCTCTTGGCTGACTGTGGGTTGACAGTAAGTGGGATCTCCGACCTCATCATCATCACCCTGTGCGTTATCACACCCGTTGTCCTCAGAGCCAACCTGTTCCTGCCCTGACAAAAAACTAAAGTTGTCGCTCCAATCAGGTATTTGAGTCTTATCATCGTCTTCCTCATTGTCTCCACCAACAGGAGTTACAGTTTGGGAATGAGGGTCTACATTATGGTCAGAACCTTCTGCGTCTGGTCCTGGATCCGACTCATAAAGATTCTGGGCATCAGTGCAGATCATTTCCTCATCTGGATTCACAGAAGCGCTGGAGTCGACCTCTGATTCCCAGGCTATAGTATGAGTAAACAGCTCTGCAGACTCAACCATCTGTTCTACCTCATACTCAGACGGGCAGCTGGAGATTTGGGAGCTGTGAGGAAGCAAGTGCGATTTGGGTGACACCTTTGAGGACTGGAGTATTTGTGATGTTGAAGTTGATGTGGAGGAGAGCCCACTTAAAGGAGCACTTGATATCCGTTGAAGCACCTGCTGTTTTTGTGCCTCATCTGGAATTTGTAGCGATTGGCGTGGCCGTAAGAAAGGGATCTTATCACATTGTCCGCTAAAAGAAGTAGACATTTTAGTTTGGCTGGAAGATGGTCTTTCTTCTGCAGATGTTACTGTTGCTTTAACACCTACCCCACGGACACAACCTTTTTTCCCCTTCCCAACACGCCTATTCCCCTTTCCACCAGCAGCAGGCCTTTTTCCACTCATTTTGGTGGTTAACTAATTCACAACTCTGGAGTTGTTTGCACAAAAAAACAATGGATGGTAACCGAGCAGAGCTGAGTGGCCAAACTGTGGTATTAGGCCAAAACTATTGGTTGGGTTAGATACAGAAAAAAATTATTTTGAATTTGCAACCTGATTGAGGTCAGTATAGATGGACTAATACAACAAGTCCCACACACAGCTAGAAGCCCAAATATTTTTTCAGAGGTACTGTAGATGCAGATAAAAATTAGTTTTAATTTGCAACCTGATGGAGGTCAGTATAGATGGACTAATAGAGAAAGTCCGACACACTACTAGAAGGCCAAATATTTTTTCAGAGGTAGATGCAGAAAAAAATATATTCAGTTTGCAACCTGATGGAGGTCAGTATAGATGGATTAATAGAACAAGACCCACACACAGCTAGAAGCCCAATATTTTTTCAGAGGTAGATGCAGAAAAAAATATATTCAGTTTGCAACCTGATGGAGGTCAGTATAGATGGACTAATAGAACAAGTCCCACACACTGCTAGAAGCCCAAATATTTTTTCAGAGGTACTGTAGATGCAGATAAAAATTAGTTTTAATTTGCAACCTGATGGAGGTCAGTATAGATGGACTAATAGAGAATGTCCGACGCACTACTAGAAGGCCAAATATTTTTTCAGAGGTAGATGCAGAAAAAAATATATTCAGTTTGCAACCTGATGGAGGTCAGTATAGATGGACTAATAGAACAAGTCCCACACACTGCTAGAAGCCCAAATATTTTTTCAGAGGTACTGTAGATGCAGATAAAAATTAGTTTTAATTTGCAACCTGATGGAGGTCAGTATAGATGGACTAATAGAGAAAGTCCGACACACTACTAGAAGGCCAAATATTTTTTCAGAGGTAGATGCAGAAAAAAATATATTCAGTTTGCAACCTGATGGAGGTCAGTATAGATGGACTAATACAACAAGTCCGGCACACAGCTAGAAGCCCAAATATTTTTTCAGAGGTACTGTAGATGCAGATAAAAATTAGTTTTAATTTGCAACCTGATGGAGGTCAGTATAGATGGACTAATAGAGAAAGTCCGACACACTACTAGAAGGCCAAATATTTTTTCAGAGGTAGATGCAGAAAAAAATATATTCAGTTTGCAACCTGATGGAGGTCAGTATAGATGGACTAATACAACAAGTCCCACACACAGCTAGAAGCCCAAATATTTTTTCAGAGGTACTGTAGATGCAGATAAAAATTAGTTTTAATTTGCAACCTGATGGAGGTCAGTATAGATGGACTAATAGAGAAAGTCCGACACACTACTAGAAGGCCAAATATTTTTTCAGAGCTAGATGCAGAAAAAAATTATATTCAGTTTGCAACCTGATGGAGGTCAGTATAGATGGATTAATAGAACAAGACCCACACACAGCTAGAAGCCCAATATTTTTTCAGAGGTAGATGCAGAAAAAAATATATTCAGTTTGCAACCTGATGGAGGTCAGTATAGATGGACTAATAGAACAAGTCCCACACACTGCTAGAAGCCCAAATATTTTTTCAGAGGTACTGTAGATGCAGATAAAAATTAGTTTTAATTTGCAACCTGATGGAGGTCAGAATAGATGGACTAATAGAATGATGCTATGCCCAAAAGATTTTACTTCACTAGGTGCAGTAAAAAAATTGGTATTCTATACACAGGTGGTATATCTTGCAACACAGATAGGCTACTCCACTGACTAACACACTCTGCAATAGGCCAAAAAGGATTAGCTTTGCTAGATTCAGCCAAATGCTGTGAAAAAAACTTGCACAGCACTGGCACAGACCTGCCTGGCAAAAACTGATAGGAACTCATGTAACCTAGTCCTGAAAAGGACTCCAATTACAATTAGTCTTTACTCCCACAATCTATCTATTTAAGAGCACAGACCTGCCTGATAAAAGTCGTAGGAAATGCTGTAACCTAGTACTTAAAAGGACTGCAATCACAACTATTCCCTACTCCCAAGCTATCTGTATATTTGTGCGAAAATTGGCTTGAAATTAACAAGGTATAGCGCACACAGCAACAGCGGTGCCGTCTAACACGCAGCTGCAGCAGTGAGAAAATGGTGGCGACGGGGAAAATGGCTTGGTCTTATAGGGCAAGGACATGTGACATACACTGCCAATGACACATGCCCTTGCTTGTGTGAAAAAAAGCACTTCGCTCCGTGTGTGCACTGCTGATAGGCTGACAGATTGCACCTCCCCACTGTAAATGCGGGAAAGAGAAAAAAAAATGGAGATCTTCATTGTTCCTGCAGAGATCCATCCCCTGCCCCTCCCCCCACCCCGCTGTACACTCAAACTGCGTATTAACATTAATTTTCATCATTACTGAGAAAAAATCCAGTTATGATTTTGGTGCACGAACAGTTATCGAACATAACCTCGAACAGCCGAATTTTTCTCAAATTGTTCGTGTTCGCCGAACGGCTCGAACACCGCCCAAAACAGCTCGAATTTGAGATTGGCGAACAGTTCGAGTAGAACAACGCTCATCTCTATTATCCACATGTATGTCACTTGACAAACGGTAAGGTTTTAAATATTAGGGTGAGGACTGTCCCAAATAGGGTCACCGTGATGAAGTGGGAAGGTCTGGCATTATTTTTATCAAAATTATGTTAACTAAGTACCCAATATTATTTTCATGCATTATTGCTGTTTATTTATTTATTGCAGGATATTTGTGTATTGTGTTTTTGACTTTGCTTTTTTTAAACTGTAATGTGCTACAAATATGCACTATGTGAACTTGGCCTTAGTTGGAGACTGCACAGCTCTCCTGTTTCCAAAATTGCTGGGTACAACACACAAGATACTTTTTTAGCTTTTTTACTGTCAGTAGCAAATATCGGGGGACAATTCTGCTTTCAACATTCACATTAGATGTTCAGACAAGTCTATTTACATTATCATTATCTGCAGACAATTATGTAATATCTGTGTCCAGCTCAGGATAGTCATGTCATGTATAATATATAGTAATGTTAAGTTGGTGCAATTCTTAGCAAATATTTGTCCCAGAGGCCTCAACCAACATTAATCCGACTCTGTTTAGGTTGCATAATACAAATTTATATTTCATTTGACTGTCTTTGTATACTAAATATTTCCTTATGGGAGCAACTGTTACTATAAGAAACAAGAGAACAGATAGTACTTACGTGTGTACAGACTGATCTGACCAACATAACCATATAAAACCATGTATCTATTATATGCAGAAATCTGAATGTTGTAGAAATTCCCCGATGTCAGATTAGTGATCTGTATTGCTGTAGTATTCACAGTCCAGGTGCTGGATGGTTCTCCATAGACAGAAATGCTGTAGGTTGTATTCTCACCAATGCTAAAATCCAAATTTAGCCAGAAAGAGGTAGTGGTGATAAGTGTAGCAGTGATGTTTCCTGCCATTGTGGAAGAAGAAGTGATATATCACATTATGGTATATAACATAATTACTTGAGTTTAGAAACTAGTAAAATGTACTTCAACGACCTACATTTATTGTGACTAAGTCTATGTAAAAGAGATAAATTTATTGCAAATAAATAAAACTATCAACATATTATTGCCTTTTCATATAATTGGTGCACCTGGGACTGTGCAAATGTTGGAGTATCAAATCCTCACTGTACATCTGCTATGATTGTAGATTTGCATCTAAATTTTTGCTATGTTCAGGCTTATTTTCTTATTTGAAACAAAATACTTTGGAGACCAAAACCACTTCTTTGCTACTTTTACATTTTGAGAAAGCCACGTGGTGAAATGTATGTCAGAGATCTGGGGTTTTCCTATCCTGTGTATTCACAGCTTAGGGTATGTGCACACACGTTGTGTTTTGCAGCGTACATGCTGCAGATTTTTAGGTAAATTTTCAGCTGCATCTGGCAGTACCAGCAAAGTCTATGAGAAACCAGAATTCACTGTTCCCACATGTTGCTTTTTGTTTGCTGCGTACTTTCAGTGATTAGAAAAAACGCTGAAAGAATTGACATGTCACTTCATTCAGCGACTTTTTCACCCATAGGAAGTAATGGGGGGGTGATGAAAAAACGCTACAAATAAGCAGTAAAAAAGCAGCAAAAAACGCACCTGCATAATTTGCTGCCTATTTGCAGCATTTTTGATGGCAAAATAGAGTGGGAGTCTTTTTTTTCACGGTACTTTATGTGCATTACTAGAGACAGAAGGACAGTGAAAAAAAAACGCTGCAAAAATGCAACAAAAAACGCAGCTAAACCTGCGTTTTTGATGCAGCTAAGCTCCTGCACAGAAAAGTTATCAGCAGATTTCGTGCAGATTTTGGTGCAGAAAACGTGCAGAAAAAACACAACATGTGTGCATATACCCTTATATGTTATGTCTGTTAATTTGATACTAATTGAGGTTCTTTAATACTTATAAAGTATCAATCCACTTGGAATTTCTCTCTATACATGAATATTTATTGAGCCTGCTGCTATAACTATGTACAGATCTATAATTTTGCTTAGGGAAAATAACTTCATTATTATATTATGCTCACTCTCTATACATTTCACTGTGAAATTCCCTTTGTGTATGACCCTCTCCTTTCTATAAGTATTTTAAGTGATTTTTATCTTGATGTATTAGTAAAATTATATTCATTATCTAATAATATTTCTTTCTTTGTGTTTATTCACATTTATTAGCAGCACATGTTATCATTTGTTACATATTGCATACTGCTTTGCAAATACACGTTAAACATGAGAGAATATATTCAAGTAGAATTAAATTCTATTTGAGTTTTACAATAATTCAAAATCCTCAAAATGCTGTATTTTTGCAATTCACATTTACATTTTCCATTGAATAACTTTGATGCTATTTGAATTTTCCTGTTGTATTTTGGTGATTAGCTGAAATCGAGTCTTAGCCGACTCGTATTATTATTACTATGGCCAAAACATTTTACCTTGTTTGATATGAAGCTCATGTGGGAACTTGCAAGTCAAAGAGCAAAGATTGTAATTAGTTATTATGAGACGTCCACTAGTATTACTTTTCTCTAACTAGAGTGATGACAACATACAGCAGTATACCCAGATATTGAATAAGCTGAGATGATCACACATTTTTTATTCCCAGATTCACTGTCTGCCTATAAGACTAATATTCTTAGTAAGGTTGCAAGGTTCGGATATTGGAAACTGAGGAAGGTTGTCAGGTGTCCAAGCTTCTTGTTTTCCCAAATACAAAACAAAATATATCTATCAATACTAAATTATAGATGTAATGGTCACTCACCTAATACTAAGATATCGCTGGTTCCGCCTAGAAGTCCATTTTCTGCTACTGCAGAGATCCGCACTGTGTACTGGTTCCCACTGGTCAGGTAATTGATTGTCGCTGATTCTGAGTATACGCTGAAACTCTGATGTGGATCTCCTATCACTTCTACCAGATATGAGCTTCTGTTACCTTCTGGAATCAGCCAGCTGACATTAATTGTGCTGCTGTTTATTATAGTGGCTTTTAGCTCAGTTACACTGGCTGGTCCTGTAAATGGGACATACACACTCATTAATAAAAAAATATACATCTAATTAAATGAAACATTTTGTGTGTAATGGCAATCTTCATGAGCGACACTACTAAAATTCAAATTTGCCAGCTTCGACAAACATTTCCGAAACATTTTTTTCGCAGTGATTGCCAAATGCTGCAGGGTCTCTGCAAGACCTAGTAAGATGCGTGTAACACTCTGAGGTCTCCTAGGACTGTATTCAACCCCTATTCAGATCTTTAGCACAAACACAGCCTTAGTAATGTCAGTGACCTCAGTCAAGTCATCTGGTGTGACATGCCATAAAATGATCTGCCATATTGCTGTTTGGGATAGCGAGATAATCAATAAGCAGGATGTATTGTAGGTGGAAAATCATTGTCTGGCTTGGAGGTATCATAAGCTAACACCTGCTCGTGGTAAGGCATCTTCACCAAATCACAACATGAACTCAATGGGTCATAAAAGTAAGTGAAAGTCTCTGCCCGTAAGTGCTGCAGGCGTAACTGCTGCAGTGCACTTTACAGCTCAATGACATCTCCAAGATGCAGACCACGCTTATGAGAGTGCAAAGCACTAATGGCACTCTTAAAAAAAAGAATGGCGGCTATGTACTCTTCATCAAACCTGAGCACATGCCATCATTGTGCAAAGTGCAGTAAGATTGATGAGGTTCATCGGATGTGATACAGTGGAAGAGGATGACTGTGCAGAACACTGGTTTAGGCCATGGTCCCACTATCAGAATTTGGTCAGTATTCGGTCAGCATTTTTTCTGAGCCAAAACCAGGTGAGGAACAATCAGAGAAAAGGTATAATAGAAACAAATGCACCAATTCTGCATTAATCACCCACTCCTGGTTTTGGCTCCCACTCCTGAGAAAAAATACTGACCAAATACTGACCAAATACTGATAGTGGGGCCGTGGTCTTAAACTGATGATGTCACTGTCAGAGAAACATTATTCTACTGTAAAGTCGAGGGATATCTCATATATTCCATTCCGCTCTCAACTTCCAACCTCTTTTATACACATGCTGGAGGCAAAAGAGGCTAATGGGTCCTGCATTTCATAGTACTATTGCCCGGATGGCTGGTGGCAGTGGGGGGCTGTTGCTGATTGTAGCTCCCACATTCTTAGCTGTGGTATAGATTTGTTTTTCTTCTGCCCATATATTGCTATTAACATTTTTCCTGTTTAAAACACTGTAATTACCTTTGTTAATCTTTCAAACCCAATTATTTCCACTTTGTCAAAATGCCATAAAAAGAAAAGCTAATAGGTACACATCCAGAAAGCAAATTGTGGCAATAGTCGGCAGTAGTAATATAGTGTTTGTGGCTATCCAATTGGACTAGTAAAAAAGGTCCGTAAAGACAGATATACACAGTTAAATGGTTGGATTTTTTAAACTGTTTCCAAAAAAAATCTTCCAAGAACATAGCAAGAAATGCTAAGGGGGTAAGAAAGTACACAACCACAAAAGCCTAATGAAAGGCAATATAATTTTTTTTTATATATATATTTTTTTAATTCCCCTCTTTCAAAAAAACTAGACATAACAAAAAATATAAGATATATGGGTATAAAGAGCTTCCATAACTGTGTGCTGTGTACAGATGTAAATGTAACTGGTAAAATAGGTGTGTAAAAAAGTTAAAGTTTGTCACATGCACACCACTTTTTAAAGTATACAGTCACATATATATGTCTGATTTTTGGCTAACTTAGTATAGTCACTTGTTAAGCACACTTTCTCTGAACAACAGTGTGCTCAGATTTATATTTTTGGTTTTGTGCTGGCTTCACTGATTTCTAATGCACGAATAATTAAAAAAAAAATGTAATTCAAATGAAGCAAAATGAGCTGCCAGCCCCGGGCACTACGTCAGTGACCAATCACTCTGCACTGGTACTGGCACCTCTCCTATGTGTTTCTCCTTCTATTATTATTAGTAGTATTATTACGCCATTTATTCCATGGCACTTTACATGTGAAAAGGGGTATATATAGCAAACAACAAGTACAATAATCTTGAACAAAAACAAGTCACTGACAGGAACAGCAGGAGAGAAAACCCTGCCCGCGAGGGCTCACAATCTACAAGGGATGGGTGAGGATACAGTAGATGAGGGAACAGCTGGTCGTGCAGTGGTATGGTGGAACGAGGGTTACTGCAGGTTGTAGACTTGTCAGAAGAGGTTGGTTTTCAGGATCCTTTTGAAGGTTTCCACGGTAGGCAAGAGTCTGATATGTTGGAGTATAGAGCTCCAGAGGAGGGGGATGCACAGGAGAAATCTTGTTTGCGATTGAGGGAAGAGTAGATAAGAGGGGAGTAGAGAAGGAGATCTTGTGAGGATCGGAGGTTCCGTGCATGTAGGTCCGGGAGATTGGTCACAGATGTATGGAGGAGACAGGTTGTGGATGGCTTTGTATGCCAAAGTTATTGTTTTGAACTGGTGTCTCTGGCTAATGTGGAGCCATTGTAGGGATTGACAGAGAGGAGAGGCCAGGCAATAGCCGGGGGATAGATGGATTAGTCAGGCAGAAGTGTTTAGGATAAATTGGAGGGGTGCGAGAGTGTTAGAGGGGAGGCCACAAAGCAGAAGGTTGCAGTAGTCGAACCAGGAGATGATGAGGGTACTCACTAGTGTATTTGCAAATGCTTGGTTGAGGAATGTGCGGATCCGGGAGATATTTTTGAGTTGGAGTCAGCAGCAAGTGTAAAAGGCTTGGATCTCAGGTTTGAAGGAGAGATCAGAGTCAAGGGTTACCCCAAGGCAGATAGCTTGCGGGACTGGGGAAAGTGAGCAGCCATTGACTTTGATGCATAGGTCAGTTAGGGGGGGTAGAATAAGATGGTGGAAAGATGATGCATGTGGTTTTATCCATGTTAACTTTTAGAAATGCAGCAGAGAAGAAAGATGAAATAGCGCACACACATTGTGGGATTCTGGTTAGTAAGGAGGTGATATTAGGTCAAGAGAAGTAGATCTGTGTGTCATCAGCATAGAGGTGATACTGAATGCCGTGGGACTTTATGAGCTGGCTCAGTCCGAAAGTGTAGATGGAGAAGAGCAGGGTTCCTGGAACTGAGCCTTGAGGGACACCGACAGATAGGGGGCGAGATGAGGAGGTGTTATGTGAGTGGGAGACGCTGATTGTCCGGTCTGTTCAGTATGAGGAGATCCAAGATAGGGCCAAGTCTATGATGCCAAGAGAGGAGAGAGTCTGTTGTAAGACGGAATGGTCCACTGTGATGAAGGGAGATGACTGGTCCAGGAGGAGGAGGACAGAGTAGTGTCTCTTGCATTTGGCAGTTAGTAGGTCAGTGGTGACTTTAGTCAGGGCTGTTTCAGTAGAATGGTGCGGTCGGAAGCCAGATTGTAAGCAGTCAAAGAGGGAGGAGGAGGAGGGGTGGGTGGATACTTCAAGTTAGACATGTTGTTCCAGTAGTTTTGAGGCATAGGGGAGAAGTGATATGGGGCGATAGCTAGTCAGAGAGAATGTGTAAAGGGAGGGCTTTTTGAGGATGGGTGTGATCGAGGCATGTTTGAAGCAGGAGGGGAAGACATCAGTTGTTAATGACAGGTTGAAGAGGTGGGTTAGGGTTAGGATGAAGACTGTAGTAAGTTTTGGGATCAGGTGGGACGGGATTGAATGAATTCAGTCTCTGCATTAGTCACAGACTACTACACCCATCTTATTTAATTCAAAGGGTTATCACAGTGTTCTATATTGTGTTATATAGCACAGCAGATAACATCTACTTTATATTTACTAAGCGCTATCACTGTGCGTCATCTATGGTGGTGGATAGGACTGCTGGTAACATCTGCTACATTATTGGTACTGTGAGTTATTACAATTCCATGGTATTTTAAAGGACTGACTGCAGGTTTACACTGTACATTATACAGTATGTACTCGCAGTATTACCTGTGGAATTACATAGTACTGCCGGGAATATCTAATATATTATCAGTATCTAATGAATTCTCTTTTTTATCTTTTTAGAGGAAAGGGCACGTGTAGCCATAATCTTTAGCTGCTGATCTTTTCTAACCCTAACAACAACGCCCCTAATTATCTATAATTAGGCTCATTGACCTAAATACTTTGAGGGAACACTGGCCTGAATACCTTAAAAAAAAAAAAAAACAATAGTAGAAATTATCAGTAATGAAATTCTGCAGAAGGGATGTTGATCCAAGTATTTTTTTCTGACTGAGACAGTTAATGTCTACCTAAAAAATGTTTTACCTTCATCTAGGTTAACAAGTTAGGAAAATAGTTGGAACTTGATTGCCTAGTGTCTTTTTTTAAACTTGTATCCTGATTTACAAATGAACATATTAAAATGTTTTGCAGTTCGGATACGTACAACAATGTACAAACCGACCCCAGATCTCCTGAAACAATCTAGACAGCCTTAGGCTATGGTCCGATTATGGTAATCACACTCTGATCAGACTCTGGTCAGTGTTTGATCAGAGTTTGATCAAAGTTTGATCAGAGTGTGATCTGATTTCGTTGGATGCGGAGAATTTAAAAAAAAATGGCTCCATCTTCTACTTTCAGTGTGTCAGGAAAACTGTGATTTCACTTGAATGTCATCCGAGTGTAGTTCGATGTTTTCCATGAACCAATAGACATGATTGAACGAGTGCCATCCGATTATAGAAGGCATCTAGTGCATGCTGCGACTTTTTCTTAATACAAATTGGGTCCAAAGAAAAAAATCAGACATGTGCATGGCCCCATCGAATAACACGGGGACGAATGCAATCCATCAGAACGATGGATACTACAGGTCCAATGTACATGAGCCAATATAGGCATATATGAGACTGTCAGGTTCTGGTCAGGAGACTGCCAGCCTATCCATCAATAGCATCCACACCTGAACCATGAAGCACAGATGTGTGAATCTGACCTAACAACTATGAAACTATGTTTCTAAATTGTTCTATGAAGAGCATGTGAGGCTTAGGCACATTGTGAAGCTTGAAATTTTGCATCAAAACCATACAAACCATGTCACTACACGCCTTAGAAATATGAAACTATTTATCAAAATCAATAATTTAAAAGCATCTTATAAATTACTAATGCGGAATGATTCTTTATACTTTCCCACCATACTCACTTGTGTAATTATCTATTTGTAAGAATTCTCCTCTCACATCATCTCCTACAATAGCAGAGACTTGGAAGGTGTAATGATTTCCAGGTATGAGGCCTCCAGCAGTGTAGGAAGTTGTAGGCACAATTATATAGAATGTAGAATCTTCCACCATCTGGATCAGGTAAGAGCTCGCATTTCCAATTGGTTTTTCCCAGTATAGTGACATAGAATTGGGGGTGATGTTCTCTGTCATCAGGTTTCTGACCACTTCAGGTCCTGGAAGAATAGACAGAGATCATGTACAATAATCTACAACACTGTTTATTGGTTACTTACTGGTTTACTGCAATCAGTGGGAATAATGAATTCTACATTGATAATTTAGATTAGTTAGAACGTATTACACAGTTACATCCATGAATAAACATATATAATCCATATAAGAGAACTGTGTTGTCACTCTAATTTCTGTTTTGGAAACAGAACGAACAAAATGGAAATAGTCCTATATAATACATTACTTTACCTCTGGTAACATGGCGGCTCCTCTGTTCATCTTGGAAAGGTGTAACATTAACAATCAGGTAAATACTAGGTGGTTATCCAGAAATAAGAAAGAAATTTAGCCTTATTAAACCACTTAGCAGAGTGTTTTAAAATAGCTTTGGCAGAAAAGAAATTTCTAAACCAATGGGAATGAGCTAAAATAGTCATACAAGAACAAAACATCACCAATGCATTGTTTTTCCTTAGCAAGTTAAAAAAGGCTACATTATGTTGTATTTCTTGGGCCTTGAATAGCCTTATGACGAACAGAAGCTATCACTTACTTGTGAAATTAGCTGCTAATGAGTTGGCCCCAATTATATCTCCTCCGACAACAGCGGAGACCAGAAATATGTAATAATTCCCCGGTGTCAGGCCTCCAATTGTATCAGAAGTTGTAGTCACGGTTTTATTGAAAGTTGGATCTCCCATTATCTGGATCCAGTAAGAATCTGCTTTTCCAGTAGACAATTCCCAGGATAGAGATATAGAAATGGTGGTGATGTTCTCTGCCTTCAGGTTCTTGACTATATTAGGTTCTAGAATAAAATGTACAATAATTTCATTTATTCCTTTGGGACCCAGTTTTTTAACAACTTCACTAGTTTAGTAGTGAGAATAAGAATAAATATCCAACTTAATGTAATAAAGCAATTCAATAAACATTTTTTCCACACAAAACATTCAAATAATGTTACAAAAGCCAAAACCGCATGGCCATTAACCTTTAGAAAAAGAACCTATTTATTACAAAAACATGTTCCCAAAGTAACTGCAATCCATTTACAATTTCTTACCAATAATGCAGCGGGGAAGCTGTTTTAAAATTTAGTAAGTAGTTTCTCAGGAGACGCACCACATACTTGTGCTACATGTGCAACAATTAAATATATAGGATCCAAAAAATGCATTATTTAGGAGATAGCCATCAAACAATACCTAACTGCATATGAATGGCTCAAAGCAACTCCAATAACATATGAACAACCAGAGGAACACACAGAGTTAATTCTTAATTTGAAAAACTTTATTAAATAGATTATTCAAGGGAAAAGAGTATATAAGGGAACAATTTTAAAACAGAGGAAAGGTGAACTAGTGAGGTGGATCTCATCCACTGATCAATTGCACGATCATTTATAAATATTATTGCAAAAGTCAATTAAACAATGAATTTTACAGTGTATATAACTGTATATCGCAATCTCAATATTGCATAAAGACAGGCACCAATATAATGTGTTTTATCTTTTAAACAAACATACATAATGTTGTAGCGTCGGCGTCCCTGCCTCCTGCTAGGCAGGGACTCTGTTCCCCTCACCTCTCCACTTCGTGCCCGGCGTCCTCCTCCCGCTCTGCTGGCAGCGCGCGCTGCTTCCCGGCCACTGTGCTTAGGGCGCGCGCGCGCGCGCGCTCCCCCTCTCTCAGAGGGGCCGCGCGCGCCGTCCTAAGGAGTCCCCGGCCAGTGTCCGGAGGACCTCACCATATATAAGGCACCTCCTCCAAAATGGAGGTGCCCGAGCAATGTTGTTGCAAAGCCTTCACTCTGCTTCAGCCCTCAGGTCCCGTTACCAGTTGCCTGCCAGTCACCTGCCAGATTCCTGCGTGATACCAGCCTAATATCCGTTTACCTGCTTGCAAGCCTGCGGTCCGACGGTCTGCCTTCCGACACCTGTCAGTCTGTCTATGGACCAGCCTGCCCGCTCACCTGGGAGTGCTCATCTGCTACCTGCCTGCTAGCCTACCAGGAGGCTCCGCTGTCACTTGCCGTGACCACCTGCCTGTCCAGAGACTCTTGCCCGCTCACCTGGGAGCGCTCACCTGCTACCTGCCTGCTAGCCTACCTGGAGGCTCTGCCGTCACTTGCCGTGACCACCAGCCTGTCCAGAGACTCTTGCCTGCTCACCTGGGAGCGCTCACCTGCTACCTGTCTGCTAGCCTACCTGGAGGATCTGCTGTCACTTGCCGTGACCACCTGCCTGTCCAGAGACTCTTGCCTGCTCAACTGGGAGCGCTCACCTGCTACCTGTCTGCTAGCCTACCTGGAGGCTCTGCCATCACTTGCCGTGATCACCTGCCCGTCCAGAGACTCTTGCCCGCTCACCTGGGAGTGCTCACCTGCTACCTGCCTGCTAGCCTACCTGGAGGCTCTGCCGTCACTTGCCGTGACCACCTGCCTGTCCAAAGACTCTCGCCCGCTCACCTGGGAGCGCTCACCAGCCACCTGCCTGCTGTTCTTCTACCCAGAGTCTGTCCCTGTCACTTGCCGTGAGTACCCGTCCTTCTACTCAGAGACTGTCCCTGTCACTTGCCGTGACTACCTGCCCTTCTACCCAGAGACTGTCCCTGTCACTTGCCGTGACTACCTGCCCGTCTTCCCCGGGAGCCACCCGCTTCCTTACAAGGACCGCCCCCTTGTATAGTTGCTCAGAGGTTCCGCCTCCCAGACCCGTTACAGTTTGCTCGGGCCATGGAACCCGGTGGCACCCAAGCTCCCTCGCTCTCGGACCTATGTCATGAACTGTCCCGTCAGAGGTCCCAACAGGAGTCCATCCTGAGTCATCTGCGGAATGTCAACTCTCGCCTGGACACTCTGACTGCTCCTCCAGCAACCACCGCTAGTGTCATGACTCGCAGCCCGGCAGCGCCGCTGCCCACCAATACCATGGCATCCTGCTCCGGACCCCGGCTTTCTGCACCTCCTCGCTTCGGAGGCGACCCCGCTCAAGCTCGGGGCTTCATAAACCAGTGCACCCTGCACTTTGAACTCCTGTCCCACCAGTTTATCTCCGACCGGGCCAAAGTAGCCTTCATCATGTCCCATCTCACGGGGGAGGCACTGGCTTGGCTAAATCCTCTATGGGAGAGAGGAGACCCCCTGGTGTCCAACCTGCCAGCCTTTCTCACGTCTTTCCGGAAAGTCTTCGACGAACCCGGACGGAAGACCTCATCCGCATCATCTCTGCTACGCCTCCATCAAGGAAATCTCACCGTGGGCCAATATGCCATACGGTTCCGTACCCTTGCTTCGGAGCTGGCCTGGGATAACGACGCCCTGGTGTCTGTCTTTTGGGAGGGTCTGTCCAGCCATATTAAAGATGAACTCGCTGGTCGGGACATACCTACCACTCTCGACGACTTAATAACTCTTGCCACCCGGATTGACATCCGGTTCCAGGAACGCGCCAAAGAGGTCACCCGTAGAGATGAGCGTTGTTCTACTCGAACTGTTCGCCAATCTCAAATTCGAGCTGTTTTGGGCGGTGTTCGAGCCGGTCGGCGAACACGAACAATTTGAGAAAAATTCGGCTGTTCGAGGTTATGTTCGATAACTGTTCGTGCACCAAAATCATAACTGGATTTTTTCTCAGTAATGATGAAAATTAATGTTAATACGCAGTTTGAGTGTACAGCGGGGCGGGGGGAGGGGCAGGGGATGGATCTCTGCAGGAACAATGAAGATCTCCATTTTTTTTTCTCTTTCCCGCATTTGCAGTGGGGAGGTGCAATCTGTCAGCCTATCAGCAGCGCACACACGGAGCGAAGTGCTTTTTTTCACACAAGCAAGGGCATGTGTGATTGGCAGTGTATGTCACATGTCCTTGCCCTATAAGACCAAGCCATTTTCCCCGTCGCCACCATTTTCTCACTGCTGCAGCTGCGTGTTAGACGGCACCGCTGTTGCTGTGTGCGCTATACCTTGTTAATTTCAAGCCAATTTTCGCACAAATATACAGATAGCTTGGGAGTAGGGAATAGTTGTGATTGCAGTCCTTTTAAGGACTAGGTTACAGCATTTCCTACGACTTTTATCAAGCAGGTCTGTGCTCTTAAATAGATAGATTGTGGGAGTAAAGACTAATTGTAATTGGAGTCCTTTTCAGGACTAGGTTACATCAGTTCCTATCAGTTTTTGCCAGGCAGGTCTGTGCCAGTGCTGTGCAAGTTTTTTTCACAGCATTTGGCTGAATCTAGCAAAGCTAATCCTTTTTGGCCTCTTGCAGAGTGTGTTAGTCAGTGGAGTAGCCTATCTGTGTTGCAAGACATACCACCTGTGTATAGAATACCAATTTTTTTACTGCACCTAGTGAAGTAAAATCTTTTGGGCATAGCATCATTCTATTAGTCCATCTATACTGACCTCCATCAGGTTGCAAACTGAATATAATTTTTTTCTGCATCTAGCTCTGAAAAAATATTTGGGCTTCTAGCAGTGTGTGGGACTTGGTCTATTAGTCCATCTATACTGACCTCCATCAGGTTGCAAATTAAAAATAATTTTTTTCTTCATTTAGCTCTGAAAAAATATTTGGGCTTCTAGCAGTGTGTGGGACTTGTTCTATTAGTCCTTCTATACTGACCTCCAGCAGGTTGCAAATTGAATATAATTTTTTTCTGCATCTAGCTCTGAAAAAATATTTGGGCTTCTAGCGGTGTGTGGGACTTGGTCTATTAGTCCATCTATACTGACCTCCATCAGGTTGCAAATTAAAAATAATTTTTTTCTGCATCTAGCTCTGAAAAAATATTTGGGCTTCTAGCAGTGTGTGGGACTTGGTCTATTAGTCCATCTATACTGACCTCCATCAGGTTGCAAATTAAAAATAATTTTTTTCTTCATTTATCTCTGAAAAAATATTTGGGCTTCTAGCAGCGTGTGGGACTTGTTCTATTAGTCCATCTATACTGACCTCCATCAGGTTGCAAATTAAAAATAATTTTTTTCTGCATCTAGCTCTGAAAAAATATTTGGGCTTCTAGCAGTGTGTGGGACTTGGTCTATTAGTCCATCTATACTGACCTCCATCAGGTTGCAAATTAAAAATAATTTTTTTCTGCATCTAGCTCTGAAAAAATATTTGGGCTTCTAGCAGTGTGTGGGACTTGGTCTATTAGTCCATCTATACTGACCTCCATCAGGTTGCAAATTGAATAAAAAAAATTTCTGCATCTAGCTCTGAAAAAATATTTGGGCTTCTAGCGGTGTGTGGGACTTGGTCTCTTAGTCCATCTATACTGACCTCCATCAGGTTGCAAATTAAAAATATTTTTTTTCTGCATCTAGCTCTGAAAAAATATTTGGGCTTCTAGCAGTGTGTGGGACTTGGTCTATTAGTCCATCTATACTGACCTCCATCAGGTTGCAAATTAAAAATAATTTTTTTCTTCATTTAGCTCTGAAAAAATATTTGGGCTTCTAGCAGTGTGTGGGACTTGTTCTATTAGTCCTTCTATACTGACCTCCAGCAGGTTGCAAATTGAATATAATTTTTTTCTGCATCTAGCTCTGAAAAAATATTTGGGCTTCTAGCGGTGTGTGGGACTTGGTCTATTAGTCCATCTATACTGACCTCCATCAGGTTGCAAATTAAAAATAATTTTTTTCTGCATCCAGCTCTGAAAAAATATTTGGGCTTCTAGCAGTGTGTGGGACTTGGTCTATTAGTCCATCTATACTGACCTCCATCAGGTTGCAAATTAAAAATAATTTTTTTCTTTATTTAGCTCTGAAAAAATATTTGGGCTTCTAGCAGTGTGTGGGACTTGTTCTATTAGTCCTTCTATACTGACCTCCAGCAGGTTGTAAATTGAATATAATTTTTTTCTGCATCTAGCTCTGAAAAAATATTTGGGCTTCTAGCGGTGTGTGGGACTTGGTCTATTAGTCCATCTATACTGACCTCCATCAGGTTGCAAATTAAAAATATTTTTTTTCTGCATCTAGCTCTGAAAAAATATTTGGGCTTCTAGCAGTGTGTGGGACTTGGTCTATTAGTCCATCTATACTGACCTCCATCAGGTTGCAAATTGAATAAAAAAAATTTCTGCATCTAGCTCTGAAAAAATATTTGGGCTTCTAGCGGTGTGTGGGACTTGGTCTATTAGTCCATCTATACTGACCTCCATCAGGTTGCAAATTAAAAATAATTTTTTTCTGCATCTAACCCAGCCAATAGTTTTGGCCTAATACCACAGTTTGGCCACTCAGCTCTGCTCGGTTACCATCCATTGTTTTTTTGTGCAAACAACTCCAGAGTTGTGAATTAGTTAACCACCAAAATGAGTGGAAAAAGGCCTGCTGCTGGTGGAAAGGGGAATAGGCGTGTTGGGAAGGGGAAAAAAGGTTGTGTCCGTGGGGTAGGTGCAGAAGAAAGACCATCTTCCAGCCAAACTAAAATGTCTACTTCTTTTAGCGGACAATGTGATAAGATCCCTTTCTTACGGCCACGATAATCGCTACAAATTCCAGATGAGGCACAAAAACAGCAGGTGCTTCAACGGATATCAAGTGCTCCTTTAAGTGGGCTCTCCTCCACATCAACTTCAACATCACAAATACTCCAGTCCTCAAAGGTGTCACCCAAATCGCACTTGCTTCCTCACAGCTCCCAAATCTCCAGCTGCCCGTCTGAGTATGAGGTAGAACAGATGGTTGAGTCTGCAGAGCTGTTTACTCATACTATAGCCTGGGAATCAGAGGTCGACTCCAGCGCTTCTGTGAATCCAGACGAGGAAATGATCTGCACTGATGCCCAGAATCTTTATGAGTCGGATCCAGGACCAGACGCAGAAGGTTCTGACCATAATGTAGACCCTCATTCCCAAACTGTAACTCCTGTTGGTGGAGACAATGAGGAAGACGATGATAAGACTCAAATACCTGATTGGAGCGACAACTTTAGTTTTTTGTCAGGGCAGGAACAGGTTGGCTCTGAGGACGACGGGTGTGATAACGCACAGGGTGATGATGATGAGGTCGGAGATCCCACTTACTGTCAACCCACAGTCAGCCAAGAGATGAGGTCAGCAGAGGAGGTGGAGGAAGATGCTAGTGACGACGAGGTCAGGTTGCGCCTTCCTGGACAGAGACGTAGTACTGGAAGCACGTCAACAACTGCATCCTCAAACACAACTCTGCCTCTCACCACAAGTCGTGGTGGCTCTTCAGGTCGCATGGGTGCTAAGCCTTGTATAGCCTGGGCATTTTTTCAGATCGATAAAGATGACCCAACTCGTGTTATCTGTAACATTTGTCAGCAAAAGCTAAGTAGAGGCCAAAAAATACATAGTTTGAGTACTTCATGCATGAACCGGCACATGGACATGAAGCATAAGTTGCAGTGGGAAGCTCAGTGTGCTACAATGCGGCCTAGCCGGCCGGGCCAACCACCGTCTGCCATATCTTGTGCATCCGCGGCCTCTTCATCCTCTGTGACTGGGGGGACAGCAGTCACACCTGTTTTGGGGCGCAGACCTGCCACCTCTTTACCCGCAACAGCCAGCGTGATTGGCAGGTCATCATTTTCTTTGGAGGTGGTAACACCAGCTGGTCTTGAGCGCTGTCCGACATCGATAGCACCACCTTTGGATCAAGGCAACCTAACATGTCCGCCTGCATCTTCCTCACAGACCGGCAGTTTGCCGGGGACACCCTTATCAACCCCGTCTAAGCACAATAGCCAGCCCTCGGTCCCTCAGATGTGGACAAGTAAAAGACCATTTCCTCCTAGCCATGAGAAAGCTAAGAGGTTGAATTTCACCATCTGCAAGCTCTTGGCTACAGAAATGCTGCCTTTCCGCCTGGTGGACACAGAGGATTTTCGAGACCTTATGTCCGTCGCAGTGCCCCAGTACCAGATGCCCAGTCGGCACTACTTCTCAAAGAAAGGTGTGCCTGCGCTCCACCAGCATGTCGCACACAACATCACCGCTTCTTTGAGAAACTCTGTGTGTGACAGGGTGCATTTCACCACAGTCACTTGGACGAGTAGGCATGGACAGGGGCGTTACATGTCGCTGACTGGGCACTGGGTAACTATGGTGACAGCAGGACAAGGGGCTGCTGTCCAAGTCTTGCCGTCCCCACGAGTTGTGCGTCAATCCTCTTTATGTCAAAGTTCCTCCACTGCTTCTGCCTCCTCAACCTCCTCTCGGTCTTCCACCTGCACCCAAAGCCTGTCTGGTCATGCCACAAGCTTTCTAACTGCGCAGAAGGGATCCTGCACACCTCCTTACTATGCTGGCAGTAGGGCTCAATGTCATCAGGCGGTTTTTACATTGAAATGTCTGGGAAATGTGAGTCACACAGCTGAGGAGTTGTGGTCAGCTCTGGAGAACCAATTTCATGAATGGTTGTCTCCACTGGACCTGAAACCAGGGAAGGCCGTGTGCGACAATGCTGCAAACCTGGGTGCGGCCCTTCGCCGGGGCAATGTCACACACGTGCCTTGTATGGCTCACGTGTTGAACCTGGTTGTCCAGCAATTTTTAGCCCACTATCCCAGACTAGATGGCCTTCTGCAGAGGGCACGGTCGCTGTGTGCTCACTTCCGCCGTTCGCATCCCGCAGCTCAGCGACTTACATCTCTACAGAAGTCGTTGGGCCTGCCACTTCACCGGCTAAAATGCGATGTGCCTACCCGGTGGAATTCAACTCTGCACATGTTGCAGCGACTGTGGCAGCACTGACAAGCCCTGGTGCAATACGTTCTGACGTATAGCCTGGGCCAATGAGATTCAGAGGTGGGGCAAATCACGCTGGAGGAGTGGTCTCAGATCAGGGACCTATGCACCCTTCTGCACAGTTTTGAAATGGCGACGAAGATGTTTAGTGCTGACGATGCCATTATCAGCATGACTATTCCGGTGATTTACATGCTGGAGCACATGTTAAACAGAATTCGGAGTCAGGTGGTGGCACAAGAGGAGGTGGAGGAAGTAGAGGAGGAGGAGTTGTATGCGGAAGGGCTAACATCTGCAAGGTCCAGACGGTCGGCAGCACCAAGGCGGCAGGCATGTGAGGGTGGGGGAGATGATTTTACCAGGGCGCATGGTAGCAGCCAAACTAGTGAGGAAGGTGCAGGAGCCCAGGAAGAAGTGGAGGACGAACTGATGGAAGACTCATCAGATGAGGGAGACCTTGATCACATTTCTGTTGTGCGAGGTTGGGGGGAGAGGACAGAGGAAGGAAGCATGATTGTTACCTCGCCACCAACACAACAGGGACTTGGTGCTCCTGGATGCGCAACACACATGAGTGCCTTCTTGCTGCACTACCTGCAACATGACCCTCGAATTGTGAGAATTAGAAATAATCCTGACTACTGGGTTGCCACACTGTTAGATCCCCGGTACAAAAGTAAATTTGCAGAAATTATTCCTGCCATAGAAAGGGATGCACGCATGCAGGAGTATCAGCAGAGACTGTTGCAGAATCTTACATGTGCTTTTCCACAAAATACCAGTGGTGCACGTAGTGAATCTCACAGTTCCAACTTGCCAACCGTGGGACCGTCAAGTGTTCAGCACTCAAACCGTAACAGAACCACAGTATCTGCTGGTAACATCAATTTTGCGGAATCATTTCACCACTTTTTTAGCCCATCCTTTGCAAGGCCACAGGAGACAAGAAGTCTGACACATAGTCAACGCCTAGAGACGATGGTACAGGAGTATCTCCAAGTAAACATTGAAGCCACGACTGTGTCACTGGACCCTTGCTCTTTTTGGGCTTCCAATCTGGATAAATGGCCGGAGCTAGCCACTTACGCCTTGGAGATCTTGTCATGCCCCGCAGCCAGCGTTCTGTCTGAACGTGTGTTCAGCGCTGCTGGTGGTGTGCTGACAGATAAGCGCACGCGGCTCTCCACTGATAATGTAGACAGACTCACGTTCATAAAGATGAACAAATCATGGATCCGAAACGACTTTTCTACCCCTGTGTCATCCTGGGGAGAGTAAAAGCTTGATGATTGGTTAAAATCACCCTACCAACCGTTTTAAGCTTTCAAATTACTAATCATGTTTATCTGTATCTTGACTGGAAAATAATTTGGGCTTTGTAGCAGTGTGCAGCACTGATCCTATTAGGCCATCTATAACAAGCTTCACCAGATTTAAAATTAAAAATAATTTTTAGCTGCATCTAGCCCGGAAAATAATTTTGGGGCTCCGAGATGCGCAAGACACATAAGTGCCTTCTTGCTGCACTACCTGCAGCATGACCCTCATATTGTAAGAATTCGAAGTAATCATGACTACTGGGTTGCCACACTCTTAGATCCCCCAAACTTTTCGATCAACCTTTTCATTTTAATAAAGACCAAAAAAATGGTCATTTTTGAAATTATAAGCATTAGCAGGTTGTTAGAAACTGAAATCAAACAGTTTTCAACTCAAAACTTTATTCTAGGTGATGTTACATTTTCACATAGGACCCCTTGTTCGAAAGGAGCTTCTGAACTCTCTCGTCCATTGAATTTGTCAGGTTTTGGATGGTTTCTGCTTCAATTGTTTTGCATGAGGACAGAATACCCTCCCAGAGCTGTTGCTTAGATGTGAACTGCCTCCCGCCATCATAGACACTCCTTTTAATGATGCTCCAAAGGTTCTGAATGGGGTAGAGGTCAGGGGAGCATGGGGGTCACACCATAAGTTTGTCCCCTTTTATGCCCATATCAGCCAGAGATGCAGATGTTTTATGTGCAGCATGAGATGGTGCATTATCATGCAGAAAAATGATCTTGCTGTGAAATACACGGTTCTTCTTCTTGAACCATGGCAGGAAGTGCTGTTTGAGAAAATCCACATACATTATGGAGTTCATCTTTAGCACCTTCAGGGATCCTAAAGGGGCCGACAATCTCTCTCCCCATGATTCCAGCCCAAAACATTACTCCACCTCCTCCTTGTTGGCGCTGTAGCCGTGTTTGCGTGGGGTGTCCATCAACCAGCCATCCTCCACTCCATTCATCTGGACCATCGAGCGCTGCACGGCACTCATCCGTGAACAAAACAGTTTTGAAATCAGTCTTCATGTAATGTTTGGCCCACTGGAGCCGTTTCTGCTTGTGTGAAGTGGATAGAGGAGGTCGACAGGATGGCGTATGCACAGCTGCAAACCTCTGAAGGACCCTGCATCTTGTTGTTCGGGGGACGTTGGAGGCACAAGCAGCTTCAAAAACTTGTCTGCTGCTATGACAAGGCTTTTTTGCCGCTGCTCTTTCAACCTGACGTAATTGCCTGTAGGAAAGAGTCCTCAATTTGCCCTTATCAGCACGCACACGTGTGTACTGTGAATCAGCTACATACTTCTTGATTGCCAAGACACTTCATCCTGATCATCGCACAATGTTGATTGTAGTCATGCCTTGACCTAAACACTCCACAATTTGTTGCTTCTCAGCAGCCGACACATCCTTTTTCTTTCCCATTTTGGCAGAAAATGTAGGCTGCTTAATAATGTGAGAGAGCCTTCTTAAGTAGTCTTGCCTTTCATTGGACACACCTGCCAAACTAATTAGCACAGGTGTCTGCAATTGCTTACAGTGATATAAAGAGCCCTGACACACATCACCATCAATGAGTTTAACTGACAAACAAACAAATTCTTCCCTTATCACTCCTAAACACTTTTTGCATAATAATTTGGAACGCGGTGTACATGTGCTTTTCCACAAAACACCAGTGGTTCAAGTAGTGAATCTTACAGTTCTAACTTGCCAACCGTGGTCTGTATGGAATTGTTCAATAAAGGGCCCAAAATTAAGATAACATAGATGGGAGAGGTCTCTATGAATAGGAATTCCTAAGTATTTGATACCCTGTGAGGGCCAGGCAAAGGGAAAGTTGGACTGGATGGAATCCTATATGGATTTAGGGAGGGAGATATCGAGGGCCTCAGACTTCGCTGCATTGATTTTAAAATTTTACCATGTAACAAAGTGATCTATTTCAGCCATAACAGCAGGGATGGATATATGTGATTGAGTGATATATACTAGGACATCATCAGCAAATAGAGAGCACTTGTACTCGGTGCCTCCCACCTCAATCCAACTAATATTGGGGTTATGGCGAATTGATGAGAGCAGGTGCTCCGTCACTAGGATGTATAAGAGAGGGGACAGAGGACATCCCTGCCTTGTCCCATTGGTGATTGTGAAAGGTGATGAAAATGTTCTGACGCACCCCCTGGGCCTTGGGACACCTGGAGCCGGACCCTTTTTGGTGGATACTGGTGGTTGTAGTCTTCGTGGCGGCGATCCGGTTCCGTGGCTCAGGGCGGTCAAACCAGTGGCGGAACTATTTATGTGGTTTTGATGTTTAAATGTCCGACTACGCCACCCGTGGATTGCGGTCAGAGTGAACCGCCGCTACATGGCAGACCGCTAAGGCTGGTGTTGTGGGTGCAGCAGAGCGTAGCATAACTCCCCACGGGAGGAGTATAGCCTCAGGGCAGTGTATGCGGAGGATGGGGGTGATGGTGCAGGGCAGCAGCAGTAACGACACGGAGTCAGTGATGCAGTTCAGGGCCTTTACTCACAGTTCTTATTATCCAGACCACGTCTGCAGGTAACGGCTGCCCACGTCGTACTGTGCTCACCAGGTGAGGGGCTCAGACAACTCCCAGATAACTTTGGAGCGCTTCACAGGACCCCCTTTGTGTGTCCTTTGTCTGGCCTTTCTTACCAACACTTCTGTCCGGCTGCCTCGGGCCTCCTCTTGGTAAACTTGGCGCCAGTTTCCCTGACCCTATGTGGTGCCTTCCTAGCGGGTGGAGCAAGGGGCTGCGCCACATAAAATGTCAGAGCCTCCGGTTTCTAGCTGAGGGTCATTTCCTGCCTCCACTAGTTCGGGGACCGGTCTCCCCCTTTGGCCTGACCCCTCCACGCAGGTGGATTCGGGCGTGCGGTGGCGACTCGCCCGTCCGCACCCCTGGGATCCCTTCATTCCTCGTTCCTGGAGCCTTCTCCGCTCCTCTTCCTTCCTTCTCCGTCTTGCAGGCCTGGGCCTCTGTTACTAGGCCCGCCTCCGGAGCAGAGCTCATGCAGAGCCCCTGCTCCCTGCCACTTCTGCTCAGACTTCTCTGCACTGAACTAAGATGGTGCCCACCTTTTATACTCCCTTCTCAATGCACCCAGGAACTGCTTCCTCCCTGCTCCTGCACTGCAGGGTTCCCCTTCCTCAGTGTTCCCTCCCCCCACTCCAGCCAGGGACAGGGACTGTCGTGCCCATCTCAGGGGCATATTGGTCGCCCTGCCCCACGGCAATGTGGTGTAATGCATGCAGGTGTCGGGTCCTGATCCACACTCCATCCTTATCTGAGAGTGAGATATCACACCTCTGGGTGAGGTGCAATACGTCTGTAGCAACCGAGCCCTCGGTGCTACAGTTCCATTTATCTTCAGCCTAGGTGACGTATTGTGATACAGGGCCGTGATTTTGGCTATAAAAGGGTCCCCTAGACCCCTACCCCAAGCTTTTTAAGAGAATCATATATGGCGTGCCAGGAGACTCTATGGAATGCTTTCTCAGCATCCAACGAGAGTATCTACTTACAAATTTTTAACTGCATCTAGCCCAGGAAATACTTTGTGCCTAGTAGCAGTGTCTGCTAGTCAGCGGATTATCCCGGCTGTTAAGCAAGCTACACCACCTGTAGTTTGGACACTTAATTTTTTCAAAGGAAATGCTTCGGGACCACGGGATACTCAGTGAAGAGCATCAGGAGGCACCCCAAGGCATAGGGGCTGGGACTGGCACTAGGATGCCTTGCGGTGGACAGCCGAGCTCGATCCTTATAAAAGCTTTTTAACTGCAGCAGCTTTAGTGGACGCTACTGGAGCTGGAATTAAGCGGCTGCTGGCATGAGACTTGCCCTCCAATAGATCCTTGTAAATGGATTTAAAGTGTATTCATTCAAATTAGAGGGACAATTTAAATTAAAAAGCTTAGAGCTGCCTCCACCACAGGGGGGCTCTCTCGACCCACCAGCGGACAGGCACCAGTATTGGGAGAGGGGGGCTGGCCGTCAGGGTTCACCGCGGCTCTGGCACAAACCCGGCGACACGGAGGTGGCACGGGCAGGAGCGGACTGGCCGTCTCGGCTTCTCACTTTTTGGATTTTAGAAGGGCATGACATGCCTATATCTGTGTCTCCCCCTCCTTTTACTCCTCCACCTCTTTTCTTTTCGCATGACTATATGTACTTGTCACTTTTCCATGTGTTAGTTGTGTCTTCTGAGCAGTTTGTCAGCTTTTGGACACCTTTGAAGGTGTTTTCTATGTGTTTCTATGTGTTTTTGTTTGCCTGCCATTGGTTTTAACGGTGTTTGAAGGTGTTCGACGAACAGTTCGACGAACAGTTCGGCGAACACACGGGTGTTCGACGAACCGAACCGAACTCGAACACTACGGGGGTGGCTCAACACTAGTCACCCGTGAGAGGAGGTTTCCACATCTAGCCCCTACCTTTCAGAAACCTGTCCCTTCTCCCGCTACTCCCCAGGCGCACTCACCCGAGCCTATGCAGGTCGACCAGACCAAGATGGTCAAAACCCGTCAAGAGTTACGCCGTACCGAGGGGAGCTGCTTCTACTGTGGCAGTAAGGAGCACCGGATCTGTTCCTGCCCGGAGAGGTCGGGAAACGCCTGTGTCTAGGATCGCTCAGAGAGGTCGTCCTAGACAAGAGTAAACCCTCTCCATCTCTGTTGCTGTCGGTCTCTATCATCTGCGGGGAGAACCGTTATTTTGAACTAGCCCAACTTGACTCTGGAGCTGCCGGAAATCTCATTTCTCAGTCTCTGGTAGAGAAATACCGCATTCCCACCAAACCTCTAGCTGTACCCTTATCTGTCGCTGCCGTGGATTGGGGCCTCTTACCACATCCCATCCAACTCATCACCGAATCCATAACCCTGCAGGTGGGAATGCTGCACTCTGAGAGCATCTTCTTTCATGTTCTGCCTGGACTCTCTCACGCCCTATTGCTGGGCCTACCTTGGCTTCAGAAACATGCACCCGTGCTTGATTGGCAGACCGGAGAAGTCCTTCGCTGGGGACAGGACTGCCATAAGACTTGTTTAGTTCCCGTCCATCCTGTCCGTCCTTCTCCTACTCCAGCCAATCTACCTGGTCTTCCGGCTCCTTATAGGTCGTATGCGGACGTCTTTAATAAAAAGGAGGCAGAGACATTACCCCCTCATAGACCATAAGACTGCCCAATCGACCTGATGCCCGGCGCTACTCCTCCCCGTGGGGGCATTTACCCTTTGTCTGCTGCTGAGACCCGATCCATGTCAGAATATATTGAGGAGAATCTGGCCCGGGGATTCATCCGGAAATCTACTTCCCCGGCGGGAGCAGGCTTCTTCTTCATCAAAAAGAAGGATGGCTCACTCCGTCCCTGTATAGACTATAGAGGCCTTAACCAGATCACGGTGAAGAATAAATACCCCCTTCCGCTCATTCCGGAATTATTTGACCGTCTGAGGGGGGCTAGAATCTTCACCAAGCTGGACCTCCGTGGGGCGTATAATCTGGTCCGTATCCGTCAGGGGGATGAATGGAAGATGGCATTCAACACCCGGGACGGCCACTATGAATACCTGGTAATGCCCTTCGGTCTCTGTAACGCTCCCGCCGTCTTTCAAGAGTTGGTCAATGACATCTTCCGGGACCTTCTCTACTCCTGCATAGTGGTGTACCTGGACGACATCTTGGTCTTCTCTCCGGATCTCCCCACACACTGGAGGGATGTTCGTCAGGTTCTGCTCAGGCTCAGGCAGAACCACCTCTACGCTAAATATGAGAAGTGCCTCTTTGAGCAGACCTCGCTTCCGTTTTTGGGCTACATAATTTCTCAGACCGGCCTACGAATGGATCCTGAGAAACTGTCTGCCATCGAGAAGTGGCCTCGACCAGAGGGGTTGAAGGCTATTCAGCGGTTCCTGGGCTTCACCAACTACTACCGCCTCTTCATACCGCACTTCTCTTCCCGGACTGCCCCAATCTCTGCGCTCACCCGTAAGGGCACTAATCCCAGAGAAAGGCCGCCCGAAGCTGAGGAAGCCTTTCTTTCCTTAAAACAGGCTTTCTCTTCCGCCCCGGTGCTGCATCGCCCGGACGGCAACAAGCAATTCTTCCTGGAAGTTGACGCCTCTTCCTCTGGAGCCGGAGCGGTACTTACCCAAAAATCGTCTTCCGGGAGAATGGTAACTTGCGGCTTCTTCTCCAAATTCTTCTCCTCTTCCGAGCGCAACTATTCTATAGGAGACCGAGAATTATTGGCCATTAAGCTGGCATTGGAGGAGTGGCGTTACCTGCTCAAGGGGGCTCTTCACCCGGTAATAATTTACACGGACCACAAGAACTTGGCTTACCTCCAGAGTGCCCAGAGACTTAACCCGCGCCAAGCCCGGTGGTCCTTGTTTTTTGCTCGCTTTGATTTTGTTCTTCATTTTCGCCTGGCTGACAAAAACATCAAAGCTGACGCCTTGTCCCGATCCTTCCTGGTGTCTGATCTTGAGGAGGAACCTAAACACATCATCGATCCCGCCAGAGTAATGCAGGTGGCCCCCGTGAGTCTAAATCGTCTCCCTCCCGGTAAGACGTTCGTAACGGTACCTGATCGGGAGACGATCCTACACTGGGGTCACTCGTCTAAGCATGCTGGCCATGCCGGTCAGAAAAAGACCCTCCAGCTTATCATCCGGCACTACTGGTGGCCTACCCTGCACAACGACGTAATATAATAGACTTTGTTTCTGCCTGTGTGTCCTGCACCCGCAACAAGGTTCCGAGACACCTGCCAGCCGGTCGCCTCCTTCCTCTTCCAGTACCTGCTGCCCCCTGGCAGCATATAGCTATGGACTTCATAACAGATCTCCCGGTCTCTGCCGGTTGTACGGTCATTTGGGTGGTCGCTGACCGCTTTTCCAAAATGGCTCATTTCATTCCCCTGCCAGGCCTCCCGTCTGCACCCGAGCTGGCTAAAGACTTTATCCGCCACATCTTCCGTCTCCATGGCCTGCCCCTCCACATCGTGTCGGATCGTGGGGTTCAGTTCACCTCACGCTTCTGGAGAGCCACATGTAAGCTGCTAGACGTCACCCTGGACTTCTCCTCCGCATACCACCCACAGTCCAATGGTCAAGTGGAGCGGATCAATCAGATCCTGACCAGTTACCTCCAGCACTTCGTTAATGCCCACCATTCAGACTGGGTGGATCTCCTGCCATGGGCCGAATTCTCTTACAATAATCACGAGAGCGAATCTTCCTCCAGATCCCCATTTTTTGTAGTCTTCAGTCAGCATCCTCGGATCCCATTTCCCGTTTCCACCTCGGTGGACAATCCGGCTGCGGAATCTCTCGTTAGCAAATTTTCCTCCATTTGGGAGAGTACCCGATCCGCACTCCTTCGGTCGTCCGAGCAGATGAAAAAACACGCTGACAAAAAACGCCTGGATCCTCCACAATTCCGTCCTGGAGATAAAGTTTGGCTCTCGTCCAAGTATGTCCGGCTCAAGATTCCTTCCTACAAGTTAGGGCCTCGGTTCATCGGCCCACTAGAAGTTATCAAACAAATCAACGCAGTAGCCTATAAATTGAAACTCCTAGCCTAACTCCTTCCATGTATCTCTCCTCAAACCCGTGGTACTTAACTCTTTTTCCAAGTCTACAGGTACGCCTCCTGCTCCGGTTTCCGCTGAAAACGAGTTTGAGGTAGAGAACATTCTGGCCACCAAAAGGGTAAGAGGAAAAAACTTTTTTCTGGTAGATTGGAAGGGGTTTGGTCCTGAGGAGAGAACTTGGGAGCCCCGGGAGAACATCCATGCCCCTCTCATCCTTGATAAATTTCTGTCTGGCCTAAAAAAGGGGGGGCCTAAAGGGGGGGTTACTGTAGCGTCGGCATCCCTGCCTCCTGCTAGGCAGGGACGCTGTTCCCCTCACCTCTCCACTTCGTGCCCGGCGTCCTCCTCCCGCTCTGCTGGCAGCACGCGCTGCTTCCCGGCCACTGTGCTTAGGGCGTGCGCGCTCTCCCCCTCTCTTAAAGGGGCCGCGCGCGCCGTCCTAAGGAGTCCCCGGCCAATGGCCGGAGGACCTCACCATATATAAGGCACCTCCTCCAAAATGGAGGTGCCCGAGCAATGTTGTTGCAAAGCCTTCACTCTGCTTCAGCCCTCAGGTCCCGTTACCAGTTACCTGCCAGTCACCTGCCAGATTCCTGCGTGATACCTGCCTAATATCCGTTTACCTGCTTGCAAGCCTGCGGTCCGACGGTCTGCCTTCCGGCACCTGTCAGTCTGTCTATGGACCAGCCTGTCCAGAGACTCTTGCCTGCTCACCTGGGAGCGCTCACCTGCTACCTGTCTGCTAGCCTACCTGGAGGCTCTGCCGTCACTTGCCGTGATCACCTGCCCGTCCAGAGACTCTTGCCCGCTCACCTGGGAGCGCTCACCTGCTACCTGCCTGCTAGCCTACCTGGAGGCTCTGCCGTCACTTGCCGTGACCACCTGCCTGTCCAAAGACTCTCGTCCGCTCACCTGGGAGCGCTCACCAGCCACCTACCTGCTGTCCTTCTACCCAGAGACTGTCCCTGTCACTTGCCGTGAGTACCCGTCCTTCTACTCAGAGACTGTCCCTGTCACTTGCCATGACTACCTGCCCTTCTACCCAGAGACTGTCCCTGTCACTTGCCGTGACTACCTGTCCTTCTACCCAGAGACTGTCCCTGTCACTTGCCGTGACTACCTGCCCGTCTTCCCCGGGAGCCACCCGCTTCCTTATAAGTACCGCCCCCTTGTATAGTTGCTCAGAGGTTCCGCCTCCCAGACCCGTTACAAATGTTATTTAAAAGTGCCATTGTGCTGCAGCTACCAGAGGAAAAGACCAGCATATATGTCATAGGTTCATACCCATAGTGCTAGCTCATATACTGTAGGTGTCAGTAGCCGGATCTACCACAAAGGAAGGTCCACAAAGCACGTTTCCCATTTTTCAAGTTTTATTGCTTCATCAGAGGGAAGTCCAGTGTCTTCCATCCCACGCTTATCCATTTAAAAACCAACCTACAATATACTCACATAAGAGGCATTCAGCCAATGGAACCAAGCAAAGTGGCGCATGCGCACTTGAGCCTACCCGTCCTTCTCAGCGTCATGCATGGTGTCACGGTAAGTCTACGCACACGTGGGAGCAGGCACGAGTCACCATTGCTCCCGTGTATGCGCAGACACTGCAGTTGACGCCTGGCAACACCAGGGGGAGGAGAGCAGAGCCCACCCGCCCACCTCAGCTTTTACCATTATATCTACTAGTCAAAGATTGTGCAGCAGTCGCAATGGCGCTCACTTACAATACACCAGAAAATGTATTGATATATAGTGGATTATTAAAGTAACAGAAAAAATATAGAATAATCTTTGTCCAATTCACTGTGACCCAAAAGTGCAAGTAGCGTTCAAATATATTGTGTGTTCCAAAAATCATTTAATTTGTGCGCAAAGCATTATGTGTAACCTACACCTTACTATTACTGAAAGATATCGTTCATGTGTTCCCACCATACTCACTTGTGTAATTATCGATTTCTAAGAATTCTCCTCTCACATCTTCTCCTACAATAGCAGAGACTTGCAAGGTGTAATGATTTCCAGGTATCAGGCCTCCAGCAGTGTAGGAAGTTGTAGGCACAATTATATAGAATGTAGAATCTTCCACCATCTGGATCAGGTAAGAGCTCGCATTTCCAATTGGTTTTTCCCAGTATAGTGATATAGAATTGGTGGTGATGTTCTCTGTCATCAGGTTTCTGACCACTTCAGGTCCTGGAAGAATAGACAGTGATTATGTATAATAATCTTCAACATAGTTTATTGGTTACTTACCTGGTTTACTACTAGTATCTGGAATAATATATTCTACCCAGAAAATTGAGATTTGTTAGAATTAATACATAATTTTAGCTATGCTAACATGGATGCTCCTCTGTTTATCTTGGAAATATTAGATATATTAGATATATTGCAGAAATTTAGCCTTTTTCATTCTCTTCACTGTATTTTAAAATTGACCCTATAAAAAATTATTTTGAGTCCAATATGAATTGATCAAGAATGGACATTCAAATCAAAACATCGCCATATTAAGAAAAAAATGCTTTGTTTTTATTACTATTTTATGACTTTCATTGGTTTTATTTTGAATAATCACACATAAAACCATAAAATACATCAGCTATATATTGAAAATTATCACTTATTTTTCACACTTACTTGTGAAATTAGCAGCTAATGAGTTTGCCCCGATTATATCTCCGCCAGCAAAAACAGACACCAGGAAAATGTAATAATTCCCCGGTGTCAGGCCTCCAATTGTATCAGAAGTTGTAGTCACGGTTTTATTGAAAGTTGGATCTCCCAGTACCTGGATCCAGTAAGAATCTGATTTTCCAATAGGCGACTCCCAGGATAGGGATATAGAATTGGTGGTGATGTTCTCTGTCTTCAGGTTCCTGACTATATCAGGTTCTAGAGAAAAAAAGCACATTTATTTACTTTATATACTTTTTTTTTAACTCAGTTTCTTCATATCTTCATTAATTTAGTACTGAGAATAAGGAGTACATCCAACTTAATGTATTAAATCAACTAAATAGACTTCTTTAGCAGCACAAAACTAAACAAATTATGTCAGAAATGCTGAAGCATCATTGTGATTAATCTTAAGAAAATGAAGCAGTTAAAAAAAACATTTTGTACTATTATTATTATTAATAAATAAAAAGGTTAAAAATTCCCATACTAATTGCAAGTCATTCACAATTCATTTCTTATGAAGCAGTGGTGAAACGGCATCTCAGCAGATGCAACAAAGACATTAGGTTTACGTGCACCAAGCGCTATATGTGACCTCTGCCTTACTATTACTGAAAGAGATCGTTCATGTGTTCCCACCATACTCACTTGTGTAATTATCTATCTGTAAGTATTCTCCTCTCACATCATCTCCTACAATAGCAGAGACTTGGAAGGTGTAATGATTTCCAGGTATCAGGCCTCCAGCAGTGTAGGAAGTTGTGGGCACAATTATATGGAAAGTAGAATCTTCCACCATCTGGATCAGGTAAGAGCTCGCATTTCCAATTGGTTTTTCCCAGGTCAGTGATATAGAATTGGTGGTGATCTTGCCTGCTGTTAGGTTTCTTATAATGTCAGGTCCTGAAAGAAAAGCCAGTGACCATGTATAATAAATGTCAACACTTTGTATATATACAATGATTATTTATAGAAAATAAACCATTTTAACTTGAATACGTAGGTTAATTTGTGCGTACGATACAGCAACCTTTACAGTCTTGATTGACACCTATACAATCCTGTTGTTGAACTGTGCTGTCATGCTACCGGTTCCCATTAAAATAACTAACTGCAGCAAAAAAGATTCCCTGTGATTATCATTGAATAATATTGGACCCACAATTAGTAAAATACAAATTGGAAATCCAGGACTCCAAGAATTTGGCAGAAATTCAGCCTCTATTATTCCATCATGAGAGAAGTATAAGGAAACATTCTGGCTCCATTAGACTTAGATAAGATGTCTGAAGCAAGGAGTATCCCATGTAAGACAAGGAACATAAAAGCTATTTATTAGATTCTATTATACTTACTTGTGAAATTAGCTGCTAGTGAGTGATCCCCAATTATATCTCCTCCAACAACAGCGGAGACCAGGAATATGTAATAATTCCCAGGCGTCAGACCTTCAATTGTATCAGAAGTTGTGGTCACAAGTCTTTTGAGTGTTGAATCCCCCAATATCTCAATCAAGAAAGAATCTGCATTTCCGATACCCAACTCCCAGGTCAGGGATATTGAATTAGTGGTGATGTTCTCTGTCTTAAGGTTCTTCACTACTTCAGGCTCTAAAAGAAAGGTCAGTAAACTATTTACATATTGTACATAAAAACTTAAATTACTAATCTATTTTATATGTTAGTACTGAAAAAGAAGAAAGTATTTACCTAACTGCTAAATCTATTATAAAACCTTAAAGTGGTCAAAATATAGGCTGAAATAGATAATAAATGTATGATTGCTCGTAGCCTTACCACTGACACCGTGAACAATTATGAGAATTAGGGTGTTTGGTGTGGTGGTCAAACATTCACACTACTGATCCACTCCTAGTCACCAATTGTCTATCAGATTGGCTTAGAACATAATCGTATGTCATTTAATGATGTGAAGTTAATTCAACAATGACAACCAATAGTAGATCCTGTTGTCACTTTAATAAAAGCTGTACTTATTACAGCATAGAATAAAGAGGCATAATGTCAGCAAATATAATACAATTTTATCCATTACCTTTAGGCTATTACACTTGTTTCTCAATTATAATAATTCGTTTTTGCGGTGGAATTTTTTTTAATGAGCTGTGCCGCCATCATATTCATATTTACATATATTTACTCCCACATACTGCCACAAACCACTTCTGACCTCAGTAATGGCAATAAATATGTGGACATGATTGAATGTAAAAGGATGTAAGTATTTATTAAAGCTTTTATAGAACTTCAAGTAGAAGATCATTACTGGAGACCGGATATGTGAGAAACCATTTATCCAGCTGTAGCGGAGGCTTACTTGTGTAATTTGATGTTGATACGTTGTCTCCCTGTACTGTATCGTAGCCAGTTAAGGATGAGACCAGGAAGGTGTACTGAGTCCCAGGTATTAGGTCTTGCACTGTAAAGTCAGTTAGTGTAGTGGTTTTATTGTATTTTTCATCTCTCTGGATCTGTATGAGATAAGAACTTGTTCTTCCATCTGGCGGCAGCCAGCTCAGAGATACAGACGTGTCAGTGATACTAAGAATTGTCAGATTCTTCACCTTTTCTGGTCCTTAAGATAAAAGTATCAATAGTTAAAACAGGTTATATTCAGTATTCAGCAGAAAAGAGTACACGCCTTTTGAAAAAGATCTTAATGTCTCACTGAACACTAAAATCATTTCCAAAATTTTGACAAGATTGAGTTTCATAGAAATTTTTTCACCTATAACATGAAAGTAAGGTTAATAATATAACTTTCATTATAAAATCTTCAATTTTACTGAAATTAGTTGATGGAAAATAAATACACCCCACAACAAAATCTACTACATCTAGTATTTTGAGTGACCTCCATGATTTTTTATTAAAACACTGAGTCTTCTACGCACGGAATGAACAAGTTAGCAACATATTGCAACATCCATCTTTTCCATTCTTCAATAACGACTTCTCTTAGGTCCTGGAAGCTAAATGGAAAATGATGCTCAACTTCTCTCTTTGAGATTCCCCATGACTGGGTTTAATTGGGTTCAGACTAGGAGACATACTCGGCCACGTAATCATTTTCACCATTACTTTCTTGAGAAATGCAAAAGTGGCATTAGATGTGTGTTTTGGATCACTGCCATGTTGGAAAAGTGCACGTCTCACAGGGGCATAGAGTGATCGTTACTTACCCAGCTTTGCTTTATCACTTTGTTGATGAATTCATATTATGTATTTTATGTTTGTGAAAATAGGTTAGATTTATGGCCTTGTCCATATCTGTAGTTGTACCATCTAATAACATGTATAGCAAAGCACTGCACTGTATTACTCTTATATTTATATGGCCACTTGGTCTTATTCTTTAAACTTTTTGATTATTGGACATTGCACTACATTGTGTTAAATCCTGCTACTGTTAGAACTCTCCTGTTAGGTTTTTTCTAGTTTGCTGGTCTCATGACCTTTTTTGCCTATTTAATCCTGCTCCGCCCTCCTGGCCTTGCTGGACTTCATTGTAATTTCTACTCTTGAGCTAGCTTGGTGCTCTGTTACCTTTCTTAGTCAGTTTTGCTAGGTCTTCGGACCACTATGTTCTTTGTTGTTTGTTTGTCTTATTTCTGCTACAATTTCTGCTAGGAGGTGTCCATTTTTCTCCCAGTCCCTAGTTCTTGTAGGGATCCCTTCCTCACATCTATAGATCTTCGCTCAGACTTGCCGAGGACTTTAGCGGGTCTGATCGCAGGATCAGGTTCCCCGTTACATCGTAGGGATCCAGCTTAGTTCTATTGTAGGGACAGATCTTTTGTCTTTCCTTAGTGCTTGTAGCAGATCATAACAGTAAGTCCAGCCCAAAAAATTTCTCTAAGGAAAGACCTCCAGTTTCCATCATGGTCTCGGTTCAGGATTTGGCTCAACGCTTGCAGGGACTCTCTCTGGAGGTGGCCGAGCTCCAACAACATGTGAGTAGCTGTTCTGGAGCGCATTTTGTGGAGCCAAAGGTACGTCTGCCTGATCTATTTTTTGGTGAACAACAAGATTTTTTTTCCTTTAAAAATGCTTGTTTGCTGTATTTTCGTTTGAAGCCCAGATCCTCTGGTGATGAATCACAGCGCATAGGGTTCATAATGTCACTTTTGCGCAAAGAACCTCAGGGATGGGCCTTTTCTCTCCAACCTAGTGATCCGTGCTTTAGATCAGTGGATAGTTTTTTTCTGCTCTGGGGTTGTTGTATGATGATCCTGATCGTGTCTCATCTGCTGAGTCTGAATTAAGACGTTTGAGGCAGGGATCAGGTAATGTGGAAAATTATTGTACTCACTTCCGTCGGTGGTCTGCTCAGGTGGGGTGGAACGATTCAGCTTTGAAAAGTTTGTTTCTTGCGGGGCTAGGTGAAAGGGTTAAGGATCTGCTGATTGCTTATCCTTCACCTGGAAACTTTCAGGAGGCAATGCAATTAGCTATACAGGTGGACAGGAGACTGCGTGCAAGGGTTAATGAGAGTAAATCCTCTGCCATGTCAGCTCCGAGTCTTGAGAGGGTCTGTACTGACATTGGAGAGCCGATGGAGATTGGGGCGATGTCACCCCGCTCTCATGAAAAAGACCGCAGATTTTCTGAAGGTTTGTGCTTTTATTGCGGTGGATCTGACCATTTCATTAGGAACTGTGTGCTTCGTATGAACAAAGAAATAAAAAAGGTCAGTTACGCCCGTATAGTCCGTGAATATTAATAGCGGTACCAGAGCACCAATAACAGGGCAAAAATATTAAAAGCACTGGTTTATTAATACACACAACGCGTTTCGGTGGACACAGCCACCTTCATCAGGTGTGACAAGCAGCAAACAATTGATCCTTATATACATTTGACTAGGTATGCAATTACTTAAAAGGGGCGGGGCCAGATACAGAGTAATACCTCTATATTAACCCCTTGAGTTCATATATGCTCAATAGAGTAAAAAGGATTATTATAAATTAATGCCTAATGAAGCATACAGGGTTCTTATAAAAAGGATTCGCTGTATAAAAACTTGTGAATCCTATAATCATACGGATTTTTTTCTGGAATCTAAGGTTTTAAAAAAACGTTTTAGAGCTAAGGGATACCCCCAGAAATTATTAAAGGATGCTTTCTCCAAAACTAGATCCCTATCACAGAACTTGTGTATCAACAAATCCAAGAATACCAGCCAAGAGCCAAACAACGATTTCAGTTTAAATCTGATTACTACTTATGGTAAACCTACGCAATTGTTATCCAGTTTATTAAAAAAATACTGGTTCATTTTAAGTAATGATCCGATATTGACTGGTCATTTACCGGAATTTCCTCAAGTCATATCTTGGAGGAGTAAAAATCTAGGAAACTATATAGCCCCTAGCAATACAACAATTGGTAGAAGACCGAACCATTTAAATGTAGCTCCTATTAGCAATAATGGATGTTATAAATGTAACGTCCCTAAATGCTTATGCTGTCAATCCATTGATAACGGAGCTAAAACATTCGTCTCTGCGGTCACTGGAGAGATATATCCCATTCGCTTTAGACTTACATGTCAGTCCTCATATGTGATATATCTGCTCCAGTGCACCTGCGGCCTGCAATACATTGGCCGCACTATCCAGGAAATGCACTCCAGATTAAATAAACATCGCCAAAATATTAGAAACGGCATTCCCTTACATAGTGTTTCTAATCATTTCTTAAAAGAACATCAAAAAAATCCTAATAACCTAAAACTAACTATCATTGATCATATAGTTGATACACACCCTGATAGACTAAATCGTCTCATTACACGTGAAAATTATTGGATTTTCAAAATGGGAACCTTGTCTCCTGAAGGTTTGAACCTTAATATAGAGAAGGCAACTTTTTAAATAATTGTTTTTATATTTTAGCAAATTTATTATATATATCTTTTATATGGGGGAAGAGGGGGGAGGAGAGAGAGAAGGAGGGAAGAGGGGAAAGGAGAGAGAGAGGAGGAGGGAGGAGAGAAAGAAAAGAGAAAAAAGTGAAAAAAAAATTATTATTTTTTTTTTTTTGAAATTTTTTTTTTTTCTCTTTCCTTTCTTCGTCTACTTTTCCCTAATTATAATGATAGAAACTGATTGTAATTTTATAACTTTATATTTAAACATTGTTTTATGTTGTATGTAAAAATTATTATTTTTTTTTTTATAATATAAAATATAGGGTGGTAGATGACAATATATCCTATTAAGTATTATGATTATAGGATTCACAAGTTTTTATACAGCGAATCCTTTTTATAAGAACCCTTTATGCTTCATTAGGCATTAATTTATAATAATCCTTTTTACTCTATTGAGCATATATGAACTCAAGGGGTTAATATAGAGGTATTGCCCTGTTATTGGCGCTCTGGTACCGCTATTCATATTCACTGACTGTCCCTTTCCCCCTGTTGGGGTGCGGTAGAGCTGCCTTTAATCTATTGTTCTTTCACCTGTGGGAGCAATTTAATTAGAATTACTACCCTGGTTTTCCAAGTTGCGCTGCCCTAACCCCTCCGGAACGCTGCCGGGGGTGTTGGTAAAGCTGGGCGTCCATCTCGGCGTTACATGCTACTAACCTGACCACGTGATCCACCACCAAGAGATCAGGATCTGTGAACGCCGCTGGAAATAGATGACAGCCACCAACAGAGCGGAGCTTGTGGAGCTTTACACTGAGGTTGTGCAGAGGTGCACAACCTCACAAGGTTAGTAGCCATCCCCACACCCCTCTAACAATTGCAATACTGAGTCACCCATTGCGCCTTGTTCTCTCCTCTCTTTACAGTTACGCCCGTATAGCCTGCTTAAATACTAAGGGTGTACTTCTTTCTGCTACTACCACTGCTCAGGAAGAATTAATTGAATTTCGGGTATTTGTGGATTGTGGTTCTACTCTGAATGTGATTGATGGGGGATTCTTGGAAAAACTTAAATTAAAACCCAAACCTTTGTCATCCCCTATTGCCGTGGTTTCTGTCGATGGCTCTCCCTTAAAGAGTGTTACTCACAAGGTCTGTGAATTTCCCCTCACTATTAATGGTATTCACCAAGAGAATTTGGATTTGGTAGTATTAAATAATTTGCCTTCTCCTGTAGTGTTGGGGTTACCCTGGTTAAAATTGCACAATCCTGTACTGGATTGGTCTACCAATGAAATTAAGTCCTGGAGCCCTAAGTGTTATGGCAAGTGTTGTAACGGTCGCATTGCTGCTGTGGATAAAGGGGAATTACCTGTACCTATTCAGGATTTTTGGAAAGTTTTTTCTGTGAAGGAATCGCAAATTTTGCCTCCCCATAGAGACTATGATTGTACCATTGAATTTGTCCCTGGAGAGACTCTTCCTAAAAGTCGTTTATTTAATCTTACTATTCCTGAGAGAAAGGCTTTGGAGGAACACATACAGACAAGCTTGGCCACCGGTCACATTAGGCCTTCCAAGTCTCCTGTGGCTGTTGGATTTTTTTTTGTTAAAAAAAAGGACGGCGGTTTACATCCTTGTTTGGACTTTCGTGAGATTAATAAAATTACTGTACGCAATCCTTACCCACTGCCATTGATTCCTGATTTGTTTAACCAGTTAGTGGGGGCCAAGTGGTTCTCTAAAATTGATCTCCGGGGGGCATACAATTTGTTGCGTATGAAGGAGGGTGATGAATGGAAGACTGCTTTTAACACTCCTGTGGGTCATTTTGAGAATCTGGTTATGCCTTTTGGTCTTACCAATGCTCCAGCATTTTTTTCAGAATCTTATTAATGACATCCTTAGACCTTTGATCGGCAAAAATGTGGTTGTGTATTTGGATGACATTTTGATTTATTCACCTGATCTCGAGTCTCATTGGCGGAGCGTACGTGAGGTATTGCAGTTATTGATTGACAATTCACTTTTTGCTAAGCTGGAGAAATGTGAGTTCGCTGTTCAGAGAATTAGTTTTTTGGGCTACATTATCTCCAGCGAGGGCTTTGAGATGGACCCGGTGAAAGTTCAAGCTGTGCAGGAATGGCCTAGGCCTATTGGTTTGAAATCGATACAGAGGTTTTTGGGTTTCGCCAATTATTACAGAAAATTCATAAAAAAAAATTCTATTATTGTCAAACCACTGACCGATCTCACCAGGAAATACGGTTCAGTGGACTTCTGAGGCCATTGAAGCTTTTGTGTTTCTAAAGGAGAGGTTCACCTCTGCTCCCATCCTTATGCAGCCTGATGTGACTAAGCCGTTTTTGGTTGAGGTTGATGCTTCTTCTGTTGGGGTCGGTGCGGTGTTGTCTCAGGAAAACAAGGATGGAGTACATCCCTGTGCCTTTTTTTCAAAAAAATTTTCTGAGACTGAACTTAATTACGATATTGGTAATCGGGAATTGCTGGCTATTAAACTCGCATTTGAACACTGGCGTCATCTCTTGGAAGGTGCTGAATTTCCCATTCAGGTTTTCACTGATCATAAAAATCTGATCTATCTTGATGCTGCCAAGCGCTTGAATGCCCGTCAGGCTAGGTGGGCACTTTTTTTCTCGCGGTTTAATTTTTCCGTTACTTACATCCCGGGTACCAAGAATGTTAAAGCTCATGCTTTGTCTCGCAGCTTTTCTCCCATGGTCGGTGCTGAGGAGGAGGAGAGCATTTTACAAGAAGGTGTTGTGATTGCTGCTTTGGACTCCATTTTGGAGGATGAGATTCTTAAAATGCAGGAGAATGCCCCATCTAACACTCCCCATGGGAGGTTGTTTGTGCCTAGGACCTTTAGGAGAGATTTGTTTGTTGAGTGTCATGAGTCTCAGTTGGCAGGTCATCCAGGAATTTCTGAGACCAAGAGACTTGTGGGTCACAGTTTTTGATGGCCTGGATGGCAGAAGGAAGTCATTAAGTGGGTGCATCAATGTACTGTGTGTGCTAGATCTAAATCTTTGCATGCTCCTGCTGCGGGGTTGCTTTGCCCTCTGGAGGTTTATAGTGCACCTTGGACACATCTGGCTATGGACTTTATTACTGACCTTGCCCCCTCTGAGGGTTTCACGGTCATCTGGGTGGTCGTGGACCGTTTTAGCAAGATGTGTCACTTGGTTCCCTTCATCAAACTGCCCTGCGCTAAGACACTCGCTAAGGCCTTTGTCAAGGAAATTGTCAGAATACATGGCATTCCTACTGACATTGTTTTTGATAGGGGACCTCAGTTTGTGGCTCGTTTTTGGCGTGCCTTTTGTGACAGGTTGGGAGTTCATTTGTCGTTTTCATCCGGATATCATTCTGAGTCTAATGGCCAGACAAAAAGAAAGAACCAGGATGTTGAGCAGTTCTTGCATTGTTTTGTGGCAGACAATCAAGAGGAATGGTCTGAGTTTCTGCCACTTGCTGAATTTGCTCTTAACAACCATACATCCTCTTCTGCTGGGTGTTCGCTTTTTTTTGTTGTTCTGGGAGACATCCGTCTTTTGGGTCATTCTCCAAATTGGTATCGGCTGTGCCTGAGGAGGAGAGTTTTCCGGTGATTTGGAGAGAGTTTGGACGGATGTGCGGGGTAATCTTCAGGAGGCTAACAAAAAATCTAAGAGGTACTTTGATAGGAAGCGGCAAGAGGTTTTGTTTGCTATTGGTGACATGGTTTGGTTGTCCTCTAAGAATCTGCGATTGAGGATTCCTTCTAAAAAATTGGGTCCCAAGTTTGTAGGGCCCTTTATGGTGCTTCAGATAGTTAACCAATCTGCTGTTAGGTTGGAGGTTCCTACCTCCTGGAAGATTAATCCGGTGTTTCATGTTTCTCTGTTGAAAAGAGCTGATGTGTCGGATGGTGACGCCTCTGCCACTGTTCCTCCGGTGGTGGAGGACGGGGAATATGAAATTTCCCGCATCCTAAATTCTAGACGGTATAGAGGGAGTTTGCAGTGTCTCGTCGCTTGGAAGGGTTTCAGACCCGAGGATAACTCATGGGTGAGGGCGGATTATGTTTCTGCTTCCAGACTTGTCAGAGCGTTTCACAGGAGGTTTCCTGATAAGCCCGGGCCTAGGGGATCCGGAGGATCCTCTTAGAAGAGGTGGTACTGTTAGAACTCTCCTGTTAGGTTTTTCTAGTTTGCTGGTCTCATGACCTTTTTTGCCTATTTAATCCTGCTCCGCCCTCCTGCCCTTGATGGACTTCATTGTAATTTCTACTCTTGAGCTAGCTTGGTGCTCTGTTACCTTTCTTAGTCAGTTTTGCTAGGTCTTCGGACCTCTATGTTCTTTGTTGTTTGTTTGTCTTATTTCTGCTACAATTTCTGCTAGGAGGTGTCCATTTTTCTCCCAGTCCCTAGTTCTTGTAGGGATCCCTTCCTCACATCTATAGGTCTTCGTTCAGACTAGCTGAGGACTTTAGCGGGTCTGATCGCAGGATCAGGTTCCCCGTTACATCGTAGGGATCCAGCTTAGTTCTATTGTAGGGACAGATCTCCTGTCTTTCCTTAGTGCTTGTAGCAGATCATAACAGCTACCATTTATTTGATGGCATTAAATTTCTAATTGTCACATGTTACATATTAGTTATTTATTTACTATCTCTATTTTTCCACAGTGTTTTTGTAATGTCTGTCACCTACTTTTCTGTGGCCGCATAATCCACAGTCATTTAAATAGATCAATACAAAACTTTATCTTTTTTGCCATCTAATTGTTGTGTAGCAGCACCTGCCACCATTTATTAGACCGTACAGTCTTTCTGGGTTTTGGCATACATTTGTTGTGATTATTTGCTGGGACACCTGAGTGACGAGGGTCTCTGTACACATTCTCTATTCCTTATGTTTTTAATTGCTGTTATTTAATAAAAAGTATTTGACCTCTGGGCGTTATATTTCCCTTTCTTTGTAGGTTTTTGAATTCATTACAAGTGTCCTTTATTCTTTGGCCAACATATAGAAATGTGATAATGTTGAATAAATTTGTTAGGGAAATTTCTTTTTTGTGCGCGCAAGATAACAATTCCTGTTTGTAACAAATGGCCAACAATTGTGGGACTCTTTTATATTATTGTTTCCCATTGAAAATGTTGATTCTGAAAGGAAACTAAAGGTTTGTTCAGAAAGTGCATGGGGCGTACTCATTTATGCTGAGCACTCATATCTTTGCTGTATAAGTCCTTGTTACCAAAAATTGTAAGAGACATTATGAGATCAGTTAATTTAATTCTGGAGTCACCAGTACGAGTCTCAATAAATTACGCAAAGAAGATCACAACTCCCTCTTATTCACAGAGTATATAGAACATGAGGTTGGTTCATAGGATGGGTTTACAATCAAATGATTGCTACCCTCTTATCTAGAAAAGGCTCTGTTTGTTTACTTTTTTATTGCGTTGTAAAAGTCTTTTTATCTGTCAGGAAAATATTAATGTCAGGAAAATATTCGTCCATATTAGCCTGACATAGATGTTCACCCCCCTTCCTTATTCCCCTTCTGCTCAGCACAAAAGCCCTAATTAACACAGTCGTGAGGGAGGCCTTACACAAGCAAATTCCAGCCAAGAACTGGTACAAGCTAACTAAAATGCAAATGTATTTCCTCTTAACACAGACCTGAGATAGATTGCCACCTTCTCCCAGGCCGGAGTTTGAAGGAAAGAGGAAATGGTTCGTTAAGTTCAAAGGCACTCACAAACAATTCCCGACCACCAGCCATAGCCAGGTCGACTCCGATATGAAATATGAAATATTGTGAGTTCCATACGTCCAACAGTAACGGGACCCATATGTTCAGTGACCAAATCAGCCCAGGAATGTATATGTAGTTTTCCAGGGCTGCAAGCCAAATCAGAGAGCTGTAGCGCAAAAACACCAGAATAGCAGACAGCAGCTATGCGATGCGTTGCCTCTAACTGAAGATGAAATCATAAGGGAAAAAATGGCATCATTTGCACATTTCTGCGATTAACGAGCGATGAGTTATCACAGAAGCTACCATTTTTGAATAAGAATGTACAGGCTGGAGACCGGCCCACAGGATGTCAGCACAGGGGGCGTGTGGCCAGATCTCGCCTTAGGTATAAGATAACCCATGGACAGTACAGAAGCACTCATTGCCGGGGTGAATAAGAATTATAAGCAACGGGTCTTGTTCAATAACAGCATAATCCAACTGGGGAGCCCCTCCTCCACCTATATTGAATCATCTCAGCGATCGCATAGTGTAAGTTGTCTTCTTTTATTCTATTTTATGTAACTGGTTATGTATTTTAGTGTCCCCTTTGTAACATACTTGTATATAATTTTCATAAACACTGTGTTAAGGGAACGGTTGCAAACAACTTTATTAATAGTGGAAATCAACCGAACCCGGGGTCCGCGATGCAGCCTGGAAGACTGCGGCCGAACACCTTCTGGGTAAAAAAACCAACTGATATATCAATCCATTCCGTGTTACTGTACACCGACACGGGAATAGAGATTCGCACTATATACGCTAACTGCACGAGAGATGTGCGACAAATAATGTAGCAATAGCCCTGTTAACTGCACAGAGACTACGCAGCAGGTGCTAGGATGTGTGTGTGATTCACACCGGCGTATACGTGCTCACAGCCGGCGTGCTATCTCTCCACGTGACTAACAGGCGGTCCAAGAATACGGAATCCGCAGTCTGCTCGGGGTGTATAGCGACCCCCATGTCGGAGCCAGACTGTCAGACGAAGCTACCTGCCTCCCTCCATCTAAGGCTGCCTATCCCCCACTAAACCTGAATATCCAAATCTATAACAGCAAGAGCACACATGGAGCCCAAACAACCAAGAGTCCACACAGTAACACCATCTCAGCTCCATGAACAGAGCGCCCATTTTTGTGGGCGGGCTATTTAAAGATTAAGCCCGGCCCACCATCGCATTATTAGTGTCGTCACCCGCGGCCAATCAGGCGGTGCCAGGTCAACGGGTCAGCTGACTCCCAAACCACCAATCACGGTCCGCCATGTCACGGGACTTAGGTTGTAGTAGCCCTGTTTCCCTCCGCAACCTATGCTTCACATTGCTAGGAACAAAGACCTAAGAGACAACTTGCACATCTCGTGCACCAGCTAGGCGTTGGGACCGATGGCGATGCTGAGCAGCATCTGCCCCAGCTTGCCCGGAATGGGAGACCACAGAATCCACTGATGATTCTGAATCCATTTCAGATCCAGCAAACGCCCAACACCTAACATTATCCCCCCCTTCTAACATCCCCCTCCACTTGACGCTCATATTCCTCAATGAGCAGGGGAGCATGAATGTGGTCCACCGGTTCCCTGGACCGATCCTCAGATCCATGGCCCCTCCCGTGTACTAGGTAATATTTTTTCCCACGAATCATCTTAGACCCCACGATTGCCTGTACCTCGAGATCACCCCTGGTGTCTGAAGCAGGTTGGGGTTCTGAGAATTTTGTCAGGCGAACCGGCTTAAGGAGCGACACGTGAAAAGTGTCGTGAATCCTCATGTGTCGTGGTAACTGTAACCGGTACACTACGGGGTTTATTTGGGCCAAAATTTTGAAAGGACCAATAAAACGGGGGGCAAACTTAGCAGATTCCCCGCGAACTCTGATATTGCGAGCCGTGAGCTACACCCTGTCGCCCGGAGAGAATACGGGGGCTGGACGGTGATGAGTGTCAGCGGACTCTCTCATCCGATTCTTGGAGGCCAATATAGCATCCTGGGTATGGTCCCAAACCTCCCGTGCCTCCAGAGCCCAATCTCTGACCCCAGGTTCCACAGAGGAAAGTGGCATAGGAACCGGGACTCGCGGATGTTGGCCATTATTTAGAAGAAACGGAGTCTGACCTGTGAAATCTGCCACTGCCTTGTTTAGAGCAAACTCTGCCCAAGGAAGCAATATCGCCCAATCATTATGGTTGGCCGAAACGAAATGGCGCAAGAATGTCACAAGCGTCTGGTTAGTGCATTCCACCTGACCATTGGTTTCCGGGTGATAGGCAGTAGAAAGATTCAGTTCAATGCTAAGCAAATTACACAATTCTTTCCAGAACCGGGAGACTGTGGGTCCCGGTCACAGACAATCCTATCAGGCATTTCGTGGAGACGGAAAACGTGACGAATGAACAGTGATGCCAGAACCCGGGAGGAAGGAACCCTAGGAAGAGGAACCAGGAAAAAGGGTCAGAAACCACCCATATTGTCGTGTTTCCCCGGAACTTAGGTAACTCGACAATGAAATCCATCCCAACCGGCTCCCAAGGTCCATACGCCACGGGTAATGGATGAAGAAGACCAGCCGGCCTCTGACGGGACGATTTATTTCACGCACGTTTGAACATATTCCTTAATGTCCTGGGGTAACCGAGGCCACCAATACAACCGTTGGAGAAACTCCGTGGTACGTTTGACCCCAAAATGACCTCCGATCTTAGAAGCATGCGCCCAGGAGAGCACCTCATTTTGTAAATTAGGAGGAACGAACGTCCTCCAAGGGGGAACCTGGTTTAGGGACACTGGAGCCACCGTCCGCATACATTCCGGGGGAATGTTAAGCCTGGGCTCGTCATCGTCCTCAGCCGTATCCATGGACAGGGACAAAGCGTCCGCCTAAGGGTTCTTTTCCCCTTTTAAAAAGGGAATGGACATGAGCTCACCTCATGCACATCACTGACAGCGTGGGAGAATTCTCCTGCACTCAGCACTTCAGCGTGAGAATTTTCCCACGCTGTCAGTGACGTGCATGAGGTGAGCCGAGTTCATTGGACATGACCTCGGCTCATCTGGATGCCGTCACAGCGAGACAGTGAGGAGCGCAAGCATGCCTGCGCTTCTCAGTGTCTGCGGGATGACAGACTGGATGGCAGCGTTCTGCTGCGGTCCAGCCAGTCATCTCGATGTAGCAGAGCTGAAGCTGTCGTGGGAACCATGGAAAGGTAAGGATGAGGTTGGTTTATTATTTTTCTTTTATTGCAGGAGATCGTTGGCTTCAGCTGGAATGGGTGTGATGGTAAGTATGGTTTAATTTAGAACAATAAAGAATTGTGTCTTTATTTCAATTAAAGGACTTTATTCTGGGTGTTGTGTTTTTTTTAAATACTTTACTAGAAATTCATGGCGGTCATGTCTAATACTGGCGTGACCCCATGAATTTTGGGCTTGGGGCCAGCTGATAATACCAAGCTGGCCCTAACCCCTTTATTACCCAGTGAGCCACCGCACCAGGGCCCTGGATGAGTTGGGTACAGCGCCAGAAGATGGCGCTTCTATGAACGCGCCATTTTCCGGGGTGGCTGCGGACTGCAATTTGTAGCGGGGGGGGGGCCCAGAAAGCTTGGGCCTCCCTGCGCTGCAGATTCCAGCCCCCAGCTGCCTAGTTGTACCTGGCTGGACACAAAAATAGGGCGAAGCCCCACGTACTTTTTTTTTAATTATTTCATGAAATTCATGAAATAATTAAGAAAAAAAGGCCTTCCCTATATTGTTGTGTCCGGCCAGGTACAAATAGGCAGCTGGTGGTTGGGGGCAGCCCGTTCCTGCCTGCTGTACCTGGCTGGACACAAATATAGTGCGAAGCCCCACTTCAATTTTTTTTAATTATTTCATGAAATTCATGAAATAATTAAGAAAAAAAGGGCTTCCCTATATTGTTGTGTCCGGCCAGGTACAAATAGGCAGCTGGTGGATGGGGGCAGCCCGTTCCTGCCTGCTGTACCTGGCTGGACACAAATATAGTGCGAAGCCCCACTTCAATTTTTTTTAATTATTTCATGAAATTCATGAAATAATTAAGAAAAAAAGGGCTTCCCTATATTGTTGTGTCCGGCCAGGTACAAATAGGCAGCTGGTGGATGGGGGCAGCCCGTTCCTGCCTGCTGTACCTGACTGGACACAAATATAGTGCGAAGCCCCACTTCAATTTTTTTAAATTATTTCAGGAAATTCATGAAATAATTAAGAAAAAAAGGGCTTCCCTATATTGTTGTGTCCGGCCAGGTACAAATAGGCAGCTGGTGGTTGGGGGCAGCCCATTCCTGCCTGCTGTACCTGGCTGGACACAAATATAGTGCGAAGCCCCACTTAAATTTTTTTAAATTATTTCAGGAAATTCATGAAATAATTTAAAAAAAATTGACGTGGGGCTTCGCACTATATTTGTGTCCAGCCAGGTACAGCAGGCAGGAACGGGCTGCCCCCAACCACCAGCTGCCTATTTGTACCTGGCCGGACACAACAATATAGGGAAGCCCTTTTTTTCTTAATTATTTCATGAAATAATTTAAAGAAAATTGACGTGGGGCTTCGCCCTGTTTTTGTGTCCAGCCAGGTACAACTAGGCAGCTGGGGGCTGGAATCCGCAGCGCAGGGAGGCCCAAGCTTTCTGGGCCACCCCCGCTGCAAATTGCCGTCCGCAGCCACCCCGGAAAATGGCGCGTTCATAGAAGCGCCATCTTCTGGCGCTGTACCCAACTCATCCAGGGCCCTGATGCGGTGGCTTACTGGGTAATAAAGGGGTTAGGGCCAGCTTGGCATTATCAGCTGGCCCTAAGCCAGAAATTCATTGGGTCACGCCAATATTAGACATGACCACCATGAATTTCTAGTAAAGTATTTAAAAAAAACACAACACCCAGAAAAAAGTCCTTTAATTGAAATAAACACACAATTCTTTATTGTTCTAAATTAAACCATACTTACCATCACGCCCATTCCAGCTGAAGCCAACGATCTCCTGAAATAAAAGAAAAATAATAAAGCAACATCATCCTTACCTTTCCATGGTTCCCATGACAGCTTCAGCTCTGCTACATCGAGATGACAGGCTGGACCGCAGCAGAACGCTGCCATCCAGCCTGTCATCCCGCAGACACTGAGAAGCGCAGGCTTGCTTGCGCTCCACAGTGTCTCTCTGTGAGGGCATCCAGATGAGCCGAGTTAATGTCCAATGAACTCGGCTCACCTCATGCACGTCACTGACAGCGTGGGAGAATTCTCACACTGAAGCGCTGAGTGCAGGAGAATTCTCCCACGCTGTCAGTGACGTGCAGGAGGTGAGCTGAGTTCATTGGACATGAGCTCACCTTATGCACGTCACTGACAGCGTGGGAAAATTCTCCTGCACTCAGCGCTTCAGCGTGGGAGAATTCTCACGCTGAAGCGCTGAGTGCAGGAGAATTCTCCCACGCTGTCAGTGACGTGCAGGAGGTGAGTTGAGTTCATTGGACATGAGCTCACCTTATGCACGTCACTGACAGCGTGGGAGAATTCTCCTGCACTCACCGCTTCAGCGTGAGAATTTTCCCACGCTGTCAGTGACATGCATGAGGTGAGCCGAGTTCATTGGACATGAACTCGGCTCATCTGGATGTCGTCACAGAGAGACGCTGAGCAGCGCAAGCAAGCCTGCGCTTCTCAGTGTCTGCGGGATGAGAGGCTGGATGGCAGCGTTCTGCTGCGGTCCAGCCTGTCATCTCGATGTAGCAGAGCTGAAGCTGTCGTGGGAACCATGGAAAGGTAAGGATGAGGTTGCTTTATTATTTTTCTTTTATTGCAGGAGATCGTTGGCTTCAGCTGGAATGGGCGTGACGGTAAGTATGGTTTAATTTAGAACAATAAAGGATTGTGTCTTTATTTCAATTAAAGGACTTTATTCTGGGTGTTTGTGTTTTTTTTAACTTTGACTATGGGGTTAGTAATGGGGGTGTCTTATAGACGCCTCTCCATTACTAACCTGGGCTTGATGTCAGCTGGCATTATAAGCTGACATCAACCCCAACCCTATTACCCCCTGCCACCGCACCAGGGCAGCGTGGAAGAGCGAGGCTAAGTGCCAGAATTGGCGCATCCTATGAATGCGCCATTTCTGGGGCGGCTGACGGCTGGTGTTTCTAGCCTGGGAGGGGGCCAATATTCATGGCTCCCTTCCTGGGCTATTAATATCAGCCCCCAGCTGTCTGCCTAGCCTTTGCTAGCTATTAAATTAGGGGGGACCCCACGTCATTTTTTTGGGGGGGTCCCCCATTTTAATAGCTAGTAAAGGCTATGTATTCAGCTGGGGGCTGATATTAGTAGCCTGGGAAGCTCCGTGGGTATTACCCCCTTCCCAGGCTTCAAACATCTGCCCCAGCCGTCTGCTTAACCTCCGCTAGAGCCTAAAATTAAGGGGAACCCCACGCCAATTTTTTTAATAATAAATCCTTTATTTTAATACTAAATGACAAGTACAGTAACCAACACTATCACTGTACTTCATATATATGTGACTGACATGTTTCTATCTATCTAATCTATGTGTGAAGCTCTATTCTGTCTGTTATAAATTGTCGGGTACCGCTGCTGAATTGCCGGCCGGCTTTTTTAAAGAGACGGTGCATGAAAACACTATTATTTTTTTTGATAAATCCTTTATGCTAAATGACAAGTACAGTAAGCAACACTGTCACTGTACTTCGTATATATGTGGCTGACATGTTTATATCTATCTAATCTATGTGTGAAGCTCTATTCTGTCTGTTATAAATTGTCGGGTACAGATGCTGAATTGCCGGCCGGCTTTTTTAAAGAGACGGTGCATGAAAACACTATTATTTTTTTTGATAAATCCTTTACGCTAAATGACAAGTACAGTAAGCAGCACTTTCACTGTACTTCGTATATATGTGGCTGACATGTTTATATCTATCTAATCTATGTGTGAAGCTCTATTCTTTCGGTTCTAAATTGTCGGGTACAGGTGTATGCCGCTGCTGAATTGCCGGCTTTTCATGTTTCACTGTTGGCACTGTTCCCATCGATTTGGGCAATCACTGTAATGCCACAACCACCATGGCTGTGGCATTACAGTGAGTGGCAGACAATCCCTGCATGATTGGTGCTCTAAATAGCGCCAGACATGCAGGACACGCTTTTGGTGCACGAACAGTTATCGAACATAACCTCGAACAGCCGAATTTTTTGAAAATCGTTCGGGTTCGTCGAACAACTCGAACACCGCCCAAAACAGCTCGAATTTGAGATTGGCGAACAGTTCTAGTCGAACACCGCTCATCTCTAGTTGGGATATCTCTGGTAGCTAGAGCATCTTTAATATGTCCAGCCAGACCCCTCCAGAACACTGGGATTAGCGACCGCTCAGAACAATCCAGTTCAGCCGCTAAGGTTCTGAACTGGATGGCATAGTGGCTGGCGGTAACCGCACCCTGGACCAACACAAGAAGCTTAAGAGCCGTATCATGCGTGAACTGAGGACCTAGGAAAACACTCTTTAGGGCACTAAGAAAGAGGCCAGCATTAGCCACTACCGGGTCATTCCACTCCCACAGAGGGGTAGCCCACTCCAAAGCCCTGTGGGAGAGTAACGAGATGACAAAACCCACTTTCGCCCTTTTGGAGGGGAACTGTGCCTCCATCATCTCTAACTGAAAGGAGCACAGATTAATAAAACCTCTGCAGGATCTGCTGTCGCCAGAAAATTTTTCCGGGAGAGCAAAAAGGGGTAATGGAGCAATAGCAGCTGCCGCAGCATTCACCGCAGCCGTGTTAGCTAGATTAGCCACTTGTGAAGCTGCCTGGGTAGCTACTGCAGTGATATCAGCGACCGGGGCAGTTTGTTCCAGAGTCCTAAGTCTGGCCTCAAGTTTCTGTATATAGCGCTGCAGTTGCTGGTTGTTGGCCATGTTCGGCTAGACCCTGGCGCTCTGATACTGTTAAGGGGACGGTTGCAAACAACTTTATTAATAATGGAAAGCAACCGAACCCGGGATCCGCGATGCAGCCTGAAAGACTGCGGCCAAACAACTTCCGGGTAAGAAGGTAAAACAACCAACTGATATATCAATTTCTTCCGTGTTACTGCACACCAGGACGGGAATAGGGATTCGCACTATCTCCATTAACTGCACGAGAGATGTGCGACAAATAATTTATCCATAGCCCTGTTAACTGCACAGAGACTACGCAGCAGGAGCTAGGATGTGTGTGTGATTCACGCCGGTGTATACGTGCTCCCAGCCGGCATTCTACCGGACTGCGGAGTATCTCTCCACGTGGCTAACAGGCGGTGCCGGGAATACGGAATCCGCAGTCTGCTCGGGGTGTATAGTGACCCCCTTGTCGGAGCCTAGCTTTCAGACGAAGCTACCTGCCTCCCTCCATCTAAGGTTGCCTATCCCCTGCTAAACCTGCCTGTCCGAAGCTATAACAGCACGAGCACACGTGGAGCCCAAACAACCAAGCATCCACACAGTAACACCATCTCAGCTCAATGATCAGAGTGCGCCGCCATGTTTGTGGGCGGGCTATTTAAAGATTAAGCCCTGACCACCGTCGCATTATTGGTGAAGTCACCCGCGGCCAATCAGGCGGTGCCAAGTCACCGGATCAGCAGACTCCCAATCCACCAATCACGGTCCGCCATGTCACGGGCATGCTCAGTGCAGTGCATCCTGGACTTAGGCTGTAGTAGCCCTGTTTCCCTCCGCAACCTATGCTTCACATTGCTAGGAACAAAGACACGAGAGACAACTTGCACATCTCATGCACCAGCTAGGCGTTGGAACCGATGGCTGTGTTGAGCAGCATCTGCCCCAGCTGGACAGGAATGAGAGACCACAGAATCCACTGATGATTCTGAACCCATTTCAGATCCAGCAAACGCCCGACACCTAACACACTGCCTCCCTTTTGGATTAAATATAAAATTTAATTGTTCTGTTTCTTTGGTTCTGTAATCGTTCCCTCCCCGAAGCCATACCCGCTACCAAAACGCAGGCGTTCGGCCAGGCCTGTATTATATATTCAAACTTGGCTGGTGGTGGCAGAGAATAATAATAATTGGGCTATCGTGAAGCTGACAGTGACTGTACGGAGGGTGTTAAACACGGATTCCATGCTTTGGAACCCATAGGTGTGATGCCCATATGCTCACTGGTCGCTTACCGATACCTACGCGGCGAGTAGTCTGGATCATGTGCTCGCGACTCCGGACAAAATACTGACAGCGTGATGGTACGGTGAGATATTCCGTGATCTCCCCAGTGTCGTCGCTGTGTGTGGTGATTCCTGACATTAACTCTTAAATTAATTCGGCGTCTCTTGCTGGTTTGGTAATCACTCCAGTATATGGTTTAGCTTCCACTGCATTGTTCATTGTGCACAGAGGACAGACGGACCTGGAAGGAAGGGGGGATAGGAATCTTCCTCCACCTTATGAAGTAAGCGGAGCTTTAACCCCTTAACTCCCCACCTCCACGTGTGGACCTACCGTGCTCTTGGTCTGACACTCCTTTTTTTGTTCGTTTTTTCAGCTGTCTAGGAAAGAAGGTCCAGATTTGGTCCTTATGTTTTGGACGTGTTACTGGCTGGATGAGTTATGTGCTAATGTGGGATCTTTAACTAGAAAAGTCTTTAATATTTAGGTGAGTTAAGAACCAAACATATGTTTATTGGGATAAGTACGAGCCCTTGAGGGAACAATATAAGAACAATCAGCAATAGCCAAAGCGATTTAGTGTCTGAATACCACTATTTTTATAGAGAAAAACAGAGAGGTGCTACAGCTAAGTTTGATGAGCAGAGGAGTGAGTGGATTGGATGTTCAGGGGTATTGTCAGATGCTTTAGCACAGGAAGCGTTATCTGAGATAAAATTCGCACTCATAGTAAGCATCAAACTATAAATGGCAGGGGGAAAGGGATGGGCGGTAGTTAGGTGGGGTAGTTGTTTCAATATTGTTATAATACCTAGTCTGCTCACTGACATCATTTGTTTTTTGCAGTGTAATTATTTATCCTGTCATATGGGAATATGTTAGTGGTCCTATTATAAAGAAATACTGTATATGTTATGATATTGTAGAATAAACATTTTTTTTTATTAAAAAAGAAGTTATAGATTAAAAAGTGATCATGAAAGATTATGAGATTGAAATCTCTAATTCCAGGTAAATTTTATTTGTAGCTTTAACTGTGGGCCATGTTTTGATGAGAGTTATGGAATATTAAAGAATTGCTACAATAAAATGGTAAAGCCCTGGACTTACAGTATTTACTAGATCTATAGTCTTACGGTGCTTTCAGACCCTCCCTTTTACTTTTTACACTTTTATTGCTATATTTTCAGATTAATATTATAATTGTTAATAGAATTAATAGAATTTGTGAGGTGTGATATAAAAGACATAAATGAAAATATACTACATATAACCAGACAACAGAAAATGAGTCATGTTCACTATAAAAGAAAAAAATAGTATATATATATATATAGATATATTATATGCTGTTGTCACATCTTCTGTGTTGTTTGTCAATTTGCTGCAATAAAAACTTCAAAAGGTCATAGGTCTTTCTATATTGAAATCTTATCTTATTATATACTCACTGGTGAAAATGATGTCTGCTGCAGAATCTCCAGTTACATCTTCTCCAGTGACTGCCCTAATGGTAACTGTATATTGGTTTCCAGGTGTCAGACCGCTGACCGGGAGCGACTCGGAGGTCGATGTCTCATTCTTGTAAATATCTCCTGTCACTTCAATGAGATAGTGACTGTAATTACTCTGAGGAGGGAGCCAGGATAGATCCATAGAGTTGGTGGAGATATTGGTGACCTGGACATTACTGACCACGCCAGGACCTGTGATTGGGATAGAAAGTAATAACATCAACCTCAGCAAGGTGTAACTTCTATAGACAGATATAGCTCTATTACATGTACGGTAGGGTCTGTTACACTGGCTTCATAACTATGATTTATAGCGGAGCCATGACAGCTATAATTAATCTATTATTGAATGCAGAACTTCTGAATAAATGTCAGAGATTTTGGTAATTTGTCTTCTAAATACCACTGAAGACTGTCTTATTCTTGTGGACACAATATTGTATCCTAGACAAAAAACAAGAACCTCACTGTGCAATAAAAAGCACAATGGGCATGAAATTCATATTAATCTCAACCACTTTACTGAAACTATAATATGCAAAAACCTAAAGAAATGAACAGGAATGTAAATTGGTGTGCATGCAGCATACAAAGACAGAAACACAATACACAAATACCCTGCAATAAATAAATATACAGCAATAGTGCATGGAAATAATGGGAATTGGATATTTCGCCCACAGCAGTTCGCCCCCAGCAGTTCGCCCCTGGGTACATTTCGCCCCCGCACATTTCGTCCCCAGCATTTGGCCCCCAGGATGTTTTGCTCCCGCACATTTCACCCCGCACATATCGCATGTGCGGGGGTGAAATGTGCGGGGGCAAAACATCACATGCATGTCACTTGACAAACGATAAGGTTTTAAATGTTAGGGTGAGGACTGTCCCAAATAGGGTCACCGTGATGAGGTGGGAAGGTTTGGCATTATTTTTATCAAAATTATGTTAACTAAGTACCCAATATTATTTCATGCATTTTTGCTGTTTATTTATTTATTGCTAGATATTTGTGTATTGTGTTTTTGACTTTGGTTTTTTGAAACTGTAATGTTCTACAAATACGCACTATGTGAACTTGGCCTTAGAGACTGCACAGCTCTCCTGTTTCCAAAATTGCTGGGTACAACACACAAGATACTTTTTTAGCTTTTTTACTGTCAGTAGCAAATATCGGGGAACAATTCTGCTTTCAACATTCACATTAGATTTTCAGACAAGTCTATTAACATTATCTGCAGACAATTATGTAATATCTGTGTCCAGCTCAGGATAGTCATGTCATGTATAATATATAGTAATGTTAAGTTGGTGCAATTCTTAGCAAATATTTGTCCCAGAGGCCTCAACCAACATTAATCCGACTCTATTTAGGTTGCATAATACAAATTTATATTTCGTTTGACTGTCTTTGTATCCTGACCAAAAATATTTCCTTATGGGAGCAACTGTTACTATAAGAAACAAGAGAACAGATAGTACTTACGTGTGTTCAGACTGATCTGACCAACATAACCACATAAAACCATGTATCTATTATATGCAGAAATCTGAATGTTGTAGAAATTCCCCGATGTCAGATTGGTGATCTGTATTGCTGTAGTATTCACAGTCCAGGTGCTCGAGGGTTCTCCATAGACAGAAATGCTGTAGGTTGTATTCTCACCAATGTTGAAATCCCAATTTAGCCAGAAAGAGGTAGTGGTGATAAGTGTAGCAGTGATGTTTCCTGCCATTGTGGAAGAAGAAGTGATATATCACATTATGGTATATAACATAATTACTTGAGTTTAGAAACTAGTAAAATGTATTTCAACGGCCTACATTTATTGTGACTAAGTCTATGTAAAAGAGATAAATTTATTGCAAATAAATAAAACTATCAACATATTATTGCCTTTTCATATAATTGGTGCACCTGGGACTGTGCAAATGTTGGAGTATCAAATCCTCACTGTAAATCTGCTATGATTGTAGATTTGCATCTAAATTTTTGCCATGTTCAGGCTTATTTTCTTAATATATTTGAAACAAAATATTTTGGAGACCAAAACCACTTCTTTGCTACTTTTACATTTTGAGAAAGCCACGTGGTGAAATGTATGTCAGAGATCTGGGGTTTTCCTATCCTGTGTATTCACAGCTTAGGGTATGTGCACACACGTTGTGTTTTGCAGCGTACATGCTGCAGATTTTTATGTAAATTTTCAGCTGCGTCTGGCAGTACCAGCAAAGTCTATGAGAAACCAGAATTCACTGTTCCCACATGTTGCTTTTTCTTTGCTGCATATTTTCAGTGATTAGAAAAACGCTGAAAGAATTGACATGTCACTTCTTTCAGCGTTTTTTCAGCTTTTTTTCACCCATAGGAAGTAATGGGGGGGATGAAAAAACGCTACAAATAAGCAGCAAAAACGCACCAGAAAATGCACCAGCGTATTTTGCTGCGTATTTGCAGCATTTTTGATGGCAAAATAGAATGGGAGTCTTTTTTTTCACGGTACTTTATGTGCATTACTAGAGACAGAAGGACAGTGAAAAAAACGCTGCAAAAACGCAACAAAAAACGCAGCTAAACCTGCGTTTTTGATGCAGCTAAGCTCCTGCATAGAAAAGTTATCAGCAGATTTCCTGCAGATTTTGGTGCAGAAAACGTGCAGAAAAAACACAACATGTGTGCATATACCCATATATGTTATGTCTGTTAATTTGATACTAATTGAGGTTCTTTAATACTTATAAAGTATCAATCCACTTGGAATTTCTCTCTATACATGAATATTTATTGAGCCTGCTGCTATAACCATGTACAGATCTATAATTTTGCTTAGGGAAAATAACTTCATTATTATATTATGCTCACTCTCTATAGGTTTCACTGTGAAATTCCCTTTGTGTATGACCCTCTCCTTTCTATAAGTATTTTAAGTGATTTTTATCTTGATGTATTAGTAAAATTATATTCATTATCTAATAATATTTCATTCTTTGTGTTTATTCACGTTTATTAGTAGCACATGTTATTATTTGTTACATATTGCATACTGCTTTGCAAAAACACGTTAAACATGAGAGAATGTATTCAAGTAGAATTAAATTCTATTTGAGTTTTGCAATAATTCAAAATCCTCAAAATGCTGTATTTTTGCAATTCACATTTACATTTTCCATTGAATAACTTTGATGCTATTTGAATTTTCCTGTTATATTTTAGTGATTAGCTGAAATCGAGTCTTAGCCGACTCGTATTATTATTAATATGGGCCAAAACATTTTACCTTGTTTGATATGAAGCTTATGTGGGAACTTACACGTCAAAGAGCAAAGATTGTAATTAGTTATTATGAGACGTCCAGTAGTATTACTTTTCTCTAAGTAGAGTGATGACAACATACAGCAGTATACCCAGATATTGAATAAGCTGAGATGATCACACATTTTTTATTCCCAGATTCACTGTCTGCCTTTAAGACTAATATTCTCAGTAAGGTTGCAAGGTTCCGATATTGGAAACTGAATATAATCAATTGTGAATGTAAAACAGAACTAAGGAAGGTTGTCAGGTGTCCAAGCTTCTTGTTTTCCCAAATACAAAACAAAATATAATTATCAATATTAAATTATAAATGTAATGGTCACTCACCTAACACTAAGATATCACTGTTTCCGCCTAGAAGTCCATTTTCTGCTACTGCAGAGATCCGCACTGTGTACTGGTTCCCACTGGTCAGGTAATTGATTGTCTCCTGATTCTGAGTATACGCTGAAACTCTGATGTGGATCTCCTATCACTTCTACCAGATATGAGCTTCTGTTACCTTCTGGAAGCAGCCAGATGACATTTATTGTGCTGCTGTTTATTATAGTGGCTTTTAGCTCGGTTACAGTGGCTGGTCCTGTGAATGGGGCATAAACACTCAATATTATCTAATGGCAATCTTCATGAGCGACACTACTAAAATCCAAATTTGCCAGCTTCGACAAACATTTCCGAAACATTTTTTTCGCAGTGATTGCCAAATGCTGCAGGGTCTGTGCATGACCTAGTAAGATGCGTGTAACACTCTGAGGTCTCCTAAGACTGTATTTAACCCCTATTCAGATCTTTAGCACAAACACAGCCTTAGTAATGTCAGTGACCTCAGTCAAGTCATCTGGTGTGACATGTCATAAAATGTTCTGCCATATTGCTGTTTGGGGCAGTGAGATAATCAATAAGCAGGATGTATTGTAGGTGGAAAATCATTGTCTGGCTTGGAGGTATCATAAGCTAACACCTGCTCGTGGTAAGGCATCTTCACCAAATCACAACATGAACTCAATGGGTCATGAAAGTAAGTGAAAGTCTCTGGCTGTAAGTGCTGCAGGCGTAACTGCTGCAGTGCACTTTACAGCTCAATGATATCTCCAAGATGCAGACCACGCTTATGAGAGTACAAAGCACTAATGGCACTCTTAAAAAAAGAATGGCGGCTATGTACTCTTCATCAAACCTGAGCACATGCCATCATTGTGCAAAGTGCAGTAAGATTGATGTGGTTCATCAGATGTGATACAGTGGAAGAGGATGACTGTGCAGAACACTGGTTTAGGCCATGGTCCCACTATCGGAATTTGGTCAGTATTCGGTCAGTATTTTTTCTGAGCCAAAACCAGGTGAGGAACAATCAGAGAAAAGGTATAATAGAAACAAATTCACCAATTCTGCATTAATCACCCACTCCTGGTTTTGGCTCCCACTCCTGAGAAAAAATACTGACCAAATACTGATAGTGGTCTTAAACTGATGATGTCACTGTCAGAGAAACATTATCCTACTGTGAAGTCGAGTGATATCTTATATATTCCATTCTGCTCTCAACTTCCTACCTCTTTCATACACATGCTGGAGGCAAAAGAGGCTAATTGGGACCTGCATTTCATAGTACTATTGCCTGGATGGCTGGTGGCAGTGGGGGGCTGTTGCTGACTGTAGCTCCCACATTCTTAGCTGTGGTATAGATTTGTTTTTCTTTTGCCCATTTATTGCTATTAACATTTTCCTGTTTAAAACACTGTAATTACCTTTGTTAATCTTTCAAACCCAATTATTTCCACTTTGTCAAAATGCCGTAAAGAGAAAAGCTAATAGGTACACATCCAGAAAGCAAATTGTGGCCATAGTCTGCAGTAGTGATATAGTGTTTGTGGCTATCCAATTGGACTAGTAAAAAAGGTCCGTAAAGACAGATATACAGTGCTGGCCAAAAGTATTGGCACCCCTGCAATTCTGTCAGATAATACTCAGTTTCTTCCTGAAAATGATTGCAATCACAAATTCTTTGGTATTATTATCTTCATTTAATTTGCTTGCAAGGAAAATACACAAAAGAGAATAAAGCAAAAATCAAATCATTGATCATTTCACACAAAACTCCAAAAAAGGGCCGGACAAAAGTATTGGCACCCTCAGCCTAATACTTGGTTGCACAACCTTTAGCCAAAATAACTGCGAACAACCGCTTCCGGTAACCATCAATGAGTTTCTTACAATGCTCTGCTGGAATTGTAGACCATTCTTCTTTGGCAAACTGCTCGAGTCCCTGATATTTGAAGGATGCCTTCTCCAAACTGCCATTTTGAGATCTCTCCGCAGGTGTTCTATGGGATTTAGGTCTGGACTCATTGCTGGCCACCTTAGAAGTCTCCAGTGCTTTCTCTAAAACCATTTTTTAGTGCTTTTGGAAGTGTGTTTTGGGTCATTGTCCTGCTGGAAGACCCATGACCCCTGAGGGAGACCCAGCTTTCTCACACTGGGCCATACATTATGCTGCAAAATTTGTTGGTAGTCTTCAGACTTCATAATGCCATGCACACGGTCAAGCAGTCCAGTGCCAGAGGCAGCAAAGCAACCCCAAAACATCAGGGAACTTCCGCCATGTTTGACTGTAGGGACCGTGTTCTTTTCTTTGAATGCCTCTTTTTTTTTCCTGTACACTCTATGTAGATGCTTTTTCCCAAAAAGCTCTACTTTTGTCTCATCTGACCAGAGAACATTCTTCCAAAACGTTTTAGGCTTTCTCAGGTAAGTTTTGGCAAACTCCAGCCTGTCTTTTTTATGTCTCCTGGGGGTAAGAAGTGAGGTCTTCCTGGGTATCCTACCATACACTCCCATTTCATTCAGACGTCAATTTTTCTTTTCCGTCCACATCTAGGGAGGTTAGCCACAGTGCCATGGGCTTTAAACTTCTTGATGACACTGCGCACGGAAGACACAGGAACATTCAGGTCTTTGGAGATGGACTTGTAGCCTTGAGATTGCTCATGCTTCCTCACAATTTGGTTTCTCAAGTCCTCAGACAGTTCTTTGGTCTTCTTTCTTTTCTCCATGCTCAATGTGGTACAACAAGGACACAGGACAGAGGTTGAGTCAACTTTAATCCATGTTAACGGGCTGCAAGTGTGATTTAGTTATTGCCAACACCTGTTAGGTGCCACAGGTAAGTTATAGGTGCTGTTAATTACAAAAATTAGAGAAGCATCACATGATTTTTCAAAGGGTGCCAATACTTTTGTCCACCCCCTTTTTTAGGTTTGGTGTGGAATTATATCCAATTTGGCTTTAGGACAATTCTTTTTGTGTTTTTTTCATTGAAGACAAATTAAATGAAGAGAATAATACCAAAGAATTTGTGATTGCAATCATTTTCAGGAAGAAACTGAGTATTATCTGACAGAATTGCAGGCGTGCCAATACTTTTGGCCAGCACTGTACACAGTTAAATGGTTGGATTTTTTATACTGTTTCCAAAAAAAATCTTCCAAGGACATAGCAAGAAATGCTAAGGGGGTAAGAAAGTACACAACCACAAACGCCTAATGAAAGGCACTATAATTTTTTTTTATATATATATTTTTTTAATTCCCCTCTGTCAAAAAAACTAGACATAACAAAAAATATAAGATATATGGGTATAAAGAGCTTCCATAACTGTGTGCTGTGTACAGATGTAAATGTAACTGGTAAAATAGGTGTGTAAAAAAGTTAAAGTTTGTCACATGCACACAACTTTTTAAAGTATACAGTCACATATATATGTCGATTTTTGCCTAACTTAGTATAGTCACTTGTTAAGCACACTTTCTCTGAACAACAGTGTGCTTAGATTTATATTTTTGGTTTTGTGCTGGCTTCACTGATTTCTAATGCACGAATAATTTAAAAAAAAATGTAATTCAAATGTAGCAAAATGAGCTGCCAGTCCCCGGGCACTACGTCAGTGACCAATCACTCTGCACTGGTACTGGCACCTCTCCTATGTGTTTCTCCTTTTATTATTATTAGTAGTATTATTACGCCATTTATTCCATGGCACTTTACATGTGAAAAGGGGTATACATAGCAAACAACAAGTACAATAATCTTGAACAAAAACAAGTCACTGACAGGAACAGGAGGAGAGAAAACCCTGCCCGCGAGGGCTCACAATCTACAAGGGATGGGTGAGGATACAGTAGATGAGGGAACAGCTGGTCGTGCAGTGGTATGGTGGAACGAGGGTTACTGCAGGTTGTAAACTTGTCAGAAGAGGTTGGTTTTCAGGATCCTTTTGAAGGTTTCCACGGTAGGCAAGAGTCTGATATGTTGGAGTATAGAGCTCTAGAGGAGGGGGATGCACAGGAGAAATCTTGTTTTCGATTGTGGGAAGAGTAGATAAGAGGGGAGTAGAGAAGGAGATCTTGTGAGGATCGGAGGTTGCGTGCATGTAGGTCTGGGAGATTGGTCACAGATGTATGGAGGAGACAGGTTGTGGATGGCTTTGTATGCCAAAGTTAGGGTTTTGAACTGGTGTCTCTGGGCAATGTGGAGCCATTGTAGGGATTGACAGAGAGGAGAGGCCAGGCAATAGCCGGGGGATAGATGGATTAGTCAGGCAGAAGTGTTTAGGATAAATTGGAGGGGTGCGAGAGTGTTAGAGGGGAGGCCACAAAGCAGAAGGTTGCAGTAGTCGAACCAGGAGATGATGAGGGTACGCACTAGTGTTTTTGCAAATGCTTGGTTGAGGAATGTGCGGATCCGGGAGATATTTTTGAGTTGAAGTCAGCAGCAAGTGTAAAAGGCTTGGATCTGAGGTTTGAAGGAGAGATCAGAGTCAAGGGTTACCCCAAGACAGGTAGCTTGCGGGACTGGGGAAAGTGAGCAGCCATTGACTTTGATGGATAGGTCAGTTAGGGGGGGTTGAATAAGATCGTGGAAAGATGATGTATGCAGTTTTATCCATGTTAACTTTTAGAAATGCAGCATAGAAGAAAGATGAAATAGCGGACACACATTGTGGGATTCTGGTTAGTAAGGAGGTGATATTAGGTCAAGAGAAGTAGATCTGTGTGTCATCAGCATAGAGGTGATACTGAATGCCATGGGATTCTATGAGCTGGCCCAGTCCGAAAGTGTAAATGGAGAAGAGCAGGGTTCCTGGAACTGAGCCTCGAGGGACACCAACAGATAGGGGGCGAGATGAGGAGGTGTTATGTGAGTGGGAGACGCTGATTGTCCGGTCTGTTCAGTATGAGGAGATCCAAGATAGGGAAAAGTCTATGATGCCAAGAGAGGAGAGAGTCTGTTGTAAGACGGAATGGTCCACTGTGTTGAAGGGAGATGACTGGTCCAGGAGGAGGAGGACAGAGTAGTGTCGCTTGCATTTGGCAGTTAGTAGGTCAGTGGTGACTTTAGTCAGGGCTGTTTCGGTAGAATGGTGCGGTCGGAAGCCAGATTGTAAGCAGTCAAAGAGGGAGGAGGAGGAGGGGTGGGTGGATACTTCAAGTTAGACATGTTGTTCCGTAGTTTTGAGGCATAGGGGAGAAGTGATATGGGGCGATAGCTAGTCAGAGAGAATGTGTCAAGGGAGGGCTTTTTGAGGATGGGTGTGATCGAAGCATGTTTGAAGCAGGAGGGGAAGACATCAGTTGTTAATGACAGGTTGAAGAGGTGGATTAGGGTTAGGATGAAGACTGTAGCAAGTTTTGGGATCAGGTGGGACGGGATTGAATGAATTCAGTCTCTGCATTAGTCACAGACTACTACATCCATCTTATTTAATTCAAAGGGTTATCACAGTGTTCTATATTGTGTTATATAGCACTGCAGATAACATCTACTTTTTATTTACTAAGCGCTATCACTGTGCGTCATCTATGGTGGTGGATAGGACTGCTGGTAACATCTACTACATTATTGGTACTGTGAGTTATTACAATTCCATGGTATTTTAAAGGACTGACTGCAGGTTTCCACTGTACATTATACAGTATGTACTCGCAGTATTACCTGTGGAATTACATAGTACTGCCGGTAATATCTAATATATTATCAGTATCTAATGAATTCTCTTTTTTATCTTTTTAGCGGAAAGGGCACGTGTAGCCATAATCTTTAGCTGCTGATCTTTTCTAACCCTAACAACAACGCCCCTAATTATCGATAATTAGGCTCATTGACCTAAGTACTTTGAGGGAACACTGGCCTGAATACCTTAATTAAAAAAAAAACAATAGTAGAAATTATCAGTAATGAAATTCTGCAGAAGGGATGTTGATCCAAATATTTTTTTCTGACTGAGACAGTTAATGTCTACCTAAAAAATATTTTACCTTCATCTAGATTAACAAATTAGGAAAATAGTTGGAACTTCATTGTCTAGTGTCTTTTTTCAAACTTGTATCCGGATTTACAAATGAACATATTAAAATGTTTTGCAGTTCGGATGCGTACAGCAATGTACAAACCGACCCCAGATCTCCTGAAATAATCTAGACAGCCTTAGGCTATGGTCCGATTATGGTAATCACACTCTGATCAGACTCTGGTCAGTGTTTGATCAGAGTTTGATCAAAGTTTGATCAGAGTGTGATCTGATTTCGTTGGATGTGGAGAATTTAAAAAAAAATGGCTCCATCTTCTACTTTCAGTGCGTCAGGAAAACTGTGATTTCACTTGAATGTCATCCGAGTGTAGTTCGATGTTTTCCATGAACCAATAGACATGATTGAACGAGTGCCATCCGATTATAGAAGGCAACTCGTGCATGCTGCGACTTTTTCTTAGGACAAATTGGGTCCAAAGAAAAAAATCAGACATGTGCATGGCCCCTTCGAATAACATGGGGACGAGTGCTATCCATCAAAACGATGGATACTACAGGTCCAATGTACATGAGCCAATATAGGCATATATGAGACTGTCAGGTTCTGGTCAGGAGACTGCCAGCCTATCCATCAATAGCATCCACACTTGGATCATGAAGCACAGATGTGTGAATCTGACCTAACAACTATGAAACTGTTTCTAAATTGTTCTATGAAGAGCATGTGAGGCTTAGGCACATTGTGAAGCTTGAAATTATACATCAAAACCATACAAACCATGTCACTATACGCCTTAGAAATATGAAACTATTTATCAAAATCAATAATTTAAAAGCATCTTATAAATTACTAATGCGGAATGATTCTTTATTCTTTCCCACCATGCTCACTTGTGTAATTATCTATTTGTAAGAATTCTCCTCTCACATCTTCTCCTACAATAGCAGAGACTTGGAAGGTGTAATGATTTCCAGGTATCAGGCCTCCAGCAGTGTAGGAAGTTGTAGACACAATTATATAGAATGTAGAATCTTCCACCATCTGGATCAGGTAAGAGCTCGCATTTCCAATTGGTTTTTCCCAGTATAGTGATATAGAATTGGTGGTGATCTTCTCTGTCATCAGGTTTCTGACCATTTCAGGTCCTGGAAGAATAGACAGAGATCATGTACAATAATCTACAACACTGTTTATTGGTTACTTACTGGTTTACTGCAATCAGTAGGAATAATGAATTCTACCTTGATAATTTAGATTAGTTAGAATGTATTACACGGTTACATCCATGAATAAACATATATATTCCATATAAGAGAACTGTATTGTCACTCTAATTTCTGTTTTGGAAACAGAAAGAACAAAATGGAAATAGTCCTATATAATACATTACTTTACCTCTGGTAACATGGCGGCTCCTCTGTTCATCTTGGAAAGGTGTAACATTAACAATCAGGTAAATACTAGGTGGTTATCCAGAAATAAGAAAGAAATTTAGCCTTATTAAACCACTTAGCAGAGTGTTTTAAAATAGCTTTGGCAGAAAAGAAATTTCTAAACCAATGGGAAAGAGCTAAAATAGTCACACAAGGACAAAATATCACCAATGCATTGTTTTTCCTTAACAAGTTAAAAAAGGCTACATTATGTTGTATTTCTTGGGCCTTGAATAGCCTTATGTCGAACAGAAGCTATTACATATGAACTACACAAAAAAATGATCAAATAAATTTTTTTGCACACTTACTTGTGAAATTAGCTGCTAATGAGTTGGCCCCAATTATATCTCCTCCGACAACGGTGGAGACCAGGAATATGTAATAATTCCCCGGTGTCAGGCCTCCAATTGGATCAGAAGTTGTAGTTACGGTTTTATTGAAAGTTGGATCTCCCAGTATCTGGATCCAGTAAGAATCGGCTTTTCCAGTAGACAATTCCCAGGATAGGGATATAGAAATGGTGGTGATGTTCTCTGCCTTCAGGTTCTTGACTATATTAGGTTCTAGAAGAAATTGTACAATAATTTCATTTATTCCTTTGGGACCCAGTTTTTTAACAACTTCACTAGTTTAGTAGTGAGAATAAGAATAAATATCCAACTTAATGTAATAAAGCAATTCAATAAACATTTTTTTCCACACAAAACATTCAAATAATGTTACAAAAGCCAAAACCGCATTGCCATTAACCTTTAGAAAAAGAACCTATTTATTACAAAAACATGTTCCCAAAGTAACTGCAATCCATTTACAATTTCTTACCAATAATGCAGCGGGGAAGCTATTTTAAAATTTAGTAAGTAGTTTCTCAGGAGACACACCACATACTTGTGCTACATGTGCAACAATTAAATATATAGGATCCAAAAAATGCATTATTTAGGAGATAGCCATCAAATAATACCTAACTGCATATGAATGGCTCAAAGCAACTCCAATAACATATGAACAACCAGAGGAACACACAGAGTTAATTCTTAATTTGAAAAACTTTATTAAATAGATTATTCAAGGGAAAAGAGTATATAAGGGAACAATTTTAAAACAGAGGAAAGGTGATCTAGTGAGGTGGATCTCATCCACTGATCAATTGCATGATCATTTACAAATATAATTGCAAAAGTCAATTAAACAATGAATTTTGCAGTGTATATAACAGTGTATATCGCAATCTCAATATTTCATAAAGACAAGCACCAATATAATGTGTTTTCCCTTTTAAACAAACATACATAATGTTATTTAAAAGTGCCATTGTGCTGCAGCTACCAGAGGAAAAGACCAGCATACAGTGCCTACAAGTAGTATTCAGGAGACTGACTAGGCCACTCCAACACCTTGACTTTTTCCCTATTGAATCAGGCCTTGGTTTTCTTGGCTGTGTGCTTTGGGTCGTTGTCTTGTTGGAAGATGAAATTACTAACCCATCTTAAGATCCTTGATGGAGGAGCGGAGGTTCTTGGCCAAAATCTCCAGGTAGGCCGTGCTATCCATCTTCCCATGGATGCGGACCAGATGGCCAGGCCCCTTGGCAGAGAAACAGCCCCACAGCATGATGCTGCCACCACCATGCTTGACTGTAGGGATGGTATTCTTGGGGTCGTATGCAGTGCCATCCAGTCTCCAAACGTCACGTGTGTGGTTGGCACCAAAGATCTCGATCTTGGTCTCATCAGACCATAGAACCTTGAACCAGTCTGTCTCAGAGTCCTCCAAGTGATCATGAGCAAACTGTAGACGAGCCTTGACATGACGCTTTGAAAGTAAAGGTACCTTACGGGCTCGTCTGGAACGGAGACCATTGCGGTGGAGTACGTTACTTATGGCATTGACTGAAACCAATGTCCCCACTGCCATGAGATCTTCCCGGAGCTCCTTCCTTGTTGTCCTTGGGTTAGCCTTGACTCTTCGGACAAGCCTGGCCTCGGCACGGGAGGACACTTTCAAAGGCTGTCCTGGCCGTGGAAGGCTAACAGTAGTTCCATAAGCCTTCCACTTACGGATGATGCTCCCAACAGTGGAGACAGGTAGGCCCAACTCCTTGGAAAGGGTTTTCTACCCCTTGCCAGCCTTGTGACCCTCCACGATCTTGTCTCTGATGGCCTTGGAATGCTCCTTTGTCTTTCCCATATTGACCATGTCTGAGTGCTGTTCACAAGTTTGGGGAGGGTCTTAAATAGTCAGAAAAGGCTGGCAAAAGAGATCTTTAAGCCACACATGTGAAGCTCATTATTCTTGGTGCCTGAACTACTTCTTAATACTTTAGGGGGACCAAACAGAATTCTTGTGGATTGAGGCATTGAATAATAAATGACACTCTGAATTAACTTTTTACGTTTTTAAAAAAAAAAAAAAAAAATTTGCTGCAGTGCATTTCCCACTTCCAGGCTGATCTACAGTACAAATGTCACAATGCCAAGTTAATTCCGCATGTGTCAACCAGCTAAATCTGCAGGGGGTTGAATACTACTTGTAGGCACTGTATATGTCATAGGTTCATACCCAGAGTGCTAGCTCATATACTGTAGGTGTCAGTAGCCGGATCTACCACAAAGGAAGGTCCACAAAGCACGTTTCCCATTTTTCAAGTTTTATTGCTTCATCAGAGGGAAGTCCAGTGTCTTCCATCCCACGCTTATCCATTTAAAAACCAACCTACAATATACTCACATAAGAGGCATTCAGCCAATGGAACCAAGCAAAGTGGCGCATGCGCACTTGAGCCTACCCGTCCTTCTTAGCGTCATGTATGGTGTCACGGTAAGTCCGTGCACACGTGGGAGCAGGGACGCGTCAACATTGCTCCCGTGTATGCGCAGACACTGCAGTTGGCACCTGGCAACACCAGGGGGAGGAGAGCAGAGCCCACCCGCCCACCTCAGCTATTACCATTATATCTACTAGTCAAAGATTGTGCAGCAGTTGCAATGGCGCTCACTTACAATACACCAGAAAATGAATTGATATATAGTGGATTATTAAAGTAACAGAAAAAATATAGAATAATCTTTGTCCAATTCACTGTGACCCAAAAGTGCAAGTAGTGTTCAAATATATTGTGTGTTCCAAAAATCATTTAATTTGTGCGCAAAGCATTATGTGTAACCTACACCTTACTATTACTGAAAGATATCGCTCATGTGTTCCCACAATACTCACTTGTGTAATTATCGATTTGTAAGAATTCTCCTCTCACATCTTCTCCTACAATAGCAGAGACTTGGAAGGTGTAATGATTTCCAGGTATCAGGCCTCCAGCAGTGTAGGAAGTTGTAGGCACAATTATATAGAATGTAGAATCTTCCATCATCTGGATCAGGTAAGAGCTCGCATTTCCAATTGGTTTTTCCCAGGTCAGTGATATAGAATTGGTGGTGATGTTCTCTGTCATCAGGTTTCTGACCACTTCAGGTCCTGGAAGAATAGACAGTGATCATGTATAATAATCTTCAACATAGTTTACTGGTTACTTACCTGGTTTACTACTAGTATCTGGAATAATATATTCTAACCAGAAAATTGAGATTTGTTAGAATTAATACATAATTTTAGCTATGCTAACATGGATGCTCCTCTGTTTATCTTGGAAATATTAGATATATTAGATATATTGCAGAAATTTAGCCTTTTTTATTCTTTTCACTGTGTTTTAAAATTGACCCCATAAAAAATTATTTTGAGTCCAATATGAATTGATCAAGAATGGACATTCAAATCAAAACATTGCCATATTAAGAAAAAAAGCTTTGTTTTTATTACTATTTTATGACTTTCATTGGTTTTATTTTGAGCAATCACACATAAAACCATAAAATACATCAACTATATATTGAAAATTATCACTTATTTTTCACACTTACTTGTGAAATTAGCAGCTAATGAGTTTGCCCCGATTATATCTCCGCCAACAAAAACAGAGACCAGGAAAATGTAATAATTCCCCGGTGTCAGGCCTCCAATTGTATCAGAAGTTGTAGTCACGGTTTTATTGAAAGTTGGATCTCCCAGTACCTGGATCCAGTAAGAATCTGATTTTCCAATAGGCAACTCCCAGGATAGGGATATAGAATTGGTGGTGATGTTCTCTGTCTTCAGGTTCCTGACTATATCAGGTTCTAGAGAAAAAAAGCACATTTATATACTTTATATACTTTTTTTTTTAACTCAGTTTCTTCATATCTTCAATAATTTAGTACAGAGAATAAGGAGTACATCCAACTTAATGTATTATATCGACTAAATAGACTTCTTTGGCAGCACAAAACTAAACAAATTATGTCAGAAATGCTGAAGCATCATTGTGATTAATCTTAAGAAAATGAAGCAGTTAAAAAAAACATTTTGTACTATTATTATTATTAATAAATAAAAAGGTTAAAAATTCCCATACTAATTGCAAGTCATTCACAATTCATTTCTTATGAAGCAGTGGTGAAACGGAATCTCAGCAGACGCAACAAAGACATTAGTTTTACGTGCACCAAGCGCTATATGTGACCTCTGCCTTACTATTACTGAATGATATCATTCATGTGTTCCCACCATACTCACTTGTGTAATTATCTATCTGTAAGAATTCTCCTCTCACATCTTCTCCTACAATAGCAGAGACTTGGAAGGTGTAATGATTTCCAGGTATCAGGCCTCCAGCAGTGTAGGAAGTTGTAGGTACAATTATATAGAATGTAGAATCTTCCACCATCTGGACCAGGTAAGAGCTCGCATTTCCAATTGGTTTTTCCCAGGTCAGTGATATAGAATTGGTGGTGATCTTGCCTGCTGTTAGGTTTCTTATAATGTCAGGTCCTGAAAGAAAAGCCAGTGACCATGTATAATAAATGTCAACACTTTGTATATATACAATGATTATTTATAGAAAATAAACCATTTTAACTTGAATACGTAGGTTAATTTGTGCGTACGATACAGCAACCTTTATAGTCATGATTGACACCTATACAATCCTGTTGTTGAACTGTGCTGTAGTGCTACCGGTTCCCATTAAAATAACAAACTGCAGCAAAAAAATTTCCCTGTGATTATCATTGAATAATATTGGACTCACAATTAGTAAAATACAAATTGGAAATCCAGAACTCCAAGAATTTGGCAGAAATTCTGCCTCTATTATTCCATCATGAGAGAAGTATAAGAAAACATTCTGGGTTCATTACACTTAGATAAGATGTCTGAAGCAAGGAGTATCGCAAGTAAGACAAAGAACATCAAAGCTATTTATTAGATTCTATTATACTTACTTGTGAAATTAGCTGCTATTGAGTGATCCCCAATTATATCTCCTCCAACAACAGCGGAGACCAGGAATATGTAATAATTCCCTGGCGTCAGACCTTCAATTGTATCAGAAGTTGTGGTCACAAATCTTTTGAGTGTTGAATCCCCCAATATCTCAATCAAGAAAGAATCTGCATTTCCGACACCCAACTCCCAGGTCAGGGATACTGAATTAGTGGTGATGTTCTCTGTCTTCAGGTTCTTTACTACTTCAGGCTCTAAAAGAAAGGCCAGTAAACTATTTACATACTGTACGTAAAAACTTAAATTACTAATCTATTTTATATGTTAGTACTGAAAAAGAAGAAAGTATTTACCCAACTGCTAAATCTATTATAAAGCCTTAAAGTGGTCAAAATATAGGCAGAAATAGATAATAAATGTATGATTGCTCGTAGCCTTACCACTGACACCGTGAACAATTATGAGAATTAGGGTGCTTGGTGTGGTGGTCAAACATTCACACTACTGATCCACTCCTAGTCACCAATTGTCTATCAGATTGGCTTAGAACATAATCGTATGTCATTTAATGATGTGAAGTTAATTCAACAATGACAACCAATAGTAGATTCTGTTGTCACTTTAATAAAAGCTGTACTTATTACAGCATAGAATAAAGAGGCACAATGCCTGCAAATATAATACAATTTTATCCATTACCTTTTGGCTATTACTCTTGTTTCTGAATTATAATACTTAGTGTTTGGGGTAGAATTTTTTTTAAATGAGCTGTGCCGCCATCATATTCATATTTATTTATATTTACTCCCACATACTGCCACAAACCACTGCTGACCTCAGTAATGGCAATAAATATGTGGACATGATTGAATGTAAAAGGATATAAGTATTTATTCAAGCTTTTATAGAACTTCAAGTAGAAGATCATTACTGGAGACCGGATATGTGAGAAACCATTTATCCAGCTGTAGCGGAGGCTTACTTGTGTAATTTGATGCTGATACGTTGTCTCCCTTTACTGTATCGTAGCCAGTTAAGGATGAGACCAGGAAGGTGTACTGAGTTCCAGGTATTAGGTCTTGCACTGTAAAGTCAGTTAGTGTAGTGGTTTTATTGTATTTTTCATCTCCCTGGATCTGTATGAGATAAGAACTTGTTCTTCCATCTGGCGGCAGCCAGCTCAGAGATACAGACGTGTCAGTGATACTAAGAATTGTCAGATTCTTCACCTTTTCTGGTCCTTAAGACAAAAGTATCAATAGTTAAAACAGGTTATATTCAGTATTCAGCAGAAAAGAGTACACGCCTTTTGAAAAAGATCTTAATATCTCACTGAACACTAAAATCATTTCCAAAATTTTGACAAGATTGAGTTTCATAGAAAGTTTTTAACCCATAACATGAAAGTAAGGTTAATAATATAACTTTCATTATAAAATCTTCAATTTTACTCAAATTAGTTGATGGAAAATAAATACACCCCACAACAAAATCTACTACATCTAGTATTTGAGAGACCTCCATGATTTTTTATTAAAACACTGAGTCTTCTACGCATGGAATGAACAAGTTAGCAACATATTGCAACATCCATCTTTTCCATTCTTCAATAACGACTTCTCTTAGGTCCTGGAAGCTAAATGGAAAATTATGCTCAACTTCTCTCTTTGAGATTCCCCATGATTGGGTTTGATTGGGTTCAGACTAGGAGACTTACTTGGCCACCTAATCATTTTCACCATTACTTTCTTGAGAAATGCAAAAGTGGCATTAGATGTGTGTTTTGGATCACTGCCATGTTGGAAAAGTGCACGTCTCACAGGGGCATAGAGTGATCGTTACTTACCCAGCTTTGCTTTATCACTTTGTTGATGATTTGATATTATGTATTTTATGTTTGTGAAAATAGGTTAGGTTTATCACCTTGTCCATATCTGTAGTTGTACCATCTCATAACATGTATAGCAAAGCACTGCACTGTATTACTCTTATATTTATATGGCCACTTGGTCTTATTCTTTAGACTTTTTGATTATTGGACATTGCACTACATTGTGTTAAATCCTGCTACCATTTATTTGATGGCATTAAATTTCTAATTGTCACATGTTACATATTAGTTATTTATTTACTATCTCTATTTTTCCACAGTGTTTTTGTAATGTCTGTCACCTACTTTTATGTGGCTGCATAATCCACAGTCATTTAAAAAGATCAATACAAAACTTTATCCTTTTTGCCATCTAATTACTGTGTAGCAGCACTTGCCACCATTTATTAGACCGTACAGTCTTTCTGGGTTTTGGCATACATTTGTTGTGATTATTTGCTGGGACACCTGAGTGACGAGGGTCTCTGTACACAATCTCTATTCCTTATGTTTTTAATTGTTATTATTTAATAAAAAGTATTTGACCTCTGGGCGTTATATTTCCCTTTCTTTGTAGGTTTTTGTATTCATTACAATTGTCCTTTATTCTTTGGCCAACATATAGAAATGTGATAATGCTGAACAAATTTGTAAGGGAAATTTATTTTTTGTGCACGCAAGATAACAATTCCTGTTTGTAACAAATGGCCAACAATTGTGGGACTCTTTTATATTATTGTTTCCCATTGAAAATGTTGATTCTGAAAGGAAACTAAAGGTTTGTTCAGAAAGTGCATGGGGCGTACTCATTTATGCTGAGCACTCATATATTTGCTGTATAAGTCCTTGTTATCAAAAATTGTAAGAGACATTATGAGATCAGTTAATTTAATTCTGGAGTCACCAGTACGAGTCTCAATAAATTACACAAAGAAGATCACAACTCCCTCTTATTCACAGAGTATATAGAACATGAGGTTAGTTCATAGGATGGGTTTACAATCAAATGATTGCTACCCTCTTATCTAGAGACGGCTCTGTTTGTTTACTTTTTATTGCGTTGTAAAAGTCAATTTATCTGTCAGGGAAATATTAATGTCAGGAAAATGTTCGTCCATATTTGCCTGACATAGATGTTCACCCCCTTCCTTATTCCCCTTCTGCTCAGCACAAAAGCCCTAATTAACACAGTCGTGAGGGAGGCCTTGCACAAGCAAATGTCAGCCAAGAACTGGTACCAGCTAACTAAAATGCAAATGCATTTCCTCTTAACACAGACCTGAGATAGATTGTCACCTTCTCCCAGGCCAGAGTTTGGAGGAAAGAGGAAATGGTTCGTTAAGTTCAAAGGCACTCACAAACAATTTCCGACCACCAGCCATAGCCAGGTCGACTCCGATATGAAATATTGTGAGTTCCATACGTCCAACAGTAACGGGACCCATATGTTCAGTGACCAAATCAGCCCAGGAATGTATATGTAGTTTTCCAGGGCTGCAAGCCAAATCAGAGAACTGTAGCGCAAAAACACCAGAATAGCAGACTGCAGCTATGCAATGCGTTGCCTCTAACTGAAGATGAAATCATAAGGGAAAAAATGGCATCGTTTGCACATTTCTGTGATCAACGAGCGATGAGTTATCGCAGAAGCTACCATTTTTGAATAAGAATGTACAGGCTGGAGACCGGCCCACAGGATGTCAGCACAGGGGGCGTGTGGCCAGATCTCCCCTTAGGTATAAGATAACTCATGGACAGTACAGAAGCACTCATTGCCGGGGTGAATAAGAATTATAAGCAACGGGTCTTGTTCAATAACAGCATAATCCAACTGGGGAGCCCCTCCTCCACCTATATTGAATCGTCTCAGCGATTGCATAGTGTAAGTTGTCTTCTTTTATTCTACTTTATGTAACTGCTTATGTATTTAATGTCCCCTTTGTAACATACTTGTATATAATTTTCATAAACACTGTGTTAAGGAGACGGTTGCAAACAACTTTATTAATAGTGGAAATCAACTGAACCCGGAGTCCGCGATGCAGCCTGGAAGACTGCGGACGAACACCTTCCGGGTAAGAAGGTAAAAAAAACAACTGATATATCAATCCCTTCCGTGTTACTGTACACCGACATGGGAATAGGGATTCGCACTATATCCGCTAACTGCACGAGAGATGTGCGACAAATAATATAGCCGTAACCCTGTTAACTGCACAGAGACTACGCAGCAGGTGCTAGGATGTGTGTGTGATTCACACCGGCGTATACGTGCTCCCAGCCGGCGTGCTATCTCTCCACGTGACTAACAGGCGGTCCAGGAATACGGAATCCGCAGTCTGCTCGGGGTGTATAGTGACCCCCTTGTCGGAGCCAGACTGTCAGACGAAGCTACCTGCCTCCCTCCATCTAAGGCTGCCTATCCCCCACTAAACCTGCCTGTCCAAAGCTATAACAGCAAGAGAACACGTGGAGCCCAAACAACCAAGAGTCCACACAATAACACCATCTCAGCACAATGATCAGAGCGCCCATGTTTGTGGGCGGGCTATTTAAAGATTAAGCCCTGCCCACCATCGCATTATTGGTGACGTCACCCGCGGCCAATCAGGCGTTGCCTGGTCACCGGGTCAGCTGACTCCCAAACCACCAATCACGGGCATGCTCAGTGCAGTGCATCCTGGACTTAGGCTGTAGTAGCCCTGTTTCCTTCCGCAACCTATGCTTCACATTGCTAAGAACAATGACCCAAGAGACAACTTGCACATCTCGTGCACCAGCTAGGCATTGGGACCGATAGCGATGCTGAGCAGCATCAGCCCTGGCTTGCCCAGAATGGGAGACCACAGAATCCACTGATGATTCTGAACCCATTTCAGATCCAGCAAACGCCTGACGCCTAACATTATCCCCCCCTTTTAACATCCCCTTCCACTTGACGCTCATATTCCTCAATGAGCAGGGGAGCATGAATGTGGTCCACCGGTTCCCTGGACCGATCCTCAGATCCATGGCCCTTCCCGTGTACTAGGTAATATTTTTTCCCACAAATCATCTTAGACCCAACCATTGCCTGTACCTCGAGATCACCCCTGGTGTCTGAAGCAGGTTGGGGTTCCGAGAATGTTGTCAGGCGAACCAGCTTAAGGAACGACAAGTGAAAAGTGTCGTGAATCCTCATGTGTCGTGGTAACTGTAACCGGTACACTATGGGGTTTTTTGGGCCAAAATTTTGAAAGGACCAATAAACGGGGGGCAAACTTAGCAGATTCCCCGCGAACTCTGATATTGCGAGCCGCGAGCCACACCCTGTCGCACGGAGAGAATACGGGGGCTGGACGGTGATGAGTGTCAGCGGACTCTCTCATTCGATTCTTGGAGGCCAATATTGCATCCTGGGTATGGTCCCAAACCTCCCGTGCCTCCAGAGCCCAATCTCTGACCCCAGGTTTCACAGAGGAAAGTGGCATAGGAACCGGGACTCGCGGATGTTGGCCATTATTTAGGAGAAACGGAGTCTTACCTGTGGAATCGGCCACTGCCTTGTTTAGAGCAAACTCTGCCCAAGGAAGCAATATCGCCCAATCATTATGGTTGGCTGAAACGAAATGGCGCAAGAATGTCACAAGCGTCTGGTTAGTGCGTTCCACCAGAAAATTGGTTTCCGGGTGAAAGGCAGTAGAAAGATTGAGTTCAATGCTAAGCAAATTACATAATTCTTTCCAGAACCAGGAGGAAAACTGTGGGCCCCGGTCACAGACAATCCTATCAGGCATTTCGTGGAGACGGAAAACGTGATGAATGAACAGTGATGCCAGAACCTGGGAGGAAGGAACCCTAGGAAGAGGAACCAGGTGAACCATCATAGAAAAAGGGTCAGAAACCACCCATATTATCGTGTTTCCCCGGAACTTAGGTAACTCGAAAATGAAATCGATCCCAACCAGCTCCCAAGGTCTATCCACCACGGGTAAAGGATGAAGAAGACCAGCCGACCTCTGACGGGACGATTTATTTCACGCATGCTTGAACATATTCCTTAATGTCCTGGGGTAACCGAGGCCACCAATACGACCGTTGGAGATACTCCGTGGTACGTTTGACCCCAAAATGACCTCCGATCTTAGAGGCATGTGCCCAGGAGAGCTCCTTATTTTGTAAATTAGCAGGAACGAACGTCCTCCCGTATGGAACATGGGACATGGTTTAGGGACACTGGAGTCACCATCCACATACATTCCGGGGGAATGTTAAGCCTGGGCTCGTCATCGTCCTCAGCCGTATCCATGGACCGGGACAAAGCATCCGCCTGAGGGTTCTTTTCCCCTTTTAAAAAGTGAATGGAAAAATTGAATCGGGTTAAGACGCTGGGCCGTCTGTAGGTACGAGAGATTTTTATGATCGGAAAATACCAAGAAAGGATGTTTAGCTCCCTCCAAGAGGTACCTCCACTCCAAAAAAGCCACCTTAATAGCAAGTAATTCTTTGTTTCCAATCAAATAATTACTCTCTGCTGGAGAGAAGGTCTTGGATAAGAAAAAAAATGGTCTTGTCCGACCCTGTTCATTCTTTTGAGAGAGAACCGCTCCTGCTCCGACAGAGGAAGCGTTGACCAGGAAGAATGGCTTGTCCACATCCGGGCGACGGAGAATGGGAGCTCTAGAAAAATATGATTTAATCTCCTGGAACACCTCGGATGTCTCCTTAGACCAATTCTTGGGATTGGCACCCTTCCTGGTTAAAGCGGTCAAAGGAGCCACCAGTGTGGAAAATTTTGGTATGAACTGCTGGTAGTAGTTGATAAAGCCCATGAAGCGTTGTACTGCTTTAAGGGAATGGGGCTCCTGTCAGTTCCGTACCGCCACCAGTTTTTGTGGGTCCATGGCCAATCCCTTACTGGATATGATGTAGCCAAGGAACGATAGAGACTCTCGTTCGAACTGGCATTTCTCCAGCTTACAATACAGAGTATTTGCACGCAATCGTTCAAAAACTCTGTGAACATCCTCTCTGTGTGTGGAGAGGTCGGGGAAAAAATAAGGATAACATCAAGATAGACTACCATGGATGATAGCAGCAAATCCCGAAAGATATCATTGACAAAATCCTGAAAAACAGCAGGGGCACTGCATAACCCGAAAGACATGACGAGATACTCGTTATGACCATCACGAGTGTTAAAGGCTGTTTTCCACTCATCACCCTCACGGATTCGCACAAGATTATTTGCCCCTCGCAGGTCCAATTTAGTGAAGATGTTAGCCCCTCACAACCTGTCAAATAGTTCAGAAATAAGGGGCAGAGGGCATTTATTTTTGATGGTGATGGCATTTAATCCTCTGTAATCAATGCAGGGACGTAAATCACCCTCTTTCTTCTGGATGAAGAAAAACCTCGCTTCAGCAGAAGAGACCGATTTTCTGATAAACCCCCAGGCCAGGTTCTCTTTGATATAATCTGACATGGCCTGGTTCTTGGGGACAGACAGGGGGTAAACCCTACCGCGAGGAGGCTCCGTGCCGGGGACCAAATCAATAGGACAGTCATACGTCGGTGGGGAGGTAAAGTCTCTGCAGCCTTTTTGGAAAAGACGTCCACAAAACTCTGATATTGGACAGGCAGACCGGACAAGTCGGTAGAAGGCTCAGAGACTACCCTCCGGGCGGCTGTAACCATACATTGAGAAACACAATTCTCACCCCAGGAAGAAATTCTCCCTGTATTTCAGTCAATGTGTGGAATGTGACAACTTTGCCATGGAAGACCCAATAGCACCTCATCTAATCCACCGGGAATAATAAGGAAGGAAATAATCTCCCGGTGACCCTGAGGAAACGACATGGTGAGGGGGATTGACTGGTGAGTGATTTGTGTGTCCAGCAGTGAACCGTTCATTGGTTTTGGCAGTAACTCCATAGGAATGGCATGCTTCTGGGCAAACGTTGATGAGAAAAAATTGCCATCGGCGCCAGAATCCACCCACGCCCTGGCAGTAGCCGTGGTTGTTCCGAAGAACAACGTCACCTCATACAATAATTTGGAGGAAGAAGCCCCTGAATCTAACACACCTCCTCCAAAGGTGGTTAGACACCTTCGTTTCCTGACCGCTTGGAACCCTTATTAATGGAGCTATCCAAGAGTTGTGCAGGTCGGAAACAAGGGGACTTAGACTTAGTCCGGGATATATCCATAGCCTCAGACTCCGGGTCAGGAGCCGTGGGTTTGGAGATAGGTCTAGAGAATGAAGGTGCCAACTGAAACCGAGGTCTGGAGACCTCCAGCTCTAACTTGCGTTCTGCATGACGCAAATCTATTCGGTTAGCGAGAGTGATTAACTCCTCCAGAGAGGTTGGGATCACTCTGGTAGCTAGAGCATCTTTAATATGCCCAGCCAGACCCCTCCAGAACACAGGGATTAGCGACCAGTCAGACCAATCCAGTTCAGCCGCTAAGGTTCTGAACTGGATGGCATAGTGGCTGGCGGTGACCGAACCCAGGACCAACACAAGAAGATTAAGAGCAGTATCATGTGTGAACTGAGGACCTAGGAAAACACTCTTTAGGGCACTAAGAAAGAGGTCCGCATTAGCCACTACTGGGTCATTCCGCTGCCACAGAGGGGTAGCCCACTCCAAAGCCCTGTGGGAGAGAAACGAGATGACAAAACTCACTTTGGCCCTTTTGGAGGGGAACTGTGCCTCCATCATCTCTAACTGAATGGAGCACAGATTAATAAAACCTCTGCAGGTTCTGCTGTCGCCAGAAAACTTTTCCGGGAGAGCAAAAAGTGGTGATGGAGCAATAGGAGCTGCCGCAGCATTCACCGCAGCCGTGTTCACTAGATTAGCCGCTTGTGAAGCTGCCTGGGTAGCTACTGCAGTGATATCAGCGACCGGGGCAGTTTGTTCCAGAGTCCTAAGTCTGGCCTCAAGTTTCTGTATATAGCGCTGCAGTTGCTGGTTGTCGGCCATGTTCGGCTAGTCCCTGGCGCTCTGATACTGTTAAGGGGATGGTTGCAAACAACTTTATTAATAATGGAAAGCAATCGAACCCGGGATCCGCGATGCTGCCTGGAAGACTGCGGCCAAACAACTTCCGGGTAAGAAGGTAAAACAACATACTGATATATCAATTCCTTTCGTGTTACTGCACACCGGGACTGGAATAGGGATTCGCACTATCTCTGTTAACTGCACGAGAGATGTGCGACAAATAATTTATCCGTAGCCCTGTTAACTGCACAGAGACTACGCAGCAGGAGCTAGGATGTGTGTGTGATTCACGCCGGCGTATACCTGCTCCCAGCCGGCGTGCTACCGGACTGCGGAGTATCTCTCCTCGTGGCTAACAGGCGGTGCCGGGAATACGGAATCCGCAGTCTGCTCGGGGTGTATAGCGACCCCCTTATCGGAGCCATACTGTCAGACGAAGCTACCTGCCTCCCTCCATCTAAGGTTGCCTATACACTGCTAAACCTGCCTGTCCGAAGCTATAACAGCAAGAGCACACGTGGAGCCCAAACAACCAAGCATTCACACAGTAACACCATCTCAGCTCAATGATCAGAGCAAGCCGCCATGTTTGTGGGCGGACTATTTAAAGATTAAGCCCTGCCCATCGTCGCATTATTGGTGATGTCACCCGCGGCCAATCAGGCGGTGCCAGGTCACCGGGTCAGCTGACTCCCAAACCAACAATCACGGTCCGCCATGTCACGGGCATGCTCAGTGCAGTGCATCCTGGACTTAGGTTGTAGTAGCCCTGTTTCCCACCGCAAACTATGCTACAAATTGCTAGGTACAAAGACACGAGAGACAATTTGCACATCTCATGCACCAGCTAGGCGTTGGAACCGATGTTATGCTGAGCAGCATCTGCCCCAGCTGGACAAGGAATGGGAGACCACAGAATCCACTGATGATTCTGATCCCATTTCAGATCCAGCAAAAGCCCGATGCCTAACACACTGCCTCCCTTTTGGATTAAATATAAAATTAAATAATTCTGTTTCTTTGGTTCTGTAATCGTTCCCTCTCCGAAGCCATACCCGCTACCAAAACGCAGGCGTTCAGCCAGGCCTGTATTATAATTCAAACTTGGCTGGTGGTGGCAGAGAATAATAAAAATTGGGCTATCGTGAAGCTGACAGTGACCGTACGGAGGGTGTTAAACACGGATTCCATGCTTTAGAACCCAGAGGTGTGATGCCCATACGCTCACTGGTCGCTTACCGATAACTAAGCGGCGAGTAGTCTGGATCATGTGCTCGCGACTCTGGACGAAAAACTGACAGCGTGATGGTACGGTGAGATATTGCGTGATCTCCCCAGTGTCGTCGCTGTGTGTGGTGATTCCTGACATTAACTCTTAAATTAATTCTGCGTCTCTTGCTGGTTTGGTAATCACTCCAGTATATGGTTTAACTTCCACTGCATTGTTCATTGTGCACAGAGGACAGACTGACGTGGAAGGAAGGGGGGATAGGAATCTTCCTCCACCTTATGAAGTAAGCGGAGCTTTAACCCCTTAACTCCCCACCTCCACGTGTGGACCTACCGTGCTCTTGGTCTGACACTCCATTTTTTGTTTGTTTTTTCAGCTGTCTAGGAAAGAAGGTCCAGATTTGGTCCTTATGTTTTGGACGTGTTACTGGCTGGCTGAGTCATGTACTAATGTGGGATCTTTAACTAGAAAAGTCTTTAATATTTAGGTGAGTTAAGAACCAAACATATGTTTATTGGGATAAGTACAAGCCCTTGAGGGAACAATATCAGAACAATCAGCAATAGCCAAAGCGATTTAGTGTCTGAATACCACTATTTTTATAGAGAAAAAAAAGAGAGGTGGTACAGCTAAGTTTGATGAGCAGAGGAGTGAGTGGATTGGATGTTCAGGGGTACTGTCAGATGCTTTAGCACAGGAAGCGTTATCTGAGATAAAATCCGTACTCATAGTAAGCATCAAACTATAAATGGCAGGGGGAAAGGGATGGGCGGTAGTTAGGTGGGGTAGTTGTTTCAATATTGTTATAATACCTAGTCTGCTCACTGACATCATTTATTTTTTGCAGTGTAATTATTTATCCTGTCATATGGGAATATGTTAGTGGTCCTATTATAAAGAAATACTGTATATGTTATGATATTGTAGAATAAGCATTTTTTTTATTAAAAAGTTATAGATTAAAAAGTGATCATGAAAGATTATGAGATTGAAATCTCTAATTCCAGGTAAAATTTATTTGTAGCTTTAACTGTGGGCCATGTTTTGATGAGAGTTATGGAATATTAAAGAATTGCTACAATAAAATGGTAAAGCCCTGGACTTACAGTATTTACTAGATCTATAGTCTTACGGTGCTTTCAGACCCCCCCTTTTACTTTTTACACTTTTATTGCTATATTTTCGGATTAATAATATAATTGTTAATAGAATTAATAGAATTTGTGAGGTGTGATATAAAAGACATAAATGAAAATATATTACATATAACCAGACAACAGAAAATGAGTCATGTTCACTATAAAAGAAAAAAATAGTATATATATATATAGATATATTATATGCTGTTGTCACATCTTCTGTGTTGTTTGTCAATTTGCTGCAATAAAAACTTCAAAAGGTCATAGGTCTTTCTATATTGAAATCTTATCTTATTATATACTCACTGGTGAAAATGATGTCAGCAGTAGAATCTCCAGTTACATCTTCTCCAGTGACTGCCCTAATGGTAACTGTATATTGGTATCCAGGTGTCAGACCGCTGACCGGGAGCGACTCGGAGGTCGATGTCTCATTCTTGTAAATATCTCCTGTCACTTCAATGAGATAGTGACTGTAATTGCTCTGATGAGGGAGCCAGGATAGATCCATAGAGTTGGTGGAGATATTGGTGACCTGGACATTACTGACCACGCCAGGACCTGTGATTGGGACAGAAACTAATAACATCAACCTCAGCAAGGTGTAACTTCTATAGACAGATATAGCTCTATTACATGTACGGTAGGGTCTGTTACACTGGCTTCATAACTATGATTTATAGCGGAGCCATGACAGCTATAATTAATCTGTTATTGAATGCAGAAATTCTGAACAAATGTCAGAGATTTTGGTAATTTGTCTTCTAAATACCACTGAAGACTGTCTTATTCTTGTGGACAAAAATATTGTATCCTAGACAAAAAAGAAGAACCTCACTGTGCAATAAAAAGCACAATGGGCATGAAATTCATATTAATCTCAACCACTTTACTGAAACTATAATATGCAAAAACCTAAAGAAATGAACAGGAATGTAAATTGGTGTGCATGCAGCATACAAAGACAGAAACACAATACACAAATACCCTGCAATAAATAAATATACAGCAATAGTGCATGGAAATAATGGGAATTGGATATTTCACCCCCAGCAGTTCGCCCCTGGGTACATTTCGCCCCCGCACATTTCGTCCCCAGCATTTTTCCCCCAGGATGTTTTGCCCCCGCACATTTCACCCCCGCACATATCGCATGTGCGGGGGTTAATTGTGCGGGGGCAAAACATCACATGCATGTCACTTGACAAATGGTAAGGTTTTAAATATTAGGGTGAGGACTGCCCCAAATAGGGTCACAGTGATGAGGTGGGAAGGTTTGGCATTATTTTTTTCAAAATTATGTTAACTAAGTACCCTATATTATTTTCATGCATTTTTGCTGTTTATTTATTTATTGCAGGATATTTGTGTATTGTGTTTTTGACTTTGTTTTTTTGAAACTGTAATGTTCTACAAATACGCACTATGTGAACTTGGCCTTAGTTGGAGACTGCACAGCTCTCCTGTTTCCAAAATTGCTGGGTACAACACACAAGATACTTTTTTAACTTTTTTACTGTCATTAGCAAATATCGGGGGACAATTCTGCTTTCAACATTCACATTAGATTTTCAGACAAGTCTATTAACATTATCATTATCTGCAGACAATTATGTAATATCTGTGTCCAGCTCAGGATAGTCATGTCATGTATAATATATAGTAATGTTAAGTTGGTGCAATTCTTAGCAAATATTTGCCCCAGAGGCCTCAACCAACATTAATCCGACTCTGTTTAGGTTGCATAATACAAATTTATATTTCATTTGACTGTCTTTGTATACTGACCAAAAATATTTCCTTATGGGAGCAACTGTTACTATAAGAAACAAGAGAACAGATAGTACTTACATGTGTACAGACTGATCTGACCAACATAACCATATAAAACCATGTATCTATTATATGCAGAAATCTGAATGTTGTAGAAATTCCCCGATGTCAGATCGGTGATCTGTATTGCTGTAGTGTTCACAGTCCAGGTGCTGGATGGTTCTACATAGACAGAAATGCTGTAGGTTGTATTCTCACCAATGTTAAAATCCCAATTTAGCCAGAAAGAGGTAGTGGTGATAAGTGTAGCAGTGATGTTTCCTGCCATTGTGGAAGAAGAAGTGATATATCACATTATGGTATATAACATAATTAATTCAGTTTAGAAACTAGTAAAATGTATTTCAACGGCCTACATTTATTGTGACTAAGTCTATGTAAAAGAGATAAATTTATTGCAAATAAATAAAACTATCAACATATTATTGCCTTTTCATATAATTGGTGCACCTGGGACAGTGCAAATGTTGGAGTATCAAATCCTCATTGTAAATCTGCTATGATTGTAGATTTGCATCTAAATTTTTGCTATGTTCAGGCTTATTTTCTTAATATATTTGAAACAAAATATGTCTCTTTGGAGATCAAAACCACTTCTTTGCTACTTTTACATTTTGAGAAAGCCACCTGGTGAAATGTATGTCAGAGATCTGGGGTTTTCCTATCCTGTGTATTCACAGCTTAGGGTATGTGCACACACGTTGTGTTTTGCTGCATACATGCTGCAGATTTTTATGTAAATTTTCATCTGCGTCTGGCAGTACCAACAAAGTCTATGAGAAACCAGAATTCACTGTTCCCACATGTTGCTTTTTCTTTGCTGCGTATTTTCAGTGATTAGAAAAATGCTGAAAGAATTGACATGTCACTTCATTCAGCATTTTTTTCAGCGTTTTTTCACCCATAGGAAGTAATGGGGGGGGGTGAAAAATGCTACAAATAAGCAGCAAAAACGCACCAGAAAACGCACCTGCGTATTTTGCTGCGTATTTGCAGCATTTTTGATGGCAAAATAGAATTGGAGTCTTTTTTTTCACGGTACTTTATGTGCATTACTAGAGACAGAAGGACAGTGAAAAAAACGCTGCAAAAACGCAACAAAAAACGCAGCTAAACCTGCGTTTTTGATGCAGCTAAGCTCCTGCATAGAAAAGTTATCAGCACATTTCCTGCAGATTTTGGTGCAGAAAACGTGCAGAAAAAACACAACATGTGTGCATATACCCTTATATGTTATGTCTGTTAATTTGATACTTGCTGAGGTTTTTTAATACTTATAAAGTATCAATCCACTTGGAATTTCTCTCTATACATAAATATTTATTGAGCCTGCTGCTATAACTATGTACAGATCTATAATTTTGCTTAGGGAAAATAACTTCATTATTATATTATGCTCACTCTCTATACGTTTCACTGTGAAATTCCCTTTGTGTATGGCCCTCTCCTTTCTATATGTATTTTAAGTGATTTTTATCTTGATGTATTAGTAAAATTATATTCATTATCTAATAATATTTATTTCTTTGTGTTTATTCACGTTTATTAGTAGCACATGTTATCATTTGTTACATATTGCATACTGCGTTGCAAATACAGGTTAAACATGAGAGAATGTATTCAAGTAGAATTAAATTCTATTTGAGTTTTACAATAATTCAAAATCCTCAAAATGCTGTATTTTTGCAATTCACATTTACATTTTCCATTGAATAAATTTGATGCTATTTGAATTTTCCTGTTGTATTTTGGTGATTAGCTGAAATCGAGTCTTAGCCAACTCGTATTATTATTAATATGGGCCAAAACATTTGACCTTGTTTGATATGAAGCTCATGTGGGAACTTGCAAGTCAAAGAGCAAAGATTGTAATTAGTATTGTTGAGCCAGCACTAAAATGCTCGGGTGCTCGAAGCTCGGGCCGAGCTCGCCGTGATACTCGGGTGCTCGACCCGAGCAAGGATCCCAATGTTAGTCTATGGGATACTCGAGCATTTTTGCGGTGACACCCCCGGCAGTCTTTTAAAAGCCTAACAAGTGCCCAAAACGATAGTGACAGTGCTCAAATGACATGGGGACAGCATGGGGATCGCCCCAGGAAGCATTTCTGACCCCCAGGTCACTGCTGTCAACAACGTGGTCAGAGGTATTAAGCCACTTTTACAGGCTCACAATAAAACGTTCAAAAACGAAAGTGAAACTTTTTTCCTGTGAAATATGTTAAGGAACATCCTTTCCAGGGTAAAGACTTGTGTATAAGTTAAAATAAATGACCAAAAACAAAAATACTCCTCCACACCTTCGGCTATGTTCACAAGTAGCATTTTTTATGCGTTTTTGCACTTTTGTATTGCTTTCAACTATGAAAAATGCATTCACCGTGAAATGTCATTTTAACATTTTACAACCTTATCTGGCCATGTGCTGTGTGACACATGCATAAAGTGCTGAAAAGACAAGGGAACAGCATGGGGAAGACCCCTGGAAGCATCTCTGACTCCCAGGTCACTGTCTAAAAGTGTGCCCATCATAAGTGATCCTTACCGCATCAGAAGATGCAGACTTGCAACTATCCCCATGCAAGTTCTAGTCCCAGGGCAGTGTTCAATTGTACCTCCCCATTCCTTGCAATACAAGCTCAAGTATGCAGCCTGCCACCCACCCACCCCCAGGCTGCAATACCATACTGCTTGCTTGCTTGAACTTGAAATTGGGCCTTTTAGGCATGTGGAGGCGGAATCTGGCCACCACCTCATGGCTGTGTTGGCGGCCTGGAATCCATACTCAGTCCCCAGCCGCCTGGTGGCCGGGTGTCCCCGCTTGCTCCCCAGCCTCCAGGGGGTGGCCGGGTGTCCATACTCGGTCCCCAGCCACCCCTATTTGTCCCGGTAACCTTTCCCACACTTTTCTTAGCCTGGCCTGCTTTAGGGCAGCATTGGCCAAGCCCACCGAACTATCAGACTCCTCCGGTGGGCCCTGGCTTCTCCATCAGGGGAGTTGAGAGTGCCAAGGTGAGGAGCATGATGAGGATGATAGACGTTAGCATCTGCTTTGTTTTGTTGTAATGCAAGCGCATGTATATAGAAGCGGCTAGGCCTGAGGTGGTCAGCGTTTTGGCGCATATCCTACCTCCTCCGAGGATTGCTGGATGTTTTCCTGCTACTATCCAAATTCTATGACTACCGTTAAAACAAAGCTTCAGGTGATAAATGATGGATGAGGTAGTGGCAAAGGAGGAACAGGGACCCTTCACATCAATATTAGGCCAGTCAACCAGATATGTCTTGTAGGATATGTTTTTGTAACAAAAGGAGCGGTTCGGCTACACAGTTATAGGGCATACAGTGAGTGCAATGCCTACCAAAAATTTCGAGCCACTCCAATGCCCCTTGGAAATGACATGGAGGTCAGAGTGCGTTAACTAAACCTTTTTTTCCATTTATAGCAACTGCGTCTCCCGTGCACTGTTGGCCTAAGCAGTGAATGGAAGGCTTTCCAAAAATTATGAGGAACAGCAATGCCCCTTACAAGAGCCATGTGTGGCACCCCAGGGGTCTGGTCACCACAGTAATAGAGATATTACGTCGGAGAGCAAGTGGGAGGTTTCCTGGTCAGGATCCCTTAAACATGCAACATCCTCCTGCCCCAATCCTGGGAGGGGAGAATTCTGCTCTTATAAACTGGATCTGGGGCGGGGTTGAGTGAGTCAGAGAACAGTCAGAGTCAGAGTGAGAGCAAGGGAAAGTAACAGCAAGGAGCTCTGTAGGAGCTAGGAGCTAAAGACCAGGGGCTGGAAGCTGAGCAGAGCTCGCCCTGGCAGAAGACAGTAGGAACCGGACACAGGAGTCCGAAGCTGTGAGGACTTATATATCCAGCAGTAGAAACCAGCCGGCAGGGGATTTCAGGTCCTCTAGCCAGAGAAGCCCGGAGGCTCAGTCACAAGCAAGGGACCAGCACCGCCGTCGTGGAGCGGAGGCTAACAGAAGGCCCCAAGTCACCAGCCATACGGGTGAGCACTACACGGTACACTCAGGGACGTGGGCTACTTCTACCGGCTTACAGCAAGGCAGCCAGGAAGAGTGCAGACAGACGTGGAGGCCTACAACTCCACCTGGCCAGGGGAACTCCTGCTTGCTCACAGACTGACCAGGCCTCTTATGCTAGCCAGTACTCACGGGAGGGTCTACCTTATAATCATCAGTAAAGACCCTGAACTGCACTGCAAAGACTCTGAGTCATTCCTGCTGCGCTCGTGCACCATCACCCCCATCATCCACACTCACTGCCCTGAGGCTATACTCCTCCCAAGGGGAGTTATCCCATTCTATGCTGTGCACACAACACCAGCCTCAGCGGTCTGCCTCGCAGCAGTGGTACTCCCTGACTGCAATCCATGGGTGGCGCAGTCGGACAATTAACCTCAAAACCTAAGAAAGACTGCCACTGGTTTGACCAGCCTGAGCCACGGGACCAGGTCACCGCCACGGAGACTACAGACCCCAGAGACCCGGCACCGGGTAGCCCACACACGTGTACACACGGCCCAGGGGGCGCGTCACATGCAGTACAGCATATTACAAACATAAGTCCCATTATTGGGGAGTAGGTGTCCCATGGTATTTGCTTATGCTTTCCAAGCAAAAGCTGCCAAAAATTAGGACGGAGCAACTTGCAATGCCCCTTACGAGAGCCATGCAGTACAGCATATTACAAACATAAGTCCCATTATTGGGGAGTGGGTGTCCCATAGTATTTGCTTATGCTTTCCCAGCAAAAGCTGCCAAAAATTAGAACGGAGCAACGTGCAATGCCCCTTACAAGAGCCATGCAGTACAGCATATTACAAACATAAGTCCCATTATTGGGGAGTGGGTGTCCCATAGTATTTGCTTATGCTTTCCCAGCAAAAGCTGCCAAAAATTAGGATGGAGCAACATGCAATGCCCCTTACAAGAGCCATGCAGTACAGCATATTACAAACATAAGTCCCATTATTGGGGAGCGAGTGTCCTATAGTATTTGCTTATGCTTTCCCAGCAAAAGCTGCCAAAAATTAGGACGGAGCAACTTGCAATGCCCCTTACAAGAGCCATGCAGTACAGCATATTACAAACATAAGCCCCATGATTGGGAAGTGGGTGTCCCATAGTATTTGCTTATGCTTTCCCAGCAAAAGCTGCCAAAAATTAGGACGAGCAACTTGCAATGCCCCTTACAAGAGCCATGCAGTACGGCATATTACAAACATAGGTCCCATTATTGGGGAGTGGGTGTCCCATAGTATTTGCTTATGCTTTCCCAGCAAAAGCTGCCAAAAATTAGGAAGGAGCAACTTGCAATGCCCCTTACAAGAGCCATGCAGTACAGCATATTACAAACATAAGTCCCATTATTGGGGAGTGGGTGTCCCATAGTATTTGCTTATGCTTTCCCAGCAAAAGCTGCCAAAAATTAGGACGGAGCAACTTGCAATGCCCCTTACAAGAGCCATGCAGTACAGCATATTACAAACATAAGTCCCATTATTGGGGAGTGGGTGTCCCATAGTATTTACTTATGCTTTCCCAGCAAAAGCTGCCAAAAATTAGGACGGAGCAACTTGCAATGTCCCTTACAAGAGCCATGCAGTACAGCATATTACAAACATAAGTCCCATTATTGGGGAGTGGGTGTCCCATAGTATTTGCTTATGCTTTCCCAGCAAAAGCTGCCAAAAATTAGGACGGAGCAACTTGCAATGCCCCTTACAAGAGCCATGCAGTACAGCATATTACAAACATAAGTCCCATGATTGGGGAGTGGGTGTCCCATAGTATTTGCTTATGCTTTCCAAGCAAAAGCTGCCAAAAATTAGGACGGAGCAACTTGCAATGACCCTTACAAGAGCCATGCAGTACAGCATATTACAAACATAAGTCCCATTATTGGGGAGTGGGTGTCCCATAGTATTTGCTTATGCCTTGCAAGCAAAAGCTGCCAAAAATAAGGACGGAGGAACTTGCAATGCTGGCACACTGGTGGTATAGTGGTGGTGGAGGCTGAGGATAAGGAGAAGAAGATTAAACAGCCGAAACGAGGAAGTGTATACCCATGTGTGGGTGTGAAGCGGTGCATGTGAATACACCTCCCGAAATAACACAGTGGATTTGACTTTATGTTACTCTGCTGTCATTTGGTGGTGATGAGTAGTCTGGCCCAATCCAGCCCTTGTTAATTTTGATAAGGGTCAGCTTGTCAGCTGACAGGCGAGTGCGCTTATCAGTTTTAATTACCCCAGCGGCACTAAAAACACGCTCCGATAACACGCTAGCGGCAGGGCAGGCCAGGACCTCCAAGGCGTACAGAGCGAGTTCATTCCAAGTGTCCAGCTTGGATACCCAATAATTAAAAGGCACAGAGGAATCACGGAGGACGCTGGTACGATTGGCAAGGTACTCCCTCACCATCTTTTGAAACTTTCCACTCCTTGTGAGATTACCCGGCGCCTCAGGGTCTGTAAGCTGGGCGGGTGTCAAAAAACTGTCCCAGAACATTGACAGTGTTCCACTGCCTCTGCTGGATTGGAGTTGCATCTCTCTCGCCTGTACGCCTTGGTTGGGCAACGAACTGTGACCTCTGCCGCTAGCGTGTTCAGATGGGAATTTTTTTAAGAGTTCTGCAGCAAGGGCCTTCTGGTATTGCCCCATTTTTGTAGACCTCTCCACCTAAGGAATAAGAGAGTGAAAGTTCTCCTTGTAGCGGGGGTCTACAAGTGTCACAAACCAGTAATGACTGTCACCCAACATTTTGACAACGCGAGGGTCACGGTTAAGGCAGCGTAACATAAAATCAGCCATGCGTATCAGACTGGTAACGGGCAAGATTTCCGTGTCCTCACCAAGATGACGACTGACCATGCTCTCCTCCTCCTCCTCTTCCTCCTCCCCCCTGTCCTCAGGCCACCCACGCTGAACCGAAGGTATGACACTTGTACAGGTACTACCGTCTACAACGCATGATAGCAGCTCCTGTTCTTCCTCCTCCTCCTCCTCCTCCTCTCCCTCATTGTCCCCCAATGTACGTTGGGATGAGATGAGGCTGGGCTGTGTGTAATCGCCCGCTACAGCTTCTTGATCCATCTCATCATACTCTGGCTGCAATGCCTCCTCTTTAATTCTCTGCAGAGAACGTTGCAAAAGACAGACAAGTGGGATGCTGACACTAATGATGGCGTCATCGCCACTCACCATCTTGGTGGCCTCCTCAAAGTTTGTCAGGATGGTACATATGTCAGACATCGAGGTCCACTCCTGAGGTCTTATGTGTGGAGTCTGACCTGAATATCGACGGCCTTGTTGCAGCTGGTACTCCACAACTGCTCTCTTCTGCTCACAAATCCTTTGCAACATGTGGAGGGTAGAGTTCCAACGTGTGGGGACATCACACACCAGTCGGTGTGCTGGAAGCTGCAAACGCTGCTGCAACACAGCAAGGGCGGCGGAAGCTGTAGCCGACTTGCGAAAATAAGCTGACAGGCGGCGTACTTTCACGAGCAGATCTGGCAACTCGGGGTACAATTTAAGAAACCGCTGAACCACGAGGTTAAGCACATGAGCCAGGCATGGTAAATGTGTGATCTCACCTTGGCTCAGAGCCGCCACCAGGTTACGGCCATTGTCACACACGACCATGCCGGGATGTAGGTTCAGCGGTCTCAGCCACATATCTGCCTGCTCTTTCACAGCTGTCCACAACTCACAAGCAGTGTGAGGTTTATCACCTAAGCTTATGAGTTTCAGCACAGCCTGTTGCCGCTTGGCGGAGGCAGTACTGCAATGCTTCCAGCTTGTAACTGATGTGGTGATATCTGAGATGGAGGCTGAACATGAGGAGGAGGAGGAGGAGGAGGAGGATGCGCAGGAGATGTACACTGTGGGGGCAACTCTGACTTACATAGGGCCCGCAATCCTCCGTGTGGGGAGGATGTGTTCCGTCCCAAGGTCCGACTGGGTCCCGGCTTCCACTATGTTTACCCAGTATGCCGTCAGAGAGATGTACCATCCCTGGCCACAAGCACTTGTCCACGTGTCCATTGTCAGGTGGACTCTCCCAGTAACTGCGTTGTTGAGGGCACGGCAGATGCTTTGGGACACGTACTTGTGTAGTGCGGGGATGGCACACCGGGCAAAATAGTGTCGGCTGGGGACCGAGTACCGAGGGACGGCCACCGCCATAAGATTGCGGAAGGATTCTGTCTCCACCAGCCTAAAAGGCAGCATTTCCAATGCAAGCAGTCGTGAAATGTGCGAATTTAGGACTGTGGCCTGTGGGGCGTTAGCTGCGAATTTCCGCTTTTGTTCAAAGGTCTGGGATATGGACAACTGAACGCTGCGGTGGGACGTGGACGTTGATGCTGTTTCTTGAGAAACTGCCATAACAAGTGAAGACTGAGAGGAGGGGCCATCTTTACATGCAGTATGGACAGGGGATTGCCTTGCACACACAACAGGGGGTTCTATTGCACGCACAACAGTGGAAGAAGCAGTGGTGACACCCGCTGACACTGGTCGTGGACCCTGGGTTTCGCCCCACAAAGTCGGGTGCTTTGCTGCCATGTCCCTGATCATGCTGGTGGTGGTCAGGCTGGTAGTTTTGTCACCCCTGCTGATGCTGGCATGGCAGGTGGAACATATGGCCTTTTTGGGGTTATCAGCAGAGTCTTTAAAAAAATTCCAGACTCTGGAAGACCTACCGCTTGTACTGGCAACGTCCCTCGTGTTGGTCTTACGGGGAACGGCTGCCTGTCTTCTGTCTGCGGCCACCACACTGCTTCTTCCTGCCTGTTGGGGAGCTCTGCCTCCCTCCCCCTGTGTGCTGCTGGCCTCATTCTGCATGTCCTCCTTCCACGTTGCGTCAGTTACTAGATCATCCACCACCTCCTCCTCTTCCACTTGCGCACCACGATGCTCCTCCTCACTTCCTGGCAATTGTGTCTCGTCATCGTCCACCTCTTGTGACAGATTGCCAACGTCGACTTCCTTTGGCCGTGGCTGTTCAAATATTTGGGCATCGCAACATGGGATCTCCTCTTCCACCACTTCAAGCGTATCAGGCGAGGGGCCCAAATAGGGAAATGGACCAGTGAACAGCTCTTCAGAGTGTCCAAGTGTGGGATCACTTGCTGTCTGACGACTCTCGGCATGGTGGGAGGAAGGAGCATCAGGGTGAGGAGGAGTAAGCAGTCGAGACTCACGGCTACTAAGAGTTGACCGTGCGGAAGACAGACCGGAGGTGGTGGTGCCCAGGTAACTGGAAGTATTATCTGCTATCCAAATAATAACCTGTTCACACTGATCAGTTCTCATTACTGGTGTTGTTCTGTGCTTCCCTAGTAATTCGGTCAAGAAGTGGGAGCGAGAAGATGTGGCTGTTGGTTGTGGCACATTTTCACGTTGGCCACGGCCCCGTCCTCTGCAAGAACCATCACCAGAATGTGCACTTCCACGTCCCTTGCCACGCGTCTTGCCCATTGTAAATGAAGTAAAATAGCTTACACTTGCACTATCAATGGAAAAAGGGTAATAAAGAGTAGATTAGAACCGTGGAAGAGGAAAACCACAGTCATTGTTTACTGGGGTATACCACACTTTTTTAAATAGAGATATTTGCGGCTGAACAGTGAGCGACACACTCAAACTGCTTTTTTTTTAGATACCAAAGGCCCAAAACTGGATAGTACAGCGATTTGACCCGTGGAACTGCGAAACCACACTGGGATGTCGGGCCTACACAAAACTATTTTCAACAGATATATTTTTGTGTCACAACAGTCAGGAGACACTACTGTTTTTCTTTACGGAAAAAACTACCAAAACCTGAATAATAGAGATTTTTTACCGTGGGATGGCAAAACCACAGTTATTGTTTACTGGGGTATACCACTCTTTTTTAAATAGAGATATTTGCGGCTGAACAGTGAGCGACACACTCAAACTGCTTTTTTTTTAGATACCAAAGGCCCAAAACTGGATAGTACAGCGATTTGACCCGTGGAACTGCGAAACCAAACTGGGATGTCGGGCCTACACAAGACTATTTTCAACAGACATATTTTTGTGTCACAACAGTCAGGAAACACTACTGTTTTTCTTTACGGAAAAAACTACCAAAAGCTGAAAAATAGAGATTTTTTACCGTGGGATGGCAAAACCACAGTTATTGTTTACTGGGGTATACAACACTTTTTTGAATAGAGATATTTGCGGCTGAACAGTGAGCAACACACTCAAACTGCTTTTTTTTTAGATACCAAAGGCCCAAAACTGGATAGTACAGCGATTTGACCCGTGGAACTGCGAAACCACACTGGGATGTCGGGTCTACACAAAACTATTTTCAACAGATATATTTTTGTGTCACAACAGTCAGGAGACACTACTGTTTTTCTTTGCGGAAAAAACCACCAAAACTTGAATAATAGCGATTTTTTACCGTGGGATGGCAAAACCACAGTTATTGTTTACTGGGGTATACCACACTTTTTTAAATAGAGATATTTGCGGCTGAACAGTGGGCGACACACTCAAACTGCTTTTTTTTTAGATACCAAAGGCCCAAAGCTGGATAGTACAGCGATTTGACCCGTGGAACTGCGAAACCACACTGGGATGTCGGGCCTACACAAGACTATCTTCAACAGATATATTTTTGTGTCACAACAGTCAGGAGAAACTACTGTTTTTCTTTACGGAAAAAACTACCAAAACCTGAATAATAGAGATTTTTTACGGTGGGATGACAAAACCACAGTTATTGTTTACTGGGGTATACCACACTTTTTTAAATAGAGATATTTGCGGCTGAACAGTGAGCGACACACTCAAAATGCTTTTTTTTTTTTTAGATAGCAAAAGCCCAAAACTGGATAGTACAGCGATTTGACCCGTGAAACTGCGAAACCACACTGGGATGTCGGGCCTACACAAGACTATTTTCAACAGATATATTTTTGTGTCACAACAGTCAGGAGACACTATTTTTTTTCTTTATGGAAAAAACTACCAAAAGCTGAATAATAGAGATTTTTTACCGTGGGATGGCAAAACCACAGTTATTGTTTACTGGGGTATACCACACTTTTTTAAATACAAATATTTGCGGCTGAACAGTGAGCGACACACTCAAACTGCTTTTTTTTTTAGATACTAAAGGCCCAAAACTGGATAGTACAGCGATTTGACCCGTGGAACTGCGAAACCACACTGGAATGTCGGGCCTACACAAGACTATTTTCAACAGATATATTTTTGTGTCACAACAGTCAGGAGACACTACTGTTTTTCTTTACGGAAAAAACTACCAAAAGCTGAATAATAGAGATTTTTTACCGTGGGATGGCAAAACCACAGTTATTGTTTACTGGGGTATACCACACTTTTTTAAATAGAGATATTTGCGGCTGAACAGTGAGCGACACTCAAACTGCTTTTTTTTTTAGATACCAAAGGCCCAAAACTGGATAGTACAGCGATTTGACCCGTGGAACTGCGAAACCACGCTGGGATGTCGGGCCTACACAAGACTATTTTCAACAGATATATTTTTGTGTCACAACAGTCAGGAGACACTACAGTTTTTCTTTACAGAAAAAACTATCAAAACCTGAATAATAGAGATTTTTTAACGTGGGATGGCAAAACCACAGTTATTGTTTACTGGGGTATACCACACTTTTTTAAATAGAGATATTTGCGGCTGAACAGTGAGCGACACACTCAAACTGCTTTTTTTTTAGATACCAAAGGCCCAAAACTGGATAGTACAGCGATTTGACCCGTGGAACTGCGAAACCACTCTGGGATGTCGGGCCTACACAAGACTATTTTCAACAGATATATTTTTGTGTCACAACAGTCAGGAGACACTACAGTTTTTCTTTACGGAAAAAACTACCAAAACCTGAATAATAGAGATTTTTTAACGTGGGATGGCAAAACCACAGTTATTGTTTACTGGGGTATACCACACTTTTTTAAATAGAGATATTTGCGGCTGAACAGTGAGCGACACACTCAAACTGCTTTTTTTTTAGATACCAAAGGCCCAAAACTGGATAGTACAGCGATTTGACCCGTGGAACTGCGAAACCACACTGGGATGTCGGGCCTACACAAGACTATTTTCAACAGATATATTTTTGTGTCACAACAGTCAGGAGACACTACTGTTTTTCTTTACGGAAAAAACTACCAAAAGCTGAATAATAGAGATTTTTTACCGTGGGATGGCAAAACCACAGTTATTGTTTACTGGGGTATACCACACTTTTTTAAATAGAGATATTTGTGGCTGAACAGTGAGCGACACACTCAAACTGTTTTTTTTTAGATACAATGGCCCAAAATGGATAATACAGAGGTTGGAACCGTGGAAGTGCAGAACAACACTTCTGTTTCTCTAGCCTACACCAGACTATTTTCAACAGTTATATTTGTTTCTGAAAAATCAGAGACACGATTTTTTTTTGGGGGGTGGGGGGGACACCAAAAGGTTAATAAGATGGGTATTTGTACAGTGTGAAGGAGGAAAAAAAAGGAGGATTTAGATGAAAAAAAAAGGATTTTTCCTGGCCCCCGACACCCGGTGCTAAGTCCAGCAATTTCAGCAACAGGAGCACACAGGACTGTAAGGCAGCGTTTGCTGGTATAACCACTGTGTCTCCTATACAGCCTGCCTGCCTGGTATCTGGGATGGATATTAGTCCTGAAAAGTACTGTTTGTTTGTTCTGGCAGCCTTTACAGACCCTACACTAACTATTTCGCAGTTTATATCTCTCCCTAAATCAGCAGCACTGTCCCTACACTGTCTAATCCGGAGCGACTGTGTCCAAGATGGCGGCGCCCCGTTTTAAATACTCGAGGTGACGCTGTGCGGCCAGCCAATCACTGTAATGCCCACAACCAACATGGCTGCAGCATTACAGTGACTGGCTGGCAATCCCTGCATGTTCATTGGCTCTGTAAAGAGCGCCAAACATGCAGGGCGGAGACCCGAGCTCCCGCCCAAGTAACCCGGAAATGCTCGGTGCTCGCTGAACATCCCGAGTAGCGTGATGCTCGGGCGAGTACCGAGCAGTGTCGAGTATGTTCGCTCAACACTAGTAATTAGTTATTATGAGACGTCCAGTAGTATTACTTTTCTCTAAGTAGAGTGATGACAACATACAGCAGTATACCCAGATATTGAATAAGCTGAGATGATCACACATTTTTTATTCCCACATTCACTGTCTGCCTATAAGACTAATATTCTCAGTAAGGTTGCAAAGTTCGGATATTGGAAACTGAATATAATGTATTGTGAATGTAAAACAGAACTAAGGAAGGTTGTCAGGTGTCCAAGCTTCTTGTTTTACAAAATACAAAACAAAATATATCTATCAATATTAAATTATAAATGTAATGGTCACTCACCTAATACTAAGATATCACTGTTTCCCATTTTCTGCTACTGCAGAGATCCGCACTGTGTACTGATTCCCACTGGTCAGGTAATTGATTGTCGCTGATTCTGAGTATATGCTGAAACTCTGATGTGGATCTCCTATCACTTCTACCAGATATGAGCTTCTGGTACCTTCTGGAAGCAGCCAGCTGACATTTATTGTGCTGCTGTTTATTATAGAACCTTTTAGATCGGTTACAGTGGCTGGTCCTGTGAATGGGGCATAAACACTCATTATTATGAAATGGCAATCTTCATGAGCGACACTACTAAAATCCAAATTTGCCAGCTTCGACAAACATTTCCGAAACATTTTTTTCGCAGTGATTGCCAAATGCTGCAGGGTCTCTGCATGACCTAGTAAGATGCGTGTAACACTCTGAGGTCTCCTATGACTGTATCCAACCCCTACTCAGATCTTTAGCACAAACACAGCCTTAGTAATGTCAGTGACCTCATTAATGAAATGAACATTAACTTGGTATTAATCAACAGAGAATATAATAACAGCGCAATTACAGACTTTTCAGTATTTTTAAAATTAAAAAATGATGACAAGTCATCTGGTGTGACATGTCATAAAATATTCTGCCTTATTGCTGTTTGGGGCAGCGACATAATCAATAAGCAGGATGTATTGTAGGTGGAAAATTATTGTCTGGCTTGGAGGTATCATAAGCTAACACCTGCTCGTGGTAAGGCATCTTCACCAAATCACAACATGAACTCAATGGGTCATGAAAGTGAGTGAAAGTCTCTGGCCGTAAGTGCTGCAGGCGTAACTGCTGCAGTGCACTTTACAGCTCAATGTCATCTCCAAGATGCAGACCACGCTTATGAGAGTACAAAGCACTAATGGCACTCTTAAAAAAAGAATGGCGTCTATGTACTCTTCATCAAACCTGAGCACATGCCATCATTGTGCAAAGTGCAGTAAGATTGATGTGGTTCATCAGATGTGATACAGTGGAAGAGGATGACTGTGCAGAACACTGGTTTAGGCCATGGCCCACTATCAGAATTTGGTCAGTATTCGGTCAGTATTTTTTCTGAGCCAAAACAAGGTGAGGAACAATCAGAGAAAAGGTATAATAGAAACAAATGCAATAATTCTGCATTTATCACCCACTCCTGGTTTTGGATCCCACTCCTGAGAAAAAATACTGACCAAATACTGATAGTGGGGCCGTGGTCTTAAACTGATGATGTCACTGTCAAAGAAACATTATCCTACTGTGAAGTCGAGTGATATCTTATATATTCCATTCCGCTCTCAACTTCCTACCTCTTTTATACACATGCTGGAGGCAAAGAGGCTAATTGGGACCTGCATTTCATAGTACTATTGCCCGGATGGCTGGTGGCAGTGGGGGGCTGTTGCTGATTGTAGCTCCCACATTCTTAGCTGTGGTATAGATTTGTTTTTCTTTTGCCCATTTATTGCTGTTAACATTTTTCCTGTTTAAAACACTGTAATTACCTTTCTTGATCTTTCAAACCCAATTATTTCCACTTTGTCAAAATGCTGTAAAAAGCAAAGCTAATAGGTACACATCCAGAAAGCAAATTGTGGCAATAGTCTGCAGTAGTGATATAGTGTTTGTGGCTATCCAATTGGACTAGTAAAATGGTCCGTAAAGACAGATATACACAGTTAAATGGTTTGATTTTTTTATACTATTTACAAAAAAAATCTTCCAAGGACATAGCAAGAAATGCTAAGGAGGTAAGAAAGTACACAACCACAAAAGCCAAATGTAAGGCACTACAATTTTTTTTATATATATATCTTTTTTTAATTCCCCTCTTCCAAAAAAACTAGACATAAAAAGAATTATGAGATATATGGGTATAAAGAGCTTCCATAACTGTGTGCTGTGTACAGATGTAAATGTAACTGGTAAAATAGGTGTGCAAAAAAAATTAAAGTTTGTCACATGCACACCACTTTTTTAGGTATACAGTCACAGATAAATGTCTGATTTTTGGCTAACTTAGTATAGTCACTTGTTAAGCACACTTTCTCTGAACAACAGTGTGCTCAGATTTATATTTTTGGTTTTGTGCTGGCTTCACTGATTTCTAATGCACGAATAATAAAAAAAAAATGTAATTCAAATGTAGCAAAATGAGCTGCCAGTCCCCGGGCACTACGTCAGTGACCAATCACTCTGCACTGGTACTGGCACCTCTCCTTTGTGTTTCTCTTTCTATTATTATTCTGATTATTATTACGTCATTTATTCCATGGCGCTTTACATGTGAAAAGGGGTATACATAGCAAACAATAAGTACAATAATCTTGAACAAAAACAAGTCACTGATAGGAACAGGAGGAGAGAAAACCCTGCCCGCGAGGGCTCACAATCTACAAGGGATGGGTGAGGATACAGTAGATGAGGGCACAGCAGGTCGTGCAGTGTTATGGTGGAAAGAGGGTTACTGCAGGTTGTAGGCTTGTCAGAAGAGGTTGGTTTTCAGGATCCTTTTGAAGGTTTCCACTGTAGGTGAGAGTCTGATATGCTGGAGTATAGAGCTCCAGAGGAGGGGGGATACACAGGAGAAATCTTGTTTGCGATTGTGAGATGAGTAGATAAGAGGGGAGTAGAGAAGGTGATCTTGTGAGGATCGGAGGTTGCGTGCATGTAAGTCCGGGAGATTCGTCACAGAATTATGGAGGAGACAGGTTGTGGATGGCTTTATATGCCAAAGTTAGGGTTTTGAACTGGTGTCTCTGGGCATTGTGGAGCCATTGAAGGGATTGACAGAGAGGAGAGGCCAGGCAATAGCGGGGGGATAGATGGATTAGTCAGGTAGAAGTGTTTAGGATAAATTGGAGGTGTGCGAGAGTGTTAGATGAGAGGCCACAAAGCAGAAGGTTGCAGTAGTCGAATCAGGAGATGATGAGATGATGAGGGTGCACACTAGCGTTTTTGCAAATTCTTGGTTGAGAAATGTGCGGATCGGGGAGATATTATTGATTTGGAGTCCGCAGCAAGTGGAAAAGGCTTGGATCTGAGGTTTGAAGGAGAGATCAGAGTCAAGGGTTACCCCAAGGCAGCTAGCTTGCGGGACTGGGGAAAATGAGCAGCCATTGACTTTAATGAATAGTTCAGTTAGGTGGGGTTGAATAAGATGGTGGAAAGATGATGTATGCGGTTTTATCCATGTTAACTTTTAGAAATGTAGCAGAGATGAAAGATGAAATAGCGGACACACATTGTGGGATTCTGGTTAGTAAGGAGGTGATATTAGGTCCAGAGAAGTAGATCTGTGTGTCATCAGCATAGAGGTGATACTGAATGCCGTGCGACTCTATGAACTGGCCCAGTCCGAAAGTGTAGATGGAGAAGAGCAGGGTTCCTGGAACTGAGCCTTGAGGGACACAGACAGATAGGGGGCGAGATGAGGAGGTGTTATGTGAGTGGGAGACGCTGATTGTCCGGTCTGTTCAGTATGAGGAGATCCAAGATAGGGCCAAGTCTATGATGCCAAGAGAGGAGAGAGTCTGTTGTAAGAGGGAATGGTCCACTGTGTTGAAGGGAGATGACTGGCCCAGGAGGAGGAGGACAGAGTAGTGTCGCTTGCATTTGGCAGTTAGTAGGTCAGTGGTGACTTTAGTCAGGGCTGTTTCAGTAGAATGGTGCGGTCGGAAGCCAGATGGTAAGCAGTCAAACAGGGAGCAGGAGAAGAGGTGGGTGGATACTTCAATTTAGACATGTTGTTCCAGTAGTTTTGAGGCATAGGGGAAAAGTGATATGGTGCGATAGCTAGTCAGAGAGAATATGTCAAGGGAGGGCTTTTTGAGGATGGGTGTGATCGAGGCATGTTTGAAGCATGAGGGGAAGACATCAGCTGTTAATGACAGGTTGAAGAGGTGGGTTAGGGTTAGGATGAAGACTGTAGTAAGTTTTGGGATCAGGTGCGACCGGATTGAATGAATTCAGTCTCTGCATTAGTCACAGACTACTACACCCATCTTCTTTAATTCAAATGGTTATCACAATGTTCTATATTGTGTTATATAGCACTGCAGATAACATCTACTTTTTATTTACTAAGCGCTATCACTGTGCGTCATCTATGGTGGTGGATAGGACTGCTGGTAACATCTACTACATTATTGGTTCTGTGAGTTATTACAATTCCATGGTATTTTAAAGGACTGACTGCAGGTTTCCACTGTACATTATACAGTATGTACTCGCAGTATTACCTGTGGAATTACATAGTACTGCCAGTAATATCTAATATATTATCATTATCTAATTAATTCTCTTTTTTATCTTTTTAGAGGAAAGGGCACGTGTAGCCATAATCTTTAGCTGCTGATCTTTTCTAACCCAAACAACAACACCCCTAATTATCTATAATTAGGCTCATTGACCTAAGTACTTTGAGGGAACACTGGCCTGAATACCTTTAAAAAAATAAAAACAATAGTATAAATTATCAGTAATGAAATTCTGCAGAAGGGATGTTGATCCAAGTATTTTTTTCTGACTGAGACAGTTAATGTCTACCTAAAAAATGTTTTACCTTCATCTAGGTTAAGAAGTTAGGAAAATAGTTGGAACTTGATTGCCTAGTGTCTTTTTTCAAACTTGTATCCGGATTTACAAATTAACATATTAAAATGTTTTGCAGTTCGGATACGTACAGCAATGTATAAACCGACCCCAGATCTCCTGAAACAATCTAGACAGCCTTAGGCTATGGTCCGATTATGGTAATCACACTCTGATCAGACTGTGGTCAGTGTTTGATCAGAGTTTGATCAGAGTTTGATCAGAGTGTGATTTGATTTTGTTGGATGTGGAGAATTAAAAAAAAATGTCTCCATCTTCTCCTTTCATTGTGTCTGGAAAACTGTGATTTCACTTGAATGTCATCCGAGTGTAGTTCAATGTTTTCCATGAACCAATAGACATGATTGAACGACTGCCATCCGATTATAGAAGGCAACTCGTGCATGCTGCGACATTTTCTTCAGACAAATTGGGTCCAAAGAAAAAAATCAGACATGCACATGGCCCCATCGAGTAACATGGGGACGAGTGCTATCCATCAAAATGATGGATACTATAGGTCCAATGTACATGAGCCAATATAGGCAAATATGAGACTATCAGGTTCTGGTCAGGAGACTGCCAGCCTATGTATCAATAGCATCCACACCTGGACCATGAAGCACAGACGTGTGAATCTGACCTAACAACTATGAAACTATGTTTATAAATTGTTCTATGAAGAGCATGTGAGGCTTAGGCACATTGTGAAGCTTGAAATTATACATCAAAACCATACAAACCATGTCACTATACGCCTTAGAAATATGAAACTATTTATCAAAATGAATAATTTAATAGCATCTTATAAATTACTAATGCTGAGAATTATTCTTTATTCTTTCCCACCATACTCACTTGTGTAATTATCTATTTGTAAGAATTCTCCTCTCACATCATCTCCTACAATAGCAGAGACTTGGAAGGTGTAATGATTTCCAGGTATCAGGCCTCCAGCAGTGTAGGAAGTTGTAGGCACAATTATATAGAATGTAGAATCTTCCACCATCTGGATCAGGTAAGAGCTCGCATTTCCAATGGGTTTTTCCCAGTATAGTGATATAGAATTGGGGGTGATGTTCTCTGTCATCAGGTTTCTGACCACTTCAGGTCCTGGAAGAATAGATAGAGATCATGTACAATAATCTACAACACTGTTTATTGGTTACTTACTGGTTTACTGCAGTCAGTAGGAATAATGAATTCTACATTGATAATTTAGATTAGTTAGAAAATATTACATGGCTACATCCATGAATAAACATATATAATCCATATAAGAGAACTGTGTTGTCACTCTAATTTCTGTTTTGGAAACAGAAAGAGCAAAATGGAAATAGTCCTATATAATACATTACTTTACCTCTGGTAACATGGCGGCTCATCTGTTCATCTTGGAAAGGTGTAACATTAACAATCAGGTAAATATTAGGTGGTTATCCAGAAATAAGAAAGAAATTTAGCCTTATTAAACCACTTAGCAGAGTGTTTTAAAATAGCTTTGGCATAAAAGAAATTTCTAAACCAATATGAATGAGCTAAAATAGTCATACAAGAACAAGACATCACCAATGCATTGTTTTTCCTTAACAAGTAAAAAAAGGCTACATTATGTTGTATTTCTTGGGCCTTGAATAGCCTTATGTCGAACAGAAGCTATCACACATGAACTACACAAAAAAATGATCAAATAATTTATTTTTCACACTTACTTGTGAAATTTGCTGCTAATGAGTTTGCCCCAATTATATCTCCTCCGACAACAGCGTAGACCAGGAATATGTAATAATTCCCCGGTGTCAGGCCTCCAATTGGATCAGAAGTTGTAGTCACAGTTTTATTGAAAGTTGGATCTCCCAGTATCTGGATCCAGTAAGAATCGGCTTTTCCAGTAGACAATTCCCAGGATAGGGATATAGAAATGGTGGTGATGTTCTCTGCCTTCAGATTATTGACTATATCAGGTTCTAGAAGAAAATGTACAATAATTTCATTTATTCCTTTGGGACCTAGTTTTTTAACAACTTCACTAGTTTAGTAGTGAGAATAAGAATAAATATCGAACTTAATGTAATAAAGCAATTCAATAAACATTTTTTCCACACAAAACATTCAAATAATGTTACAAAAGCCAAAACCGCATTGCCATTAACCTTTAGAAAAAGAACCTATTTATTACAAAAACATGTTCCCAAAGTAACTGCAATCCATTTACAATTTCTTACCAATGATGCAGCGGGGAAGCTGTTTTAAAATTTAGTAAGTAGTTTCTCAGGAGATGCACCACATACATGTGCTACATGTGCAACAATTATATACAGTATATAGGATCCAAAAATGCATTATTTAGGAGATAGCCATCAAATAATACCTAACTGCATATGAATGGCTCAAAGAAACTCCAATAACATATGAACAACCAGGGGAACACACAGAGTTAATTCTTAATTTGAAAAACTTTATTAAATAGATTATTCAAGGGAAAAGATTATATAAGAGAACAATTTTAAAATAAAGGAAATGTGATCTAGTGAGGTGGATCTCATCCACTGATCAATTGCACGATCATTTACAAATATCATTGCAAAAGTCAATTAAACAATGAATTTTACAGTGTATATAATAGTGGATATCGCAATCTCAATATTGCATAAAGAAAAGCACCAATATAATGTGTTTTCCCTTCTAAACAAACATACATAATAGTATTTAAAAGTGACATTGTGCTTCAGCTACCAGAGGAAAAGACCAGCATATATGTCATAGGTTCATACCCATAGTGCTAGCTCATATACTGTAGGTGTCAGTGGCCGGATCTACCACAAAGGAAGGTCCACAAAGCACGTTTCCCATTTTTCAAGTTTTATTGCTTCATCAGAGGTAAGTCCAGTGTCTTCCATCCCACGCTTATCCATTAAAAAGCCAACCTACAATATACTCACATAAGCAGCATTCAGCCAATGGAACCAAGCGAAGTGGCGCATGCGCACTTGAGCCTACCAGTCCTTCTCAGCATCATGCATGGTGTCACGGTAAGTCCGCGCACACGTGGGAGCAGGGACGCGTCACCATGGCTCCCGTGCATGCGCAGACACTGCAGTTGACGCCTGGCAACACCAGGGGGAGGAGAGCAGAGCCCACCCGCCCACCTCAGCTATTACCATTATATCTACTAGTCAAATATAGTGCAGAACTTGCAATGGCGCTCACTTACAATACACCAGAAATTGAATTGATATATAGTGGATCATTAAAGCAACAGAAAAAATAAAGAATAATATTTGTCCAATTCACTGTGACCCAAATGTGCAAGTAGCGTTCAAATATATTGTCTGTTCCAAAAATCATTTAATTTGTGCACCAAGCTGTCAGAACCCTCCTGTTAGTTTTTTTATATTTTGTTGGTCACATGACTTTCTGCCTATATAATCCAGCTCCGCCCTTCTGGCCTTGCTGGACTTCAGTGTTACATTTACTCTTAAGGTAGCCAGGTGCCTTGTACCTAACTCTGTCGTTTGCTTGCTCCTTGGACCACTAGTACTTTTTGTTTGTTTGTCTTTGCTCTGCTACAATTTCTGCTAGGAGGTGTCCAACTATATCCCAGTCCTTAGTTCTTGTAGGGACCCCTCCCTTATATCTATAGGTCTGCGTTCAGACTAGCCGAGGACTTAGGCGGGTCTGTTCACAAGGAACAGGTCCCCCGCTGCATCGTAGGGAATCAGCTTAGTCCTATTGTAGGAACAGTTTTCCTATCTTTTCTTAGTGCTTGTAGCAATTCATAACAGTAAGTCCAGCCCGAAAAATAAAACACTCTAAGGAAAGAAATCCAGATATCAGCATGGTGTCGGTTCAGAAGTTGGCTCAACGCGTGCAGGGACTGTCTTTGGAGGTGGCCGAGCTCCAGCAACATGTGAGTAGCTGTCCTGGAGCGCATTTTGTCGAACCGAAGGTAGGACTGCCAGATTTTTTTTTATGGTAAACAGCAAGATTTTTTTTCCTTATAAAAACGCTTGTTAATTATATTTTCGTTTAAGACCCAGATCCTCGGGGAATGAATCACAACGCATTGGGTTTATAATGTCACTTTTGCGCAAAGAACCACAGGGATGGGCCTTTTCTCTACAACCTAATGATCCGTGTTTTAGATCTGTGGAAGATTTTTTTTCTGCTATGGGGTTGTTGTATGATGATCCTGATCGAGTCTCATCTGCTGAAACTGAATTAAGACGTTTGAAGCAGGGATCAGGTGATGTGGAAAATTTTTGTACATACTTCAGAAGATGGTCGGCTGAAGTGGAATGGAATGACTCAGCATTAAAATGTCTGTTTCTTGCTGGTCTAGGTGAAAGGGTTAAGGATCTGCTGATTGCCTTCCCAAAACCTGGAACCTTGCAGGAGGCAATGCAATTAGCTATTCGTGTGGACAGGAGACTGCGTGCTAGGATTAATGAAGAGAAATCTACTGCTATGGCAGCTCCTAGTTTTCAGAGGGTCTGCTCAGAAGGTGGAGAACCGATGGAGATTGGGGCGATGTCACCCCACTCTCAGGAAAAAGACCGCAGGTTTGCTAAAGGATTATGTTTTTATTGCGGTAAATCTGACCACTTTATTAAGAACTGTGTGCTTCGTTTGAACAAAGGAAAAAAAAAAAGGTCAGTTACGCCCGTATAGCTTGTTTAAACTCAAAAGGAGTATTTCTTTCTGGAAGCACCTCATTCCAGGAGGAGTTGATTGAATTTTGAGTATTTGTGGATTGTGGTTCTACACTCAATGTGATTGATAAGGGATTTTTGGAAAAATTTAAATTAGAATCCACACTTTTGTCATCTCCTATTTCTATGGTTGCTGTTGATGGCTCTCCCTTGAAATGTATAACTCACAAGGTTTTTGAATTTCCCCTCACCATTAATGGTATTCACCAAGAGAATTTGGATTTGGCGGTGTTAAATAATTTGCCTTCTCCAGTGGTTTTGGGGTTACCTTGGTTAAAATTGCACAATCCTGTACTGGACTGGTCTACCAATGAAATTAAGTCTTGGAGTCCTAAGTGTTATGATAAATGTTGTAACCGTCGCATTGCTGCTGTGGAAACAGGAGAATTACCTGTACCTATTCAGGATTTTTGGAAGGTTTTTTCTGAGGAGGAGTCGCAAGTTTTGCCTCCTCATAGGGACTATGATTGTACTATTGAGTTTGTCCCTGAAGCTACTCTTCCCAAGAGTCACTTATTTAATCTTACTATACCTGAGAGAAAGGCCTTGGAGGAATACATACAGACAAGCTTGGCCGCCGGTCACATTAGACCTTCTAAGTCACCTGTGGCTGTTGAATTTTTTTTGTTAAAAAAAAGGACGGCGGTTTACGTCCATGTCTGGATTTTCGTGAAATTAATAAAATTACAGTACGCAATTCCTACCCACTGCCATTAATTCCTGACTTGTTCAACCAGTTAGTGGGGGCCAAGTGGTTCTCTAAAATTGATCTCCGGGGGGCATACAATTTGTTACGTATGAAGGAAGGCGATGAGTGGAAAACTGCTTTTAACACTCCGGTGGATCATTTTGAGAATCTGGTTATGCCTTTTGGTCTTACTAATGCACCAGCGTTTTTTCAGAACCTTATTAATGACATCCTAAGACGGTTGATAGGTAAGAATGTGGTGGTGTATTTGGATGACATTTTGATTTATTCGCCGGATCGGGAGTCTCATTGGCAGAGCGTACGTGAGGTATTGCAGTTGTTAAGTGACAATTCACTTTTTGCTAAGCTGGAGAAATGTGAGTTCGCTGTGCAGAGAATTATTTTTTTGGGCTACATTATCTCCAGCGAGGGCTTTGAGATGGACCCGGTGAAGGTTCAAGCAGTGCAGGAATGGCCTAGGCCTATTGGTTTGAAATCGATACAGAGATTTTTGGGTTTCGCCAATTATTACAGAAAATTCATTGAGAATTTTTCTATAATTGTTAAGCCACTGACCGATCTCACCAGGAAAGGTGCGAATACGGTCCAGTGGACTACTGAGGCCATTGAAGCTTTTGTGTATCTCAAGGAGAGGTTCAGTTCTGCCCCCATCCTTATGCAGCCTGATGAGACCAAGCCTTTTTTGGTCGAGGTTGATGCTTCTTCGGTGGGGGTCGGTGCTGTTTTGTCTCAGGAAAACAAGGATGGAGTACATCCCTGTGCTTTTTTTTCAAAAAAATTTTCTGAGACCGAACTTAATTACGATGTCGGTAATCGGGAATTGCAGGCGATTAAACTCGCATTCAAACAATGGTGTCATCGCTTGGAAAGGTTTCGGTCACGAGGATAACTCCTGGGTAAGGGCGGATGATGTCTCAGCTCCTAGACTTGTCGGAGCATTTCACAGGAGGTTTCCTGATAGACCTGGGCCTGGAGGATCCGGAGGATCCTCATAGAAGAGGGGGTACTATTAGAACCCTCCTGTTAGTTTTTTTCTATTTTGTTGGTCACATGAATTTCTGCCTATATAATCCAGCTCCGCCCTTCTGTCCTTGCTGGACTTCAGTGTTACATTTACTCTTAAGCTAGCCAGGTGCCTTGTACCTAACTCTGTCGTTTGCCTGGTCCTTGGACCACTAGTACTTTTTGTTTGTTTGTCTTTGCTCTGCTACAATTTCTGCTAGCAGGTGTCCAACTATATTCCAGTCCTTAGTTCTTGTAGGGACCCCTCCCTTATATCTATAAGTCTGCGTTCAGACTAGCCGAGGACTTAGGCGGGTCTGTTCACAAGGAACAGGTCCCCAGCTGCATCGTAGGGAATCAGCTTAGTCCTATTATAGGGACAGTTTTCCTATCTTTCCTTAGTGCTTGTAGCAATTCATAACACAAGCATTATGTGTAACCTACACCTTACTATTACTGAAAGATATCGCTCATGTGTTCCCACCATACTCACTTGTGTAGTTTTCTATTTGTGAGAATTTTCCTTTCACATCTTCTCCTACAATAGCAGAGACTTGGAAGGTGTAATGATTTCCAGGTATCAGGCCTCCAGCAGTGTAGGAAGTTGAAGGCACAATTATATAGAATGTAGAATCTTCCAGCATCTGGATCAGGTAAGAGCTCGCATTTCCAATTGGATTTTCCCAGGTCAGTGATATAGAATTGGTGGTGAGGTTCTCTGTCATCAGGTTTCTGACCACTTCAGGTCCTGGAAGAATAGACAGTGATCATGTCTAATAAACTTCAACATTGTTTATTGGTTACTTACCTGGTTTACTATTAGCAGCTGGAATAATATATTCCACCCAGAAAATTGAGATTTGTTAGAATTAATACATAATTTTAGCTCTGCTAACATGGATGCTCCTCTGTTTATCTTGGAAAGGTGTAACATTAACAATCAAGTAAATATTAGATATATTGCAGAAAATTAGCCTTTTTTATTTTCTTCAATGTGTTTTAAAATTGACCCCATAAAAATTATTTTGAATCCAATATGAATTGATCAAGAATGGACATTCAAATCAAAACATCGCCATATTAAGAAAAAAATGCTTAGTTTTTTTTACTATTTTATGACTTTAATTGGTTTTATTTTGAACAATCACACATAAAACCATAAAATATATCAACTATATATTGAAAATTATCACTTATTTTTCACACTTACTTGTGAAATTAGCTGCTAATGAGTTTGCCCCGATTATATCTCCTCCAACAACAGCAGAGACCAGGAAAATGTAATAATTCCCCGGTGTCAGGCCTCCAATTGTATCAGAAGTTGTAGTCACGGTTTTAATGATGGTTGGATCTCCCAGTATCTGGATCCAGTAGGAATCTGCTTTTCCAATAGGCGACTCCCAGGATAGGGATATAGCATTGGTGGTGATGTTCTCTGTCTTCAGGTTCCTGACTATATCAGGTTCTAGAGAAAAAAAGCACATTTATATACTTATATACTATTTTTTTAACTCAGTTTCTTCATATCTTCAATAGTTTAGTACTGAGAATAAGGAGTACATCCAACTTAATGTATTAAATCAACTAAATAGACTTCTTTAGCAGCACAAAACTAAACAAATTATGTCAGAAATGCTGAAGCCTCATTGTGATTAATCTTAAGAAAATGAAGCAGTTCATAAAAAACATTTTGTACTATTATTATTATTATTAATAAAAAAAAGTTTCAAAATTCCCATACTAATTGCAAGCCATTCACAATTCATTTCTTATGAAGCAGTGGGAAACGGTATCTCAGCAGACGCAACAAAGACAATAGGTTTACGTGTACCAAGCGCTATATGTGACCTCTGCCTTACTATTACTGAAAGAGATCGTTCATGTGTTCCCACCATACTCACTTGTGTAATTATCTATCTGTAAGGATTCTCCTCTCACATCTTCTCCTACAATAGCAGAGACTTGGAAGGTGTAATGATTTCCAGGTATCAGGCCTCCAGCAGTGTAGGAAGTTGTGGGCACAATTATATGGAATGTAGAATCTTCCACCATCTGGATCAGGTAAGAGCTCGCATTTCCAATTGGTTTTTCCCAGTTCAGTTATATAGAATTGGTGGTGATCTTGCCTGCTGTTAGGATTCTTATAATGTCAGGTCCTGAAAGAAAAGCCAGTGACCATGTATAATAAATGTCAACACTTTGTATATATACAATGATTATTTATAGAAAATAAACCATTTTAACTTGAATACGTAGGTTAATTTGTGCGTACGATACAGCAACATTTACAGTCATGATTGACACCTATACAATCCTGTTGTTGAACTGTGCTGTCGTGCTACCTGTTCCCATTAAAATAACAAACTGCAGCAAAAAAATTTCCCTGTGATTATCATTGAATAATATTGGACCCACAATTAGTAAAATACAAATTGGAAATCCAGGACTCCAAGAATTTGGCAGAAATTCAGCCTCTATTATTCCATCAAGACAGAAGTAAAAGGAAACATTCTGGGTCCATTAGACTTAGATAAGATGTCTGAAGCAAGGAGTATCCCACGTACGACAAGGAACATAAAAGCTATTTATTAGATTCTACTATACTTACTTGTGAAATTAGCTGCTAGTGAGTGATCCCCAATTATATCTCCTCCAACAACAGCGGAGACCAGGAATATGTAATAATTCCCCGGCATCAGACGTTCAATTGTATCAGAAGTTGTGGTCACAAGTCTTTTGAGTGTTGAATCCCCCAATATCTCAATCAAGAAAGAATCTGCATTTCCGATACCCAACTCCCAGGTCAGGGATATTGAATTAGTGGTGATGTTCTCTGTCTTCAGGTTCTTCACTACTTCAGGCTCTAAAAGAAAGGTCAGTAAACTATTTACATACTGTACATAAAAACTTAAATTACTAATCTATTTTATATGTTACTACTGAAAAAGAAGAAAGTATTTACCCAACTGCTAAATCTATTGCAAAGCCTTAAAGTGGTCAAAATATAGGCAGAAATAGATAATAAATGTATGATTGCTGGTAGCCTTACCACTGACACCCACTGACATTAGGGTGTTTGGTGTGGTGGTCAAACATTCACACTACTGATCCACTCATAGTCACCAATTGTCTATCAGATTGGCTTAGAACATAATCGTATGTCATTTAATGATGTGAAGTTAATTTAACAATGACAAGCAATAGTAGATCCTGTTGTCACTTTAATAAAAATTGTACTTATTACAGCATAGAAAAAAGAGACATAATGCCAGCAAATAAAATACAATTTTATCCATTACCTTTAGGCTATTACACTTGTTTCTGAATTATAATACTTAGTGTTTGGGGTGGAATTTTTTTTAAATGAGCTGTGCCGCCATCATATTCATATTTATTTATATTTACTCCCACATAGTGCCACAAACCACTGCTGACCTCAGTAATGGCAATAAATATGTGGACATGATTGAATGTAAAAGGATATAAGTATTTATTCAAGCTTTTATAGAACTTCAAGTAGAAGATCATTACTGGAGACCGGATATGTGAGAAACCATTGATCCAGCTGTAGCGGAGGCTTACTTGTGTAATTTGATGTTGATACGTTGTCTCCCTGTACTGTATCGTAGCCAGTTAAGGATGAGACCAGGAAGGTGTACTGAGTCCCAGGTATTAGGTCTTGCACTGTAATCTCAGTTAGTGTAGTGGTTTTATTGTATTTTTCATTTCCCTGGATCTGTATGAGAAAAGAACTTGTTCTTCCATCTGGCGGCAGCCAGCTCAGAGATACAGACGTGTCAGTGATACTAAGATTTGTCAGATTCTTCACCTTTTCTGGTCCTTAAGACAAAAGAATCAATAGTTAAAACAGGTTATATTCAGTATTCAGCAGAAAAGAGTACACGCCTTTTGAATCTCACTGAACACTAAAATCATTTCCAAAATTTTGACAAGATTGAGTTTCATAGAAATTTTTTAACCCATAACATGAAAGTAAGGTTAATAATATAACTTTCATTATAAAATCTTCAATTTTACTCAAATTAGTTGATGGAAAATAAGTACACCCCACAACAAAATCTACTACATCTAGTATTTTGAGTGACCTCCTTGATTTTTTAGTAAAACACTGAGTCTTCTATGCATGGAATGAACAAGTTAGTAACATATTGCAACATCCATCTTTTCCATTCTTCAATAAAGACTTCTCTTAGGTCCTGGAAGCTAAATGGAAAATGATGCTCAACTTTTCTCTTTGAGATTCCCCATGATTGGGTTTGATTGGGTTCAGACAAGGAGACTTACTTGGCCACGTAATCATTTTCACCATTACTTTCTTGAGAAATGCAAAAGTGGCATTAGATGTGTGTTTTGGATCACTGCCATGTTGGAAAAGTGCACGTCTCACAGGGGCATAGAGTGATCGTTACTTACCCAGCTTTGCTTTATCACTTTGTTGATGATTTGATATTATGTATTTTATGTTTGTGAAAATAGGTTAGGTTTATCGCCTTGTCCATTTCTCTAGTTGTACCATCTCATAACATGTATAGCAAAGCACTGCACTGTATTACTCTTATATTTATATGGCCACTTGGTCTTATTCTTTAGACTTTTTGATTATTGGACATTGCACAACATTGTGTTAAATCCTGCTACCATTTATTTGATGGCATTAAATTTCTAATTGTCACATGTTACATATTAGTTATTTATTTACTATCTCTATTTTTCCACAGTGTTTTTGTAATGTCTGTCACCTACTTTTATGTGGCCACATAATCCACAGTCATTTAAATAGAGCAATACAAAACTTTATCTTTTTTGCCATCTAATTACTGTGTAGCTGCACTTGCCACCATTTATTAGACCGTACAGTCTTTCTGGGTTTTGGCATACATTTGTTGTGATTATTTGCTGGGACACCTGAGTGACGAGGGTCTCTGTACACAATCTCTATTCCTTATGTTTTTAATTCTTGTTATTTAATAAAAAGTATTTGACCTCTGGGCGTTATATTTCCCTTTCTTTGTAGGTTTTTGTATTCATTACACGTGTCCTTATTCTTTGGCCAACATATAGAAATGTGATGATGTTGAACAAATTTGTTAGGGAAATTTCTTTTTTGTGCGCGCAAGATAACAATTCCTGTTTGTAACAAATGGCCAACAATTGTGGGACTCATTTATATTATTCTTTCCCATTGAAAATGTTGATTCTGAAAGGAAACTAAAGGTTTGTTCAGAAAGTGCATGGGGCGTACTCATTTATGCTGAGCACTCATATCTTTGCTGTATAAGTCCTTGTTACCAAAAATTGTAAGAGACATTATGAGATCAGTTAATTTAATTCTGGAGTCACCAGTACGAGTCTCAATAAATTACACAAAGAAGATCACAACTCCCTCTTATTCACAGAGTATATAGTACATGAGGTTAGTTCATAGGATGGGTTTACAATCAAATGATTGCTACCCTCTTATCTAGAGAAGGCTCTGTTTGTTTACTTTTTATTGCGTTGTAAAAGTCATTTTATCTGTCAGGGAAATATTAATGTCAGGAAAATGTTCGTCCATATTTGCCTGACATAGATGTTCACCCCCCTTCCTTATTCCCCTTCTGCTCAGCACAAAAGCCCTAATTAACACAGTCGTGAGGGAGGCCTTACACAAGCAAATGTCAGCCAGGAACTGGTACAAGCTAACTAAAATGCAAATGTATTTCCTCTTAACACAGACCTGAGATAGATTGTCACCTTCTCCCAGGCTAGAGTTTGGAGGAATGAGGAAATGGTTCATTAAGTTCAAAGGCACTCACAAACAATTCCCGACCACCAGCCATAGCCAGGTCGACTCCGATATGAAATATGAAATATTGTGAGTTCCATACGTCCAACAGTAACGGGACCCATATGTTCAGTGACCAAATCAGCCCAGGAACGTATATGTAGTTTTCCAGGGCTGCAAGCCAAATCAGAGAGCTGTAGCGCAAAAACACCAGAATAGCAGACTGCAGCTATGCGATGCATTGCCTCTAACTGAAGATGAAATCATAAGGGAAAAAATGGCATCGTTTGCACATTTCTGTGATCAATGAGCGATGAGTTATCGCAGAAGCTACCATTTTTGAATAAGAATGTACAGGCTGGAGACCGGCCCACAGGATGTCAGCACAGGGGGCGTGTGGCCAGTTCTCCCCTTAGGTATAAGATAACTCATGGACAGTACAGAAGCACTCATTGCCGGGGTGAATAAGAATTATAAGCAACGGGTCTTGTTCAATAACAGCATAATCCAACTGGGGAGCCCCTCCTCCACCTATAAAGAGTCGTCTCAGCGATTGCATAGTGTAAGTTGTCTTCTTTTATTCTATTTTATGTAACTGTATTTTAATGTCCCCTTTGTAACATACTTGTATATCATTTTCATAAACACTGTGTTAAGGGGACGGTTGCAAACAACTTTATTAATAGTGGAAATCAACCGAACCCGGGGTCCGCGATGCAGCCTGGAAGACTGCGGCTGAACACCTTCCGGGTAAGAAGGTAAAAAAACCAACTGATATATCAATCCCTTCCATGTTACTGTACACTGACATGGGAATAGGGATTCGCACTATATTCGCTAACGGCACGAGAGATGTGCGACAAATAATATAGCCGTAGCCCTGTTAACTGCACAGAGACCACGCAGCAGGTGCTAGGATGTGTGTGTGATTCACACCGGCGTATACGTGCTCCCAGACGGCGTGCTATCTCTCCACGTGACTAACAGGCGGTCCAGGAATACGGAATCCGCAGTCTGCTCGGGGTGTATAGCGACCCCCTTGTCGGAGCCAGACTGTCAGACGAATCTACCTGCCTCCCTCCATCTAAGGCTGCTTATCCACCACTAAACCTGCCTGTCCAAAGCTATAACAGCAAGAGCACACGTGGAGCCCAAACAACCCAGCGTCCACACAGTAACACCATCTCAGCTCAATGATCAGAGCGCCCATGTTTGTGGGCGGGCAATTTAAAGGTTAAGCCCTGCCCATCGTTGCATTATTGGTGACGTCACCCGCGGCCAATCAGGCGGTGCCAGGTCACCGGATCAGCTGATTCCCAAACCACCAATCACGGTCCGCCATGTCACGGGCATGCTCAGTGCAGTGCATCCTGGACTTAGGCTGTAGTAGCCCTGTTTCCCTCCGCAACCTATGCTTCACATTGCTAGGAACAAAGACCCAAGAGACAACTTGCACATCTCGTGCACCTGCTAGGCGTTGGAACCAACGGCGATGCTGAGCAGCATCTGCCCCAGCTGGACCAGAATGGGAGACCACAGAATCCACTGATGATTCTGAACCCATTTCAGATCCAGCAAACGCCTGACGCCTAACACACTGCCTCCCTTTTGGATTAAATATAAAATTAAATAGTTCTGTTTCTTTGGTTCTGTAATCGTTCCCTCCCCGAAGCCATACATGCTACCAAAACGCAGGTGTTCGGCCAGGCCTGTATTATATTTCAAACTTGGCTGGTGGTGGCAGAGAATAATAATAATTGGGCTATCATGAAGCTGACAGTGACCGTACGGAGGGTGTTAAACACGGATTCCATGCTTTGGAACCCAGAGGTGTGATGCCCATACGCTCACTGGTCGCTTACCGATACCTACGCGGCGAGTAGTCTGGATCATGTGCTCGCGACTCCGGACGAAATACTAACAGCGTGATGGTACGGTGAGATATTGCGTGATCTCCCCAGTGTCGTTGCTGTGTGTGGTGATTCCTGACCATAACTCTTAAATTAATTCTGCGCCTCTTGCTGGTTTGGTAATCACTCCAGTATATGGTTTAACTTCCACTGCATTGTTCATTGTGCACAGAGGACAGACTGACCTCGAAGGAAGGGGGGATAGGAATCTTCCTCCACCTTATGAAGTAAGCGGAGCTTTAACCCCTTAACTCCCCACCTCCACGTGTGGACCTACCGTGCTCTTGGTCTGACACTCCTTTTTTTGTTTGTTTTTTCAGCTGTCTAGGAAAGAAGGTCCAGATTTGGTCCTTATGTTTTGGACGTGTTACTGGCTGGCTGAGTTATGTGCTAATGTGGGATCTTTAACTAGAAAAGTCTTTAATATTTAGGTGAGTTAAGAACCAAACATATGTTTATTGGGATAAGTACGAGCCCTTGAGGGAACAATATCAGAACAATCAGCAATAGCCAAAGTGATTTAGTGCCTGAATACCACTATTTTTATAGGGAAAAAAAGAGAGGTGCTACAGCTAAGTTTGATGAGCAGAGGAGTGAGTGTATTGGATGTTCAGGGGTACTGTCAGATGCTTTAGCACAGGAAGCGTTATCTGAGATAAAATCCGTACTCATAGTAAGCATCAAACTATAAATGGTAGGGGGAAAGGGATGGGCGGTAGTTAGGTGGGGTAGTTGTTTCAAAATTGTTATAATACCTAGTCTGCTCACTGACATCATTTATTTTTTGCAGTGTAATTATTTATCCTGTCATATGGGAATATGTTAGTGGTCCTATTATAAAGAAATACTGTATATGTTATGATATTGTAGAATAAACATTTTTTTTATTAAAAAAGAAGTTATAGATTAAAAAGTGATCATGAAAGATTATGAGATTGAAATCTCTAATTCCAGGCAAATTTTATTTGTAGTTTTAACTGTGGGCCATGTTTTGATGAGAGTTATGGAATATTAAAGAATTGCTACAATAAAATGGTAAAGCCCTGGACTTACAGTATTTACTAGATCTATAGTCTTACGGTGCTTTCAGACCCCCCCTTTTACTTTTTACACTTTTATTGCCATATTTTCAGATTAATATTATAATTGTTAATAGAATTAATAGAATTTGTGAGGTGCAATATAAAAGACATAAATGAAAATATATTACATATATCCAGACAACAGAAAATGAGTCATGTTCACTATAAAAGAAAAAAATAGTATACATATATATAGATATATTATATGCTGTTGTCACATCTTCTGTGTTGTTTGTCAATTTGCTGCAATAAAAACTTCAAAAGGTCATAGGTCTTTCTATATTGAAATCTTATCTTATTATATACTCACTGGTAAAAACAATGTTTTCTGTAGAATCTCCAAATACATCTTCTCCAGTGACTGCCCTAATGGTAACTGTATATTGGTTTCCAGGCGTCAGACCGCTGACCGGGAGAGACTCGGAGGTCGATGTCTCATTCTTGTAAATATCTCCTGACACTTCAATGAGATAGTGACTGTAATTACTCTGAGGAGGGAGCCAGGATAGATCCATAGAGTTGGTGGAGATATTGGTGACCTGGACATTACTGACCACGCCAGGACCTGTGATTGGGACAGAAACTAATAACATCAACCTCAGCAAGGTGTAACTTCTATAGACAGATATAGCTCTATTACATGTACGGTAGGGTCTGTTACACTGGCTTCATAACTATGATTTATAGCGGAGCCATGACAGCTATAATTAATCTATTATCGAATGCAGAAAATCTGAACAAATGTCAGACATTTTGGTAATTTGTCTTCTAAATACCACTGAAGACTGTCTTATTCTTGTGGACAAAATATTGTATCCTAGACAAAAAACAAGAACCTCACTGTGCAATAAAAATCACAATGGGCATGAAACTCATATTAATCTCAACCACTTTACTGAAACTATAATATGCAAAAACCTAAAGAAATGAACAGGAATGTAAATTGGTGTGCATGCAGCATACAAAGACAGTAACACAATACACAAATACCCTGCAATAAATAAATATACAGCAATAGTGCATGGAAATAATGGGAATTGGATATTTCACCCCCAGCAGTTCGCCCCCAGCAGTTCGCCCCTGGGTACATTTCGCCCCCGCACATTTCGTCCCCAGCATTTGGCACCCAGGATGTTTTGCCCCCGCACATTTCACCCCCGCACATGTCGCATGTGCGGGGGTGAAATGTGCGGGGGCAAAACATCACATGCATGTCGCTTGACAAACGATAAGGTTTTAAATATTAGGGTGAGGACTGTCCCAAATAGGGTCACCGTGATGAGGTGGGAAGGTTTGGCATTATTTTTATCAAAATTATGTTAACTAAGTACCCTATATTATTCTCATGCATTTTTGCTGTTTATTTATTTATTGCAGGATATTTGTGTATTGTGTTATTGACTTTGTTTTTTTGTAACTGTAATGTTCTACAAATACGCACTATGTGAACTTGGCCTTAGTTGGAGACTGCACAGCTCTCCTGTTTCCAAAATTGCTGGGTACAACACACAAGATACTTTTTTAGCTTTTTTTCTGTAAGTAGCAAATATCGGGGGACAATTCTGCTTTCAACATTCACATTAGATTTTCAGACAAGTCTATTAACATTATCATTATCTGCAGACAATTATGTAATATCTGTGTCCAGCTCAGGATAGTCATGTCATGTATAATATATAGTAATGTTAAGTTGGTGCAATTCTTAGCAAATATTTGCCCCAGAGGCCTCAACCAACATTAATCCGACTCTATTTAGGTTGCATAATACAAATTTATATTTCATTTGACTGTCTTTGTATCCTGACCAAAAATATTTCCTTATGGGAGCAACTGTTACTATAGGAAACAAGAGAACAGATAGTACTTACGTGTGTACAGACTGCTCTGACCAACATAACCATATAAAACCATGTATCTATTATATGCAGAAATCTGAATGTTGTAGAAATTCCCCGATGTCAGATCGGTGATCTGTATTGCTGTAGTATTCACAGTCTAGGTGCTGGATGGTTCTCCATAGACAGAAATGCTGTAGGTTGTATTCTCACCAATGTTAAAATCCCAATTTAGCCAGAAAGAGGTAGTGGTGATAAGTGTAGCAGTGATGTTTCCTGCCATTGTGGAAGAAGAAGTGATATATCACATTATGGTATATAACATAATTACTTGAGTTTAGAAACTAGTAAAATGTATTTCAATGGCCTACATTTATTGTGACTAAGTCTATGTAAAAGAGATAAATTTGTTGCAAATAAATAAAACTATCAACATATTATTGCCTTTTCATATAATTGGTGCACCTGGGACTGTGCAGAAGTATCAAATCCTCACTGTACATCTGCTATGATTCTAGATTTGCATCTAAATTTTTGCTATGTTCAGGCTTATTTTCTTAATATATTTGAAACAAAATATATTGGAGACCAAAACCACTTCTTTGCTACTTTTACATTTTGAGAAAGCCACGTGGTGAAATGTATGTCAGAGATCTGGGGTTTTCCTATCCTGTGTATTCACAGCTTAGGGTATGTGTACACACGTTGTGTTTTGCTGCGTACATGCTGCAAATTTTTATGTAAATTTTCAGCTGCGTCTGGCAGTACCAGCAAAGTCTATGAGAAACCAGAATTCACTGTTCCCACATGTTGCTTTTTCTTTGCTGCATACTGTATTTTCAGTGATTAGAAAAACACTGAAAGAATTGACATGTCACTTCATTCAGCTACTTTTCCAGAGTTTTTTCACCCATAGGAAGTAATGCGGGAGGCATGAAAAAATGCTACAAATAAGCAGCAAAAATGCACCAGAAAATGCACCTGCGTATTTTGCTGCCTATTTGCAGCATTTTTGATGGCAAAATAGAATGGGAGTCTTTTTTTTCACGTTACTTTATGTGCATTACTAGAGACAGAAGGACAGTGAAAAAAACGCTGCAAAAACGCAACAAAAAACGCAGCTAAACCTGCGTTTTTGATGCAGCTAAGCTCCTGCACAGAAAAGTTATCAGCAGATTTCGTGCAGATTTTGGTGCAGAAAACGTGCAGAAAAAACACAACATGTGTGCATATACCCTTATATGTTATGTCTGTTAATTTGATACTAATTGAGGTTCTTTAATACTTATAAGGTATCAATCCACTTGGAATTTCTCTCTATACATGAATATTTATTGAGCCTGCTGCTATAACTATGTACAGATCTATAATTTTGCTTAGGGAAAATAACTTCATTATTATATTATGCTCACTCTCTATACGTTTCACTGTGAAATTCCCTTTGTGTATGGCCCTCTCCTTTCTATACGTATTTTAAGTGATTTTTATCTTGATGTATTAGTAAAATTATATTCATTATCTAATAATATTTCTTTCTTTGTGTTTATTCACGTTTATTAGCAGCACATGTTATCATTTGTTACATATTGCATACTGCTTTGCAAATACAGGTTAAACATGAGAGAATGTATTCAAGTAGAATTAAATTCTATTTGAGTTTTACAATAATTCAAAATCCTCAAAATGCTGTATTTTTGCAATTCACATTTACATTTTCCATTGAATAACTTTGATGCTATTTGAATTTTCCTGTTGTATTTTGGTGATTAGCTGAAATCGAGTCTTAGCCGACTCGTATTATTATTAATATGGGCCAAAACATTTTACCTTGTTTGATATGAAGCTCATGTGGGAACTTGCACGTCAAAGAGCAAAGATTGTAATTAGTTATTATGAGACGTCCAGTAGTATTACTTTTCTCTAAGTAGAGTGATGACAACATACAGCAGTATACCCAAATATTGAATAAGCTGAGATGATCACACATTTTTTATTCCCAGATTCACTGTCTGCCTATAAGACTAATATTCTCAGTAAGGTTGCAAGGTTTTCGGATATTGGAAACTGAATATAATGTATTGTGAATGTAAAACAGAAGTAAGGAAGGTTGTCAGGTGTCCAAGCTTCTTGTTTTCCCAAATACAAAACAAAATATATCTATCAATATTAAATTATAGATGTAATGGTCACTCACCTAATACTAAGATATCGCTGGTTCCGCCTAGAAGTCCATTTTCTGCTACTGCAGAGATCCGCACTGTGTACTGGTTCCCACTGGTCAGGTAATTGATTGTCGCTGATTCTGAGTATACGCTGAAACTCTGATGTGGATCTCCTATCACTTCTACCAGATATGAGCTTCTGTTACCTTCTGGAAGCAGCCAGCTGACATTTATTGTGCTGCTGTTTATTATAGAGGCTTTTATCTCAGTTACAGTGGCTGGTCCTGTGAATGCGACATACACACTCATTAATAAAAAATATACATCTAAATAAATGAAACATTTTGAGTGTAATGGCAATCTTCATGAGCGACACTACTAAAATCCAAATTTGCCAGCTTCGACAAACATTTCCAAAACATTTTTTTCGCAGTGATTGCCAAATGCTGCAGGGTCTCTGCAAGACCTAGTAAGATGCGTGTAACACTCTGAGGTCTCCTAGGACTGTATTCAACCCCTATTCAGATCTTTAGCACAAACACAGCCTTAGTAATGTCAGTGACCTCAGTCAAGTCATCTGGTGTGACATGTCATAAAATGTTCTGCCATATTGCTGTTTGGGACAGCGAGGTAATCAATAAGCAGGATGTAATGTAGGTGGAAAATCATTGTCTGTCTTGGAGGTATCATAAGCTAACACCTGCTTGTGGTAAGGCATCTTCACCAAATCACAACATGAACTCAATGGGTCATGAAAGTAAGTGAAAGTCTCTGGCCGTAAGTGCTGTAGGCGTAACTGTTGCAGTGCACTTTAAAGCTCAATGACATCTCCAAGATGCAGACCACGCTTATGAGAGTACAAAGCACTAATGGCACTCTTAAAAAAAGAATGGCGGCTATGTACTCTTCATCAAACCTGAGCACATGCCATCATTGTGCAAAGTGCAGTAAGATTGATGTGGTTCATCAGATGTGATTCAGTGGAAGAGGATGACTGTGCAGAACACTGGTTTAGGCCATGGCCCACTATCGGAATTTGGTCAGTATTCGGTCAGCATGTTTTCTGAGCCAAAACCAGGTGAGGAACAATCAGAGAAAAGGTATAATAGAAATAAATGCACCAATTCTGCATTAATCACCCACTCCTGGTTTTGGCTCCCACTCCTGAGAAAAAATACTGACCAAATACTGATAGTGGGGCCGTGGTCTTAATCTGATGATGTCACTGTGAGAGAAACATTATCCTACTGTGAAGTCGAGTGATATCTTATATATTCCATTCTGCTCTCAACTTCCTACCTCTTTTATACACATGCTGGAGGCAAAAGAGGCTAATTGGGACCTGCATTTCATAGTACTATTGCCCAGATGGCTGGTGGCAGTGGGGGGCTGTTGCTGATTGTTGCTCCCACATTCTTAGCTGTGGTATAGATTTGTTTTTCTTTTGCCCATTTATTGCTATTAACATTTTTCCTGTTTAAAACACTGTAATTACCTTTGTTGATCTTTCAAACCCAATTATTTCCACTTTGTCAAAATGCTGTAAAAAGAAAAGCTAATACGTACACATCAGTTTCAAAATTCCCATACTAATTGCAAGCCATTCACAATTCATTTCTTATGAAGCAGTGGGAAACGGTATCTCAGCAGACGCAACAAAGACAATAGGTTTACGTGTACCAAGCGCTATATGTGACCTCTGCCTTACTATTACTGAAAGAGATCGTTCATGTGTTCCCACCATACTCACTTGTGTAATTATCTATCTGTAAGGATTCTCCTCTCACATCTTCTCCTACAATAGCAGAGACTTGGAAGGTGTAATGATTTCCAGGTATCAGGCCTCCAGCAGTGTAGGAAGTTGTGGGCACAATTATATGGAATGTAGAATCTTCCACCATCTGGATCAGGTAAGAGCTCGCATTTCCAATTGGTTTTTCCCAGTTCAGTTATATAGAATTGGTGGTGATCTTGCCTGCTGTTAGGATTCTTATAATGTCAGGTCCTGAAAGAAAAGCCAGTGACCATGTATAATAAATGTCAACACTTTGTATATATACAATGATTATTTATAGAAAATAAACCATTTTAACTTGAATACGTAGGTTAATTTGTGCGTACGATACAGCAACATTTACAGTCATGATTGACACCTATACAATCCTGTTGTTGAACTGTGCTGTCGTGCTACCTGTTCCCATTAAAATAACAAACTGCAGCAAAAAAATTTCCCTGTGATTATCATTGAATAATATTGGACCCACAATTAGTAAAATACAAATTGGAAATCCAGGACTCCAAGAATTTGGCAGAAATTCAGCCTCTATTATTCCATCAAGACAGAAGTAAAAGGAAACATTCTGGGTCCATTAGACTTAGATAAGATGTCTGAAGCAAGGAGTATCCCACGTACGACAAGGAACATAAAAGCTATTTATTAGATTCTACTATACTTACTTGTGAAATTAGCTGCTAGTGAGTGATCCCCAATTATATCTCCTCCAACAACAGCGGAGACCAGGAATATGTAATAATTCCCCGGCATCAGACGTTCAATTGTATCAGAAGTTGTGGTCACAAGTCTTTTGAGTGTTGAATCCCCCAATATCTCAATCAAGAAAGAATCTGCATTTCCGATACCCAACTCCCAGGTCAGGGATATTGAATTAGTGGTGATGTTCTCTGTCTTCAGGTTCTTCACTACTTCAGGCTCTAAAAGAAAGGTCAGTAAACTATTTACATACTGTACATAAAAACTTAAATTACTAATCTATTTTATATGTTACTACTGAAAAAGAAGAAAGTATTTACCCAACTGCTAAATCTATTGCAAAGCCTTAAAGTGGTCAAAATATAGGCAGAAATAGATAATAAATGTATGATTGCTGGTAGCCTTACCACTGACACCCACTGACATTAGGGTGTTTGGTGTGGTGGTCAAACATTCACACTACTGATCCACTCATAGTCACCAATTGTCTATCAGATTGGCTTAGAACATAATCGTATGTCATTTAATGATGTGAAGTTAATTTAACAATGACAAGCAATAGTAGATCCTGTTGTCACTTTAATAAAAATTGTACTTATTACAGCATAGAAAAAAGAGACATAATGCCAGCAAATAAAATACAATTTTATCCATTACCTTTAGGCTATTACACTTGTTTCTGAATTATAATACTTAGTGTTTGGGGTGGAATTTTTTTTAAATGAGCTGTGCCGCCATCATATTCATATTTATTTATATTTACTCCCACATAGTGCCACAAACCACTGCTGACCTCAGTAATGGCAATAAATATGTGGACATGATTGAATGTAAAAGGATATAAGTATTTATTCAAGCTTTTATAGAACTTCAAGTAGAAGATCATTACTGGAGACCGGATATGTGAGAAACCATTGATCCAGCTGTAGCGGAGGCTTACTTGTGTAATTTGATGTTGATACGTTGTCTCCCTGTACTGTATCGTAGCCAGTTAAGGATGAGACCAGGAAGGTGTACTGAGTCCCAGGTATTAGGTCTTGCACTGTAATCTCAGTTAGTGTAGTGGTTTTATTGTATTTTTCATTTCCCTGGATCTGTATGAGAAAAGAACTTGTTCTTCCATCTGGCGGCAGCCAGCTCAGAGATACAGACGTGTCAGTGATACTAAGATTTGTCAGATTCTTCACCTTTTCTGGTCCTTAAGACAAAAGAATCAATAGTTAAAACAGGTTATATTCAGTATTCAGCAGAAAAGAGTACACGCCTTTTGAATCTCACTGAACACTAAAATCATTTCCAAAATTTTGACAAGATTGAGTTTCATAGAAATTTTTTAACCCATAACATGAAAGTAAGGTTAATAATATAACTTTCATTATAAAATCTTCAATTTTACTCAAATTAGTTGATGGAAAATAAGTACACCCCACAACAAAATCTACTACATCTAGTATTTTGAGTGACCTCCTTGATTTTTTAGTAAAACACTGAGTCTTCTATGCATGGAATGAACAAGTTAGTAACATATTGCAACATCCATCTTTTCCATTCTTCAATAAAGACTTCTCTTAGGTCCTGGAAGCTAAATGGAAAATGATGCTCAACTTTTCTCTTTGAGATTCCCCATGATTGGGTTTGATTGGGTTCAGACAAGGAGACTTACTTGGCCACGTAATCATTTTCACCATTACTTTCTTGAGAAATGCAAAAGTGGCATTAGATGTGTGTTTTGGATCACTGCCATGTTGGAAAAGTGCACGTCTCACAGGGGCATAGAGTGATCGTTACTTACCCAGCTTTGCTTTATCACTTTGTTGATGATTTGATATTATGTATTTTATGTTTGTGAAAATAGGTTAGGTTTATCGCCTTGTCCATTTCTCTAGTTGTACCATCTCATAACATGTATAGCAAAGCACTGCACTGTATTACTCTTATATTTATATGGCCACTTGGTCTTATTCTTTAGACTTTTTGATTATTGGACATTGCACAACATTGTGTTAAATCCTGCTACCATTTATTTGATGGCATTAAATTTCTAATTGTCACATGTTACATATTAGTTATTTATTTACTATCTCTATTTTTCCACAGTGTTTTTGTAATGTCTGTCACCTACTTTTATGTGGCCACATAATCCACAGTCATTTAAATAGAGCAATACAAAACTTTATCTTTTTTGCCATCTAATTACTGTGTAGCTGCACTTGCCACCATTTATTAGACCGTACAGTCTTTCTGGGTTTTGGCATACATTTGTTGTGATTATTTGCTGGGACACCTGAGTGACGAGGGTCTCTGTACACAATCTCTATTCCTTATGTTTTTAATTCTTGTTATTTAATAAAAAGTATTTGACCTCTGGGCGTTATATTTCCCTTTCTTTGTAGGTTTTTGTATTCATTACACGTGTCCTTATTCTTTGGCCAACATATAGAAATGTGATGATGTTGAACAAATTTGTTAGGGAAATTTCTTTTTTGTGCGCGCAAGATAACAATTCCTGTTTGTAACAAATGGCCAACAATTGTGGGACTCATTTATATTATTCTTTCCCATTGAAAATGTTGATTCTGAAAGGAAACTAAAGGTTTGTTCAGAAAGTGCATGGGGCGTACTCATTTATGCTGAGCACTCAAATCTTTGCTGTATAAGTCCTTGTTACCAAAAATTGTAAGAGACATTATGAGATCAGTTAATTTAATTCTGGAGTCACCAGTACGAGTCTCAATAAATTACACAAAGAAGATCACAACTCCCTCTTATTCACAGAGTATATAGTACATGAGGTTAGTTCATAGGATGGGTTTACAATCAAATGATTGCTACCCTCTTATCTAGAGAAGGCTCTGTTTGTTTACTTTTTATTGCGTTGTAAAAGTCATTTTATCTGTCAGGGAAATATTAATGTCAGGAAAATGTTCGTCCATATTTGCCTGACATAGATGTTCACCCCCCTTCCTTATTCCCCTTCTGCTCAGCACAAAAGCCCTAATTAACACAGTCGTGAGGGAGGCCTTACACAAGCAAATGTCAGCCAGGAACTGGTACAAGCTAACTAAAATGCAAATGTATTTCCTCTTAACACAGACCTGAGATAGATTGTCACCTTCTCCCAGGCTAGAGTTTGGAGGAATGAGGAAATGGTTCATTAAGTTCAAAGGCACTCACAAACAATTCCCGACCACCAGCCATAGCCAGGTCGACTCCGATATGAAATATGAAATATTGTGAGTTCCATACGTCCAACAGTAACGGGACCCATATGTTCAGTGACCAAATCAGCCCAGGAACGTATATGTAGTTTTCCAGGGCTGCAAGCCAAATCAGAGAGCTGTAGCGCAAAAACACCAGAATAGCAGACTGCAGCTATGCGATGCATTGCCTCTAACTGAAGATGAAATCATAAGGGAAAAAATGGCATCGTTTGCACATTTCTGTGATCAATGAGCGATGAGTTATCGCAGAAGCTACCATTTTTGAATAAGAATGTACAGGCTGGAGACCGGCCCACAGGATGTCAGCACAGGGGGCGTGTGGCCAGTTCTCCCCTTAGGTATAAGATAACTCATGGACAGTACAGAAGCACTCATTGCCGGGGTGAATAAGAATTATAAGCAACGGGTCTTGTTCAATAACAGCATAATCCAACTGGGGAGCCCCTCCTCCACCTATAAAGAGTCGTCTCAGCGATTGCATAGTGTAAGTTGTCTTCTTTTATTCTATTTTATGTAACTGTATTTTAATGTCCCCTTTGTAACATACTTGTATATCATTTTCATAAACACTGTGTTAAGGGGACGGTTGCAAACAACTTTATTAATAGTGGAAATCAACCGAACCCGGGGTCCGCGATGCAGCCTGGAAGACTGCGGCTGAACACCTTCCGGGTAAGAAGGTAAAAAAACCAACTGATATATCAATCCCTTCCATGTTACTGTACACTGACATGGGAATAGGGATTCGCACTATATTCGCTAACGGCACGAGAGATGTGCGACAAATAATATAGCCGTAGCCCTGTTAACTGCACAGAGACCACGCAGCAGGTGCTAGGATGTGTGTGTGATTCACACCGGCGTATACGTGCTCCCAGACGGCGTGCTATCTCTCCACGTGACTAACAGGCGGTCCAGGAATACGGAATCCGCAGTCTGCTCGGGGTGTATAGCGACCCCCTTGTCGGAGCCAGACTGTCAGACGAATCTACCTGCCTCCCTCCATCTAAGGCTGCTTATCCACCACTAAACCTGCCTGTCCAAAGCTATAACAGCAAGAGCACACGTGGAGCCCAAACAACCCAGCGTCCACACAGTAACACCATCTCAGCTCAATGATCAGAGCGCCCATGTTTGTGGGCGGGCAATTTAAAGGTTAAGCCCTGCCCATCGTTGCATTATTGGTGACGTCACCCGCGGCCAATCAGGCGGTGCCAGGTCACCGGATCAGCTGATTCCCAAACCACCAATCACGGTCCGCCATGTCACGGGCATGCTCAGTGCAGTGCATCCTGGACTTAGGCTGTAGTAGCCCTGTTTCCCTCCGCAACCTATGCTTCACATTGCTAGGAACAAAGACCCAAGAGACAACTTGCACATCTCGTGCACCTGCTAGGCGTTGGAACCAACGGCGATGCTGAGCAGCATCTGCCCCAGCTGGACCAGAATGGGAGACCACAGAATCCACTGATGATTCTGAACCCATTTCAGATCCAGCAAACGCCTGACGCCTAACACACTGCCTCCCTTTTGGATTAAATATAAAATTAAATAGTTCTGTTTCTTTGGTTCTGTAATCGTTCCCTCCCCGAAGCCATACATGCTACCAAAACGCAGGTGTTCGGCCAGGCCTGTATTATATTTCAAACTTGGCTGGTGGTGGCAGAGAATAATAATAATTGGGCTATCATGAAGCTGACAGTGACCGTACGGAGGGTGTTAAACACGGATTCCATGCTTTGGAACCCAGAGGTGTGATGCCCATACGCTCACTGGTCGCTTACCGATACCTACGCGGCGAGTAGTCTGGATCATGTGCTCGCGACTCCGGACGAAATACTAACAGCGTGATGGTACGGTGAGATATTGCGTGATCTCCCCAGTGTCGTTGCTGTGTGTGGTGATTCCTGACCATAACTCTTAAATTAATTCTGCGCCTCTTGCTGGTTTGGTAATCACTCCAGTATATGGTTTAACTTCCACTGCATTGTTCATTGTGCACAGAGGACAGACTGACCTCGAAGGAAGGGGGGATAGGAATCTTCCTCCACCTTATGAAGTAAGTGGAGCTTTAACCCCTTAACTCCCCACCTCCACGTGTGGACCTACCGTGCTCTTGGTCTGACACTCCTTTTTTTGTTTGTTTTTTCAGCTGTCTAGGAAAGAAGGTCCAGATTTGGTCCTTATGTTTTGGACGTGTTACTGGCTGGCTGAGTTATGTGCTAATGTGGGATCTTTAACTAGAAAAGTCTTTAATATTTAGGTGAGTTAAGAACCAAACATATGTTTATTGGGATAAGTACGAGCCCTTGAGGGAACAATATCAGAACAATCAGCAATAGCCAAAGTGATTTAGTGCCTGAATACCACTATTTTTATAGGGAAAAAAAGAGAGGTGCTACAGCTAAGTTTGATGAGCAGAGGAGTGAGTGTATTGGATGTTCAGGGGTACTGTCAGATGCTTTAGCACAGGAAGCGTTATCTGAGATAAAATCCGTACTCATAGTAAGCATCAAACTATAAATGGTAGGGGGAAAGGGATGGGCGGTAGTTAGGTGGGGTAGTTGTTTCAAAATTGTTATAATACCTAGTCTGCTCACTGACATCATTTATTTTTTGCAGTGTAATTATTTATCCTGTCATATGGGAATATGTTAGTGGTCCTATTATAAAGAAATACTGTATATGTTATGATATTGTAGAATAAACATTTTTTTTATTAAAAAAGAAGTTATAGATTAAAAAGTGATCATGAAAGATTATGAGATTGAAATCTCTAATTCCAGGCAAATTTTATTTGTAGTTTTAACTGTGGGCCATGTTTTGATGAGAGTTATGGAATATTAAAGAATTGCTACAATAAAATGGTAAAGCCCTGGACTTACAGTATTTACTAGATCTATAGTCTTACGGTGCTTTCAGACCCCCCCTTTTACTTTTTACACTTTTATTGCCATATTTTCAGATTAATATTATAATTGTTAATAGAATTAATAGAATTTGTGAGGTGCAATATAAAAGACATAAATGAAAATATATTACATATATCCAGACAACAGAAAATGAGTCATGTTCACTATAAAAGAAAAAAATAGTATATATATATATAGATATATTATATGCTGTTGTCACATCTTCTGTGTTGTTTGTCAATTTGCTGCAATAAAAACTTCAAAAGGTCATAGGTCTTTCTATATTGAAATCTTATCTTATTATATACTCACTGGTAAAAACAATGTTTTCTGTAGAATCTCCAAATACATCTTCTCCAGTGACTGCCCTAATGGTAACTGTATATTGGTTTCCAGGCGTCAGACCGCTGACCGGGAGAGACTCGGAGGTCGATGTCTCATTCTTGTAAATATCTCCTGACACTTCAATGAGATAGTGACTGTAATTACTCTGAGGAGGGAGCCAGGATAGATCCATAGAGTTGGTGGAGATATTGGTGACCTGGACATTACTGACCACGCCAGGACCTGTGATTGGGACAGAAACTAATAACATCAACCTCAGCAAGGTGTAACTTCTATAGACAGATATAGCTCTATTACATGTACGGTAGGGTCTGTTACACTGGCTTCATAACTATGATTTATAGCGGAGCCATGACAGCTATAATTAATCTATTATCGAATGCAGAAAATCTGAACAAATGTCAGACATTTTGGTAATTTGTCTTCTAAATACCACTGAAGACTGTCTTATTCTTGTGGACAAAATATTGTATCCTAGACAAAAAACAAGAACCTCACTGTGCAATAAAAATCACAATGGGCATGAAACTCATATTAATCTCAACCACTTTACTGAAACTATAATATGCAAAAACCTAAAGAAATGAACAGGAATGTAAATTGGTGTGCATGCAGCATACAAAGACAGTAACACAATACACAAATACCCTGCAATAAATAAATATACAGCAATAGTGCATGGAAATAATGGGAATTGGATATTTCACCCCCAGCAGTTCGCCCCCAGCAGTTCGCCCCTGGGTACATTTCGCCCCCGCACATTTCGTCCCCAGCATTTGGCACCCAGGATGTTTTGCCCCCGCACATTTCACCCCCGCACATGTCGCATGTGCGGGGGTGAAATGTGCGGGGGCAAAACATCACATGCATGTCGCTTGACAAACGATAAGGTTTTAAATATTAGGGTGAGGACTGTCCCAAATAGGGTCACCGTGATGAGGTGGGAAGGTTTGGCATTATTTTTATCAAAATTATGTTAACTAAGTACCCTATATTATTCTCATGCATTTTTGCTGTTTATTTATTTATTGCAGGATATTTGTGTATTGTGTTATTGACTTTGTTTTTTTGTAACTGTAATGTTCTACAAATACGCACTATGTGAACTTGGCCTTAGTTGGAGACTGCACAGCTCTCCTGTTTCCAAAATTGCTGGGTACAACACACAAGATACTTTTTTAGCTTTTTTTCTGTAAGTAGCAAATATCGGGGGACAATTCTGCTTTCAACATTCACATTAGATTTTCAGACAAGTCTATTAACATTATCATTATCTGCAGACAATTATGTAATATCTGTGTCCAGCTCAGGATAGTCATGTCATGTATAATATATAGTAATGTTAAGTTGGTGCAATTCTTAGCAAATATTTGCCCCAGAGGCCTCAACCAACATTAATCCGACTCTATTTAGGTTGCATAATACAAATTTATATTTCATTTGACTGTCTTTGTATCCTGACCAAAAATATTTCCTTATGGGAGCAACTGTTACTATAGGAAACAAGAGAACAGATAGTACTTACGTGTGTACAGACTGCTCTGACCAACATAACCATATAAAACCATGTATCTATTATATGCAGAAATCTGAATGTTGTAGAAATTCCCCGATGTCAGATCGGTGATCTGTATTGCTGTAGTATTCACAGTCTAGGTGCTGGATGGTTCTCCATAGACAGAAATGCTGTAGGTTGTATTCTCACCAATGTTAAAATCCCAATTTAGCCAGAAAGAGGTAGTGGTGATAAGTGTAGCAGTGATGTTTCCTGCCATTGTGGAAGAAGAAGTGATATATCACATTATGGTATATAACATAATTACTTGAGTTTAGAAACTAGTAAAATGTATTTCAATGGCCTACATTTATTGTGACTAAGTCTATGTAAAAGAGATAAATTTGTTGCAAATAAATAAAACTATCAACATATTATTGCCTTTTCATATAATTGGTGCACCTGGGACTGTGCAGAAGTATCAAATCCTCACTGTACATCTGCTATGATTCTAGATTTGCATCTAAATTTTTGCTATGTTCAGGCTTATTTTCTTAATATATTTGAAACAAAATATATTGGAGACCAAAACCACTTCTTTGCTACTTTTACATTTTGAGAAAGCCACGTGGTGAAATGTATGTCAGAGATCTGGGGTTTTCCTATCCTGTGTATTCACAGCTTAGGGTATGTGTACACACGTTGTGTTTTGCTGCGTACATGCTGCAAATTTTTATGTAAATTTTCAGCTGCGTCTGGCAGTACCAGCAAAGTCTATGAGAAACCAGAATTCACTGTTCCCACATGTTGCTTTTTCTTTGCTGCATACTGTATTTTCAGTGATTAGAAAAACACTGAAAGAATTGACATGTCACTTCATTCAGCTACTTTTCCAGAGTTTTTTCACCCATAGGAAGTAATGCGGGAGGCATGAAAAAATGCTACAAATAAGCAGCAAAAATGCACCAGAAAATGCACCTGCGTATTTTGCTGCCTATTTGCAGCATTTTTGATGGCAAAATAGAATGGGAGTCTTTTTTTTCACGTTACTTTATGTGCATTACTAGAGACAGAAGGACAGTGAAAAAAACGCTGCAAAAACGCAACAAAAAACGCAGCTAAACCTGCGTTTTTGATGCAGCTAAGCTCCTGCACAGAAAAGTTATCAGCAGATTTCGTGCAGATTTTGGTGCAGAAAACGTGCAGAAAAAACACAACATGTGTGCATATACCCTTATATGTTATGTCTGTTAATTTGATACTAATTGAGGTTCTTTAATACTTATAAGGTATCAATCCACTTGGAATTTCTCTCTATACATGAATATTTATTGAGCCTGCTGCTATAACTATGTACAGATCTATAATTTTGCTTAGGGAAAATAACTTCATTATTATATTATGCTCACTCTCTATACGTTTCACTGTGAAATTCCCTTTGTGTATGGCCCTCTCCTTTCTATACGTATTTTAAGTGATTTTTATCTTGATGTATTAGTAAAATTATATTCATTATCTAATAATATTTCTTTCTTTGTGTTTATTCACGTTTATTAGCAGCACATGTTATCATTTGTTACATATTGCATACTGCTTTGCAAATACAGGTTAAACATGAGAGAATGTATTCAAGTAGAATTAAATTCTATTTGAGTTTTACAATAATTCAAAATCCTCAAAATGCTGTATTTTTGCAATTCACATTTACATTTTCCATTGAATAACTTTGATGCTATTTGAATTTTCCTGTTGTATTTTGGTGATTAGCTGAAATCGAGTCTTAGCCGACTCGTATTATTATTAATATGGGCCAAAACATTTTACCTTGTTTGATATGAAGCTCATGTGGGAACTTGCACGTCAAAGAGCAAAGATTGTAATTAGTTATTATGAGACGTCCAGTAGTATTACTTTTCTCTAAGTAGAGTGATGACAACATACAGCAGTATACCCAAATATTGAATAAGCTGAGATGATCACACATTTTTTATTCCCAGATTCACTGTCTGCCTATAAGACTAATATTCTCAGTAAGGTTGCAAGGTTTTCGGATATTGGAAACTGAATATAATGTATTGTGAATGTAAAACAGAAGTAAGGAAGGTTGTCAGGTGTCCAAGCTTCTTGTTTTCCCAAATACAAAACAAAATATATCTATCAATATTAAATTATAGATGTAATGGTCACTCACCTAATACTAAGATATCGCTGGTTCCGCCTAGAAGTCCATTTTCTGCTACTGCAGAGATCCGCACTGTGTACTGGTTCCCACTGGTCAGGTAATTGATTGTCGCTGATTCTGAGTATACGCTGAAACTCTGATGTGGATCTCCTATCACTTCTACCAGATATGAGCTTCTGTTACCTTCTGGAAGCAGCCAGCTGACATTTATTGTGCTGCTGTTTATTATAGAGGCTTTTATCTCAGTTACAGTGGCTGGTCCTGTGAATGCGACATACACACTCATTAATAAAAAATATACATCTAAATAAATGAAACATTTTGAGTGTAATGGCAATCTTCATGAGCGACACTACTAAAATCCAAATTTGCCAGCTTCGACAAACATTTCCAAAACATTTTTTTCGCAGTGATTGCCAAATGCTGCAGGGTCTCTGCAAGACCTAGTAAGATGCGTGTAACACTCTGAGGTCTCCTAGGACTGTATTCAACCCCTATTCAGATCTTTAGCACAAACACAGCCTTAGTAATGTCAGTGACCTCAGTCAAGTCATCTGGTGTGACATGTCATAAAATGTTCTGCCATATTGCTGTTTGGGACAGCGAGGTAATCAATAAGCAGGATGTAATGTAGGTGGAAAATCATTGTCTGTCTTGGAGGTATCATAAGCTAACACCTGCTTGTGGTAAGGCATCTTCACCAAATCACAACATGAACTCAATGGGTCATGAAAGTAAGTGAAAGTCTCTGGCCGTAAGTGCTGTAGGCGTAACTGTTGCAGTGCACTTTAAAGCTCAATGACATCTCCAAGATGCAGACCACGCTTATGAGAGTACAAAGCACTAATGGCACTCTTAAAAAAAGAATGGCGGCTATGTACTCTTCATCAAACCTGAGCACATGCCATCATTGTGCAAAGTGCAGTAAGATTGATGTGGTTCATCAGATGTGATTCAGTGGAAGAGGATGACTGTGCAGAACACTGGTTTAGGCCATGGCCCACTATCGGAATTTGGTCAGTATTCGGTCAGCATGTTTTCTGAGCCAAAACCAGGTGAGGAACAATCAGAGAAAAGGTATAATAGAAATAAATGCACCAATTCTGCATTAATCACCCACTCCTGGTTTTGGCTCCCACTCCTGAGAAAAAATACTGACCAAATACTGATAGTGGGGCCGTGGTCTTAATCTGATGATGTCACTGTGAGAGAAACATTATCCTACTGTGAAGTCGAGTGATATCTTATATATTCCATTCTGCTCTCAACTTCCTACCTCTTTTATACACATGCTGGAGGCAAAAGAGGCTAATTGGGACCTGCATTTCATAGTACTATTGCCCAGATGGCTGGTGGCAGTGGGGGGCTGTTGCTGATTGTTGCTCCCACATTCTTAGCTGTGGTATAGATTTGTTTTTCTTTTGCCCATTTATTGCTATTAACATTTTTCCTGTTTAAAACACTGTAATTACCTTTGTTGATCTTTCAAACCCAATTATTTCCACTTTGTCAAAATGCTGTAAAAAGAAAAGCTAATACGTACACATCCAGAAAGCAAATTGTGGCAATAGTCTGCAGTAGTGATATAGTGTTTGTGGCCATTCAATTGGACTAGTAAAAAAGGTCCGTAAAGACAGATATACACAGTTAAATGGTTGGATTTTTTATACTGTTTCCAAAAAAAATCTTACAAGGACATAGCAAGAAATGCTAAGGAGGTAAGAAAGTACACAACCACAAAAGCCTAATGAAAGGCACTATAATTTTTTTTTATATATATATTTTTTTAATTCCCCTCTGTCAAAAAAACTAGACATAACAAAAAATATAAGATATATGGGTATAAAGAGCTTCCATAAATGTGTGCTGTGTACAGATGTAAATGTAACTGGTAAAATAGGTGAGTAAAAAAGTTAAAGTTTGTCACATGCACACCACTTTTTAAAGTATACAGTCACAGATATATGTCAGATTTTTGCCTAGCTTAGTATAGTCACTTTTTAAGCACACTTTCTCTGAACAACAGTGTGCTCAGATTTATATTTTTGGATTTGTGCTGGCTTCACTGATTTCTAATGCACGAATAAATAAAAAAAAAATGTAATTCAAATGTAGCAAAATGAGCTGCCAGTCCCCGGGCACTACGTCAGTGACCAATCACTCTGCACTGGTACTGGCACCTCTCCTATGTGTTTCTCCTTTTATTATTATTAGTAGTATTATTACGCCATTTATTCCATGGCACTTTACATGTGAAAAGGGGTATACATAGCAAACAACAAGTACAATAATCTTGAACAAAAACAAGTCACTGACAGGAACAGGAGGAGAGAAAACCCTGCCCGCGAGGGCTCACAATCTACAAGGGATGGGTGAGGATACAGTAGATGAGGGAACAGCTGGTCGTGCAGTGGTATGGTGGAACGAGGGTTACTGCAGGTTGTAGACTTGTCAGAAGAGGTTGGTTTTCAGGATCCTTTTGAAGGTTTCCACGGTAGGCAAGAGTCTGATATGTTGGAGTATAGAGCTCCAGAGGAGGGGGATGCACAGGAGAAATCTTGTTTGCGATTGTGGGAAGAGTAGATAAGAGGGGAGTAGAGAAGGAGATCTTGTGAGGATCGGAGGTTGCGTGCATGTAGGTCCGGGAGATTGGTCACAGATGTATGGAGGAGACAGGTTGTGGATGGCTTTGTATGCCAAAGTTAGGGTTTTGAACTGGTGTCTCTGGGCAATGTGGAGCCATTGTAGGGATTGACAGAGAGGAGAGGCCAGGCAATAGCCGGGGGATAGATGGATTAGTCAGGCAGAAGTGTTTAGGATAAATTGGAGGGGTGCGAGAGTGTTAGAGGGGAGGCCACAAAGCAGAAGGTTGCAGTAGTCGAACCAGGAGATGATGAGGGTACGCACTAGTGTTTTTGCAAATGCTTGGTTGAGGAATGTGCGGATCCGGGAGATATTTTTGAGTTGGAGTCAGCAGCAAGTGTAAAAGGCTTGGATCTGAGGTTTGAAGGAGAGATCAGAGTCAAGGGTTACTAAAGGCAGCTAGCTTGCGGGACTGGGGAAAGTGAGCAGCCATTGACTTTGATGGATAGGTCAGTTAGGGGGGGTAGAATAAGATCGTGGAAAGATGATGTATGCGGTTTTATCCATGTTAACTTTTAGACATGCAGCAGAGAAGAAAGATGAAATAGCGGACACACATTGTGGGATTCTGGTTAGTAAGGAGGTGATATTAGGTCAAGAGAGGTAGATCTGTGTGTCATCAGCATAGAGGTGATACTGAATGCCGTGGGAAACTATGAGCTGGCCCAGTCCGAAAGTGTAGATGTAGAAGAGCAGGGTTCCTGGAACTGAGCCTTGAGGGACACCAACAGATAGGGGGCGAGATGAGGAGGTGTTATGTGAGTGGGAGACGCTGACTGTCCGGTCTGTTCAGTATGAGGAGATCCAAGATAGGGGCAAGTCTATGATGCCAAGAGAGGAGAAAGTCTGTTGTAAGACGGAATGGTTCACTGTGTTGAAGGGAGATGACTGGTCCAGGAGGAGGAGGACAGAGTAGTGTCGCTTGCATTTGGCAGTTAGTAGGTCAGTGGTGACTTTAGTCAGGGCTGTTTCAGTAGAATGGTGCGGTCGGAAGCCAGATTGTAAGCAGTCAAAGAGGGAGGAGGAGGAGGGGTGGGTGGATACTTCAAGTTAGACATGTTGTTCCAGTAGTTTTGAGGCATATGGGAGAAGTGATATGGGGCGATAGCTGGTCAGAGAGAATGTGTCAAGGGAGGGCTTTTTGAGGATGGGTGTGATCGAGGCATGTTTGAAGCAGGAGGGAAAGACATCAGTTGTTAATGACAGGTTGAAGAGGTGGGTTAGGGTTAGGATGAAGGCTGTAGTAAGTTTTGGGATCAGGTGGGACGGGATTGAATGAATTCAGTCTCTGCATTAGTCACAGACTACTACACCCATCTTATTTAATTCAAAGGGTTATCACAGTGTTCTATATTGTGTTATATAGCACTGCAGATAACATCTACTTTTTATTTACTAAGTGCTATCACTGTGCATCATCTATGGTGGTGGATAGGACTGCTGGTAACATCTACTACATTATTGGTACTGTGAGTAATTACAATTCCATGGTATTTTAAAGGACTGACTTCAGGTTTCCACTGTACATTATACAGTATGTACTCGCAGTATTACCTGTGGAATTACATAGTACTGCCAGTAATATCTAATATATTATCATTATCTAATGAATTCTCTTTTTTATCTTTTAAGAGGAAAGGGCACGTGTAGCCATAATCTTTAGCTGCTGATCTTTTCTAACCCTAACAACAACGCCCCTAATTATCTATAATTAGGCTCATTGACCTAAGTACTTTGAGGGAACACTGGCCTGAATACCTTAATTAAAAAAAAAACAATAGTAGAAATTATCAGTTATGAAATTCTGCAGAAGGGATGTTGATCCAAATATTTTTTTCTGACTGAGACAGTAAGGCTATGTGCCCACGATGCAGAAATGAAGCAGAAAATTTCTGCAGCATTTCTGCATCTCCCTGGCAGAAAAAAGCGCATGCAGATTGTGCATGCGTTTTTCCTGCAGAATACATGCGGATCCACATTCGGGTTCACATGCGTTTCCGCATGCAGATTGACAAGCACTTTCCATGCGATAGCATCACTTGGAAAGTGCTTGACAACTAGGTCACACTATAAATCCATGCAAACAGCATGGATTTATACAGTGTGAACCATAAAAATTAAAACAAATAAAGCTATACTCACCCCCGAGGCCCCGGCGTGGCTGCAGCGCTGCTTCCTGGCTGGTTCCCGGCTGCCGGCATATCGCGAGACAGAGCGGTGAAGGGCCTGCGGTCACATGACTGTGACGTCACCGCAGGTCCTCAAACGATGCCGGCATTCAGAGAGAAGACGCCGGACAGGTGAGTATAAACTTTATTTGTTATTTTATTCTTTTTTTACAGGTACAATGGTACCCAGGTCTGGATGAGTGTCTCCTCTCCTCCAGAACTGGGTACCATCCGCACATAGAGACGCATAGAAGGCGCTTGTAAAAATGTACAGTCGCGGTTTCTGTGCGTCTCAATGCAAGTCAATGGCGGGAGTTCTGCTGCACTTCCGCAAAATTAAATGACATGCTGCGGATTTTTGTACGCAGCATAAACGCTGCGGAAAAATCCGCAGCATGTGCATAGAACATGCGGAATCCCCTTGGGGACCATGGGGTGCGGATTACCTAGCATTTTACAAGCGTTTCCGCTGCGGAAATTCCGCAGCATAAACGCTTGAAAAACACTACGTGGGCACACAGCCTTAATGTCTACCTAAAAAATGTTTTACCTTCATCTAGGTTAACAAGTTAGGAAAATAGTTGGAACTTGATTGTCTAGAGTCTTTTTTCAAACTTGTATCCGGATTTACAAATGAACATATTAAAATGTTTTGCAGTTCGGATACGTACAGCAATGTACAAACCAAGCCCAGATCTCCTGAAACAATCTAGACAGCCTTAGGCTAAGGTACGATTATGGTAATCACACTCTGATCAGACTCTGGTCAGTGTTTGATCAGAGTTTGATCAAAGTTTGATCAGAGTGTGATCTGATTTCGTTGGATGCGGAGAATTAAAAAAAAAATGGCTCCATCTTCTACTTTCAGTGTGTCAGGAAAACTGTGATTTCACTTGAATGTCATCCGAGTGTAGTTCGATGTATTCCATGAACCAATAGACATGATTGAACGAGTGCCATCCGATTATAGAAGGCAACTAGTGCATGCTGCGACTTTTTCTTAGGACAAATTGGGTCCAAAGAAAAAAATCAGACATGTGCATGGCCCCATCGAATAACATGGGGACGAGTGCTATCCATCAAAACGATGGATACTACAGGTCCAATGTACATGAGCCATTATAGGCATATATGAGACTGTCAGGTTCTGGTCAGGAGACTGCCAGCCTATCCATCAATAGCATCCACATTCTTTGAAGAGCATGTGAGGCTTAGGCACATTGTGAAGCTTGAAATTATACATCAAAACCATACAAACCATGTCACTATACGCCTTAGAAATATGAAACTATTTATCAAAATCAATAATTTAAAAGCATCTTATAAATTAGTAATGCGGAATGATTCTTTATTCTTTCCCACCATACTCACTTGTGTAATTATCTATTTGTAAGAATTCTCCTCTCACATCTTCTCCTACAATAGCAGAGACTTGGAAGGTGTAATGATTTCCAGGTATCAGGCCTCCATCAGTGTAGGAAGTTGTAGGCACAATTATATAGAATGTAGAATCTTCCACCATCTGGATCAGGTAAGAGCTCGCATTTCCAATTGGTTTTTCCCAGTATAGTGATATAGAATTGGGGGTGATGTTCTCTGTCATCAGGTTTGTGACCACTTCAGGTCCTGGAAGAATAGACAGAGATCATGTACAATAATCTACAACACTGTTTATTGGTTACTTACTGGTTTACTGCAATCAGTAGGAATAATGAATTCTACATTGATAATTTAGATTAGTTAGAAAATATTACATGGTTACATCCATGAATAAACATATATAATCCATATAAGAGAACTGTATTGTCACTCTAATTTCTGTTTTGGAAACAGAAAGAACAAAATGGAAATAGTCCTATATAATACATTACTTTACCTCTGGTAACATGGCGGCTCCTCTGTTCATCTTGGAAAGGTGTAACATTAACAATCAGGTAAATACTAGGTGGTTATCCAGAAATAAGAAAGAAATTTAGCCTTATTAATCCACTTAGCAGAGTGTTTTAAAATAGCTTTGGCAGAAAAGAAATTTCTAAAGCAATGGGAATGAGCTAAAATAGTCACACAAGGACAAAACATCACCAATGCATTGTTTTTCCTTAACAAGTTAAAAAAGGCTACATTATGTTGTATTTCTTGGGCCTTGAATAGCCTTATGTCGAACACAAGCTATTACACATGAACTACACAAAAAAATGATCAAATAATTTTTTTTTCACACTTACTTGTGAAATTAGCTGCTAATGAGTTGGCCCCAATTATATCTCCTCCGACAACAGCGGAGACCAGGAATATGTAATAATTCCCCGGTGTCAGGCCTCCAATTGTATCAGAAGTTGTAGTCACGGTTTTATTGAAAGTTGGATCTCCCAGTATCTGGATCCAGTAAGAATCTGCTTTTCCAGTAGACAATTCCCAGGATAGGGATATAGAAATGGTGGTGATGTTCTCTGCCTTCAGGTTCTTGACTATATTAGGTTCTAGAAGAAAATATACAATAATTTCATTTATTCCTTTGGGACCCAGTTTTTTAACAACTTCACTAGTTTAGTAGTGAGAATAAGAATAAATATCCAACTTAATGTAATAAAGCAATTCAATAAACATTTTTTTCCACACAAAACACTCAAATAATGTTACAAAAGTCAAAACCGCATTGCCATTAACCTTTAGAAAAAGAACCTATTTATTACAAAAACATGTTCCCAAAGTAACTGCAATCCATTTACAATTTCTTACCAATAATGCAGCGGGGAAGCTATTTTAAAATTTAGTAAGTAGTTTCTCAGGAGATGCACCACATAATTGTGCTACATGTGCAACAATTAAATATATAGGATCCAAAAAATGCATTATTTAGGAGATAGCCATCAAATAATACCTAACTGCATATGAATGGCTCAAAGCAACTCCAATAACATATGAACAACCAGAGGAACACACAGAGTTAATTCTTAATTTGAAAAACTTTATTAAATAGATTATTCAAGGGAAAAGAGTATATAAGGGAACAATTTTAAAACAGAGGAAAGGTGATCTAGTGAGGTGGATCTCATCCACTGATCAATTGCACGATCATTTACAAATATCATTGCAAAAGTCAATTAAACATTGAATTTTACAGTGTATATAACAGTGTATATCGCAATCTCAATATTGCATTAAGACAAGCACCAATATAATGTGTTTTCCCTTTTAAACAACCATACATAATGGTATTTAAAAGTGCCATTGTGCTGCAGCTACCAGAGGAAAAGACCAGCATATATGTCATAGGTTCATACCCATAGTGCTAGCTCATATACTGTAGGTGTCAGTAGCCGGATCTACCACAAAGGAAGGTCCACAAAGCACGTTTCCCATTTTTCAAGTTTTATTGCTTCATCAGAGGGAAGTCCAGTGTCTTCCATCCCACGCTTATCCATTTAAAAACCAACCTACAATATACTCACATAAGAGGCATTCAGCCAATGGAACCAAGCAAAGTGGCGCATGCGCACTTGAGCCTACCCGTCCTTCTCAGCGTCATGCATGGTGTCACGGTAAGTCCGTGCACACGTGGGAGCAGGGACGCGTCACCGTTGCTCCCATGTATGCGCAGACACTGCAGTTGACGCCTGGTAACACCAGGGGGAGGAGAGCAGAGCCCACCCGCCCACCTCAGCTATTACCATTATATCTACTAGTCAAAGATTGTGCAGCAGTCGCAATGGCGCTCACTTACAATACACCAGAAAATGAATTGATATATAGTGGATTATTAAAGTAACAGAAAAAATATAGAATAATCTTTGTCCAATTCACTGTGACCCAAAAGTGCAAGTAGCGTTCAAATATATTGTGTGTTCCAAAAATCATTTAATTTGTGCGCAAAGCATTATGTGTAACCTACACTTTACTATTACTGAAAGATATCGCTCATGTGTTCCCACCATACTCACTTGTGTAATTATCGATTTGTAAGAACTCTCCTCTCACATCTTCTCCTACAATAGCAGAGACTTGGAAGGTGTAATGATTTCCAGGTATCAGGCCTCCAGCAGTATAGGAAGTTGTAGGCACAATTATATAGAATGTAGAATCTTCCACCATCTGGATCAGGTAAGAGCTCGCATTTCCAATTCTTTGTTCCCAGGTCAGTGATATAGATTTGGTCGTGATGTTCTCTGTCATAAGGTTTCTGACCACTTCAGGTCCTGGAAGAATAGACAGTGATCATGTATAATAATCTTCAACATAGTTTATTGGTTACTTACCTGGTTTACTACTAGTATCTGGAATAATATATTCTACCCAGAAAATTGAGATTTGTTAGAATTAATACATAATTTTAGCTATGCTAACATGGATGCTCCTCTGTTTATCTTGGAAATATTAGATATATTAGATATATTGCAGAAATTTAGCCTTTTTTATTCTTTTCACTGTGTTTTAAAATTGACCCCTTAAAAAATTATTTTGAGTCCAATATGAATTGATCAAGAATGGACATTCAAATCAAAACATCGCCATATTAAGAAAAAAATGCTTTGTTTTTATTACTATTTTATGACTTTCATTGGTTTTATTTTGAACACACATAAAACCATAAAATACATCAACTATATATTGAAAATTATCACTTATTTTTCACACTTACTTGTGAAATTAGCAGCTAATGAGTTTGCCCCGATTATATCTCCGCCAACAAAAACAGAGACCAGGAAAATGTAATAATTCCCCGGTGTCAGGCCTCCAATTGTATGAGAAGTTGTAGTCACGGTTTTATTGAAAGTTGGATCTCCCAGTACCTGGATCCAGTATGAATCTGATTTTCCAATAGGCGACTCCCAGGATAGGGATATAGAATTGGTGGTGATGTTCTCTGTCTTCAGGTTCCTAACTATATCAGGTTCTAGAGAAAAAAAGCACATTTATATACTTTATATACTATTTTTTTAACTCAGTTTCTTCATATCTTCAATAATTTAGTACTGAGAATAAGGAGTACATCCAACTTAATGTATTAAATCAACTAAATAGACTTCTTTAGCAGCACAAAACTAAACAAATTATGTCAGAAATGCTGAAGCATCATTGTGATTAATCTTAAGAAAATGAAACAGTTAAAAAAACATTTTGTACTATTATTATTATTAATAAATAAAAAGGTTAAAAATTCCCATACTAATTGCAAGTCATTCACAATTCATTTCTTATGAAGCAGTGGTGAAACGGAATCTCAGCAGATGCAACAAAGACATTAGGTTTACGTGCACCAAGCGCTATATGTGACCTCTGCCTTACTATTACTGAATGATATCATTCATGTATTCCCACCATACTCACTTGTGTAATTATCTATCTGTAAGAATTCTCCTCTCACATCTTCTCCTACAATAGCAGAGACTTGGAAGGTGTAATGATTTCCAGGTATCAGGCCTCCAGCAGTGTAGGAAGTTGTAGGCACAATTATATAGAATGTAGAATCTTCCACCATCTGGATCAGGTAAGAGCTTGCATTTCCAATTGGTTTCTCCCAGGTCAGTGATATAGAATTGGTGGTGATCTTGCCTGCTGTTAGGTTTCTTATAATGTCAGGTCCTGAAAGAAAAGCCAGTGACCATGTATAATAAATGTCAACACTTTGTATATATACAATGATTATTTATAGAAAATGAACCATTTTAACTTGAATACGTAAGTTAATTTGTGCGTACGATACAGCAACCTTTACAGTCATGATTGACACCTATACAATCCTGTTGTTGAACTGTGCTGTCGTGCTACCTGTTCCCATTAAAATAACAAACTGCAGCAAAAAAAATTCCCTGTGATTATCATTGAATAATATTGGACCCACAATTAGTAAAATACAAATTGGAAATCCAGGACTCCAAGAATTTGGCAGAAATTCAGCCTCTATTATTCCATCATGAGAGAAGTATAAGGAAAGATTCTGGGTCCATTAGACTTAGATAAGATGTCTGAAGCAAGGAGTATCCCATGTAAGACAAAGAACATCAAAGCTATTTATTAGATTCTATGATACTTACTTGTGAAATTAGCTGCTAGTGAGTGATCCCCAATTATATCTCCTCCAACAACAGCGGAGACCAGGAATATGTAATAATTCCCAGGCGTCAGACCTTCAATTGTATCAGAAGTTGTGGTCACAAGTCTTTTGAGTGTTGAATCCCCCAATACCTCAATCAAGTAAGAATCTGCATTTCCGATACCCAACTCCCAGGTCAGGGATATTGAATTAGTGGTGATGTTCTCTGTCTTAAGGTTCTTCACTACTTCAGGCTCTAAAAGAAAGGTCAGTAAACTATTTACATACTGTACATAAAAACTTAAATTATTAATCTATTTTATATGTTAGTACTGAAAAAGAAGAAAGTATTTACCCAACTGCTAAATCTATTATAAAGCCTTAAAGTGGTCAAAATATAGGCAGAAATAGATAATAAATGTATGATTGCTCATAGCCTTACCACTGACACCGTGAACAATTATGAGAATTAGGGTGTTTGGTGTGGTGATCAAACATTCACACTACTGATCCACTCATAGTCACCAATTGTCTATCAGATTGGCTTAGAATATAATCGTATGTCATTTAATGATGTGAAGTTAATTCAACAATGACAACCAATAGTAGATCCTGTTGTCACTTTAATAAAAGCTGTACTTATTACAGCATAGAATAAAGAGTCACAATGCCAGCAAATATAATACAATTTTATCCATTACCTTTAGGCTATTACACTTGTTTCTCAAATATAATAAATAATTTTTGGGGTGGAATTTTTTTTAAATGAGCTGTGCCGCCATCATATTCATATTTATTTATATTTACTCCAACATACTGCCACAAACCACTGCTGACCTCATTAATGGCAATAAATATGTGGACATGATTGAATGTAAAAGGATATAAGTATTTACTCAAGGTTTTATAGAACTTCAAGTAGAAGATCATTACTGAAGACCGGATATGTGAGAAACCATTTATCCAGCTGTAGCGGAGGCTTACTTGTGTAATTTGATGTTGATACGTTGTCTCCCTGTACTGTATCGTAGCCAGTTAAGGATGAGACCAGGAAGGTGTACTGAGTCCCAGGTATTAGGTCTTGCACTGTAATCTCAGTTAGTGTAGTGGTTTTATTGTATTTTTCATCTCTCTGGATCTGTATGAGATAAGAACTTGTTCTTCCATCTGGCGGCAGCCAGCTCAGAGATACAGACGTGTCAGTGATAATAAGAATTGTCAGATTCTTCACCTTTTCTGGTCCTTAAGATAAAAGTATCAATAGTTAAAACAGGTTATATTCAGTATTCAGCAGAAAAGAGTACACGCCTTTTGAAAAAGATCTTAATATCTCACTGAACACTAAAATCATTTCCAAAATTTTGACAAGATTGAGTTTCATAGAAATTTTTTAACCCATAACATGAAAGTAAGGTTAATAATATAACTTTCATTATAAAATCTTCAATTTTACTCAAATTAGTTGATGGAAAATAAATACACCCCACAACAAAATCTACTACATCTAGTATTTTGAGTGACCTCCATGATTTTTTAGTAAAACACTGAGTCTTCTACGCATGGAATGAACAAGTTAGCAACATATTGCAACATCCATCTTTTCCATTCTTCAATAAAGACTTCTCTTAGGTCCTGGAAGCTAAATGGAAAATGATGCTCAACTTCTCTCTTTGAGATTCCCCATGATTGGGTTTGATTGGGTTCAGACTAGGAGACTTACTCAACCAAGTAATCATTTTCACCATTACTTTCTTGAGAAATGCAAAAGTGGTATTAGATGTGTGTTTTGGATCACTGCCATGTTGGAAAAGTGCACGTCTCACAGGGGCATAGAGTGATCGTTACTTACCCAGCTTTGCTTTATCACTTTGTTGATGATTTGATATTATGTATTTTATGTTTGTGAAAATAGGTTAGGTTTATCACCTTGTCCATATCTGTAGTTGTACCATCTCATAACATGTATAGTAAAGCACTGCACTGTATTACTCTTATATTTATATGGCCACTTGGTCTTATTCTTTAGACTTTTTGATTATTGGACATTGCACTACATTGTGTTAAATCCTGCTACCATTTATTTGATGGCATTAAATTTCTAATTGTCCCTTGTTACATATTAGTTATTTATTTACTATCTCTATTTTTCCACAGTGTTTTTGTAATGTCTGTCACCTACTTTTATGTGGCCGCATAATCCACAGTCATTTAAATAGATCAATACAAAACGTTATCCTTTTTGCCATCTAATTACTGTGTAGCAGCACTTGCCACCATTTATTAGACCGTACAGTCTTTCTGGGTTTTGGCATACATTTGTTGTGATTATTTGCTGGGACACCTGAGTGACGAGGGTCTCTGTACACAATCTCTATTCCTTATGTTTTTTAATTGTTACTATTTAATAAAACATATTTGACCTCTGGGCGTTATATTTCCCTTTCTTTGGGATGGAGGTGGGATGGAGCGACATGGGAGGGGAGTCAATGGGACATAGAAAATTATGCATTTGTCTCCGTCTGATAAATGTGTATGGATCAAGGTATATCCATATAGCTACATCCACATAACGCTAAATAGATCCTTTACCTACTTGTGACCACTCTATCTCCAATATCCTCCCTGGTGCACTCATTGCCGGGGTTTATTTAGAATTATAAGCAATGGGTCTTGTTCAATAACAGCATAATCCAACTGGGGAGCCCCTCCTCCACCTATATTGAATCGTCTCAGAGATCGCATAGTGTAAGTTGTCTTCTTTTATTCTATTTTATGTAACTGGTTATGTATTTTAATGTCCCCTTTGTAACATACTTGTATATAATTTTCATAAACACTGTGTTAAGGGGACGGTTGCAAACAACTTTATTAGTAGTGGAAATCAACCGAACCCGGGGTCCACGATGCAGCCTGGAAGACTGCGGCCGAAAACCTTCCGGGTAAGGAGGTAAAAAAACCAACTGATATATCAATCCCTTCCGTGTTACTGTACACCGACATGGGAATAGGGATTCGCACTATATCCGCTAACTGCACGAGAGATGTGCGACAAATAATGTAGCCGTAGCCCTGTTAACTGCACAGAGACTACGCAGCAGGTGCTAGGATGTGTGTGTGATTCACACCGGCGTATACGTGCTCCCAGCTGGCGTGCTATCTCTCCACGTGACTAACAGGCGGTCCAGGAATACGGAATCCGCAGTCTGCTCGGGGTGTATAGTGACCCCCTTGTCGGAGCCAGACTGTCAGACGAAGCTAACTGCCTCCCTCCATCTAAGGCTGCCTATCCCCCACTAAACCTGCCTGTCCAAAGCTATAACAGCAAGAGCACACGTGGAGCCCAAAGAACCAAGCGTCCACACAATAACACCATCTCAGCTCAATGATCAGAGCGCCCATGTTTGTGGGCGGGCTATTTAAAGATTAAGCCCTGCCCACCGTCGCATTATTGGTGACGTCACCCGCGGCCAATCAGGCGGTGCCAGGTCACCGGGTCAGCTGACTCCCAAACCAACAATCACGGTCCGCCATGTCACGGGCATGCTCAGTGCAGTGCATCCTGGACTTAGGTTGTAGTAGCCCTGTTTCCCTCCGCAAACTATGCTTCACATTGCTAGGAACAAAGACACAAGAGATAACTTGCACATCTCATGCACCAGCTAGGCGTTGGAACCAACAGCGATGCTGAGCAGCATCTGCCCCAGCTGGACAGGAATGGGAGACCACAGAATCCCCTGATGATTCTGAACCCATTTCAGATCCAGCAAAAGCCCGACACCTAACACACTGCCTCCCTTTTGGATTAAATATAAAATTAAATAGTTCTGTTTCTTTGGTTCTGTAATCGTTCCCTCCCCGAAGCCATACCCGCTACCAAAACGCAGGCGTTCGGCCAGGCCTGTATTATAATTCAAACTTGGCTGGTGGTGGCAGAGAATAATAATAATTGGGCTATCGTGAAGATGACAGTGACCGTACGGAGGGTGTTAAACACGGATTCCATGCTTTGGAACCCAGAGGTGTGATGCCCATACGCTCACTGGTCGCTTACCGATAACTACGCGGCGAGTAGTCTGGATCATGTGCTCGCGACTCCGGACGAAATACTGACAGCGTGATGGTACGGTGAGATATTGCGTGATCTCCCCAGTGTCGTCGCTGTGTGTGGTGATTCCTGACATTAACTCTTAAATTAATTCTGCGTCTCTTGCTGGTTTGGTAATCACTCCAGTATATGGTTTAACTTCCACTGCATTGTTCATTGAGCACAGAGGACAGACTGACCTGGAAGGAAGGGGGCATAGGAATCTTCCTCCACCTTATGAAGTAAGTGGAGCTTTAACCCCTTAACTCCCCACCTCCACGTGTGGACCTACCGTGCTCTTGGTCTGACACTCCTTTTTTCGTTTGTTTTTTCAGCTGTCTAGGAAAGAAGGTCCAGATTTGGTCCTTATGTTTTGGACGTGATACTGGCTGGCTGAGTCATGTGCTAATGTGGGATCTTTAACTAGAAAAGTCTTTAATATTTAGGTGAGTTAAGAACCAAACATATGTTTATTGGGATAAATACGAGCCCTTGAGGGAACAGTATCAGAACAATCAGCAATAGCCAAAGCGATTTAGTGTCTGAATACCACTATTTTTATAGAGAAAAAAAGAGAGGTGCTACAGCTAAGTTTGATGAGCAGAGGAGTGAGTGGATTGGATGTTCAGGGGTATTGTCAGATGCTTTAGCACAGGAAGCGTTATCTGAGATAAAATCCGTACTCATAGTAAGCATCAAACTATAAATGGCAGGGGGAAAGGGATGGGCGGTAGTTAGGTGGGGTAGTTGTTTCAATATTGTTATAATACCTAGTCTGCTCACTGACATCATTTATTATTTGCAGTGTAATTATTTATCCTGTCATATGGGAATATGTTAGTGGTCCTATTATAAAGAAATACTGTATATGTTATGATATTGTAGAATAAACATTTTTTTTATTAAAAAATAAGTTATAGATTAAAAAGTGATCATGAAAGATTATGAGATTGAAATCTGTAATTCCAGGTAAATTTTATTTGTAGCTTTAACTGTGGGCCATGTTTTGATGAGAGTTATGGAATATTAAAGAATTGCTACAATAAAATGGTAAAGCCCTGGACTTACAGTATTTACTAGATCTATAGTCTTACGATGCTTTCAGACCCTCCTCCCTTTTACTTTTTACACTTTTATTGCCATATTTTCAGATTAATATTATAATTGTTAATAGAATTAATAGAATTTGTGAGGTGTGATATAAAAGACATAAATGAAAATATATTACATATAACCAGACAACAGAAAATGAGTCATGTTCACTATAAAAGAAAAAAATAGTATATATACAGTGGTGGCCAAAAGTATTGGCACCCCTGCTATTCTGTCAGATAATACTCAGTTTCTTCCTGAAAATGATTGCAATCACAAATTGTTTGGTATTATTATCTTCATTTAATTTGTCTTCAATGAAAAAACACAAAAAGAATTGTCATAAAGTCAAATTGGATACAATTCCACACCAAACCTAAAAAAGTGGGTGGACAAAAGTATTGGCACTGTTTGAAAAATCATGTGATGCTTCTCTAATTCGTGTAATTAACAGCACCTGTAACTTACCTGTGGCACCTAACAGGTGTTGGCAATAACTAAATCACACTTGCAGCCAGTTAACATGGATTGAAGTTGACTCAACCTCTGTCCTGTGTCCTTGTGTGTACCACATTGAGCATGGAGAAAAGAAAGAAGACCAAAGAACTGTCTGAGGACTTGAGAAACCAAATTGTGAGGAAGCATGAGCAATCTCAAGGCTACAAGTCCATCTCCAAAGACCTGAATGTTCCTGTGTCTTCCGTGCGCAGTATCATCAAGAAGTTTAAAGCCCATGGCACTGTGGCTAACCTCACTAGATGTGGACGGAAAAGAAAAATTGACGAGAGATTTCAACGCAAGATTGTGCGGATGGTGGATAAAGAACCTCGACTAACATCCAAACAAGTTCAAGCTGCCCTGCAGTCAGAGGGTACAACAGTGTCAACACGTACTATCCGTCGGCGTCTGAATGAAAAAGGACTGTATGGTAGGATACCCAGGAAGACCCCACTTCTTACCCCGAGACATAAAAAAGCCAGGCTGGAGTTTGCCAAAACTCACCTGAGAAAGTCTAAAACGTTTTGGAAGAATGTTCTCTGGTCAGATGAGACAAAAGTAGAGCTTTTTGGCAAAAAGCATCAACATAGAGTGTACAGGAAAAAAAAAGAGGCATTCAAAGAAAAGAACACGGTCCCTACAGTCAAACATGGCGGAGGTTCCCTGATGTTTTGGGGTTGCTTTGCAGCCTCTGGCACTGGACTTCTTGACCGTGTGCATGGCATTATGAAGTCTGAAGACTACCAACAAATTTTGAAGCATAATGTAGGGCCCAGTGTGAGAAAGCTGGGTCTCCCTCAGAGGTCATGGGTCTTCCAGCAGGACAATGACCCAAAACACACTTCCAAAAGCACTATAAAATGGTTTGAGAGTAAGCACTGGAGACTTCTAAGGTGGCCAGCAATGAGTCCAGACCTGAATCCCATAGAACACCTGTGGAGAGATCTCAAAATGGCAGTTTGGAGAAGGCACCCTTCAAATATCAGGGACCTGGAGCAGTTTTCCAAAGAAGAATGGTCTACAATTCCTGCAGAGCATTGTAAGTAACTCATTGATGGTTACCGGAAGCCGTTGGTCGCAGTTACTTTGGCTAAAGGTTGTGCAACCAAGTATTAGGCTGAGGGTGCCAATACTTTTGTCTGGCCCATTTTTGGAGTTTTGTGTGAAATGATCAATGATTTGATTTTTGCTTCATTCTCTTTTGTGTTTTTCCTTGCAAACAAATTAAATGAAGATAATAATACCAAAGAATTTGTGATTGCAATCATTTTCAGGAAGAAACTGAGTATTATCTGACAGAATTGCAGGGGTGCCAATACTTTTGGCCACCACTGTATATAGATATATTATATGCTGTTGTCACATCTTCTGTGTTGTTTGTCAATTTGCTGCAATAAAAACTTCACAAGGTCATAGGTCTTTCTATATTGAAATCTTATCTTATTATATACTCACTGGTGAAAATGATGTTTGCTGTAGAATCTCCAGTTACATCTTCTCCAGTGACTGCCTTAATGGTAACTGTATATTGGTTTCCAGGTGTCAGACCGCTGACCGGGAGCGACTCGGAGGTCGTTGTCTCATTCTTGTAAATATCTCCTGTCACTTCAATGAGATAATGACTGTAATTACTCTGAGGAGGGAGCCAGGATAGATCCATAGAGTTGGTGGAGATATTGGTGACCTGGACATTACTGACCACGCCAGGACCTGTGATTGGGATAGAAAGTAATAACATCAACCTCAGCAAGGTGTAACTTCCATAGACAGATATAGCTCTATTACATGTACGGTAGGGTCTGTTACACTGGCTTCATAACTATGATTTATAGCGGAGCCATGACAGCTATAATTAATCTATTATTGAATGCAGAACTTCTGAACAAATGTCAGAGATTTTGGTAATTTGTCTTCTAAATACCACTGAAGACTGTCTTATTCTTGTGGACAAAAATATTGTAGCCTAGACACAAACCAAGAACCTCACTGTGCAATAAAAAGCACAATGGGCATGAAATTCATATTAATCTCAACCACTTTACTGAAACTATAATATGCAAAAACCTAAAGAAATGAACAGGAATGTAAATTGGTGTGCATGCAGCATACAAATACAGCAATAGTGCATGGAAATAATGGGAATTGGATATTTCACCCCCAGCAGTTCGCCCCCAGCAGTTCGCCCCTGGGTACATTTCGCCCCCGCACATTTCGTCCCCAGCATTTAGCCCCCAGGATGTTCTGCCACCGCACATTTCACCCCCGCACATATCGCATGTGCGGGGGTGAATTGTGCTGGGGCAAAACATCACATGCATGTCACTTGACAAATGGTAAGGTTTTGAATATTAGGGTGAGGACTGTCCCAAATAGGGTCACCGTGATGAGGTGGGAAGGTTTGGCATTATTTTTATCAAAATTATGTTAACTAAGTACCCTATATTATTTTAATGCATTTTTGCTGTTTATTTATTTATTGCAAGATATTTGTGTATTGTGTTTTTGACTTTGTTTTTTTGAAACTGTAATGTTCTACAAATACGCACTATGTGAACTTGGCCTTAGTTGTAGATTGCACAGCTCTCCTGTTTCTAAAATTGCTGGGTACAACACACAAGATACTTTTTTAACTTTTTTACTGTCAGTAGCAAATATCGGGGGACAATACTGCTTTCAACATTCACATTAGATTTTCAGACAAGTCTATTTACATTATCATTATCGGCAGACAATTATGTAATATCTGTGTCCAGCTCAGGATAGTCATGTCATGTATAATATATAGTAATGTTAAGTTGGTGCAATTCTTAGCAAATATTTGCCCCAGAGGCCTCAACCAACATTAATCCGACTCTGTTTAGGTTGCATAATACAAATTTATATTTCATTTGACTGTCTTTGTATACTGACCAAAAATATTTCCTTATGGGAGCAACTGTTACTATAGGAAACAAGAGAACAGATAGTACTTACGTGTGTACAGGCTGATCTGACCAACATAACCATATAAAACCATGTATCTATTATATGCAGAAATCTGAATGTTGTAGAAATTCCCCGATGTCAGATTAGTGATCTGTATTGCTGTAGTGTTCACAGTCCAGGTGCTGGAGGGTTCTCCATAGACAGAAATGCTGTAGGTTGTATTCTCACCAATGTTAAAATCCCAATTTAGCCAGAAAGAGGTAGTGGTGATAAGTGTAGCAGTGATGTTTCCTGCCATTGTGGAAGAAGAAGTGATATATCACATTATGGTAGATAACATAATTACTTGAGTTTAGAAACTAGTAAAATGTATTTCAACGGCCTACATTTATTGTGACTAAGTCTATGTAAAAGAGATAAATTTATTGCAAATAAATAAAACTATCAACATATTATTGCCTTTTCATATAATTGGTGCACCTGGGACTGTGCAGAAGTATCAAATCCTCACTGTACATCTGCTATGATTGTAGATTGGCATCTAAATTTTTGCTATGTTCAGGCTTATTTTCTTAATATATTTGAAACAAAATATGTCTCTTTGGAGACCAAAACCACTTCTTTGCTACTTTTACATTTTGAGAAAGCCACCTGGTGAAATGTATGTCAGAGATCTGGGGTTTTCCTATGCTGTGTATTCACAGCTTAGGGTATGTGCACACAAGTTGTGTTTTGCAGTGTACATGCTGCAGATTTTTAAGTAAATTTTCATCTGCGTCTGGCAGTACCAGCAAAGTCTATGAGAACCCAGACTTCACTGTTCCCACATGTTGCTACATAGTTACATAGTTTATAAGGCCGAAAAAAGACAAGCGTCCATCGAGTTCAGCCTATTTCTTGTGCACTGCAGCTATTCGGCAGCGTTGATCCAGGGGAAGGCAAAAAAAACCCATGCGGTATAGGCCAATTTACATCATTGAGGAAAAATTCACTTCCCGACTCCAATCTGGCAGTCAGATTAAATCCCTGGATTAATTAACTATCACTAAGCATAAGATGTAATTTTATTGTTCTCAAGAAAGGCATCCAGGCCTCTCTTGAACTCATTAAGTGAGTTGGACATCACCACTTCCTCTCCCAGAGAGTTCCAGAGTCTCACGGCTCTGACCGTAAAGAATCCCCTTCTATGCTGGTGCAGGAACCTCCGTTCCTCCAGACGCATAGTGTGCCCCCTCGTCTTTGTCACCATCCTTGGTATAAACAGGTCATGGGAGAGCTCTCTGTACTGCCCCCTGATGTATTTATACATGTTTATGAGGTCTCCCCTAAGCCTTCTCTTTTCCAACGTAAATAGGCCTAATTTTGACAACCTCTCTGGGTATTCTAGTCCCTCCATTCCCTTTATTACCTTAGTCGCCCTCCTTTGTACCCTCTCTAGCTCCAATATGTCTTTCCTGAGCACCGGAGCCCAGAACTGTGCACAATATTCTAAGTGCGGCCTTACCAGCGCTTTATACAGAGGAAGAACAATGTTCTCATCATATGCCCCTATTCCTCTTCTGATGCATGCCATGACTCTATTTGCCTTCGCAGCTGCTGCCTGACACTGGGCACTCCAATTTAATTTGCTATTAACCAAGACGCCCAGGTCCTTCTCCATGTCAGATTTCCCCAACGGTTTCCCATTTAATATGTATGGGTGACTGCTGTTTTTCTTTCCCATGTGCATGACCTTACATTTATCGGCATTGAACCCCATTTGCCATTTTTTGGCCCAACTCCCCAATTTATCTAAATCCTCCTGTAGCTGTGCCCTATCCTCATCTGTATTAACTACTTTACAAAGTTTAGTATCATCTGCAAATATTGCTATTTTACTATGCAACCCTTCCACTAGATCATTAATAAATATATTAAATAATATAGGGCCCAAGACAGACCCTTGAGGCACCCCGCTAGTAACCCTGACACACCCTGAGCTTACTCCATTGATAACCACCCTCTGCTTTCTATCACTCAGCCAGCTATTTACACACTTGCACACATTATCCCCCAGACCAAGCATTCTCATTTTATATACCAACCTTTTGTGTGGCACGGTATCAAACGCTTTGGAGAAGTCAAGGTATACAACATCCACTGACTCTCCCCGGTCCAGCTGTGAGCTCACCTCCTCGTAGAAGGCGATCAGGTTTGTTTGGCAGGAGCGATCCCTCATGAATCCATGTTGATATGGAGTTAGACAGTTATTATCATTAAGATATTCTACAATAGCATCTCTAAGAAATCCTTCAAACAATTTACCCACAACAGACGTTAAGCTTACTGGTCTATAGTTCCCAGGGTCACTTTTAGACCCCTTTTTGAATATTGGTACCACATTTGCTTGGCGCCAGTCTAGTGGGACAGTCCCTGTCCATAAAGAGTGCTTGAATATAAGATACAGCGGCCTGTCTATCACATTACTTAATTCTTTTAGTACCCGGGGGTGTATGCCATCTGGGCCTGGTGACTTGTCTATTTTGATATTATTTAGGCATTTCTGAACTTCCTCCTGGGTTAGGTGGGTGATATTTAGTGGAGGGTTTACTTTATCACTCTGCATTTCCTCCGATAAATTGTTTTCTTTTGTGAAAACAGTGGAGAAGAAGCTATTGAGTAGGTCTGCTTTACCCTCATCGCCCTCTATGATTTTACCCAGGGTATTTTTCAATGGGCCAACTCCATCAGTTTTAATCCTTTTACTGTTTATATAGCTAAAGAACAGTTTGGGATTCGTTTTACTTTCCTTGGCAATTAGTCGCTCTGTCTCCTCTTTTGCTATTCTTATTTGTTTCTTACAGATTTTGTTTTTTTCCCTATAAGATATTAGCGCTTCCTCGCTGCCTTCTTGTTTAAGTTTACCGAAAGCCCTTTTTTTGCTTTTCATTGCCCTCTTGACTTCCTTATTTAGCCACATTGGCTTCCTCCTATTCCTAGCCCTTTTATTCCCATAAGGTATGTACCTTCTACAGTGACTATGTAGTAGAGATGAGCGTTGTTCTACTCGAACTGTTCGCCAATCTCAAATTCGAGCTGTTTTGGGCGGTGTTCGAGCCGGTCGGCGAACACGAACAATTTGAGAAAAATTCGGCTGTTCGAGCTTATGTTCGATAACTGTTCGTGCACCAAAATCATAACTGGATTTTTTCTCAGTAATGATGAAAATTAATGTTAATACGCAGTTTGAGTGTACAGCGGGGCGGGGGGAGGGGCAGGGGATGGATCTCTGCAGGAACAATGAAGATCTCCATTTTTTTTTCTCTTTCCCGCATTTGCAGTGGGGAGGTGCAATCTGTCAGCCTATCAGCAGCGCACACACGGAGCGAAGTGCTTTTTTTCACACAAGCAAGGGCATGTGTGATTGGCAGTGTATGTCACATGTCCTTGCCCTATAAGACCAAGCCATTTTCCCCGTCGCCACCATTTTCTCACTGCTGCAGCTGCGTGTTAGACGGCACCGCTGTTGCTGTGTGCGCTATACCTTGTTAATTTCAAGCCAATTTTCGCACAAATATACAGATAGCTTGGGAGTAGGGAATAGTTGTGATTGCAGTCCTTTTAAGGACTAGGTTACAGCATTTCCTACGACTTTTATCAGGCAGGTCTGTGCTCTTAAATAGATAGATTGTGGGAGTAAAGACTAATTGTAATTGGAGTCCTTTTCAGGACTAGGTTACATCAGTTCCTATCAGTTTTTGCCAGGCAGGTCTGTGCCAGTGCTGTGCAAGTTTTTTTCACAGCATTTGGCTGAATCTAGCAAAGCTAATCCTTTTTGGCCTATTGCAGAGTGTGTTAGTCAGTGGAGTAGCCTATCTGTGTTGCAAGATATACCACCTGTGTATAGAATACCAATTTTTTTACTGCACCTAGTGAAGTAAAATCTTTTGGGCATAGCATCATTCTATTAGTCCATCTATACTGACCTCCATCAGGTTGCAAACTGAATATAATTTTTTTCTGCATCTAGCTCTGAAAAAATATTTGGGCTTCTAGCAGTGTGTGGGACTTGGTCTATTAGTCCATCTATACTGACCTCCATCAGGTTGCAAATTAAAAATAATTTTTTTCTTCATTTAGCTCTGAAAAAATATTTGGGCTTCTAGCAGTGTGTGGGACTTGTTCTATTAGTCCTTCTATACTGACCTCCAGCAGGTTGCAAATTGAATATAATTTTTTTCTGCATCTAGCTCTGAAAAAATATTTGGGCTTCTAGCGGTGTGTGGGACTTGGTCTATTAGTCCATCTATACTGACCTCCATCAGGTTGCAAATTAAAAATAATTTTTTTCTTCATTTATCTCTGAAAAAATATTTGGGCTTCTAGCAGCGTGTGGGACTTGTTCTATTAGTCCATCTATACTGACCTCCATCAGGTTGCAAATTAAAAATAATTTTTTTCTGCATCTAGCTCTGAAAAAATATTTGGGCTTCTAGCGGTGTGTGGGACTTGGTCTATTAGTCCATCTATACTGACCTCCATCAGGTTGCAAATTAAAAATAATTTTTTTCTTCATTTATCTCTGAAAAAATATTTGGGCTTCTAGCAGCGTGTGGGACTTGTTCTATTAGTCCATCTATACTGACCTCCATCAGGTTGCAAATTAAAAATAATTTTTTTCTGCATCTAGCTCTGAAAAAATATTTGGGCTTCTAGCAGTGTGTGGGACTTGGTCTATTAGTCCATCTATACTGACCTCCATCAGGTTGCAAATTGAATAAAAAAATTTTCTGCATCTAGCTCTGAAAAAATATTTGGGCTTCTAGCAGTGTGTGAGACTTGGTCTATTAGTCCATCTATACTGACCTCCATCAGGTTGCAAATTAAAAATAATTTTTTTCTGCATCTAGCTCTGAAAAAATATTTGGGCTTCTAGCAGTGTGTGGGACTTGGTCTATTAGTCCATCTATACTGACCTCCATCAGGTTGCAAATTAAAAATAATTTTTTTCTTCATTTAGCTCTGAAAAAATATTTGGGCTTCTAGCAGTGTGTGGGACTTGTTCTATTAGTCCTTCTATACTGACGTCCAGCAGGTTGCAAATTGAATATAATTTTTTTCTGCATCTAGCTCTGAAAAAATATTTGGGCTTCTAGCGGTGTGTGGGACTTGGTCTATTAGTCCATCTATACTGACCTCCATCAGGTTGCAAATTAAAAATAATTTTTTTCTGCATCTAGCTCTGAAAAAATATTTGGGCTTCTAGCGGTGTGTGGGACTTGGTCTATTAGTCCATCTACAGTCATGGCCAAAAGTATTGAGAATGAGACAAATAGTAATTTTTCCAAAGTTTACTGCTTCATTTTTTGTAATGGCAATTTGCATATACTCCTGAATGTCAAAGAGTGATCAGCTTAACAGCAATTACTGTACTTGCAAAGTCAATATTTGCCCAGAAAATGAACTTTAACCCCCAAAACACATTTCAACATCATTGCAGTCCTGCCTTAAAAGGAGCAGCTAACATCGTTTTAGTGATTAATCCATTAACACAGGTGTGGGTGTTGATGAGGACAGGGCTGGCGATCAATCAGTCATGATTAAGTAAGAATGACATCACTGGACACTTTAAAAGGAGGCTGGTTCTTGGTATCATTGTTTCTCTTCAGTTAACCATGGTTATCTCTAAAGAAACACGTGCAGCCATCATTGCACTGCACAAAAATGGCCTAACAGGGAAGAGTATCGCAGCTACAAAGATTGCACCTCAGTCAGCAATCTATCGCATCATCAAGAACTTCAAGGAGAGAGCTTCCATTGTTGTCAAAAAGGCTCCAGGGCGCCCAAGAAAGACCAGCAAGCGCCAGGACCGTATCTTAAAACTGTTTCAGCTGCGGGATCGGACTACCAGCAGTGCCGAGCTTGCTCAGGAATGGCAGCAGGCTGGTGTGAGTGCTTCTGCACGCACTTTGAGGCGGTGACTCTTTGAGCAAGGGCTGGTTTCAAGGAGGGCAGCAAAGAAGCCACTTCTCTCCAGAAAAAACATCAGGGACCGACTGATATTCTGCAAAAGGTACAGGGAGTGGACTGCTGAAGACTGGGGCAAAGTCATTTTCTCTGATGAATCCCCTTTTCGATTGTTTGGGACATCTGGAAAACAGCTTATTCGGAGAAGAAGAGGTGAGCGCTACCACCAGTCTTGTCTCATGCCAACTGTAAAGCATCCTGAAACCATTCATGTGTGGGGTTGCTTCTCAGCCAAGGGAATCGGCTCACTCACAGTCTTGCCTAAAAACACAGCCATGAATAAAGAATGGTACCAGAATGTCCTCCAAGACCAACTTCTCCCAACCGTCCAAGAGCAGTTTGGCGCCCACCAATGCCTTTTCCAGCATGATGGAGCACCTTGTCATAAAGCAAAGGTGATAACTAAATGGCTCATGGAACAAAACATAGAGATTTTGGGTCCATGGCCTGGAAACTCCGCAGATCTTAATCTCATTGAGAACTTGTGGTCAATCATCAAGAGACGGGTGGACAAACAAAAACCAACAAATTCTGGCAAAATGCAAGCATTGATTATGCAAGAATGGACTGCTATCAGTCAGGATTTGGTCCAAAAGTTGATTGAGAGCATGCCAGGGAGAACTACAGAGGTCTTGAAGAAGAAGGGGCAACACTGCAAATATTGACTTGCTGCATTAACTCATTCTAACTGTCAATATAACCTATTGGTACTCATAATATGATTGCAATTATATTTCTGTATGCGATATAAACATCAGACAAACACTAATAAAAACCAGAGGCCAGCAGATCATGTGAAAATATAATTTTGGTGTCATTCTCAAAACTTTTGGCCATGACTGTATACTGACCTCCATCAGGTTGCAAATTAAAAATAATTTTTTTCTGCATCTAACCCAGCCAATAGTTTTGGCCTAATACCACAGTTTGGCCACTCAGCTCTGCTCGGTTACCATCCATTGTTTTTTTGTGCAAACAACTCCAGAGTTGTGAATTAGTTAACCACCAAAATGAGTGGAAAAAGGCCTGCTGCTGGTGGAAAGGGGAATAGGCGTGTTGGGAAGGGGAAAAAAGGTTGTGTCCGTGGGGTAGGTGCAGAAGAAAGACCATCTTCCAGCCAAACTAAAATGTCTACTTCTTTTAGCGGACAATGTGATAAGATCCCTTTCTTACGGCCACGCCAATCGCTACAAATTCCAGATGAGGCACAAAAACAGCAGGTGCTTCAACGGATATCAAGTGCTCCTTTAAGTGGGCTCTCCTCCACATCAACTTCAACATCACAAATACTCCAGTCCTCAAAGGTGTCACCCAAATCGCACTTGCTTCCTCACAGCTCCCAAATCTCCAGCTGCCCGTCTGAGTATGAGGTAGAACAGATGGTTGAGTCTGCAGAGCTGTTTACTCATACTATAGCCTGGGAATCAGAGGTCGACTCCAGCGCTTCTGTGAATCCAGACGAGGAAATGATCTGCACTGATGCCCAGAATCTTTATGAGTCGGATCCAGGACCAGACGCAGAAGGTTCTGACCATAATGTAGGCCCTCATTCCCAAACTGTAACTCCTGTTGGTGGAGACAATGAGGAAGACGATGATAAGACTCAAATACCTGATTGGAGCGACAACTTTAGTTTTTTGTCAGGGCAGGAACAGGTTGGCTCTGAGGACGACGGGTGTGATAACGCACAGGGTGATGATGATGAGGTCGGAGATCCCACTTACTGTCAACCCACAGTCAGCCAAGAGATGAGGTCAGCAGAGGAGGTGGAGGAAGATGCTAGTGACGACGAGGTCAGGTTGCGCCTTCCTGGACAGAGACGTAGTACTGGAAGCACGTCAACAACTGCATCCTCAAACACAACTCTGCCTCTCACCACAAGTCGTGGTGGCTCTTCAGGTCGCATGGGTGCTAAGCCTTGCATAGCCTGGGCATTTTTTCAGATCGATAAAGATGACCCAACTCGTGTTATCTGTAACATTTGTCAGCAAAAGCTAAGTAGAGGCCAAAAAATACATAGTTTGAGTACTTCATGCATGAACCGGCACATGGACATGAAGCATAAGTTGCAGTGGGAAGCTCAGTGTGCTACAATGCGGTCTAGCCGGCCGGGCCAACCACCGTCTGCCATATCTTGTGCATCCGCGGCCTCTTCATCCTCTGTGACTGGGGGGACAGCAGTCACACCTGTTTTGGGGCGCAGACCTGCCACCTCTTTACCCGCAACAGCCAGCGTGATTGGCAGGTCATCATTTTCTTTGGAGGTGGTAACACCAGCTGGTCTTGAGCGCTGTCCGACATCGATAGCACCACCTTTGGATCAAGGCAACCTAACATGTCCGCCTGCATCTTCCTCACAGACCGGCAGTTTGCCGGGGACACCCTTATCAACCCCGTCTAAGCACAATAGCCAGCCCTCGGTCCCTCAGATGTGGACAAGTAAAAGACCATTTCCTCCTAGCCATGAGAAAGCTAAGAGGTTGAATTTCACCATCTGCAAGCTCTTGGCTACAGAAATGCTGCCTTTCCGCCTGGTGGACACAGAGGATTTTCGAGACCTTATGTCCGTCGCAGTGCCCCAGTACCAGATGCCCAGTCGGCACTACTTCTCAAAGAAAGGTGTGCCTGCGCTCCACCAGCATGTCGCACACAACATCACCGCTTCTTTGAGAAACTCTGTGTGTGACAGGGTGCATTTCACCACAGACACTTGGACGAGTAGGCATGGACAGGGGCGTTACATGTCGCTGACTGGGCACTGGGTAACTATGGTGACAGCAGGACAAGGGGCTGCTGTCCAAGTCTTGCCGTCCCCACGAGTTGTGCGTCAATCCTCTTTATGTCATTTTTCCTCCACTGCTTCTGCCTCCTCAACCTCCTCTCGGTCTTCCACCTGCACCCAAAGCCTGTCTGGTCATGCCACAAGCTTTCTAACTGCGCAGAAGGGATCCTGCACACCTCCTTACTATGCTGGCAGTAGGGCTCAACGTCATCAGGCGGTTTTTACATTGAAATGTCTGGGAAATGTGAGTCACACAGCTGAGGAGTTGTGGTCAGCTCTGGAGAACCAATTTCATGAATGGTTGTCTCCACTGGACCTGAAACCAGGGAAGGCCGTGTGCGACAATGCTGCAAACCTGGGTGCGGCCCTTCGCCGGGGCAATGTCACACACGTGCCTTGTATGGCTCACGTGTTGAACCTGGTTGTCCAGCAATTTTTAGCCCACTATCCCAGACTAGATGGCCTTCTGCAGAGGGCACGGTCGCTGTGTGCTCACTTCCGCCGTTCGCATCCCGCAGCTCAGCGACTTACATCTCTACAGAAGTCGTTGGGCCTGCCACTTCACCGGCTAAAATGCGATGTGCCTACCCGGTGGAATTCAACTCTGCACATGTTGCAGCGACTGTGGCAGCACCGACAAGCCCTGGTGCAATACGTTCTGACGTATAGCCTGGGCCAACGAGATTCAGAGGTGGGGCAAATCACGCTGGAGGAGTGGTCTCAGATCAGGGACCTATGCACCCTTCTGCACAGTTTTGAAATGGCGACGAAGATGTTTAGTGCTGACGATGCCATTATCAGCATGACTATTCCGGTGATTTACATGCTGGAGCACATGTTAAACAGAATTCGGAGTCAGGTGGTGGCACAAGAGGAGGTGGAGGAAGTAGAGGAGTAGGAGTTGTATGCGGAAGGGCTAACATCTGCAAGGTCCAGACGGTCGGCAGCACCAGGGCGGCAGGCATGTGAGGGTGGGGGAGATGATTTTACCAGGGCGCATGGTAGCAGCCAAACTAGCGAGGAAGGTGCAGGAGCCCAGGAAGAAGTGGAGGACGAACTGATGGAAGACTCATCAGATGAGGGAGACCTTGATCACATTTCTGTTGTGCGAGGTTGGGGGGAGAGGACAGAGGAAGGAAGCATGATTGTTACCTCGCCACCAACACAACAGGGACTTGGTGCTCATGGATGCGCAACACACATGAGTGCCTTCTTGCTGCACTACCTGCAACATGACCCTCGAATTGTGAGAATTAGAAATAATCCTGACTACTGGGTTGCCACACTGTTAGATCCCCGGTACAAAAGTAAATTTGCAGAAATTATTCCTGCCATAGAAAGGGATGCACGCATGCAGGAGTATCAGCAGAGACTGTTGCAGAATCTTACATGTGCTTTTCCACAAAATACCAGTGGTGCACGTAGTGAATCTCACAGTTCCAACTTGCCAACCGTGGGACCGTCAAGTGTTCAGCACTCAAACCGTAACAGAACCACAGTATCTGCTGGTAACATCAATTTTGCGGAATCATTTCACCATTTTTTTAGCCCATCCTTTGCAAGGCCACAGGAGACAAGAAGTCTGACACATAGTCAACGCCTAGAGACGATGGTACAGGAGTATCTCCAAGTAAACATTGAAGCCACGACTGTGTCACTGGACCCTTGCTCTTTTTGGGCTTCCAATCTGGATAAATGGCCGGAGCTAGCCACTTACGCCTTGGAGATCTTGTCATGCCCCGCAGCCAGCGTTCTGTCTGAACGTGTGTTCAGCGCTGCTGGTGGTGTGCTGACAGATAAGCGCACGCGGCTCTCCACTGATAATGTAGACAGACTCACGTTCATAAAGATGAACAAATCATGGATCCGAAACGACTTTTCTACCCCTGTGTCATCCTGGGGAGAGTAAAAGCTTGATGATTGGTTAAAATCACCCTACCAACCGTTTTAAGCTTTCAAATTACTAATCATGTTTATCTGTATCTTGACTGGAAAATAATTTGGGCTTTGTAGCAGTGTGCAGCACTGATCCTATTAGGCCATCTATAATAAGCTTCACCAGATTTAAAATTAAAAATAATTTTTAGCTGCATCTAGCCCGGAAAATAATTTTGGGGCTCCGAGATGCGCAAGACACATAAGTGCCTTCTTGCTGCACTACCTGCAGCATGACCCTCATATTGTCAGAATTCGAAGTAATCATGACTACTGGGTTGCCACACTCTTAGATCCCCCAAACTTTTCGATCAACCTTTTCATTTTAATAAAGACCAAAAAAATGGTCATTTTTGAAATTATAAGCATTAGCAGGTTGTTAGAAACTGAAATCAAACAGTTTTCAACTCAAAACTTTATTCTAGGTGATGTTACATTTTCACATAGGACCCCTTGTTCGAAAGGAGCTTCTGAACTCTCTCGTCCATTGAATTTGTCAGGTTTTGGATGGTTTCTGCTTCAATTGTTTTGCATGAGGACAGAATACCCTCCCAGAGCTGTTGCTTAGATGTGAACTGCCTCCCGCCATCATAGACACTCCTTTTAATGATGCTCCAAAGGTTCTGAATGGGGTAGAGGTCAGGGGAGCATGGGGGTCACACCATAAGTTTGTCCCCTTTTATGCCCATATCAGCCAGAGATGCAGATGTTTTATGTGCAGCATGAGATGGTGCATTATCATGCAGAAAAATGATCTTGCTGTGAAATACATGGTTCTTCTTCTTGAACCATGGCAGGAAGTGCTGTTTGAGAAAATCCACATACATTATGGAGTTCATCTTTGGCGCCTTCAGGGATCCTAAAGGGGCCGACAATCTCTCTCCCCATGATTCCAGCCCAAAACATTACTCCACCTCCTCCTTGTTGGCGCTGTAGCCGTGTTTGCGTGGGGTGTCCATCAACCAGCCATCCTCCACTCCATTCATCTGGACCATCGAGCGCTGCACGGCACTCATCCGTGAACAAAACAGTTTTGAAATCAGTCTTCATGTAATGTTTGGCCCACTGGAGCCGTTTCTGCTTGTGTGAAGTGGATAGAGGAGGTCGACAGGATGGCGTATGCACAGCTGCAAACCTCTGAAGGACCCTGCATCTTGTTGTTCGGGGGACGTTGGAGGCACAAGCAGCTTCAAAAACTTGTCTGCTGCTATGACAAGGCTTTTTTGCCGCTGCTCTTTCAACCTGACGTAATTGCCTGTAGGAAAGAGTCCTCAATTTGCCCTTATCAGCACGCACACGTGTGTACTGTGAATCAGCTACATACTTCTTGATTGCCAAGACACTTCATCCTGATCATCGCACAATGTTGATTGTAGTCATGCCTTGACCTAAACACTCCACAATTTGTTGCTTCTCAGCAGCCGACACATCCTTTTTCTTTCCCATTTTGGCAGAAAATGTAGGCTGCTTAATAATGTGAGAGAGCCTTCTTAAGTAGTCTTGCCTTTCATTGGACACACCTGCCAAACTAATTAGCACAGGTGTCTGCAATTGCTTACAGTGATATAAAGAGCCCTGACACACATCACCATCAATGAGTTTAACTGACAAACAAACAAATTCTTCCCTTATCACTCCTAAACACTTTTTGCATAATAATTTGGAACGCGGTGTACATGTGCTTTTCCACAAAACACCAGTGGTTCACGTAGTGAATCTTACAGTTCTAACTTGCCAACCGTGGTCTGTATGGAATTGTTCAATAAAGGGCCCAAAATTAAGATAACATAGATGGGAGAGGTCTCTATGAATAGGAATTCCTAAGTATTTGATACCCTGTGAGGGCCAGGCAAAGGGAAAGTTGGACTGGATGGAATCCTATATGGATTTAGGGAGGGAGACATCGAGGGCCTCAGACTTCGCTGCATTGATTTTAAAATTTTACCATGTAACAAAGTGATCTATTTCAGCCATAACAGCAGGGATGGATATATGTGATTGAGTGATATATACTAGGACATCATCAGCAAATAGAGAGCACTTGTACTCGGTGCCTCCCACCTCAATCCACCTAATATTGGGGTTATGGCGAATTGATGAGAGCAGGTGCTCCGTCACTAGGATGTATAAGAGAGGGGACAGAGGACATCCCTGCCTTGTCCCATTGGTGATTGTGAAAGGTGATGAAAATGTTCTGACGCACCCCCTGGGCCTTGGGACACCCGGAGCCGGACCCTTTTTGGTGGATGCTGGTGGTTGTAGTCTTCGTGGCGGCGATCCGGTTCCGTGGCTCAGGGCGGCCAAACCAGTGGCGGAACTATTTATGTGGTTTTGATGTTTAAATGTCCGACTACGCCACCTGTGGATTGCGGTCAGAGTGAACCGCCGCTACAGGGCAGACCGCTAAGGCTGGTGTTGTGGGTGCAGCAGAGCGTAGCATAACTCCCCACGGGAGGAGTATAGCCTCAGGGCAGTGTATGCGGAGGATGGGGGTGATGGTGCAGGGCAGCAGCAGTAACGACACGGAGTCAGTGATGCAGTTCAGGGCCTTTACTCACAGTTCTTATTATCCAGACCACGTCTGCAGGTAACGGCTGCCCACATCGTACTGTGCTCACCAGGTGAGGGGCTCAGACAACTCCCAGATAACTTTGGAGCGCTTCACAGGACCCCCTTTGTGTGTCCTTTGTCTGGCCTTTCTTACCAACACTTCTGTCCGGCTGCCTCGGGCCTCCTCTTGGTAAACTTGGCGCCAGTTTCCCTGACCCTATGTGGTGCCTTCCTAGCGGGTGGAGCAAGGGGCTGCGCCACATAAAATGTCAGAGCCTCCGGTTTCTAGCTGAGGGTCGTTTCCTGCCTCCACTAGTTCGGGGACCGGTCTCCCCCTTTGGCCTGACCCCTCCACGCAGGTGGATTCGGGCGTGCGGTGGCGACTCGCCCGTCCGCACCCCTGGGATCCCTTCATTCCTCGTTCCTGGAGCCATCTCCGCTGCTCTTCCTTACTTCTCCCTCTTGCAGGCCTGGGCCTCTGTTACTAGGCCCGACTCCGGAGCAGAGCTCATGCAGAGCCCCTGCTCCCTGCCACTTCTGCTCAGACTTCTCTGCACTGAACTAAGATGGTGCCCACCTTTTATACTCCCTTCTCAATGCACCCAGGAACTGCTTCCTCCCTGCTCCTGCACTGCAGGGTTCCCCTTCCTCAGTGTTCCCTCCCCCCACTCCAGCCAGGGACAGGGACTGTCGTGCCCATCTCAGGGGCATATTGGTCGCCCTGCCCCACGGCAATGTGGTGTAATGCATGCAGGTGTCGGGTCCTGATCCACACTCCATCCTTATCTGAGAGTGAGATATCACACCTCTGGGTGAGGTGCAATACGTCTGTAGCAACCGAGCCCTCGGTACTACAGTTCCATTTATCTTCAGCCTAGGTGACGTATTGTGATACAGGGCCGTGATTTTGGCTATAAAAGGGTCCCCTAGACCCCTACCCCAAGCTTTTTAAGAGAATCATATATGGCGTGCCAGGAGACTCTATGGAATGCTTTCTCAGCATCCAACGAGAGTATCTACTTACAAATTTTTAACTGCATCTAGCCCAGGAAATACTTTGTGCCTAGTAGCAGTGTCTGCTAGTCAGCGGATTAAGCAAGCTACACCACCTGTAGTTTGGACACTTAATTTTTTCAAAGGAAATGCTTCGGGACCACGGGATACTTAGTGAAGAGCATCAGGAGGCACCCCAAGGCATAGGGGCTGGGACTGGCAGTAGGATGCCTTGCGGTGGACAGCCGAGCTCGATCCTTATGAAAGCTTTTTAACTGCAGCAGCTTTAGTGGACGCTACTGGAGCTGGAATTACGCGGCTGCTGGCATGAGACTTGCCCTCCAATAGATCCTTGTAAATGGATTTAAAGTGTATTCATTCAAATTAGAGGGACAATTTAAATTAAAAAGCTTAGAGCTGCCTCCACCACAGGGGGGCTCTCTCGACCCACCAGCGGACAGGCACCAGTATTGGGAGAGGGGGGCTGGCCGTCAGGGTTCACCGCGGCTCTGGCACAAACCCGGCGACACGGAGGTGGCACGGGCAGGAGCGGACTGGCCGTCTCGGCTTCTCACTTTTTGGATTTTAGAAGGGCATGACATGCCTATATCTGTGTCTCCCCCTCCTTTTACTCCTCCACCTCTTTTCTTTTCGCATGACTATATGTACTTGTCACTTTTCCATGTGTTAGTTGTGTCTTCTGAGCAGTTTGTCAGCTTTTGGACACCTTTGAAGGTGTTTTCTATGTGTTTCTATGTGTTTTTGTTTGCCTGCCATTGGTTTTAACGGTGTTCGAAGGTGTTCGACGAACAGTTCGACGAACAGTTCGGCGAACACACGGGTGTTCGACGAACCGAACCGAACTCGAACACTACGGGGGTGGCTCAACACTACTATGTAGGACTGTTTTGAAAATTTCCCATTTTCTATCCGTGCTCCTATTACTGAAGATACTATCCCAGTCTATAAGGTGAAGGGCATCTCTTAGCTGATCAAACTTTGCCCTCCTGAAGTTCAGTGTTTTTGTGACTCCCTTGCTGGGCACCCTACTGAAGCACATGTGGAATTGTATAATGTTGTGGTCACTATTTCCCAGGTGCCCCCCGACCTGCACCTCAGTTATTCTGTCTGGCCTGTTAGTTAATATTAAGTCTAAAAGGGCCGTCCCTCTAGTTGGTTCCTGCACAAGTTGTGACAAATAATTGTCTTTGATAATTGACAGAAACCTGTTTCCTTTCTGAGATCTACAGCTTTCGGTTTCCCAGTCTATATCGGGGTAGTTGAAGTCCCCCATAATAATCACTTCATTATTTTTTGCTACTTCGTCTATTTGTCTCATTAATAGACTTTCCGTGGCTTCTGCTATTTTTGGTGGTTTATAACAGACTCCTATGATAATTTTATTATTGTTTTTTGCCCCATATATCTCCACCCATAAAGACTCGACCTCCTCATTTCCCTCCCATACATCCTCCCGTATTGTAGGCTTTAGACACGTCTTTACATATAGACAGACTCCACCCCCTTTCCGACTTCTTCGATCCCTTCTAAACAGACTGTAACCCTGTAAGTTAACTGCCCAGTCATAGCTTTCATCTAACCATGTCTCGGTTATTCCCACTATGTCATAGTTACCTGTAGATATTTCTGCTTCCAGTTCATCCATCTTGTTTGTCAGGCTCCTGGCATTTGCTAGCACGCAGTTTACACAATTTTGTTTTGTTCCAATCTTCTCCCTGTGGATTGTATTTGAAATTTTCTTACCTCCCTTCCAAGTATCTTGTCTTGGACCTTCTTTGTCGCCCTTCATATCTTTCATTAGTATGTTCTCTGGTTGCATGTTCGTGTCCGGCGTTTTTCTTCCCATCCCCTCTTCTTCTAGTTTAACGCCCTCCTGATGAGTGTTGCGAGTCTCCTGGCGAATGTGTGTTTCCCGGGTTTGTTGAGGTGTAGTCCGTCTCTGGCAAGGAGTCCGTCATAGAGGTAATTCACACCGTGGTCCAGGAATCCAAATCCTTGTTGTCTGCACCATCGTCTCAGCCAGTTGTTCACATCAAGGATACTGTTCCATCTCCTGACGCCATGCCCGTCTACTGGAAGGATAGAAGAAAAAACTACCTGCGCATCCAGTTCTTTTACTTTCTTCCCCAATGCTTCAAACTCCTTGCAGATTGTCGGTAGGTCCTTCTTTGCGGTGTCATTGGTGTCAACATGTATCAGAAGAAATGAGTGGACATCCTTGGAACTGATGAGCTTCGGTATCCTATCGGTAACATCCTTGATCTTCGCCCCTGGGAGGCAGCATACTTCTCTTGCGGTTATGTCCGGTCTGCAGATAGCTGCTTCTGTTCCTCTAAGTAGTGAGTCTCCCACCACCACCACTCTTCTTCCCTTCTTGGCTGTCCTTTTTCTTGTCGCTTCTGGGTGTTTCTGGGTACTCTTTTCTTTTTTGCTTGCTGGTAGTTCCTCATCCTTAGGTGTGCCATCTTCGTCCTCCACAAGTCCTTGGAATCTGTTTCTCAGTTGTGTGGTTGGTGGTGTCTCCATGGTCTTCTTGCTTCTTTTGGTCACTTGCCTCCACTTGTCTGCCTCTGGAGGTTCTCTGACGCTCCCTTCACTTTCCGTGACCAGTAGTGATGCTTCTGTTCTGTCCAGGAAGTCTTCATTTTCCTTGATGAGTTTTAATGTCGCAATTCTTTCTTCCAGTCCCCGCACCTTTTCTTCTAAAAGAGCCAGTAGTCTACACTTCTGGCAGGTGAAGTTGGTTTCAGCTTCTGGTCGATCTGTGAACATGTAGCACATGTTGCAGCTCACCATGTAGGTTGTCACATCTGCCATGCTGCTCCTTGTCCCTGCTGACTTGATGTCTGTCTTGTTTGTTTGCTGCGTATTTTCAGTGATTAGAAAAAACGCTGAAAGAATTGACATGTCACTTCATTCAGCAACTTTTCCAGAGTTTTTTCACCCATAGGAAGTAATGGAGGGGTGATGAAAAAACGCTACAAATAAGCAGTAAAAAAGCACCAAAAAACACACCTGCATAATTTGCTGCGTATTTTCAGAGCTTTTTGATGGCAAAATAGAATGAGAGTCTTTTTTTTCACAGTACTTTACGTGCATTACTAGAGACAGAAGGAGAGTGAAAAAAACGCTGCAAAAACGCAACAAAAAAAGCAGCTAAACCTGTGTTTTTGATGCAGCTAAGCTCCTGCACAGAAAAGTTATCAGCAGATTTCCTGCAGATTTTGGTGCAGAAAACGTGCAGAAAAAACACAACATGTGTGCATATACCCTTATATGTTATGTCTGTTAATTTGATACTCGTTGAGGTTCTTTAATACTTATAAAGTATCAATCCACTTGGAATTTCTCTCTATACATGAATATTTATTGAGCCTGCTGCTATAACTATGTACAGATCTATAATTTTGCTTAGGGAAAATAACTTCATTATTATATTATGCTCACTCTCTATACATTTCACTGTGAAATTCCCTTTGTGTATGGCCCTCTCCTTTCTATAAGTATTTTAAGTGATTTTTATCTTGATGTATTAGTAAAATTATATTCATTATCTAATAATATTTCTTTCTTTGTGTTTATTCACATTTATTAGCAGCACATGTTATCATTTGTTACATATTGCATACTGATTTGCAAATACACGTTAAACATGAGAGAATATATTCAAGTAGAATTAAATTCTATTTGAGTTTTACAATAATTAAAAATCCTCAAAATGCTGTATTTTTGCAATTCACATTTACATTTTCCATTGAATAACTTTGATGCTATTTGAATTTTCCTGTTGTATTTTGGTGATTAGCTGAAATCGAGTCTTAGCCGACTCGTATTATTATTACTATGGGCCAAAACATTTTACCTTGTTTGATATGAAGCTCATGTGGGAACTTGCAAGTCAAAGAGCAAAGATTGTAATTAGTTATTATGAGACGTCCAGTAGTATTACTTTTCTCTAAGTAGAGTGATGACAACATACAGCAGTATACCCAGATATTGAATAAGCTGAGATGATCACACATTTTTTATTCCCAGATTCACTGTCTGCCTATAAGACTAATATTCTTAGTAAGGTTGCAAGGTTCGGATATTGGAAACTGAATATAATCAATTGTGAATATAAAACAGATCTGAGGAAGGTTGTCAGGTGTCCAAGCTTCTTGTTTTCCCAAATACAAAACAAAATATATCTATCAATATTAAATTATAGATGTAATGGTCACTCACCTAATACTAAGATATCGCTGGTTCCGCCTAGAAGTCCATTTTCTGCTACTGCAGAGATCCGCACTGTGTACTGGTTCCCACTGGTCAGGTAATTGATTGTCGCTGATTCTGAGTATACGCTGAAACTCTGATGTGGATCTCCTATCACTTCTACCAGATATGAGCTTCTGTTACCTTCTGGAAGCAGCCAGATGACATTTATTGTGCTGCTGTTTATTATAGAGGCTTTTATATCTGTTACAGTGGCTGGTCCTGTAAATGGGACATACACACTCATTATTATGTAATGGCAATCTTCATGAGCGACACTACTAAAATCCAAATTTGCCAGCTTCGACAAACATTTCCGAAACATTTTTTTCGCAGTGATTGCCAAATGCTGCAGGGTCTCTGCATGACCTAGTAAGATGCATGTAACACTCTGAGGTCTCCTAGGACTGTATTCAACCCCTATTCAGATCTTTAGCACAAACACAGCCTTAGTAATGTCAGTGACCTCAGTCAAGTCATCTGGTGTGACATGTCATAAAATGTTCTGCCATATTGCTGTCTGGGACAGCGAGATAATCAATAAGCAGGATGTATTGTAGGTGGAAAATCATTGTCTGGCTTGGAGGTATCATAAGCTAACACCTGCTTGTGGTAAGGCATCTTCACCAAATCACAACATGAACTCAATGGGCCATGAAAGTAAGTGAAAGTCTCTGGCCGTAAGTGCTGCAGGCGTAACTGCTGCAGTGCACTTTACAGCTCAATGACATCTCCAAGATGCAGACCACGCTTATGAGAGTACAAAGCACTAATGGCACTCTTAAAAAAAGAATGGCGGCTATGTACTCTTCATCAAACCTGAGCACATGCCATCATTGTGCAAAGTGCAGTAAGATTGATGTGGTTCATCAGATGTGATACAGTGGAAGAGGATGACTGTGCAGAACACTGGTTTAGGCCATGGCCCACTATCAGAATTTGGTCAGTATTCGGTCAGCATTTTTTCTGAGCCAAAACCAGGTGAGGAACAATCAGAGAAAAGGTATAATAGAAACAAATTCACCAATTCTGCATTAATCACCCACTCCTGGTTTTGGCTCCCACTCCTGAGAAAAAATACTGACCAAATACTGATAGTGGGCCCGTGGTCTTAAACTGATGATGTCAATGTCAGAGAAACATTATTCTACTGTGAAGTCGAGTGATATCTCATATATTCCATTCCGCTCTCAACTTCCTACCTCTTTTATACACATGCTGGAGGCAAAAGAGGCTAATTGGGACCTGCATTTCATAGTACTATTGCCCGGATGGCTGGTGGCAGTGGGGGGCTGTTGCTGATTGTAGCTCCCACATTCTTAGCTGTGGTATAGATTTGCTTTTCTTTTGCCCATTTATTGCTATTAACATTTTCCTGTTTAAAACACTGTAATTACCTTTGTTAATCTTTCAAACCCAATTATTTCCACTTTGTCAAAATGCCGTAAAAAGCAAAGCTAATAGGTACACATCCAGAAAGCAAATTGTGGCAATAGTCTGCAGTAGTGATATAGTGTTTGTGGCTATCCAATTGGACTAGTAAAAAAGGTCCGTAAAGACAGATATACACAGTTAAATGGTTGGATTTTTTATACTGTTTCCAAAAAAAATCTTCCAAGGACATAGCAAGAAATGCTAAGGGGGTAAGAAAGTACACAACCACAAAAGCCTAATGAAAGGCACTATAATTTTTTTTTATATATATATTTTTTTAATTCCCCTCTGTCAAAAAAACTAGACATAACAAAAAATATAATATATATGGGTATAAAGAGCTTCCATAACTGTGTGCTGTGTACAGATGTAAATGTAACTGGTAAAATAGGTGTGTAAAAAAGTAAAAGTTTGTCACATGCACACCACTTTTTAAAGTATACAGTCACATATATATGTCTGATTTTTGCCTAACTTAGTATAGTCACTTTTTAAGCACACTTTCTCTGAACAACAGTGTGCTCAGATTCATATTTTTGGATTTGTGCTGGCTTCACTGATTTCTAATGCACGAATAATTTAAAAAAAAATGTAATTCAAATGTAGCAAAATGAGCAGCCAGTCCCCGGGCACTATGTCAGTGACCAATCACTCTGCACTGGTACTGGCACCTCTCCTATGTGTTTCTCCTTTTATTATTATTAGTAGTATTATTACGCCATTTATTCCATGGCACTTTACATGTGAAAAGGGGTATATATAGCAAACAACAAGTACAATAATCTTGAACAAAAACAAGTCACTGACAGGAACAGGAGGAGAGAAAACCCTGCCCGCGAGGGCTCACAATCTACAAGGGATGGGTAAGGATACAGTAGATGAGGGAACAGCTGGTCGTGCAGTGGTATGGTGGAACGAGGGTTACTGCAGGTTGTAAACTTGTCAGAAGAGGTTGGTTTTCAGGATCCTTTTGAAGGTTTCCACGGTAGGCAAGAGTCTGATATGTTGGAGTATAGAGCTCCAGAGGAGGGGGATGCACAGGAGAAATCTTGTTTGCGATTGTGGGAAGAGTAGATAAGAGGGGAGTAGAGAAGGAGATCTTGTGAGGATCGGAGGTTGCGTGCATGTAGGTCCAGGAGATTGGTCACAGATGTATGGAGGAGACAGGTTGTGGATGGCTTTGTATGCCAAAGTTAGGGTTTTGAACTGGTGTCTCTGGGCAATGTGGAGCCATTGTAGGGATTGACAGAGAGGAGAGGCCAGGCAATAGCCGGGGGATAGATGGATTAGTCAGGCAGAAGTGTTTAAGATAAATTGGAGGGGTGCGAGAGTGTTAGAGAGGAGGCCACAAAGCAGAAGGTTGCAGTGGTCGAACCAGGAGATGATGAGAGTACGCACTAGTGTTTTTGCAAATGCTTGGTTGAGGAATGTGCGGATCCAGGAGATATTTTTGAGTTGGAGTCAGCAGCAAGTGTAAAAGGCTTGGATCTGAGGTTTGAAGGAGAGATCAGAGTCAAGGGTTACCCCAAGGCAGCTAGCTTGCGGGACTGGGGAAAGTGAGCAGTCATTGACTTTGATGGATAGGTCAGTTAGCGGGGGTTGAATAAGATCGTGCAAAGATGATGTATGTGGTTTTATCCATGTTAACTTTTAGAAATGCAGCAGAGAAGAAAGATGAAATAGCGGACACACATTGTGGGATTCTGGTTAGTAAGGAGGTGATATTAGGTCAAGAGAAGTAGATCTGTGTGTCATCAGCATAGAGGTGATACTGAATGCCATGGGATTCTATGAGCTGGCCCAGTCCGAAAGTGTAGATGGAGAAGAGCAGGGTTCCTGGAACTGAGCCTTGAGGGACACCAACAGATAGGGGGCGAGATGAGGAGGTGTTATGTGAGTGGGAGACGCTGATTGTCCGGTCTGTTCAGTATGAGGAGATCCAAGATAGGGCCAAGTCTTTGGCGCCAAGAGAGGAGAGAGTCTGTTGTAAGACGGAATGGTCCACTGTGTTGAAGGGAGATGACTGGTCCAGGAGGAGGAGGACAGAGTAGTGTCACTTGTATTTGGCAGTTAGTAGGTCAGTGGTGACTTTAGTCAGGGCTGTTTCAGTAGAATGGTGCGGTCGGAAGCCAGATTGTAAGCAGTCAAAGAGGGAGGAGGAGGAGGGGTGGGTGGATACTTCAAGTTAGACATGTTGTTCCAGTAGTTTTGAGGCATAGGGGAGAAGTGATATGGGGCGATAGCTAGTCAGAGAGAATGTGTCAAGGGAGGGCTTTTTGAGGATGGGTGTGATCGAGGCATGTTTGAAGCAGGAGGGGAAGACATCAGTTGTTAATGACAGGTTGAAGAGGTGGGATAGGGTTAGGATGAAGACTGTAGTAAGTTTTGGGATCAGGTGGGACGGCATTGAATGAATTCAGTCTCTGCATTAGTCACAGACTACTACATCCATCTTATTTAATTCAAAGGGTTATCACAGTGTTCTATATTGTGTTATATAGCACTGCAGATAACATCTACTTTTTATTTACTAAGCGCTATCACTGTGCGTCATCTATGGTGGTGGATAGGACTGCTGGTAACATCTACTACATTATTGGTACTGTGAGTTATTACAATTCCATGGTATTTTAAAGGACTGACTGCAGGTTTCCACTGTACATTATACAGTATGTACTCGCAGTATTACCTGTGGTATTACATAGTACTGCCGGTAATATCTAATATATTATCAGTATCTAATGAATTCTCTTTTTTATCTTTTTAGAGGAAAGGGCACGTGTAGCCATAATCTTTAGCTGCTGATCTTTTCTAACCCTAACAACAACGCCCCTAATTATCTATAATTAGGCTCATTGACCTAAGTACTTTGAGGGAACACTGGCCTGTATACCTTAATTAAAAAAAAAAACAATAGTAGAAATTATCAGTAATGAAATTCTGCAGAAGGGATGTTGATCCAAATATTTTTTTCTGACTGAGACAGTTAATGTCTACCTAAAAAATGTTTTACCTTCATCTAGGTTAACAAGTTAGGAAAATAGTTGGAACTTGATTGTCTAGTGTCTTTTTTCAAACTTGTATCCGGATTTACAAATGAACATATTAAAATGTTTTGCAGTTCGGATACGTACAGCAATGTACAAACCGACCCCAGATCTCCTTAAACAATCTAGACAGCCTTAGGCTAAGGTACGATTATGGTAATCACACTCTGATCAGACTCTGGTCAGTGTTTGATCAGAGTTTGATCAAAGTTTGATCAGAGTGTGATCTGATTTCGTTGGATGCGGAGAATTAAAAAAAAAATGGCTCCATCTTCTACTTTCAGTGTGTCAGGAAAACTGTGATTTCACTTGAATGTCATCCGAGTGTAGTTCGATGTTTTCCATGAACCAATAGACATGATTGAACGAGTGCCATCCGATTATAGAAGGCAACTAGTGCATGCTGCGACTTTTTCTTAGGACAAATTGGGCCCAAAGAAAAAAATCAGACATGTGCATGGCCCCATCGAATAACATGGGGACGAGTGCTATCCATCAAAACGATGGATACTACAGGTCCAATGTACATGAGCCAATATAGGCATATATGAGACTGTCAGGTTCTGGTCAGGAGACTGCCAGCCTATCCATCAATAGCATCCACACTTGGACCATGAAGCACAGATGTGTGAATCTGACCTAACAACTATGAAACTATGTTTATAAATTGTTCTATGAAGAACATGTGAGGCTTAGGCACATTGTGAAGCTTGAAATTATACATCAAAACCATACAAACCATGTCACTATACGCCTTAGAAATATGAAACTATTTATCAAAATCAATAATTTAAAAGCATCTTATAAATTACTAATGCGGAATGATTCTTTATTCTTTCCCACCATACTCACTTGTGTAATTATCTATTTGTAAGAATTCTCCTCTCACATCTTCTCCTACAATAGCAGAGACTTGGAAGGTGTGATGATTTCCAGGTATCAGGCCTCCAGCAGTGTAGGAAGTTGTAGGCACAATTATATAGAATGTAGAATCTTCCACCATCTGGATCAGGTAAGAGCTCGCATTTCCAATTGGTTTTTCCCAGTATAGTGATATAGAATTGGTGGTGATGTTCTCTGTCATCAGATTTCTGACCACTTCAGGTCCTGGAAGAATAGACAGAGATCATGTACAATAATCTACAACACTGTTTATTGGTTACTTACTGGTTTACTGCAATCAGTAGGAATAATGAATTCTACATTGATAATTTAGATTAGTTAGAAAATATTACATGGTTACATCCATGAATAAACATATATAATCCATACAAGAGAACTGTATTGTCACTCTAATTTCTGTTTTGGAAACAGAAAGAACAAAATGGAAATAGTCCTATATAATACATTACTTTACCTCTGGTAACATGGCGGCTCCTCTGTTCATCTTTTAAAGGTGTAACATTAACAATCAGGTAGATACTAGGTGGTTATCCAGAAATAAGAAAGAAATTTAGCCTTATTAAACCACTTAGCAGAGTGTTTTAAAATAGCTTTGGCATAAAAGAAATTTCTAAACCAATGGGAATGCGCTAAAATAGTCACACAAGGACAAAACATCACCAATGCATTGTTTTTCCTTAACAAGTTAAAAAAGGCTACATTATGTTGTATTTCTTGGGCCTTGAATAGCCTTATGTCGAACAGAAGCTATTACACATGAACTACACAAAAAAATGATCAAATAAATTTTTTTTCACACTTACTTGTGAAATTAGCTGCTAATGAGTTGGCCCCAATTATATCTCCTCCGACAACAGCGGAGACCAGGAATATGTAATAATTCCCCGGTGTCAGGCCTCCAATTGTATCAGAAGTTGTAGTCACGGTTTTATTGAAAGTTGGATCTCCCAGTATCTGGATCCAGTAAGAATCTGCTTTTCCAGTAGACAATTCCCAGGATAGGGATATAGAAATGGTGGTGATGTTCTCTGCCTTCAGGTTCTTGACTATATTAGGTTCTAGAAGAAAATGTACAATAATTTCATTTATTCCTTTGGGACCCAGTTTTTTAACAAATTCACTAGTTTAGTAGTGAGAATAAGAATAAATATCCAACTTAATGTAATAAAGCAATTCAATAAACATTTTTTTCCACACAAAACATTCAAATAATGTTACAAAAGCCAAAACCGCATTGCCATTAACCTTTAGAAAAAGAACCTATTTATTACAAAAACATGTTCCCAAAGTAACTGCAATCCATTTACAATTTCTTACCAATAATGCAGCGGGGAAGCTATTTTAAAATTTACTAAGTAGTTTCTCAGGAGGCGCACCACATACTTGTGCTACATGTGCAACAATTAAATATATAGGATCCAAAAAATGCATTATTTAGGAGATAGCCATCAAATAATACCTAACTGCATATGAATGGCTCAAAGCAACTCCAATAACATATGAACAACCAGAGGAACACACAGAGTTAATTCTTAATTTGAAAAACTTTATTAAATAGATTATTCAAGGGAAAAAAGTATATAAGGGAACAATTTTAAAACAGAGGAAAGGTGATCTCGTGAGGTGGATCTCATCCACTGATCAATTGCACGATCATTTACAAATATAATTGCAAAAGTCAATTAAACAATGAATTTTACAGTGTATATAACAGTGTATATCGCAATCTCAATATTGCATAAAGACAAGCACCAATATAATGTGTTTTCCCTTTAAAACAAACATACATAATGTTATTTAAAAGTGCCATTGTGCTGCAGCTACCAGAGGAAAAGACCAGCATATATGTCATAGGTTCATACCCATAGTGCTAGCTCATATACTGTAGGTGCCAGTAGCCGGATCTACCACAAAGGAAGGTCCACAAAGCACGTTTCCCATTTTTCAAGTTTTATTGCTTCATCAGAGGGAAGTACAGTGTCTTCCATCCCACGCTTATCCATTAAAAAGCCAACCTACAATATACTCACATAAGAGGCATTCAGCCAATGGAACCAAGCAAAGTGGCGCATGCGCACTTGAGCCTACCCGTCCTTCTCAGCGTCATGCATGGTGTCACGGTAAGTCCGTGCACACGTGGGAGCAGGGACGCGTCACCATTGCTCCCGTGTATGCGCAGAAACTGCAGTTGACGCCTGGCAACACCAGGGGGAGGAGAGCAGAGCCCACCCGCCCACCTCAGCTATTACCATTATATCTACTAGTCAAAGATTGTGCAGCAGTCGCAATGGCGCTCACTTACAATACACCAGAAAATGAATTGATATATAGTGGATTATTAAAGTAACAGAGAAAATATAGAATAATCTTTGTCCAATTCACTGTGACCCAAAAGTGCAAGTAGCGTTCAAATATATTGTGTGTTCCAAAAATCATTTAATTTGTGCGCAAAGCATTATGTGTAACCTACACCTTACTATTACTGAAAGATATCGCTCATGTGTTCCCACCATACTCACTTGTGTAATTATCGATTTGTAAGAATTCTCCTCTCACATCTTCTACAATAGCAGAGACTTGGAAGGTGTAATGATTTCCAGGTATCAGGCCTCCAGCAGTGTAGGAAGTTGTGGGCACAATTATATAGAATGTAGAATCTTCCACCATCTGGATCAGGTAAGAGCTCGCATTTCCAATTGGTTTTTCCCAGTATAGTGATATAGAATTGGTGGTGATGTTCTCTGTCATCAGGTTTCTGACCACTTCAGGTCCTGGAAGAATAGACAGTGATCATGTATAATAATCATCAACATAGTTTATTGGTTACTTACCTGGTTTACTACAAGTATCTGGAATAATATATTCTACCCAGAAAATTGAGATTTGTTAGAATTAATACATAATTTTAGCTATGCTAACATGGATGCTCCTCTGTTTATTTTGGAAATATTAGATATATTAGATATATTGCAGAAATTTAGCCTTTTTTATTCTTTTCACTGTGTTTTAAAATTGACCCCATAAAAAATTATTTTGAGTCCAATATGAATTGATCAAGAATGGACATTCAAATCAAAACATCGCCATATTAAGAAAAAAATGCTTTGTTTTTATTACTATTTTATGACTTTCATTGGTTTTATTTTGAGCAATCACACATAAAACCATAAAATACATTAACTATATATTGAAAATTATCACTTATTTTTCACACTTACTTGTGAAATTAGCAGCTAATGAGTTTGCCCCGATTATATCTCCGCCAACAAAAACAGAGACCAGGAAAATGTAATAATTCCCCGGTGTCAGGCCTCCAATTGTATGAGAAGTTGTAGTCACGGTTTTATTGAAAGTTGGATCTCCCAGTACCTGGATCCAGTAAGAATCTGATTTTCCAATAGGCGACTCCCAGGATAGGGATATAGAATTGGTGATGTTCTCTGTCTTCAGGTTCCTGACTATATCAGGTTCTAGAGAAAAAAAGCACATTTATATACTTTATATACTTTTTTTTTAACTCAGTTTCTTCATATCTTCAATAATTTAGTACAGAGAATAAGGAGTACATCCAACTTAATGTATTAAATCGACTAAATAGACTTCTTTGGCAGCACAAAACTAAACAAATTATGTCAGAAATGCTGAAGCATCATTGTGATTAATCTTAAGAAAATGAAGCAGTTGAAAAAAACATTTTGTACTATTATTATTATTAATAAATAAAAAGGTTAAAAATTCCCATACTAATTGCAAGTCATTCACAATTCATTTCTTATGAAGCAGTGGTGAAACGGAATCTCAGCAGATGCAACAAAGACATTAGGTTTACGTGCACCAAGCGCTATATGTGACCTCTGCCTTACTATTACTGAAAGAGATCGTTCATGTGTTCCCACCATACTCACTTGTGTAATTATCTATCTGTAAGTATTCTCCTCTCACATCTTCTCCTACAATAGCAGAGACTTGGAAGGTGTAATGGTTTCCAGGTATGAGGCCTCCAGCAGTGTAGGAAGTTGTAGGCACAATTATATGGAATGTAGAATCTTCCACCATCTGGATCAGGTAAGAGCTCGCATTTCCAATTGGTTTTTCCCAGTTCAGTGATATAGAATTGGTGGTGATCTTGCCTGCTGTTAGGTTTCTTATAATGTCAGGTCCTGAAAGAAACGCCAGTGACCATGTATAATAAATGTCAACACTTTGTATATATACAATGACTATTTATAGAAAATAAACCATTTTAACTTGAATAAGTAGGTTAATTTGTGCGTACGATACAGCAACCTTTATAGTCATGATTGACACCTATACAATCCTGTTGTTGAACTGTGCTGTAGTGCTACCGGTTCCCATTAAAATAACAAACTGCAGCAAAAAAATTTCCCTGTGATTATCATTGAATAATATTGGACCCACAATTAGTAAAATACAAATTGGAAATCCAGGACTCCAAGAATTTGGCAGAAATTCAGCCTCTATTATTCCATCATGAGAGAAGTATAAGAAAACATTCTGGGTCCATTAGACTTAGATAAGATGTCTGAAGCAAGGAGTATCCCACGTAAGTAAAAGAACATCAAAGCTATTTATTAGATTCTATTATACTTACTTGTGAAATTAGCTGCTAGTGTGTGATCCCCAATTATATCTCCTCCAACAACAGCGGAGACCAGGAATATGTAATAATTCCCAGGCGTCAGACCTTCAATTGTATCAGAAGTTGTGGTCACAAGCCTTTTGAGTGTTGAATCCCCCAATATCTCAATCAAGAAAGAATCTGCATTTCCGACACCCAACTCCCAGGTCAGGGATATTGAATTAGTGGTGATGTTCTCTGTCTTAAGGTTCTTCTCTACTTCAGGCTCTAAAAGAAAGGTCAGTAAACTATTTACATACTGTACATAAAAACTTAAATTACTAATCTCTTTTATATGTTAGTACTGAAAAAGAAGAAAGTATTTACCCAACTGCTAAATCTATTATAAAGCCTTAAAGTGGTCAAAATATAGGCAGAAATAGGTAATAAATGTATGATTGCTCGTAGCCTTACCACTGACACCGTGAACAATTATGAGAATTAGGGTGTTTGGTGTGGTGGTCAAACATTCACACTACTGATCCACTCATAGTCACCAATTGTCTATCAGATTGGCTTAGAACATAATCGTATGTCATTTAATGATGTGAAGTTAATTCATCAATGACAACCAATAGTAGATCCTGTTGTCACTTTAATAAAAGCTGTACTTATTACAGCATAGAATAAAGAGGCACAATGCCAGCAAATATAATACAATTTTTTCCATTACCTTTATGCTATTACACTTGTTTCTCAATTATAATAATTAGTTTTTGGGGTGGAATTTTTTTTAAATGAGCTGTGCCGCCATCATATTCATATTTATTTATATTTACTCCCACATACTGCCACAAACCACTGCTGACCTCAGTAATGGCAATAAATATGTGGACATGATTGAATGTAAAAGGATATAAGTATTTATTCAAGCTTTTATAGAACTTCAAGTAGAAGATCATTACTGGAGACCGGATATGTGAGAAACCATTTATCCAGCTGTAGCGGAGGCTTACTTGTGTAATTTGATGTTGATACGTTGTCTCCCTGTACTGTATCGTAGCCAGTTAAGGATGAGACCAGGAAGGTGTGCTGAGTTCCAGGTATTAGGTCTTGCACTGTAAAGTCAGTTAGTGTAGTGGTTTTATTGTATTTTTCATCTCCCTGGATCTGTATGAGATAAGAACTTGTTCTTCCATCTGGCGGCAACCAGCTCAGAGATACAGACGTGTCAGTGATGCTAAGAATTGTCAGATTCTTCACCTTTTCTGGTCCTTAAGACAAAAGTATCAATAGTTAAAACAGGTTATATTCAGTATTCAGCAGAAAAGAGTACACGCCTTTTGAAAAAGATCTTAATATCTCACTGAACACTAAAATCATTTCCAAAATTTTGACAAGATTGAGTTTCATAGAAATTTTTTAACCCATAACATGAAAGTAAGGTTAATAATATAAGATTCATTATAAAATCTTCAATTTTATTCAAATTAGTTGGTGGAAAATAAATACACCCAACAACAAAATCTACTACATCTAGTATTTTGAGTGACCTCCATGATTTTTTAGTAAAACACTGAGTCTTCTACGCATGGAATGAACAAGTTAGCAACATATTGCAACATCCATCTTTTCCATTCTTCAATAACGACTTCTCTTACGTCCTGGAAGCTAAATGGAAAATGATGCTCAACTTTTATCTTTGAGATTCCCCATGATTGGGTTTGATTGGGTTCAGACTAGGAGACATACTCGGCCACGTAATCATTTTCACCATTACTTTCTTGAGAAATGCAAAAGTGGCATTAGATGTGTGTTTTGGATCAGTGCCATGTTGGAAAAGTGCACGTCTCACAGGGGCATAGAGTGATCGTTACTTACCCAGCTTTGCTTTATCACTTTGTTGATGATTTGATATTATGTATTTTATGTTTGTGAAAATAGGTTAGGTTTATCACCTTGTCCATATCTGTAGTTGTACCATCTCATAACATGTATAGTAAAGCACTGCACTGTATTACTCTTATATTTATATGGCCACTTGGTCTTATTCTTTAGACTTTTTGATTATTGGACATTGCACTACATTGTGTTAAATCCTGCTGCCATTTATTTGATGGCATTAAATTTCTAATTGTCACATGTTACATATTAGTTATTTATTTATTATCTCTATTTTTCCACAGTGTTTTTGTAATGTCTGTCACCTACTTTTATGTGGCCGCATAATCCACAGTCATTTAAATAGATCAATACAAAACTTTATCCTTTTTGCCATCTAATTACTGTGTAGCAGCACTTTCCACCATTTATTAGACAATACAGTTTTTCTGGGTTTTGGCATACATTTGTTGTGATTATTTGCTGGGACACCTGAGTGACGAGGGTCTCTGAACACAATCTCTATTCCTTATGTTTTTAATTGTTATTATTTAATAAAAAGTATTTGACCTCTGGGCGTTATATTTCCCTTTCTTTGTAGGTTTTTGTATTCATTACAATTGTCCTTTATTCTTTGGCCAACATATAGAAATGTGATAATGTTGAACAAATTTGTAAGGGAAATTTCTTTTTTGTGCGCGCAAGATAACAATTCCTGTTTGTAACAAATGGCCAACAATTGTGGGACTCTTTTATATTATTGTTTCCCATTGAAAATGTTGATTCTGAAAGGAAACTAAAGGTTTGTTCAGAAAGTGCATGGGGCGTACTCATTTATGCTGAGCACTCATATCTTTGCTGTATAAGTCCTTGTTACCAAAAATTGTAAGAGACATTATGAGATCAGTTAATTTAATTCTGGAGTCACCAGTACGAGTCTCAATAAATTACACAAAGAAGATCACAACTCCCTCTTATTCACAGAGTATATAGAACATGAGGTTAGTTCATAGGATGGGTTTACAATCAAATGATTGCTACCCTCTTATCTAGAGGAGGCTCTGTTTGTTTACTTTTTATTGCGTTGTAAAAGTCATTTTATCTGTCAGGGAAATATTAATGTCAGGAAAATGTTCGTCCATATTTGCCTGACATAGATGTTCACCCCCCTTCCTTATTCCCCTTCTGCTCAGCACAAAAGCCCTAATTAACACAGTCGTGAGGGAGGCCTTACACAAGCAAATGCCAGCCAAGAACTGGTACAAGCTAACTAAAATGCAAATGTATTTCCTCTTAACACAGACCTGAGATAGATTGTCACCTTCTCCCAGGCCAGAGTTTGGAGGAAAGAGGAAATGGTTCGTTAAGTTCAAAGACACTCACAAACAATTCCTGACCACCAGCCATAGCCAGGTCGACTCCGATATGAAATATGAAATATTGTGAGTTCCATACGTCCAACAGTAACGGGACCCATATGTTCAGTGACCAAATCAGCCCAGGAATGTATATGTAGTTTTCCAGGGCTGCAAGCCAAATCAGAGAGCTGTAGCGCAAAAACACCAGAATAGCAGACTGCAGCTATGCGATGCGTTGCCTCTAACTGAAGATGAAATCATAAGGGAAAAAATGGCATCGTTTGCACATTTCTGTGATCAACGAGCGATGAGTTATCGCAGAAGCTACCATTTTTGAATAAGAATGTACAGGCTGGAGACCGGCCCACAGGATGTCAGCACAGGGGGCGTGTGGCCAGATCTCCCCTTAGGTATAAGATAACTCATGGACAGTACAGAAGCACTCATTGCCGGGGTGAATAAGAATTATAAGCAACGGGTCTTGTTCAATAACAGCATAATCCAACTGGGGAGCCCCTCCTCCACCTATAAAAAGTCGTCTCAGCGATTGCATAGTGTAAGTTGTCTTCTTTTATTCTATTTTATGTAACTGTATTTTAATGTCCCCTTTGTAATATACTTGTATATAATTTTCATAAACACTGTGTTAAGGGGACGGTTGCAAACAACTTTATTAATAGTGGAAATCAACCGAACCCGGGGTCCGCGATGCAGCCTGGAAGACTGCGGCCGAACACCTTCCAGGTAAGAAGGTAAAAAAACCAACTGATATATTAATCCCTTCCGTGTTACTGTACACCGACATGGGAATAGGGATTCGCACTATATCCGCTAACTGCACGAGAGATGTGCGACAAATAATATAGCCGTAGCCCTGTTAACTGCACAGAGACTACGCAGCAGGTGTGTGTGTGATTCACACCGGCGAATACGTGCTCCCAGCCGGCGTGCTATCTCTCCACGTGACTAACAGGCGGTACAGGAATACGGAATCCGCAGTCTGCTCGGGGTGTATAGTGACCCCCTTGTCGGAGCCAGACAGTCAGTCGAAGCTACCTGCCTCCCTCCATCTAAGGCTGCCTATCCCCCACTAAACCTGCCTGTCCAAAGCTATAACAGCAAGAGCACACATGGAGCCCAAACAACCAAGAGTCAACACAATAACACCATCTCAGCTCAATGATCACAGCGCCCATGTTTGTGGGCGGGCTATTTAAAGATTAAGCCCTGCCCACCATCGCATTATTGGTGACATCACCCGCGGCCAATCAGGCGGTGCCAGGTCACCGGGTCAGCTGACTTCCAAACCACCAATCACGGTCCGCCATGTCACAGGCATGCTCAGTGCAGTGCATCCTGGACTTAGGCTGTAGTAGCCCTGTTTCCTTCCGCAACCTATGCTTCACATTGCTAAGAACAAAGACCCAAGAGACAACTTGCACATCTCGTGCACCAGCTAGGCGTTGGGACCGATGGCGATGCTGAGCAGCATCTGCCCCAGCTTGCCCAGAATGAGAGATCACTGAATCCACTGATGATTCTGAACCCATTTCAGATCCAGCAAACACCTAACATTATCCCCCCCTTTTAACATCCCCTTACACTTGACGCTCATATTCCTCAATGAGCAGGGGAGCATGAATGTGGTCCACCGGTTCCCTGGACCGCTCCTCAGATCCATGGACCTCCCGCGTACTAGGTAATATTTTTTCCCACGAATCATCTTAGACCCAACGATTGCCTGTACCTCGAGATCAACCCTGGTGTCTGAAGCAGATTGGGGTTCCGAGAATTTTGTCAGGCGAACCGGCTTAAGGAGCGACAAGTGAAAAGTGTCGTGAATCCTCATGTGTCGTGGTAACTGTAACCGGTACACTACGGGGTTTATTTGGGCCAAAATTTTGAAAGGACCAATAAAAAGGGGGGCAAACTTAGCAGATTCCCCGCGAACTCTGATATTGCGAGCCGCGAGCCACACCCTGTCGCCCGGAGAGAATACGGGGGCTGGACGGTGATGAGTGTCAGCGGACTCTCTCATTCGATTCTTGGAGGCCAATATAGCATCCTAGTTATGGTCTCAAACCTCCCGTGCCTCCAGAGCCCAATCTCTGACCCCAGGTTCCACAGAGGAAAGTGGCATAGGAACCGGGACTCGCGGATGTTGGCCATTATTTAGGAGAAACGGAGTCTTACCTGTGGAATCGGCCACTGCCTTGTTTAGAGCAAACTCTGCCCAAGGAAGCAATATTGCCCAATCATTATGGTTGGCTGAAACGAAATGGCGCAAGAATGTCACAAGCGTCTGGTTAGTGCGTTCCACCAGACAATTGGTTTCCGGGTGTTAGGCAGTAGAAAGATTCAGTTCAATGCTAAGCAAATTACACAATTCTTTCCAGAACCGGGAGGAAAACTGTGGGCCCCGGTCATAGACAATCCGATCAGGCATTTCGTGGAGACGGAAAACGTGACGAATGAACAGTGATGCCAGAACCCGGGAGGAAGGAACCCTAGGAAGAGGAACCAGGTGAACCATCTTAGAAAAAGGGTCAGAAACCACCCATATTATCGTGTTTCCCCGGAACTTAGGTAACTCGACAATGAAATCCATCCCAACCAGCTCCCAAGGTCTATCCACCACGGGTAACGGATGAAGAAGACCAGCCGGCCTCTGACGGGACGATTTATTTCACGCACGCTTGAACATATTCCTTAATGTCCTGGGGTAACCGAGGCCACCAATACGACCGTTGGAGAAACTCCGTGGTACGTTTGACACCAAAATGACCTCCGATCTTAGAGGCATGTGCCCAGGAGAGCTCCTTATTTTGTAAATTAGCAGGAACGAACGTCCTCCCATATGGAACCTGGTTTAGGGACACTGGAGCCACCATCCACATACATTCCGGGGGAATGTTAAGCCTGGGCTCGTCATCATCCTCAGCCGTATCCATGGACTGGGACAAAGCGTCCGCCTGAGGGTTCTTTTCCCCTTTTAAAAAGTGAATGGAAAAATTGAATCGGGAAAAGAAAAGAGACCACCTGGCCTGACTCGGGTTAAGACGCTGTGCCGTCTGTAGGTACGAGAGATTTTTATGATCGGAATATACCACGAAAGGATGTTTAGCTCCCTCCAAGAGGTACCTCCACTCCAAAAAAGCCACTTTAATAGCAAGTAATTCTTTGTTTCCAATCGTATAATTACTCTCTGCTGGAGAGAAGGTCTTGGATAAGAAAAAAAATGGTCTTGTCCGACCCTGTTCATTCTTTTGAGAGAGAACCGCTCCTGCTCCGACAGAGGAAGCGTTGACGTCCAGGAAGAATGGCTTGTCCACATCCGGGCAATGGAGAATGGGAGCTCTAGAAAAATAGGATTTAATCTCCCGGAACACCTCGGATGTCTTCTTAGACCAATTCTTGGGATTGGCACCCTTTCTGGTTAAAGCGGTCAAAGGAGCCACCAGTGTGGAAAATTTTGGTATGAACTGCTGGTAGTAGTTGATAAAGCCCATGAAGCGTTGTACTGCTTTAAGGGAATGGGGCTCCTGCCAGTTCTGTACCGCCACCAATTTTTGTGGGTCCATGGCCAATCCCTTACTGGATATGATGTAGCCCAGGAATGATAGAGACTCTCGTTCGAACTGGCATTTCTCCAGCTTACAATACAGAGAATTTGCACGCAGTCGTTCAAAAACTCTGCGAACATCCTCTCTGTGTGGGGAGAGGTCCAGGGAAAAAATAAGGATATCATCAAGATAGACTACCACGGGTGATAGCAGCAAATCCCGAAAGATATCATTGACAAAATCCTGAAAAACAGCAGGGACATTGCATAACCCGAAAGACATGACGAGATACTCGTAATGACCATCACGAGTGTTAAAGGCTGTTTTCCACTCATCACCCTCACGGATTCGCACAAGATTATTTGCCCCTCGCAGGTCCAATTTAGTGAAGATGTTAGCCCCTCACAACCTGTCAAATAGTTCAGAAATCAGGGGCAGAGGGCATTTATTTTTGATGGTGATGGCATTTAATCCTCTGTAATCAATCCAGGGACGTAAATCACCCTCTTTCTTCTGGACGAAGAAAAACCTCGCTCCAGCAGGAGAGACCGATTTTCTGATAAACCCCCAGGCCAGGTTCTCTTTGATATAATCTGACATGGCCTGGGTCTCGGGGACAGACAGGGGGTAAACCCTACCGCGAGGAGGCTCCGTGCCGGGGACCAAATCAATAGGACAGTCATACGTCGGTGGGGAGGTAAAGTCTCTGCAGCCTTTTTGGAAAAGACGTCCACAAAACTCTGATATTGGACAGGCAGAGCGGACAAGTCGGTAGAAGGCTCAGAGACTACCCTCCGGGCGGCTGTAACCATACATTGAGTAACACAATTCTCACCCCAGGAAGAAATTCTCCATGTATTCCAGTCAATGTGTGGAGTGTGACAACTTTGCCATGGAAGACCCAATAGCACCTCATGTAATCCACCGGGAATAATAAGGAAGGAAATAATCTCCCGGTGACCCTGAGGAAACGACATGGTGAGGGGGATCGACTGGTGAGTGATTTCCGTGTCCAGCAGTGAACCGTTCATTGGTTTTGGCAGTAACTCCATAGGAATGGCATGCTTCTGGGCAAACGTTGATGACAAAAAATTGCCATCGGCACCAGAATCCACCCACGCCCTGGCAGTAGCCATGGTTGTTCTGAAGAACAACGTCACCTCATACAATAATTTGGAGGAAGAAGCCCCTGAATCTAACACACCTCCTCCAACGGTGGTTAGACACCTTAGTTTCCTGACTGTTTGGAACCCTTATTAATGGGGCTATCCAAGAGTTGTGCAGGTCGGAAACAAGGGGACTTAGACTTAGTCCGGGATATATCCATAGCCTCAGACTCCGGGACAGGAGCCGCGGGTTGGAGATAGGTCTAGAGAATGAAGGTGTCAACTGAAACCGAGGTCTGGAGACCTCCAGCTCTAACTTGCGTTCTGCATGACGCAAATCTATTCGGTTAGCGAGAGTGATTAACTCCTCCAGAGAGGTTGGGATCACTCTGGTAGCTAGAGCATCTTTAATATGCCCAGCCAGACCCCTCCAGAACACCGGGATTAGCGACCGGTCAGACCAATCAAGTTCAGCCACTAAGGTTCTGAACTGGATGGCATAGTGGCTGGCGGTGACCGAACCCAGGACCAACAGAAGAAGCTTAAGAGCCGTATCATGTGTGAACTGAGGATCTAGGAAAACACTCTTTAGGGCACTAAGAAAGAGGCCCGCATTAGCCACTACCGGGTCATTCCGCTCCCACAGAGGGGTAGCCCACTCCAAAGCCCTGTGGGAGAGTAACAAGATGACAAAACCCACTTTGGCCCTTTTGGAGGGGAGCTGTGCCTCCATCATCTCTAACTGAATGGAGCACAGATTAATAAATCCTCTGCAGGATCTGCTGTCGCCAGAAAATTTTTCCGGGAGAGCAAAAAGGGGTAATGGAGCAATAGCAGCTGCCGCAGCATTCGCCGTAGCCGTGTTCACTAGATTAGCAGCTTGTGAAGCTGCCTGGGTAGCTACTGCAGTGATATCAGCGACCGGGGCAGTTTGTTCCAGAGTCCTAAGTCTGGCCTCAAGCTTCTGTATATAGAGCTGCAGTTGCTGGTTGTTGGCCATGTTCGGCTAGTCCCTGGCGGTCTGATACTGTTAAGGGGACGGTTGCAAACAACTTTATTAATAATGGAAAGCAATCGAACCCGGGATCCGCGATGCTGCCTGGAAGACTACGGCCAAACAACTTCCGGGTAAGAAGGTAAAACAACCAACTGATATATCAATTCCTTTCGTGTTAATGCACACCGGGACGGGAATAGGCATTCGCACTATCTCCGTTAACTGCACGAGAGATGTGCGACAAATAATTTATCCGTAGCCCTGTTAACTGCACAGAGACTACGCAGCAGGAGCTAGGATGTGTGTGTGATTCACGCCGGCGTATACGTGCTCCCAGCCGGCGTGCTACCGGACTGCGGAGTATCTCTCCACGTGGCTAACAGGCGGTGCCGGGAATATGGAATCCGCAGTCTGCTCGGGGTGTATAGCGACCCACTTGTCGGAGCCATACTGTCAGACGCAGCTACCTGCCTCCCTCCATCTAAGGTTGCCTATCCCCTGCTAAACCTGCCTGTCCGAAGCTATAACAGCAAGTGCACACGTGGAGCGCAAACAACCAAGCATCCACACAGTAACACCATCTCAGCTCAATGATCAGAGCACGCCGCCATGTTTGTGGGCGGACTATTTAAAGATTAAGCCCTGCCCACCGTCGCATTATTGGTGATGTCACCCGCGGCCAATCAGGCGGTGCCAGGTCACCGGGTCAGCTGACTCCCACACCAACAATCATGGTCCGCCATGTCACGGGCATGCTCAGTGCAGTGCATCCTGGACTTAGGTTGTAGTAGCCCTGTTTCCCTCCGCAAACTATGCTTCACATTGCTAGGAACAAAGACACAAGAGACAACTTGCACATCTCATGCACCAGCTAGGCATTGGAACCGACGGCGATGCTGAGCAGCATCTGCCCCAGCTGGACAGGAATGGGAGACCACAGAATCCACTGATGATTCTGATCCCATTTCAGATGCAGCAAAAGCCCGACACCTAACACACTGCCTCCCTTTTGGATTAAATAGTTCTGTTTCTTTGGTTCTGTAATCGTTCCCTCCCCGAAGCCATACCCGCTACCAAAACGCAGGCGTTTGGCCAGGCCTGTATTATAATTCAAACTTGGCTGGTGGTGGCAGAGAATAATAATTATTGGGCTATCGTGAAGCTGACAGTGACCGTACGCAGGGTGTTAAACACGGATTCCATGCTTTGGAACCCAGAGGTGTGATGCCCATATGCTCACTGGTCGCTTACCGATAACTACGCGGCGAGTAGTCTGGATCATGTGCTCGCGACTCCGAACGAAATACTGACAGCGTGATGGTACGGTGAGATATTGCGTGATCTCCCCAGTGTCGTCGCTGTGTGTGGTGATTCCTGACATTAACTCTTAAATTAATTCTGCGTCTCTTGCTGGTTTGGTAATCACTCCAGTATATGGTTTAACTTCCACTGCATTGTTCATTGTGCACAGAGGACAGACTGACCTGGAAGGAAGGGGGGATAGGAATCTTCCTCCACCTTATGAAGTAAGTGGAGCTTTAACCCCTTAACTCCCCACCTCCACGTGTGGACCTACCATGCTCTTGGTCTGACACTCCTTTTTTCGTTTGTTTTTTCAGCTGTCTAGGAAAGAAGGTCCAGATTTGGTCCTTATGTTTTGGACGTGTTACTGGCTGGCTGAGTCATGTACTAATGTGGGATCTTTAACTAGAAAAGTGTTTAATATTTAGGTGAGTTAAGAACCAAACATATGTTTATTGGGATAAGTACGAGCCCTTGAGGGAACAATATCAGAACAATCAGCAATAGCCAAAGCGATTTAGTGTCTGAATACCACTATTTTTATAGAGAAAAAAAAGAGAGGAGTTACAGCTAAGTTTGATGAGCAGAGGAGTGAGTGGATTGGATGTTCAGGGGTATTGTCAGATGCTTTAGCACAGGAAGCGTTATCTGAGATAAAATCCGTACTCATAGTAAGCATCAAACTATAAATGGTAGGGGGAAAGCGATAGGGTAGCAGTTAGGTGGGGTAGTTGTTTCAATATTGTTATAATACCTAGTCTGCTCACTGACATCATTTATTTTTTGCAGTGTAATTATTTATCCTGTCATATGGGAATATGTTAGTGGTCCTATTATAAAGAAATACTGTATATGTTATGATATTGTAGAATAAACATTTTTTTTATTAAAAAAGAAGTTATAGATTAAAAAGTGATCATGAAAGATTATGAGATTGAAATCTCTAATTCCAGGTAAATTTTATTTGTAGTTTTAACTGTGGGCCATGTTTTGATGAGAGTTATGGAATATTGAAGAATTGCTACAATAAAATGGTAAAGCCCTGGACTTACAGTATTTACTAGATCTATAGTCTTACGGTGCTGTCAGACCCCCCCTTTTACTTTTTACACTTTTATTGCCATATTTTCAGATTAATATTATAATTGTTAATAGAATTAATAGAATTTGTGAGGTGCGATATAAAAGACATAAATGAAAATATATTACATATAACCAGACAACAGAAAATGAGTCATGTTCACTATAAAAGAAAAAAATAGTATATATATATATATATATATATAGATATATTATATGCTGTTGTCACATCTTCTGTATTGTTTGTCAATTTGCTGCAATAAAAACTTCAAAAGGTCATAGGTTTTTCTATATTGAAATCTTATCTTATTATATACTCACTGGTGAAAATGATGTCAGCAGTAGAATCTCCAGTTACATCTTCTCCAGTGACTGCCCTAATGGTAACTGTATATTGGTTTCCAGGTGTCAGATCGCTGACCGGGAGAGACTCGGAGGTCGATGTCTCATTCTTGTAAATATCTCCTGTCACTTCAATGAGATAGTGACTGTAATTACTCTGAGGAGGGAGCCAGGATAGATCCATAGAGTTGGTGGAGATATTGGTGACCTGGACATTACTGACCACGCCAGGACCTGTGATTGGGATAGAAAGTAATAACATTAACCTCAGCAAGGTGTAACTTCTATAGACAGATATAGCTCTATTACATGTACGGTAGGGTCTGTTACACTGGCTTCATAACTATGATTTATAGCGGAGCCATGACAGCTATAATTAATCTATTATTGAATGCAGAACTTCTGAACAAATGTCAGAGATTTTGGTAATTTGTCTTCTAAATACCACTGAAGACTGTCTTATTCTTGTGGACAAAAATATTGTATCCTAGACAAAAAACAAGAACCTCACTGTGCAATAAAAAGCACAATGGGCATGAAATTCATATTAATCTCAACCACTTTACTGAAACTATAATATGCAAAAACCTAAAGAAATGAACAGGAATGTAAATTGGTGTGCATGCAGCATACAAAGACAGAAACACAATACACAAATACCCTGCAATAAATAAATATACAACAATAGTGCATGGAAATAATGGGAATTGGATATTTCACCCCCAGCAGTTCGCCCCCAGCAGTTCGCCCCTGGGTACATTTCGCCCCCGCACATTTCGTCCCCATCTTTTGGCCCCCAGGATGTTTTGCCACCGCACATTTCACCGCCGCACATATCGCATGTGCGGGGGTGAAATGTGCGGGGGCAAAACATCACATGCATGTCACTTGACAAATTGTAAGGTTTTAAATATTAGGGTGAGGACTGTCCCAAATAGGGTCACCGTGATGAGGTGGGAAGGTTTGGCATTATTTTTTTCAAAATTATGTTAACTAAGTACCCTATATTATTTTCATGCATTTTTGCTGTTTATTTATTTATTGCAAGATATTTGTGTATTGTGTTTTTGACTTTGTTTTTTTGAAACTGTAATGTTCTACAATTACGCACTATGTGAACTTGGCCTTAGTTGTAGACTGCACAGCTCTCCTGTTTCCAAAATTGCTGGGTACAACACACAAGATACTTTTTTAACTTTTTTACTGTCAGTAGCAAATATCGGGGAGCAATTCTGCTTTCAACATTTTCAGACAAGTCTATTTACATTATCATTATCTGCAGACAATTATGTAATATCTGTGTCCAGCTCAGGATAGTCATGTCATGTATAATATATAGTAATGTTAAGTTGGTGCAATTCTTAGCAAATATTTGCCCCAGAGGCCTCAACCAACATTAATCCGACTCTGTTTAGGTTGCATAATACAAATTTATATTTCATTTGACTGTCTTTGTATACTGACCAAAAATATTTCCTTATGGGAGCAACTGTTACTATAAGAAACAAGAGAACAGATAGTACTTACGTGTGTACAGACTGATCTGACCAACATAACCATATAAAACCATATATCTATTATATGCAGAAATCTGAATGTTGTAGAAATTCCCCGATGTCAGATCGGTGATCTGTATTGCTGTAGTATTCACAGTCCAGGTGCTGGATGGTTCTCCATAGACAGAAATGCTGTAGGTTGTATTCTCACCAATGTTAAAATCCCAATTTAGCCAGAAAGAGGTAGTGGTGATAAGTGTAGCAGTGATGTTTCCTGCCATTGTGGAAGAAGAAGTGATATATCACATTATGGTATATAACATAATTAATTCAGTTTAGAAACTAGTAAAATGTATTTCAACGGCCTACATTTATTGTGACTAAGTCTATGTAAAAGAGATAAATTTATTGCAAATAAATAAAACTATCAACATATTATTGCCTTTTCATATAATTGGTGCACCTGGGACTGTGTAAAAGTATCAAATCCTCACTGTACATCTGCTATGATTGTAGATCTGCATCTAAATTTTTGCTATGTTCAGGCTTATTTTCTTAATATATTTGAAACAAAATATGTCTCTTTGGAGACCAAAACCACTTCTTTGCTACTTTTACATTTTGAGAAAGCCACGTGGTGAAATGTATGTCAGAGATCTGGGGTTTTCCTATCCTGTGTATTCACAGCTTAGGGTATGTGCACACACGTTGTGTTTTGCAGCGTACATGCTGCAGATTTTTATGTAAATTTTCATCTGCGTCTGGCAGTACCAGCAAAGTCTATGAGAAACCAGAATTCACTATTGCCACATGTTGCTTTTTCTTTGCTGCATATTTTCAGTGATTAGAAAAACGCTGAAAGAATTGACATGTCACTTCTTTCTGTGTTTTTTTCAGCGTTTTTTCACCCATAGGAAGTAATGGGGGGGGGGGTGAAAAACGCTACAAATAAACAGCAAAAACGCACCAGAAAACGCACCTGCACGGTACTTTATGTGCATCACTAAAGACAGAAGGACAGTGAAAAAAACTCTGCAAAAACGCAACAAAAAACGCAGCTAAACCTGCGTTTTTGATGCAGCTAAGCTCCTGCACAGAAAAGTTATCAGCAGATTTCCTGCAGATTTTGGTGCAGAAAACGTGCAGAAAAAAAACACAACATGTGTGCATATACTCTTATATGTTATGTCTGTTAATTTGATACTTGCTGAGGTTCTTTAATACATATAAAGTATCAATCCACTTGGAATTTCTCTCTATACATGAATATTTATTGAGCCTGCTGCTATAACTATGTACAGATCTATAATTTTGCTTAGGGAAAATAACTTCATTATTATATTATGCTCACTCTCTATACGTTTCACTGTGAAATTCCCTTTGTGTATGGCCCTCTCCTTTCTATATGTATTTTAAGTGATTTTTATCTTGATGTATTAGTAAAATTATATTCATTATCTAATAATATTTGTTTCTTTGTGTTTATTCACGTTTATTAGTAGCACATGTTATCATTTGTTACATATTGCATACTGCTTTGCAAATACACGTTAAACATGAGAGAATGTATTCAAGTAGAATTAAATTCTATTTGAGTTTTACAATAATTCAAAATCCTCAAAATGCTGTATTTTTGCAATTCACATTTACATTTTCCATTGAATAAATTTGATGCTATTTGAATTTTCCTGTTGTATTTTGGTGATTAGCTGAAATCGAGTCTTAGCCAACTCGTATTATTATTAATATGGGCCAAAACATTTTACCTTGTTTGATATGAAGCTCATGTGGGAACTTGCAAGTCAAAGAGCAAAGATTGTAATTAGTATTGTTGAGCCAGCACTAAAATGCTCGGGTGCTCGAAGCTCGGGCCGAGCTCGCCGTGATACTCGGGTGCTCGACCCGAGCAACGAGCCCAATGTTAGTCTATGGGATACTCGAGCATTTTTGCGGTGGCACCCCCGGCAGTCTTTTAAAAGCCTAACAACTGCCCAAAACGATAGTGACAGTGCTCAAATGACATGGGGACAGCATGGGGATCGCCCCAGGAAGCATTTCTGACCCCCAGGCCACTGCTGTCAACAACGTGGTCAGAGGTATTAAGCCACTTTTACAGGCTCACAATAAAACGTTCAAAAACGAAAGTGAAACTTTTTTCCTGTGAAATATGTTAAGGAACATCCTTTCCAGGGTAAAGACTTGTGTATAAGTTAAAATAAATGACCAAAAACAAAAATACTCCTCCACACCTTCGGCTATGTTCACAAGTAGCATTTTTTATGCGTTTTTGCACTTTTGTATTGCTTTCAACTATGACAAATGCATTCACCGTGAAATGTCATTTTAACATTTTACAACCTTATCTGGCCATGTGCTGTGTGACACATGCATAAAATGCTGAAAAGACAAGGGAACAGCATGGGGAAGACCCCTGGAAGCATCTCTGACTCCCAGGTCACAGTCTAAAAGTGTGCCCATCATAAGTGATCCTTACCGCATCAGAAGATGCAGACTTGAAACTATCCCCATGCAAGTTCTAGTCCCAGGGCAGTGTTCAATTGTACCTCCCCCATTCCTTGCAATACAAGCTCAAGTATGCAGCCTGCCACCCACCCACCCCCAGGCTGCAATACCATACTGCTTGCTTGCTTGAACTTGAAATTGGGCCTTTTAGGCATGTGGAGGCGGAATCTGGCCACCACGTCATGGCTGTGTTGGCGGCCTGGAATCCATACTCAGTCCCCAGCCGCCTGTTGGCCGGGTATCCCCGCTTGCTCCCCAGCCTCCAGGGGGTGGCCGGGTGTCCATACTCGGTCCCCAGCCACCCCTATTTGTCCCAGTAACCTTTCCCACACTTTTGTTAGCCTGGCCTGCTTTAGGGCAGCATTGGCCGAGCCCACCGGACTATCAGACTCCTCTGGTGGGCCCTGGCTTCTCCATCAGGGGAGTTGAGAGTGCCAAGGTGAGGAGCATGATGAGGATGATAGACGTTAGCATCTGCTTTGTTTTGTTGTAATGCAAGCGCATGTATGTAGTAGCGGCTAGGCCTGAGGTGGTCAGCGTTTTGGCGCATATCCTATCTCCTCCGAGGATTGCTGGATGTTTTCCTGCTACTATCCAAGTTCTATGACTCCCGTTAAAACAAAGCTTCAGGTGATAATTGATGGATGAGGTAGTGGCAAAGGAGAAAGAGCAGGAGGAACAGGGACCATTCACATCAATATCAGGCCAGTCAACCAGATATGTCTTGTAGGATATGTTTCTGTAACAAAAGGAGCGGTTCGGCTACAAAGTTATAGGGCATACAGTGAGTGCAATGCCTACCAAAAATTTCGAGCCACTCCAATGCCCCTTGGAAATGACATGGAGGTCAGAGGGCGTTAACTAAACCTTTTTTTCCATTTATAGCAACTGGGTCTACCGTGCACTGTTGGCCTAAGCAGTGAATGGAAGGCTTTCCAAAAATTATGAGGAACAGCAATGCCCCTTACAAGAGCCATGTGTGGCACCCCAGGAGTCTGGTCACCACAGTAATAGAGATATTACGTCGGAGAGCAAGTGGGAGGTTGCCTGGTCAGGATCCCTTAAACATGCAACATCCTCCTGCCCCAATCCTGGGAGGGGATAATTCTGCCCTAATAAACTGGATCTGGGGCGGGGTTGAGTGAGTCAGAGAACAGTCAGAGTCAGAGTAAGAGCAAGGGAAAGTAACAGCAAGGAGCTCTGTAGGAGCTAGGAGCTAAAGACCAGGGGCTGGAAGCTGAGCAGAGCTCGCCCTGGCAGAAGACAATAGGAACCGGACACAGGAGTCCGAAGCTGTGAGGACTTATGTATCCAGCAACAGAAACCAGCCGGCAGGGGATTTCAGGTCCTCTGGCCATAGAAGCCCGGAGGCTCAGTCACAAGCAAGGGACCAGCACCGCCGTCGTGGAGTGGAGGCTAACAGAAGGCCCCAAGTCACCAGCCATACGGGTGAGCACTACACGGTACATTCAGGGACGTGGGCTACTTCTACCCGCTTACAGCAAGGTAGCCAGGAAGAGTGCAGACAGACGGGGAGGCCTACAACTCCACCTGGCCAGGGGAACTCCTGCTTGCTCACAGACTGACCAGGCCTCTTATGCTAGCCAGTACTCCCAGGAGGGTCTACCTTATAATCATCAGTAAAGACCCTGAACTGCACTGCAAAGACTCTGAGTCATTCCTGCTGAGCTCGTGCACAATCACCCCCATCATCCACACTCACTGCCCTGAGGCTATACTCCTCCCGAGGGGAGTTATCCCATTCTATGTTGCGCACACAACACCAGCCTCAGCGGTCTGCCTCGCAGCGGTGGTACTCCCTGACCGCAATCCACGGGTGGCGCAGTCGGACAATTAACCTCAAAACCTAAGAAAGACTGCCACTGGTTTGACCAGCCTGAGCCACGGGACCGGGTCACCGCCACGGAGACTACAGACCCCAGAGACCCGGCACCGGGTATCCCACACAAGTGTACACACGGCCCAGGGGGCGCGTCACATGCAGTACAGCATATTACAAACATAAGTCCCAATATTGGGGAGTGGGTGTCCCATGGTATTTGCTTATGCTTTCCAAGCAAAAGCTGCCAAAAATTAGGACGGAGCAACTTGCAATGCCCCTTACAAGAGCCATGCAGTACAGCATATTACAAACATAAGTCCCATTATTGGGGAGTGGGTGTCCCATAGTATTTGCTTATGCTTTCCCAGCAAAAGCTGCCAAAAATTAGGACGGAGCAACTTGCAATGCCCCTTACAAGAGCCATGCAGTACAGCATATTACAAACATAAGTCCCATTATTGGGGAGTGGGTGTCCCATAGTATTTGCTTATGCTTTCCCAGAAAAAGCTGCCAAAAATTAGGATGGAGCAACTTGCAATGCCCCTTACAAGAGCCATGCAGTACAGCATATTACAAACATAAGTCCCATTATTGGGGAGTGGGTGTCCCATAGTATTTGCTTATGCTTTCCCAGCAAAAGCTGCCAAAAATTAGGACGGAGCAACTTGCAATGCCCCTTACAAGAGCCATGCAGTACAGCATATTACAAACATAAGTACCATGATTGGGAAGTGGGTGTCCCATAGTATTTGCTTATGCTTTCCAAGCAAAAGCTGCCAAAAATTAGGACGGAGCAACTTGCAATGCCCCTTACAAGAGCCATGCAGTACAACATATTACAAACATAAGTCCCATTATTGGGGAGTGGGTGTCCCATAGTATTTGCTTATGCTTTCCCAGCAAAAGCTGCCAAAAATTAGGACGGAGCAACTTGCAATGCCCCTTACAAGAGCCATGCAGTACAGCATATTACAAACATAAGTCCCATTATTGGGGAGTGGGTGTCCCATAGTATTTGCTTATGCTTTCCCAGCAAAAGCTGCCAAAAATTAGGACGGAGCAACTTGCAATGCCCCTTACAAGAGCCATGCAGTACAGCATATTACAAACATAAGTCCCATGATTGGGGAGTGGGTGTCCCATAGTATTTGCTTATGCTTTCCAAGCAAAAGCTGCCAAAAATTAGGACGGAGCAACTTGCAATGCCCCTTACAAGAGCCATGCAGTACAGCATATTACAAACATAAGTCCCATTATTGGGGAGTGCGTGTCCCATAGTATTTGCTTATGCTTTCCCAGCAAAAGCTGACAAAAATTAGGACGGAGCAACTTGCAATGCCCCTTACAAGAGCCATGCAGTACAGCATATTACAAACATAAGTCCCATTATTGGGGAGTGGGTGTCCCATAGTATTTGCTAATGCTTTCCCAGCAAAAGCTGCCAAAAATTAGGATGGAGCAACTTGCAATGCCCCTTACAAGAGCCATGCAGTACAGCATATTACAAACATAAGTCCCATGATTGGGGAGTGGGTGTCCCATAGTATTTGCTTATGCTTTCCAAGCAAAAGCTGCCAAAAATTAGGACGGAGCAACTTGCAATGCCCCTTACAAGAGCCATGCAGTACAGCATATTACAAACATAAGTCCTATTATTGGGGAGTGGGTGTCCCATAGTATTTGCTTATGCTTTCCCAGCAAAAGCTGCCAAAAATTAGGACGGAGCAACTTGCAATGCCCCTTACAAGAGCCATGCAGTACAGCATATTACAAACATAAGTCCCATTATTGGGGAGTGGGTGTCCCATAGTATTTGCTTATGCTTTCCCAGCAAAAGCTGCCAAAAATTAGGACGGAGCAACTTGCAATGCCCCTCACAAGAGCCATGCAGTACAGCATATTACAAACATAAGTCCCATTATTGGGGAGTGGGAGTCCCATAGTATTTGCTTATGCTTTCCCAGCAAAAGCTGCCAAAAATTAGGACGGAGCAACTTGCAATGCCCCTTACAAGAGCCATGCAGTACAGCATATTACAAACATAAGTCCCATTATTGGGGAGTGGGTGTCCCATAGTATTTGCTTATGCCTTGCAAGCAAAAGCTGCCAAAAATAAGGACGGAGGAACTTGCAATGCTGGCACCCTGGTGGTATAGTGGTGGTGGAGGCTGAGGATAAGGAGAAGAAGATTAAACAGCCGAAACGAGGAAGCGTATACCCATGTGTGGGTGTGAAGCGGTGCATGTGAATACACCTCCCGAAATAACACAGTGGATTTGACTTTATGTTACTCTGCTGTCATTTGGTGGTGATGAGAAGTCTGGCCCAATCCAGCCCTTGTTAATTTTGATAAGGGTCAGCTTGTCAGCATTGTCAGTTGACAGGCGAGTGCGCTTATCAGTTATAATTCCCCCAGCGGCACTAAAAACACGCTCCGATAACACGCTAGCGGCAGGGCAGGCCAGGACCTCCAAGGCGTACAGAGCGAGTTCATTCCAAGTGTCCAGCTTGGATACCCAATATTTAAAAGGCACAGAGGAATCACGGAGGACGCTGGTACGATCGGCAAGGTACTCCCTCACCATCTTTTGAAACTTTCCACTCCTTGTGAGAGTACCCCGTGCCTCAGGGTCTGTAAGCTGGGCGGGTGTCAGAAAACTGTCCCAGAACGTTGACAGTGTTCCACTGCCTCTGCTGGATTGGAGTTGCATCTCTCTCACCTGAACGCCTTGGTTGGGCAACGAACTGTGACCTCTGCCGCTAGCGTGTTCAGATGGGAATTTTTTTAAGACTTCTGCAGCAAGGGCCTTCTGGTATTGCCCCATTTTTGTAGACCTCTCCACCTCAGGAATAAGAGAGTGAAAGTTCTCCTTGTAGCGGGGGTCTACAAGTGTCACCAACCTGTAATGACTGTCACCCAACATTTTGACAACGCGAGGGTCACGGTTAAGGCAGCGTAACATAAAGTCAGCCATGCGTGCCAGACTGGTAACGGGCAAGATTTCCGTGTCCTCACCAAGATGATGACTGACCATGCTCAACTCCTCCTCCTCCTCTTCCTCCTCCCCCCTGTCCTCAGGCCACCCACGCTGAACCGACGGTATGACACTTGTACAGGTACTACCGTCTACAACGCATGATAGCAGCTCCTGTTCTTCCTCCTCCTCCTCTCCCTCATTGTCCCCCAATGCACGTTGGGATGAGATGAGGCTGGGCTGTGTGTAATCGCCCGCTACGGCTTCTTGATCCATCTCATCATACTCTGGCAGCAATGCCTCCTCTTTAATTCTCTGCAGAGAGCGTTGAAAAAGACAGACAAGTGGGATGCTGACACTAATGATGGCGTCATCGCCACTCACCATCTTGGTGGCCTCCTCAAAGTTTGTCAGGATGGTATATATGTCAGACATCCAGGTCCACTCCTGAGGTCTTATGTGTGGAGTCTGACCTGAATATCGAAGGCCTTGTTGCAGCTGGTACTCTACAACTGCTCTCTTCTGCTCACAAATCCTTTGCAACATGTGGAGGGTAGAGTTCCAACGTGTGGGGACATCACACACCAGTCGGTGTGTTATAAGCTGCAAAAGCTGCAGCAACACAGCAAGGGCGGCGGAAGCTGTAGCCGACTTGCGAAAATGAACTGACAGGCGGCGTACTTTCACGAGCAGATCTGGCAACTCGGGGTACGATTTAAGAAACCGCTGAACCACGAGGTTAAGCACATGAGCCAGGCATGGTACGTGTGTGATCTCACCTTGGCTCAGAGCCGCCACCAGTTTACGGCCATTGTCACACACGACCATGCCGGGAAGTAGGTTCAGCGGTCTCAGCCACAGATCTGCCTGCTCTTTCACAGCAGTCCACAACTCACAAGCAGTGTGAGGTTTATCACCTAAGCTTATGAGTTTCAGCACAGCCTGTTGCCGCTTGGCGGAGGCAGTACTGCAATGCTTCCAGCTTGTAACTGATGTGGTGATATCTGAGATGGAGGCTGAACATGAGGAGGAGGAGGATGCGCAGGAGCTGTACACTGTGGGGGCAACTCTGACTTACATAGGGCCCGCAATCCTCGGTGTGGGGAGGATGTGTTCCGTCCCAAGGTCCGACTGGGTCCCGGCTTCCACTATGTTTACCCAGTGTGCCGTCAGAGAGATGTACCATCCCTGGCCAAAAGCACTTGTCCACGTGTCCGTTGTCAGGTGGACTCTACCAGTAACTGCGTTGTTGAGGGCACGGCAGATGCTTTGGGACACGTGCTTGTGTAGTGCGGGGATGGCACACCGGGCAAAATAGTGTCGGCTGGGGACCGAGTACCGAGGGACGGCCACCGCCATAAGATTGCGGAAGGATTCTGTCTCCACCAGCCTAAAAGGCAGCATTTCCAATGCAAGCAGTCGTGAAATGTGCGAATTTAGGACTGTGGCCTGTGGGGCGTTAGCTGCGAATTTCCGCTTTTGTTCAAAGGTCTGGGATATGTACAATTGATCGCTGCGGTGGGACGTGGACGTTGATGCTGTTTCTTGAGAAACTGCCATAACAAGTGAAGACTGAGAGGAGGGGGCATCTTTACATGCAGTATGGACAGGGGATTGCCTTGCACACACAACACGGGGTTCTATTGCACGCACAACAGTGGAAGAAGCAGTGGTGACACCCGCTGACACTGGTCGTGGACCCTGGGTTTCGCCCCACAAAGTCGGGTGCTTTGTTGCCATGTGCCTGATCATGCTGGTGGTGGTCAGGCTGGTAGTTTTGTCACCCCTGCTGATGCTGGCATGGCAGGTGGAACATATGGCCTTTTTGGGGTTATCAGCAGAGTCTTTAAAAAAATTCCAGACTCTGGAAGACCTACCACTTGTATTGGCAACGTCCCTCGTGTTGGTGTTATGGGGAACGGCTGCCTGCCTTCTGTCTGCGGCCACCACACTGCTTCTTCTTGCCTGTTGGGGTACTCTGCCTCCCTCCCCCTGTGTGCTGCTGGCCTCACTCTGCATGTCCTCCTTCCACGTTGGGTCTGTTACTAGATCATCCACCACCTCCTCCTCTTCCACTTGCGCACCAAGATCCTCCTCCTCACTTCCTGGCAATTGTGTCTCGTCATCGTCCACCTCTTGTGACAGATTGCCAACGTCGACTACCTGTGGCCGTGGCTGTTCAAATATTTGGGCATCGCAACATGGGATCTCCTCTTCCACCACTTCAAGCATATCAGGCGAGGGGCCCAAATATGGAAATGGACCAGTGAACAGCTCTTCAGAGTGTCCAAGTGTGGGATCACTTGCTGTCTGATGACACTCGGCATGGTGGGAGGAAGGAGCATCAGGGTGAGGAGGAGTATGCGGTCGAGACTCACGGCTACTAAGAGTTGACCGTGTGGAAGACAGACCGGAGCTGGTGGTGCCCAGGTAACTGGAAGTATTATCTGCTATCCAATTAATAACCTGTTCACACTGATCAGTTCTCAATACTGATGTTGTTCTGTGCTTCCCTAGTAATTCGGTGAAGAAGTGGGAGCGAGAAGATGTGGCTGTTGGTTGTGGCACATTTTGACCTTGGCCACGGCCCCGTCCTCTGCACGAACCATCACCAGAACGTCAACTTCCACGTCCCTTGCCACGCGCCTTGCCAATTGTAAATGAAGTAAAATAGCTTACACTTGCACTAACAATGGAAAAAGGGTAATAAAGAGTAGATTAGAACTGTGGAAGAGGAAAACCACAGTTATTGTTTACTGGGGTATACCACACTTTTTTAAATAGAGATATTTGCGGCTGAACAGTGAGCGACACACTCAAACTGCTTTTTTTTAAGATACCAAAGTCCCAGAACTGGATAGTACAGCGATTTGACCCGTGGAACTGCGAAACCACACTGGGATGTCGGGCCTACACAAGACTATTTTCAACAGATATATTTTTGTGTCACAACAGTCAGGAGACACTACTGTATTTCTTTACGGAAAAAACTACCAAAACCTGAATAATAGAGATTTTTTACCGTGGGATGGCAAAACCACAGTTATTGTTTACTGGGGTATACCACACTTTTTTAAATAGAGATATTTGCGGCTGAACAGTGAGCGACACACTCAAACTGCTTTTTTTTTAGATACCAAAGGCCCAAAACTGGATAGTACAGCGATTTGACCCGTGGAACTGCGAAACCACACTGGGATGTCGGACCTACACAAGACTATTTTCAACAGATATATTTTTGTGTCACAACAGTCAGGAGACACTACTGTTTTTCTTTACGGAAAAACTACCAAAACCTGAATAATAGAGATTTTTTACCGTGGGATGGCAAAACCACAGATATTGTTTACTGGGGTATACCACACTTTTTTAAATAGAGATATTTGCGGCTGAACAGTGAGCGACACACTTAAACTGCTTTTTTTTTAGATACCAAAGGCCCAAAACTGGATAGTACAGCGATTTGACCCGTGGAACTGCGAAACCACACTGGGATGTTGGGCCTACACAAGACTATTTACAACAGATATATTTTTGTGTCACAACAGTCAGGAGACACTACTGTATTTCTTTACGGAAAAAATTACCAAAACCTGAATAATAGAGATTTTTTACCGTGGGATGGCAAAACCACAGTTATTGTTTACTGGGGTATACCACACTTTTTTAAAAAGAGATATTTGCGGCTGAACAGTGAGCGTCACACTCAAACTGCTTTTTTTTTAGATACCAAAGGCCCAAAACTGGATAGTACAGCGATTTGACCCGTGGAACTACGAAACCACACTGGGATGTCGGGCCTACACAAGACTATTTTCAACAGATATATTTTTGTGTCACAACAGTCAGGAGACACTACAGTTTTTCTTTACGGAAAAAACTACCAAAACCTGAATAATAGAGATTTTTTACCGTGGGATGGCAAAACCACAGTTATTGTTTACTGGGGTATACCACACTTTTTTAAATAGAGATATTTATGGCTGAACAGTGAGCGACACATTCAAACTGCTTTTTTTTTTAGATACCAAAGGCCAAAAACTGGAAAGTACAGCGATTTGACCCGTGGAACTGCGAAACCACACTGGGATGTCGGGCCTACACAAGATTATTTTCAACAGATATATTTTTCTGTCACAGCAGTCAGGAGACACTACTGTTTTTCTTTACGGAAAAAACTACCAAAAGCTGAATAATAGAGATTTTTTACCGTGGGATGGCAAAACCACAGTTATTGTTTACTGGGGTATACCACACTTTTTTAAATAGAGATATTTGCGGCTGAACAGTGAGCGACACACTCAAACTGCTTTTTTTTTAGATACCAAAGGCCCAAAACTGGATAGTACAGCGATTTGACCCGTGGAACTGCGAAACCACACTGGGATGTCGGGCCTACACAAGACTATTTTCAACAGATATATTTTTGTGTCACAGCAGTCAGGAGACACTACTGTTTTTCTTTACGGAAAAAACTACCAAAACCTGAATAATAGAGATTTTTTACCGTGGGATGGCAAAACCACAGTTATTGTTTACTGGGGTATACCACACTTTTTTAAATAGAGATGTTTGCGGCTGAACAGTGAGCGACACACTCAAACTGCTTTTTTTTTAGATACCAAAGGCCCAAAACTGGATAGTACAGCGATTTGAGCCGTGGAACTGCGAAACCACACTGGGATGTCGGGCCTACACAAGACTATTTTCAACAGATATATTTTTGTGTCACAACAGTCAGGAGACATTACTGTTTTTCTTTACGGAAAAAACTACCAAAAGCTGAATAAAAGAGATTTTTTACCGTGGGATGGCAAAACCACAGTTATTGTTTACTGGGGTATACCACAGTTTTTTAAATAGAGATATTTGCGGCTGAACAGTGAGCGACACACTCAAACTGCTTTTTTTTTAGATACCAAAGGCCCAAAACTGGATAGTACAGCGATTTGACCCGTGGAACTGCGAAACCAGACTGGGTTGTCGGGCCTACACAAGACTATTTTCAACAGATATATTTTTGTGTCACAACAGTCAGGAGACACTACAGTTTTTCTTTACGGAAAAAACTACCAAAACCTGAATAATAGAGATTTTTTACCGTGGGATGGCAAAACCACAGTTATTGTTTACTGAGGTATACCACACTTTTTTAAATAGACATATTTGCGGCTGAACAGTGAGCGACACACTCAAACTGCTTTTTTTTTTAGATACCAAAGGCCCAAAACTGGATAGTACAGCGATTTGACCCGTGGAACTGCGAAACCACACTGGGATGTCGTGCCTACACAAGACTATTTTCAACAGACATATTTTTGTGTCACAAAAGTCAGGAGACACTACAGTTTTTCTTTACGGAAAAAACTACCAAAACCTGAATAATAGAGATTTTTTACCGTGGGATGGCAAAACCACAGTTATTGTTTACTGGGGTATACCACACTTTTTTAAATAGACATATTTGCGGCTGAACAGTGAGCGACACACTCAAATTGCTTTTTTTTTTTTAGATATCAAAGGCCCAAAACTGGATAGTACAGCGATTTGACCCGTGGAACTGCGAAACCACACTGGGATGTCGGGCCTACACAAGACTATTTTCAACAGATATATTTTTGTGTCACAACAGTCAGGAGACACTACTGTTTTTCTTTACGGAAAAAACTACCAAAACCTGAATAATAGAGATTTTTTACCGTGGGATGGCAAAACCACAGTTATTGTTTACTGGGGTATACCACACTTTTTTAAATTGAGATATTTGCGGCTGAACAGTGAGCGACACACTCAAACTGCTTTTTTTTACATACCAAAGGCCCAAAACTGGATAGTACAGAGATTTGACCCGTGGAACTGCGAAACCACACTGGGATGTCGGGCCTACACAAGACTACTTTCATCAGATATATTTTTGTGTCACAACAGTCAGGAGACACTACTGTTTTTCTTTATGGAAAAAACTACCAAAACCTGAATAATAGAGATTTTTTACCGTGGGATGACAAAACCACAGTTATTGTTTACTGGGGTATAACACACTTTTTTTAAATAGAGATATTTGCGGCTGAACAGTGAGCGACACACTCAAACTGCTTTTTTTTTAGATACCAAAGGCCCAAAACTGGATAGTACAGCGATTTGACCCGTGGAACTGCGAAACCACACTGGGATGTCGGGCCTACACAAGACTACTTTCATCAGATATATTTTTGTGTCACAACAGTCAGGAGACACTACTGTTTTTCTTTATGGAAAAAACTACCAAAACCTGAATAATAGAGATTTTTTACCGTGGGATGGCAAAACCACAGTTATTGTTTACTGGGGTATACCACACTTTTTTAAATAGAGATATTTGTGGCTGAACAGTGAGCGACACACTCAAACTGTTTTTTTTAGATACAAATGGCCCAAAATGGATAATACAGAGGTTTGAACCGTGGAAGTGCAAATCAACACTTCTCTTTCTCTAGCCTACACCAGACTATTTTAAACAGTTATATTTGTGTCTGAAAAATCAGAGACAAGCATTTTTTTTGGGGGGTGGGGGGAAACACCAAAAGGTTAATAAGACGGGTATTTGTACAGTGTGAAGGAGGAAAAAAAAAGGAGGATTTAGATGAAAAAAAAAGGATTTTTCCTGGCCCCCGACACCTGGTGCTAAGTCCAGCAATTTCAGCAACAGGAGCACACAGGACTGTAATGCAGCGTTTGCTGGTATAACCACTGTGTCTCCTATACAGCCTGCCTGCCTGGTATCTGGGATGGATATTAGTCCTGAAAAGGACTGTTTGTTTGTTCTGGCAGCCTTTACAGACCCTACACTAACTATTTCGCAGTTTATATCTCTCCCTAAATCAGCAGCGCTGTCCCTACACTCTCTAATCCGGAGCGACTGCGTCCAAGATGGCGGCGCCCCGTTTTAAATACTCGAGGTGACGCTGTGCGGCCAGCCAATCACTGTAATGCCCACAACCAACATGGCTGCAGCATTACAGTGACTGGCTGGCAATCCCTGCATGTTCACTGGCTCTGTAAAGAGCGCCAAACATGCAGGGCGGAGACCCGAGCTCCCGCCCGAGTAACCCGGAAATGCTCGGTGCTCGACGAACATCCCGAGTAGCGTGATGCTCGGGCAAGTACCGAGCAGTGTCGAGCATGTTCGCTCAACACTAGTAATTAGTTATTATGAGACGTCCAGTAGTATTACTTTTCTCTAAGTAGAGTGATGACAACATACAGCAGTATACCCAGATATTGAATAAGCTGAGATGATCACACATTTTTTAATCCCAGATTCATTGTCTGCCTATAAGACTAATATTCTCAGTAAGGTTGCAAGGTTCGGATATTGGAAACTGAATATAATGTATTGTGAATTTAAAACAGAACTAAGGAAGGTTGTCAGGTGTCCAAGCTTCTTGTTTTCCCAAATACAAAACAAAATATATCTATCAATATTAAATTATAAATGTAATGGTCACTCACCTAATACTAAGATATCACTGTTTCCGCCTAGAAGTCCATTTTCTGCTACTGCAGAGATCCGCACTGTGTACTGGTTCCCACTGGTCAGGTAATTGATTGTCGCTGATTCTGAGTATACGCTGAAACTCTGATGTGGATCTCCTATCACTTCTACCAGATATGAGCTTCTGTTACCTTCTGGAAGCAGCCAGCTGACATTTATTGTGCTGCTGTTTATTATAGAGGCTTTTAGATCGGTTACAGTGGCTGGTCCTGTGAATGGGGCATAAACACTCATTATTATGTAATGGCAATCTTCATGAGCGACACTACTAAAATCCAAATTTGCCAGCTTCGACAAACATTTCCGAAACATTTTTTTCGCAGTGATTGCCAAATGCTGCAGGGTCTCTGCATGACCTAGTAAGATGCGTGTAACACTCTGAGGTCTCCTATGACTGTATCCAACCCCTACTCAGATCTTTAGCACAAACACAGCCTTAGTAATGTCAGTGACCTCATTAATGAAATGAACATTAACTTGGTATTAATCAACAGAGAATATAATAACAGCGCAATTACAGACTTTTCAGTATTTTTAAAATTAAAAAATGATGAGAAGTCATCTGGTGTGACATGTCATAAAATGTTCTGCCATATTGCTGTTTGGGGCAGTGAGATAATCGATAAGCAGGATGTATTGTAGGTGGAAAATCATTGTCTGGGTTGGAGGTATCATAAGCTAACACCTGCTCGTGGTAAGGCATCTTCACCAAATCACAACATGAACTCAATGGGTCATGAAAGTGAGTGAAAGTCTCTGGACGTAAGTGCTGCAGGCGTAACTGCTGCAGTGCACTTTACAGCTCAATGTCATCTCCAAGATGCAGACCACGCTTATGAGAGTACAAAGCACTAATGGCACTCTTAAAAAAAGAATGGCGTCTATGTACTCTTCATCACACCTGAGCACATGCCATCATTGTGCAAAGTGCAGTAAGATTGATGTGGTTCATCGGATGTGATACAGCGGAAGAGGATGACTGTGCAGAACACTGGTTTAGGCCATGGCCCACTATCAGAATTTGGTCAGTATTCGGTCAGTATTTTTTCTGAGCCAAAACCAGGTGAGGAACAATCAGAGAAAAGGTATAATAGAAACAAATGCAATAATTCTGCATTTATCACCCACTCCTGGTTTTGGATCCCACTCCTGAGAAAAAATACTGACCAAATACTGATAGTGGGGCCGGGGTCTTAAACTGATGATGTCACTGTCAGAGAAACATTATCCTACTGTGAAGTCGAGTGATATCTTATATATTCCATTCCGCTCTCAACTTCCTACCTCTTTTATACACATGCTGGAGGCAAAAGAGGCTAATTGGGACCTGCATTTCATAGCACTATTGCCCGGATGGCTGGTGGCAGTGGGGGGCTGTTGCTGATTGTAGCTCCCACGTTCTTAGCTGTGGTATAGATTTGTTTTTCTTTTGCCCATTTATTGCTATTAACATTTTTCCTGTTTAAAACACTGTAATTACCTTTGTTGATCTTTCAAACCCAATTATTTCCACTTTGTCAAAATGCTGTAAAAAGCAAAGCTAATAGGTACACATCCAGAAAGCAAATTGTGGCAATAGTCTGCAGTAGTGATATAGTGTTTGTGGCTATCCAATTGGACTAGTAAAATGGTCCGTAAAGACAGATATACACAGTTAAATGGTTTGATTTTTTTATACTATTTACAAAAAAAATCTTCCAAGGACATAGTAAGAAATGCTAAGGAGGAAAGAAAGTACACAACCACAAAAGCCAAATGTAAGGCACTACAATTTTTTTATATATATATCTTTTTTTAATTCCCCTCTTCCAAAAAAACTAGACATAAAAAGAATTATGAGATATATGGGTATAAAGAGCTTCCATAACTGTGTGCTGTGTACAGATGTAAATGTAATTGGTAAAATAGGTGTGCAAAAAAAATTAAAGTTTGTCACATGCACACCACTTTTTTAAGTATACAGTCACAGATAAATGTCTGATTTTTGGCTAACTTAGTATAGTCACTTGTTAAGCACACTTTCTCTGAACGACAGAGTGTTCAGATTTATATTTTTGGTTTTGTGCTGGCTTCACTGATTTCTAATGCACGAATAATAAAAAAAAAATGGAATTCAAATGTAGCAAAATGAGCTGCCAGTCCCCGGGCACTACGTCAGTGACCAATCACTCTGCACTGGTACTGGCACCTCTCCTATGTGTTTCTCCTTCTATTATTATTATTATTATTATTATTACGTCATTTATTCCATGGCACTTTACATGTGAAAAGGGGTATACATAGCAAACAATAAGTACAATAATCTTGAACAAAAACAAGTCACTGACAGGAACAGGAGGAGAGAAAACCCTGCCCGCGAGGGCTCACAATCTACAAGGGATGGGTGAGGATACAGTAGATGAGGGCACAGCTGGTCGTGCAGTGTTATGGTGGAACGAGGGTTACTGCAGGTTGTAAGCTTGTCAGAAGAGGTTGGTTTTCAGGATCCTTTTGAAGGTTTCCACTGTAGGTGAGAGTCTGATATGCTGGAGTATAGAGCTTCAGAGGAGGGGGGGGATACACAGGAGAAATCTTGTTTGCGATTGTGGGATGAGTAGATAAGAGGGGAGTAGAGAAGGAGATCTTGTGAGGATCGGAGGTTGAATGCATGTAAGTCCGGGAGATTGGTCACAGATATATGGTTTTGATCTGGTGTCTCTGGGCATTGTGGAGCCATTGAAGGGATTGACAGAGAGGAGAGGCCAGGCAATAGCGGGGGGATAGATGGATTAGTCAAGCAGAAGTGTTTAGGATAAATTGGAGGTGTGCGAGAGTGTTAGATGGGAGGCCACAAAGCAGAAGGTTGCAGTAGTCGAATTAGGAGATGATGAGGGTGCACACTAGCGTTTTTGCAAATTCTTGGTTGAGAAATGTGCGGATCGGGGAGATATTATTGAGTTGGAGTCCGCAGCAAGTGGAAAAGGCTTGGATCTGAGGTTTGAAGGAGAGATCAGAGTCAAGGGTTACCCCAAGGCAGCTAGCTTGCGGGACTGGGGAAAATGAGCAGCCATTGACTTTAATGAATAGTTCAGTTAGGTGGGGTTGAATAAGATGGTGGAAAGATGATGTATGCGGTTTTATCCATGTTAACTTTTAGAAATGTAGCAGAGAAGAAAGATGAAATAGCGGACACACATTGTGGGATTCTGGTTAGTAAGGAGGTGATATTAGGTCCAGAAAATTAGATCTGTGTGTCATCAGCATAGAGGTGATACTGAATGCCGTGGGACTCTATGAACTGGCCCAGTCCGAAAGTGTAGATCGAGAAGAGCAGGGTTCCTGGAACTGAGCCTTGAGGGACACAGACAGATAGGGGGCGAGATGAGGAGGTGTTATGTGAGTGGGAGACGCTGATTGTCCGGTCTGTTCAGTATGAGGAGATCCAAGATAGGGCCAAGTCTATGATGCCAAGAGAGGAGAGAGTCTGTTGTAAGAGGGAATGGTCCACTGTGTTGAAGGGAGATGACTGGCCCAGGAGGAGGAGGACAGAGTAGTGTCGCTTGCATTTGGCAGTTAGTAGGTCAGTGGTGACTTTAGTCAGGGCTGTTTCAGTACAATGGTGTGGTCGGAAGCCAGATTGTAAGCAGTCAAACAGGGAGCAGGAGAAGAGGTGGGTGGATACTTCAATTTAGACATGTTGTTCCAGTAGTTTTGAGGCATAGGGGAAAAGTGATATGGTGCAATAGCTAGTCAGAGAGAATATGTCAAGGGAGGGCTTTTTGAGGATGGGTGTGATCGAGGCATGTTTGAAGCATGAGGGGAAGACATCAGCTGTTAATGACAGGTTGAAGAGGTGGGTTAGGGTTAGGATGAAGACTGTAGTAAGTTTTGGGATCAGGTGCGACCGGATTGAATGAATTCAGTCTCTGCATTAGTCACAGACTACTACACCCATCTTCTTTAATTCAAATGGTTATCACAGTGTTCTATATTGTGTTATATAGCACTGCAGATAACATCTACTTTATATTTACTAAGCGCTATCACTGTGCGTCATCTATGGTGGTGGATAGGACTGCTGGTAACATCTACTACATTATTGGTACTGTGAGTTATTACAATTCCATGGTATTTTAAAGGACTGACTGCAGGTTTCCACTGTACATTATACAGTATGTACTCGCAGTATTACCTGTGGAATTACATAGTACTGCCAGTAATATCTAATATATTATCATTATCTAATTAATTCTCTTTTTTATCTTTTTAGAGGAAAGGGCACGTGTAGCCATAATCTTTAGCTGCTGATCTTTTCTAACCCAAACAACAACACCTCTAATTATCTATAATTAGGCTCATTGACATAAGTACTTTGAGGGAACACTGGCCTGAATACCTTTAAAAAAATAAAAACAATAGTATAAATTATCAGTAATGAAATTCTGCAGAAGGGATGTTGATCCAAGTATTTTTTTCTGACTGAGACAGTTAATGTCTACCTAAAAAATGTTTTACCTTCATCTAGGTTAAGAAGTTAGGAAAATAGTTGGAACTTGATTGTCTAGTGTCTTTTTTCAAACTTGCATCCGGATTTACAAATTAACATATTAAAATGTTTTGCAGTTCGGATACGTACAGCAATGTACAAACAGAACCCAGATCTCCTGAAACAATCTAGACAGCCTTAGGCTATGGTCCGATTATGGTAATCACACTCTGATCAGACTCTGGTCAGTGTTTGATCAGAGTTTGATCAAAGTTTGATCAGAGTGTGATTTGATTTTGTTGGATGTGGAGAATTAAAAAAAAAATGTCTCCATCTTCTCCTTTCATTGTGTCTAGAAAACTGTGATTTCACTTGAATGTCATCCGAGTGTAGTTCAATGTTTTCCATGAACCAATAGACATGATTGAACGACTGCCATCCGATTATAGAAAGCAACTCGTGCATGCTGCGACTTTTTCTTCAGACAAATTGGGTCCAAAGAAAAAAATCAGACATGCACATGGCCCCATCGAATAACATGGGGACGAGTCCTATCCATCAAAACGATGGATACTACAGGTCCAATGTACACGAGCCAATATAGGCAAATATGAGACTATCAGGTTCTGGTCAGTAGACCGCCAGCCTATGTATCAATAGCATCCACACCTGGACCATGAAGCACAGACGTGTAAATCTGACCTAACAACTATGAAACTATGTTTTTAGATTGTTCTATGAAGAGCATGTGAGGCTTAGGCACATTGTGAAGCTTGAAATTATACATCAAAACCATACAAACCATGTCACTATACGCCTTAGAAATATGAAACTGTTTATCAAAATGAATAATTTAAAAGCATCTTATAAATTACTAATGCTGAGAATTATTCTTTATTCTTTCCCACCGTACTCACTTGTGTAATTATCTATTTGTAAGAATTCTCCTCTCACATCATCTCCTACAATAGCAGAGACTTGGAAGGTGTAATGATTTCCAGGTATCAGGCCTCCAGCAGTGTAGGAAGTTGTAGGCACAATTATATAGAATGTAAAATCTTCCACCATCTGGATCAGGTAAGAGCTCGCATTTCCAATTGGTTTTTCCCAGTATAGTGACATAGAATTGGGGGTGATGTTCTCTGTCATCAGGTTTCTGACCACTTCAGGTCCTGGAAGAATAGACAGAGATCATGTACAATAATCTACAACACTGTTTATTGGTTACTTACTGGTTTACTGCAATCAGTAGGAATAATGAATTCTACATTGATAATTTAGATTAGTTAGAAAATATTACATGGCTACATCCATGAATAAACATATATAATCCATATAAGAGAACTGTATTGTCACTCTAATTTCTGTTTTGGAAACAGAAAGAACAAAATGGAAATAGTCCTATATAATACATTACTTTACCTCTGGTAACATGGCGGCTCCTCTGTTCATCTTGGAAAGGTGTAACATTAACAATCAGGTAAATACTGGGTGGTTATCCAGAAATAAGAAAGAAATTTAGCCTTATTAAACCACTTAGCAGAGTGTTTTAAAATAGCTTTGGCATAAAAGACATTTCTAAACCAATGGGAATGAGCTAAAATAGTCACACAAGAACAAAACATCACCAATGCATTGTTTTTCCTTAACAAGTAAAAAAAGGCTACATTATGTTGTATTTCTTGGGCCTTGAATAGCCTTATGTCGAACAGAAGCTATCACACATGAACTACACAAAAAAATGATCAAATAATTTTTTTTTCACACTTACTTATGAAATTAGCTGCTAATGAGTTGGCCCCAATTATATCTCCTCCGACAACAGCGGAGACCAGGAATATGTAATAATTCCCCGATGTCAGGCCTCCAATTGTATCAGAAGTTGTAGTCACAGTTTTATTGAAAGTTGGATCTCCCAGTATCTGGATCCAGTAAGAATCTGCTTTTCCAGTAGACAATTCCCAGGATAGGGATATAGAAATGGTGGTGATGTTCTCTGTCTTCAGGTTCTTGACTATATTAGGTTCTAGAAGAAAATGTACAATAATTTCATTTATTCCTTTGGGACCTAGTTTTTTAACAACTTCACTAGTTTAGTAGTGAGAATAAGAATAAATATCGAACTTAATGTAATAAAGCAATTCAATAAACATTTTTTCCACACAAAACATTCAAATAATGTTACAAAAGCCAAAACCGCAATGCCATTAACCTTTAGCAAAAGAACCTATTTATTACAAAAACATGTTCCCAAAGTAACTGCAATCCATTTACAATTTCTTACCAATAATGCAGCGGGGAAGCTGTTTTAAAATGTAGTAAGTAGTTTCTCAGGAGATGCACCACATAATTGTGCTACATGTGCAACAATTATATACAGTATATAGGATCCAAAAAATGCATTATTTAGGAGATAGCCATCAAATAATACCTAACTGCATATGAATGGCTCAAAGAAACTCCAATAACATATGAACAACCAGGGGAACACACAGAGTTAATTCTTAATTTGAAAAACTTTATTAAATAGATTATTCAAGGGAAAAGAGTATATAAGAGAACAATTTTAAAATAGAGGAAAGGTGATCTAGTGAGGTGGATCTCATCCACTGATCAATTGCACGATCATTTACAAATATCATTGCAAAAGTCAATTAAACAATGAATTTTACAGTGTATATAATAGTGGATATCTCAATCTCAATATTGCATAAAGAAAAGCACCAATATAATGTGTTTTCCCTTCTAAACAAACATACATAATAGTATTTAAAAGTGACATTGTGCTTCAGCTACCAGAGGAAAAGACCAGCATATATGTCATAGGTTCATACCCATAGTGCTAGCTCATATACTGTAGGTGTCAGTGGCCGGATCTACCACAAAGGAAGGTCCACAAAGCACGTTTCCCATTTTTCAAGTTTTATTGCTTCATCAGAGGGAAGTCCAGTGTCTTCCATCCTACGCTTATCCATTAAAAAGCCAACCTACAATATACTCACATAAGCAGCATTCAGCCAATGGAACCAAGAGAGGTGGCGCATGCGCACTTGAGCCTACCCGTCCTTCTCAGCATCATGCATGGTGTCACGGTAAGTCCGCGCACACGTGGGAGCAGGGACGCGTCACCATGGCTCCCGTGCATGCGCAGACACTGCAGTTGACGCCTGGCAACACCAGGGGGAGGAGAGCAGAGCCCACCCGCCCACCTCAGCTATTACCATTATATCTACTAGTCAAAGATTGTGCAGCAGTTGCAATGGCGCTCACTTACAATACACCAGAAATTGAATTGATATATAGTGGATCATTAAAGTAACAGAAAAAATATAGAATAATCTTTGTCCAATTCACTGTGACCCAAATGTGCAAGTAGCGTTCAAATATATTGTCTGTTCCAAAAATCATTTAATTTGTGCACCAAGCTGTCAGAACCCTCCTGTTAGTTTTTTTATATTTTGTTGGTCACATGACTTTCTGCCTATATAATCCAGCTCCGCCCTTCTGGCCTTGCTGGATTTCAGTGTTACATTTACTCTTAAGCTAGCCAGGTGCCTTGTACCTAACTCTGTCGTTTGCTTGCTCCTTGGACCACTAGTACTTTTTGTTTGTTTGTCTTTGCTCTGCTACAATTTCTGCTAGGAGGTGTCCAACTATATCCCAGTCCTTAGTTCTTGTAGGGACCCCTCCCTTATATCTATAGGTCTGCGTTCAGACTAGCCGAGGACTTAGGCGGGTCTGTTCACAAGGAACAGGTCCCCCGCTGCATCGTAGGGAATCAGCTTAGTCCTATTGTAGGAACAGTTTTCCTATCTTTCCTTAGTGCTTGTAGCAATTCATAACAGTAAGTCCAGCCCGAAAAATAAAACACTCTAAGGAAAGAAATCCAGATATCAGCATGGTGTCAGTTCAGAAGTTGGCTCAACGCGTGCAGGGACTGTCTTTGGAGGTGGCCGAGCTCCAGCAACACGTGAGTAGCTGTCCTGGAGCGCATTTTGTCGAACCGAAGGTAGGACTGCCAAATTTTTTTTTATGGTAAACAGCAAGATTTTTTTTCCTATAAAAAAGCTTGTTTATTATATTTTCGTTTAAGACCCAGATCCTCGGGGAATGAATCACAACGCATTGGGTATATAATGTCACTTTTGCGCAAAGAACCACAGGGATGGGCCTTTTCTCTACAACCTAATGATCCGTGTTTTAGATCTGTGGAAGATTTTTTTCTGCTATGGGGTTGTTGTATGATGATCCTGATCGAGTCTCATCTGCTGAAACTGAATTAAGACGTTTGAAGCAGGGATCAAGTGATGTGGAAAATTATTGTACATACTTCAGAAGATGGTCGGCTGAAGTGGAATGGAATGACTCAGCATTAAAATGTCTGTTTCTTGCTGGTCTAGGTGAAAGGGTTAAGGATCTGCTGATTGCCTTCCCAAAACCTGGAACCTTGCAGGAGGCAATGCAATTAGCTATTCGTGTGGACAGGAGACTGCGTGCTAGGATTAATGAAGAGAAATCTACTGCTATGGCAGCTCCTAGTTTTCAGAGGGTCTGCTCGGAAGGTTGAGAACCAATGGAGATTGGGGCGATGTCACCCCACTCTCAGGAAAAAGACCGCAGGTTTGCTAAAGGATTATGTTTTTATTGCGGTAAATCTGACCACTTTATTAAGAACTGTGTGCTTCGTTTGAACAAAGAAAAAAAAAAAGAGGCCAGTTACGCCCGTATAGCTTGTTTAAACTCAAAAGGAGTATTTCTTTCTGGAAGCACCTCATTCCAGGAGGAGTTGATTGAATTTCGGGTATTTGTGGATTGTGGTTCTACACTCAATGTGATTGATAAGGGATTTTTGGAAAAATTTAAATTAGAATCCAAACTTTTGTCATCTCCTATTTCTGTGGTTGCTGTTGATGGCTCTCCCTTGAAATGTATTACTCACAAGGTTTTTGAATTTCCCCTCACCATTAATGGTATTCACCAAGAGAATTTGGATTTGGCGGTATTAAATAATTTGCCTTCTCCAGTGGTTTTGGGGTTACCTTGGTTAAAATTGCAAAATCCTGTACTGGACTGGTCTACCAATGAAATTAAGTCTTGGAGTCCTAAGTGTTATGATAAATGTTGTAACCGTCGCATTGCTGCTGTGGAAAGAGGGGAATTACCTGTACCTATTCAGGATTTTTGGAAGGTTTTTTCTGAGGAGGAGTTGCAAGTTTTGCCTCCTCATAGGGACTATGATTGTACTATTGAGTTTGTCCCTGAAGCTACTCTTCCCAAGAGTCACTTATTTAATCTTACTATCCCTGAGAGAAAGGCCTTGGAGGAATACATACAGACAAGCTTGGCCGCTGGTCACATTAGACCTTCTAAGTCACCTGTGGCTGTTGAATTTTTTTTTGTTAAAAAAAAGGACGGCGGTTTACGTCCATGTCTGGATTTTCGTGAAATTAATAAAATTACAGTACGCAATTCCTACCCACTGCCATTAATTCCTGAATTGTTCAACCAGTTAGTGAGGGCCAAGTGGTTCTCTAAAATTGATCTCCGGGGGGCATACAATTTGTTACGTATGAAGGAAGTTGATGAGTGGAAAACTGCTTTTAACACTCCGGTGGATCATTTTGAGAATCTGGTTATGCCTTTTGGTCTTACTAATGCACCAGCGTTTTTTCAGAACCTTATTAATGACATCCTAAGACCCTTGATCGGTAAGAATGTGGTGGTGTATTTGGATGACATTTTGATTTATTCGCCGGATCTGGAGTCTCATTGACAGAGCGTACGTGAGGTATTGCAGTTGTTAAGTGACAATTCACTTTTTGCTAAGCTGGAGAAATGTGAGTTCGCTGTGCAGAGAATTCGTTTTTTGGGCTACATTATCTCCAGCGAGGGCTTTGAGATGGACCCGGTGAAGGTTCAAGCAGTGCAGGAATGGCCTAGGCCTATTGGTTTGAAATCGATACAGAGATTTTTGGGTTTCGCCAATTATTACAGAAAATTCATTGAGAATTTTTCTATAATTGTTAAGCCACTGACCAACCTCACCAGGAAAGGTGCGAATAAGGTCCAGTGGACTACTGAGGCCAATGAAGCTTTTGTGTATCTCAAGGTGAGGTTCAGTTCTGCCCCCATCCTTATGCAGCCAGATGAGACCAAGCCTTTTTTGGTCGAGGTTGATTTGATGCTTCTTCGGTGGGGGTCGGTGCTGTTTTGTCTCAGGAAAACAAGGATGGAGTACATACCTGTGCTTTTTTTTCAAAAAAAATTTCTGAGACCGAACTTAATTACGATGATGGTAATCGGGAATTGCTGGCGAATAAACTCGCATTCAAATAATGGTGTCATCGCTTGGAAAGGTTTCGGTCCCGCGGATAACTCCTGGGTAAGGGCGGATGATGTCTCAGCTCCTAGACTTGTCGGAGCATTTCACAGGAGGTTTCCTGATAGACCTGGGCCTGGAGGATCCAGAGGATCCTCATAGAAGAGGGGGTACTGTTAGAACCCTACTGTTAGTTTTTTTCTATTTTGTTGGTCACATGAATTTCTGCCTATATAATCCAACTCCGCCCTTCTAGCCTTGCTGGACTTCAGTGTTACATTTACTCTTAAGCTAGCCAGGTGCCTTGTACCTAACTCTGTCGTTTGCTTGGTCCTTGGACCACTAGTACTTTTTGTTTGTTTGTCTTTTCTCTGCTACAATTTCTGCTAGCAGGTGTCCAACTATATCCCAGTCCTTAGTTCTTGTAGGGACCCCTCCCTTATATCTATAAGTCTGCGTTCAGACTAGCCGAGGACTTAGGCGGGTCTGTTCACAAGGAACAGGTCCCCCGCTGCATCGTAGGGAATCAGCTTAGTCCTATTGTAGGGACAGTTTTCCTATCCGTCCTTGGTGCTTGTAGCAATTCATAACACAAGCATTATGTGTAACCTACACCTTACTATTACTGAAAGATATCGCTCATGTGTTCCCACCATACTCACTTGTGTAGTTATCTATTTGTGAGAATTTTCCTTTCACATCTTCTCCTACAATAGCAGAGACTTGGAAGGTGTAATGATTTCCAGGTATCAGGCCTCCAGCAGTGTAGGAAGTTGAAGGCACAATTATATAGAATGTAGAATCTTCCACCATCTGGATCAGGTAAGAGCTCGCATTTCCAATTGGATTTTCCCAGGTCAGTGATATAGTATTGGTGGTGAGGTTCTCTGTCATCAGGTTTCTGACCACTTCAGATCCTGGAAGAATAGACAGTGATCATGTCTAATAATCTTCAACATTGTTTATTGGTTACTTACCTGGTTTACTACTCGTAGCTGGAATAATATATTCCACCCAGAAAATTGAGATTTGTTAGAATTAATACATAATTTTAGCTCTGCTAACATGGATGCTCCTCTACTACAACTTCTGATACAATTGGAGGCCTGACACCGGGGAATTATTACATTTTATCTTGGAAAGGTGTAACATTAACAATCAAGTAAATATTAGATATATTGCAGAAAATTAGCCTTTTTTATTTTCTTCAATGTGTTTTAAAATTGACCCCATAAAAATTATTTTGAATCCAATATGAATTGAACAAGAATGGACATTCAAATCAAAACATCGCCATATTAAGAAAAAAATGCTTAGTTTTTTTTACTATTTTATGACTTTAATTGGTTTTATTTTGAACAATCACACATAAAACCATAAAATACATCAACTATATATTGAAAATTATCACTTATTTTTCACACGTACTTGTGAAATTAGCTGCTACTGAGTTTGCCCCGATTATATCTCCTCCAACAACAGCAGAGACCAGGAAAATGTAATAATTCCCCGTTGTCAGGCCTCCAATTGTATCAGAAGTTGTAGTCACGGTTTTATTGATGGTTGGATCTCCCAGTATCTGGATCCAGTAGGAATCTGCTTTTCCAATAGGCGACTCCCAGGATAGGGATATAGCATTGGTGGTGATGTTCTCTGTCTTCAGGTTCCTGACTATATCAGGTTCTAGAGAAAAAAAGCACATTTATATACTTATATACTTTTTTTTTAACTCAGTTTCTTCATATCTTCAATAGTTTAGTACTGAGAATAAGGAGTACATCCAACTTAATGTATTAAATCAACTAAATAGACTTCTTTAGCAGCACAAAACTAAACAAATTATGTCAGAAATGCTGAAGCACCATTGTGATTAATCTTAAGAAAATGAAGCAGTTCATAAAAAACATTTTGTACTATTATTATTATTATTATTATTAAAAAAAAAAAGTTTCAAAATTCCCATACTAATTGCAAGCCATTCACAATTCATTTCTTATGAAGCAGTGGGAAACGGTATCTCAGCAGACGCAACAAAGACAATAGGTTTACGTGTACCAAGCGCTATATGTGACCTCTGCCTTACTATTACTGAAAGATATCATTCATGTATTTCCACCATACTCACTTGTGTAATTATCTATTTGTAAGGATTCTCCTCTCACATCTTCTCCTACAATAGCAGAGGCTTGGAAGGTGTAATGATTTCCAGGTATCAGGCCTCCAGCAGTGTAGGAAGTTGTGGGCACAATTATATGGAATGTAGAATCTTCCACCATCTGGATCAGGTAAGAGCTCGCATTTCCAATTGGTTTTTCCCAGTTCAGTGATATAGAATTGGTGGTGATCTTGCCTGCTGTTAGGTTTCTTATAATGTCAGGTCCTGAAAGAAAAGCCAGAGACCATGTATAATAAATGTCCACACTTTGTATATATACAATGATTATTTATAGAAAATAAACCATTTTAACTTGAATACGTAGGTTAATTTGTGCGTACGATACAGCAACATTTACAGTCATGATTGACACCTATACAATCCTGTTGTTGAACTGTGCTGTCGTGCTACCTGTTCCCATTAAAATAACAAACTGCAACAAAAAAATTTCCCTGTGATTATCATTGAATAATATTGGACCCACAATTAGTAAAATACAAATTGGAAATCCAGAACTCCAAGAATTTGGCAGAAATTCAGCCTCTATTATTCCATCATGAGAGAAGTATAAGGAAACATTCTGGCTCCATTAGACTTAGATAAGATGTCTGAAGCAAGGAGTATCCCACGTAAGACAAGGAACATAAAAGCTATTTATTAGATTCTACTATACTTACTTGTGAAATTAGCTGCTAGTGAGTGATCCCCAATTATATCTCCTCCAACAACAGCGGAGACCAGGAATATGTAATAATTCCCCGGCATCAGACGTTCAATTGTATCAGAAGTTGTGGTCACAAGTCTTTTGAGTGTTGAATCCCCCAATATCTCAATCAAGAAAGAATCTGCATTTCCGATACCCAACTCCCAGGTCAGGGATATTGAATTAGTGGTGATGTTCTCTGTCTTCAGGTTCTTCACTACTTCAGGCTCTAAAAGAAAGGTCAGTAAACTATTTACATACTGTACATAAAAACTTAAATTACTAATCTATTTTATATGTTACCACTGAAAAAGAAGAAAGTATTTACCCAACTGCTAAATCTATTGCAAAGCCTTAAAGTGGTCAAAATATAGGCAGAAATAGATAATAAATGTATGATTGCTGGTAGCCTTACCACTGACACCGTGAACAATTATGAGAATTAGGGTGTTTGGTGTGGTGGTCAAACATTCACACTACTGATCCACTCATAGTCACCAATTGTCTATCAGATTGGCTTAGAACATAATCGTATGTCATTTAATGATATGAAGTTAATTTAACAATGACTAGCAATAGTAGATCCTGTTGTCACTTTAATAAAAATTGTACTTATTACAGCATAGAAAAAGGAGACATAATGCCAGCAAATAAAATAAAATTTTATCCATTACCTTTTGGCTATTACTCTTGTTTCTGAATTATAATACTTAGTGTTTGGGGTGGAATTTTTTTTAAATGAGCTGTGCCGCCATCATATTCATATTTATTTATATTTACTCCCACATACTGCCACAAACCACTGCTGACCTCAGTAATGGCAATAAATATGTGGACATGATTGAATGTAAAAGGATATTAGTATTTATTCAAGCTTTTATAGAATTTCAAGTAGAAGATCATTACTGGAGACCGGATATGTGAGAAACCATTTATCCAGCTGTAGCGGAGGCTTACTTGTGTAATTTGATGTTGATACGTTGTCTCCCTGTACTGTATCGTAGCCAGTTAAGGATGAGACCAGAAAGGTGTACTGAGTCCCAGGTATTAGGTCTTGCACTGTAAAGTCAGTTAGTGTAGTGGTTTTATTGTATTTTTCATCTCTCTGTATCTGTATGAGATAAGAACTTGTTCTTCCATCTGGCGGCAGCCAGCTCAGAGATACAGACGTGTCAGTGATACTAAGAATTGACAGATTCTTCACCTTTTCTGGTCCTTAAGATAAAAGTATCAATAGTTAAAACAGGTTATATTCAGTATTCAGCAGAAAAGAGTACACGCCTTTTGAAAAAGATCTTAATGTCTCACTGAACACTAAAATCATTTCCAAAATTTTGACAAGATTGAGTTTCATAGAAATTTTTTAACCCATAACATGAAAGTAAGGTTAATAATATAACTTTCATTATAAAATCTTCAATTTTACTCAAATTAGTTGATGGAAAATAAATACACCCCACAACAAAATCTACTACATCTAGTATTTTGAGTGACCTCCTTGATTTTTTAGTAAAACACTGAGTCTTCTATGCATGGAATGAACAAGTTAGCAACATATTGCAACATCCATCTTTTCCATTCTTCAATAAAGACTTCTCTTAGGTCCTGGAAGCTAAATGGAAAATGATGCTCAACTTTTCTCTTTGAGATTCCCCATGATTGGGCTTGATTGGGTTCAGACTAGGAGACATACTCGGCCACTTAATAATTTTCACCATTACTTTCTTGAGAAATGCAAAAGTGGCATAAGATGTGTGTTTTGGATCACTGCCATGTTGGAAAAGTGCATGTCTCACAGGGGCATAGAGTGATCGTTACTTACCCAGCTTTGCTTTATCACTTTGTTGATGATTTGATATTATGTATTTTATGTTTGTGAAAATAGGTTAGGTTTATCGCCTTGTCCATATCTGTAGTTGTACCATCTCATAACATATATAGCAAAGCACTGCACTGTATTACTCTTATATTTATATGGCCACTTGGTCTTATTATTTAGACTTTTTGATTATTGGACATTGCACTACATTGTGTTAAATCCTGCTACCATTTATTTGATGGCATTAAATTTCTAATTGTCCCTTGTTACATATTAGTTATTTATTTACTGTCTCTATTTTTCCACAGTGTTTTTGTAATGTCTGTCACCTACTTTTATGTGGCCGCATAATCCACAGTCATTTAAATAGATCAATACAAAACTTTATCTTTTTTGCGATCCAATTACTGTGTAGCTGCACTTGCCACCATTTATTAGACCGTACAGTCTTTCTGGGTTTTGGCATACATTTGTTGTGATTATTTGCTGGGACACCTGAGTGACGAGGGTCTCTGTACACAATCTCTATTCCTTATGTTTTTAATTGTTGTTATTTAATAAAATGTATTTGACCTCTGGGCGTTATATTTCCCTTTCTTTGTAGGTTTTTGTATTCATTACACGTGTCCTTATTCTTTGGCCAACATATAGAAATGTGATGATGTTGAACAAATTTGTTAGGGAAATTTCTTTTTTGTGCGCGCAAGATAACAATTCCTGTTTGTAACAAATGGCCAACAATTGTGGGACTCATTTATATTATTCTTTCCCATTGAAAATGTTGATTCTGAAAGGAAACTAAAGGTTTGTTCAGAAAGTGCATGGAGCGTACTCATTTATGCTGAGCACTCATATCTTTGCTGTATAAGTCCTTGTTACCAAAAATTGTAAGAGACATTATGGCATCAGTTAATTTAATTCTGGAGTCATCAGTACGAGTCTCAATAACTTACACAAAGAAGATCACATCTCCCTCTTATTCACAGAGTATATAGAACACCAAGTTGGTTCATAGGATGGGTTTACAATCAAATGATTGCTACCCTCTTATCTAGAGAAGGCTCTGTTTGTTTACTTTTTATTGCGTTGTAAAAGTCTTTTTATCTGTCAGGGAAATATTAATGTCAGGAAAATGTTCGTCCATATTTGCCTGACATAGATGTTCACCCCCCCTTCCTTATTCCGCTTCTGCTCACCACAAAAGCCCTAATTAACACAGTCGTGAGGGAGGCCTTACACACGCAAATGTCAGCCAAGAACTGGTACAAGCTAACTAAAATGCAAATGTATTTCCTCTTAACACAGACCTGAGATAGATTGCCACCTTCTCCCAGGCCAGAGTTTGGAGGAAAGAGGAAATGGTTTGTTAAGTTCAAAGGCACTCACAAACAATTCTCGACCACTAGCCATAGACAGGTCGACTCCGATATGAAATATGAAATATTGTGAGTTCCATACGTCCAACAGTAATGGGACCCATATGTTCAGTGACCAAATCAGCCCAGGAATGTATATGTAGTTTTCCAGGGCTGCAAGCCAAATCAGAGAGCTGTAGCACAAAAACACCAGAATAGCAGACTGCAGCTATGCGATGCGTGGTCTCTAACTGAGGATGAAATCATAAGGGAAAAAATTGCATCGTTTGCACATTTCTGTGATCAACGAGCGATGAGTTATCGCAGAAGCTACCATTTTTGAATAAGAATGTACAGGCTGGAGACCGGCCCACAGGATGTCAGCACAGGGGGCGTGTGGCCAGATCTCCCCTTAGGTATAAGATAACCCATGGACAGTACAGAAGGACTCATTGCAGGGGTGAATAAGAATTATAAGCAACGGGTCTTGTTCAATAACAGCATAATCCAACTGGGAAGCCCCTCCTCCACCTATATTGAATCATCTCAGAGATATCATAGTGTAAGTTGTCTTCTTTTATTCTATTTTATGTAACTGGTTATGCATTTTAATGTCCCCTTTGTAACATACTTGTATATAATTTTCATAAACACTGTGTTAAGGGGACGGTTGCAAACAACTTTATTAATACTGGAAATCAACCGAACCCGGGGTCCGCGATGCAGCCTGGAAGACTGCGGCCGAACACCTTCCGGGTAAGAAGGTAAAAAAAACAACTGATATATCAATCCCTTCCGTGTTACTGTACACCGACACAGGAATAGGGATTCACACTATATCCGCTAACTGCACGAGAGATGTGAGACAAATAATGTAGCCGTAGCCCTGTTAACTGCACAGAGACTACGCAGCAGCCGCTAGGATGTGTGTGTGATTCACACCGGCGTATACGTGCTCCCAGCCGGCGTGCTACCGGACTGCGGAGTATCTCTCCACGTGACTAACAGGAGGTCCAGGAATACAGAATCCGCAGTCTGCTCGGGGTGTATAGCGACCCCCTTGTCGGAGCCAAACTGTCAGACGAAGCTACCTGCCTCCCTCCATCTAAGGCTGCCTATCCACCACTAAACCTGCCTGTCCAAAGCTATAGCACACGTGGAGCCCAAACAACTAAGCGTCCACACAGTAACACCATCTCAGCCCAATGATCAGAGCGCCCATATTTGTGGGCGGGCTATTTAAAGATTAAGCCCTGCCCACCGTTGCATTATTGGTGACGTCACCCGCGGCCAATCAGGTGGTGCCAGATCACCGGATCAGCTGACTCCCAAACCAACAATCACGGTCCGCCATGTCACGGGCATGCTCAGTGCAGTGCATCCTGGACTTAGGCTGTCGTAGCCCTGTTTCCCTCCGCAACCTATGCTTCACATTGCTAGGAACAAAGACCCAAGAGACAACTTGCACATCTTGTGCACCAGCTAGGCGTTGGAACCAACGGCGATGCTGAGCAGCATCTGCCCCAGCTGGACCAGAATGGGAGACCACAGAAACCACTGATGATTCTGAACCCATTTCAGATCCAGCAAACGCCTGATGCCTAACACACTGCCTCCCTTTTGGATTAAATATAAAATTAAATAGTTCTGTTTCTTTGGTTCTGTAATCGTTCCCTCCCCGAAGCCATACATGCTACCAAAACGCAGGTGTTCGGCCAGGCATGTATTATATTTCAAACTTGGCTGGTGGTGGCAGAGAATAATAATAATTGGGCTATCATGAAGCTGACAGTGACCGTACGGAGGGTGTTAAACACGGATTCCATGCTTTGGTACCCAGAGGTGTGATGCCCATACGCTCACTGGTCGCTTACCGATAACTACGCGGCGAGTAGTCTGGATCATGTGCTCGCGACTCCGGACGAAATACTAACAGTGTGATGGTACGGTGAGATATTGCGTGATCTCCCCAGTGTCGTCGCTGTGTGTGGTGATTCCTGACATTAACTCTTAAATTAATTCTGCGTCTCTTGCTGGTTTGGTAATCACTCCAGTATATGGTTTAACTTCCACTGCATTGTTCATTGTGCACAGAGGACAGACTGACCTCGAAGGAAGGGGGGATAGGAATCTTCCTCCACCTTATGAAGTAAGTGGAGCTTTAACCCCTTAACTCCCCACCTCCACGTGTGGACCTACCGTGCTCTTGGTCTGACACTCCTTTTTTTGTTTGTTTTTTCAGCTGTCTAAGAAAGAAGGTCCAGATTTGGTCCTTATGTTTTGGACGTGTTACTGGCTGGCTGAGTTATGTGCTAATGTGGGATCTTTAACTAGAAAAGTCTTTAATATTTAGGTGAGTTAAGAACCAAACATATGTTTATTGGGATAAGTACGAGCCCTTGAGGGAACAATATCAGAACAATCAGCAATAGCCAAAGTGATTTAGTGTTTGAATACCACTATTTTTATAGAGAAAAAAAGAGAGGTGCTACAGCTAAGTTTGATGAGCAGAGGAGTGAGTGTATTGGATGTTCAGGGGTACTGTCAGATGCTTTAGCACAGGAAGCGTTATCTGAGATAAAATCCGTACTCATAGTAAGCATCAAACTATAAATGGCAGGGGGAAAGGGATGGGCGGTAGTTAGGTGGGGTAGTTGTTTCAATATTGTTATAATTCCTAGTCTGCTCACTGACATCATTTATTTTTTGCAGTGTAATTATTTATCCTGTCATATGGGAATATGTTAGTGGTCCTATTATAAAGAAATACTGTATATGTTATGATATTGTAGAATAAACATTTTTTTTATTAAAAAAGAAGTTATAGATTAAAAAGTGATCATGAAAGATTATGAGATTGAAATCTCTAATTCCAGGTAAATTTTATTTGTAGTTTTAACTGTGGGCCATGTTTTGATGAGAGTTATGGAATATTAAAGAATTGCTACAATAAAATGGTAAAGCCCTGGACTTACAGTATTTACTAGATCTATAGTCTTACGGTGCTTTCAGAACCCCCCTTTTACTTTTTACACTTTTATTGCCATATTTTCAGATTAATAATAATAATCTTTATTTTTATATAGCGCTAACATATTCCACAGCGCTTTACATACATTATTGTTACTGTCCCCATCGGGGCTCACAATCTAGTTTCCCTATCAGTATGTCTTTGGAGTGTGGGAGGAAACCCAAGAGCCCAGAGGAAACCCACGCAAACACGGGAAGAACAAACAAACTCCTTGCAGATGTTGTCCTTGGTGGGATTTGAACCCAGGACCCCAGTGCTGCAAGGCTGCAGTGCTAACCACTGAGCCATCGTGCCGCCCGTTATATTTGTTAATAGAATTAATAGAATTTGTGAGGTGCGATAAAAAAGACATAAATGAAAATATATTACATATAACCAGACAACAGAAAATGAGTCATGTTCAATATAAAGGAAAAAAATAGTATATATATATATATAGATATATTATATGCTGTTGTCACATCTTCTGTGTTGTTTGTCAATTTGCTGCAATAAAAACTTCAAAAGGTCATAGGTCTTTCTATATTGAAATCTTATCTTATTATATACTCACTGGTGAAAATGATGTCAGCAGTAGAATCTCCAGTTACATCTTCTCCAGTGACTGCCCTAATGGTAACTGTATATTGGTTTCCAGGTGTCAGATCGCTGACCGGGAGAGACTCGGAGGTCGATGTCTCATTCTTGTAAATATCTCCTGACACTTCAATGAGATAGTGACTGTAATTACTCTGAGGAGGGAGCCAGGATAGATCCATAGAGTTGGTGGAGATATTGGTGACCTGGACATTACCGACCACGCCAGGACCTGTGATTGGGATAGAAAGTAATAACATCAACCTCAGCAAGGTGTATCTTCTATAGACAGATATAGCTCTATTACATGTACGGTAGGGTCTGTTACACTGGCTTCATAACTATGATTTATAGCGGAGCCATGACAGCTATAATTAATCTATTATCGAATGCAGAAAATGTGAACAAATGTCAGAGATTTTGTTAATTTTTCTTCTAAATACCATTGAAGACTGTCTTATTCTTGTGGACAAAATATTGTATCCTAGACAAAAAACAAGAACCTCACTGTGCAATAAAAAGCACAATGGGCATGAAATTCATATTAATCTCAACCACTTTACTGAAACTGTAATATGCAAAAACCTAAAGAAATGAACAGGAATGTAAATTGGTGTGCATGCAGCATACAAAGACAGAAACACAATACACAAATACCCTGCAATAAATAAATATACAGCAATAGTGCATGGAAATAATGGGAATTGGATATTTCGCCCACAGCAGTTCGCCCACAGCAGTTCGCCCCCAGCAGTTCGCCCCTGAGTACATTTCGCCCCCGCACATTTCGTCCCCAGCATTTGACACCCAGGATGTTTTGCCCCCGCACATTTCACCCCCGCACATGCCGCATGTGCGGGGGTGAAATGTGCGGGGGCAAAACATCACATGCATGTCGCTTGACAAACGATAAGGTTTTAAATATTAGGGTGAGGACTGTCCCAAATAGGGTCACCGTGATGAGGTGGGAAGGTTTGGCATTATTTTTATCAAAATTATGTTAACTAAGTACCCTATATTATTTTAATGCATTTTTGCTGTTTATTTATTTATTGCAAGATATTTGTGTATTGTGTTTTTGACTTTGTTTTTTTGAAACTGTAATGTTCTACAAATACGCACTATGTGAACTTGGCCTTAGTTGGAGACTGCACAGCTCTCCTGTTTCCAAAATTGCTGGGTACAACACACAATATACTTTTTTAGCTTTATTACTGTCAGTAGCAAATATCGGGGAGCAATTCTGCTTTCAACATTCACATTAGATTTTCAGACAAGTCTATTAACATTATCATTATCTGCAGACAATTATGTAATATCTGTGTCCAGCTCAGGATAGTCATGTCATGTATAATATATAGTAATGTTAAGTTGGTGCAATTCTTAGCAAATATTTGCCCCAGAGGCCTCAACCAACATTAATCCGACTCTGTTTAGGTTGCATAATACAAATTTATATTTCATTTGACTGTCTTTGTATCCTGACCAAAAATATTTCCTTATGGGAGCAACTGTTACTATAAGAAACAAGAGAACAGATAGTACTTACGTGTGTACAGACTGATCTGACCAACATAACCATATAAAACAATGTATCTATTATATGCAGAAATCTGAATGTTGTAGAAATTCCCCGATGTCAGATCGGTGATCTGTATTGCTCTAGTATTCACAGTCCAGGTGCTGGATGGTTCTCCATAGACAGAAATGCTGTAGGTTGTATTCTCACCAATGTTAAAATCCCAATTTAGCCAGAAAGAGGTAGTGGTGATAAGTGTAGCAGTGATGTTTCCTGCCAATGTGGAAGAAGAAGCGATATATCACATTATGGTATATCACATAATTACTTGAGTTTAGAAACTAGTAAAATGTATTTCAACGGCCTACATTTATTGTGACTAAGTCTATGTAAAAGAGATAAATTTATTGCAAATAAATAAAACTATCAACATATTATTGCCTTTTCATATAATTGGTGCACCTGGGACTGTGCAAATGTTAGAGTATCAAATCCTCACTGTACATCTGCTATGATTGTAGATTTGCATCTAAATTTTTGCTATGTTCAGGCTTATTTTCTTAATATATTTGAAACAAAATATTTTGGAGACCAAAACCACTTCTTTGCTACTTTTACATTTTGAGAAAGCCACGTGGTGAAATGTATGTCAGAGATCTGGGGTTTTCCTATCCTGTGTATTCACAGCTTAGGGTATGTGCACACACGTTGTGTTTTGCTGCGTACATGCTGCAGATTTTTATGTAAATTTTCATCTGCGTCTGGCAGTACCAGCAAAGTCTATGAGAAACCAGAATTCACTGTTCCCACATGTTGCTTTTTCTTTGCTGCATATTTTCAGTGATTAGAAAAACACTGAAAGAATTGACATGTCACTTCATTCAGCGACTTTTCCAGAGTTTTTTCACCCATAGGAAGTAATTCGGGAGGCATGAAAAAATGCTACAAATAAGCAGCAAAAACGCACCAGAAAATGCACCTGCGTATTTTGCTGCCAATTTGCAGAATTTTTGATGGAAAAATAGAATGGGAGTCTTTTTTTTCACGGTACTTTATGTGCATTACTAGAGACAGAAGGACAGTGAAAAAAATGCTGCAAAAACGCAACAAAAAACGCAGCTAAACCTGCGTTTTTGATGCAGCTAAGCTCCTGCACAGAAAAGTTATCAGCAGATTTCGTGCAGATTTTGGTGCAGAAAACGTGCAGAAAAAACACAACATGTGTGCATATACCCTTATATGTTATGTCTGTTAATTTGATACTAATTGAGGTTCTTTAATACTTATAAGGTATCAATCCACTTGGAATTTCTCTCTATACATGAATATTTATTGAGCCTGCTGCTATAACTATGTACAGATCTATAATTTTGATTAGGGAAAATAACTTCATTATTATATTATGCTCACTCTCTATACGTTTCACTGTGAAATTACCTTTGTGTATGGCCCTCTCCTTTCTATACGTATTTTAAGTGATTTTTATCTTAATGTATTAGTAAAATTATATTCATTATCTCATAATATTTCTTTCTTTGTGTTTATTCACGTTTATTAGCAGCACATGTTATCATTTGTTACATATTGCATACTGCTTTGCAAAAACACGTTAAACATGAGAGAATGTATTCAAGTAGAATTAAATTCTATTTGAGTTTTACAATAATTCAATATCCTCAAAATGCTGTATTTTTGCAATTCACATTTACATTTTCCATTGAATAACTTTGATGCTATTTGAATTTTCCTGTTATATTTTGATGATTAGCTGAAATCGAGTCTTAGCCGACTCGTATTATTATTAATATGGGCAAAAACATTTCACCTTGTTTGATATGAAGCTCATGTGGGAACTTACACATCAAAGAGCAAAGATTGTAATTAGTTATTATGAGACGTCCAGTAGTATTACTTTTCTCTAAGTAGAGTGATGACAACATACAGCAGTATACCCAGATATTGAATAAGCTGAGATGATCACACATTTTTTATTCCCAGATTCACTGTCTGCCTATAAGACTAATATTCTCAGTAAGGTTGCAAGGTTCGGATATTGGAAACTGAATATAATCAATTGTGAATGTAAAACAGAACTAAGGAAGGTTGTCAGGTGTCCAAGCTTCTTGTTTTCCCAAATACAAAACAAAATATATCTATCAATATTAAATTATAGATGTAATGGTCACTCACCTAATACTAAGATATCGCTGGTTCCGCCTAGAAGTCCATTTTCTGCTACTGCAGAGATCTGCACTGTGTACTGGTTCCCACTGGTCAGGTAATTGATTGTCGCTGATTCTGAGTATACGCTGAAACTCTGATGTGGATCTCCTATCACTTCTACCAGATATGAGCTTCTGGTACCTTCTGGAAGCAGCCAGCTGACATTTATTGTGCTGCTGTTTATTATAGAGGCTTTTAGATCGGTTACAGTGGCTGGTCCTGTAAATGGGGCATAAACACTCATTATTATGTAATGGCAATCTTCATGAGCGACACTACTAAAATCCAAATTTGCCAGCTTCGACAAACATTTCCGAAACATTGTTTTCGCAGTGATTGCCAAATGCTGCAGGGTCTCTGCATGACCTAGTAAGATGCATGTAACACTCTGAGGTCTCCTAGGACTGTATCCCACAGCTATTCAGATCTTTAGCACAAACACAGCCTTAGTAATGTCAGTGACCTCATTACAGAAATGAATATTAACTTGGTATTAATCAACAGAGAGTATAATAACAGCGTAATGACAGACATTTCAGTATTTTTAAAATTAAAAAATGATGACAAGCCATCTGGTGTGACATGTCATAAAATGTTCTGCCATATTGCTGTTTGGGGCAGTGAGATAATCAATAAGCAGGATGTATTGTAGGTGGAAAATCATTGTCTGGCTTGGAGGTATCATAAGCTAACACCTGCTTGTGGTAAGACATCTTCACCAAATCACAACATGAACTCAATGGGTCATGAAAGTAAGTGAAAGTCTCTGGCCGTAAGTGCTGCAGGCGTAACTGCTGCAGTGCACTTTACAGCTCAATGTCATCTCCAAGATGCAGACCACGCTTATGAGAGTACAAAGCACTAATGGCACTCTTAAAAAAAGAATGGCGGCTATGTACTCTTCATCACACCTGAGCACATGCCATCAGTGTGCAAAGTGCAGTAAGATTGATATGGTTCATCAGATGTGATACAGTGGAAGAGGATGACTGTGCAGAACACTGGTTTAGGCCATGGCCCACTATCAGAATTTGGCAGTAATTTTTCTGAGCCAAAACCAGGTGAGGAACAATCAGAGAAAAGGTATAATAGAAACAAATGCACCAATTCTGCATTTATCACCCACTCCTGGTTTTGACTCCCACTCCTGAGAAAAAAATACTGACCGAATACTGACCAAATACTGATAGTGGGGCCGTGGTCTTAAACTGATGATGTCACTGTCAGAGAAACGTTATCCTACTGTGAAGTCGAGTGATATCTTATATATTCCATTCTGCTCTCAACTTCCTACCTCTTTTATACACATGCTGGAGGCAAAAGAGGCTAATTGGGACCTGCATTTCATAGTACTATTGCCCGGATGGCTGGTGGCAGTGGGGGGCTGTTGCTGATTGTAGCTCCCACATTCTTAGCTGTGGTATAGATTTGTTTTTCTTTTGCCCATTTATTGCTATTAACATTTTTCCTGTTTAAAACACTGCAATTACCTTTGTTAATCTTTCAAACCCAATTATTTCCCCTTTGTCAAATGCAGTAAAAAGAAAAGCTAATAGGTACACATCCAGAAAGCAAATTGTGGCAGTAGTGATATAGTGTTTGTGGCTATCCAATTGGACTAGTAGAAAAGGTCCGTAAAAACAGATACAGTACAGACCAAAAGTTTGGACACACCTTCTCATTTAAAGATTTTCTGTATTTTCAGGACTATGAAAATGGTACATTCACACTGAAGGCATCAAAACTATGAATTAACACATGTGGAATTATATACTTGACAAAAAAGTGTGAAACAACTGAAAATATGTCTTACATTCTAGGTTCTTCAAAGTAGCCCACTTATTAAACCTGACAGGGCACACCTGTGAAGTGAAAACCATTTCCGGTGACTACCTCTTGACGCTCATCAAGAGAATGCCAAGAGTGTGCAAAGCAGTCATCAAAGCAAAAGGTGGCTACTTTGAAGAACCTAGAATATATGTTAGAACCTTGCTCTTAGGTTTTTTCCTTTGCTGGTCACATGACCTTGTTGGCCTATTTAATCCTGCTCCGCCCTTCTGGCTTTGCTGGACTACATTGTATAACTACTTTCTAGCTAGCCTGTGCTCTGTATCTAACTCTGTTAGTTTGCTTGGTCTACGGACCTCTATGTTCTATATATTTTGTTTGTTCGTCTGTCTGCTACTATTTCTGTTAGGAGGTGTCCCATTTTCCTCCCAGTCCTTAGTACTTGTAGGGATTCCTTCCCCTTATCTATAGGTCTCCGTACAGACTAGCTTAGGACTTTAGCAGGTCTGATCGCAGGATCAGGTTCCCTGTTACATCGTAGGGATTCAGCTGAGTTCTATCGTAGGGACAGATCTCCACTCTTTCCTTAGCTCTGGTAGCAGAACATAACAGTAAGTCCAGCCTGCAAATTCTCTAAGGAAAGATTTTTCTGTTCCATCATGGTGTCGGTTCAGGATTTGGCTCATCGCCTGCAGGGACTCTCTCTGGAGGTGGCCGAGCTTCGTCAGCACGTGAGTAACTGTCCTGGGGCACATTTCTTGGGGCCTAAGGTATGTTTGCCGGATTTATTTTTTGGTGAACACCGAGAATTTTTTTCATTAAAAAATGCTTGCTTATTGTATTTTCGTTTGAGACCCAAGTCCTCTGGAGATGAATCCCAGCGCATAGGGTTCATAATGTCACTTTTGCGCAAAGAGCCTCAGGAGTGGGCCTTTTCTTTGCAACCTAGTGATACATGCTTCAGATCAGTGGATAGTTTTTTTTCTGCTTTGGGACTATTATATGATGATCCTGACCGTGTCGCATCAGCTGAGACTGAGTTGAGACGTTTGAAACAGGGATCAGGTAATGTGGAAAAATATTGTACTCATTTCCGTCATTGGTCTACTCAAACAGGGTGGAACGATTCTGCTCTGAAAAGTCTATTTCTTGCTGGGCTCAATGAAAGGGTTAAAGACCTGCTAATTGCTTATCCTACACCTGAAGATTTGCAACAGGCTATGCAATTAGCTATACGGGTGGATAGGAGACTGCGTGCAAGGGTTAATGAGAGCAAATCCTCTGCTATGTCAGTTTCTGGTTATGAGAATGTGTGTACTAACAGTGGTGAACCGATGGAGATTGGATCGGTGGCACCTCGCTCTCAAGAAAAAGACCGTAGATTTTTTGAAGGCTTGTGTTTCTATTGCGGAAAATCTGGTCATTTGATTAAAGGCTGTGAGCTTCGTATGAAGAAAGAAAAAAAAATGGTCAGTCATGCCCGTATTGCCTGTTTAAATTCCAAGGGTGTATTTTTAGCTGCTTCCACGATTGCTCAGGAAAAATTAATGGAATTTCGGGTGTTTGTCGATTGTGGGTCTACTCTGAATGTAATTGATGGGGGATTCTTGGAAAGACTCAATTTAAAACCCGAACCTTTATCATCCCCCATTGCTGTGGTTTCTGTGGATGGTTCCCCTTTGAAGAATATTACTCTCAAGGTCTGTGAATTTCCTCTCACTATTAATGATGTTCACCATGAGAAATTGGATTTGGTAGTTTTGAATAACTTGCCTTCTCCAGTAATATTGGGATTGCCCTGGTTAAAATTTCACAATCCTGTACTGGATTGGTCTACCAGTGAAATTAAATCCTGGAGCCATAAATGTTATGACAAGTGTTGTAACGGGCGTATTGCAGCTTTGGATAGGGGAGAATTGCCTGTTCCTATTCAGGATTTTTGGAGAGTTTTTTCTGAGAAGGAATCGCAGGTTTTGCCTCCCCATAGAGACTATGATTGTACTATTGAATTTGTCCCTGGAGCGACTCTTCCTAAAAGTCGTTTATTTAACCTTACTATTCCTGAGAGGAAGGCTTTGGAGGAATACATACAGACAAGTTTGGCCGCCAGTCACATTAGGCCCTCTAAGTCTCCTGTGGCGGTTGGATTTTTTTTTGTAAAAAAAAAGGACGGCGGTTTACGTCCTTGTCTGGATTTTCGTGAGATTAACAAAATTACTGTACGCAATCCTTACCCACTGCCATTGATTCCTGATCTGTTTAACCAGTTAATGGGGGCCAAGTGGTTCTCTAAAATTGACCTTAAGGGGGCATACAATCTGTTGCGCATGAAGGAGGGTGACGAATGGAAGACTGCTTTTAACACTCCTGTGGGTCATTTTGAGAATCTGGTTATGCCTTTTGGTCTTACTAATGCTCCTGCATTTTTTCAGAATCTTATTAATGACATCCTTAGACCTTTGATCGGCAAAAATGTGGTTGTGTATTTGGATGACATTTTGATTTATTCGCCGGATCTGGAGTCTCATTGGCGGAGCGTACGTGAGGTATTACAGTTATTAATGGACAATTCGCTTTTTGCTAAGCTGGAGAAATGTGAGTTCGCTGTACAGAGAATTAGTTTCTTGGGTTACATTATCTTCAGCGATGGTTTTGAGATGGACCCGGTTAAAGTTCAAGCTGTACAGGAATGGCCTAGGCCTATTGGTTTGAAATCGATACAGAGGTTTTTAGGTTTCGCCAATTATTACAGAAAATTCATAAAAAAATTTTCTAGTATTGTCAAACCTCTGACCGATCTCACCAGGAAAGGTGCTGATGCGGTTCAGTGGTCTTCTGAGGCCATTGAAGCTTTTGTGTATCTCAAGGAGAGGTTCACCTCGGCTCCCATTCTTATGCAGCCTGATGTGACTAAGCCGTTTTTGGTTGAGGTTGATGCTTCCTCTGTGGGGGTTGGCGCAGTATTGTCTCAGGATAACGGGGATGGATTACATCCCTGTGCCTTTTTTTCAAAAAAATTTTCGGAGACTGAACTGAATTACGATATTGGTAATCGGGAATTATTGGCTATTAAACTCGCATTTGAACACTGGTGCCACTTCTTGGAAGGTGCGGAATTTCCCGTTCAGGTTCTTACGGATCATAAAAATCTGATATATCTTGATGCTGCCAAGCGCCTGAATGCCCGTCAGGCTAGGTGGGCACTGTTTTTCTCGCGGTTTAATTTCTCCGTTACTTACATCCCTGGTACTAAGAATGTTAAGGCGGATGCCTTGTCTCGCAGTTTTTCTCCCATAGTCGGTGCTGAGAAAGAGGAGAACATTTTAAAAGAAGGTGTTGTGATAGCTGCTTTGGACTCCGTTTTGGAAGATGAGATTCTTAAAGCACAGGAGAATGCCCCATCTAACACTCCTCATGGGAGGTTGTTTGTGCCTGGGACCTTTAGGAGAGATTTGTTTGTTGAGTGTCACGAGTCTCGGTTGGCAGGTCATCCCGGAATCTCTGAGACCAAGAGACTGGTGGGTCGCAGTTTTTGGTGGCCTGGATGGCAGAAGGAGGTCATTAAGTGGGTGCGTCAATGTACTATATGTGCTAGATCTAAGTCCTCACATACTCCTGCTGCGGGGTTGCTTTGTCCTTTGGAGGTTCCCAGTGCTCCTTGGACACATTTGGCTATGGACTTTATAACTGACCTTCCCCCCTCTGAGGGTTTTACTGTCATCTGGGTGGTCGTGGACCGTTTTAGCAAGATGTGTCACTTGGTTCCCTTCGTCAAACTGCCCTGCGCTAAAACTCTCGCTAAGGCCTTTGTCAAGGAAATTGTCAGACTTCATGGCGTTCCTACTGACATTGTTTCTGATAGGGGTCCTCAGTTCGTGGCTCGTTTTTGGCATGCCTTTTGTGACAGGTTGGGAGTTCATTTGTCGTTCTCGTCCGGATATCATCCTGAATCTAATGGCCAGACAGAAAGGAAAAACCAGGATGTTGAGCAGTTCTTGCGTTGTTTTGTGGCAGACAATCAAGAGAGGTGGTCTGAGTTTCTGCCACTTGCTGAATTTGCTCTGAACAATCATACATCTTCTTCTGCTGGTTGTTTGCCTTTTTTTTGTTGTTCTGGGAGACATCCGTCGTTTGGGTCGTTCTCCAAGTTGGGATCTGCCGTGCCTGAGGAGGAGAATTTTTCCGGTGATTTGGAGAGAGTTTGGACGGATGTGCGTGGTAATCTTCAGGAGGCTAACAGAAAATCTAAAGACTACTTTGATAGGAAACGACAGGAGGTTTTGTTCGCTGTTGGTGACATGGTTTGGTTGTCCTCTAGGATTCTGCGGTTGAGGATTCCTTCTAAGAAATTGGGTCCCAAGTTTGTAGGGCCCTTTAAGGTGCTTCAGGTTGTCAACCAATCTGCTGTTAGGTTGGAGGTTCCTACCTCCTGGAGAATTAATCCGGTATTTCATGTCTCTCTGTTAAAAAAAGCTGTTGTGTCGGATGGTGACGCCTCTGCCTCTGTTCCTTCGGTGGTGGAGGACGGGGAATATGAAATTTCTCGCATCCTTAACTCTAGACGGTATAGAGGTAGTTTGCAGTATCTTGTGGCCTGGAAAGGTTTCGGACCCGAGGATAACTCTTGGGTGAGGTCAGATGATGTTTCCGCGTCCAGACTTATCAGAGCATTTCACAGGAGATTTCCTGATAAGCCTGGTCCTAGGGGATCCGGAGGATCCTCTTAGAAGGGGGGGGTACTGTTAGAACCTTGCTCTTAGGTTTTTTCCTTTGCTGGTCACATGACCTTGTTGGCCTATTTAATCCTGCTCCGCCCTTCTGGCTTTGCTGGACTACATTGTATAACTACTTTCTAGCTAGCCTGTGCTCTGTATCTAACTCTGTTAGTTTGCTTGGTCTACGGACCTCTATGTTCTATATATTTTGTTTGTTCGTCTGTCTGCTACTATTTCTGTTAGGAGGTGTCCCATTTTCCTCCCAGTCCTTAGTACTTGTAGGGATTCCTTCCCCTCATCTATAGGTCTCCGTACAGACTAGCTTAGGACTTTAGCAGGTCTGATCGCAGGATCAGGTTCCCTGTTACATCGTAGGGATTCAGCTGAGTTCTATCGTAGGGACAGATCTCCTCTCTTTCCTTAGCTCTGGTAGCAGAACATAACAATATAAGACATATTTTCAGTTGTTTCACACTTTTTTGTTAAGTATATAATTCCACATGTGTTAATTCATAGTTTTTATGCCTTCAGTGTGAATGTACAATTTTCATAGTCATGAAAATACAGAAAAATCTTTAAATGAGAAGGTGTGTCCAAACTTTTGGTCTGTACTGTACACTGCTCAAAAAAAATAAAGGGAACACTTAAACAACAGAATATAACTCCAAGTAAATCAAACTTCCGTGAAATCAAACTGTCCACTTAGGAACCAACACTGATCGACAATCAATTTCACATGCTGTTGTGAAAATAGAATAGACAATAGAATGAAATTATTGGCAATTATCAAGACATCCTCAATAAAGGAGTGGTTCTGCAGGTGGGGACCACAGACCACATCTCAGTACCAATGCATTCTGGCTGATGTTTTTGTCACTTTTCAATGTTGGTTGTGCTTTCACATTCGTGGTATGAGACGGACTCTAAAACCCACAGAAGTTGCTCAGGTAGTGCAGCTCATCCAGGATGGCACATCAATGTAAGCTGTGGCAAGAAGGGTTGCTGTGTCTATCAGCGTAGTGTCCAGAGGATGGAGGCGCTACCAGGAAAAAGGCCAGTACACCAGGAGATGTGGAGGGGGCCATAGGAGGGCAACAACCCAGCAGCAGGACCGCTACCTACACCTTTGTACAAAGAGGAACAGGATGAACACTGCCAGAGCCCTGCAAAATGACCTCCAGCAGGCCACAAATGTGCATGTGTCTGCATAAACGGTTAGAAACCGACTCCTTGAGGATGGTATGAGGGCCTGACGTCCACAGATGGGGGTTGTGCTCACAGCCCAACACCGCGCAGGACACTTGGCATTTGCCATAGAACACCAGGATTGTCAAAGTCGCCACTGGTGCCCTGTGCTCTTCAACGATGAAAGCAGGTTCCCACTGAGCACATGTGACAGACGTGACAGAGTCTGGAGACGCCGTGGAGAGCGATCTGCTGCCTGCAACATCCTTCAACATGACCGGTTTGGCAGTGGGTCAATAATGGAGTGGGGTGACATTTCTTTGGAGGGACGCACAGCACTCCATGTGCTCGCCAGAGGTAGCCTGACTGCTATTAGGTAACGAGATGAGATACTCAGACCGCTTGAGAGACCATATGCTTGTGCCGTTGGCCCTGGGTACCTCCTAATGCAGAACAATGCCAGGCCTCATGTGGCTGGAGTGTGTCAGCAGTTCCAGCAAGATGAAGGCATTGTAGTTAAGGACTTGCCCGCCCGTTCCGCAGACCTGAATACGATTGAGCACATCTGGGACATCATGTCTCGCTCCATCCACTAACGTCATGTTGCACCACAGACTGTCCAGGAGCTGGTGGATGCTTTAGTCCAGGTCTGGGAGGAGATTCCACAGGAGACCATCCGTAACCTCATCAGGAACATGTCCAGGCATTGTAGGGAGGTCATACAGGCACGTGGAGGCCACACACAATACTGAGCCTCATTTGACTTGTTTTAAGGACATTACATCAAAGATGAATCAGCCTGTAGTGTGTTTTTCCACTTGGATGTGTTATTTGAGTGTTCCCTTTTTTTATTTGAGCATTGTATTATATAATGTTGTCACATCTTCTGTGTTGTTTGTCAATTTGCTGCAATAAAAACTTCAAAAGTTCATAGGTCTTTCTATATTGAAATCTTATCTTATTATATACTCACTGGTGAAAATGATGTTTGCTGTAGAATCTCCAGATACATCTTCTCCAGTGACTGCCCTAATGGTAACTGTATATTGGTTTCCAGGTGTCAGACCACTGACCGGGAGCGACTCGGAGGTCGTTGTCTCATTCTTGTAAATATCTCCTGTCACTTCAATGAGATAGTGACTGTAATTACTCTGAGGAGGGAGCCAGGATAGATCCATAGAGTTAGTGGAGATATTGGTGACCTGGACATTACCGACCACGCCAGGACCTGTGATTGGGATAGAAACTAATAACATCAACCTCAGCAAGGTGTAACTTCTATAGACAGATATAGCTCTATTACATGTACGGTAGGGTCTGTTACACTGGCTTCATAACTATGATTTATAGCGGAGCCATGACAGCTATAATTAATCTATTATCGAATGCAGAAAATCTGAACAAATGTCAGAGATTTAGGTAATTTGTCTTCTAAATACCACTGAAGACTGTCTTATTCTTGTGGACAAAAATATTGTATCCTAGACAAAAAAGAAGAACCTCACTGTGCAATAAAAAGCACAATGGGCATGAAATTCATATTAATCTCAATCACTTTACTGAAACTATAATACGCAAAATCCTAAAGAAATGAACAAGAATGTAAATTGGTGTGCATGCAGCATACAAAGACAGAAACACAATACACAAATACCCTGCAATAAATAAATATACAGCAATAGTGCATGGAAATAATGGGAATTGGATATTTCACCCCCAGCAGTTCACCCCCAGCAGTTCGCCCCTGGGTACATTTCGCCCCCGCACATTTCGTCCCCAGCATTTGGCCCCCAGGATGTTTTGCCCCCGCACATTTCACCCCACACATATCGCATGTGCGGGGGTGAAATGTGCGGGGGCAAAACATCACATGCATGTCACTTGACAAACGATAAGGTTTTAAATATTAGGGTGAGGACTGTCCCAAATAGGGTCACCGTGATGAGGTGGGAAGGTTTGGCATTATTTTTATCAAAATTATGTTAACTAAGTACCCAATATTATTTTCATGCATTTTTGCTGTTTATTTATTTATTGCACGATATTTGTGTATTGAGTTTTTGACTTTGGTTTTTTCAAAACTGTAATGTTCTACAAATATGCACTATGTGAACTTGGCCTTAGTTGCAGACTGCACAGCTCTCCTGTTTCCAAAATTTCTGGGTACAACACATAGGAAACTTTTTTAACTTTTTTACTGTCAGTAGCAAATATCGGGGAACAATTCTGCTTTCAACATTCACATTAGATTTTCAAACAAGTCTATTAACATTATCATTATCTGCAGACAATTATGTAATATCTGTGTCCAGCTCAGGATAGTCATGTCATGTATAATATATAGTAATGTTAAGTTGGTGCAATTCTTAGCAAATATTTGCCCCAGAGGCCTCAACCAACATTAATCCGACTCTGTTTAGGTTGCATAATACAAATTTATATTTCATTTGACTGTCTTTGTATACTGACCAAAAATATTTCCTTATGGGAGCAACTGTTACTATAAGAAACAAGAGAACAGATAGTACTTACGTGTGTACAGACTGATCTGACCAACATAACCATATAAAACCATGTATCTATTATATGCAGAAATCTGAATGTTGTAGAAATTCCCCGATGTCAGATTAGTGATCTGTATTGCTGTAGTATTCACAGTCTAGGTGCTCCATGGTTCTCCATAGACAGAAATGCTGTAGGTTGTATTCTCACCAATGTTAAAATCCCAATTTAGCCAGAAAGAGGTAGTGGTGATAAGTGTAGCAGTGATGTTTCCTGCCATTGTGGAAGAAGAAGTGATATATCACATTATGGTATATAACATAATTAATTCAGTTTAGAAACTAGTAAAATGTATTTCAACGGCCTACATTTATTGTGACTAAGTCTATGTAAAAGAGATAAATTTATTGCAAATAAATAAAACTATCAACATATTATTGCCTTTTCATATAATTGGTGCATCTGGGACTGTGCAAAAGTATCAAATCCTCACTGTACATCTGCTATGATTGTAGATTTGCATCTAAATTTTTGCTATGTTCAGGCTTATTTTCTTAATATATTTGAAACAAAATATGTCTCTTTGGAGACCAAAACCACTTCTTTGCTACTTTTACATTTTGAGAAAGCCACGTGGTGAAATGTATGTCAGAGATCTGGGGTTTTCCTATCCTGTGTATTCACAGCTTAGGGTATGTGCACACACGTTGTGTTTTGCAGCGTACATGCTGCAGATTTTTATGTAAATTTTCATCTGCGTCTGGCAGTACCAGCAAAGTCTATGAGAACCCACAATTCACTGTTCCCACATGTTGCTTTTTCTTTGCTGCATATTTTCAGTGATTAGAAAAATGCTGAAAGAATTGACATGTCACTTCATTCAGCGTTTTTTCAGCGTTTTTTCAACCATAGGAAGTAATGGGGGGGGTGAAAAACGCTACAAATAAGCAGCAAAAAAGCACCAGAAAATGCACCTGCGTATTTTGCTGCGTATTTGCAGCATTTTTGATGCCAAAATAGAATAAGAGTCTTTTTTTTAACGGTACTTTATGTGCATTACTAGAGACAGAAGGACAGTGAAAAAAACGCTGCAAAAACGCAACAAAAAACGCAGCTAAACCTGCGTTTTTGATGCAGCTAAGCTCCTGCACAGAAAAGTTATCAGCAGATTTCCTGCAGATTTTGGTGCAGAAAACGTGCAGAAAAAACACAACATGTGTGCATATACCCTTATATGTTATGTCTGTTAATTTGATACTTGCTGAGGTTCTTTAATACTTATAAAGTATCAATCCACTTGGAATTTCTCTCTATACATGAATATTTATTGAGCCTGCTGCTATAACTATGTACAGATCTATAATTTTGCTTAGGGAAAATAACTTCATTATTATATTATGCTCACTCTCTATACGTTTCACTGTGAAATTCCCTTTGTGTATGGCCCTCTCCTTTCTATATGTATTTTAAGTGATTTTTATCTTGATGTATTAGTAAAATTATATTCATTATCTAATAATATTTATTTCTTTGTGTTTATTCACGTTTATTAGTAGCACATGTTATCATTTGTTACATATTGCATACTGCTTTGCAAATACACGTTAAACATGAGAGAATGTATTCAAGTAGAATTAAATTCTATTTGAGTTTTACAATAATTCAAAATCCTCAAAATGCTGTATTTTTGCAATTCACATTTACATTTTCCATTGAATAAATTTGATGCTATTTGAATTTTCCTGTTGTATTTTGGTGATTAGCTGAAATCGAGTCTTAGCCAACTCGTATTATTATTAATATGGGCTAAAACATTTTACCTTGTTTGATATGAAGCTCATGTGGGAACTTGCAAGTCAAAGAGCAAAGATTGTAATTAGTATTGTTGAGCCAGCACTAAAATGCTCGGGTGCTCGAAGCTCGGGCCGAGCTCGCCGTGATACTCGGGTGCTCGACCCGAGCAACGAGCCCAATGTTAGTCTATGGGATACTCGAGCATTTTTGCGGTGGCACCCCTGGCAGTCTTTTAAAAGCCTAACAAGTGCTCAAAACGATAGTGACAGTGCTCAAATGACATAGGGACAGCATGGGGATCGCCCCAGGAAGCATTTCTGACCCCCAGGTCACTGCTGTCAACAACGTGGTCCGAGGTATTAAGCCACTTTTACAGGCTCACAATAAAACGTTCAAAAACGAAAGTGAAACTTTTTTCCTGTGAAATATGTTAAGGAACATCCTTTCCAGGGTAAAGACTTGTGTATAAGTTAAAATAAATGACCAAAAACAAAAATACTCCTCCACACCTTCGGCTATGTTCACAAGTAGCATTTTTTATGCGTTTTTGCACTTTTGTATTGCTTTCAACTATGACAAATGCATTCACCGTGAAATGTCATTTTAACATTTTACAACCTTATCTGGCCATGTGCTGTGTGACACATACATAAAGTGCTGAAAAGACAAGGGAACAGCATGGGGAAGACCCCTGGAAGCATCTCTGACTCCCAGGTCACTGTCTAAAAGTGTGCCCATCATAAGTGATCCTTACCGCATCAGAAGATGCAGACTTGCAACTATCCCCATGCAAGTTCTAGTCCCAGGGCAGTGTTCAATTGTACCTCCCCATTCCTTGCAATACAAGCTCAAGTATGCAGCCTGCCACCCACCCACCCCCAGGCTGCAATACCATACTGCTTGCTTGCTTGAACTTGAAATTGGGCCTTTTAGGCATGTGGAGGCGGAATCTGGCCACCACGTCATGGCTGTGTTGGCGGCCTGGAATCCATACTCAGTCCCCAGCTGCCTGGAGGCCGGGTGTCCCCGCTTGCTCCCCAGCCTCCAGGGGGTGGCCGGGTGTCCATTCTCGGTCCCCAGCCACCCCTATTTGTCCCGGTAACCTTTCCCACACTTTTCTTAGCCTGGCCTGCTTTAGGGCAGCATTGGCCGAGCCCACCGGACTATCAGACTCCTCCGGTGGGCCCTGGCTTCTCCATCAGGGGAGTTGAGAGTGCCAAGGTGAGGAGCATGATGAGGATGATAGACGTTAGCATCTGCTTTGTTTTGTTGTAATGCAAGCGCATGTATGTAGTAGCGGCTAGGCCTGAGGTGGTCAGCGTTTTAGCGCATATCCTACCTCCTCCGAGGATTGCTGGATGTTTTCCTGCTACTATCCAAGTTCTATGACTCCCGTTAAAACAAAGCTTCAGGTGATAAATGATGGATGAGTTAGTGGCAAAGGAGAAAGAGCAGGAGGAACAGGGACCATTCACATCAATATTAGGCCAGTCAACCAGATATGTCTTGTAGGATATGTTTCTGTAACAAAAGGAGCGGTTCGGCTACAGAGTTATAGGGCATACAGTGAGTGCAATGCCTACCAAAAATTTCGAGCCACTAGAATGCCCCTTGGAAATGACATGGAGGTCAGAGTGCGTTAACTAAACCTTTTTTTCCATTTATAGCAACTGGGTCTCCCGTGCACTGTTGGCCTAAGCAGTGAATGGAAGGCTTTCCAAAAATTATGAGGAACAGCAATGCCCCTTACAAGAGCCATGTGTGGCACCCCAGGGGTCTGGTCACCACAGTAATAGAGATATTACGTCGGAGAGCAAGTGGGAGGTTTCCTGGTCAGGATCCCTTAAACATGCAACATCCTCCTGCCCCAATCCTGGGAGGGGATAATTCTGCCCTTATAAACTGGATCTGGGGTGGGGTTGAGTGAGTCAGAGAACAGTCAGAGTCAGAGTGAGAGCAAGGGAAAGTAACAGCAAGGAGCTCTGTAGGAGCTAGGAGCTAAAGACCAGGGGCTGGAAGCTGAGCAGAGCTCGCCCTGGCAGAAGACAATATGAACCGGACACAGGAGTCCGAAGCTGTGATGACTTATATATCCAGCAGTAGAATCCAGCCGGCAGGGGATTTCAGGTCCTCTGGCCATAGAAGCCCGGAGGCTCAGTCACAAGCAAGGGACCAGCACCGCCGTCGTGGAGCGGAGGCTAACAGAAGGCCCCAAGTCACCAGCCATACGGGTGAGCACTACACGGTACACTCAGGGACGTGGGCTACTTCTACCCGCTTACAGCAAGGTAGCCAGGAAGAGTGAAGACAGACGGGGAGGCCTACAACTCCACCTGGCCAGGGGAACTCCTGCTTGCTCACAGACTGACCAGGCCTCTGATGCTAGCCAGTACTCCCGGGAGGGTCTACATTATAATCATCAGTAAAGACCCTGAACTGCACTGCAAAGACTCTGAGTCATTCCTGCTGCGCTCGTGCACCATCACCCCCATCATCCACACTCACTGCCCTGAGGCTATACTCCTCCCAAGGGGAGTTATCCCATTCTATGCTGCGCACACAACACCAGCCTCAGCGGTCTGCCTCGCAGCGGTGGTACTCCTTGACTGCAATCCACGGGTGGCGCAGTCGGACAATTAACCTCAAAACCTAAGAAAGACTGACACTGGTTTGACCAGCCTGAGCCACGGGACCGGGTCACCGCCACGGAGACTACAGACCCCAGAGACCCGGCACCGGGTATTCCACACACGTGTACACACGGCCCAGGGGGCGCGTCACATGCAGTACAGCATATTACAAACATAAGTCCCATTATTGGGGAGTGGGTGTCCCATGGTATTTGCTTATGCTTTCCAAGCAAAAGCTGCCAAAAATTAGGACGGAGCAACTTGCAATGCCCCTTACAAGAGCCATGCAGTACAGCTTATTACAAACATAAGTCCCATTATTGGGGAGTGGGTGTCCCATAGTATTTGCTTATGCTTTCCCAGCAAAAGCTGCCAAAAATTAGGACGGAGCAACTTGCAATGCCCCTTACAAGAGCCATGCAGTACAGCATATTACAAACATAAGTCCCATGATTGGGAAGTGGGTGTCCCATAGTATTTGCTTATGCTTTCCAAGCAAAAGCAGCCATAAATTAGGACGGAGCAACTTGCAATGCCCCTTACAAGAGCCATGCAGTACAGCTTATTACAAACATAAGTCCCATTATTGGGGAGTGGGTGTCCCATAGTACTTGCTTATGCTTTCCCAGCAAAAGCTGCCAAAAATTAGGACGGAGCAACTTGCAATGCCCCTTAAAAGAGCCATGCAGTACAGCATATTACAAACATAAGTCCCATTATTGGGGAGTGGGTGTCCCATCGTATTTGCTTATGCTTTCCCAGCAAAAGCTGCCAAAAATTAGGACGGAGCAACTTGCAATGCCCCTTACAAGAGCCATGCAGTACAGCATATTACAAACATAAGTCCCATGATTGGGGAGTGGGTGTCCCATAGTATTTGCTTATGCTTTCCAAGCAAAAGCTGCCAAAAATTAGGATGGAGCAACTTGCAATGCCCCTTACAAGAGCCATGCAGTACAGCATATTACAAACATAAGTCCCATTATTGGGGAGTGGGTGTCCCATAGCATTTGCTTATGCTTTCCCAGCAAAAGCTGCCAAAAATTAGGACGGAGCAACTTGCAATGCCCCTTACAAGAGCCATGCAGAACAGCATATTACAAACATAAGTCCCATTATTGGGGAGTGGGTGTCCCATAGTATTTGCTTATGTTTTCTCAGCAAAAGCTGCCAAAAATTAGGACGGAGCAACTTGCAATGCCCCTTACAAGAGCCATGCAGTACAGCATATTACAAACATAGGTCCCATGATTGGGGAGTGGGTGTCCCATAGTATTTGCTTATGCTTTCCAAGCAAAAGCTGCCAAAAATTAGGACGGAGCAACTTGCAATGCCCCTTACAAGAGCCATGCAGTACAGCATATTACAAACATAAGTCCCATTATTGGGGAGTGGGTGTCCCATAGTATTTGCTTATGCTTTCCCAGCAAAAGCTGCCAAAAATTAGGACGGAGCAACTTGCATTGCCCATTACAAGAGCCATGCAGTACAGCATATTACAAACATAAGTCCCATTATTGGGGAGTGGGTGTCTCATAGTATTTGCTTATGCTTTCCCAGCAAAAGCTGCCAAAAATTAGGAGGGAGCAACTTGCAATGCCCCTTACAAGAGCCATGCAGTACAGCATATTACAAACATAAGTCCCATTATTGGGGAGTGGGTGTCCCATAGTATTTGCTTATGCTTTCCCAGCAAAAGCTGCCAAAAATTAGGACGGAGCAACTTGCAATGCACCTTACAAGAGCCATGCAGTACAGCATATTACAAACATAAATCCCATTATTGGGGAGTGGGTGTCCCATAGTATTTGCTTATGCTTTCCCAGCAAAAGCTGCCAAAAATTAGGATGGAGCAACTTGCAATGCCCCTTACAAGAGCCATGCAGTACAGCATATTACAAACATAAGTCCCATTATTGGGGAGTGGGTGTCCCATAGTATTTGCTTATGCTTTCCCAGCAAAAGCTGCCAAAAATTAGGACAGAGCAACTTGCAATGCCCCTTACAAGAGCCATGCAGTACAGCATATTACAAACATAAGTCCCATTATTGGGGAGTGGGTGTCCCATAGTATTTGCTTATGCTTTCCCAGCAAAAGCTGCCAAAAATTAGGACGGAGCAACTTGCAATGCCCCTTACAAGAGCCATGCAGTACAGCATATTACAAACATAAGTCCCATTATTGGGGAGTGGGTGTCCCATAGTATTTGCTTATGTTTTCTCAGCAAAAGCTGCCAAAAATTAGGACGGAGCAACTTGCAATGCCCCTTACAAGAGCCATGCAGTACAGCATATTACAAACATAGGTCCCATGATTGGGGAGTGGGTGTCCCATAGTATTTGCTTATGCTTTCCAAGCAAAAGCTGCCAAAAATTAGGACGGAGCAACTTGCAATGCCCCTTACAAGAGCCATGCAGTACAGCATATTACAAACATAAGTCCCATTATTGGGGAGTGGGTGTCCCATAGTATTTGCTTATGCTTTCCCAGCAAAAGCTGCCAAAAATTAGGACGGAGCAACTTGCATTGCCCATTACAAGAGCCATGCAGTACAGCATATTACAAACATAAGTCCCATTATTGGGGAGTGGGTGTCCCATAGTATTTGCTTATGCTTTCCCAGCAAAAGCTGCCAAAAATTAGGAGGGAGCAACTTGCAATGCCCCTTACAAGAGCCATGCAGTACAGCATATTACAAACATAAGTCCCATTATTGGGGAGTGGGTGTCCCATAGTATTTGCTTATGCTTTCCCAGCAAAAGCTGCCAAAAATTAGGACGGAGCAACTTGCAATGCACCTTACAAGAGCCATGCAGTACAGCATATTACAAACATAAATCCCATTATTGGGGAGTGGGTGTCCCATAGTATTTGCTTATGCTTTCCCAGCAAAAGCTGCCAAAAATTAGGATGGAGCAACTTGCAATGCCCCTTACAAGAGCCATGCAGTACAGCATATTACAAACATAAGTCCCATTATTGGGGAGTGGGTGTCCCATAGTATTTGCTTATGCTTTCCCAGCAAAAGCTGCCAAAAATTAGGACAGAGCAACTTGCAATGCCCCTTACAAGAGCCATGCAGTACAGCATATTACAAACATAAGTCCCATTATTGGGGAGTGGGTGTCCCATAGTATTTGCTTATGCTTTCCCAGCAAAAGCTGCCAAAAATTAGGACGGAGCAACTTGCAATGCCCCTTACAAGAGCCATGCAGTACAGCATATTACAAACATAAGTCCCATTATTGGGGAGTGGGTGTCCCATAGTATTTGCTTATGCTTTCCCAGCAAAAGCTGCCAAAAATTAGGACGGAGCAACTTGCAATGCCCCTTACAAGAGCCATGCAGTACAGCATATTACAAACATAAGTCCCATTATTGGGGAGTGGGTGTCCCATAGTATTTGCTTATGCTTTCCCAGCAAAAGCTGCCAAAAATTAGGATGGAGCAACTTGCAATGCCCCTTACAAGAGCCATGCAGTACAGCATATTACAAACATAAGTCCCATTATTGGGGAGTGGGTGTCCCATAGTATTTGCTTATGCTTACCCAGCAAAAGCTGCCAAAAATTAGAATGGAGCAACTTGCAATGCCCCTTACAAGAGCCATGCAGTACAGCATATTGCAAACATAAGTCCCATTATTGGGGAGTGGGTGTCCCATAGTATTTGCTTATGCTTTCCCAGCAAAAGCTGCCAAAAATTAGGACGGAGCAACTTGCAATGCCCCTTACAAGAGCCATGCAGTACAGCATATTACAAACATAAGTCCCATTATTGGGGAGTGGGTGTCCCATAGTATTTGCTTATGCTTTCCCAGCAAAAGCTGCCAAAAATTAGGACGGAGCAACTTGCAATGCCCCTTACAAGAGCCATGCAGTACAGCATATTACAAACATAAGTCCCATTATTGGGGAGTGGGTGTCCCATAGTATTTGCTTATGCTTTCCCAGCAAAAGCTGCCAAAAATTAGGACGGAGCAAGTTGCAATGCCCCTTACAAGAGCCATGCAGTACAGCATATTACAAACATAAGTCCCATTATTGGGGAGTGGGTGTCCCATAGTATTTGCTTATGCTTACCCAGCAAAAGCTGCCAAAAATTAGAACGGAGCAACTTGCAATGCCCCTTACAAGAGCCATGCAGTACAGCATATTGCAAACATAAGTCCCATTATTGGGGAGTGGGTGTCCCATAGTATTTGCTTATGCTTTCCCAGCAAAAGCTGCCAAAAATTAGGACGGAGCAACTTGCAATGCCCCTTACAAGAGCCATGCAGTACAGCATATTACAAACATAAGTCCCATTATTGGGGAGTGGGTGTCCCATAGTATTTGCTTATGCTTTCCCAGCAAAAGCTGCCAAAAATTAGGATGGAGCAACTTGCAATGCCCCTTACAAGAGCCATGCAGTACAGCATATTACAAACATAAGTCCCATTATTGGGGAGTGGGGGTCCCATAGTATTTGCTTATGCTTTCCCAGCAAAAGCTGCCAAAAATTAGGACGGAGCAACTTGCAATGCCCCTTACAAGAGCCATGCAGTACAGCATATTACAAACATAAGTCCCATTATTGGGGAGTGGGTGTCCCATAGTATTTGCTTATGCTTTCCCAGCAAAAGCTGCCAAAAATTAGGACGGAGCAACTTGCAATGCCCTTTACAAGAGCCATGCAGTAGAGCATATTACAAACATAAGTCCCATTATTGGGGAGTGGGTGTCCCATAGTATTTGCTTATGCTTTCCCAGCAAAAGTTGACAAAAATTAGGACGGAGCAATTTGCAATGCCCCTTACAAGAGCCATGCAGTACAGCATATTACAAACATAAGTCCCATTATTGGGGAGTGGGAGTCCCATAGTATTTGCTTATGCTTTCCCAGCAAAAGCTGCCAAAAATTAGGACGGAGCAACTTGCAATGCCCCTTACAAGAGCCATGCAGTACAGCATATTACAAACATAAGTCCCATTATTGGGGAGTGGGTGTCCCATAGTATTTGCTTATGCTTTCCCAGCAAAAGCTGCCAAAAATTAGGACGGAGCAACTTGCAATGCCCCTTACAAGAGCCATGCAGTACAGCATATTACAAACATAAGTCCCATTATTGGGGAGTGGGTGTCCCATAGTAGTTGCTTATGCTTACCCAGCAAAAGCTGCCAAAAATTAGAACGGAGCAACTTGCAATGCCCCTTACAAGAGCCATGCAGTACAGCATATTGCAAACATAAGTCCCATTATTGGGGAGTGGGTGTCCCATAGTATTTGCTTATGCTTTCCCAGCAAAAGCTGCCAAAAATTAGGACGGAGCAACTTGCAATGCCCCTTACAAGAGCCATGCAGTACAGCATATTACAAACATAAGTCCCATTATTGGGGAGTGGGTGTCCCATAGTATTTGCTTATGCTTTCCCAGTAAAAGCTGCCAAAAATTAGGACGGAGCAACTTGCAATGCCCCTTACAAGAGCCATGCAGTACAGCATATTACAAACATAAGTCCCATTATTGGGGAGTGGGTGTCCCATAGTATTTGCTAATGCCTTGCAAGCATAAGCTGCCAAAAATAAGGACGGAGGAACTTGCAATGCTGGCACCCTGGTGGTATAGTGGTGGTGGAGGCTGAGGATAAGGAGAAGAAGATTAAACAGCCGAAACGAGGAAGCGTATACCCATGTGTGGGTGTGAAGCGGTGCATGTGAATACACCTCCCGAAATAACACAGTGGATTTGACTTTATGTTACTCTGCTGTCATTTGGTGGTGATGAGAAGTCTGGCCCATTCCAGCCCTTGTTAGTTTTGATAAGGGTCAGCTTGTCAGCATTGTCAGTTGACAGGCGAGTGCGCTTATCAGTTATAATTCCCCCAGCGGCACTAAAAACACGCTCCGATAACACGGTAGCGGCAGGGCAGGCCAGGACCTCCAAGGCGTACAGAGCGAGTTCATTCCAAATGTCCAGCTTGGATACCCAATAATTAAAAGGCACAGAGGAATCACGGAGGACGCTGGTACGATCGGCAAGGTACTCCCTCACCATCTTTTGAAACTTTCCACTCCTTGTGAGAGTACCCCGCGCCTCAGGGCCTGTAAGCTAGGCGGGTGTCAGAAAACTGTCCCAGAACGTTGACAGTGTTCCACTGCCTCTGCTGGATTGGAGTTGTATCTCTCTCACCTGTACGCCTTGGTTGGGCAACGAACTGTGACCTCTGCCGCTAGCGTGTTCAGATGGGAATTTTTTTAAGACTTCTGCAGCAAGGGCCTTCTGGTATTGCCCCATTTTTGTAGACCTCTCCACCTCAGGAATAAGAGAGTGAAAGTTCTCCTTGTAGCGGGGGTCTGCAAGTGTCACCAACCTGTAATGACTGTCACCCAACATTTTGACAACGCGAGGGTCACGGTTAAGGCAGCGCAACATAAAGTCAGCCATGCGTGCCAGACTGGTAACGGGCAAGATTTTCGTGTCCTCACCAAGATGACGACTGACCATGCTCTCCTCCTCCTCCTCCTCCTCCTCATCCTCCTCCACCCTGTCCTCAGGCCACCCACGCTGAACCGACGGTATGACACTTGTACAGGTACTACCGTCTACAACGCATGATAGCTGCTCCCGTTCTTCCTCCTCCTCCTCCTCCTCTCCCTCATTGTCCCCCAATGCACGTTGGGATGAGATGAGGCTGGGCTGTGTGTAATTGCCCGCTACGGCTTCTTGATCCATCTCATCATACTCTGGCTGCAATGCCTCCTCTTTAATTCTCTGCAGAGAGCGTTGCAAAAGACAGACAAGTGGGATGCTGACACTAATGATGGCGTCATCGCCACTCACCATCTTGGTGGCCTCCTCAAAGTTTGTCAGGATGGTACATATGTCAGACATCCAGGTCCACTCCTGAGGTCTTATGTGTGGAGTCTGACCTGAATATCGACGGCCTTGTTGCAGCTGGTACTCCACAACTGCTCTCTTCTGCTCACAAATCCTTTGCAACATGTGGAGGGTAGAGTTCCAACGTGTGGGGACATCACACACCAGTCGGTGTGCCGGAAGCTGCAAACGCTGCTGCAACACAGCAAGGGCGGCGGAAGCTGTAGCCGTCTTGCGAAAATGAGCTGACAGGCGGCGTACTTTCACGAGCAGATCTGGCAACTTGGGGTACGATTTAAGAAACCGCTGAACCACAAGGTTAAGCACATGAGCCAGGCATGGTACGTGTGTGATCTCACCTTGGCTCAGAGCCGCCACCAGGTTACGGCCATTGTCACACACGACCATGCCGGGATGTAGGTTCAGCGGTCTCAGCCACATATCTGCCTGCTCTTTCACAGCTGTCCACAACTCAAAAGCAGTGTGAGGTTTATCACCTAAGCTTATGAGTTTCAGCACAGCCTGTTGCCGCTTGGCGGAGGCAGTACTGCAATGCTTCCAGCTTGTAACTGATGTGGTGATATCTAAGATGGATGCTGAACATGAGGAGGAGGAGGAGGAGGATGCGCAGGAGCTGTACACTGTGGGGGCAACTCTGACTTACATAGGGCCCGCAATCCTCGGTGTGGGGAGGATGTGTTCCGTCCCAAGGTCCGACTGGGTCCCGGCTTCCACTATGTTTACCCAGTGTACCATCCCTGGCCACAAGCACTTGTCCACGTGTCCGTTGTCAGGTGGACTCTCCCAGTAACTGCGTTGTTGAGGGCACGGCAGATGCTTTGGGACACGTGCTTGTGTAGTGCGGGGATGGCACACCGGGCAAAATAGTGTCGGCTGGGGACCGAGTACCGAGGGACGGCCACCGCCATAAGATTGCGGAAGGATTCTGTCTCCACCAGCCTAAAAGGCAGCATTTCCAATGCAAGCAGTCGTGAAATGTGCGAATTTAGGACTGCGGCCTGTGGGGCGTTAGCTGCGAATTTCCGCTTTCGTTCAAAGGTCTGGGATATGGACAATTGAACGCTGCGGTGGGACGTGGACGTTGATGCTGTTTCTTGAGAAACTGCCATAACAAGTGAAGACTGAGAGGAGGGGGCATCTTTACATGCAGTATGGACAGGGGATTGCCTTGCACACACAACAGGGGGTTCTATTGCACGCACAGCAGTGGAAGAAGCAGTGGTGACACCCGCTGACACTGGTCGTGGACCCTGGGTTTCACCCCACAAAGTCGGGTGCTTTGCTGCCATGTGCCTGATCATGCTGGTGGTGGTCAGGCTGGTAGTTTAGTCACCCCTGCTGATGCTGGCATGGCAGGTGGAACATATGGCCTTTTTGGGGTTATCAGCAGAGTCTTTAAAAAAATTCCAGACTCTGGAAGACCTACCGCTTGTACTGGCAACGTCCCTCGTGTTGGTGTTACGGGGAACGGTTGCCTGCCTTCTGTCTGCGGCCACCACACTGCTTCTTCCTGCCTGTTGGGGTACTCTGCCTCCCTCCCCCTGTGTGCTGCTGGCCTCACTTTGCATGTCCTCCTTCCACGTTGCGTCAGTTACTAGATCATCCACCTCCTCCTCCTCTTCCACTTGTGCACCACGATCCTCCTCCTCACTTCCTGGCAATTGTGTCTCGTCATCGTCCACCTCTTGTGACAGATTGCCAACGTCGACTTCCTGTGGCCGTGGCTGTTCAAATATTTGGGCATCACAACATGGGATCTCCTCTTCCACCACTTCAAGCGTATCAGGCGAGGAGCCCAAATATGGAAATGGACCAGTGAACAGCTCTTCAGAGTGTCCAAGTGTGGGATCACTTGCTGTCTGACGACACTCGGCATGGTGGGAGGAAGGAGCATCAGGGTGAGGAGGAGTATGCGGTCGAGACTCACGGCTACTAAGAGTTGACCGTGTGGAAGACAGACCGGAGGTGGTGGTGCCCAGGTAACTGGAAGTATTATCTGCTATCCAATTAATAACCTGTTCACGCTGATCAGTTCTCAATACTGGTGTTGTTCTGTGCTTCCCTAGTAATTCGGTCAAGAAGTGGGAGCGAGAAGATGTGGCTGTTGGTTGTGGCACATTTCCACCTTGGCCACGGCCCCGTCCTCTGCACGAACCATCACCAGAACGTCCACTTCCACGTCCCTTGCCACGCGCCTTGCCCATTGTAAATGAAGTAAAATAGCTTACACTTGCACTATCAATGGAAAAAGGGTAATAAAGAGTAGATTAGAACCTTGGAAGAGGAAAACCACAGTTATTGTTTACTGGGGTATACCACACTTTTTTAAATAGAGATATTTGCGGCTGAACAGTGAGTGACACACTCAAACTGCTTTTTTTTTAGATACCAAAGGCCCAAAACTGGATAGTACAGCGATTTGACCCGTGGAACTGCGAAACCACACTGGGATGTCGGGCCTACACAAAACTATTTTCAACAGATATATTTTTGTGTCACAACAGTCAGGAGACACTACTGTTTATCTTTACGGAAAAAAACACCAAAACTTGAGTAATAGAGATTTTTTACCGTGGGATGGCAAAACCACAGTTATTGTTTACTGGGGTATACCACACTTTTTTAAATAGAGATATTTGCGGCTGAACAGTGAGCGACACACTCAAACTGCTTTTTTTTTAGATACCAAAATCCCAAAACTGGATAGTACAGCAATTTGACCCGTTAAACTGCGAAACCACACTGGGATGTCGGGCCTACGCAAGACTATTTTCAACAGATATATTTTTGTGTCACAACAGTCAGGAGACACTACTGTTTTTCTTTACGGAAAAAACTACCAAAAGCTGAATAATAGAGATTTTTTACCGTGGGATGGCAAAACCACAGTTATTGTTTACTGGGGTATACCACACTTTTTTAAATAGAGATATTTGCGGCTGAACAGTGAGTGACACACTCAAACTGCTTTTTTTTTAGATACCAAAGGCCCAAAACTGGATAGTACAGCGATTTGACCCGTGGAACTGCGAAACCACACTGGGATGTCGGGCCTACACAAGACTATTTTCAACAGGTATATTTTTGTGTCACAACAGTCAGGAGACACTACTGTTTTTCTTTATGGAAAAAACTACCAAAAGCTGAATAATAGAGATTTTTTACCGTGGGATGGCAAAACCACAGTTATTGTTTACTGGGGTACACCACATTTTTTTAAATAGAGATATTTGCGGCTGAACAGTGAGCGACACACTCAAACTGCTTTTTTTTTAGATACCAAAGGCCCAAAACTGGATATTACAGCGATTTGACCCGTGGAACTGCGAAACCACACTGGGATGTCGAGCCTACACAAGACTATTTTCAACAGATATATTTTTGTGTCACAACAGTCAGGAGACACTACTGTTTTTCTTTACGGAAAAAACTACCAAAACCTGAATAATAGAGATTTTTTACCGTGGGATGGCAAAACCACAGTTATTGTTTACTGGGGTATACCACACTTCTTTAAATAGAGATATTTGCGGCTGAACAGTGAGCGACACACTCAAACTGCTTTTTTTTAAGATACCAAAGGCCCAAAACTGGATAGTATAGCGATTTGACCCGTGGAACTGCGAAACCACAGTGGGATGTCGGGCCTACACAAGACTATTTTCAACAGATATATTTTTGTGTCACAACAGTCAGGAGACACTACTGTTTTTCTTTACGGAAAAAACTACCAAAACCTGAATAATAGAGATTTTTTACCGTGAGATGGGAAAACCAAAGTTATTGTTTACTGGGGTATACCACACTTTTCTAAATAGAGATATTTGCGTCTGAACAGTGAGCGATACACTCAAACTGCTTTTTTTTTTTAGATACCAAAGGCCCAAAACTGGATAGTGCAGCGATTTGACCTGTGGAACTGCGAAACCACACTGGGATGTCGGGCCTACACAAGACTATTTTCAACAGATATATTTTTGTGTCACAACAGTCAGGAGACACTACTGTTTTTCTTTACGGAAAAAACTACCAAAAGCTGAATAATAGAGATTTTTTACCGTGGGATGGCAAAACCACAGTTATTGTTTACAGGGAGATACCACACTTTTTTAAATAGAGATATTTGCGGCTGAACAGTGAGCGACACACTCAAACTGCTTTTTTTTTTTATACCAAAGGCCCAAAACTGGATAGTACAGCGATTTGACCCGTGGAACTGCGAAATCACACTGGGATGTCGGGCCTACACAAGACTATTTTCAACAGATATATTTTTGTGTCACAACAGTCAGGAGACACTACTGTTTTTCTTTACGGAAAAAACTACCAAAACCTGAATAATAGAGATTTTTTACCGTGGGATGGCAAAACCACAGTTATTGTTTACTGGGGTATACCACACTTCTTTAAATAGAGATATTTGCGGCTGAACAGTGAGCGACACACTCTAACTGCTTTTTTTTTAGATACCAAAGGCCCAAAACTGGATAGTATAGCGATTTGACCCGTGGAACTGCGAAACCACAGTGGGATGTCGGGCCTACACAAGACTATTTTCAACAGATATATTTTTGTGTCACAACAGTCAGGAGACACTACTGTTTTTCTTTACGGAAAAAACTACCAAAACCTGAATAATAGAGATTTTTTACCGTGAGATGGGAAAACCAAAGTTATTGTTTACTGGGGTATACCACACTTTTTTAAATAGAGATATTTGCGTCTGAACAGTGAGCGATACACTCAAACTGCTTTTTTTTTTTAGATACCAAAGGCCCAAAACTGGATAGTACACCGATTTGACCTGTGGAACTGCGAAACCACACTGGGATGTCGGGCCTACACAAGACTATTTTCAACAGATATATTTTTGTGTCACAACAGTCAGGAGACACTACTGTTTTTCTTTACGGAAAAAACTACCAAAAGCTGAATAATAGAGATTTTTTACCGTGGGATGGCAAAACCACAGTTATTGTTTACAGGGATATACCACACTTTTTTAAATAGAGATATTTGCGGCTGAACAGTGAGCGACACACTCAAACTGCTTTTTTTTTTGATACCAAAGGCCCAAAACTGGATAGTACAGCGATTTGACCCGTGGAACTGCGAAATCACACTGGGATGTCGGGTCTACACAAGACTATTTTCAACAGATATATTTTTGTGTCACAACAGTCAGGAGACACTACTGTTTTTCTTTTCGGAAAAAACTACTAAAAGCTGAATAATAGAGATTTTTTACCGTGGGATGGCAAAACCACAGTTATTGTTTACTGGGGTATACCACACTTTTTTAAATACAGATATTTGCGGCTGAACAGTGAGCGACACACTCAAACTTCTTTTTTTTTTCGATACCAAAGGCCCAAAACAGGATAGTACAGCGATTTGACCCGTGGAACTGCGAAACCACACTGGGATGTCGGGCCTACACAAGACTATTTTCAACAGATATATTTTTGTGTCACAACAGTCAGGAGAGACTACTGTTTTTCTTTACGGAAAAAACTACCAAAACCTGAATAATAGAGATTTTTTACCGTGGGATGGCAAAACCACAGTTATTGTTTACTGGGGTATACCACACTTTTTTAAATAGAGATATTTGCGGCTGAACAGTGAGCGACACACTCAAACTGCTTTTTTTTTAGATACCAAAGGCCCAAAACTGGATAGTACAGCGATTTGACCCGTGGAACTGCGAAACCACACTGGGATGTCGGGCCTACACAAGACTATTTTCAACAGATATATTTTTGTGTCACAACAGTCAGGAGACACTACTGTTTTTCTTTACGGAAAAAACTACCAAAACCTGAATAATAGAGATTTTTTACCGTGGGATGGCAAAACCACAGTTATTGTTTACTGGGGTATACCACACTTCTTTAAATAGAGATATTTGCGGCTGAACAGTGAGCGACACACTCAAACTGCTTTTTTTTTAGATACCAAAGGCCCAAAACTGGATAGTATAGCGATTTGACCCGTGGAACTGCGAAACCACAGTGGGATGTCGGGCCTACACAAGACTATTTTCAACAGATTTATTTTTGTGTCACAACAGTCAGGAGACACTACTGTTTTTCTTTACGGAAAAAACTACCAAAACCTGAATAATAGAGATTTTTTACCGTGAGATGGGAAAACCAAAGTTATTGTTTACTGGGGTATACCACACTTTTCTAAATAGAGATATTTGCGTCTGAACAGTGAGCGATACACTCAAACTGCTTTTTTTTTTTAGATACCAAAGGCCAAAAACTGGATAGTGCAGCGATTTGACCTGTGGAACTGCGAAACCACACTGGGATGTCGGGCCTACACAAGACTATTTTCAACAGATATATTTTTGTGTCACAACAGTCAGGAGACACTACTGTTTTTCTTTACGGAAAAAACTACCAAAAGCTGAATAATAGAGATTTTTTACCGTGGGATGGCAAAACCACAGTTATTGTTTACAGGGATATACCACACTTTTTTAAATAGAGATATTTGCGGCTGAACAGTGAGCGACACACTCAAACTGCTTTTTTTTTTTATACCAAAGGCCCAAAACTGGATAGTACAGCGATTTGACCCGTGGAACTGCGAAATCACACTGGGATGTCGGGCCTACACAAGACTATTTTCAACAGATATATTTTTGTGTCACAACAGTCAGGAGACACTACTGTTTTTCTTTACGGAAAAAACTACCAAAACCTGAATAATAGAGATTTTTTACCGTGGGATGGCAAAACCACAGTTATTGTTTACTGGGGTATACCACACTTCTTTAAATAGAGATATTTGCGGCTGAACAGTGAGCGACACACTCAAACTGCTTTTTTTTTAGATACCAAAGGCCCAAAACTGGATAGTATAGCGATTTGACCCGTGGAACTGCGAAACCACAGTGGGATGTCGGGCCTACACAAGACTATTTTCAACAGATATATTTTTGTGTCACAACAGTCAGGAGACACTACTGTTTTTCTTTACGGAAAAAACTACCAAAACCTGAATAATAGAGATTTTTTACCGTGAGATGGGAAAACTAAAGTTATTGTTTACTGGGGTATACCACACTTTTTTAAATAGAGATATTTGCGTCTGAACAGTGAGCGATACACTCAAACTGCTTTTTTTTTTTAGATACCAAAGGCCCAAAACTGGATAGTACACCGATTTGACCTGTGGAACTGCGAAACCACACTGGGATGTCGGGCCTACAAAAGACTATTTTCAACAGATATATTTTTGTGTCACAACAGTCAGGAGACACTACTGTTTTTCTTTACGGAAAAAACTACCAAAAGCTGAATAATAGAGATTTTTTACCGTGGGATGGCAAAACCACAGTTATTGTTTACAGGGATATACCACACTTTTTTAAATAGAGATATTTGCGGCTGAACAGTGAGCGACACACTCAAACTGCTTTTTTTTTTGATACCAAAGGCCCAAAACTGGATAGTACAGCGATTTGACCCGTGGAACTGCGAAATCACACTGGGATGTCGGGTCTACACAAGACTATTTTCAACAGATATATTTTTGTGTCACAACAGTCAGGAGACACTACTGTTTTTCTTTTCGGAAAAAACTACTAAAAGCTGAATAATAGAGATTTTTTACCGTGGGATGGCAAAACCACAGTTATTGTTTACTGGGGTATACCACACTTTTTTAAATACAGATATTTGCGGCTGAACAGTGAGCGACACACTCAAACTTCTTTTTTTTTTCGATACCAAAGGCCCAAAACAGGATAGTACAGCGATTTGACCCGTGGAACTGCGAAACCACACTGGGATGTCGGGCCTACACAAGACTATTTTCAACAGATATATTTTTGTGTCACAACAGTCAGGAGACACTACTGTTTTTCTTTACAGAAAAAACTACCAAAAGCTGAATAATAGAGATTTTTTACCGTGGGATGGCAAAACCACAGTTATTGTTTACTGGGGTATACCACACTTTTTTAAATAGAGATATTTGCGGCTGAACAGTGAGCGACACACTCAAACTGCTTTTTTTTTAGATACCAAAGGCCCAAAACTGGATAGTACAGCGATTTGACCCGTGAAACTGCGAAACCACAGTGGGATGTCGGGCCTACACATGACTATTTTCAACAGATATATTTTTGTGTCACAACAGTCAGGAGACACTACTGTTTTTCTTTACGGAAAAAACTACCAAAAGCTGAATAATAGAGATTTTTTACCGTGGGATGCAAAACCACATTTATTGTTTACTGGGGTATACCACACTTTTTTACATAGAGATAATTGCGGCTAAACAGTGAGAGACACACTCAAACAGCTTTTTTTTTTAGATACCAAAGGCCCAAAACTGGATAGTACAGCGATTTGACCCGTGGAACTGCGAAACCACACTGGGATGTCGGGCCTACACAAGACTATTTTCAACAGATATATTTTTGTGTCACAACAGTCAGGAGACACTACTGTTTTTCTTTACGGAAAAAACTACCAAAAGCTGAATAATAGAGATTTTTTACCGTGAGATGGCAAAACCACAGTTATTGTTTACTGGGATATACCACATTTTTAAATAGAGATATTTGCGGCTGAACAGTGAGCGATACACTCAAACTGCTTTTTTTTTAGATACCAAAGGCCCAAAACTGGATAGTACAGCGATTTGACGCGTGGAACTGCGAAATCACACTGGGATGTCGGGCCTACACAAGACTATTTTCAACAGATATATTTTTGTGTCACAACAGTCAGGAGACACTACTGTTTTTATTTATGGAAAAAAATACCAAAATCTGAATAATAGAGATTTTTTACCGTGGGATGGCAAAACCACAGTTATTGTTTACAGGGGTATACCACACTTTTTTAAATAGAGATATTTGCGGCTGAACAGTGAGCGACACACTCAAACTGCTTTTTTTTTAGATACCAAAGGCCCAAAACTGGATAGTACAGCGATTTGACCCGTGGAACTGCGAAACCACAGTGGGATGTCGGGCCTACACAAGACTATTTTCAACAGATATATTTTTGTGTCACAACAGTCAGGAGACACTACTGTTTTTCTTTACGGAAAAAAACACCAAAACCTGAATAATAGAGATTTTTTACCGTGGGATGGCAAAACCACAGTTATTGTTTACTGGGGTATACCACACTTTATTAAATAGAGATATTTGCGGCTGAACAGTGAGCGACACACTCATACTGCTTTTTTTTAGATACCAAAGGCCCAAAACTGGATAGTACAGCGATTTGACCCGTGGAACTGCGAAACCACACTGGGATGTCGGGCCTACACAAGACTATTTTCAACAGATATATTTTTGTGTCACAACAGTCAGGAGTCACTACTGTTTTTCTTTACGGAAAAAACTACCAAAACCTGAATAATAGAGATTTTTTACCGAGGGATGGCAAAACCACAGTTATTGTTTACTGGGGTACACCACACTTTTTTAAATAGAGATATTTGCGGCTGAACAGTGAGCGACACACTCAAACTGCTTTTTTTTTAGATACCAAAGGCCCAAAACTGGATAGTACAGCGATTTGACCCGTGGAACTGCGAAACCACACTGGGATGTCGGACCTACACAAGACTATTTTCAACAGATATATTTTTGTGTCACAACAGTCAGGAGACACTACTGTTTTTCTTTACGGAAAAAACTACCAAAACCTGAATAATAGAGATTTTTTACCGTGGGATGGCAAAACCACAGTTATTGTTTACTGGGGTATACCACACTTCTTTAAATAGAGATATTTGCGGCTGAACAGTGAGCGACACACTCATACTGCTTTTTTTTTAGATACCAAAGGCCCAAAACTGGATAGTACAGCGATTTGACCCGTGGAACTGCGAAACCACAATGGGATGTCGGGCCTACACAAGACTATTTTCAACAGATATATTTTTGTGTCACAACAGTCAGGAGTCACTACTGTTTTTCTTTACGGAAAAAACTACCAAAACCTGAAAAATAGAGATTTTTTACCGCGGGATGGCAAAACCACAGTTATTGTTTGCTGGGGTACACCACACTTTTTTAAATAGAGATATTTGCGGCTGAACAGTGAGCGACACACTCAAACTGCTTTTTTTTTTAGATACCAAAGGCCCAAAACTGGATAGTACAGCGATTTGACCCGTGGAACTGTGAAACCACACTGGGATGTCGGACCTACACAAGACTATTTTCAACAGATATATTTTTGTGTCACAACAGTCAGGAGACACTACTGTTTTTCTTTACGGAAAAATCTACCAAAACCTGAATAATAGAGATTTTTTACCGTGGGATGGCAAAACCACAGTTATTGTTTACTGGGGTATACCACACTTCTTTAAATAGAGATATTTGCGGCTGAACAGTGAGCGACACACTCAAACTGCTTTTTTTTTAGATACCAAAGGCCCAAAACTGGATAGTATAGCGATTTGACCCGTGGAACTGCGAAACCACAGTGGGATGTCGGGCCTACACAAGACTATTTTCAACAGATATATTTTTGTGTCACAACAGTCAGGAGACACTACTGTTTTTCTTTACGGAAAAAACTACCAAAACCTGAATAATAGAGATTTTTTACCGTGGGATGGCAAAACCACAGTTATTGTTTACAGGGATATACCACACTTTTTTAAATAGAGATATTTGCGGCTGAACACTGAGCGACACACTCAAACTGCTTTTTTTTTTGATACCAAAGGCCCAAAACTGGATAGTACAGCGATTTGACCCGTGGAACTGCGAAATCACAGTGGGATGTCGGGCCTACACAAGACTATTTTCAACAGATATATTTTTGTGTCACAACAGTCAGGAGACACTACTGTTTTTCTTTACGGAAAAAACTACCAAAAGCTGAATAATAGAGATTTTTTACCGTGGGATGCAAAACCACAGTTATTGTTTACTGGGGTATACCACACTTTTTTACATAAAGATATTTGTGGCTGAACAGTGAGCGACACACTCAAACAGCTTTTTTTTTAGATACCAAAGGCCCAAAACTGGATAGTACAGCGATTTGACCTGTGGAACTGCGAAACCACACTGGGATGTCGGGCCTACACAAGACTATTTTCAACAGATATATTTTTGTGTCACAACAGTCATGAGACACTACTGTTTTTCTTTACAGAAAAAACTACCGAAAGCTGAATAATAGAGATTTTTTACCGTGGGATGGCAAACCACAGTTATTGTTTACTGGGGTATACCACACTTTTTTAAATAGAGATATTTGCGGCTGAACAGTGAGCGACACACTCAAACTGCTTTTTTTCTAGATACCAAAGGCCCAAAACTGGATAGTACAGCGATTTGACCCGTGGAACTGCGAAACCACACTGGGATGTCGGGCCTACACAAGACTATTTTCAACAGATATATTTTTGTGTCACAACAGTCAGGAGACACTACAGTTTTTCTTTACGGAAAAAACTACCAAACCCTGAATAATAGAGATTTTTTACCGTGGGATGGCAAAACCACAGTTATTGTTTACTGGGGTATACCACACTTTTTTAAATAGAGATATTTGCGGCTGAACAGTGAGCGACACACTCAAACAGCTTTTATTTTTAGATACCAAAGGCCCAAAACTGGATAGTACAGCGATTTGACTCGTGGAACTGCGAAATCACACTGGGATGTCGGGCCTACACAAGACTATTTTCAACAGATATATTTTTGTGTCACAACAGTCAGGAGACACTACTGTTTTTCTTTACGGAAAAAACTACCAAAAGCTGAATAATAGAGATTTTTTACCGTGGGATGGCAAAACCACAGTTATTGTTTACTGGGATATACCACACTTTTTAAATAGAGATATTTGCGGCTGAACAGTGAGCGATACACTCAAACTGCTTTTTTTTTAGATTCCAAAGGCCCAAAACTGGATAGTACAGCGATTTGACCCGTGGAACTGCGAAATCACACTGGGATGTCGGGCCTACACAAGACTATTTTCAACAGATATATTTTTGTGTCACAACAGTCAGGAGACACTACTGTTTTTCTTTATGGAAAAAAATAACAAAATCTGAATAATAGAGATTTTTTACCGTGGGTTGGCAAAACCACAGTTATTGTTTACTGGGGTATACCACACTTTTTTAAATAGAGATATTTGCGGCTGAACAGTGAGCGACACACTCAAACTGCTTTTTTTTTAGATACCAAACGCCCAAAACTGGATAGTACAGCGATTTGACCCGTGGAATTGCGAAACCACATTGGGATGTCGGGCCTACACAAGACTATTTTCAACAGATATATTTTTGTGTCACAACAGTCAGGAGACACTACTGTTTTTCTTTACAGAAAAAACTACCTAAAGCTGAATAATAGAGATTTTTTACCGTGGGATGGCAAAACCACAGTTATTGTTTACTGGGGTATACCACACTTTTTTAAATAGAGATATTTGCGGCTGAACAGTGAGCGACACACTCAAACTGCTTTTTTTCTAGATACCAAAGGCCCAAAACTGGATAGTACAGCGATTTGACCCGTGGAACTGCGAAACCACACTGGGATGTCGGGCCTACACAAGACT